>NC_140584.1:83593375-84932375 GCF_964204655.1 Triturus cristatus | reverse complement strand
TCTGCAGCACTAATCATAATTTCTATGGCAAAATGAACCCCCTCATTTTGTTCCTTTTTAAATTAAATGTTTTAAGTTTTACCACTTTGTTCCAATCAAGATGGCTTCAGGTGTGCCATACTTTTGTCATAAGTAAGACTGTTAGCGCTCTAGTTGTTCATTAGAACACTCTGGGACATTCTGTCATTGGACTATATTTGGGCTACATCTGGGTGATATTTGTGCTACATTTGGGCTCTTTTGTCTCTGGTGGCCATCTTGTGAGACATTTGTTATGAAGTTTCCTGATTTCCTCATTTACTACAGTCTCCTCAGTAGGAAATACTTTCAGTTTTTTACTTTGATTCCATCAAGAAGGCATTCAGATGTGTCACACATTTGCCATAAATTCTGAATGTTAGCACTCTAGTTGCTCATTAGATCACTGTAGTAAAGCTACTGCTCACCAGGGAAGTCTGCTGCTGGTATTGAAAGTGCATGTTTCAGTCTGCATGTCAGAATTGTTTTAATGAAATACAAGAGGATTTGAGAAGTCACTCAAATTGTGCCCTAATTTTTCTTTCTGCAGCACTAATCATACTTTCTATGGCAAAATGAACCCCCTCATTTTGTTCCTTTTTAAATTAAATGTTTTAAGAGTTACCACTTTATTCCAATCAAGACGGCTTCAGGTGTGCCATACGTTTGTCATAAGTAGGAAGGTTAGCGCTCTAGTTGTTCTTTGGAACACTCTGGGAAGCTGCAGTAGAACACAAAGGAATCAACTGACAGTCTCTGCCCTTGTTGGATGTAAATGTTTTACTGAGAATGTCAGACTTCATTCTCACATGACTGAGAAAGATTGTGTGAATTTACAGAAAATATGCTCTCAGTTTAGCTTATAGATCACCTTCCAAACCTCTGTGGGAAAAGCATGAGAAAATAGTTTTCTCTCAAACATGATTTATGATATCCCAGCAGAAGGCTTTTTCACATGGTAAAATCACCTTAGAACATACCACAATTCCTAAAATGAGTATGGTACCATAAACAAATGATTTATAATGTAACTAAAGTCTTAAAACCTTCTATTAACTGCAATGCTTTTGAATGAGGTGATATCATGTATATTAGTCCCAAGAAGGCTGTCAACAATTCTTGGATGAAGCTCAGATATCACGATGAGATGTCTGGTTAGGGTCCGCCCAGATATATATGTGATTTTACTTTTGATTTTCTCAGGAACTACTGAATGGATTCACACCATTTAAGAAAAACGTACGACTCTGAACCAAGGTCTACCTTTCTGCCAAATTTGGTGTAATTCCGTTCAGCAGTTCGGGCTGTAGCTGCGACTAAAGGTCCCTATGGAAAATTGCATGGGGAAAAAATGTTTTGGGACCCCCCTTTTTTCTCGACCCCTGCTTGACGAATCACCCCGAGACTTTCAGGATAGGAGCGGACCGGAGCGGGCCACGAGTTTTGAAAATTTTGCGAAGATTCGTCAACCGGCGCCAAAGTTATTCTAAATAGAATGTTGCGGATTTCCTAAGGATAATAGGTCCTAACTATATATATATTCACTTAAAAAACCATAGGTTTCACACATGTTATAATTAGCTGGACATTTCACTCGTAAAAAACCAATGAAATTCCCCCGTTATAGTTAGTGCAGGCAACTATAACTCACGCGACCGCACGTGCACGGTACGAAATGCGCAATGTGGGTGCTCGGTGCGCGAAGCGCACCGAGCGGCCACAGCGCGCGCACGGTGCGCAAAGCGCACCATGCGCGCAAAAATTAAAAATAAATACATAACTTAGCATTTAAAAAACCGTACAAATTCACTGAAAAAACCATAGGTTTCACACACGTTATAGTTAGGAATTAGCATTTATAAAACCTTGCAAATTCACTGAAAAAACCATAGGTTTCACACATGTTATAGTTAGCTGTACATTTCACTCGTAAAAAACCAATGAAATTCCACGTTATAGTTAGTGCAGGCAACTATAACTCACGCGACCGCAATCCTCTGTTGATGCTAATACTGTATCTTTAGCTATACATATATTACAAATATTTATTTTTCATAAAGACACATATGTCATCAGTGATGTAATATCTGACATCATCAGCAGAGGATTGCGGTCGCGTAATGTACAGCTAACTATAACATGTGTGAAACCTATGGTTTTTTCAGTGAATATATATATATATATATATATATATATATATATATATATATATATACATATATATATATATATATATATATATATATATATATGTATTCAACGAAAAAAGCCAAAGCTTAGTTATAGTTATCATGTCCTCCATGAATAAGACAGATTGCTTTTATTTGGCTTGTTGGGCCAGTTTTATTTTATGAGCCACAGATCATGCAAAGAAAACTCTATGTAAAGATGTGTTATATTCATTATGTATTTGGTTATACATTTTTCATTAGCATGTGACCATACGGGTCTTTCCGTTGTTCATGAAGTAAATCTGAAACTTTACATATGCAGTCTAGTTTATTGTTTCAGCTTCCGTGCTACATTTAGTATTATTGTTCTACAAGATATCACTAAGTTGTTGGCCCTTATAACTTCATAATCACTTCTTACTATCACTTGCAATAGCATCTACATAGTCTAGTACATTGCTGTGAAATTTCATTACAGTCAGTTCAGCCGTTTTTATGCTACATGAAATATAAAGTACAATGTACAATGCATTGGATTTCAAGCATGTTTTGGGACTACCCTTTTGTCTTTGCACCCCCTAGACCAAACACCACAAAACTTTCAATATTCCAACAATGTAACAGGTGCAACAGGTCTACAAAGTTTTGTGGAGATTCGTCAAAAGGGTGCAACGTTATTAAGGGACAGAAATCCCAAAAATCTCAATCTCTCGTCTCCCTAACTATAACTACCCAGAGTGGCTACAGCCCCTCTGTCATATATGTATATATTTCTTTATTTATTTTCTTTTACCAAGAGAGAGTGAGAGAGTAGGAGTCCTAGTTGTGTTCTCCCTGACACAATCACATACAAATATGAGCAACTAGGATGGATTTACCAAAAGACCTAAGGGGAATCCAAAGATTTTGGAGTAGATGCCTCATCACCTAATTAGTGCCATGCCTCATCATCGGCGCCTATCCACACCCTGGTAGGATAGTACCACCAGGGCGGATTCAACCAAAATTGGGAGCTCCTATAAAAATCCTGACTGGATTTAAATCAGAGATTCAGAAGAAAGGTGATAAAAATGTCTCATGGTATACCTGAGGAGGTTTCCTTTATTAGTTGGGTACCTTGGACATGGATAAAAACAGATCATGGGGTCTGTTTGAGTATCAATGCCTCAATTACCCTTGTAAACGTCAACATTGTTTGGCCTACATTTAAAGCCCATTTGGGTCAGAGGCCTTCATCAGGGCTGTAAGCGTGCCTTCCTGTCTACTCATTCATACTGTGCATAGATGAGGCCTACGGCTCTCACCTTGAATATTGATTCTTAAGTGTAGGACCATAAGCATCAATTTCAAAATCATTAGTTTAGATAATAGCTAGTGTTGGGGGGTGCCTGTGTTAGCAGCCTCTGACCAGCATTTTTATAAGTTTTAAAAAGTGTTTTTAATTTAGCTATATCTGTGGCCACTCTCAAGGTATATAGGTGATTGGCTAATGACTGCCTTTACAAAAGTGAAAGGCAACCATCTTGTTTTCAGCTTGAGTTTTCTTGTGTTCTGTATTACACCATTCATGTAGGTAAGTATTAGGTTTGCCATTTTTCCATACTTACTACCACTTTAGTAAAGTGGTAAGAGGTAGAGAAAAATATATATGTATATGTATACATATATATATATATATATATACATATATATATATATGTATAAATATATTATCTACTGGCGGTCGCCAGTAGATAGTTATAGTTAGGACCGTGTTTCCATAGGAAATCTGCAACATTCTATTTGGAATAACTTTGGCGCCGATCGACGAATCCTCGCGAAATTTTCAAAACTAATGGGGCGCTCCGCTCCGCTCCTACCCTGAAAGTCTCGGGGGGATTCGTCAAGCGGGGGCTGAGAAAAAAGGGGGTCCCAAAACGCGTTTTCCCCATGCATTTTTCCATAGGACCTTTAGACACAGCTACAGCCCGAACGGCTGAACAGAATTACTTGTAATTTGGCAGAGAGGTAGTCCTTAGGTCAAGGAAGTGCCTTTTGTAGGTCTGGTGTAAATCTGTTCAGTAGTTCCTGATAAAATAGCATTTAAATCAATATATATATGTGGCAGCGCTCCGTGCGCTTACCGTGCGCTTACGGTAAGCTTACCGTACGCGTACGGTGCCGTGCGCGAGCGCGATTCTGATTGGTTGTTAGATCAAAGTAAACATTCGAATCGGTCGAAACCAGGAAGTATCGGCCGCCATTTTCTGTCTGTCGCACTGAAAAAAAAAGGTTGATAACATGAAAAGGGGGCAACGAAGAGAGTTGCAGACCCCCTAGCGTTCGTCAGGGGGTTCACGAAGGACCAAAAAGTATGAAAAATAAATTTAATAATTTTTAAAAAAAATCGCGGGGTGCGCGTACGGTAAGCTTACCGTACGCGTACGGTAAAAAAAAAAAAAAATAATAATAATTTAACAATCACATTTAATATATAAATCTAAGGACCCCCAAGGGAGAAAAAAACAATTGATATTTTGAAAAAAATGGCGAGGCGTGCACGGTACGAAATGCGCAATGTGGGTGCTCGGTGCGCGAAGCGCACCGAGCGGCCACAGCGCGCGCACGGTGCGCAAAGCGCACCATGCGCGCAAAAATTAAAAATAAATACATAACTTAGCATTTAAAAAACCGTACAAATTCACTGAAAAAACCATAGGTTTCACACACGTTATAGTTAGGAATTAGCATTTATAAAACCTTGCAAATTCACTGAAAAAAACATAGGTTTCACACATGTTATAGTTAGCTGTACATTTCACTCGTAAAAAACCAATGAAATTCCACGTTATAGTTAGTGCAGGCAACTATAACTCACGCGACCGCAATCCTCTGTTGATGCTAATACTGTATCTTTAGCTATACATATATTACAAATATTTATTTTTCATAAAGACACATATGTCATCAGTGATGTAATATCTGACATCATCAGCAGAGGATTGCGGTCGCGTAATGTACAGCTAACTATAACATGTGTGAAACCTATGGTTTTTTCAGTGAATATATATATATATATATATATATATATATATGTATTCAACTAAAAAAGCCAAAGCTTAGTTATAGTTATCATGTCCTCCATGAATAAGACAGATTGCTTTTATTTGGCTTGTTGGGCCAGTTTTATTTTATGAGCCACAGATCATGCAAAGAAAACTCTATGTAAAGATGTGTTATATTCATTATGTATTTGGTTATACATTTTTCATTAGCATGTGACCATACGGGTCTTTCCGTTGTTCATGAAGTAAATCTGAAACTTTACATATGCAGTCTAGTTTATTGTTTCAGCTTCCGTGCTACATTTAGTATTATTGTTCTACAAGATATCACTAAGTTGTTGGCCCTTATAACTTCATAATCACTTCTTACTATCACTTGCAATAGCATCTACATAGTCTAGTACATTGCTGTGAAATTTCATTACAGTCAGTTCAGCCGTTTTTATGCTACATGAAATATAAAGTACAATGTACAATGCATTGGATTTCAAGCATGTTTTGGGACTACCCTTTTGTCTTTGCACCCCCTAGACCAAACACCACAAAACTTTCAATATTCCAACAATGTAACAGGTGCAACAGGTCTACAAAGTTTTGTGGAGATTCGTCAAAAGGGTGCAACGTTATTAAGGGACAGAAATCCCAAAAATCTCAATCTCTCGTCTCCCTAACTATAACTACACAGAGTGGCTACAGCCCCTCTGTCATATATGTATATATTTCTTTATTTATTTTCTTTTACCAAGAGAGAGTGAGAGAGTAGGAGTCCTAGTTGTGTTCTCCCTGACACAATCACATACAAATATGAGCAACTAGGATGGATTTACCAAAAGACCTAAGGGGAATCCAAAGATTTTGGAGTAGATGCCTCATCACCTAATTAGTGCCATGCCTCATCATCGGCGCCTATCCACACCCTGGTAGGATAGTACCACCAGGGCGGATTCAACCAAAATTGGGAGCTCCTATAAAAATCCTGACTGGATTTAAATCAGAGATTCAGAAGAAAGGTGATAAAAATGTCTCATGGTATACCTGAGGAGGCTTCCTTTATTAGTTGGGTACCTTGGACATGGATAAAAACAGATCATGGGGTCTGTTTGAGTATCAATGCCTCAATTACCCTTGTAAACGTCAACATGTTTTGGCCTACATTTAAAGCCCATTTGGGTCAGAGGCCTTCATCAGGGCTGTAAGCGTGCCTTCCTGTCTACTCATTCATACTGTGCATAGATGAGGCCTACGGCTCTCACCTTGAATATTGATTCTTAAGTGTAGGACCATAAGCATCAATTTCAAAATCATTAGTTTAGATAATAGCTAGTGTTGGGGGGTGCCTGTGTTAGCAGCCTCTGACCAGCATTTTTATAAGTTTTAAAAAGTGTTTTTAATTTAGCTATATCTGTGGCCACTCTCAAGGTATATAGGTGATTGGCTAATGACTGCCTTTACAAAAGTGAAAGGCAACCATCTTGTTTTCAGCTTGAGTTTTCTTGTGTTCTGTATTACACCATTCATGTAGGTAAGTATTAGGTTTGCCATTTTTCCATACTTACTACCACTTTAGTAAAGTGGTAAGAGGTAGAGAAAAATATATATGTATATGTATACATATATATATATATATATATACATATATATATATATGTATAAATATATTATCTACTGGCGGTCGCCAGTAGATAGTTATAGTTAGGACCGTGTTTCCATAGGAAATCCGCAACATTCTATTTGGAATAACTTTGGCGCCGGTTGACGAATCCTCGCGAAAGTTTCAAAATAGGTGGGGCGCTCCGCTCCGCTCCTACCCTGAAAGTCTCGGGGGGATTTGTCAAGCGGGGGCTGAGAAAAAAGGGGGGTCCCAAAACGCGTTTTCCCCATGCAATTTTCCATAGGGAACTTTAGTCCAAGGTACAGCCCGAACCGCTGAACAGAATTACTTGAAATTTGGCAGAGAGGTAGTCCTCAGGTCAGGGAAGTGCCTTTTGCAGGTCTGGTGTCAATCTGTTCAGTAGTTCCTGAGAAAATCAAAAGTAAAATCATATACATATGTGGGCGGAGCCTAACTACACATCTCATCCTGAGATCTGATTGGCTGTCAGCACTTCATCCAAGAAGTGTTGGCAGCCATCTTGGGACCAATATACATGATAGCACCTCATTAAAAAGCATTGCAGTTAATAGAAGGTTTTAAGACTTTAGTTACATTATAAATCATTTGTTGATGGTACCATACTCATTTTAGGAATTGTGGTATGTTCTAAGGTGATTTCACCATGTGAAAAAGCCTTCTGCTGGGATATCATGATTGAGAGAAAAATATTTTCTCATGCTTTTCCCACAGAGGTTTGGAAGGTGATCTATAAGCTAAACTGAGAGCTTATTTTCTGTAAATTCACATTATCTTTCTCAGTCACGTGAGAATGAAGTCTGACATTCTCAGTAAAACATGTACATCCAACAAGGGCAGAGACTGTCAGTTGATTCCTTTGTGTTCTACCCAGCTTCCCAGAGTGTTCCAAAGAAAAACTAGAGCGCTAACAGTCCTACTTAGGATAAACATATGGCACACCTGAAGCCATCTTGCTTGGATTAAAGTGGTAACTCTTAAAACATTTAATTTAAAAAGGAACAAAATGAGGGGGTTCATTTTTCCATAAAAAGTATGATTAGTGCTGCAGAAAGAAAAATTAGGGCACATTTTGAGTGACTTCTCAAATCCTCTTCTATTTCAATAAAAAATTCTGACATGCAGACTGAAACATGCACTTTCAATACCAGCAGCAGTTTTCCCTGGTGAGCAGTAGCTTTACTACAGTGATCTAATGAGCAAAAAGAGTGCTAACATTCTGAATTTATGGCAAATGTGTGACACATCTGAATGCCTTCTTGGTGGAATCAAAGTAAAAAACTGAAAGTATTTCCTACTGAGGAGACTGCAGTAAATGAGGAAATTAGGAAACTTCATAACAAATACGTCTCCCAAGATGGCCACCAGAGACAAAAGAGCCCAAATGTAGCCCAAATATCACCCAGATGTAGCCCAAGTATAGCCCAATGACAGAATGTCCCAGAGTGTTCTTAAGAACAACTAGAGCCCTTACTGTCTTCATTATGACAAAAGTATGGCACACCTGAAGCCATCTTGATTGGAATAAACTAGTAACACTTAAAACATTTAATTTAAAAAGGAACACAATGAGGGGGTTCATTTTGCCATAGAAATTATGATTAATGCTGAAGAAAGAAAATGAGGGCACATTTTGAGTGACTTCTCAAATCCTCTTCTATTTCATTAAAAAATTCTGACATGCAGACTGAAACATGCACTTTTAATACCAGGAGCAGACTTCCATGGTGAACAGTAGTTTTACTACAGTGATCTAATGAGCAACTAGAGTGCTAACATTCAGAATTTATGGCAAATGTGTGACATATCTGAATACCTTCATGATGGAATCAAAGTAAAAAACTGAAAGCATTTCCTACTGAGGAGACTGCAGTACATGAGGAAATTAGGAAACTTCATAACAAATAAATCTCCCAAGATGGCCACCGGAGACAAAAGAGCCCAAATGTAGCCAAAAATCACCCAGATGTAGCCCAAATATAGCCCAATGACAGAAGTGTGCAAAACACTTATTATTTTGTGTTTTTGCAGTGTTATATAGTGCAGACTTGTCAGGTATTTGAGTGCTTTACATGAGCATTGGTTACATCACACAAGAACAAATTCATTTTGGTTGTAGACATGGGGAGACTAAGTGATTCGACCAGAATCACAGAATGTCGAGCTGAAGCAGAAACTCCAACCTGGTTCCCCAGTTGCAAAGTCTGCATTTCTGGAAGTAACACCACATCCACTCCCCTAAGTGCAACATTTAATCAAGTGGTCAACTGGATAAAAAAACATAAAGATAACAAATAATTTAAAAGTGCTTTGTCGGCATTTGAAAACTCAGAAAATATGTCCTTATTTTAGTCTTTTAGAGCACTAACCATAATTTTGATGCCAATAAGACCCTCTCATATATGTAATTTCGAAAGGAAATGCTCTAGGTATTACAGTTTTGATTGCATCAAGATGACGTCAGGCGTTCCACACTTTTGTAATAAATATAGAATGTTAGCAATCTAGTTGTTCATTAGGATACTGTTGAGAGGCAGAGGCCAGGGGCACGGACTCTGAAAATTGAAGGCAGGTAGGAGGGTGCAAAGGCAACAATTTAACCATACTGAGCAGGCAGGAAGGGCCGTGGCAGCACAACAGACTATGGAGGGCAGTGGAAAGGGGGGCAGGGGCAACAAACCAACAATACAGGACTTGCAAGAGAGGCTGTGGCAATGTAATAGACCATTATGGGCAGAAGGAAGCGGCAATGGTAGTACAACCATACATGCCAACTGTTGGACCCGGCCTCGTGGCGTGGTCCTGACTTCCCGGGGGTTGGGCCCGTTCCCCGCCCTAGCCTCCACGAGCTACCCGTCCGGGCCGCACGAGGTCACCTACCCCTCGGGGCTCCGCCATGTTGTCGCCTGCCACGTGACCCTGCACACCAGTCCTCATGACTCCGCTCAACCCGGCCTCGGCCCCAGCAAGGCCCAGACATTGAGGCACCAAGAACTGGCCAGGGGGTGTCACGTGAACACCTCATCGCCCTGGCGGAGGGCGGTATCGATGGTACCCCCAACCGTCCCCACAGGCCTCCATCTCTCCTGGGCTGGGCGCCTCTCCTGCTGGGCGTCTGGCCGCTCCCAACCCGGCCTCTCCGCCCCCCGGGCGCAAGGGTCCGGACATCAAAGGGCTCCAGACCTATATCTGGGGCGACCCCGCCACAGACCGGCAGTTGTATCCCGGAGTCGAGAGCCCTGCTGATTGAATCGCGGCCGACCCTACGGAGAGGAACTCTTGCTTGAAACCACCACGAGCCCTGCAGACTGCGTCGCGGCTCCTTCTTGCTGAAACCTTGAAGCCCCCCGGAACATCGGGGCCCTGCTGACGCTGTCGCGGCCCAACCTCGCTGAAGCCTCCCTCGGAGCCTTGCTGACGACGTCGCGGCTCGAGCTGAGCAGAAACCATCTTGAGAGTCCCGCTGACCTGGTCGCGGCTCCCCACGAACTGAACGCCAGAGCCCTGCGGACACCGTCGCGGCTCGACACCTCCGAGACCCGGAGGTCCTCCAGCTTGAGGATAAGAACTGGGCCCCAGGTACCCTCGTACCAAGCTCCTGCCTAAGACTGTCCCGCTACCCCTTCCCTCCTAAAAAAGACACTGAGACTTTTGCGGATCCCTGGATCCCCTTTTTGTGTAATATTGAACCCGTAACCTTTTAAAGTGCTGATAAAGAATTGCTCATCTTGAGACAACCTCCTTGAGTCCGGTGTGGTGGTGTTGCTGTGCTAGTACATAATAGGAGAAGGATCTCCCAGGAGGCTTCTCTGCAGCGCTCGGCTACTTCGTACGGTGTGGGGGCCCCCCCCTGAGTGGTCTCGCCGACTCCTCGGGGTCTGCCTTCCAACATTTGGTGGCCAGCGACGGGATCCGAGCCGAACGCAGTACGTACCAGCCAGTAACCCACTAGCTACCCATCCAGACAAACAGAAGTCATGAGCAACCAAGAAAACAACGCGACCACGGAGTTCCAGCCCGAACGGTTGGAGGAATACATGCACAAAGAATTGAAACAGTTCTGCAAGGACAAAGGCATTGCAACCACCGGCCTAGGTACCAAAGAGGAGATGCAGAAAGCCCTGAGGACCTGGCTGGAGGCCGAGGCAGGCCACTCCCAGGAAGAAGGTTCCCTGCCCCTGACTGTGGCCACATCAACCGCCCCGACTCCGGCAACCGGAGGAAGAAAGAGCCTAGAAACCGGCCTCTCCGAAGAGAAGATACGAGAGCGGGAGAAGGTCCGGAACCACGAACTAGAGCTCGCACGACTGCGGCTGGACGGCGAACTCCAGCTGGCGGAAAAGAAACTGGCCCTAGAGCAGCTACGGCTACAAGAGGAGATAGAAGAGAAGAGACGGCACCGAGAGTTGGAGGAAAAAAGACTGACCCTTGAGCACGAGCGAAGTCTCAAAGAGCTCGAAATCAAGGCAAAGAACGGGGGGACCGACACCCCCAGTAATAGAGACACCCTACCGCCTGCCGAGGCCAAGGTACATATCCCGAAAGATGTCGTCAAGGAGTACTATAAGAATGACGACATCCAACAATGGTTCAGGGCATACGAGGTGGCCATGACCTCCCATCGGGTGCCCCGAAAGGACTGGGGTGCCGGCCTGTGGGGTCGGTTCCTGAGTGAAGGTCGAGACACGCTGCTCCAGCTGCCAGAGGAGGTGATGACCTCCTACGACCACATGAAGGAGGCCCTGCTCACCCGCTACGGGTTAACCGCGGAAATGTACCGCCAGCGGTTCAGAGACTGCAAGAAGATCCCGGGTACTACCTGGGTGGAATATGTGGACTTTTTCAGCCGGGCCCTAGAAGGATGGATCAAGGGTAGCAAAGTCACCACCTACGGGCAGCTGGTCGACCTCATTGTTTGGGAACATCTCTCCAACAATTGCTTCGTGGAGCTAAGGCAACACCTCCTCGACAGCAAGATGACCGACCCACGAAAACTCGCCGTCGAGGCCGATCGATGGGTCAACACCCGAGTCCCCCGGAACTCGATGGGGGAGTACCAGAGGAACCCCACCGGACCTCCCCGCCAACGCGGTGGAGGGGGAGGGCCGAACAGAAACCGGGAACCCCCCGCCGGGGCCCCCAAGAGCCCACCTCGAGGGCCGCCGCAGCAACACCTCTCCCCGAGCCTAGCCCGAAGAGGGGCGACCCCAGCCAGAACCGGACCACGGCCCCCAGCCACCTGCTACGGCTGCCAACAAACCGGACACTATGCCAGCGATCCGACCTGCCCCCTGAACCGAAGAAGCGGGGCCGGCGGGCCCCCGCCCCGACAGCTGGCGGCCGCCGCCCTGGGGGAAGGAGAAGAAGAAGAAGCCCTCGACCGAGGAACCACCGAATGGGAGCCGGCGGCCATGTCCCTGGTCTGCCTGGGCAGCCGAGAAATGGTGCCCCGCACCCCCATCCCAAGCAACACCCAGAAGTACCGGCAGCAGGTCACCGTCAATGGTCAACGGGCCGAAGCCCTTCGTGACACCGGCGCCAGTGTCACCGCTGTCCGCTGCCACCTGGTGACCCCCGAACAGATCCTACCCAATGTGCTGTGCCCCGTCCGGACGGCCGACAACAGCGAAAGCCTGTGCCAGATGGCCCTAGTCCCCTTCGAGTAGGGAGGGGTGACAGGCCTACTAAAAGTGACTGTCCGCGACGACGCACCAGTAGACTGCCTCCTGGGGAACGACCTGGAGAGTTCCCCCTGGGCTCAAGTGGAGCGACGAGAGCACCTCCGAATGCTGGGACTATCCGAATGGGCCTGCGCCATCACCCGGTCCATGACCACCCAGGCCCCCCGCTCGTCCCTGGCCCCCGGTGACGCCCCGCCCGAGGGGCTCGCACCACCCCCCGCCTGCAGCGAGGGGGAGGCGGACACCGACACTGGACCTACTGAACCCTCCCCCGAAGAGATTGCTTCCCTCGGTGCCCTACCAGAACTTGCACAATGGCGCCACGAAGGGGGCCCCACCCGTGAGCAGTTCCAGCAAGACCAGCAGTCATGTCTCTCTCTCGAAGGGGTCCGACAACAAGCGTCCGCACAAGCCAACGGGGACCAGACCGGTACCCACTGGGCCGAGGGCCTGTTGTACAGTGAACAGAAAGTGGCAGAACTCGGGGCCAGCCGCGTGTTGGTGGTCCCCCTCCGCTTCCGGGAGTTCCTTCTCAACCTGGCACATGACGTGCCCCTCGCCGGACACCTAGGGCAAGATAAAACTTACAGCCGTCTGGTGACCCACTTCTACTGGCCCCGGATGCGGAGAGACGTGGACAACCACTGCCGGTCCTGCCAGACCTGCCAAGCCAGCGGGAAGACGGGGGGTCGGGTCAAGGCCCCCCTCCAGCCCTTTCCAGCCGTCAGCACCCCGTTCGAACGGGTCGGGATCGACATCGTGGGGCCCCTGGACCCCCGGACTGCCCTGGGCCACCGCTTCATCCTGGTCCTCGTGGACCACGCCACCAGGTACCCGGAGGCGGTCCCGCTAAGAACTGTGACGGCCCCCGTGGTAGGCCGGGCCTTGATGGGGATCTTCTCCCGAGTGGGATTTCCCCGCGAAGTGGTGAGCGACAGGGGCACGAACTTCATTTCCAAGTACATGCGGTCCCTGTGGCAGCAGTGCGGGGTCACGTACAAATTCACAACCCCCTATCACCCTCAGGGGAACGGGCTGGTCGAGCGCTTTAACAGAACCCTGAAGGGGATGATTCAGGGCTTGGAAGAGCCCCTCCGGCGGAGATGGGATGTCCTACTACCATGCCTCCTGTTCGCCTATCGGGAGGTCCCGCAGAAGTCCCTGGGGTTCAGCCCATTTGAACTATTGTACGGACACCCGGTCCGCGGACCGCTCAGCCTGGTCAAGGAGGGCTGGGAGACGAAGCTCTCAGGCGCCCCTCCTGACGTCTACCGATACCTCCTGACCCTACGAAACCAGACCCGCAAGTTCCGAGCCATGGCCGAAGCCAACCTTGAGGCCAGCCAGGAGGACATGAAGCGGTGGTACGATCGGAACACCTCTACAATCGAATTCGAGCCAGGCCAGAGAGTCTGGGTCATGGCCCCTGTTGAGCCCTGCGCCCTCCAGGACAAGTGGACCGGGCCCTTCAAGGTGGTGGAGAAGAAAAGCCCCGTCACCTACCTAGTCGACCTAGAGTCCCCCCGGAACCCCCTCCGGGTTCTACATGCTAACAGGCTCAAACCCCACTTTGCCCGGACCGAACTGAGCCTGCTGCTGGCGACCCACGAGGGGGGCGAGGACGACTCCGAGCCCCTACCCGACCTCTTGCAGAACAACGTCCATGACGGATCCATCAAAGGTGTCCAACTCGCCTCTTCTCTGACCCCGGAACAGCGTATCGACTGTCAACAGCTGCTGCAGGACTACGCAGCCCTCTTCTCCCTCACCCCGGGGGTGACCCACTGGTGCGTCCACGACGTCGACACCGGGGGCAGCCCCCCCGTGCGACACCGAGCCTACCGGGTACCCGACCGAGTACGGGCATGCATCCAGGCCGAAGTAGCGAAGATGTTGGCCCTGGGGGTCATCGAGCCCTCCGACAGCCCGTGGGCCAGCCCTGTCGTCCTGGTACCAAAGGCCGCAGCCCCCGGCCATCCCCCGGAGTTACGATTTTGTGTAGACTACCGAGCCCTGAATGCTGTGACCAAGACGGACGCCCATCCTATACCCCGGGCCGACGAACTCATCGACCGCTTGGGGTCCGCCCGCTACCTGAGCACGCTGGACCTCACCGCCGGGTACTGGCAGATCCAGCTCACCCCCGGCGCCCGAGAAAGATCCGCCTTTTCTACTCCTGATGGGCATTACCACTTTCGGGTGATGCCCTTCGGCCTGAAGAACGCCCCAGCCACTTTTCAGAGACTTGTAAACAAGGTTCTGGCCGGGCTCGAGGCCTTCAGCGCGGCCTATTTGGATGACATTGCCGTGTACAGCAACCACTGGGCTGAGCACCTAATTCACCTCAAAGCCGTCCTGGCCGCCCTCCAAAGGGCCGGGCTCACGATCAAGGCCAGCAAATGCCAGATCGGCCAAGGATCGGTGACCTACCTGGGCCATCAGGTGGGAAGCGGTCAGGTGGCCCCTCTCCAGCCAAAAGTCGATGCCATCCAGGCATGGGAACCCCCCACTACCCAGACCGCTGTGCGGGCCTTCCTGGGCCTCACTGGATACTACCGGCGGTTCATCCGGAACTATGGGAGCATTGTTGGGCCTCTCACAGAGCTCACCTCGAAGAAACAGCCCAAGAAGGTGCACTGGACTCCCCGCTGCCAATTAGCTTTCGAGACTCTCAAGGCAGCGATGTGCACT
Source organism: Triturus cristatus (assembly GCF_964204655.1). NCBI lineage: Eukaryota > Metazoa > Chordata > Amphibia > Caudata > Salamandridae > Triturus > Triturus cristatus. The sequence goes on along the minus strand of NC_140584.1, from coordinate 84,917,140 downwards.
GCCCCTGTGCTCCAGGCCCCTGACTACAGTAAGGAGTTCATCGTGCAGACAGACGCCTCCGAATATGGGATCGGGGCCGTCCTGTCTCAGGTTGATGAGAAGGGACTCGACCGCCCGGTGGCCTTCATCAGCCGACGGCTGCTGCCCCGGGAGCAACGATGGAGCACCATCGAGCGCGAGGCCTTCGCCGTAGTGTGGGCCCTTAAGAAGCTCCGGCCCTATCTCTTCGGTACCCACTTTCGGGTCCAGACCGACCACCGGCCCTTGCGGTGGTTAATGCAAATGAGAGGCGAGAATCCCAAGCTGCTGCGGTGGTCCTTTGCCCTGCAAGGGATGGACTTTTCGGTGGAGCACCGACCCGGCAATGACCACGCCAACGCGGACGGCCTGTTCCGCTTCTTCCGCCTTGACGAGGAGAATCCCCAAGAAGATGAGTGACTCTCTCTGCCTTCGGCTGGGGGGGACGCCTGTTGGACCCGGCCTCGTGGCGTGGTCCTGACTTCCCGGGGGTTGGGCCCGTTCCCCGCCCTAGCCTCCACGAGCTACCCGTCCGGGCCGCACGAGGTCACCTACCCCTCGGGGCTCCGCCATGTTGTCGCCTGCCACGTGACCCTGCACACCAGTCCTCATGACTCCGCTCAACTCGGCCTCGGCCCCAGCAAGGCCCAGACATTGAGGCACCAAGAACTGGCCAGGGGGTGTCACGTGAACACCTCATCGCCCTGGCGGAGGGTGGTATCGATGGTACCCCCAACCGTCCCCACACACCGATGTGCGATCGGCCTCCATCTCTCCTGGGCCGGGCGCCTCTCCTGCTGGGCGTCTGGCCGCTCCCAACCCGGCCTCTCCGCCCCCCGGGCGCAAGGGTCCGGACATCAAAGGGCTCCAGACCTATATCTGGGGCGACCCCGCCACAGACCGGCAGTTGTATCCCGGAGTCGAGAGCCCTGCTGATTGAATCGCGGCCGACCCTACGGAGAGGAACTCTTGCTTGAAACCACCACGAGCCCTGCAGACTGCGTCGTGGCTCCTTCTTGCTGAAACCTTGAAGCCCCCCCGAACATCGGGGCCCTGCTGACGCTGTCGCGGCCCAACCTCGCTGAAGCCTCCCTCGGAGCCTTGCTGACGACTTCGCGGCTCGAGCTGAGCAGAAACCATCTTGAGAGTCCCGCTCACCTGGTCGCGGCTCCCCACGAACTGAACGCCAGAGCCCTGCGGACACCGTCGCGGCTCGACACCTCCGAGACCCGGAGGTCCTCCAGCTTGAGGATAAGAACTGGGCCCCAGGTACCCTCGTACCAAGCTCCTGCCTAAGACTGTCCCGCTACCCCTTCCCTCCTAAAAGAGACACTGAGACTTTTGCGGATCCCTGGATCCCCTTTTTGTGTAATATTGAACCCGTAACCTTTTAAAGTGCTGATAAAGAATTGCTCATCTTGAGACAACCTCCTTGAGTCCGGTGTGGTGGTGTTGCTGTGCTAGTACATAATAGGAGAAGGATCTCCCAGGAGGCTTCTCTGCAGCGCTCGGCTACTTCGTACGGTGTGGGGGCCCCCCCCTGAGTGATCTCGCCGACTCCTCGGGGTCCGCCTTCCAACACCAACAGACCAGATTCAGCCAGGAAACGTCCAATGTTTTTAAGCTCAAATGGGCTTTATTTGATCTGTCTCCTGTCTTCAATCTCCTCTTTCTCAATGTAACTCAAAGGGGAAAATCAATACCCCAGTTTTATTTTCAAAATCTCTCTCTTACCAAGTTCAAAATGTTCGCAAGTATGGTACATTGGATCATGGAAGGAAATGGGGTAGGGACATGGACTTGGATAACAGAGGACAGGAGGGACATGGAGAGGTGCACCAAACTGACCCTGCAGGGCAGGCATCAGGGTTTGCAGCAGCACAATTCACCACACAGGGCATGCGGGATGGGAGTGCAGCACAACAATCCATAGAAAGCAAGAGGGAGGGGACAGGACCATGCACATGGACAACAGAGAACAGAGGGGCAAGAGGCAATGGTAGCTAGCTGACCATAATGAACAGACAGGAGAGAAAGCTGCAGCATAACAGACCATAAAGGGCAGGAGGGACGGATCAGGGGCATTACAATGGAACAGACAAGCCAGGAGGGAGGGAGTAGGGGTCTGCACATGTAAACAGAGGGCTGGGGGTAAGGGGGCAGGGCAGGAGCAGCAAGATAGCCATGGAGGTCAGGCAGGATGGGCACTAGAAGCAAGACACACCATGAAGAGCAACACTGAGACTGTGATGGCATACACACAGACCATGGAGGGAAGGTGGGAGGGGGTCAGGGGCAGCTAACTGACCACACAGGGAAGGTGGGAGGGGCCATGGCAGCACAGAAGACCATGCATGGCAAGTGGGAGGGTTAGTGGCAGCACAATGGCTATGATGGGCAAGAAGGACGGTGCAGGGGCATGCACAAAGGACGATGGAGGATAGAAGGGAGGGTCAGGACCTGTGCACAGACAAGAAAGTTCAGGGGAAGGGGCCTCACAACAGACCGCATGGGGCAGGCAGGAGGAGCAGTTGCAGCACAACAGACCAGGGAGGGCAGAAGGGTGTGGCAGTACAATGGACCATGTAGGCCAGGAGGAAGAGGATAGGGGCATGGCATGTGGACAGGCAGGGTGGAGGTGGCAGGGACAGGTTACAGTCATCTGACAATGCTAGGCATGTGGGAGGGGAGTGGCAGCTCAACAGAACACTCAGAGTAGATAGGAGTGGCAGGTCCATGGAACATGGTGGGCAAAAAGGATGGAGCAGGGGCATGCACAAAGACATCGGAGGGCAGGGGGAAGGAGAATAGGGGCAGCAAGCTAAGCACAGAGTTTAAGCAGGAGGTCAATGATGGGGCATAGAATTGGGCAATGGAGGGCAGGAGGAGTGGACTGGTACATCATACTAAATTGAGGGCAGTGGCAGCACATCAGACCATGCATGGCAGGAGGGAGGAGGCTAGTCCATGGATTCACACAACAGAGGATAGGGAGGAGAGGGATGGGGCAGCAAGCTAACTGTTCAGAGAAGGCGGGTATTAGGAACTTTATTGTTTTTAAAACGTGTGTCTGTGCGAACTACTTAAAATATGAACAAGTATGCAGCATAATCTCACTTTTATTCAGGAAGAAGAGGACGTTTGTGACTGTGACTCCGGGCTCACTTGGCAGAAACACCCCCTGACCCTCCACCCCCTATCGCAAAATGTAATGCCCGTGAAAAGGGTAGGTGAACACAGTGTTATATAGAACATAGTCCTGAGAGCACGATTGAAAATGAAAACTAGATATAGTGTATGGTATAAACTATGCACCAAAAAGTGTGATATAAGATGAACCGGCGTGAAATATAATATGCAATACATTGTGCGCAATTACAGATTCATTGGAGAGCGCGAGATAGCACAGGCACTAGCGCGTGCTATGCGATATGCGCCTTGGAGTGTAATATGCACAGGGCAGTGTTGTGTAACCTAACTAGTCTCTAAAGTTGTAATATACATATGTGCTGGAGAGTGTAACGTTGCATATGCACTGTGACAAAGATATGGATCCCAGATTGTAATATGTATGGCATAGCACTGTTCGTTATAACATAGGCATCGAGGAAGGCACGTTAGAAGGGGCAATATAACCCGTGCGAAGACAAGTGTGGCATGACATATTCACGGGGTGGTGTTACAGTGCACATGGACTAGAGAGTGTCATAGCATATGCACTAGCTAGTGGAATACAACACAGAGGTGTGTGGCACTCAGCAGGCAATGGTGGGTGTAACACAGCATTGGGCTCTGCCAGGAGCGCGCTGTGACTCTCAAGTGATGTTCGTCCCCTTTCCAGAGAGTAAAATAAAAAGTATTACACATACGGCAGTGGATGTGTGTTTTATTAACCGTGAGGGGGGTTTCTTGCATAGTTTTGGTCGAATTTTTGTCGAATCACCTTTGAATGGCTTGGTGTGCATGTGTATTAAATGTGCCCGTCAATAGCTACCCATGTTTGTATAAATAAACGACAAGGGTGTCTACCGGGATTAGGCACGGTAGGGCATCAGACATGTCAGAGCTTCACTAGTGGTGTAAATACATTCCACGTGGATTCATTGTATGCATAGTCGACTTTTAATGAATATCACGCAAATCGTCATGGTGATAGGTACGTACGGTTTGTCCAGCATGTCCTAGGTGTGTCTATAAATATATATTTTTTTAAAATAATAAAAAACAGTGGCCGGCCCTGGGGATTGGGGTAAAAAAAATATAATTAGGAGACAGGCCCTGGGGGATGGAGTCATCAGGGCCAATAAATTAGAATAAGAAGGGGAACCACACAGCCCCCCTTCTTAAAAAATTAAAATAAATAAAAGACTGGCATCGTGCCGGAGGCCACGCCCCCTCCTTGTAGCACTCTGCAAACGCGCCCCCTGGCGAATTGTAAGTTGGGGAATTAATTCCTCTTCAATACTGAGGGTCCCTGAGGGCCAACTAGCCCAACAGGCATCTCCAGTATGCGCCAGGGAGCTGCGCTGCAGACAGGTGTTCTGAGGCCAAGCCCCTTTTTACACCTCTCTGCAACGCAGCTCTGTGGCGCTTACTGGAGGTACCTAGTGGTCTAGTTTGACCCTAGGGACCCTTAGGATTCAAGGGGACTTAATCTCTCAACTTAGAACAGCCACAGGGCACGTTTACACAGTGGTGAAGGGAGGGGACAGGGCCTGAGGTGACGTGTGCAAACACGCACTATGGCACGTTTTAAATTGGGGATATAATTTCCCTTCAATACTGAGTGCCCCTGGGGGCTAACTAGCCCACCAAGTGCTTCCAGTAAGCGCCACTGAGCTGCATTGCAGAGAGGTGGTCCAGGCCGTGCCACTTTTTACACCTCTCTGCAACGCAGCTCTGTGGCACTTACTGGAGGTACCTAGTGGGCTAGTTGGACCCTAGGGACCCTCAGGATTCAAATGAACTTAATCTCCCAACTAAAAACGGACACAGGGCATGTTTACACAGTGGTGAAGGGAGGGGACGGGGCCTGAGTTAACGTGTGCAAAAACGCCCTGTGGCCTGTTTTAAGAGGTAGTTTTAATCCCCTTGCCCTATTATATACTAGGGGCTTACAGAGGAGGTCATGCTAATCACAGGGGGACCCCAACGCATAATGTTCCCTAGTGTATGTAGGTGTTTTCACTGTATTCTAAGTGTCTTTTAACATAGCACCGGCTCTAGGACTGGTTAGTCAGACTCAGTTACCACCAGTATCCGTCTGAAAAAGTTGAGGGTAAAGGATGATTTTGCAACAAGGCTTCTTTCTGCTATTCTTTTTGTTCTTTCTGCACGTTATCCTTCTTCCTGCACTTTTCTTCGTCTTTGAGGACTTCTGTTGCTTCTTTCTGCACTTCTTTTTTTTCTTTCTGTGCATTTTTTCTTCTTTCTTCACATGTCCTATCTCTGTAGGCATAGTTAGAAATTAGCATTTAAAAAACCTTTGAAATTCACAGAAAAAACCATAGGTTTCAGGCACGTTATAGTTAGGAATTAGCATTTAAAAAACCTCAGAAATTCACTGAAAAAAACATAGGTTTCAGGGGTGTTATAGTTAGCTGGACTTTTCACTTGTACAAAACCATTGAAATTCCCCCGTTATTGTTAGTTCAGCTAACTATAACTCGCGCGCCTGCAATGCACTGCTGATGACGTCACATATTACATCACTCATGACATGGTCAGTGACATCACTCATGACATCACTGATGACATCTCAAATGACATCACTGATGACATCACCGATGACATCATCCTTGTGATAGAGTGGCAGACCTCCTCTCACCCTAATATAACCTTTGATACACACATTCAAAAATAGAGACTAAAATTTTCAAAACAATGGACAAACCAATACCAGTTACAACAACCTCTTCAGTAATTCTAAGATCTACATACACAACAGTCCTATACAGTCACTCATACATGTACTCACTCATCATACGTACTCATACACCTATACATCCTGTTACACAATGCCACTCATCCATAGAGTTACTCACACACATAGTCACTCATGCTAATAAAGAATCAAACATACATTTACTTGCATATACAGTTATACAGTTATACACACACCACCACACTTACTTCTACGGAAACTTACACATACTTAGTCTTTTAAACAATCACTTATAGAAACACATACTTATTCATACAGGAACTCTTTCAATCTCTCACTCTCACATATACTCACTTATATACACCAATAGTCACATATACTAGTTTAAAACATATGTAGTTACTCATAAAGACACTATTGAGACAGTCATTCACTCACTAACACACCCATACACACACTCATCCACCCATACAGTCCTGCATACATGCTGTCTTCAACACATACAAACAGTGAGTCACTCATTCATGCACCTATGCACTACGTAATACCCCCCACCGAACCATGCAGACACTCAGACTGATACTCAAAAAACCAACTAATAACCTATATAGACACCCATGTAGCTACTCACCAACCCATGCAGCCACTTATACACAAAGTGAGAGACTGATACAGATATTTACATATTTAAACATTACTCACTAAGCCATGTATTCACTATGATACACTTAATCAGTCAGTTACACAATCAATTTTTCAAAAACAAATCATCCATTTAGACACTTATACACCCATTTATTTTTCCATCGACCTTGAGATATACATATATAAAACATATTTAATTTTCAGAAAAACACACATTCACTGGATGATGTCATCAGTGATGTCATCAGTGATGTCATTTGAGATGTCATCAGTGATGTCATGAGTGATGTCACTGACCATGTCATGAGTGATGTAATATGTGACGTCATCAGTAGTGCATTGCGGGCGCGCGAGTTATAGTTAGCTGAACTAACTATAACGGGGGAATTTCAATGGTTTTGTACAAGTGAAAAGTCCAGCTAACTATAACACCCCTGAAACCTATGGTTTTTTCAGTGAGTATATATATATATATATATTTTTTTTTTTGTTGTTTTTTTTTTGTTTTTCAAATCTGGAGTACTGCGGTACCAAAGAAAAAATAAAAATTGGAAATACATTATAAGACACTGTATTTTAATAATATAATGTGCTAAAGTGTGCAACATTTAAAAAACAAATTATTTTGACACATTTAAATATTCTTATAAAAGTGTACGGAGTAGGGCAGCAATTACTAAAAATGACTTTTGCTACTTTAAAAAAATGCACTTCGCCGTGCAGTGGTATAAAAATGTAGAAAAATTCATAAACAAAAATTTTAATGTTGGAAAAAACAATTTGTGGTGCTCCCTTGCTCCCCAGCTACTCTATAGCTTTTTAAAAAAATACGTAGAAAGTTATAACTATTTTGCTCTACCTATTATTACTCTTTTATTGATGGCTTTCAATCATTCTGTTTACCAGCTTTACCATCAACCTAAGGTCGGGCTGAGGAGGTTTTGGAGATCTTTGTTCGCCTAAAGCATTTCCTGTTGAAAGCAGAAACGTTAGGGTTTTGTCTTGCTCCCAAATTTTACGCCTTGTAGTTCCAGATTTATTGGACAGGCTTTTGATTACCTTTTATTTCAATAATTTTGTTAATCATCCCTTTAATTTGGTTAAGGATTTAGATTAATTCATGTCAGATTATCGTTGAAATCACCCAGACAGGGAGGCGTTTCCCATGGTGGGTGATTTTAACTCCATTGTGTGCCCTATAGTGACCAAGCGGGTATGTGGGGTTTCAGATCGATCCAACGAGAATTTGATCTATTTTTTACACACCCTGTATGGGGGACACCCTGAACCAAAGTATCGTAAAGTTTAATCTTCATTGTAGTGTTGATTTTCCCACATTTACTGGCAAAGGAAGAGGCTCCATAATTGATTTTGTTATTTTCTTCCCATATGGTTCCATATGTTCTTGATTCCTGCACAGTCCCTTCATTTCTGAGAGATCACAACTCCATTTTCCTAGTTCACTCAGGTCCCACTACTAAATCAATGGGGACTAGTTGTGCCATCGAATTAAAATATTTAGTCAATTAGAATATCCATCTTAAATGGGCCAAATAGACCCTAACAAATTTTGGAGCAATCTGTCCATTCAGAGCCACTGTGAAATTATGGTTTGTGTGGCAGAGGGTGTCACTCCTGTTGATATGGTTCAGAGCTTTGAGACTATCTGTAAACAAGCCACCAAGCAATTTGTAATTCAGGTTAAACCCAGAGAGCCTAGTCCTTTTAAATGTTTTTCCTCAAATTGTTCAGCAGCCTTAAAACAGCTTAAGGATGCTCTTAAGGACTATCCACCTAACACTGCCCAAATCAAATTACGTAGGACTTCGTACAAAGCCATCATCGCTGCTAGGAAACCAGAATTGAGGGACCAGGCCTGGGACGACTTACTTACGGCATCATCATCATGCGACTCTAAGGTCTTTTGGGACGTTATCAACAGGTCTTATTCTAGTGATAACAATTCCCCCAGATTGAATGCCATTTTCAGCTGCTGAATGGCTCCACCATTTTTCAGAAATCTTTGGTAATATTTGTTTAAGCCAAGACAAGCAATTGGTTTCCCCAACCCTGGACAAAGTCCTAGTCCTGAGCAATGCCATCACCGTAGAAAAGACAGAGACAGCCATTTCCAAGTCCTCCTCAGGTAAAGCCCCAGGGCCTGATGGGGAACCCATTGACGTTTTTAAACCAAACCCTGTCTTCTGGGCACCATTTCTAACAAATGTTTTTCGTAGATTCCCTCCTCATGAAGAGATTCCACTATAGTCCCAATCTTTAAGAAGGGTAATAGAAATACACCCCCCGCTACAGACCCATATCCCTTTTGGATTCCTCAGCTCAAATTTTGGGGAATGAGCTAGCAACACAAAGTTCCTTTTGGAGATTCAATTGGGTTTACGCCCTGAACTTGGAACCGTGGAACAATCTTTGAACCTCCTTATGATCTCAGGTAAATACGTGCAGGCCAAGGGTGGGGCAATCCATATGGCATTTATCGCTTTATCCAGCGCATTTGACCTGGCTAATAGGGTGAAGCGCAGGTCAATGAAGGGGAAAGCTTGAGTAAATCCGGCACTAATAGATGTCTTGATCAGATTAAATGAGGGGGCGAAGACACAGGTCCGTTTTAACGCCAATGGTGACTGCACCCCTTTCTTTTTTCAAATAAGGGTGTCAGACAGAGCTGTATTTTAGCACCTTTTCTTTTTCTTTTTCTTTTTTATATTAATGCCCTAGGGAAAGAATTGATATTAAAAGTCAAAGATTTCTCACGAATAGGGGACTGTGTCATCCCCGTGCTTCTTTATGCAGACAACGTGGTCCTTTTAGCCCGTACAGCGAACGGGCTTCAGCTGTTATTGGCTATCTTTAATGATTTCATGAGTGAGCTTAAGTTGAAAATAAATTATGCAAAGTCCTATACTTTGATGTGCGGGCCCAAAAAGACCCTTTCCCAACCCCACAATTTTTATCCATGACCAGGGACTCCAATCATCAGAGCACAGAACTTTAGTTACCTTGGGATAATGTTCTCTTTCAACTTAAAATTGGAAAAAGTTTGATCTAGAGAGCAGGTAAAATGGAGGGAGCAATAGAAGCCATATTCTGATTTTCCCAAATAAATTTGGCCACAAACCAATTCAGGAATTACTTTCCCTGTACAAATCAAAATGTGTCCCCTTGGGAACTTATTGGGCAGGAGTGTGGAATTATACCTTACCTGGTACATTACAAATAATCGAGAACAAGTTTGTTTGTATGGTGTTAGCTACACCACGGAGTACAGCCAGTTTAATTACCCACCTGCAATCTGGCTTAATTTTTCTTGAAGACATTGGGGCATATTCTCAAGGATCTGGGCGTACTTCCGTTCTGGGCTGGACAAGGAAGTGACTAATGCGTGTGTCTCCGTTCTAGTGTCAGCGCCACCCGGAACGCAATCGGCAATGTGTCACCCCGTGACCCAAGTCCCAACACATGAGCAACATGGATGTAAGGGGGAATCATTGACCCTACATACATCCATACTTCCACACTTGCAAGATAATAGACATGGCACATGGGTGTGACAACCCCACTTTACATTGATAGCCCATGGAGGGCCAGCCAGAGTCCTTCAGGGAAGGACAAGTACATCAGAAGAGGAGGAGTACAGTCCGCAGTCTGATAGCTGTGTGATTGGTGACCAAACAGAATATGGCAGTCCATGTCGAGGTCCAAGGTGAGTGTCGCAGAGTGCATCGGGGGACAGTGGAAGGTGATGATGCAGAGGGCAGAACTAAGCAGAAACAGGCCATATGGCGGAGATGAATGCTACCGCTTTCTTCTCACCACCATGGCAGATTAATCCGCAACTTCATCCTCTGCTTTTTCATGTGCCTCACATGTGGGTGGTGGTGTTCTGTCTCCAACACTGTGTGGCAGTGACACCTCAGGGGGCGGAGATGTGGATGGAGTGGTAGCAGCAGCATGCATCAGCGCCTGGCCTTGTTGCAGCAATGCCATGAGGAGGGTCTTTATGCCACTGAAGGACCCAGCTACCTCTCGCTGGTGTGCAGCCGTGTCAGCCGCTCTTTCCGCACCCGTCCGCTCCGTGTTCTCCATGAGCCTCTGCATGATTCCCAACTCCCGGGCGAGCTCGCTGGAGCCACTCTGACTAGACAGTCATTCTTGTCGCACAGTCAGGACTCTGGCGATGTCAGCCATGGTTCATTGGAGGGCATGGAGTGGAGTGTCGGTGTCCGTTAGGTACTGTGAGTGGTCCCTGATGGGACTTAAGACACCCACGTATGGCATCCAGTTTGTCTGCCATGCGGTCGAACCCACCTGCACCTGTTCAGCCAGCTTCTCCTGGCACCCCAACACACGGCGTTGGAAGGCCATGTGTTCATCGTGGGGGTCCTGGGAGCCAGCCGTGGTGGTGGGAGCTGCCAGCTGTGTGTTCTGTGCAGGGGGTGGGTTCTCCTCGCGGCAGCTGGGCTGCCCTGCTCCTGGAAGTGGGCTGCAGAGGCTGTCCACGAGCTGTTGGAGGGCGTTGGAGTTGAAGGTGTTGTGGTCCTCTCCATCATCAGAGAAGAGAGGTTGGGACTGCTATGCAGGAGGTGTTGAATTTCCCTCTGCAATGTGAAGGGGAGATGCAGTTTAACATTGTGTTCACATGTATGCCGCCGCATTGTACATGTTTACATTCGGACTAAATGACAGTGTACATTGTGACTGTTTGTAGGGAGCTGCCTATATGATGCGGGACAGTGGACATTTCGAAAACATCACAGATGTGTGTTTGTACTTGTACATTGTCAACTCATATGTCCCTGCGATGCCATATGTGATTGGCTATTTTCTGCACACAAGCGGCACCAGTTGTGTCCTCTGTTCTGTTGTGGACGTGTTGCGGATTGTGCCACATCGTTGTCAATGTTGTAGTGCTCTGCATGTGATGTGTGTGTGCCGCATTTTGGGGGAGTTGCCCCTGCAGCTCTGATGTGGCTGCTCCTTATCCCTTACATGTGGTGTGCCTCTGACTTCTGTGCTCATACAGTGCTGGGATGTTGCATACTTGGGTGCATTGGTCTCTTGGTGGGAGTTGGGGGTCTGGGGCCTGGTTTGTCAGCAGATGTGCTATGCTTACTTGTGCATGTGTGCCATTGTGCCCATCTCCCCCCCGTCCCCCCAGTCCCTGGTCGTTACTCACCCTGTTGCTGTTGTGTCCGGTCATGTTGAGCAGTGTCTCCTCCTGTGGCGCTGGACTGCCACCTACAGTCTGCATTGCTGCCTTCCGGTTGTTTGCGAGTTTCTGCTTGGTTTTCTGCTTGACATCATTCCAGCGCCTCTTGACCTCTTCCATTGTCCTCTTCAGCACTCCGACTGCATTCACCTTGTCCACGATGGTCTGCCATATTCCATTTTTGGTTCCCTGTGACACAGTGGAGGTGACGAACAGTAGTTGATGGTGTTCTATCACCTCCGTTATCAGGATCCTGAATTCATGTGGACTGAACCTTTTCTTCGTACTCTTCTTGTCCTTGCCCTTCCCTGACCCCGAGGTCCCAGGCTGGTCCTCCGGGGGACTTGTGGGGTTCTGGGTGTCCACTGCACTTGCTCCGGCTGACTCTATTGTGCTTTGCTGTTGTTTGGCTTTTGTATGTGGGTTTTTTCTACTTTTGTAGTGCATATTCCTGCATGTCGCGTGGAGATTGCAGGCCTGTGGCTGTTTTTTGCTGATTTTTGTATTGCGATTTGCGTCATTGCCGCTTTTTTCGCGTTAGTGTTTTGCATTTTTGCGGCATCGCGTTGATTTTAGCGAGTTCATTTGATGCTTTGTGGTGGGTCTATTGCATGGTGCCGCCGTGTTGAGAATACCACGTTGACAGGGTGTTATTTTCCCGCAATAGACTGAGATGTGAAGAGTTGCGTTAAGCTACTTTTGCAGTAGTTATCACACATTCTTGAGAATATCCCCCATAGTTTTGGCCGCCCCCCCTGCTCCTGTGGATGAAAGTATGGACCTCCCCATTTCGTTCTTTTTCTAAAGAGATCTTGGCCGATTGTGTAAAACTAGATCAAGCAAACGCCATCCCTTGGTTGTCTTATGTTAAAAAATCTTTCTCGGACCTAGCACTCCCTAATTTTTTTCTCTCCCTGGGATGCATTAGCATAAAAAGTACATTTTTGGGGAGGTGTAGTCCTCGTAATAACCGCATTTACTTCAGTCGCTATGTCTCTCAGCTCATTTCTTATTCTGAAGGCTGCTAGCCGTATAGTCTTCTGCCTTTCTTTCCACAAGATACCATGATTCCCCTTGCCCTTATTTTGAATATTGGTCACCCTTAAAACACATAAATAAATTCCAAGGACAGACCGCCTGTATTCAAGATGGCATGGGAATCACTACGCTCCTATGTAACCACTCAATAGCTTGAAATCAATCAACCCCGTAACTTTGTAAACACCAGAATCTAATTTGAAGCAGTACGAAGATTCATTCATTTCTACTCCTCGTTCTAATATGTGTGGAGCTGTACTTGCAGCCTTGTTCTGTGGAATGAAGAAGTCACCAGAAGCTTTGCACTGACGCACGTGATTATCAGATTTCAGTCACAATGCCTTTTAACATTAACTCCTTCGCTGCCAGGCCTTTTCCCCCTCCTGTGCCACGCCTTTTTTTTGGCTATTTGGGGTAGTGCGCGCTAAGGCCCCTGTAACTTTTTGACCACATAAGGTATCCATGCCAAATTTGCGTCCTTTTCTTCCAACATCATGGGGATTCTAACGGTACTCAGGGTTTGTGGATTCCCCTGGAGGGGTCACAGCAATGAGCCAAAATACAGCAAAATTTAGTTTTTTGGGGGAAAAATGGGAAAAACGGGCTGCAAATGAAAGCATCTGGGATTTTCCCTCCCTGCAAATGTTATCAAAAAAGGGTTTGTGGGGCTGAAATCACCATTTTCCCAGCTTTTAGGGGATACCAGACTTTTGTCAGAAACCCAACATTTTTTACACAGTTTTGGCATTTTTCTGGGACATAGCCTATTTTTGCTATTTTTTGTCCTTTCGACCTCCTTCCAGTTAATGGTAGAAATGGGTACAAAAGCAATAATGGATCCTGGAAAGCTATACATTTTAGAGAAGTAGACAAAATTCTGAATTCAGCAAGGGATAATTTGTGTAGATCCATCAAAGTTTCTTTATAGAAACTAACAGTCAAATATAGGATAAATTGAAAATTTGTTGAAAAAAAAGCCTATTGTGTCAACGTTTTCACCTGTAACTTCTTCTAATTATGACAGCTCTTTGAAAGCAATATACCGTTACATCCGCTGGACATTACTGGTTATGGGGATATACAGGACTTGTAGGTTCACAAAGAACCCGACGAACCCAGAGCCAAAAACTGAGCAGCAACTTGCAATGGTTTTTTATTATGAACCGGGTATATAGTAATTTTTCTGTAAAAATGTGTACATGGAAAAATCGGTATGAAAGACACCTATGTATTTCTGAAATGGGAACAAAATATAGAGTTTAGAAACAGTAGATATTTGCACATTTCCGAAATTGGGAATACTCATACTAGCATGAGAATTATCAGTCATTTTTTAGATAGACTTCTTTTTTACACAATGTCTTTCATTTGGAAGGCAGAAATGCATCGAAAGTCAATAGGTAATAACAGTTCCTTTACAAACCTGAATTACCCTAAGTGTCCCGATAAAAATGGTACTTCACTTGTATGGGTAGGCATAGTGCCCACGACAGGAAATGGCTCAAAACCCAACGTGAACACACCACATTTTCACAATGCAAAATTACCCTTTTTTAGCAAAGTGCCTAGCTGTAGTTTTTTAACCCTAGCTCTGCCGGCACCTAGGGAAACCTAGCAAACCTATACATTTTTGATAACTAGACACCCAGGGGAATCCAGGATGGGGTGACTTGACTGCCTCTCACCAGGTTCTATTACCCAGAATCCCTTGCAAACCTAAACTTTTGTAAAAAAAAACACATATTTTCCTCACATTTCTGTGGTGTAAAGTTCTGGAATTTGTGTGGATCCACAAATTTCCACCCACCCCGCGTTCCCCAAAGTCTTCCGAGAAAAATGGTACCTCACTTGTGTGGGTCGGCCTAGTGCCCGCAACAGGAAACGGCGCAAAACGTAACGTGGACACACCTCAATTTCGCAGTGAAAAATGACCGTTTTTTGGCAAATTGCCTAGCTGTAGTTTTTGAACCATAGCTCTTCCGGCACCTAGGGAAACCTAGCAAACCTATACATTTTTGAAAACTAGACACCCAGGGGAATCCAGGATTGGGTGACTTGACTGCCTCCCACCAGGTTCTGTTACCCAGAATCCCTAGCACACCTAAATAATCGCCAAAAAAAACACATTTTCCCCACATTTCTGTGGTGGAAAGTTCTGGAATCTGCGTGGATCCACAAATTTCCACCCACCCCGTGTTCCCCAAAGTCTTCCGAGAAAAATGGTACCTCACTTGTGTGGGTCGTCCTAGTTCCCGCAACAGGAAAAGGCGCAAAACGTAACGTGGACACACCTCAATTTCGCAATGAAGAATGACCCTTTTTTGGCAAAGTGCCTAGCTGTAGTTTTTGAACCATAGCTCTTCCGGCACCTAGGGAAACCTAGCAAACCTATACATTTTTGAAAACTAGATACCCAGGTGAATCCAGGTTTGGGTGACTTGACTGCCTTCCACCAGGTTCTGTAACCCAGAATCCCTAGCAAACCTAAAAAATTGCCAAAAAAAACACATTTTCCCCACATTTCTGTGGTGGAAAGTTCTGGAATCTGAGTGGATCCACAAATTTCCACCCTCCCCGTGTTCCCCAAAGTCTTCCGAGTAAAATGGTACCTCACTTGTGTGGGTCGGCCTAGTGACCGCGACAGGAAACGGCGCAAAACGCAACGTGGACACACCTCAATTTCGCTGTGAAAAATGACCCTTTTTTGGCAAAGTGCCTAGCTGTAGTTTTTTAACCATAGCTCTGCCGGCACCTAGGGAAACCTAGCAAGCCTATACACTTTTGAAAAATAGACAACCAGGGGAATACAGGATGGGGTGACTTGACTGCCTCCCACCAGGTTCTATTACACAGAATCCCTTGCAAACCTAAAAAATTGCCAAAAAAAACACATTTTCCCCACATTTCTGTGGTGGAAAGTTCTGGAATCTGCGCGGATCCACAAATTTCCACCCACCCCATGTTCCCCAAAGTCTTCCGAGAAAAATGGTACCTCACTTGTGTGGTTCGGCCTAGTGACCGCGACAGGAAACGGCGCAAAACGCAACGTGGACACACCTCAATTTCGCTGTGAAAATTGACCCTTTTTTGGCAAAGTGCCTAGCTGTAGTTTTTTAACCATAGCTCTGCCGGCACCTAGGGAAACCTAGCAAGCCTATACACATTTTTGAAAAATAGACACCCAGGGGAATCCAGGATGGGGTGACTTGACTGCCTCCCACCAGGTTCTATTACACAGAATCCCTTGCAAACCTAAAAAAGTGCCAAAAAAAACACATTTTCCCCACATTTCTGTGGTGGAAAGTTCTGGAATCTGCGTGGATCCACAAATTTCCACCCACCCCACGTTCCCCAAAGTCTTCCGAGAAAAATGGTACCTCACTTGTGTGGGTCGGCCTAGTGCCCGTGACAGGAAACGGCGCAAAACGCATCGAGGACACAACTCAATTTCGCAGTGAAAAATGAACCTTTTTTGGCAAAGTGCCTAGCTGTAGTTTTTGAACCCTAGCTCTGCCGGCACCTAGGGAAACCTACCAAACCCACACATTTCTGAAAACTAGACACCCGGGGGATTCCAGGTAGGTATAGCTTGCATGGATCCCCCAACGTTTCCTTACCCAGAATGCCCTGCAAACCTCAAATTTAGCTGAAAAAATAACCTTTTTCACACATTTTTGTGTGGGAAAGTTGTGGCATCACCGGGCTGACACAAATTTCCTACCACCCAGCATTCCCCCGGGTCTCCCGATAAAAATGGTGCCTCACTCGTGTGGGAGGCCCAAGTACCCGCGACAGGCAAGGGCCCACAACGTAGTGAGGCGACATGAAAATTGCCTATCTCAAAACGACCTGGTTTTGCAAGGGGGGTCACTTAGGTTTTTGGCCCGGTGCTCGGCAGCCACCTAGGGAAACCTACCAAACCCACACATTTCTGAAAACTAGACATCCGGGGATTCCAGGGAGGTATGGCTTGCATGGATCCCCCAAAGTTTCCTTACCCAGAATGCCCTGCAAACCTCAAATTTAGCTGAAAAAATCACCTTTTCACACATTTTTGCGTGGGAAAGTTGTGGCATCACCGGGCTGACACAAATTTCCTACCACCCAGCATTCCCCCAGGTCTCCCGATAAAAACGGTGCCTCACTCGTGTGGGAGGCCCAAGTACCCGCGGAATCCCCCGGATGTCTAGTTTTCAGAAATGTGTGGGTTTGGTAGGTTTCCCTAGATGGCCGCCAAGCCCGGGGCCAAAAACTCATGGGACCCCCTTTGCAAAACCAGGTTGTTTTGTGATAGGTAATTTTGATGTCTCCTCAATAGGTTTTGGGCCCTTGCCTGATGCGGGCACTAGGCCTACCCACGCAAGTGAGGTACCATTTTTCTCTGAAGACTTTGGGGAACGCGGGGTGGGTGGAATTTTGTGGACCCACGCAGATTCCAAAACTTTCCACCACAGAAATGTGAGGATAATGTGTTCTTTTGGACACATTTTTAGGTTTGCAATGGATTCTGGGTAACAGAACCTGGTGAGAGCCAGTCAAGTCACCCCATCTTGGATTCCCCTCAGTGTCTAGTTTTAAAAAATGTACAGGTTTGCTAGGTTTGCCTACGTGCCAACTGCGCTAGGGCCCAAAATCCACAGGTATGCACGTTGCAAAAAAAAAGTCAGAGCCCAGTGGGCTTTCTGCCACTCTGGGGGGGAATCGGGGAAGGGGGTTTCATCCCGATATGCCCCTAAAGGGGCAGAAAGACTGTGGCTATTTTTTGTGGGGGTGGGGGCATTGGTATGACCATGTTGGGCAGCCCTCACCCCCACGCATAAAAAAAGCCTGCGTACTCGCTGGCGCCTAGTGGGCTTTCTGCCCCCCCAGGGGGCAGATCAGGGGCCACTGCCACCATCTGCCCTCCCGGGGGGGCAGAAAGACTGGAATTTCTCTGGGGGTGGGGTGGGGGTTTTGTCATGCCCATTTTGGGGAGCCCCTACCCCTACACTAATAAAACAAAAAAAATCCATGGTTTCTAGTGGGCATTCTGCACCCCCCAAGGGGGGCCATATTGGGGGCTACAGCTTCCATCTGCCTCCTAGGGGGCAGAAAGACTGTCATTTTTGTGGGGGGGAGGGTGGGGGCATTGGCGTGCCCGTTTCGGGCAGCCCACACCTTAAAAACAATTGCGCAAAATAAATCCCTGGTGGATAGTGGGCTTTCTGCCCCTCTGTGGGGGGCAGATTGGGAGCTACTGCCCCATCTCCCCCCCGGGGGGCATAAAGGCTGTAATGGTGGCGGGTGGGTGGGGGCATTGGCGTGCCCATTTCGGGCAGCCTCCACCCTAAAAAAAAACCTTCTAAAAACAAATCCCTGGTGTTTAGTGGGCTTTCTGCCACCCCAAAGGGACAGATTAGGGGCCAATTCCCCATCTGCCCCCCAGAGGGGGCAGAAAGACTAATGATTGCGGGGGTGGGGGCATGGGCATGCCTGTTTTGGGCAGCCCCCACCCTTATTTTTACTTTCTAAAAAAATCCCTGGTGTCTAGTGGGCTTTCCGCCCCCGCGAAGGGGCAGATTAGGGGCCAATGCCCCATCTGCCCCCCAGGGGGGGTAGAAAGGCTGTAATGATGGCGGGTGGGTGGGGGCATTGGCGTGCCCGTTTAGGGCAGCCCACACCCTAAAAAAAAACTAAAAACAAATCTCTGGTGTTTAGTAGGCTTTCTGCCCCCCCCGAAGGGGCAGATTAGGGGCCAATGCCCCATCTGCCCCCCGAGGGGGCAGAAAGACTGTAATAATTGGGGGGGTGGGGGCATGGGCATGCCCGTTTTGGGCAGCCCCACCCTTATTTTTAGTTCCTAAAAAAATCCCTGGTGTCTAGTGGGCTTTCCGCCCCCCCCGAAGGGTCAGATTAGGGGCCAATGCAGAAAGGCTGTAATGGTGGCGGGTGGGTGGGGGCATTGGCGTGCCCATTTAGGGCAGACCCCACCCTAAAAAACCCTAAAAACAAATCCCTGGTGTTTAGTGGGCTTTCTGCCCCCCCGAAAGGGCAGATTAGGGGCCACTGCCCCATCTGCCCCCGGGGGGCAGAAATACTGTAATAATGGGGGGGGGTGGGGTGGGGGCATGGGCCTGCCCATTTTGGGCAGGCCTTACCCTTTTTTTTTTTTTTATTCCCTGGTGGCTAGTGGGCTTTTTGCCCCCCCCCTCCCCCAGGGGGGCAGATTAGGGGCTACTGCCCCCATCTGCCCCCCAGGGGGAACAAAAAGACTCAATGGTGCCAAAATAATCAGGGGGGAGCAAAGGCCCTTGCCCAAGGGGCTGTTCCCCCCTCACTGGGGAGGGGTACCATCGGAAAGGGGAGGTTCTCCCCTTTCCAACGATACCTCTCCCGTCTTTCTACGTGCTCAGGGGGCTGAGATAGCCTCCTGAGCACGTAGAAGGTGAAACTGAAATGAGCCTCTTGGCTCATTTCAGTTTCAGTTTCACTGTAATGACATCGGCGCAACGTGCGTGCCGATCGTCATTACAGGGAAAGCAGAGGGGGGCCTCGGGAGCTGGGGTAGCTCTTCCCCAGTTCCCGAGGCTATTTTGAATTAAAGGGAATCCCTCTGGTGCCCGCACCAGAGGGATTTCCCAGGGAATGCCTCATGACGAGCTGGACTCGTCATGGGCACACGAGAACTGTGTGCCATGACGAGTCCAGCTCGTCATGGGCATTCAAGGGGTTAATGAATTCTGCAATAAAATAAACATGCATGTGGGAACATAGGCAACCATTGTGTCTCCCCAAAGGTCCACTCATGTTACTGGCAGCCGTGGCCGGCATGCTCGCAGGGGGGGGCAATGGGGGGGGGAATAAAAATAAACAAATAAAATCTTACCTACCATACCGCCAGGTACCGCGCTGCCTCCGCTCCTGGGGTGTAATGGTGCAGCCGGGTCCCACCGCTCCCGCGTGTTCCTGCAGGAACAGGAAGCAGCCAGCAGGCAGCCTCCCTCCCCTACCCTAAGCCAATCACAATGCTGCAATGGCAGCGTTGTGATTGGTGTGGCGCAGTGGAGAGCGCCCCAGCTGGGCACCTAAGGGGAGGCCATTTTCTCTTTGTAGGCTATATACAGCCTATATAGAGAAAATGTACAGTGGGCATGACTGCTTTGGTCAGCCCTGGTGCCGACCAAACAGTCAGGGTCCATAACATTGGCCAAGCCACTCCCCCCCTGCCCTCGAGCAGGACTGCCCACCCGCCCGCCCCCAACCAGGCACTTCAGCTTTCTCACAATGCGAGAAGCAAAAACATAAAATGGTAGATTTAACATTTTATGTTTCTGCTTCTCGCACTGCGAGAAAGCAGTGGGACGAGGGACGACGCCCCCATGGAGGAGCCGCCACTGCTTAAAAATCAGGAACTCTAGGAGCTAAAAAGATCTAATAATATCTGTAGCATTTTAGCAGTACTTGAAAATTGTATTTGTAATCTGAATATTGATTATGTTTACTTTATTATACATTTTTATGATCGATTTTTATTCTCAAGGGTTTTAATACGTTTTGCTCACGTGGTATGGTTTTTACTATTATGATCCATGCAGATTTCAGTAAAATAGATGGACTAACCAACTGAGTGCCTCATTTATGAAAACTTTTGCATCGCTGCATGAAAATAGTGATGTGACTGCTTTCTCTGCGCCCTCCTTGCGACATGATGGATGCGTCATATTTACTGTATGATGCATCATGTCGCAAGGAATGGCAGATATGTCAGTATTACTGACGTATCTGTCGGCTCAAAGTGACGCATTGCTGGGTGTATCTGAAAACAGACACAACTTCAGCAATGTGTCCTTTCACATAGGCCTGCGTCAGTGTTACGCCTGCTGTGAGGCAGGCATAAGATATTGATGCAGTAGTATCATAGAAGTGGCGCAGTGAAATCTGATAGATTTCACTGAGCCACTTCTACGAGGGTTTTTGCGGGGGAACACCCACCCTGCATACATTATACCTGATGCAGGTATAATGTAGCGAAGGGCTTTACATAGTGACGCATCTGCTTAGATGCGTCTCTTTGCAAATAGGGCATAATGTGGCACATTTTTTACGCAGCCGGTAAGTAAAAAAAAGTGACGCAACAGCAGCGTAAAAGTGTTGCAAGGCCTCATGAATAAGGCCCTGAAAGTTAGCTGATAAGACATTCCGGGTAACCTAGCGGACCCTTTATGTTTCCTTTCTATGAACTATTTGGAGGTTTTTATTTCCGTGGTTCTGTCTTAACTGCATGACACTTCATTGTCAAAAGATGTATTTTAATGAATTGAAATTCATCTTCTACTTTTGCATCATGATCTGCATTTATTTTGTTCACATTTTTATACAGTGCACTTTTATGGTTCGCTGAACCAAAATAACAATGGTTGACTGACTGGCTGACTGACTTTAATCAAGTGGTAATAGTTAGGGCAAAAATACCAAACCTAACACCCACATTGGAAGACGTCATGCGCAACACTGGGAAAGTGTAACTAAAAACAGCATGTCTGCCTTTAACTTTTATAAAGCCAATGATTACCTAATCAGCTAATGACTTGTGATAACTATGTACCGTGGGACTACCACGAAATACCCGCACATTTTGAAAAAGAAAACACAGTAACTCATATTGCTAACTTTCAATTCATTAAAACTCATCAAATAATTACATAATTTACCTGCACTACACAAAATAAACATGTAAGCACCATAATATGTAATCCTGCCAAATTAAAACAAAATACTACTCCCGCTTTTCGCGCAACTCACATTTATAATTACGCGCCACCTTAAAATTCAGATAACTCGCCCACCTCTGTTCACAGTCTTCTCACTTCACTCACCACACTACATCAACTATAACTCACCCCTTCACCATGTCCTACCTATACCCTTGCATATTACAGAAGTTATAGCATGTGAAACCCTCCATTATTAACAACGCTCATCAAATCTAAATTACATGATTTGCGTGAACACACTGCAAGGTACACAGGCGAGTTATAGGTATGTAGTGTGGTACGACAAGCATCACAGGGTTACATTACCTAGTTGAAGCATAATACCTAAACAACCTTGGGCTACCCAACCCAAAATATCATTGCCTTTCTTGACCACACAAATCTTTGTAAAAATCTTACAATCTTCACACTTTAAAGAATCATAAAAGAAATTAAGTTTTAATATTTTGACCCTTTATGAAACACTCATAATAACAGAGGACTTCAGAATATCACACCCCCCAAAATTAACAGTCTGCGGGAATAAAGCAAGCATGATTATTTACACAACCCTACTCCAGATAAATCCGAAAGAGTGAATAACCAAGATATACCTGTTATAAATAGGTTTGAAGTACTCCATAGCCTGTTTGAAGATACCACCCTAAACACTTCGATTACGGTAAAAAACGCTCTGACAGGCCAAAAACAACTTCAAAGCTGATTAACAGGAGACTCAGCTTAGTTTTGAAGCAATATCCTTAGAAACAATCCAGTTAGGTCTCAAAACTGAAATCCAGAAAAGATTTGAAATTTCATAATCAAATCAAAGTGGAATATAGATGCCAGCCTTTGGAGAACGAGTTAGATGATACTGCAGAAAGAACAAAGGTATTTGAATAAAATATTTCTAAGGTTAGTCAAGACATGTGAGGAACATAAGGAGAGGAATAATTATATTGAATTTGCAGAACCAAAGCCTAACAGAAGACCTAGAGAGATTAGAAAATCAATCTAGGTTTTCATAAACGCATTAAACAAATTCTCATGTTTATCAACAGAATAGTAGAGAAAAAAACACTTTAGCAAATTAGAAATTCTGGAAGTTAAAGTTTAAGTGATGGGTACAAATAAGCGAAAATAAATAAAAGAATTATAATTTTTAAATTGAAGGTATCAAAAGTAGAACAGAGAATTGTTTTAAGGTGTCTAAAAGATTGTGAGGCTCAACTTTCCAAATTACGAGAGACACATTTGACCAGTATGGAATGTAAGGCACTATGCAAAGATGAGTTCAGTATGTTATCTGCTGATATCAGATAGAGAATTCTCAGCGATTGCTCTTATTATAGAGAAGAATGCAGGGATAAATCTCCTAAACTATAAAACTGACTCCTCAGGTAGATGGAGCATAGGCAAACTCAGAAGCAATCAAATAATCTTTATGTGTGCAGGCTATTATGGCTGAAATATGATGACACCAAAGGGGATGATGGACAGAGCGTTTGAGCAAATCAAAAACTCACCCCCATTCAACTGATCTGGGTTTAATCCATCATCATTCTTTAGCTCACTCCACCACCCCAGTTCAGACATGGCCATATGCAAATCAGTCTGACCCTGTGCCTCATGGGAACAGTCCAGCCCGAACTGCCAAGCCATGTCTTCCCTGGACCAGAAACAAGTATCCTGGGACCAGTTTCGGGTTCATAACCCTCATCAGCCAGGCTATCTTGAATCCAGTGGCAAAGTGAGCAAGGGACCCACGTCTGGGCATACCCTGCCAACTTAGGGCGAACAAAGCGATACCAAAGGGGGTGATGGACGGAGCGTTTGAGCAAATCAAACACTCACCCCCAGTCAACTGATCTGGGTTTAATCCACTCCACCAGACATGGCCATACACAAATCAGTCTGACCCTGTGCCTCATGGGAACAGTCCAGCCCGAACTGCCAAGCCATGTTTTCCCTGGACCAGAAACAAGCATCCTGGCACCGGTTTCGGGTTCATAACCCTCATCAGCCAGGCTATCTTGAATCCCGTGGCTGGACTGTTCCCATGAGGCACAGGGTCCAACTGGGGTGGTGGAGTGAGCTAAAGAATGATGATGGATTAAACCCAGATCAGTTGACTGGGGGTGAGTGGTTGATTTGCACAAACGCTCTGTCCATCATCCCCTTTGGTATCGCTTTGAAATATGATGACACCACACCTCTTAGTACTTTAGCCATGGCTTTCAAGTTCACCTACTCAACCTGGGGAGAGAATGTGGCACAGCAGCCAGAGCCGCCAACTCGGGGGCTGAGGATCCAGGTCCGGGTCTTGGCCTCAGCTCAACATCCTGTAATTCTGGGCAAATCACTTAATCTCCCCATGCCCATGGACAGCGCCTGGATACCCTCACGGGTGATAAGCCGCACTAAATAAATCATCCATATATATATATCGAGCATCAAAATAAGTCTAGAAACATCTTCCTAAAGAGGTTTAACATCACTAGAGCTGTTGCGGACCTTATCTGAACTAGAAGTATTGATACAAACATGTAGGAACTGGCTGATTTTCTTGCTCTTAATGCACTTTTTTATGAAAAGAAGATTACTCAGAGCAAATTAAAGTGTGACCCAACATCTGTAGTTAGCTGGTCCGCCTTACTGAACACCTCTAAGGGCCTTTTTACAAGCTAAGTGGTTATCATCCCTGATAAATAACAATACCACGGGATACGTTATTTATTGGGTGTGATAAATTACACCTCTTACGAGTCCATTGGGAATAACATGTGGATTTTGGTGTTCAACACACCAAAATCCACATGATATGGTAAATAGCATTCTATAATTATCAGATGCTTTAAATAAAACCAACCTCGTAATTCCGACCCATGCATAAACACGAGTTTAAGCATGGGTCGGAATATTAGGAGGAACTCGTAATCAGACCCTAAAATTACTATCATCTTTTCTTTACTAACAGCACTCACCGAACTAGGAACAGGATCATCACTTTTGTGAGCAAGCACACGCGGTGCACATGCTGATCTCTCAATTTATTTTGTAATACTTATTATTTCTTCCAACGAAAAACAGTTAATAACAATGTGAAAATAAATATATATTGATCGACAAGGTTGTCAAATTCACATGAACTTGGAAATATGCGTAAGGATGCAACACATTCATCAATAATCTCGTCACTGTGCTGTCTTCTAGAATAAAAATCTACAACAGTATTTGGTTTGTCGGTGAAATGCATTTCTAACCTATTGGTCGCTTCCAATTCGTCCGAATGGCCAAAATCTTCTCTTGAAGGCTGAACTTCAAGAACGCGATCACATATCCTACTATGGTATGGCGGCGTAGTGCTAAACGTGTCTATAATGTCTTAGAGTAGAATGCACTCTCTATTCTTCTTTATATTACTTTTTTAATATGCAGAAGAGAAATGAGTAAAAAATATTACAACTAGCAGGCAACTACCTATTAATTGCGTTTTATATTCTATTCTTGCTCAGGTGAATTTAGTGGTGATGAAAAACTTTTTTTTTTATTTATTTTTACAGAAGTGTAGAGTAAATGTAAGCAAAATGTTTCAACTAGCAATGAAGAAATCGATCCTTGTTTTTTTCTTACTACTGCTCATGAATGTGACATTTCGATATGTGGCTCCAACATTGATCTGCAGCTGAAGAGAAATGTTTCCCTTATGAAACACCTCTTGTCTGATACAGTTGAGACCTAAGCCAAGATGGCAGCTCATTTGTAACCTTAACATCATAAAAAACATCAAGCCAGGATGCAACTAGTATGTCACTGTTAAATACGATTTTCACACGACCTGGGCGGCGTCATGGACTCCACAATTACACTCCAACACTTGGTCCCTAAAACCAATCTCCACACCTCCAACAGATGCCTATGTGTTGTGATCAATACCGTGGCAGCATTCTTCATACAGCAAACGCCTTTTGTCTTCTGCACAATGCCTGGGCTCTTAATAGATCCAATCCGCTCAGAATCCAGAAAGTCCTCCAGAAAAGGAAACTCGTCGCATATGCAACGTTCTCTGTGTTGCAGAGGAAGCACACAGGAGACATTAATTAGTCTGAAGCTTTAATTGCATAAGTATTTGGAGTCATGAGCAGCAGATGTCCTAGCCCTCCAGTTCCAAGGCTCCAAGTGTCAACTGACCAGGGACGCTGGAACCAGGGTGTCGTGACAGAGCTGTGTGCACCGAATAAGCTAGCAATGCAGCACGAAACTAAATTAACAGAAGGTAAGTAAAAAGATAAGAACACCAGATACACATTGAGATGTGACATGACACGGTATGCAGACTTGCAACAGGATATACGCTGCTTATTCCCACAGTTGAGGGTAGGCTGCGGCAATTTGTACCAAGTGCAGGTACAACTCTCTTGCATCACAGCCCTTCCCGACACACAACAATGCCAATAAATTGCATATTACACTCAGCACATAACCCGGGAGAACGTGAAGCCTGACACCTTAGCTACCACATGCACTTCCAAATGTGACATATTCGCCCCTCTGCCCATAGGGCACCACCACTTAAATGATTCCAGCCATTGACTTATATTGGGACGCACCATCAGGGTGGCTTCTCCCAGATGCAAGAAATTGCTTTAAAAAAATGTATTCTATCTCTCGCAATATTTTGAAAAGTGTTTTATTTTCCCTTTTAACCTTAAGTCTCTATTTACTTAGGTGTCATGTGCTTTTTTGCAAGTGATGTAAAGTTTTATGTTTTTTTTAACTCTGTGTATGCTTCCTCAATATATATCCAAATCATTCCAGGATGCTTGTAAAGTGCTATAACGTACCCGTTGTGGAAATTAAGTGAATCTGTAACATAATGAACTGATCATAAATCAAATAAATGAGCTAATTATACATTTTGATGCTTAGGTAATATTCAGAGTCGAATTTAAGTAATGAGCTGTAACTGTGTTTACAAAAAACATGCAAACAACAGATGACGACAATTGTTACATATAATCTACAGTGTTCCAACAAAGGATAAATGAAATATAATTTTACAGATCCTATGATAGGAAAAGAACGGACAATTGGGTGAAAGTACCCTTGAAGAGATCTGCTTCCTGTTTCAAGGACAAAAAAACTGTGGCCAACAGCGCTAGTTGTGTTACTACAGACCCTTTCAAGATTGAAGTCTTTCCCTCCTGATAGGGGTCGTCTTTGTTTTGGATATCAAGAGTAATTATCATTGGCTATCAAGCAGCCCGTCAGATTGGTCTACACACATAGACCATTTCTAATTCTTTGAAGGTCAGCTAGTCAGAAATGCACAGTTTGTATTTTTTAGCAATTCTGATTGGTCACACTTCATTCAAACAGTATCCGTCCTTGTGTTGAAATCATTCTGATTGACTACTAGGCGGCCGGTTAAGGCAACTGTGCGACCTCCATGCACTGTTTTGTGGTCCACACAGGGCCGTGCAAACCATTTTCAGTGTTTAGGCAAATAATTCATCACACAATTTCAGCATGCATGATAAATGGAGAAGTGGTCTTACAATTCCTGGAAAAGGAAGCAAGAGCTTGTAAGTGATCGATAAGCAATAATGAATATAATCCAGTCTTGTTCTCCACCTGCTAGTGCCACATCCAGACTCGTGTCTATGTCCAGCTCCCCCCAAAAATACTCTGAATCAAAGAAACTCTTTCACACCAGCAGCTAATCTCTTGATGGCGCTATTGTCAACCTGACTCTGAAAAACAAAAACAATTCTGGACACACCGAGGCCCTGCTAATTATCTCCTGCGCACTTCAGTTCATCTACAAGAAATTAACACAGTATAATTCAAGCAATTGCAAGATTTCTGGAGATGGTCTTCTGGGAGACCCAAGGATATAATAGGAAAGAAAACAGCTCTGCAGGTCGTGCTGAGAGAACAAAGACCACAGGAGTCATTTAGAGGGTTCAACATGTGGGCTCCTCTGACATGAGCGGGTGGCCCATGTCATTGTGGCCAAAATAGAGGGCAAATAATGACCACATTGCAGCATCCAAGATGCTGTAATGCTTCCAGAAGACAGAAACAGAGCCCACTGAACACTGGGTGTCGGAATCCTTTATATCAAATGTAAAGTAAACAAATTAACATTATCTCTCTCTTCGGAGTGGTGAAAGCACCTACTAGACCCGTCCACAGGGCACCTCTGTCACTGGAAAAACCTGTCAGGTGAATCTAGACACAACAGCAGAATCTAGCATCTGAATGCTCTCTACCCTTGTACGGACATGAATATTTATATTCTTCAGTAAACTAGAGCAATAAAAACTGACAGCAAACTCTAACTGTCAAAGAAAGCTCCTCTGCCCAGAGATCCAAAATAACAAAACCAAGAACCAGCTTCATTCACTCTCTCACAAGATACACGAATCCAGCACTGGCCCAATCTGACCTCCAGTGGCCTCAGGCACACACAGAATCACCAGACATGCAAGGGCCAGGCATGTGCACATTCTCTCTAACTAGTCAGTACATGGATGGCGTCACATCCTTACATACTCCCTAACAGACAGGAAGCAGGCACAGTCAGCAGCAGCAACAACCAAGTGGTCCTGAGGACTGTCTCATCTGTCACCACTTCACTGTCTAGGTCTCCTCTCTCATACTTTAGGAATGTTAGCAATACACTTCCACTGTCTGGGAAAACAACCACACCCCCATTGTTTGCACATGAACAGACATGGGGCTTCCAAAATGGATTCCACAGACCTCCCTTACTTTGCTTCATGAACACAGATAATGCATGTAACACACAGGGTCATACATAAACACACACAACATATACATGGATGTTAGCACTAGGTACCTTTCATACCTGTGGTTGCCCTGCTGTACCAAAGAAACAATTTAGAATGGGATTAGGCTACAAACAAGGTATAAATTAGACCACACATTGTGAGATGCTCTCAGCCAGTGTCAAATAACTTCTTTTTAGTGAGTTAGTGAAACAATCTTTAATAAACAATAGTGAGGAAAGATCATTAAATCAAACTTTCTTTTTCTGCACCACTTCCCATATGCAGCATACAGACCCAATACCAAGGTTCGGATACTCCAGTCTATGTTTGAAAAATCTGCCTAGACTTGGCATACCGCACGCTTGGGTTCCTAATGTTTAAATGATCTGTACACTTGGTCTCTCATGCTCAAGCTGTCTTAGGACATGGAGTACTCTATATTACGTTGTTTTTTTGTACAGCTTACATTTCCAGATTGCTGGCTATCCCAGAAAGCCTTGCCCCCTCGATACTTGTAAAACCCTGCAGGAAAAATTGACTTTGACTTACTGCCAAATAATCCCCTCCTTTCTTTCTTCAGACTAACCTTCCCCTTGCCTTTCATCCTTTGCATGCCTTCTGTTTCTAAGTGTAGCCGCTTTATTCTCTTGCCTGTCTGCCTTTACTTGTCATATTGCAATTCTGCATTTGGCTTACACCTCATGTCATAGATTAAAATCCCTCCTTTAAAAAAATACTTTCCCCAGAAAACTAAAAATATCTAAGGTCCACCAGCCTACCTATCTTACCAACCAAATGCCTGAAACCTCATAGAGCCCATTAATGAGCACATCTAACTGGTATTCATTTTAATCTATCACAAAGACACTGGAGTGCATTTATGTTTTTCTGTCTTCAGAACACATGCCTAATCCCAATAACCAACAATGTCACTGGTTTAATCACTAACCTTGGGTTCCGGAGTAGCGTGCTACTCGTCATAAAGCGGTTCAACATCTCATCAGGGTTATTGAGCACTATATAAATACAATTACAACAAAACTTGACCCACGAGCACATTACATCAAAACTGCTTATTCTGTTGCATTCGTTTTTGACTACTGTTTAACTCAAGACTAGTGCTAACCCGCAGGTCGCCTTTTAAAACTTGTAGCATGCCAACATTTGAAAATATGAAGGACATTTTGTTTATTTTAGATTTTTCCCTGAATACATAATTATAATCAAACAATTTCTCAGCAAATTCAAGGAAGAACGATGGGATGAAATAGAAAAAACCTTTATTTTAATTCCACATGATTGTATAACTATGTTATTGTAAACCTTTTTCTTACCTGTAGCATTGGAAAATAATTCATTTGTTCCTGCAGCTGTTACTATAGTATCAATCACTTCTTGCGGTGTGATGATGGAACTGCTTGTGAATATATTAATTACTTCTATCACAGTACCAGGTGCAGCTTTCCAGACACGTTTGCTGTTTGAAAAATATCTGAAATACAGTTCACAACTATTAAAAATAGAAGCATGGATTTAATCATTCTCAAAGTATAAAAACTTATTTTCTACATGTGTCCTTTGGACCCATACATAATTATTTAGAATAACATAGAACATCATGTGTTAAACTATAAAATACAGCTGAATAAAGTAGCATATGAAAACATATAAAACACTTATGTAACATCTACTTGAAATATACATTTCTAAAACGTCTACCTTAAATATATATTTTCCTACATAAGTGCACCTAAACCCACTTCCAAGCCCCTCGCCCAAATATATAAAAAATTGGGTCAATTATACGTTTAGAAGGCAAGAGTTTTCTTCTGCTGTGAAAAAATAGTTGTTTACCTTTCAAATTGAAAGGTGCCACCAATACAAAAAAGAAAGTGCTTTTAATTTAACAAACAGAGCATTACTAATTAGAAATTACTCAACTGTTTCACATTGAATAAAATACTGTGTAATTTCATGTGCAAGCAGCTGAATAAAACTACCCAGATCATGACTATACAATAAACAGTGTACTATAACCATGTGTCTTGATGATCTGTATATATACAAACACACACACTTATATACAAACATATATATTACACACATATATTACCCAGTTGCTGTCGCCACTGGATAGTTATAGTTAGGATGACATTTCTATAGGAAAAGCATTTTTTGGTTTGCTAATAACTGTGCGACTGTTTGACGAAACTTCATAAAACGTTTTGAAAAAGGTTTGTCCACCTCAACTGCTTTCTGAAAAGTTTTAGTGTGATCCGTCAAACGAGTCATAGGAAAATTAGACACAGCTACAGCCAAAACAACTGAAATAAATTAAACCAAACTTGGCAGAACACAAGATCTGGCGCCAGAAAACGTATACTTTGTGATTTGGTGTAATTCTGTTTGCTAGCTTTTGAGAGCACGGGCAGGGAAGTCTTATGTCTTCCCACCTGGTGGTCCCAGAAAGCCGCTCCTTCCTGATGGGGGGTCACATGTTTCTCCTTGGCCGTGCTTCTGCAGGCAGGGAAACACAGAATTGCTCCCGCCAAGCAGGAGCAGGAAGAAAAGCTGATCCTGCTGGGTGGGAGGAATGCAGCTCCCGCCGCACCTGGAATGGGTACCGACAGAGGAGCCGATGGGGCTGAGGGGCTTACTCTGCAGCGCTCAACATAAAAAATGATGTGGTGTGTCCTGGGTGGGCAATGGGATACCCAAAGAAGGAAAAAAAAGGAAAAGAATGATAAATGAGCGTCAGGAGCCCTTTGTTTATCATTGACTGCTCTGGTCCCCATAATTCGCTGCATGGGCTTTTTACTCATTTGTTATATCCTAGTGGTGCTCCAAAAAATGGGCAGGGGCACCAGCAAGCATTTTATAATGTTGAAGGGGCTGCAGTGAGTGCAGCAGCCCCCCTAGCAACAATAAAAAAACTGTATATTTTCTGGGCCATTAACCCCTTTACCGCGTTGCGGCGGTTTTAAAGAGTGGGCGGGGCTGCGTCGGCCAACGGACGTGCGCAGCACTAGTC
The DNA here is from genome assembly GCF_964204655.1 of Triturus cristatus. Classification (NCBI taxonomy): domain Eukaryota; kingdom Metazoa; phylum Chordata; class Amphibia; order Caudata; family Salamandridae; genus Triturus; species Triturus cristatus. Next base: position 84,885,765 of record NC_140584.1, on the reverse strand, counting down.
AGGTAGTGCTCGCGACGGCCGTTGGCCGAAAGAAGCAGCGAACGGGTTAAATCTATGATTCCAGGAGAGCTTATCATATTTTTGAAGCACTACTAGCTGGAGCTCTATGCTCTTTACCTGGAGTCTAGGGTCATCTTGTGGTTGGTTTTATGGCTGCTTTTGCGGGATGAAGAATGTTAAAAGTAAGACTAAATGACACAGCACACACTCAAAGAGGAAATAGTCTTAAAGGATAGCTTTTGTGCAGCACAAAAAATATCCTGAATACAATGCAAATACCCTTGCACTATGGTGCAATGGTGTCTGCATTGACGCTAGACAACTCTAGGTCTGCCAATGCATGGAAAGAACCTAACTGCACCATTCCAAGATTTGGCACAGATCTGCTTTTGGCAGGTGAAGCAAAGCAGTCCAGCAACTTTTCTTGCCGTGCTGTTTTTCAGCACTTCTTTGTAAATATGCCCCTTAATACATAGGCAGATGTGCAATGTGTAATATGCTATTTGTTCTCATTGTTGAGTGTGGGGAGGGTCCTTGATCCACAGTATTCCATTTCTACTTCTCTTAATCGCTTAGAGGTATAAATGTAACCATTCTGAGCAGTAAATATACGCTTACAGATAAAAATGCTTTGTGAGTTGGGCCCCAATTGCTCTTCCTTTAAATAGAGCATTTAACTTCAAAGAGGGAAAAAGTATGCTAAGAGGACTCAAAGTACTACCAATTATATCAATCTTGAAGCAATGAGGCAATCACAGAAGGTTGCAGTGCACACCATTTTGGGGTGCCAGAGGCCAGTGCCAGTGCACATGCTTGATGTCACTTTGAATACTGCTGATACAAAACCTGGTATTAAAAAGAGGGTTACTATAGGGAATACAATGTTTCAATTGCACTGATTTCTTAAGGAATACTTAGATAAAAAAGCTCCTACCTTCTCAGCAGATAGTGGCTTTGCTCTGGGGGTCGAGCATATGGTCTCCGACTGTGAGAAACCTAAACTCCTCCGATGCCACAAGACTCTGAAATGCACCCAACTATCCAGCCAGTAAAAGTGGCGTAAATGGTTTGTTGCCAGTAAGAAGACTACCACAAATTACAAACAGATGTTCACCAGATGTTCACCTGGAAGCTTGTATCCTTCCAGGAGAGGATCTAGATCCTGGAGATTTCTGGATTTTGTAATGTTTTTCCCCTGAAGAAACATGGGTTTTAGCTTAAAAACAGTAAGGTGTAAGAATATAAACTGCAAATCATACATACCCAAACTTTTTTGAAACAATAAGAATTTAATAAAACAATCAATGCTGGTAAAGTCAATCTATGTATCTTACATTGGTGTACTGAGTTTCATTCTGAGCTTTCCACTTGCAATCACATTTTTGCAAACATGCTGCTAGCGAGGCCATGCACAAACAACACATGCATAACAATATTTCACGAAATGGGGAGATTCTTGGGACTGTTTATATATTTGGAGTCTAAATAAGAACCTCTCAGGCTTTTAGGGAATTTTAAATTTGGCTAATTGCAGTGAAAAGATCTGGGGCAGTTCGTCCATAGGAGCATGCGGGCATTGACCGCCTGGCCCACCCTTTGCGACCCACTACACAAACAAACTGTACACATTATCCCCTCTCACACGTTCCACTCTCACTTGTACAGGGGCTGGCGCCATGACGGAGCTCTCTTTCCCGGCATCACAGTAGCTGTTCAGGCTATGTTAACTGAACTGCGCATGTCGGACAGGCCTGTGTTTTCACTGTGGCCAGCCTGACATGCGCAGTTCAGGCTTCTGCAATCAACAGCTGAAAGGCAGCTGAGAAGCAGAAGCACACCCCAGTAGGTGTCCAATGGCGCACTGTGTTTGCCTGCTCCAGCCCATCCTAGCACTGCCCTTATGCTATTTAGCATTGAAAGCAGCAAGAGAGTAGTGCTTGGATTGCCTCGGTGCTTTTGTCCAGCAAGTAGAGCGAGGTAGGAGGAACTTCGGGTAAAGTTTGTTTTTAATTTTAAGGGGCTGAAAGTAATGTTTGCGCCCCACCACTTTCTAAAGGAAGCAGCCACCACTGGAAAAGATATAATAATGATGCACACCAAATGATGAAAGTCTTGAACAGTTGCCATTTAATTTGATAGTTTGGCAAGAATAAGGGTGATTTCTGCCTAGAGTTCCTTTAAAACTGTAATGGAATCTTTAAGGCACTACACAGATAAATGAAGAAACACATTTTTTACAATAATTGTTGCCCAAAAGACAAAGAAAATGGAAATCATTAGTAGAACAGAAACATCACAAAAAAAGGATTCTAAGCGGCAGATTTACAAGCCCCCTGCGCCACCAGTACATCATTTTTTAAGATGTACTGGAGGCGCATTTCACTTCTCCATATCTACAAGGAGAGGAAAAGCCACCCTGAGTGACTTTTCCTCATCTTGTAAACATGGCCTCTGCACACACAGCACTTTGCGTGGAAGGGGCATTCCATGCAGTTCCAGATTCCATGCAGTTCCAGATTTACGATTCCTTGTAAATCTGGAAATGTGTCTCGTTCCATGGGTGTTGCGTGTGAACACCCACAGCAACACCCATGGAACGAGACACATTTCCAGATTTACAAGGAATCGTAAATCTGGAACTGCATGTCAATGACGCCTCACCCTGGGGGGGCGTAGTGAGGCGCAACAAGGAGAAATGTTTTCATTTCTCCTTGTTTGTTCCTCTTTCAAAGCATGCTGCATTCTACAGCACGCATTGAAAGAGGAAAATGCCTGTAGGGGCACCTTCCTGCACAAAAACAATCTCCCCATGACGCAGGAATCCTTGCACCATGGTGCAAGGGTGCCTGCGCATGGCTGCAGTTTGTGCGCCAGCGCAGGGGAGAGCACAGGAATTCAACATAGTATTGTAAATATGCCGCATTCCTGTGCTTCGGAAGTGCCGCAGCGTGGCGCAGCCAAAGGGCTTGCGTTGCCACGCTGCGGCACTTCCTTGTAGATCTGCCCCTATGTTTTTCCTCCAAAACGATTTCAGAGATAGGTTTTTTGTGAATCTACTGGATATTCATAAACAGTAGAATAACTCGGACTGCCATTGATTCTGGAACACATCTTTAAATATGTAAGCTTGAAATAATTTAAGAAAGAAAGCAATCTGAATCACGCCTTTACATAAAAATAACACTTTAGAAATTATTCTTAAACTGAAAAAACATTTCAGGGATTGGTGCTCATATCTATAGACTTTGCCATGTAAAAAAACCGACACTTCCACTTTAAAAATTCTAGACTTTACAATGTACCATAATGCACAATAAACCCATTGAGCGTGGATCTTGTAAGACTTAAGTGTTTATCTAAGCTTACATTTGGCTGAAACCCGTCTTTACTGTGAGGTCATTGTGTTTGCTCGATGTGTTAATCCGTGTTGCTTACATTTCAACTGTTCACTTCTCTGGTCACCATGCTATGGCTCTTGTGGAATTATTAAATTAAATATGATCTCACCGCTTCTGTAAGATTTGGTAATAATGGCGAATGCATTGAACCCTATACAGTCGAGCGTGGGGTACAACATGGCTGCGTCCTTGCTCCGATTCTTTTTTTGCTCTACACAAACAACTTGGGAAGAGTGCTGGCATCTGTTGGGGCAGATGTCCTCCATGTCGAGCAAAAAGCTGTACCTTCCCTCTTATACGCAGATGATGCGGTTCTCTTGGCAAGGACGGCTAATGGCCTTAAGAGTTTAATCTCCAGTTATGACGGGTTGTCTTTTCCCGAACCCGTTCTTCTAATATTCTTCTTTTGGTCCTGACGAAGCGCTCCTGGATCCAATAGGGACCATCAAAAGCGCGAAACATGTTGACCTGACTTTCTTTACATCACTTTTGTTAATACACTACACGGGTCGAGAGAAGTGGGACTTTATTTGGTTCTGTTTCCCCTCTCATAATAGCACTATCGTGCATCTCCATCCCCGTCAATATTTTAGTTTGAACCAGGGACCTCCCAATTAAATTACTTTTGGTCCCTGTCTCAATTTTATTACCTGCACTCACTAGCACAGCTCTACCCACACACCCACACTCACAAATGCGGCAACTCCTAAAAGAACTCCACCAGAGAGCCCCTAACTAAGGGCCCGTGAGGGACTGCAGCGCCACCCCCACGAGGAGCAACTGTGCCCAATGATAATGCTAAACATCCGCAAGGGTGTGTGAGGGCACCAAGTACCACAACAAGGAGTACTCTCTCCTCACTCTGCACACTCACTTGGTCTTTGGAGACATCCCCTACTCTCTACAGCTTATCCTTTGGCTGTTACTATCTTGTCTTTGTTTAGGAACTGTAACCATCCATTGGAATAACATATGACTTTCAGGAGCATTGGTTCAGGACCTTTTTCAATTCGCTCCTAGTCCCCTTTCTTATTGATTTGTTAATCTCCAGTTATGTCAGATTTATGCAAGGGTTAGACCTGGAGACAAACCTGAACAAACATTCACCCTAAACATGAATGAAAAGATATTGGATAGGGTAACCTCATTTTCTTACCTGAGTACGGATTTTGATGAGAGGTGTTCCTCGTCAATTTGCATTAGCCATAGGGTTACTAGATATACTTGAGCTGTAGGCACTACCTTTGCTTTCCACGTCCATTGGTAAAAAGCCTATTGCCCCAATTGTGGAGATATACAATAGGAAATGTGTGCCAATCTTACCCTATGGAATGGGGAATTGGGGATGCAAGGATGTGGGTGTCATGCAGCTGGAGGAGAATAGATTTTGTCGGCGGTTATTGGGCGTCTCCCCTCGACCCCACATTTCGCCTGCACCAGGAGCTAGGCATGGAATATGTGCAGGATACCATTAATGCTGCCCCCTTGGTTCTCTGGTGCTCATTATGGTCAAAAAAAGAAGCAGAACTTAAACAGGCCGTCATTAGAGAGTGCCTGTCTTGTGATCGTGGCCTGGCCGTTCCATGGCTAAAATACATTAAGGATTGCTTTTCAGCCCATGGCTGTGTACACTTGTTTGAGCACCCGGGGGCCATCATGAAAAAGGATAACATTTGGGTTCAGGAAAGCTTTGTTAAGCATAGACAGGCCTCTAGGGACCTAATGGAAGTGGCCAAACCCACGGTAAGGGACAATTGTATTATCCAGACCGTGCCTACGATTGCCCCATATCTTTTACATGTAGAAAATGTGAAAGCAAGAACACTACTGGCTGGATTCAGGCTAGTTTATTTTTGTTGGTTAATATGGTTTTCACTGGGCCAATACTCTTCTGATACTATTAGTACTTGCCCATGCGATAAGCATCCTAGCCAAACTTTACAGCATTTTGTTTTCTTCTGTCAATATTATTTGCTGTTCACAAGGAGGTTTTTATTACCATTGTTGCGCAGACATAAATTCTCTAAGTGCAAGGCTGCCCTAGTCTTCTTATTACAATTGTACGATCGAGATACATGTTACCTAGTTCCCAGTTTTCTGAAGTGCATTTTAGCCCTAAGAAGGAGCATGATGTTTTAAATTTTTATTGTATAGAGAGCTATTTGTATTAGAGATTGCAAGCTCTGTCGTATGATGCTATTTTTGAACTAATGCACATTATTTATTCTTTAGTGGCTGTTAGGGGTTGTAAGTTTATTTGAATAACATATTGTTATTCTTGTATTGATTTTTAGACTTTTTATCTCTTTGTATGTCATCACTTATGAATATTATCGTAGATGTGCATTTAAACATTTTTATCTAATCTTTCTCATTTTTAAAGGTCTCTTTTTGTGTATCTTTTATGATCTACTCTTGGTTGATCGAATAAAGACTAAGACTAAGACTATACTATTCATTTGAAAGTAGGAGTCCCTTTTTCTCTCTGTTTGGTCAAGGTGTTTGCCCTCTCACAAACCCTCTCTGGCCACCATGCTATGGCTCTTGTGGAATAAAAGAATCCTGGAACTATAAACACTGCATCTGCATTGTTTGTCTTCCAGTTTCTCACTCCATTTAGAAATGTGGAATCCACCAGAAGACACCTTACAGAAGACTAGGAGAGAATAGATCTTAGGGCCACAAAAGATATTCTTGGTAAGCACCAAGAAAATGTGTCAGCATGTACCACCTCTTCTGAGAACGCAAGGGGGTATCAGTTCTCCTTGTTAACATTTGAGGGGGAAAAGGTCTGACCACCACAATATTGAAAGCTTCATAAGTATCTTGCTTGATTTGCTGATCTTGTTGTCTTTTATATCTTTCTTAATGTTCACTACATCGAGCATTACAATATTGATGGCCCTTATACACATTCCAAGCATTCTATCTTAGAGCAAGAGCAGGGCCTCAAACCAAACACAAAGCTTTTCTTTATAGACTTCTCAAGGACAATTTGTCCACTTTCCCTCTATGTTCTGTCAATGATGATCAACAAACTGACTTGTTTCTAAAGACTGGGCTCATCCGTGGTGGGATCCAGATCAGCTCCATCAATCCTTCCAACTAAAAAGTAATCTTTTGTGCAAGCCACAGGCATCCAGAATGTCAGGCAGGATCTTACAAATAAGATTTTCATTGTAATTTTCCACAGTGTGACCCCTAAGAATGTGAAATACTGCAACCTGAATATTCTTAGGGGCAGATTTACAAGGCACTTGCGCCCCTTTCGCGTCATTTTTAACATGGGAAAAGTGATGTAAAAGTGGCGCAAGGGCCTTGTAAATAAGCCCCTTAGTATTTTGAATGGAACAAAATTCTCCTCGACAACATCATATTATGACTTCCAATGGAAAGGATTAAGAACCTGGCGCCTGGCAAAGATTTTCAAAGTGGTTTTAAGGGTTTTTCACTATCAGGAGAATTTTACATCATTGAAATGTATGCATTCTAATTGATGGGTACCCTTATAACTTCCGTATAAGGCAAACCTCTAGCCATGGTCTTAGATTGTTGTCTTCTAACTTGCAGTCACTTCAGCAGGAGTGTGGGGTATGTCCATGTACTGATTAATTCTTCTGTCTCTTTTATCATAATATGTTATCACTGATTCCATCAATTTGAGTCCCATAAGCCTCTATATGAGTAATCGAAGTTCGCAACTGACGCTGTTCAATACATCAATGCATTTAAATAACGTGAAGCACATTAAGCTCCACAAGGAAGACAGAGAGTGATCAAGTTTCAGACTAAATAGGTGTTTTAAAGGTTAAAATATTTACAGATGCAGAAATAATCAAACTAGTATTAATCAATAATCAATACATGAATGCATTAGTTAATATGAAGTTCACATCAATTAAAGTCATATAAGTAAGGGGCTGAACTGTCATAGAGCTGCCTCAAAGAACAGTTAAGTAGCATACATTCTTTCATATAGAGAGTACTCTACTTTACTCTAAGCCATTTTGAAAGTGGACAAAGCATATATGAACGGTAACCTACTCTGCACTAGCTTAAATCACACAATTGGAACATTTGCTACACCAACACATAGCTCCCCTAAACGATCCAACCAGGTTAGAGTAAGGAGATATAGGGCCATATGTAGGTAGCATACAAGTTACCACTTCTTAAATACCAAACTTTACCGATTCGGTATTTAAGAAGTGGTAACTCGTATGTAGGTAATCATTCGGTAAATATTACCGATTCGGAGAAATTCGGTAATTACCGAATCGGTATTTACCGATTCGGTAATGAGGCATACCTTCCCATTGATTCCTATGGGCCTCCAGGCCCATAGGAATCAATGGGAAGGTATGCCTCATTACCGAATCGGTAAATACCGATTCGGTAATGGGGGGAGCACATTCAAGGGTGGCAGGGTGTCACATTGACACCCTGTTGCACCCCTGATTCCTGCATGTGTGCACATGTGGCGCACATACATGCCCTAAGGGCATGTATGTCTGCCACATGGCACTGTTAGTCCAGCAAAATATTGCTTTTTGCAATGAATTCGGTATTTAGCACCAACATATATTTGGTGCTAAATACCGAATTATTTTCCCTACACATCACTCATTTGAGTGTCACCTACATCTCATTTCAGGATTCGGTATTTACCGAATCGGTAAAATTACCGATTCGGTAATTTTACAGATTCAAATGTTCCCCCTACATAGCAAAAGCCTAAATACCGGTCGTTAACGTGATATTTACCAAAAATCGGCCGTTACCGACCGGTATTAGGCTACCTACATATGGCCCATAGTCTTGAGCTCATTCATTTCTCAGGATCTTCCAAAGGACAGCTTAACTAATTGTCCTTCAAACGTACAATTATCTGCAACAAAACGTGATACTTTAGTCTGAACTCTACAGGTGTACTGTTGCAACCAGTTAGGGCATTCTATGGTTATCACAAAGAAGAAAACATCCTTCCATGGGAAAAAAGGCAAAGGCACATTGTATTAGTTAATTTGAGCTCCAACTTCTCTTAGAAAAAATGCACCTGTGTCATGAAGCAAGATGGCACCCAAATGCTAGCCATTTTAACCACCGGCCTACATTAGCGATGGTCAATCCAAACATGAATAATACACAGTTAATATCAATTCAATTCAATTCAACTTTATTCGATTTCAGAAATATAAAACCATAAAGGTTATCTTCACATATTAATTACATAAAAGTCACATCTTTTTTTCTTGTCACAGATAAAACACATTCCACGACGTTCCCAAAAATAAATCAGTGAAGGAGATAAAACTACAAAATTCATATATCACTGAGCATAAGCAATAAGTTAATTATCTACCAACATGATTGCACCGTCCCGTAACTATAACGGAACTTAAAAACAACCTTGGCCCCTGACAACAGTTAAAATTCAATCAAGACAGGCCCTGGATTTTGCCACAGATTTCAGGTACCCAAGAACAAAAGGGATACACTCATCCTTCAATGATTGTAAAAACGGGAGAGCTGGACGAGCCTGTTTAAAATCCATCCTTTTCAAAATGGGCACGATAAAAAACTTTAGAGGGACCACATAAAACTACAAAATAAAACAAAGTGTAGCAGATCCTGTGGAGACTCTCCGTCGCAGCCACAGGGTGGTAATACTTGCCCTCAGCTATTCCCCCTAGGGACGGCGACCAGGAGGTGAAAAAGGTCCAGTCGGAACCTTGACAATAAAAACCGTTCATAAGTACTAAAAGGTCCCAGGAGGTAAGGCTCGATTGATAATGTGGTCTTTAACATTATAAATTTGAGTACGCTGGGTTTACACAGTTCCAGCTCTTCTCTTTCCAATCTCCTAAGATTGCCAAAGGACTCCCTTATTGTCCCCACATCCTGTTTGGTTATTGAGTCAGGGTTGGTGTACAATTCACTACCGCCCAGCCTTTCAAAATTGTCCTTAATGTATTTGAGCCATGGGATGCCAAGTGCCCGGTCGAGGGTCATACACTTTTTAAAACTCATATGACTCAAGGTTAGGTCCTTATTCAACCAGGTTTTTAACCAAAACGTTATGGGACGCAGTGCCAGTGTATCATTTAAGAAAGGCACCCCAAGTTCCTCGTGTACCATCATATTTGATGTACCACAAGGAACACCCAATAGACGTTTAAGGAAACTGTTCTCGACTACCTGGATGTTTTCTAAGGGGACATGCCCCCAAATTTTGTTTCCATAAGAGGCTGTTGCAACACTCTATGCCTGATAAATCTTCAACAAGGCTGCAATAGGTCTCTTTCCTAACTTGGATGCAAAGTTAAAAATAGCAGCGTTCACCCGCATCAGATCCCCCTTCTTTCTTTGTTTAAGTGGGCCCCACTTTCCACACATATCCAAAAAGACCCCCAGATATGAGAATACATCAGTTTGCGGCACCTTTGCCAGGCCAACCGTGAATTGAAAAAGTTTTTTCGGGCGGATCCCCACTTGCATGACGTAGGATTTAGAATCATTAATAGATAAATCCCGATCCGCCATAAAGGTGGAAAAAGCATCAAGTAGGGTTTGTAGCCCCCTCGCAGTTCTAGAAATAAAGACTGCATCGTCGGCTTCAAGTAATACAGGGAGTCCGCGTCTGCCTACATACGGGTAATCCACCCCTGTAGACAAAAGAACTTGGTCTAGGTCGTTAATATATTAAATTAAACAGGAAGGGGGCCATAATGCACCATTGACGAACGCCTCTTTTAATATCGAAATCACTAGACACACGCAGATCTTGTGAAAACCTGACGTTAGCCTTGGTTGCGCAATGGAGATCTTCTAAAAAGTGAACAATGTTGCCATCTACCCCTATATCTTTCATGGACTGCCACAGTTTGGACCTGTTGACGCGTTCAAACGCGGAATAGAAGTCCATGAAAGCTAAGTAGATGGTACCAGGGCGTGCAACCGTGTACTTGCTAAGAATCAGGGTGAGGTTAAGACACTGGGACACAGTAGACCGGCCTGGGCGGAACCCGTATTGAACGTTTGATAAGATATTGTGTTCCTCTGCCCATCCGGTCAGTCTATCTAGAAGCACACAACTCACCACCTTAAAAAACCGAATCTAACAGCGATATTGGTCTATAACAATGTGTGTTGTTACGATCCCCCTTTTAAAAAACTGCCACAATAGTCGAGGTGGCCCAAGACTCAGGACAATCAGTCCTGGCTGCCGCATTAATTACGGCAGTGAGAACCGGTGTCCAAAACGAGGGGTCAGATTTAAAAAAGTTTGGAGGAATACCATCAGGGCCCGGCGCTTTGTTGCTTGTCAGCCCTGCAATGCCTACCCCTATCTCCCCCAGCCCAAAGGTCAATGTAGTAAAAACTACCTCCTGACCGGACTCACAAATCAACTCGGGGGGACTCTCAAACATTACTTTAAAATGAGACACCCAGTCATCCTCCGTGATGTGTGCGCATATAGTGCTTCCTTCAACACTCTCAAGGAACGGACTATTAATAATGCTCCAAAAGTTGGAGCTATTCTACAGGGTGCAAGCCTCGATCGACTCCCTCCAGGCCTCCTCCTTCAGAATAGACCTGCGCTTGGCCAGTTTCACCTTACAATCCTAATGGCAAGCCCTGACCAGGGTCTGATTTCTAGGACTCCTGTCAAGAGCTTCTCGTAAGGATCTTGCCGCCTTTGAGCATGAAGAATCAAACCACCTAGGAGTTGGAGAGGCTGTTCTGCGTTCCGGGGCACTTAAGAGATCACTGACTCTGGAGGAAATGGTATTAAAAGCACTAATGTTCCCCCCTGGTGAAGTATGCGGCGAGGTACATGTGGCCAGTTCACTGGCACAATGTTCCATAACCGATTTATGAATAGCATCTGGAGAGATCTGTGTCCATTTAAGCCTTTGTTTACCATCTGTCGGTCTTAATAACCCCTTTTCCGCAATACCCCTTTTACATAACATTAATGGATTCCACAATTCAACACACAATGGGTTATGGTCACTGTAAGCACTTTCTTGTATAAAGAAACCCCGAAATGAAGATTTCAAGAATGATGAAATTATCATAAAGTCAATAATTGTACCACACCCTCTTCCTTTAAAGGAGGGAATGGCTGCCTTACTACAAGAGTCACCTAATGACAAGAGAGATATCAAATCAAACTCATGAAGGAGGATGTTCAGGGCGTCCCCCTGAGGTGTATGCTCAAAATGCAGCCCCCTCACACGAGGGCAACCTAAATCACCCAATCTGGTCAACATGGGATCTCCACAGAGGTGTATATTAAAGTCCCCAACAAACATAAGGTTAGACTAATGTTACATTCACCAGACGTACTTGATACTGAATTATAGAAGTTAATGCAATCCAGTTTTCTAGATCCCTTTCTTAGGGTCAGGTATTGTATACAGGGACTATGTGAGGGTGAAACCTGAATCTGACAGTCCAATGCGACAGAGATAAAAATGACCTAACCACCCTTAGGTCTACCAGCCGTTGAGGGGGAAGCCGGGACGAAAAAAGACTTATAGCCCTCTAAAAATAAGCTGCAGTCTACCAGCCATGTTTCCTTCAAACAAATCACTTGGAATCGTCTCATGAAAGCTCTCCACAGAGGGTCAGAGAGCTTGTTAGCCAAGCCTGCGACATTCCAGAATATAACACTGATTTTTCCCTAGAATGTCCCGCTGAACAACACAATTTGCCGAGTCCGATGCAGGGGACCTATCAAGTCAGTCGCATGTGTCCAATCTAGACAGTGGGGTGAATCTGTTTGACAGCTCCAGGGGCGGTAAACCAAATCCCTGCCAGTAAGGGGTCGTATCATCAGAATATGCTGTTGTAGCAAACAGATTCTAATGTACATGCCTAGTAGGCAAGATTCGCTGCGGCAGGTTGACAGGTAGAGCCGTATTAACATGGTTCATGTGTGTACTCCCCGCGAAGGCGGGTCTATAAAAGAACCCGAGTGGTAGAGCCACAATTGCCGACTCTTGACTCAATGAACCAGAATATAACCTTGAAGATAAAATCCTTTCTGCCAGGTGTGGTCTGTTAAAATGTACAATGATACAATCCCCCAATAATAATTTGTGAGAGCTACCAATCCACTTCACTCTAAACCACGATAAGATTTTTTTCCACCCTTGATCTCAAATGAGTATTGTATGATAGCCAGTGTAAAACTTTATTCTTCAACTGGGAAAAGTTCTCTTTCCTACCCCCTGGAAGAGTTGGCACATTCCCCAATACCACAACATAAGGGGTAGATTCCACGGGCAGATGTATTACTGGTAGGTCTAAAGGATGAACTTACCCTCCCCTCGTAGGCCATGCCCCTGTTTGATGAGTCCCTGGCTGGGGCTGGGGCTGGGGCTGTGGCTGCAGAGACGAGCTGCTACTCGGGTGACAAGATCCTCTCTGTGTCGACGATGGTCGACTTTCGATATCTTGTCTGCCCTGCCTCTGTAAGTGGCTGCTGTCGGGATCTTGCGGGCGATCCAGATTTGAGGGATCTAGTATAGAGTGATGTACAGGTTGGTCAACTGTGCCGCCATTCTGAACTGTTAGCGGGGAACATTTCAGGTCTAATAAACTTTTTTCAATTGCCGTTAATCGTTGATACATCGGGGCCAGCTTAGAGTCCATCATGACTTCCATCGTTACCCTTTAGGGACTCCAGAGCACCCATCATGTCAAAATTGGCAGTGTGGATATAGCAGATGGTTGAGCTTTAGGGGGCAGATTAGGTTTTTGTTTTTTGGTCTTGTCCCCATTGTTTGTGATTTCCTTTTAGTGCCTGTAACCATCCCCTTAACTCCCAGTGTAGTCAGTGGAGGGTTCCCTTGCGGTGAAACGTCAAGTCGGGAAGTGGACATGCACGGGGTAGATACCACCCCTGCCTGATTTGATTTGGCCTTAGTGCCACCATGATTATTAGTTATTACAACCAGCGAGAGGGGCCTTCGTTGAGCTATGGGCAGGGAAGTAACCCCACTGTGGTCATGCGTTTCTATGTTGTCTGGGGATTTGGGAGGATCATTGTCCATGCTGGTCTGTAAATCAGGTATATCTGTGTGCAAGGCAGTTGCACCAGCAACCGGTGACCTAGAAAGGCGACAGTTAACTAACTCGATCTCCTTGTCCAAGACAGCTGCAACACGTAGAAGAAATTAGTCCATGGTAGTTACTGAGGGGGTGATACCAGCTACAGTCCTTCCCGAGGCTAATGTCGCTTTGCGTCTGACCATGATGGACTTAATGCTAGCAGTCTCAACAGCTGCCTGGCACTGGGAGTTGGTATTACTCAAACGGGTTGTCAAATGTTAGGGCCTGAGAAGAGGTGGCAATCAGACAGAGCTGGACAAAATGTAGCAACAGGGTACCCCAAGCACCAGGCTAGAGGGACAATCGTCAACAGGTAACCCAACAGATATGTGGTGTATTAAACAGATATGGGGCGAGACAGGCGCCTTCCTACCTTCACCTTAGGCAATGGAGCTGCTGCGGGAGGGCCAGTAATGAGCAGGGGCGATCGGCGTTACTCGTGGTGCTCCTCTGGGGGTATAATGCGAGGGATTGATCACAAGCCAAGAGAGTGGGCCCAGCCCAGCCTCCTTCGGCTTCGGACGGGCACAGACGGCCCGCCCTTGGCCCGGGCGCATCCCGGGCACGGCCCGGGCAGGAACGCGCACGGCCCGAGCTGCGGGAGCCCTGGCCCCAATTAAAGCATCTCCTGATGCATGGGTGGCGTTGGCAGCGTACGCGCTGCAGGAACTACAGGGAGATGTGGTTTCCTCCCTCTGGTGCACCTCCAGCATTTCATGGCACCGCTAGGGCAAAATTCATCAAGTCTCCACGGCACAGTTCAAGCGCTCCCGCACTACACACAGAAATCAGGTTTCAAAGGCTTACCGCGCTGCGGGAGCCCTGGTCCCAATTAATGCGTCTCCTGCCGCGTGGGCCGCGTGGGCGGCGTTGGCGGCATACACGCCGCAGGGACTACAGGGAGATGTGGTTTCCTCCCTCTGGTGCACCTCCAGCACATCGTGGCACCGCTAGGGCAAAATTCAGCAAGACTCCATTAATTGTAATAATTTTTTTATTAGTATTAATAATTAATTTATTTTTAATAAAATATTAAATTATTATTTTTCCTACTATTGCACTCACTGGAGTGGGAATAGTAATTGTTACTCCTACAGTATCCAACGCTTTACCTACTATTGCACTCACTGGAGTGGGAATAGTAATTTTTACCCCTACGCTATGCAACGCTTTCCCTACTGTTGCACTCTTTGGAGTGGGAATAGTAATTTTTACCCAATGCTATCCAATGCTTCCCCTACTGTTGCACTCACTGGAGTGGGAATAGTAAATGTTACCCTCCCGCTATCCAACGCTTTCCCTACTGTTGCACTCTCTGGAGTGGGAATAGTAATTTTTACCCCCTACGCTATCCAACGCTTTCCCTACTGTGGCACTCTTTGGGGTGGGAATAGTAATTTTCACCCCTACGCCATCTGACGTTTTCCCTACTGTTGCACTCACTGGAGTGGGAATAGTAAATTTTGCCCTCCCGCTATCCAACGCTTTCCCTACTGTTGCACTCTCTGGAGTGGGAATAGTAATTTTTACCACTACGCTATCCAACGCTTTCCCTACTGTTGCACTCTCTGGAGTGGGAATAGTAATTTTTACCCCTACGCTATCCAACGCTTTCCCTACTGTTGCATTCACTGGAGTGGGAATAGTACATTTTACCCTCTCGCTATCCAACGCTTTCCCTACTGTTGCACTCTCTGGAGTGGGAATAGTAATTTTTACCCATACGCTATCCAACGCTTTCCCTACTGTTGCACTCTGTGGAGTGGGAATAGTAATTTTTACCCCTATGCTATCCAACGCTTTCCCTACTGTTGCACTCTTTGGAGTGGGAATAGTAATTTTTACCCCTATGCTATCCAATGCTTTCCCTACTGTTGCACTCACTGGAGTGGGAATAGTAAATTTTACCCTCCCGCTATCCAACGCTTTCCCTACTGTTGCACTCTCTGGAGTGGGAATAGTAATTTGTACCCCCTACGCTATCCAACGGTTTCCCTACGGTGGCACTCTTTGGGGTGGGAATAGTAATTTTTACCCCTACGCCATCTGACGTTTTCCCTACTGTTGCACTCACTGGAGTGGGAATAGTAAATTTTGCCCTCCTGCTATCCAAAGCTTTCCCTACTGTTGCACTCTCTGGAGTGTGAATAGTAATTTTTACCCCTACGCTATCCAACGCTTTCCCTACTGTTGCACTCTCTGGAATTAGTAATTTTTACCCCTACGCTATCTAACGCTTTCCCTACTGTTGCACTCTCTGGAGTGGGAATAGTAATTTTTACCCCTACTCTATCCAACGCTTTCCCTACTATTGCACTCTTTGGAGTGGGAATAGTCAATTTTACCCTCCCGCTATCCAACGCTTTCCCTACTGTTGCACTCTCTTGAGTGGGAATAATAATTTTTACCCATACGCTATCCAACGCTTTCCCTACTGTTGCACTCTGTGGAGTGGGAATAGTCATTTTTACCCCTACGCTGTCCAATGTTTTCCCTACTGTTGCACTCTCTGGAGTGGGAATAGTAATTTTTACCCTCCCGCTATCCAGCGCTTTCCCTACTGTTGCACTCTCTGGAGTGGAAATAGTAATTTTTACCATCCCGCTATCCAACGCTTTCCCTACTGTTGCCCTTACTGGGGTGGTAATAGTAAATTTTACCCGCCTGCTATCCTACGCTAAAAATATTGATTATTTTTTATTAATATTACGTTAATATATATATGTATTAAAAAAATAGTTTTTTTAAATTACATCAATTATTTATTAATTGTAAAGGTATTTAAGTATTTTTAAGTATGTTTTAGTTAATTATATTTATTATTTCATTAATTTTACATTACTTTTAAGACATTTAAAAAATTCGATATTTTGACCAACTATATTTTTTACATCGATATTTTGGATTCTATATTTTTGCACTTACCTGTTTGCAGATAGGGATTCGATATTTTGGCATTCTATATTTTTTCCTCGATATTTTTGTAGGTCGATATTCTCCTCCTCGATATTCTGTCAGTGATCCCGAATAAGGCCCACAATCTGCAACCTTCAGGTTCTTCACTGAAAACTCAGAAGTATTTAGTGACTCTCAGAGATCAAATTTGAAAATTATGTTTCTTTTAGAGTAAGCCTCACATTCAATCCCCAGGCACGAAGAGATCCTACAGGAAAAAGATTCTCTCCATCTTGAAATGCTTCTATAAATCGAATGATTCAGGCCTGAGAGATTTATCTGTGTACTGATGTCATCTTTTTTCTCACGAAGAAGTGAAAGTTCATGCAGCAGCATAGGAAAAGGGCCAGCAGAGAAGCCCCATTTTTGAGGATACCTTCAACCTCCTCATTGACTAAGGCAATTTCTTAGTATAGGAATAAAAGGACTGGATAGGGCTACAAGGCTGGCAAAGTACATGCAAAATATATAGCAGACTCATGGGGTCATACACTCCCACCATTCAAATGAATGAATGAAAGCAAGAAAACTTGGTATAACGTAATAAAGACTCCAAAGAGGTATCCTAGTGCTGAAGGTTGATCTGAAGCTGACAGAGTTATCAAGAAACTGATGAAAAAATATATGGTGGTTTTAAAAACACAATAAAAGTATAATTGTGAGAAATAGTAAGCAAATATACTGGGAGAAAATTCCACAGTAATAAGGACAAGTGGGAAAAAGAGTGGCCACCAATGTGGGCTCATTGAAAGAAGAGCTTCACAAATTTGTAGATGAGGATCTTAAAGTATCTGTTATAACATAGCACTGAAATGAACTCGCAAGGAGCAACAGAAAGGGTGTCTGGGACGTTCTTCCTCAGAGAACATTTGAGGAAAACAGTGGCAAATGGTACATTTTAAAGGAAATCTGAGAAAGGAAGAAGGTTTATAAAGCAATTGTGAATGTGTAGTGTTTAAACATATCAAAAACTGCCCCATATCTCACTTCATTAAATATGTTCATCAGTTACTATAGTGTGGAGGTCGCACAGTTTGTTGACTGCTACTAAAGTGACAGTGGCGCATGTAAAGGGGCGGAAGTGCTAATGTAATGCGAAATGAGACTATCACGGGAAATGAAATGAAATGAAGGGTATGTTTATATAGCGCATCTGTCACTCCGACTGGAGCCTCCTGGCGCTGCCGATAACCAAGCATACTGATACAAAGCAATCTAAATTAGAGCAAGAGAGCAGGCATCAGATAGACCAAATATCCAGGTCTTAAGGGCACGTTTAAATGGATCTTGCTGTTGTATTGCCCTGAGTTCCCTAGGTAATTGATTCCATGCTTTAGCTCCAAGTATTGAGGCTGATTTTCCTCCCCTAGTTGACAATTTGTACCTGCCTTCTGCCAAAAGATTTGCTGAGCTAGATCGTAACGTTCTGGCAGTGGTATATGGTTTAAACCTGGCAGAGAGATAGGCGGGCCGACTCCTCGAACAGCTCTAAAGGTTGTCAGGAGGAGTTTAAAGAGAATTCTTTTTGGAATTGATAGCCAATGTAAAGACTTCAGTGCAGCTGAGGCCGATGATTTACGAGGAAGGCCCAGGGCCAGTCTGGCAGCTGCATGTTGGACAACCTGAAGCCGTCTTAAGGACGATTTATTGGTCCCAACGAGAAGGCTGTTGCAGTAGTCCAATTTGTGACAGAATCAGAGCTACTGTAACTGTTTTTCTTGCCGTTGCTGGAATAACATTGAAGAACTTTTTCAAAGTTCGAATATGGCTAAAACAAATCCCTGTTAATTTTGATACATGCGGCTTAAATGAAAGTGAGGTGTCAAACAAAACTCCCAGATTTCTGGCAACCTCCACAATGGATGGAGGAGCTGCCGTATCCTCTGGCCACCAATCCTTGGGTTGGAATGTGTTGTTTTTACCAATGGGAAGGATCTCTGTTTTATCGGTGTTGCAACAGAGGTGGTTGTTAGTCATCCATTTAATGATCTCTGAGAAACAGGTTTTAAAATTCTCCTCTGCTGATGTTGTTTTATCTTCCAAAGACAAAATGAGTTGAGTGTCGTCAGCGTAGGATGTGGTCTCAATTCCAAAGGAAGAGATCAATGAGATCAGAGGGGCCATGTATATGTTAAACAGCAGGGGACTGATGGAGGCCCCTTGAGGGACACCCGTAGAGACAGTGCGTTCAGATGACACGCATGATCCCAAGGAGATGACTTGTTTCCTGTTAGACAGAAATGATGATATCCATGCCAGGGCCAAGTTTGTAATGCCGCATGATCTTAATCTGGCTAACAGGATGTCATGGGAAATGGTATCAAACGCGGCAGACAAGTCTAACAAAATCAAGACTGCCTTCCTGCCACTGTCCAAGATGAATTTAAGGGTGTCCGTGATCTCGAGTAACGCTGACTCCGTCGAGTGTCTGGGACGAAAACCCGATTGTCGAGGATGGAGGATGGACGCAGATTCAGTAAAGCTTGCCAGTTGTTGACACACTATTTTCTCAGTGATCTTACCCAAGATGGGGAGAAGCGAAATTGGCCTGTAGTTGGATAATATTGAGGAATCTACGTTCTGTTTCTTTTTTAGCGGTTTGACAATCGCGTATTTCCAATCTGTGGGCACTTTACCCAAGGCAAGAGAGGAGTTCACTATGCCATTGATCACAGGATTAACCACATCAATAATATGATGTAAGAACGTCGGAGGGCAGACGTCCAGTGGTGAACCAGATTTGCAAGCTAATATAGCCTCTTTAGTTTGGGCTAAAGTGGCCACTTGAAATGATGCCAGAACTGGAAGATTAGAACTGAGGTCTGGTTCATTTATATCGTTAAAATCTTCCGCTTTCCAAGTCCTAAAGTTTCTTTGAATGTTTTTAATTTTGTCCTCGAAAAAACATGCAATTTCATTGCAAAGTGCCACAGATGACGGTATGGTGGTGTGCAGGACCTTGGGATCAGTAAAAGACTTTACGATTTTAAATATTTCTTTAGAGTTATTCTTGGCTAAAGCAATTTTATTGCAAAAGTATTCCCTTTTTGCAGAATTAATGGCCACCTTGTATTTCTTCCTAAATGCTTTGAAGATCAGCAGACTGGATACTTCGTATCCTCTCCTCCATTTACGTTCCAGCTGCTTGCTCTGTAAATGGAGCTCCGCAAGATCCCTGGAGAACCAAGGGTCATTGTGGATCTTCCTTTTAGATGTTCTAATGGCTCTTCTATGGGGTTCCAGTTTATTCCCGATGGATATGATCCAATTATTCAGTCTATCTGAATCCGCTTCAGGTTCCCCTATAAGTTCCGGAGCAGTATTTAAAGCCGTGGCTGTCAAGAGGGGATTAGAGGCCAACAGATGCCACTTCCGCTTACTAGAATAGCTGTGGTCACTGTCGTTTATAACTGCACTAACTTTTTGGGGAATAGAGAAGTCGAAAGGAATAAAACTGTGGTCAGTCCAGGCCTGTGGCACTGGTTTGCCAGTCTGTAGGGACTCTAGGTTAGAACAGACAATGTCCAGAGTATGTCCTCCACAGTGAGAAGGACCTTGGACCAACTGTTTGAGCCCCAGCATAGAGATAGTTTCTATAAAGGAAGACACTCCCGGGCTATCCTCACATTCTAAATGAAGATTAATATCCCCAAAAAGAGTGAAGTTCGCGTATCTGAGTACTGCCTCGCTGAGAGCTTCTCCCAGGGAATCCAAAAAAATATTGCTATTTCCTGGTGGCCGATATAACAGTACTCCAGCAAAGGAAAAGGAGTTATCCATAGCACAGCAGAATCCCATGTTTTCTGCTCCTGTAAGGCCTTGGAGGGAAAAGGTCTTCACCTGCAGAGAATCCCTGTGTATAATGGCTACCCCCCCTCCCCTGCCCTCCTCTCTGTCCAACCTACACATGGTGAACTCTGGTGGCAGAGCGGTTACTATGTCTGGATTACAGTCCTCCCTCAACCACGTTTCGGTGACAAATAGGAAGTCTAATTTGTTCTCCACAATCAACTCCTTAATATCCAGGGCATGCTTTCTAAGAGAACGAGCATTTATTAGGCCTCCAAGGATGGGTGCTGGAAGGGAGTGGGTGGTGTATGAGTTAGACGTTATATCCTGGTTAATTACATTAATTTGGGTCCGACATAATCGACAACTTAACGGACCCGAAATGCCATCAACCTTGAGCGAATGACCACATTGATTACCTATATTTAATGCCTCCAAATGCTGAGCTGTCATGGTCTGGTGTGAAGGTAAACAGGCAGCGTGGCTGGCGCTGGGCGCGTCATGGTCGCGGACGGGCGCAGACGGGCTTGCCTTAGGCGCGCCTTCGGCGCGCCGCCGGCGTGCCCGCTGCGCGCGTCCGCTGCGCGTCAGCGCCATATCCTGTTTAAGTACTGTGTGCGAGGGAATGGGTCTGAGGACTAGACCGTAACTCTCTCAAGATGGCGGATATCGAGTGTCCCACCGGAAGTGAGGAAGACGATTATAGCGTAGGCGTCCCTCCACACAACCAGCACCAGCTGTGGTGGACCGGGGAGCAAACGCAGGATCAAGACAGAAAACACAAATTCACAAGGTAAAATAACGTTTTTAAGATGATCACAGTGCGTAGAATAACGTTTTAAAAATGATCACAATGCGTTCACAACAACATGCAGTGTAGTGCAGTGAGGCACATAAGTATCACCCATTCAGGAAACACCTGTATGGGTGGAAACATGCCTAAAAGAATTTGTAAAATTAAAGAATTTTAGAAAGTGGGAAATGTTTGGCATCTCCAAATTGGGGGACCTTATCAAATGGGGTGCATTGATTCCTTTTAGCTCCCTACAGCGGGAATAATGTTTACACTTAACCCTGTATTTTAAATACTTGTAGTTAAAATATGCCTGGCAGGCAGAAAAGACAGTGATAGAAGACCTCCAGGAATATGCATCACTTGAAGGGAGGCTCCTTCATGGAGAATTAATTGAGAAGGTAGTATCATGGACCTATAAGACTATCCTAAACAATGTCCCTGACACCCTGACAAAACTAAAAGTAACCTGGGAAAATGAAGAGGGAGAATTAGACTCCACAGACTGGGAGGTGGCCCTGATGCACCCTAAAGAGGGGACTATCAAACCCGCCAGCATCACATTCAATGTAAAGTCCTTCATAGAGGATACTATATTAGGGCCCACCTCACAGAGTTGGTAGGGCTGCTACATCCAACATTTTGAGATGTGGAGACGAGATGGGGTCTACACACATTATGATTATGCCCGAGAAGTGTTTACTGGCATTTGCATAGTTGAGGAACTTAACAAGATACTAGGAGTCACCCTACCGATAGACGCCAAATTAATCCTACTGGGAATACCCACAGAAGTAGACGTACCCAGAAGCAAGCACCTTTGGAAATCTAGGCATGGTAGTTGCAAAACGAGATGTGGCACACTATTGGGGAGCCCCTGGACCACCGACCCTACAGGTATGGAAGCAGGGAATGGACCTATACATGGCAGCAGAGAGAGTTATGTATCAGGCAAGAGGATGTCCCTGGAAGTTTCGTAAAGTGTGGGGGCCCTGATTTAAATATTATAACCTTGATATGAATGGGGATGCTGCAGAATATTCAACCATTTAAAGCCTCTGAAGGCCTAGGTTTTATCCTGCTTAGACTTGTGCTGGCTGAAGATAGAACACTTGGGTCTAAACTGACTTTGTACTCTACCACTGAACCACCAAAAGCTCTGTATGCTCTACCCTATGTAGCTTTGTTATTGAATATGTTGTTTGATAACATGACATGTTTAAAGAGAAAACTGAATACAAATATTTTTTAAAACAGTTACTGTTGTGAGACACTTGTATAATTCGACATAGGTACACTGAAATAATGGAAATTTTGTACATAAGCAATCTAAAGACGTGCCAGCTATAAATAAACTGTCAGACTGTCATATCACCATAGTGCAAAACCTGCCATTGAGAGCAGATGCGCCCCCGCAAAGAATGATTAACAATTAGTTATGACCAGCATCTAGGGAATGGAGTTCATTATTGTTGCTGAGTCATAAATGTGGAGCTGGAACGTAGTCTTGATAGAGTGTATAAAGTGAAAGTAAACATGTATAATGTTAAACAGCCCTGAAAAATGAAAATCTGGTATTGAATATTAGATGATGACATTCACATTTGAAACAATTAAATGTGCCTTCTGTGGGTTTATATTTGTGAATTAACAATTCAAAGCTCACAAAAAGCAAATTCAATGGCTTCAAATGTGAATGTCACTGTCTGAAATTCAGGCAAGCTTTCCCTTCTTTAATTTCGCTCTACACACTCCAGCAGCTAGCTGTCACCAGGGAGGAACACATTCCAGCTCACAATTTATGACTTCCCAAAATAAGCCCAAAATGTACAGTCCTTTTGGTTGAGACATTAAAGGTTTCGCTGCACCTTCCCAAGCATTCATACAGTTGAAATATCTTAGCTTTTTAAGACTCCCGTCTGCAATATTTTTGCTACACGCGCACCATATGCAGAGTAAGGCTCTTTTATCCTGTACTCAAGACAGCGCAGCCCTATCAGGTAAACACAATCAGGGCATTGATGAAATATCTCTGTACAATGAACCATTGATTAGTTTAAAGGAAGCAGCATGTTCACCAGGAGCCTTAAAGGTGGTGCACTGTCAGTGTATAATTGTTGCGATTCTTATCACTTGTTGCTTATGTATTCAATGTGGCCCAATGCTTTGTTCCCTATGTGTTTCTACTTGCACCTCGTGTATACCGAGTAAACAAAATGTTAAGAATGTAATTGCCCGACTAGCAAGTGATCAAGAAATTAATTAAATGATGCAGATTTATGTTAATGATATTTTTCGTATTCCTTCGAAAACATAAGAAGATGTCTTCAGCTGATGCTAAAAGGGTCGTCTGTTGAAATCGGAAATAATTTCCGTTAGCATAAGCTGAAACCATCTTGTTTGTGGCATCCATTCTGTTAGCTATGTAATTCTTCCGGCTTCACTGTTGCTTGCCTTTCTATTCTGCTTGTGTCATCAGCTTTAGTTAATTCCTACTGTACTGAGCCAAAGCAATGTATGTGCTGAGAAAAGGCCTGTTGCTGCTAGAATGCACCTGGCTAAAGATATAACTGTCAACTGTTTTCTGTTGATGTAAACATTTCTGTTCCCCCTCCCACTTTGCTGACTAAGTGATCTCCCATCTGCCCATGTTTGTCGGTAGTTATTCCTGTGTATGCTTGTACCTTCTATTTGTAACTACATGCTTACTCTGCAACAAACTCTGTATATAAGCACCATGTCTGTGTATTCAATGTACTACCTCAGGCAGCACTTGAGAGTGCTGTGTGGACGTGGTCCCACTCATGAGTGATTAATAAACTTGTAATTTGAATTCCAGCTTCAGTGTCAATCTCTATTTTGTTGGTCTACGGATCCGTAGACAGAGAAGGGTGACCCCTGGACCGGTGTGCTCATTAAAAGGCACATTTCCACAGTTTGGCGCACAAACGTGGGTCTTCATCGGAGACGCAGCCGTCCAAAGGAGTGGTCTTGACAGAAGAGTGGAATGTTGCTGAGGAGACGTTCTGCATGAGGAGACCCTTGTCTTTGCAGCCAAAGCGATTTTTCTGGTTTTCTCGATTTGACCCTCCAGGTGTTGGCCGGTCCCGACTGAGGTATCCTTTGGCGTTATTTTTGCAGTGACCATTAGGTCGACTAAGAGATTGGCAGTTGGAGGCTGGAGACTCTTGTTTGGTAAGGTCGCTGAAGCGGCACTCTTGTTTGCTTGGCCAAGATTCTGGTTTTGTTTGTTTGATTTATTTTTTGCAAAAGATAAAGGCAGGTAATGTGGAGATTTTTCTCTACTTTTGAATATTTTGAAAAGTAATATTTTACAAAAACTTGGTAGCATGCCTGTTTCCAGCACACTCCGTAGGCCGTGTTGCTGTCTTGGTGGTACCAATATGGATTTAGAAAGAAGTCAGCCAGCTCCCCCAGAGGGGACACCTAATAGATATACGTATGTCAAATACGAAAAAGGATCCTGATCTATGATGGCCAGTGAATGGGTCATTTGACTCTAAAAAGATTCAATATGTAGAGCAGTGTTTGTTTAAAAGAAAAAGTCGACAATATATGTTTGATTGTGTACGAATGTGGGAGAAAGAAGTGCAAGAGAGAGTGAGGAAAAAAGAAGCTATAGCAGAAAAAGAACAGCAAAAAACGATATATCAAAAAGCGTTGGAATTAAAAAATAAAGAGTTGAAAGCAATAAAAGAAAAAGAGGAAAGGGAGCGTCGTTTAGAGGTAACTGGCCAGTACCCTGTTAGGCGCCCCATTTATCCCATACTTAAGATGGAATCATCCTGAGGTTTATTGTTAGATTGACCTCCGCCCCCTATATAGGTTTCCCTCTGCCCCTGAGAATGATATTTCTGAAGAAGAACATTTATCTTCAGACGATAAAGACTTAGATAAGCAAGATGGGCGGCAGACTCGCTCTACTTTGACTGTTGACGAAAAAGCCACTATTAGATCCACTGCTCGCAAAGAAGCTCATGGGACTACTTCTGCTTCAGACCTTTAGTGCTGGTTCAGCAGTGGAAGAATTTAGAGCAGTTATATTTTGCAGAAAGTAATACTTGGTTTTAGAAACGTTTCTAAAAACTTAGATCCCAATGATATTAATTCTGATTCTAAACGATTAAGGGGCCGATTCCGATCCTGGAAAAAATGTCCCCGTACGAATCGTATCCGGATTTTTTTCCGTACGAATCGTACAAGTACCGTACAAACTGCCAAGTACGATTCGTATGGGAAAAAGTCCATACGAATCGCATTGGGAAAATTCCCCCACACGTCCTCGGGTCGGAAAACGTGTCCGACACGTCCCCGGACGAAATTCCGTACAAATGTGACAAGTGAAGTCTGAGCGCGCAAGTATGATCCGTACGGTGCGTCCGAAGTTACAACCGTATGGAAAAAACACCGTACGGACCGAACTCCAAAAGCAACCATGGAGACATGTGCCCGCATACGCGACGAACAACCCCCAGCCCCGTCTGTACGCGCCGAACCCCCCCCAGCCCCCGTATGTACGCGCCGAACCCAGCCCCCCCCACGGATGTACGTGCCGAACCCAGCCCCCCCGACAGATGTACGTGCCGAACCCAGCCCCCCCACGGATGTACACGCTGGACCCCCACCCGTGTATCTACGGCGCGTACCCCCACCCGTGTACGTACGGACCGTACCCCCACCCATGTATGTATGGCACGAACCCCCAGCGCGTAGCACTGGGGGTTCGCGCCGTACATACACGGGTGGGGGTACGGTCCGTACGTACACCGGTGTACATACACGAGTGGGGGTACAGTCCGTACGTACACCGGTGTACATACACGGGTGGGGGTATGGTCCGTACGTACACCGGTGTTCATACACGGGTGGGGGTACGGTCCGTACGTACACTGGTGTACATACACGGCTGGGGGTTCGTGCCGTATGTACGGGGGCTGGGGGGGGGTTCGGCGCGTACTTACGGGGGCTGGGGGGGGTTCGGCGTGTACTTACGGGGGCTGGGGGGGTACGGCGCGTACCGGGCCCCCTAATCTGCTCGTTTCGCGGCGTACTTCGCTTTCCCGGCACTTTTTGGGTGCCGTAAAAATATTGCCGTCCGGACTGCTGTGGGTACGAATCGTACTTCCTGGTTCGTGAAACGCAGCCTGAGTGCGTACCGACATCACGTCGGAGGTGTCCCAGATCACATTGGTATGTATATTTTCCTTGGTCGGTGTTTTTTACGAATCATACGGAAATGGTGTTTCCGTACAAATCGTACTTGCAAGTTTGTATGGTGTTTTTACCGGGTACGAGTCGGACAGAGAAAACGCTCCGACCGACGGTTCGTATCCGTTTTTTCCAGGATCGGAATCGGCACCTGAATGTTGGAACTTTCCATTTTTCAAATATACCTGATTTAATTAGGCGAGTGGTTAAATTAAGACATGATACACTATGTTTAAAGGTGGAGCAAAAATCAGCAAGTTAAGTTAAAACTGCACAAACAGTTCAGAACCCTGTGCAAAAAGAAGAAATTTCGGGGACAGATAATGACCCTAGTGATACTGTGGTTACTGTGAAACCGATGCGTGAAGCTGCGCCTCTGTATGTTCCTCCGAAGGGTGCGGGAACAAGTGCTGATAAAGATTCAGATGATGCGAAGAGATATTTTGCCTATAATTGGGTCTATACTCCTTGGAGTAGAGCAGATGTTATGGCTCATAAAACTGCTTTGCCCGATCCGTGGAAAAATCCGTCCGCTTTCTATGAGGAAGTAGAAGGAGCCATTAGCTCCTGCACTATGACCTTGCCAGATATCGATATGTTTTTTGGACTTATTTTGCCCCCTGATAATGGGAGAACAATTTGGAAAATAGATGATAATGTAGCATATGTGATACTTGGGTGCATTTAGAAGAAATAGATGCAGCTAGAGAGCCTGCGCAGAAACCACAACAGAAAATATTAGATCTCCCCAAAGCTATCGTGACTAAGTTAAAAACTCTCCTACCCCCTAAGAAAATAGATTGGACTACGTTAGTGTCTTGAAAACAGAAAGCGAATGAGTCAGTTTCTGATTTCTTTACACAATTTGAAGTGACATTCCATGACTTTAGTGGGCAGTCCTTGACAGATGACATGGGTAAGCATCTGTTCATCGACAAATTTGTCGCTAACATGTTGCCAGGAAAAGCTAGTTACCTAAAGGCCAACGAGAGTTCATGGACTACGTCTTCCCCAGTCTCCCTTTTGTCTATGGCCCAGTATTATGAGCATCAGGAATTGGAAGCAAAAGGCAAGGAGGATAAGAAGGTAAAGGAGTTAAAAACTAAAGTTATGTTGGCTCAAGTATATGGTCCACCATTCAGAGGTGGTGGTAGAGCGGACGTGCAGTATATACCCCTGGTGTACCCCCTTTATCTCGATCAACTTTGTCTTCTGATCAGTGTGCTTATTGATAGAGATTGCACATTGGCATTCTGAGTGTCCCCTTTTGCGAGGTCAGCAGTATCAATGGGGTAGAGGAAGTATGAGAGGACGCCCAGGGAATTCAGGAAATAGGGGAGGAATAGGAACTCGTCCCAGGTTTGAGGCAGTTGAACACGGACCAAATTATTCTGATACTTTTGACAGATGAAATCAATATCAAATGTCTGACTATTCGGCCACTGGTCTTGCGGATTCTGATTATGCATAGGAATGCCTAGGATGGGGTAAGGAACCGGTTGAGGTCACAGTAGATCAGAAAGGTCCTTATGTTGATGCAAAAGTTTTGGGCTCTACTGATCGGTTTGTGGTTGATACAGGAGCTACTCATAGTGCTCTGTCTAAAAAATTGGTTCCTAGGGCTCCCCTGTTTGGCGCAATGATAACATCGATAGGATTTGATGGGACACCTACATCTAGCCCACTGTCACAACCACTTGCATTTTGTCTTGATTAATTCACTGCAGCATGTCAATTTTTGCTTTCCTCTAACACGCCGGATAACATTGTGGGTATCGATATGCTCAAATATTTTCGTGCTACAATACGTCGTTCCCCAGAAGGTGTGCATGTTATTTTAAATGATAACTATCCAATGGCTGAGAGGTATTGTCTCATTAAAGAGGATATTGCTCTGGCATCTTTACCTAGTACTTTATGGGCTACATCAGATACCGATGTGGGACAAATGGTTATTCCACTAGTGCATATTCAAGTGAAGGAACGTACTTCATCGCCTCGATTGCCCCAATATAAAATATCTCGGGAAGGCGAAGAAGCATTAACGCACATTGTTCAGGATTTGATCAAGGTGGGGGTTGTGGAAGAAGTCCCTTATAACATTTGTAATAGTCCTGTCCTCCCTATTTTGAAAAGAGACACTGATACTAAAATTTACAGATTCAATATTGGTTTGCGAGAAGTTAACAATATTGTGGTGCCCCAATATCCGGTAGTCTCTGACATCACAACACTTCTTACTATGGTTCCTCCTACTGCCACTACGTTTAGTGTCATTGATTTAAAGAACGTATTTTTCTCAATACCTATTCACCCTGACAGCCGTTATTTGTTCGGCTTCACTTTGAATAATAGATCATTCAGATTCTGTAGAACTCCACAAGGGTATACAGAGAGTCCTAGCATTTATAGCCAGGCATTGAAAAGGCAGGTTGATTACTTTCTGTGCCAAAAGGGGTGGCTCTTATTCAATATGTCGATGACATCTTGTTGCCTGCCGATACCCCTGAACTATGTAAAGAAGGAACACTGTCCCCATTATCATTCCTTGCCTCTCATCATCACAAAGTCTCTCGGAAGAAATTGCAATTTTGTAGACAGCAGGTTACCTATTTAGGTCACCTCCTGTCGAAGGAGGGACGTGCATTCACACCAGATCGCATTCAGACCATTTTAGATACTTCTGTGCCCTGTACTCAGAAGGACGTCCATCCATTGATTGGCCTTGATTGGCCTTACTTCTTTTTGTAGACAGTGGATCCATAGCTTTTCGTACATTATTAAGCCCTTGTTGGCCCTTTTGACTAAAGACACTCCGATGCCTCTCCCATGGACTACTGAATGCCAGAATGCCTTCCAACAGCTATGTCAAGCTCTTTGTTCTGCACCAGTATTAGGAACTCCAGACTAAACTAAGACTTTCACACTCTATATACACAAAAGGGAAGGTTGTCCCCTCTCGATTTTAACATAGATACACGGTGATAAACAACGTCCTTGTGCATATTTTTCAGCTGTCCTTGATCCAGTTGCCCGCGCGCTGCCTGGTTGTTTTCGAGCGGTAGCGGCAGCAGCTGTGTCTATACGTCAGAGTGAGGAAATAGTCTTGTCACATAGATTGCTTGTGTTAGTACCTCATTCAGTCGATGCCTTGCTAAATCAAACAGAGACACAGCATCTGACTAGTGCCCATTTGACAGGATATGAATTGACACTTTTGGCCCCTCATATAACGTTGAAAAGATGTTTGACTCTGAATCCTGCTCCATTATTGCCACTTCCAGCTACCCAGTCTCAGCCACAAGAGCTACATGATTGTATATCTCTTACAGAAGAGCACACAAAGGGTTGTGTTGACCTACAAGATACACCTCTTTCTAGTGTTGAAGGGGAATTGTGGGTTGATGGGTCCTGCTTGAAGTTGCCTGATGGCACTACATCTGCTGCTTATGCAATTACAACACTTCAGACAGTAGTTGAGTCAGCTCGTATCCCACAGAAGTCAGCTCAAGCAGCTGAGTTGATAGCACTGACAAGAGCATGTGAGCTTAGTACAGAGTTACTTGTTAACATTTACACTGATAGCCAATACGCCTTCGGCGCGGCTAATTACTTCGGGCAGCTTTGGAAAGAAAGAGGCTTTCTCACTTCACATGGGACACAAATAGTGCATGGGGAATTAGTACATAATCTCCTTACTGCCTTGACCTATCCTAAGAAAGTGGCAATTGTTACATGTAGCGCACACAAGAAAGTGACCGATAAAATAGGAGCAGGCAATACCTTTGCGGATTATACAGCTCGAGAAACCGCAATGCAGCGAAGTATCACATCTATGTATGTAGTTAAATCACAGGCTGAACGTTGGCATGATGCCGGACAAGAGGTGCTGGACATGCAACAAACTGCCTCTGTTGATGAATTCGACCAATGGTCCAAGGAGGGAGCATTGGATGATGAGGGCTGTTGGAGGAATAAAGAAATGACCAAATGGAAGTTACCCACAGCCTATTTACACCCTATGATTCACATGGCATATGGGCCGGCACATGTTGGAGCATCCTCAATAGCAAAGCAACTTATGCAAGTTTGGGATCATCCAGTGATTGTCGGTACGGCTAAGAAAATAGTCCAGTCCTGTCTGATCTGTCTCCAGTATAATCCTGGAAAGGGAACACGAACTTCAACAGGAGGGTTTGCAAAACCTACTGCACCTTTTGAGGTCCTGCAAATGGATTACATCCAGCTTGAGCGCTGTAACAACCTGAAGTATGTCTTGTAGTGGTTTGCGCCTTTAGTAAATGGGTGGAGGCATATGCTACGAAAGATAATATAGCTCTCACTACAGCAAAGGTGCTCCTAAAGGAGTTTTTCCCCGATTCGGCATTTGTCGAATTTTGTGGAGTGACAACGGACGCGCGAGTTATAGTTAGCTGAACTAACTATAACGGGCGAATTTCAATGGTTTTGTACGAGGGAAATGTCCAGCTAACTATAACACCCCTGAAACCTATGGTTTTTCAGTGAATTTCTAAGGTTTTTTAAATGCCAATTCCTAACTATAAAATGCATGAAACCTAGGTTTTTTTCAGTGAATTTCAAAGGTTTTTTAAATGCTAATTCCTATCTGTAATTTATCACTAAAGCTATGATGTTTAATGATTTTCATTGGATCTCTACATTTTTCTATTTCAGTCTGTCAATTCCTTTAATGTTTTTTGAAAAATGCATTTTTATCACCTTTTTTTAACATATTTTTTTCAATTAATTCTTTTAAAATTTAAAAAAATTATTTGTTTTTATTGGGTTTAAAAAAAATTGTTAATGTTTTAAAATATATTTGTATATTTTTTTAAAATATTTTTTAAACTGTATTTTCAAAACTTTTTTCTCCATTATTTGGGGATCCGCGCACCCTATGCGCACCCTTCACGAGCCCTACGCGTAAGCACCTGCGTATGGTATGCGTTGGGTACGTGTTTGTTGCGCGATTGTAATGCGACTCCACGCCTATACGCGACACGTACGATGCACGTATCGTGACGCTTGCTCGCTTCCACGATACGTCATATGTGTTTATGACGCGGTGGGTGCGTGAATCCCGCAAAACATTTAACATTTAAAAAAACAAATATATATGTATTTTAGGTGAATATTAATTGAAGACAAACTGTAAACTACTCATAAAAGTAATATATTTTTACATCCAATCCTATATTCCTTTAAAATTCAATTTCGTGGATGTGCGCTGGGTGCGTGCTGCGTAAGCGCACGGTGCGCGGATCCCATGTGACCTGAAAAAAAGAGATTTGATTGGTTCATTACACTTCCTATTCTAACTATTGAAAGACCCCACCCATTTCAATCATTCTTCTTTGAGCTTCTTTGGAGGAACATCTCACACCTTAGAACTAGAAGAAACTTTTTGGGGAAGATTTCCACAGCTGCAATTTTTCATTATCTGAAGACAATGGCTTCTGGACAGCAGCCACCATCAGATTCAGACCATTCGTCCGATGAGGAATTTGTTGTGGAACCTCCACGCACAGATAGATACACCTATGTGGTGTGGAAATTTTTTTCCTTCCCAGAAAGACAAAATAAAACTAATTCAACAAAAGTGACATGTAAAATATGTCAAAAAGTGCTTTCCAGAGGGGATCCATCTAAAAAATACTCTTGTGGGACGGTGAGTATGTTAAAACACCTGAAGACTCTGCATCCCGTGAACCTGGTCAAGCAGGAATGCAGAAGACTCCGACAGCAGCCTCAGCCAGCAGTGGCAAGCACTTCTGCAGAATCACCATCGATCACTCACCCGGACATACGTCCAGAATTTGGAAAACTAAAAATGAGTTGCATTAAATGCAACAAAGTGCTATGTTACAGCGAGCAGTCAATTGAACTTGTTTTTTTTTTTTTGCAGAAGTTGACTGTTTAGTTCCTCCTGTTGTCTTTTTTTCTTTTTGAAAAAAACAAAAAAATAACAAAATTGTTCCAAAAAGTACAAATAAATTAAAAAAGAAAAAAGAAGGAAATAAAAATTCTTGTAAGAACTAACTTTCCTGGTTTAAAAAAAGAGCTATATTTGTTTGTAGGTGTGTGAAAGTTTAGATGAATGTATGTGTAGTATGTGATTGACTGAATGAATGCATTAATAGCGTATAGTGAATGAATAAGTGCAGAACTATGAGGAAGTGCCCGCAGCATCACACAGTAACTGCAGTGTGCTGTAGTACTTCCGAAGCACAGGGATGCAACATATATACATAAATATGTTGCAAATCTATGCTTCTCTCTGCACGGCTGCTTAAATTGCAGCCATGTGGTGACACATGCACCCTTGCACCATAGTGCAAGGATATCTATGTCATGTGCTGTTTGTTTTTGTGCAGAAAGACACACCTTCAAGGAAACGAAAACAATCAATAAACGCATTTTTCTCCATCAATGTATGCTGAACATTTTAGCATGCATTGAAGATATAAAAATGAGGAGAAAAGAAAACAATTCTCCTTGTTCTGCTTCCGTACACCAATTAGAGAATGGTGCAGCATTCACACACATATCGAGATTCATGATTTCTGATAAATCTGGAGATGTGTCTTCTTCTATGAGTATTCAGTGCAATCATACACAACAACACTTATAGAACAACCTTTCAACGCAAAGTGGTGCGTATGATGAGGTTGTATTTACATGGAGTAGAAAAAGTACACAGAGCGCCTTTGTATGTAAATATGAAAGAGTATCTTGCGCAATAACTTTGTGACAAAAACTGACATATTTCTGTTTTAAAATTGCTTCCAGGGGGGCGTGGCTTGAGCCCGAGGAAGATGGCGGCATTCCTGTGACTCGCTTGAGGTGATGGGGCTTTCTGAGGGATTTTCTGGCTTTACTGGAGTCTTGAAGGTCTGCAAAACTGCATAATTTATGGTCGGAATGTAAGAGCCTCTAAATGGAAGCATTTTCGTCTTCTTTCTGGCAAGCTTTGACCTTTTATTAACCTTTCTGCTCACAGCTGAGGTATCTGTGACAGCTGCTTAACTGCCGCTCACTCGCTGGGAGAGCCCGGTTTCCTTTCAGTTTGCATTTTCACTGGCAGCATAGATTTCTGGAGGTTAACAAATTGAACTAACATGAGAAGAACTCTAAAGTTAAATTCTGCAGTGATTTATTGCCTCACTTTGCCCTGCAATGCCCTTTCTGTGAAACACATGGCTTCCTGACTAACTGAATGAGAACTGTGGCTTCAAAGCAGTCTGCACACTGAGGAGATTATTTCCATCACACTCTGAATTTCTTCAGAAAGGAGCAATGTTTTATTCATTTACTGACCCCGGTTCACTGATTATGGATGTTTCACACTAGAAATCATATTGAAAAGTGAATTTGGACATTACTCCCTTGCGCTTGTATTAACAGGATTTAGATGGGCATTTCAGCAACCTTGTTACTGTGTTGCTAATATGTGTATGTGCAAATATCTGCATTTCTTAGCTGTGTTTCTCTCAGAACCTACAATGTTATATGAGTGTACCACGAGATTCTTTATTTAAAGTGGCTTTATTGGATATGGTATTAAGCTAAGCATGTGGTATGGTTTGCTTGGGCATAGACACAGTCTTGTAATGTATTGTGGTGACTTACATTTCATACATATATTCTATTCCATTTAAGCATACAGATATCACTTTTATATTTCACTTCATGCTTATTGGTAAATGTATATTTTGATATTCTTTCATGCGCCAAATGCACACAAATTCTGTTACAGTGTGCCTTGCCCACTATTATTAGGTGGAATTACGCACGTAAGTTATACCTTGCAGTTTTACATTATCTTGTCTCTATAGGTTTTAACTCGCCCCATTGCATGGGTAGGTTAAAAAAAGTATCTTCATCGCAAGTATCTTCACATCGTAGATTTATTGTCCATTCAAAGTCACGTGTGAACTTCATTAAAATGGAAGACTCCCAAACATCGACACCCAAAACAGCTGCTTCTTCGAATACGACTAATGGCTCCTCTTCTCTTACTAAAATAACAACTAAACGCCTTAAACAAAATCCACCCTCTCCACCCAAGCCTTCTTCGTCTGTCTCCATGGATCTCCTTCTGGAGGAAATTCGAGCTCTGCGGCCATTTGTTGAAGAGACAAATTCTAAAATACAGATCTTAACCGATGGCTGGGAAAAATTGGAAGAAAGAGTCACCAAGGTTGAACATAATGTTGAAACTCTCAGTGCATGTTACAACAAAGTAGACATCTTTAATTCCCAGATTACATCCTTGCAAAAACAGGTTGAAAGCCTTGAAAATAGAAACAGACGCAACAACCTTCGCATTTATGGATTATCGGAAGGCACGGAGGGATCGGATCCCATCTCCTTCTTTCAAACATTTCTACCGACAGTACTAAATCTACCGGAGGGTACTACTCTCAATATACAACGTGCTCATAGACTGGGCCCACTGCATTCAACACCCTCAAGCACGAAAAGACCAAGAGGGGTTATATTATATTTCCTTGAGTATACGGACCTCCTCAAAGTGCTTTCCGCAGTTAGGCTCCTGAAGCGTATTTCATTTTCAGGTCATCAACTGTTCTTCTCGCAAGACTACGCCAAATCCACAGCAGATAGACGCAAAGAATTCCTCAATATGCGTCCAGCGTTGCGTTCAATTGGAGCTCGTTTCGGATTGCTTCATCCTTGCTTGTTTAACCCCTTCGGTGCTCATGACGGAACGGTTCCATCTTGAGCGTCGGTTGAGCTGTGCTCATGACGGAACCGTTCCGTCATGACCACGCCCGCGCAAGAAACGGTCAGCGCTGAGAGGGAATCGGCGCCGCATCGAAGGGGTTAAAGTCACTCTCAACAATAACACCACAACTTATGAGGACCCAACAAAGCTGAAGAGTTTCCTCAATGCACAATGCCCAGAAAAGATGGACATTTCCAGCACTCGCTTTAAATAGTTTTTTTGTCTGGAATATATTTGAATAGGGATTAAATCCTCAGTGTGCTGTTTTAACTATAGAAGTTTAATATACCTTTTGCCATGGTATAATGGTTTGTTTGATCTCATGAATCTCTAAATAGCTCTTCTTCTGTTATATATTGGAATAGGGATTAGCTTTCCAGTATGTTGTTTTACTTACAGAATTCTAGAATGGTTTTTGTCATGGTATAATGGTCTGTTTGTTCTCACTATCTTCTTCCATTTCACATTATGACCTCATAATGTGTCGTGACATATTCCATCCTGTTTGTATTAACTATTTGTTGTTTCTTTTTACACAGGACCTAACCTCATGTGCTTGACCTTTTAGTTTTGAATGTTGTTTACATCCCGAAGTCTTCCCCGCCTTACCTCATGGAGTCTGGGTACGTCATCATTCCATGTGGTCTCCCCCCCCCACATCCTTCCATTGTTTTGACTTCTTTGTGGATATGATCCTTTTTCTTATATTCTTCTTTACAGCTCTCACCCCTTCTCCTTTTTTCCCTCTTCTTTCTTATCATACATGTTTCTATCATTTGCCTCTTTTTCCAATCTTGCTTCTTCCTTTTCTTCATCTTTCCCACCTTTTCAGCTTCTCTCAATTGGTTTTAACTTGTAATATCTTCGTACCTAATATAAGGTTTACTTCAATGTTTTTTATAGTTTCTATTGCTGAATTTTTCACATGTACTATCGTTCACAATTTACGAGATTTTATTGGTTCACTTATGTTTTTATTACTTTCATCTCACAAATGTTTTTGAAAATTGTCACATGGAACGTCCGAGGCTTGAACTCCCCCATTAAGCGACAGAGAGTCTTATCTCACCTCTCCAAATTAGATGTTAATATTGCGTTACTGCAAGAATCACATCTTACCGAAGGAGAATCACTAAAACTCAAAAGAAATTGGGTTGGTGAAATCTTTTTCTCACCAGGAGATGGCAAAAGGAATGGGGTTATAACTCTTTGTCACAAAACACTGAATGCAAAGCTTGTATCTCAAGAATCCGACACAGAGGGTAGGTGGATTCTCACTAACCTCCTGCTGGGGAAGACCCCTCTGTCTTTGCTTAACATTTATGCCCCTACTAGTGGTGATGCCACGTTTTGGTCTCGTATAGCTCAATTATTGCTCAAGTACCCATCAGAAAACGTTATTCTTGCAGGAGACTGCAACCAAGTGATGGACCCGTTTATTGATAGAAATTCTAAATCCCCCTTTATCCCAAACACGCCACACAAAGTTTTCACACAAACTATTCAACAAAGAAACTTATTAGACTCATGGCGCCTCTGCAACCCATCCACAAGAGAATACTCCTTTTTTTCCTCTCCACATCAAACACAATCTCGGATAGACCATATTTTTATTTCCCGCAACATTTCCCAATCCTTACGTTCTGCTGACATAGGCCCTATACTCATTTCGGATCATGCACCTGTTTCAATTCAATTAGACATTTTAAATCAATCCACATTGCCAAAAAAATGGCGTTTCAATAATTCCTTACTCCTTGACCCTAATTTCAATTCATCTTTTACCTCTTTCGCCCAAGAGTTTTTTCACATTAATTTAACGAATGATGTCTCCTTTCATACAGTGTGGGACGCCTTTAAGGCCACCGCTCGGGATTTCATCATTAGATTTGTGTCAAATAAACGTAAAGTTTACCGCATATTACATAACACACTTCTTGCTAAGATTAAAAAACTTGAGCACTCCTTCCACACCTCCAAGTCGAAGGACTCCCTTAAAGATCTCATCACTGCAAAAATCGCTTTTAACAAGTCCACTACCGAACAGGCCTCCCTATACTTACTGAAATCCTCAGCAAAGTATTATGGCGGCCAAAATAAATCAGGCAAACTTCTAGCCAATTATCTAAAGATTAAACAACAGAAACTTCATATTGATTCCATTATCGATGATAGCCAAGCACCGAAATTCAAAGACACTGAAATACTCCAAGAATTTGTACATTTCTATCAATCCCTTTACACACCAGAAAACACACCCTCAGATACAGACATATCCCAATATTTCTCCGCGATTCAAAAACATATTAATCCCCAATTAGATTTAGCCTCTTTGGAAGCTGAACTTACACAAACAGAATTGTTAAATGCTTTAAAAACTCTTAAAAAAGACAAGGCCCCAGGCCCAGACGGCTTCACAGTTGAATTTTATTTACATTTCGTTCATCTATTACTCCCACACTTACACACTCTTCTTTCTTCCTTTATCTCTTCCCGTAATTCCACTGGCTCTTTTTCCGAAGCCTTGATCTGTCTAATACCAAAGGCTGATAAGGATTTACGTTACTGTAAGAATTATAGACCTATATCCTTAGTTAACGTAGATTATAAAATTTTCTCGAAAGCTCTAGCCCTAAGATTAGAACCATATCTTCCCATGCTGCTTGGAAAAGAACAATCAGGTTTTGTCAAAGGTCGCAACATCACTGACAATACACGCTTATTCTTTGACATTTTATCTAAATCATCACATTATCCGGACTCCTTGGCAGCAATTGCGTTAGATGCAGAAAAGGCCTTTGATAGGGTTTACTGGCCTTTCATCTTCCACGCTCTCAAGTGGTTTGGGTTTGGACCGAAAATAATTTCTTTAATAGCCCTACTTTACTCTGAGCCCAAGGCCGCCATATCTACCAATGGCCTCATCTCCCCCTACTTTAATCTTAAACGAGGAGTACGCCAAGGATGCCCCTTGTCCCCTTTTCTTTTCAATTTGGCCTTAGAACCCTTTCTCTCAAGAATACGCCAGAATAACTCAATCACAGGTTTTGTCTCGGATCCTCAACAACTTAAGCTGGCAGCATATGCTGACGATATTTTAGTTTTTCTCTCCAAACCACAATCTTCACTTACAGCTTTCATGGGAGAGGTGGAGGCCTATGGATTGGTATCTGGCTATAAACTGAATAGAGGAAAATGTGAGATATTACCCTTAACCAAATACACCTTTAAGGATGATTTTAAGATCTCCAATTTTACCTGGAGCCCTAAACATATAAAATATCTTGGTATCTGGTTCTCTCCCTCTATAAAGACATCTATCTCTTTAAACATAGACAAATGTTCTGCCAAACTTAAAACTTTGGTCGCAAGATGGCATCCCCTTCATCTTTCTTGGTGGGGTCGTCTGGACACAATCAAAATGATGTTGACTCCGATAGTTTTGTATATCCTTTCTAACATTCCACTTTCCATTCCATCTAAATTCTTTCAAAAGATTAATTCTATTTTGACTTCTTTTTTATGGAATGCTAAAAAACCAAGAATGGCGTTACAGAAATT
Organism: Triturus cristatus; assembly: GCF_964204655.1. Classification (NCBI taxonomy): domain Eukaryota; kingdom Metazoa; phylum Chordata; class Amphibia; order Caudata; family Salamandridae; genus Triturus; species Triturus cristatus. The sequence continues at coordinate 84,847,151 of NC_140584.1, read as the reverse complement.
AACAAGACCAAAATCTGAAGGCGGTGTAAATTTCCCCCATTTCTCCAATTATCACAAAGCCTTTCAGTTACGACAACTATCAAATTGGATCACTAATCAATCTGAAGATAAACCTCTCTGGGTGGATCTTGAGACCTCGTTTTTAGCTCCCTTTTCATTTCAGGAATATCTCTCCTTTACTCGCAAACCACAAAAGCTCTCTACTCCCATAATTAAGCAATCCTGTAAGCTACTATCCACTGCACCCCACTTAGTAGTACATAATTTAGACACTTTTCTCAATTCCACAATTTGGCACAATAAACAAATCCTTCTCAATAGGAAACCTATATTTTGGAAGGCTTGGAGAAATAAAGGTCTACTCTGGGTTCATCAATTTTTAGATCAGGGCACACCCATTCAATTTACGCAATTACAAACTCTTTATCATTTGCCTTCTTCCTTTAAACCTAAATTTTTGACCTTGCAGAAAGCAATACTTGATACTTATGCTAAACTCAAATATTCACCTTCCTCACCTTCCCACTCCCTTTTCCCATGGCATAACCTTTTGCACATAAAGCCCAAAGCATCCACCATTTATTTCCGTTTAATGGTACCTCCTGAGATCCGAGACAAAACCAAAGTGGAACTCTCGTGGGAATCCGATCTGGGAACAAATTGGCCTATCTCTTTTTGGAACAGAATTTGGACAAAACTTAGGAAATCATCCAGAGCGGCCAGCACAACACAAACACTCTTCTTTATTTACAACAGATTGTTTCTTACTCCCACATACCTACATAAAATACACAACACAAATCTCAACACTTGCTGGACATGTTCCCAGGTTCACGCTGATCTCCATCATATGCTTTTCACATGTCCACATGTTTTTATATTTTGGAAACAGGTCTGGCACCAAATCAACACTATATTTCACACCACAATTGAACTCTCCCCTACAAACATTTTCCTAGGTAGTTTAACACTGGACCGGAAAACAAGTCAATCTCAGTTACCACTTACTGATTTGTTAATAGCTGTAGCTTTTCAGCAAATATAAAAAAACTGGAAAGATTCCTCTAAATTGTCCTATTTAGCTTGGTGGTATGCTGTATGTCACAATCATCGCCTTGATACAGCACTCGTTCATCCTATCTCTCTTGCTACTAAACGTTCTCACCTTTGGGGCCCACTCACACAATTTCTAGACGATATCGTGAAGAAAACTCCTTTACCTGCTCCCTCACAACAAGAAGTGACCAAGCCTCCGTGACCTCCTATTGTTTATTTATAATTATGTTTAATTTATCATTTTCTATTATATATATCTATATATATATTTTTTTTAATTTTAATTGTGTATTTTTGACATGTACTGTTATTTAAGATTTCTGTGAACCTTTGCTTGTATTCATATCATCTTCTATATTATCCTTTTACTATTTTAATGGATATTATATATCGTTATTCTTTATTACACCTTCATGTATTTATGTATTAACAAATAACTGCATATATGAAGTATTGTTTTTATGATCATAATAATCTTTCCAATAAACCTTTTCTTGAACTTAAAAAAAAATTGCTTCCGAATAATTTAAGGTAAGCACAGAGTTTTGTCTGCAAAGATGCTCAAAGAAGAATGATTGAAATGATTGTGGTCCTTCGATAGGTACAATGGGAAATATTTTGAACCACTCAAATCTGTTTTTTTGCAAGTCACATAATATCCGGTAACAGAGAGATTTCAAAACTACATCGGTATGAACAGTGTTTTAAAAAAAGTTTTTCAATCTTTGAAGGTTCATGCATAGCTGCTCATTTTGCATATTTATATTTACTTAAACTTACCTTCACAGTAATAGAAATTAAAAATGGTATACATTTTTTTCAGATTTTTTTTGCAATAAAAATAGATGTAAACTGCTTATTTTGGAATTAGGATCTGTAAAGAAAAGAAAAGATAGTTATAACATGTAATAATACATTTTTTACAACACAGCATTATTTCAACAAAAAAATGTGTTTGCCTTTTTTGCTGTTCTCAGAATATATTGAATTTCACTAGAAATAGTGATTTCAATCGTACCCATCACTTAACAGCGGGCAAAAAAAAAACAATCAAAAAGATTGTTTAAAAAAACCCAACATGCTATTCTCAGTAAAATACCACAAAATACAAATCACATGGCTAACAAAATTTTATAAGTTTAACTTACAAAAACTGTAAATGTTGCCGCTTAAAAATATTCACCGAGTCAATGAGCACAAAAAAGTCCATAATTCAAACCTATACCTTTCCTTGAGGCCAAATGGTATTTTTGCACTCCTTTTTATGTAAATTGTACAATAATAGTCCTATTAAATGATAATAATAAATTTCTCAGAGAGCGAATTATCTTCCTAAAACTTTGACTTTAAAAATATTGGATAGTAATTTAGTAATTCCCTAGGCAAACGTTGTCTGAAAACCAACTGGGAATCATTACAAAGTGTCCAACCTTTGTCACATTTTAGATAGGCAGTGTAATGTCCAGATGTGGTGGAAGGACCATCATGGAAAATTATTGCAATTGCTTCAAAAGTCCTTCCTGATATTGATACTTGTGTTGCTACAAATTGCTTTATGAAAGTATCCAATTTTCTTCCATCAGCTGTACAACGTTGCATCATTAAAATTATGTATTGTCCATATTCTCTTAAAAATAATGTGGATAACATTTCTGATTTACATTTGCTACACTCCATGTTTTGATTTGCACCTTTAACTAATTTATTGAAAGACACTGATTTACAGTCTGGTAATGTTAAATATAGAAATCTTTCAGTGTCTACATTAGTGGAACATGTATACATGCAATTTTCACAATGATGTTCCCATTTATAAGAAAGGCCAAAAATATTTTCTATTTCTACACCTTCATTTTCAAAAATGGTAAGCATATACATTAAAAATTCCTGAGCCTCTTGTTGGATATTTTGTGTAAATTGTGTAGAACCAGAACACACATCCAAAAGATTACGAACATCTGAAACAGATTGTATTTTACTTGTGTCTTTTGTCAATTTTTCAAAAACAGAATGCAACAGAGAACAAAATCTTTGTTGCCGATTCTGCATAATTTGTTCTTGCAAACCTTCAAGATAAAAAACAACATTGACCACTACATTAGCATAGCAGTTGACACCTGAACTATTTTCAAACTGATAACCAACAACCTCTTCAACAGTGTCCAATTTCTTTTTACTTGCAATCACAACATTATCTTGTGCTATTCCCTTCTCAACACCTTCAGAACAGATACTCTCAAACCTTCTTTTTCGACCAACCACACGCTTTTCAAATACAGGATATTGACCTAAATTTGGAGCATACACCCTTCTTAACTTATTATGCTCTTTTACACAGTTTGCATCTGCAGTAACCTTTGTCTCATCAAAATCAATCAGAAACAAACCAGATAATGTTCTGACTCGCGACAAAGCAACATATGCCATACCCTCTTTAAATACAGTAGATCCAAAGTTCACCAATGAACTGTCTACACTTAATCCATGAGATTTATGAATAGTCACTGCATATGCCAGAGAAAATGGAAATTGTTTCCTACGGACATATAAATCTTTAACAAGCAAGAAACGAACTGAACAACGACCAATTTCTTTAACTTCTTCAATCTGATCAAAATTAATTTAAAAAAATTAAATTCCTTCTTTTTTCTGATAATTAACAAAATCTACCACTTTACCCATTGCGCCATTAACTAACCCTTTTTCTACATCCAAATTTCGCCTAAAAATGACCCGACAGTTTACACATGCATACAGTGTCTTTTCTAAACCAGCTGTTTTAGATATTTTTTTTTCTAAAGAATCCAGTTTTGTTTTCAACTTTCCTGTCAAAATAATAGTGATTCCTTCATGCTCTATTTTATCGATGGCTTCCATTTTTATAATTTCTTCATTTTCCAGTTTAAATAGTTCTTCGTTGAATATGGAACACTCTCGCAGTGTTGGCATTAAACAGATCACTGATTTATTTTCAGCAATTTTCATGTACACTTTTGCAGGAAGTACATTTTCATTTGGAAAGACATTGCAAAGTAATCGACTTTCCAAAGCTTGTTTGCCATGTTGTGTAAGAATTCCAATTCTTATATCTTGAAGAATACTTCCATATTCAGCATCATTTGCCTGTCGCATATTTGTTGTAATTACTTTGTATTCAAAATTAGTCCAAATGTTCACATTACCAAGACTACCAAGAGACTTTCTGGTATCTTCATGTGCAAGTGTTTTAAATACCGGTTGTCCTTTTACCGGAGTGAGTTGCAATAGATCTCCAAAAACTATGACGTGTTTTCCTCCAAATAACACGTCATACTCTGTTTTAAGAATTTGTTGCATTCTTAAATGCACAAAGGCAAGCATCAAGTTTGAGACCATGCTCACCTCATCAATAATGAGAAGTTTCATTTTCTTCAAGACTCTTGAAACTTCACAAAAAGCTTCTTCAGATAGCTTTTGGTATTCCAATTTGTTCTCATGCTCTACTGGTAGCATTAGTAAACAATGTAAAGTAATTCCTTTAATGTTATGTGCTGCCAACCCAGTTGGAGCAGTGACAACACAAGACAAATGCGACTCAGTTGTTTTTTGCAGATAACTTGTAATTACTTTAATTAAGAAACTTTTTCCTGTTCCAGCTTGACCACTCACATACATTCGGATAGGTTGAAATTATGTACATGAGCACCCTTTCTTTTCATGAAGTAATCCATGGTCAATCTGCTCTTTCACTTGTTGATATATTTGTTTCTGTTCAACATTTAGTTGTTCTTCCAAGTTTCCTAACTGTATTGCATCTTCTTGAGCTTGATACATTGCTGTTTCCACCTCATTCATGACAGTTGCTGCTTCATTTTCAACAATTGGTTGTCCTAGTGGATCTTGACTCAGTGCAGCAGAACTTTGACTGTCTTGAGAACTGTCTCTAGCAATCTCAGCTGCAATTGTAGCTTCTTGATCAATTTCATCATTCAACATTTTCACATAATTTGCAAAAGCACTGCATTGTATGCTATCCTTACTAGCATTAAATGAATCTTCATAGCTCTGAAAATCTCCAAGTAATTCCAGTTCTGAACGCCATGGTATGAACATTTGCAAAAGGGCTAAATAGTAAAATTCCCTTTTATCAGCAGTGTCGCAACTCAGTTTCCTGTGATTAATTAAATTTCCTTTCCTCTGTTTCACCAGACATCCTTCAGAACCAATAACTGCATATTTTCCATCATTGATGTTCTCTGTAGTATTCCGTTTAAAAGTGTAGTTTTGCAGCACTTCATAGAGACACATGCTCTCAAGATGATGACTTCTGTTCGGGTAATATGTGTCCAACATATTCGTTTTCAAAATATCTGTACTTTCTGGTTCTTTTTCTGCTAAATATTCAATTTCATGAACAGATTTCAGTACCCGATTTCGCATTCCTGCAAGACCTAGACTCACCCAAATGATTCTTCTACTTTTGGAATATAGACTTGCAGATGATAACCGATCTGACCATTCATATGCTCCAATTTCACGATGCGATAACATCTTCAAACTGAAACTGTATTATTTTTTACTTAGAGTCTTCTTGTGAGAAATCTCTTCCCACATTTCTATGAATTCTGTCTTTTCTGATTTAGTAATGTAGGATGTTACATACCGAGCGATAGCAATGGAATTGTCCGCAACATACTGAATATCCATGTTAGCATTCCACATGGATAAAATAACTGGATTGTAGTCACTTATGTATTTTGATTCTTCACTTCTTTTTAAATTGTAGGTATTTTTCTGAGACTTTTTTGTGATGGTATGTCGCACAGCTGACATAAAACTGTTCACTCTTCCTTTGGATAATACAGGACGTGGAAATCCAAAACGACATTTGGTATAGAACTTATCCTTTGACTTGTACTTTCGTCGACAGTATTTTCCACATCGATGGCTTTGGAATCGTAAGACTTGTTGTTTTAAGTTTTTATGTTCTTTGCTATTGGGTACAGCACATGTGGCATAATCTTCAATGAAAGACAAAACAGTTTCATCTGAATCTGTTCCAAATTTGGGGGCGTCCTTGATCCATAACAACATATGTATATGAGGAGCACCGTTTGCTTGATACTCCTTTCTCCAAAAGAAATCCACAACTTCTCCAAGAGGATTCTTTTTATTGCAGATGAAAGACATCATAGCTTCAAATCTATGATTGAAATATCTGCATACATTAACAGGATCCAATGAGCACAATTCTCCGGGTGTCTTGTATTCAATATTTTTTATATTGCAATTTGCCTCTCGAAGAAATTCAAGTAAATCATCCCAAGCATACTCAGCACAGCTTAGTGTAACAAACCATGTAGGAGTTCCCAAGTTATGTAGCATACATTTCAGTTCTCCATGACGACGGTACCAATATTCATTAGTCCCTCGCTGACATGCCATCAGATTAATCAACTGAGATTCTAAATGATCATCTCTCTGATGCACTTTAGCCATAAAATCCTTTGCAGTTACATTTTGCAGATGCATTCAAGTTTTTAAAATGTGATTTACTGCATATGAAAGTCCAGACAAGTCACTTTCCAACAGAAGATGAAACATATAAGGGATACATTGTCGAAATCTTGGATCTTCTTCATATAATCTTGTTGTCCGATATTCAGATGCAGGAATCTGCACAGGACGTTCATCATATCGTCCACCTTTTCCTGTTGGAAACAACTGTGGGAAACAATGAGCTTCCAAACTCTCTTCCCATACACTGATGGGACTTCCTGTTGCTTTTTTCATTTGGAACAACTCAATCGTATTCTCCATCACCTCTTTAGAATGAAGTGGATGTACACTGTAATGTTCATAGATTTATTCACATTTTGACATGTCCACTTTTTCAATTTGTCCAATTAATGTTTCAGTATCTTCTGCTAAATCTATTTCTTCTTCTCCTACTAACACATTTCTATAGTACTCATTATTTTTTAACAGATACAATGATGCCTTTTGCACTCTTCTAACATCCACTAACTCTTGCCAGATTTTCTTATTCTTAGTAGGAACACCATTAACTAGACTGACTAGTGGCTCATTTTCTGCATGGTCTACACCAATAGTTTCAATATTTTTCCTTAAGTCTAACGGTAAATACACAACTCTTCCTTTCAATCCTCTTTGCAACTCTGATGGAGGTAATTTACTTGTTGTAGGCTCCATACGAACAATAGCCTGAAACAGGTGAACACATTGAAAGAGAATAGACTCATACGTATTTAAATCTATCAGCTCTGGAGGAATAGCAACCAACTCTAGATTATTATGAACTGCTCTAGCAGGCATTTTATTCTCATCTTATTTGTTATAACAATATTTGCAAATACGCTGCTCAGATCCCAAATCAAAACAATCCTCTACCAGCAAATAAGTTGCAAATTCCATCCACTTATCATTATCTTCTATTTCACTTTTTAAATACAGATTGACACCCCTAGTCTGATATTTATTGTGAGTTCCCCGACAACATATACAAGAAACATTTGGTTTTTCACCTAAAATTACCTTAAACTGTGTGATTTCATCCTCAAAATATTTTGTAATCACAGGTTCTACATTGTCTTCAACATTTTCTTCTACTAATGTCACAGTTTCTCCACTCTCTTGCTGAGGACCAAAGTAACAAAAATCAATATCCTCACAAACCTTCTTCACATCTGATACTGAGCCACGTAAAAGAGCACTGTTCATCTCATTTAACTTTAGTGCTGGACTTTTCGCATAATACAATCTTCTCACTAACTTCCGCATTTGAGTATGATGTACTGCCAGCATCCTGAAATGGTGAAAAACACTTTCACAAACATTCCTAGAAAGACAAGCCAGAGAATGACCTTGCAAACCGGTATTTTTTCTCACTCTGCAAGGGTCTAGTCCTTGCAACACCTTAATCTTTTGTTTAACACTTTTTTTAGTATATGCTCATAAAAACTGCATAATTTATCAATAGATTCCTGTCGTACACTACAAATACTACTGCAATCCCATGTATACACAGGGTGTTTAGGACGTCTCCCTAGAACTTCATCAGCTATCACTTCTTCTGCATTTCTTTCAACCATTTTCTCTTTCTCAATTGGACAACCATCTCTAACTTCGTAACCTCTACCACTGGTGTCAACTGCAAACAGTGATTTTTTGCTCTGTAAATAACTCTCTTCATTAAAGAAAGGCTCTGAACTGGAACTGTGTTTCCATTCTCCCCAAACAATATCACACATTTTTTTTCTATCAATTACTCTTTTCCTCCTACTTTTGGCCTTCATTAAATTGATTGGTTTATCTAGTGATCAAATTCTGTTTAATACTAAAATGAATAGTTTCCTTTTTACTTCTAAAGCCTTTTCAACAATGTTTTCAATATGCTTCTTCTTTTTATAAAATAGAGCTCTCTTTTTATATTTCTTCACATCTTTCAGCAAATTATGTACTACTCTCTTGTAAAATATTTTTTTTCGTAATTCCTTATACTGATTTTGCCTTCTTTTAGCACACTTTGTCTCCTTTGACTGAATATTTGTTTTTTTGCTTTTCCTCTTATTTTGAATATTTTTTGTAGTTGAAACATTCAAGTGGATTCAGCGTACTGTACATTCTGTTTCCTCCTACAAACATTTTTAATGAATTGCTTTGTGATCTTACCAGAAGATTTTTTCTTTTTAGCCACATTACTTGTGGTTGACTTTTCTTAAAGTAATTCTCCTGTCTCTGTTCGCTTCTTTTCTTTTTTTTTCAGGCATGCTTTCTCTATTTTATCGTCGAAAAACAGTATCTGTAAAAAAGAATTACAAATAAAAGTATATTAATAACTTTCAAATTCATACTATTCTATTACTGTAAAAACACATTTTATATAAAAACTGACTAAGAAACTATAGCCATGAAGCACAAGTGTGACGATGGTTAAAACACTACAAGCATAGTGCATACTACTTTGAAGTAGTTCATGCCCTAAAGCCTACCTCACTAAAAGAGTACATGCTAACTGACTGAATCATTACAATACTATTAGGAAACAAACTGGGTGTGTGACAGGGTGTTTCCTAGAAGTGTATGAATACTGACATGATTATTGATGGTGTGAAAGACAAGTGTGAAGGTGATTAGAGACCTACATGCATACTGGACACATGTTTCAATCCATTCATACGTTAAGGCCTGTCTCATTCCAATACTATTTGGATACTGATTAAATGATTAGAGTACTGCAAGAAGAATGCCTGGGTGAGTTTATAAGTGTTCGGGTTTTGGCACAGTGAATGGATTACTCCATGGTGCTGAATGGGTCACTACAGGACTCCAAGAGGAGTGACAGAGTATTTGCTAGAAGTGCATGAATACTGACTAGGGAATTGAAGGTGTAAAACACAAGTGTGTAGATGGTTAGAGGACTGCATGCATAGTGGATAGGCATTTGAAGCAATTCACGTGCTAAGGCCTGGCTCACTGCATGAGTACTTGGGTACTGACTGAATGATTAGACTATTGCAAGAAGTGTACCTGGATGAATTTACAGGTGTTTCAGTTTTGGCGCAGTGAATGCTTTACTACATGGTGCTGAATAAGTCACTGGAACACTGCAAGGGGAGTGACAGGATGTTTCCTGAAAGTACATGGATATTCACTGGGGAATTAAAGATGTGAAAGACAAGAGTGTAGGTGGTTAGAATACTGCATGCATACTGGATAGACGTTTGAAGCAATTCATGTGCTAAGGGCTGGCTCACTGCATGAGTACTTGGGCACTGACTGAATGATTAAAGCACTGCAAGGAGACTACCTGGGTGAATTTATAAGTGGTTGCCTTTCGGTGCAGTGAATGGATTAGTACATGGTGCTGAATGGGTCACTGGAGAAGTATAAGGAGAGTGAGAGAGTATTTGCGGGAACTGTATGAATACTGTTGAATGGGATATTGAAGGTGTGAAAGACAAGTATGTAGGTGGCTAGAGACCTACATCCATAATGGATAGACGTTTGAAACAGTCCATAGAGTAACACTTGGATCACTGCAAAACTACCTGACTACTGACTGAATCATTAGAGTACTACAAAAAGAGTGACTCTGTGAATCTTTTTAAGATTTTGGATTCTAGTGCAGTGAATAGGTTAGTACTTACTGCCAAATGAGTCAGTGGAGGTGTGCAACTAAAGTGACAGAGTGTTTATTGGAGTTTATAGATACTGACAGAGAAATTGAACGTCTGAAAGGCAATTGTGTTGGTAGTTACAGGCCTCCATGCATACTGGAAACACATTTAAATCAATCCATGTGCTAAGGCCTGCCTCACTCCATTAGTACTTAGGTACAGACTGGATGATTAGACTATTGCAAGAAGTGTACCTGGATGAATTTACAAGTGTTTCAGTTTTGGCGCAGTGAATGCTTTACTACATGGTGCTGAATAAGTCACTGGAACACTGCAAGGGGAGTGACAGGATGTTTCCTGAAAGTACATGGATACTCACTGGGGAATTGAAGCTATTAAAAACAAGTGTATAGTGTGTTAGAAGACTGCATGCATACTGCATAGACATTTGTACCCTCTATATGGTAATGCATGGTTCACTGCATGAGTACCTGGAAACTGACTGAATCATTAGACTACTGCTAGAAGAGTGCCTGGGTAAAACTGTTAAGTTTTTCAGTTTTGGCACAGTAAAAAGATTAGTACATGGTACTGGATCAGTCACTGGATGAGTGCAAGATGAGTGACAAGATGTTTATTGAAGTATATAGATACTGACTAGTTAATTAAAGAAGTGAAAGACAAATGTGTAGGTGACTAGAGGCCTGTATGCATACTGCATAGGGGTTTCAAGCAGTCCATGTTGTAAGGCCTGGCTCGCTGCATGAGCACTTGGATACTGACTGAATGAGAAGAGTACTACAAAGAGAGTGCCTGAGTGAATTTATAAGTGTTTGGGTTTTGGCAAAGTGAATGGTTTAGTATATGCTACTGAATGGGTCACTAGAGGAGTACATGGGGAGTAACAGAGTGTTTGCTTGAAGTGTATGAATACTGACTATGGAATTAAAGGTGTAAAAGAGAACTGTGTAGATGGTTAGAGGACTGCATGCATAGTGGATAAGCATTTGAATCAATGCATGTGCTAAGGCCTGCCTCACTTAGTTACTACTTGAATATTAACTGAATGTTTACAGTATTGCAAGGACACTTCCTGGGTGATTACATAAGCAATAACTGCCTTCTAATTCTAACAAAACTTGAGAACAGGAAAGTTTTTAAGCAGTTATGCATATTCAAACATATGAAGAACCCAAATGCTTCCCTCACAGTGGTTCCCAAATGCACACAGACTCACAGTGTGATTCTAGACGAGCAACACTATCTCTAGGAGTTTACCAAAACTCATTTACTATTGTGGAAGGGGTAAGGGTACTGTACACAACCTACATATTTCAGTACTACACTTTACTGTCAATGCCTGACTCATTTTATCAATGCATAAGCAATGACTGGCTTCTAATGCTACTAAAACTTGACATCATGACAGGTTTTAAAACAATTATCTGTCAGCAAATACATGATGTTACCAAATGCTTCTCTCACAATCCTTACCCAAATGCACACAGACTCACAGTGTGATTTTAGGCAAGCAACACTATCCTAGGAGTTTACCAAAACTCATTCACTAGTGTAGAAGGGGTAAGAGTACTGTCCACAATCTACATATTTAAGTACTGCACTTTAGTGTCAAAGCCTGACTCATTTTATCAATCCATAAGCAAAGACTGGCTTCTAATGCTACTAAAACTTGACAACATGACAGGTTTTAAAACAGTTATCTGTCAGCAAATACATGATATTACCAAATGCTTCTCTCACAGTGGTTCCCAAATGCACACAGACTCACAGTGTGATTCTAGACAAGCAACACTATCCCTAGGAGTTTACCAAAACTCATTCACTACTGTGCAAGGGGTAAGGGGTCTGCACACAATCGACATATTTCAGGACTCCAGTTTAGTGTCAAAGCCTAACACATTTTATCAAAGCATAAACAAAGACTGGCTTCTAATGCTACTAAAACTTGACAACATGGCAGGTTTTAAAACAGTTATCTGTCAGCAAATACATGATGTTCCCAAATGCTTCTCTCACTGTGGTTCCCAAATGCACACAGACTCACAGTGTGATTCTAGACGAGCAACATTATCCCTAGGAGTTTACCAAAACTCATTCACTACTATGGAAAGGGTAAGGGGGCTGCACACAATCTACATATTTCAGGACTCCACTTTAGTGTCAAAGCCTGACTCATTTAATCAAAGCATAAGCAAAGACTGGCTTCTAATGCTACTAAACCTTGACAACATGACAGGTTTTAATCACTTATATGTCAGCAAATACATAATGTTAGCAAATGCTTCTCTCACAATCCTTACCCAAATGCACACAGACTCACAGTGTGATTTTAGACAAGCAACACTATCCTAGGAGTTTACCAAAACTCATTCACTAGTCTAGAAGAGATACGGGTACTGCACACAATCTACATATTTAAGCACTGCACTTTAGTGTCAAAGCCTGACTCATTTTATCAATGCATATGCAAAGACTGGCTTCTAATGTTACTAAAACTTGACAACATGACAGGTTTTAAAACAGTTATCTCTCAGCAAGTACATAATGTTACCAAATGCTTCTCTCACAGTGGTTCCCAAATGCACACTAACTCACAGTGTGATTCTAGACAAGCAACACTATCTCTAGGAGTTTACCAAAACTCATTCACTACTGTGGAAAAGGTAAAGGGACTGCACACAATCTACATATGTAAGTACTGCACTTTAGTGTCAAAGCCTGACTCATTTTATCAATGCATAAGCAAAGACTGGCTTCTAATGCTACTAAAACAATTACAACTTGACAGGTTTTAAAACAGTTATCGGTCAGCAAATACATGATGTTACCAAATGCTTCTCTCACAGTGGTTCCCAAATGCACACAGACTCACAGTGTTATTCTAGACAAACAACACTATCCCTAGGAGTTTACCAAAACACATTTCTTAATCTACGAGTACTACATTTTAGTGTTGAAACATGACTCATTTTGCAAATTCATAAACAATTACTGATTTCTAATTGTACCAAAATATAAAAACAGCACAGTTATCTGTCTGCAAACACATGAAAAACACAGATGCTTATCACAGAATGGTTTCTACATGCACACACACTGTCATTAAGATTGTAGACAAAAAAAGTACTCCCTACACTTTAGCAGGAGAAATACATTAGTCTGATTAAAATCAAAATAGTCTACATACATCCCCTCACAAATAAATAACTCACCTTTCAAATTGTTTTGTAGATTAAGAAGTATATCAGTCACACACCAGATATCAGTCACACACCAGATTTTCTTATACAGAATCTCTGCTCTGTGCACCTCTCAGCAAAACCAAAGAATGGCAAAGTTTCCCTCTCATTTTCCATACATATACATGTAAACATCAAATCACATTCCTTCCCACATGAATTCAAAAGCAAACACACATTTCTATTGGTGAAACATTTCAACCCTTTCCAAATAACATACATTTGAACCCTACCCCCAATCTGCCTTCCACCTGTTACCATAGCAACAGGTCATCGAACACTGAACTGAACACACAGGTCACAAGTTCAGCACACAATGTTGCTAATCAAAACAGCAAGTGTGCTTGACTTTTCAACATATCAGCTTATCATATATAATGTTCCTTTCACACACTTTTTGTTAACCAATAAGAATCACGCGTTTAAAAAAAAAAAACAAGCACCCTACCTTTCAGTGTAGAAGGTTGTCAAACAAACAATGATTTCTTGTCTTTTTTTCAAAACTGCATCTTAGCCACCATTTTAGAAAAATCTTACTTTTCAAACTGCCATTTTAGGTAGGTAAGGCTTTATTCGATAAAAAATATCATAAAAGCACAACATACAATATTATAAAAAGGATCAAGTAGACATTGACAATAAAAAGAATTGATCAATCATAAATATATCTATAAAAAGACTATATAGCAAGATAAAAACAATATATGCAAAGTACAAGAAGCTTAGGGACCCAGATTTCATTATAAGTGGATAAATATCAGGTAGTAAAGACAGACCACTTAGGTTGTTTAGTGCGTATGAGGAGCGAGTTTTTTTTTCCGCAGTAGCCAAGCGCAACCCAGATACTTAGCCATTCCACAAACTATAGTGAGGGATGAGGTATCTGTTTGTAGAATGCGTAACACAATGCGGTAGTCACGACTACCCAGCATTCTGCAAATCGGTCTCAGCCACTTAGCTCTAGCTCTTCTGTAATAAAAACAGGCAAATAAGAAGTGGGGAATAGACTCTTTGGGTGCTGCGCAACTCGGGCAGCCAACAGACGTAGGGGAAAAACCCTTCCAACTAGCAGTGACAGAATTGAGAGGAAGGGACCCTAATCTGAAGCGCACATACAGTGATCTATCAAGTGGAGTCTGAATAAAGTCGAGATAGGGTTCCAATTTACAAAGGGGCTTATGCTCAAAAAATGCTTCGCTCATCTTCCCCATCTTTACATTATTCAGCTCTCTTGCATTAACCCAACTCCAGTAAGCCTTCTTGAGGTCCTGTTTCGAGGGGGGTACCTGGGATTCCCAACAGTCTTCATAGCCAATGGCTTTCAGCATTTGTTTTACATGGGAAATCCATTTTAACCTCCTCCCAGTGTCAGCTAATATTAATTCATTTAGGCCTGCAGCATATTTGGCAAGTTCCGGTGTCCGTCGCAGTCTTGCCCAGAATAATAGAGGTCGGAGTCGTGCAATGTCCTGAATGGAGTGTCTGCCTAAATCATAAAACAAGGGTTTTAGAGGAGATGAAGTGGGAAGAGAGATAAGATTCCTCATAAATTTGTTCTCAGACATGACCAGATCTTGGATGTTTTCATAGCCCCAAATTTCTGCCCCATACATAGAGCTGGATAGTGCCTGTGCTTCATATACCACAAGGGCCGGTGCCACTGGTCGACTAGTAGAGAGATGTTGTTCTCTAATAATGGCACCAGATACCCTCTTGTGGCATAGGAGCATCTTGGTCAAGTGCGAGCTCCACTTCATCCCTTTTACAATGCGTATGCCTAAATAGTCGAAGGAGTCCACGATGTCTAACGGTGTACCATCCAGACTAAAGGCATATCTAATACGTCTTGGAGGATTGATAACCATTAATTTAGTTTTCTCTGTAATTATGATGAGACCATGGGACTTGCAAAAAGAGTCGAACCTATTTAAAAAAATTTGTAGGCCAGCCGGGGATTTAGAGATCAGGAGAGTGTCGTCGGCGAACAGGAGGGTAGGAACTTTTTCACCAGCCAGGACTGGAGCATCAGCTGGAACCTCTCTAAGGAGATCCACCACCCCGTTAATATATAAGGAAAACAGGGTGGGAGCTAATACACAGCCCTGGCGAACCCCCCTGTTCACCGCGACACTCCCTGTAAGCTGGCCCTGGGCACCCCATCTAATGTTAGCATGGTTGTTCTCGTGGAGAAGATTTAAAAAGGCAAGGATCTCTTGGGGGACACCTAATTGGAATAGGACCTGCCACAATCTTTGACGGGGAATTAAATCCAAAGCAGACTTTAGGTCTATAAAAGCTAAATATAAAGTGCCTTTGCCTAGAACTACCGCTTTCCAGTAGATCATAAAAAATCTAAAAACTTGATCCATAGTGCCTACCTTTTGTCTAAAACCTGCTTGCAAATGAGATAAAACATTCATATTCTCAATCCAAGACCTCAATCTCATAAGGAGAACCCTGCCAACCACTTTCTGTATCACGTCAATTAGACTAATAGATCTGTAGTTGGCAGGGTCCTCTCTGTTGCCCTTTTTATAAATGGGAATCACCACAGCAGCTTTCCATGACTCAGGTACTGTAGAACCCTTGGCTATAGCGTTCATTACAACAGAAATGAACGAAGCCCAGGGGATTGGATCATGTAGAAGGAGATCTCCTGGAAGGCCATCTGGGCCTGCCGCTTTACCGGGTGCGATACTTTTGATAGCCAGGATAACTTCTTGGGTCCCAAAATTAGTCTCTGCTGTAAAATTTACGGCAGGGGGCGAATAATACTCCTCCACATAGTCTATGGAGACAATCTCTCCTGCATATATAGCAGAGAAATGGTTAAACCATTGCAGCTCTGTTATATGATTTGGGATAGTTGTCGTTTTAGCCCGTTTACCTCTATTTAGGAGGTCCCAAAAGACCACGGAATTTCGATTTAATGCCGCCTCTTTTAATTCCTGCTAGTGCATTTCCTCCCAATTACGTTTGGCGACTAACAGGGTTCTAGAGTAGTCCCGTCTCGCCTTTCTAAATAAATTGCTATCTTGTTTTCTTAGGGCTTTTGACAGAGTCGCTCTGTCCCTTCTACAATCTTTAGAATACCATGGGTTTGAGCCTTGCACGGGGTACACTTTACGGGGAGGGTTCTCTCCCAGAATGAAAAATTCCCCTATCTTGTTGATAGTATCATGGTAAAGGGAGGATATGAGTTGGGGATCATCCGTTTTGTTGCTGGCTTCAGAGAGCTGGATGTATTTCCTGGCTAATAATTCTTTAATTGATGCGAGCTTCCCCTCGTGTTGTGAAATTCCATGCCATTTAAGGCGTCTATTGCAACCTGCCAGCGATACTTCTTTGGTTGACATAAGAGGTGGTCGATTGTTCTCATGGTCCGGGGTCAACCAGACATCTTTAATTTGTAAACACAGTGGGTTATGGTCGCTATCTATGGTATTTTTAACGACCATATCCACAACGTTTCCCCAGAAATAGATGTCAACAAGAATATAGTCGATGCCATTTCATTTACAGAGACCATCAGAGTGCATCCAGACCTCCCTTCAAGATGCTTAGAGTGTGGATTGTGGGACACAGCTATATTTTCTGGAGCCAAAAGGATGCAGAAAACAAAGGCATTCACAAAGACCTAGGTTTGCCAAATGTAGACATTAAATGGATTGGACAGAGAGGGTTAAAGTGGCACCAATTGATGCCATTGGTAAAAACCTTTATGCATATCAAACACCCTGACCTCATAATAGTGCACTGTGGTGGCAATGACCTAGGCACTTTGACTGGGGTAGGTCTGGAAATGCTTATGAAAGACACCTTTGCAGAATTATTTTCACTTTTTCCCAAAACTGCCTTTGTGTATTCTAACATATGCCAAAGGCAGAAGTGGAACTGGTCCAATCATTTTTGTCCACAAATTGAGAAAGCTAGGAAACATGTGAATAAATCTGTTTCTGCTTTTCTCCGAGACTATAGAATGGGGTCCATTTACAATAACAATCTGCGCTTTCATATGCAAGAGATGTATAGGAGAGATGGAGTACACTTTACTAATGAAGGAAACAGAGTCTTCCTCAACAACATTAGACTCTGTATAGGTACTTACTTATAAGTACCAAAACTCTCAATGAACACAACGGCTCTTTTTAGAGCCACTCAAGAACAAAACACTTAAGCTAGATGTTTATCTCCCAAAAATTTCTGTTTTTTTCCTTGGATCCGCGCACCCAATGCGCTAGAACCGCGTACCCAACGCGAGAGGAACAGTGCACCCAACGCGTTAGGATGCGCGACTCCTAATTTTACCGTAAAAAAAAAGCCCCTTTCACTAATTTTTATTATCCCCGGGGACCCCATCACCAGGGGCTTATAAAAAAACATTGGAGACCGTGGGGGGAGCCCCAAGGCCCCCACGGTCCCAGCCGGCTCCCCGCGTCCTTCGGGAGCCGGCATTGCTTTTCCACATGGAGAGCTGCTGACATGCAGCTCCCCGTGTGGAAAAGCAATATCGTTTGGATTTTGAAAGAGAGAGCAGGACCTGCTCTCTCTTTCAAAATCCTAACGAAGTTTGCTATGGGAGGGCAGGAGACTCCCGCCCTCTCATAGCAAACAACAGTGTCCTGGGGGTGGGCACCCCAGGACACTGTAGGAGCCGGCCCTGGGGGGTGCTGGTCCCCAGGGCCCTCGAGTGATCCAGGAGGGGGGCCACGCAGCCCCCTCCCCCTATTAGTGTATAGACATTTTGCCCCCCGGGATTTGGCCCACCCGGAGGCTAATTATTAATGAAGCGCGCTTTGGGTTTTTTTTTTTTGGCCGGATCCACGCACCCTGCGCGCATTTTGGCGATTTATTTATTTTTTTAAAAAGGGGTCCCCAGGGGGTCCTTCTGGGACCCCCTAAGCAACACTAGAGGGTCAGAGTATTTCTACCCTGCCCCCTTTATATGTTTTAAACATTTATTCCCCTTACCTCTTCAGCCTCGCTTTTTCCGAGGCACAAAATGGCTGCCAACAGTTCCAGGTTTCGAATGTAGACAGACACTCGACAGCCAATTAGCATTCAGCGCATGATCAGGAGGGTGCGCGCTCGGTTCGGGGAGGGTGCGCGCTGGGTGCGGGTAGGGTGCGCGTATCCTCCGAGGCCATAGATATATCTATCTTTTTTAGTCTAATTTTCTCAGGAACTACTGAACATTATTTATGCAAAAGGCACGAGTCTGAACTGAGGACTACCTCTTTGCCAAATTTGGTGTAATTCTGTTCAGCAGTTCGGGCTGTAGCTGCGTCAACAGGTCCTATGGGAAATTGCATAGGGAAAATGAGTTTTGGGACCCCCCTTTTTTCTCGGCCCCCGCTTGACGAATCACCACGAAACTTTCAGGATAGGAGCGGACGGGAGCTGGCCAAAAGTTTGGAAACTTTCGCGAAGATTCGTCAACCGGCACCAGACTTATTGGGAATAGAATGTTGTGGATTTCCTATGGAAAATAGGTCCTAACTATAACTACCTACTGGCGACTGCCAGTAGGTAAGATATATATATATATATATATATATATATATATATATATATATATATATATCCAACCAAACTGCCCAGCAGATGAGGCCGCAGCACACAACAAGTAAGGAACAACCTTTTTATTTCTAGCAACAGGCAGCTTACGATCCCGTATTAAATCCTCCTGGCCTGACGCGTTTCAAAGGGTGTCTCCCTTCTCTTCAGAGGCCGCCCTGTGCAGATGGTAAATCCGTGCTTTGCCACAAGTTCCCTGCATGTTTTAACTTTTCCGATTGGCCACAGGTGTGCCTTCTTCACTTTCATTCAACAGTGCATGCCGGTCCTTGTGGTTAAATTTAATGCATAGTAAATCCCTCTAGTGGGTCCCAGGTGCTGCAAGGCATTAAAGAGTCAGTTTCTAGCCCACCATTGGGCCCCCGAATCACACTCTGCCTGTCGAAATTAATTCAAGTTGTGCCTTTTGCCAAGGGGGAAGTTTCCCCCCTGTAAGCATCCCAGTGTCGGATGGCGCGATCCCTCCACGGCCTGGACCCGCCGTGTTAATTATTCAAGTAAACTGCCCAGCAGATGAGGCCGCAGCACACAACAAGTAAGGAACAACCTTTTTATTTCTAGCAACAGGCAGCTTACGATCCCGTATTAAATCCTCCTGGCCTGACGCGTTTCAAAGGGTGTCTCCCTTCTCTTCAGAGGCCGCCCTGTGCAGATGGTAAATCCGTGCTTTGCCACAAGTTCCCTGCATGTTTTAACTTTTCCGATTGGCCACAGGTGTGTCTTCTTTACTTTCATTCAACAGTGCATGCCGGTCCTTGTGGTTAAATTTAATGCATAGTAAATCCCTCTAATGGGTCCCAGGTGCTGCAAGGCATTAAAGAGTCCGTTTCTAGCCCACCATTGGGCCCCCGAATCACACTCTGCCTGTCGAAATTAATTCAAGTTGTGCCTTTTGCCAAGGGGGAAGTTTCCCCCCTGTAAGCATCCCAGTGTCGGATAGGTACAATGGGAAATATTTTGAACCACTCAAATCTGTTTTTTTGCAAGTCGCATAATATCCGGTAACAGAGAGATTTCAAAACTACATCGGTATGAACAGTGTTTTAAAAAAAGTTTTTCAATCTTTGAAGGTTCATGCATAGCTGCTCATTTTGCATATTTATATTTACTTAAACTTACCTTCACAGTAATAGAAATTAAAAATGGTATACATTTTTTTCAGATTTTTTTTGCAATAAAAATAGATGTAAACTGCTTATTTTGGAATTAGGATCTGTAAAGAAAAGAAAAGATAGTTATAACATGTAATAATACATTTTTTACAACACAGCATTATTTCAACAAAAAAATGTGTTTGCCTTTTTTGCTGTTCTCAGAATATATTGAATTTCACTAGAAATAGTGATTTCAATCGTACCCATCACTTAACAGCGGGCAAAAAAAAAACAATCAAAAAGATTGTTTAAAAAAACCCAACATGCTATTCTCAGTAAAATACCACAAGATACAAATCACATGGCTAACAAAATTTTATAAGTTTAACTTACAAAAACTGTAAATGTTGCCGCTTAAAAATATTCACCGAGTCAATGAGCACAAAAAAGTCCATAATTCAAACCTATACCTTTCCTTGAGGCCAAATGGTATTTTTGCACTCCTTTTTATGTAAATTGTACAATAATAGTCCTATTAAATGATAATAATAAATTTCTCAGAGAGCGAATTATCTTCCTAAAACTTTGACTTTAAAAATATTGGATAGTAATTTAGTAATTCCCTAGGCAAACGTTGTCTGAAAACCAACTGGGAATCATTACAAAGTGTCCAACCTTTGTCACATTTTAGATAGGCAGTGTAATGTCCAGATGTGGTGGAAGGACCATCATGGAAAATTATTGCAATTGCTTCAAAAGTCCTTCCTGATATTGATACTTGTGTTGCTACAAATTGCTTTATGAAAGTATCCAATTTTCTTCCATCAGCTGTACAACGTTGCATCATTAAAATTATGTATTGTCCATATTCTCTTAAAAATAATGTGGATAACATTTCTGATTTACATTTGCTACACTCCATGTTTTGATTTGCACCTTTAACTAATTTATTGAAAGACACTGATTTACAGTCTGGTAATGTTAAATATAGAAATCTTTCAGTGTCTACATTAGTGGAACATGTATACATGCAATTTTCACAATGATGTTCCCATTTATAAGAAAGGCCAAAAATATTTTCTATTTCTACACCTTCATTTTCAAAAATGGTAAGCATATACATTAAAAATTCCTGAGCCTCTTGTTGGATATTTTGTGTAAATTGTGTAGAACCAGAACACACATCCAAAAGATTACGAACATCTGAAACAGATTGTATTTTACTTG
The DNA here is from genome assembly GCF_964204655.1 of Triturus cristatus. Classification (NCBI taxonomy): domain Eukaryota; kingdom Metazoa; phylum Chordata; class Amphibia; order Caudata; family Salamandridae; genus Triturus; species Triturus cristatus. The sequence continues at coordinate 84,825,818 of NC_140584.1, read as the reverse complement.
TGTCTTTTGTCAATTTTTCAAAAACAGAATGCAACAGAGAACAAAATCTTTGTTGCCGATTCTGCATAATTTGTTCTTGCAAACCTTCAAGATAAAAAACAACATTGACCACTACATTAGCATAGCAGTTGACACCTGAACTATTTTCAAACTGATAACCAACAACCTCTTCAACAGTGTCCAATTTCTTTTTACTTGCAATCACAACATTATCTTGTGCTATTCCCTTCTCAACACCTTCAGAACAGATACTCTCAAACCTTCTTTTTCGACCAACCACACGCTTTTCAAATACAGGATATTGACCTAAATTTGGAGCATACACCCTTCTTAACTTATTATGCTCTTTTACACAGTTTGCATCTGCAGTAACCTTTGTCTCATCAAAATCAATCAGAAACAAACCAGATAATGTTCTGACTCGCGACAAAGCAACATATGCCATACCCTCTTTAAATACAGTAGATCCAAAGTTCACCAATGAACTGTCTACACTTAATCCATGAGATTTATGAATAGTCACTGCATATGCCAGAGAAAATGGAAATTGTTTCCTACGGACATATAAATCTTTAACAAGCAAGAAACGAACTGAACAACGACCAATTTCTTTAACTTCTTCAATCTGATCAAAATTAATTTAAAAAAATTAAATTCCTTCTTTTTTCTGATAATTAACAAAATCTACCACTTTACCCATTGCGCCATTAACTAACCCTTTTTCTACATCCAAATTTCGCCTAAAAATGACCCGACAGTTTACACATGCATACAGTGTCTTTTCTAAACCAGCTGTTTTAGATATTTTTTTTTCTAAAGAATCCAGTTTTGTTTTCAACTTTCCTGTCAAAATAATAGTGATTCCTTCATGCTCTATTTTATCGATGGCTTCCATTTTTATAATTTCTTCATTTTCCAGTTTAAATAGTTCTTCGTTGAATATGGAACACTCTCGCAGTGTTGGCATTAAACAGATCACTGATTTATTTTCAGCAATTTTCATGTACACTTTTGCAGGAAGTACATTTTCATTTGGAAAGACATTGCAAAGTAATCGACTTTCCAAAGCTTGTTTGCCATGTTGTGTAAGAATTCCAATTCTTATATCTTGAAGAATACTTCCATATTCAGCATCATTTGCCTGTCGCATATTTGTTGTAATTTCTTTGTATTCAAAATTAGTCCAAATGTTCACATTACCAAGACTACCAAGAGACTTTCTGGTATCTTCATGTGCAAGTGTTTTAAATACCGGTTGTCCTTTTACCGGAGTGAGTTGCAATAGATCTCCAAAAACTATGACGTGTTTTCCTCCAAATAACACGTCATACTCTGTTTTAAGAATTTGTTGCATTCTTAAATGCACAAAGGCAAGCATCAAGTTTGAGACCATGCTCACCTCATCAATAATGAGAAGTTTCATTTTCTTCAAGACTCTTGAAACTTCACAAAAAGCTTCTTCAGATAGCTTTTGGTATTCCAATTTGTTCTCATGCTCTACTGGTAGCATTAGTAAACAATGTAAAGTAATTCCTTTAATGTTATGTGCTGCCAACCCAGTTGGAGCAGTGACAACACAAGACAAATGCGACTCAGTTGTTTTTTGCAGATAACTTGTAATTACTTTAATTAAGAAACTTTTTCCTGTTCCAGCTTGACCACTCACATACATTCGGATAGGTTGAAATTATGTACATGAGCACCCTTTCTTTTCATGAAGTAATCCATGGTCAATCTGCTCTTTCACTTGTTGATATATTTGTTTCTGTTCAACATTTAGTTGTTCTTCCAAGTTTCCTAACTGTATTGCATCTTCTTGAGCTTGATACATTGCTGTTTCCACCTCATTCATGACAGTTGCTGCTTCATTTTCAACAATTGGTTGTCCTAGTGGATCTTGACTCAGTGCAGCAGAACTTTGACTGTCTTGAGAACTGTCTCTAGCAATCTCAGCTGCAATTGTAGCTTCTTGATCAATTTCATCATTCAACATTTTCACATAATTTGCAAAAGCACTGCATTGTATGCTATCCTTACTAGCATTAAATGAATCTTCATAGCTCTGAAAATCTCCAAGTAATTCCAGTTCTGAACGCCATGGTATGAACATTTGCAAAAGGGCTAAATAGTAAAATTCCCTTTTATCAGCAGTGTCGCAACTCAGTTTCCTGTGATTAATTAAATTTCCTTTCCTCTGTTTCACCAGACATCCTTCAGAACCAATAACTGCATATTTTCCATCATTGATGTTCTCTGTAGTATTCCGTTTAAAAGTGTAGTTTTGCAGCACTTCATAGAGACACATGCTCTCAAGATGATGACTTCTGTTCGGGTAATATGTGTCCAACATATTCGTTTTCAAAATATCTGTACTTTCTGGTTCTTTTTCTGCTAAATATTCAATTTCATGAACAGATTTCAGTACCCGATTTCGCATTCCTGCAAGACCTAGACTCACCCAAATGATTCTTCTACTTTTGGAATATAGACTTGCAGATGATAACCGATCTGACCATTCATATGCTCCAATTTCACGATGCGATAACATCTTCAAACTGAAACTGTATTATTTTTTACTTAGAGTCTTCTTGTGAGAAATCTCTTCCCACATTTCTATGAATTCTGTCTTTTCTGATTTAGTAATGTAGGATGTTACATACCGAGCGATAGCAATGGAATTGTCCGCAACATACTGAATATCCATGTTAGCATTCCACATGGATAAAATAACTGGATTGTAGTCACTTATGTATTTTGATTCTTCACTTCTTTTTAAATTGTAGGTATTTTTCTGAGACTTTTTTGTGATGGTATGTCGCACAGCTGACATAAAACTGTTCACTCTTCCTTTGGATAATACAGGACGTGGAAATCCAAAACGACATTTGGTATAGAACTTATCCTTTGACTTGTACTTTCGTCGACAGTATTTTCCACATCGATGGCTTTGGAATCGTAAGACTTGTTGTTTTAAGTTTTTATGTTCTTTGCTATTGGGTACAGCACATGTGGCATAATCTTCAATGAAAGACAAAACAGTTTCATCTGAATCTGTTCCAAATTTGGGGGCGTCCTTGATCCATAACAACATATGTATATGAGGAGCACCGTTTGCTTGATACTCCTTTCTCCAAAAGAAATCCACAACTTCTCCAAGAGGAGGATTCTTTTTATTGCAGATGAAAGACATCATAGCTTCAAATCTATGATTGAAATATCTGCATACATTAACAGGATCCAATGAGCACAATTCTCCGGGTGTCTTGTATTCAATATTTTTTATATTGCAATTTGCCTCTCGAAGAAATTCAAGTAAATCATCCCAAGCATACTCAGCACAGCTTAGTGTAACAAACCATGTAGGAGTTCCCAAGTTATGTAGCATACATTTCAGTTCTCCATGACGACGGTACCAATATTCATTAGTCCCTCGCTGACATGCCATCAGATTAATCAACTGAGATTCTAAATGATCATCTCTCTGATGCACTTTAGCCATAAAATCCTTTGCAGTTACATTTTGCAGATGCATTCAAGTTTTTAAAATGTGATTTACTGCATATGAAAGTCCAGACAAGTCACTTTCCAACAGAAGATGAAACATATAAGGGATACATTGTCGAAATCTTGGATCTTCTTCATATAATCTTGTTGTCCGATATTCAGATGCAGGAATCTGCACAGGACGTTCATCATATCGTCCACCTTTTCCTGTTGGAAACAACTGTGGGAAACAATGAGCTTCCAAACTCTCTTCCCATACACTGATGGGACTTCCTGTTGCTTTTTTCATTTGGAACAACTCAATCGTATTCTCCATCACCTCTTTAGAATGAAGTGGATGTACACTGTAATGTTCATAGATTTATTCACATTTTGACATGTCCACTTTTTCAATTTGTCCAATTAATGTTTCAGTATCTTCTGCTAAATCTATTTCTTCTTCTCCTACTAACACATTTCTATAGTACTCATTATTTTTTAACAGATACAATGATGCCTTTTGCACTCTTCTAACATCCACTAACTCTTGCCAGATTTTCTTATTCTTAGTAGGAACACCATTAACTAGACTGACTAGTGGCTCATTTTCTGCATGGTCTACACCAATAGTTTCAATATTTTTCCTTAAGTCTAACGGTAAATACACAACTCTTCCTTTCAATCCTCTTTGCAACTCTGATGGAGGTAATTTACTTGTTGTAGGCTCCATACGAACAATAGCCTGAAACAGGTGAACACATTGAAAGAGAATAGACTCATACGTATTTAAATCTATCAGCTCTGGAGGAATAGCAACCAACTCTAGATTATTATGAACTGCTCTAGCAGGCATTTTATTCTCATCTTATTTGTTATAACAATATTTGCAAATACGCTGCTCAGATCCCAAATCAAAACAATCCTCTACCAGCAAATAAGTTGCAAATTCCATCCTCTTATCATTATCTTCTATTTCACTTTTTAAATACAGATTGACACCCCTAGTCTGATATTTATTGTGAGTTCCCCGACAACATATACAAGAAACATTTGGTTTTTCACCTAAAATTACCTTAAACTGTGTGATTTCATCCTCAAAATATTTTGTAATCACAGGTTCTACATTGTCTTCAACATTTTCTTCTACTAATGTCACAGTTTCTCCACTCTCTTGCTGAGGACCAAAGTAACAAAACTCAATATCCTCACAAACCTTCTTCACATCTGATACTGAGCCACGTAAAAGAGCACTGTTCATCTCATTTAACTTTAGTGCTGGACTTTTCGCATAATACAATCTTCTCACTAACTTCCGCATTTGAGTATGATGTACTGCCAGCATCCTGAAATGGTGAAAAACACTTTCACAAACATTCCTAGAAAGACAAGCCAGAGAATGACCTTGCAAACCGGTATTTTTTCTCACTCTGCAAGGGTCTAGTCCTTGCAACACCTTAATCTTTTGTTTAACACTTTTTTTAGTATATGCTCATAAAAACTGCATAATTTATCAATAGATTCCTGTCGTACACTACAAATACTACTGCAATCCCATGTATACACAGGGTGTTTAGGACGTCTCCCTAGAACTTCATCAGCTATCACTTCTTCTGCATTTCTTTCAACCATTTTCTCTTTCTCAATTGGACAACCATCTCTAACTTCGTAACCTCTACCACTGGTGTCAACTGCAAACAGTGATTTTTTGCTCTGTAAATAACTCTCTTCATTAAAGAAAGGCTCTGAACTGGAACTGTGTTTCCATTCTCCCCAAACAATATCACACATTTTTTTTCTATCAATTACTCTTTTCCTCCTACTTTTGGCCTTCATTAAATTGATTGGTTTATCTAGTGATCAAATTCTGTTTAATACTAAAATGAATAGTTTCCTTTTTACTTCTAAAGCCTTTTCAACAATGTTTTCAATATGCTTCTTCTTTTTATAAAATAGAGCTCTCTTTTTATATTTCTTCACATCTTTCAGCAAATTATGTACTACTCTCTTGTAAAATATTTTTTTTCGTAATTCCTTATACTGATTTTGCCTTCTTTTAGCACACTTTGTCTCCTTTGACTGAATATTTGTTTTTTTGCTTTTCCTCTTATTTTGAATATTTTTTGTAGTTGAAACATTCAAGTGGATTCAGCGTACTGTACATTCTGTTTCCTCCTACAAACATTTTTAATGAATTGCTTTGTGATCTTACCAGAAGATTTTTTCTTTTTAGCCACATTACTTGTGGTTGACTTTTCTTAAAGTAATTCTCCTGTCTCTGTTCGCTTCTTTTCTTTTTTTTTCAGGCATGCTTTCTCTATTTTATCGTCGAAAAACAGTATCTGTAAAAAAGAATTACAAATAAAAGTATATTAATAACTTTCAAATTCATACTATTCTATTACTGTAAAAACACATTTTATATAAAAACTGACTAAGAAACTATAGCCATGAAGCACAAGTGTGACGATGGTTAAAACACTACAAGCATAGTGCATACTACTTTGAAGTAGTTCATGCCCTAAAGCCTACCTCACTAAAAGAGTACATGCTAACTGACTGAATCATTACAATACTATTAGGAAACAAACTGGGTGTGTGACAGGGTGTTTCCTAGAAGTGTATGAATACTGACATGATTATTGATGGTGTGAAAGACAAGTGTGAAGGTGATTAGAGACCTACATGCATACTGGACACATGTTTCAATCCATTCATACGTTAAGGCCTGTCTCATTCCAATACTATTTGGATACTGATTAAATGATTAGAGTACTGCAAGAAGAATGCCTGGGTGAGTTTATAAGTGTTCGGGTTTTGGCACAGTGAATGGATTACTCCATGGTGCTGAATGGGTCACTACAGGACTCCAAGAGGAGTGACAGAGTATTTGCTAGAAGTGCATGAATACTGACTAGGGAATTGAAGGTGTAAAACACAAGTGTGTAGATGGTTAGAGGACTGCATGCATAGTGGATAGGCATTTGAAGCAATTCACGTGCTAAGGCCTGGCTCACTGCATGAGTACTTGGGTACTGACTGAATGATTAGACTATTGCAAGAAGTGTACCTGGATGAATTTACAGGTGTTTCAGTTTTGGCGCAGTGAATGCTTTACTACATGGTGCTGAATAAGTCACTGGAACACTGCAAGGGGAGTGACAGGATGTTTCCTGAAAGTACATGGATACTCACTGGGGAATTAAAGATGTGAAAGACAAGAGTGTAGGTGGTTAGAATACTGCATGCATACTGGATAGACGTTTGAAGCAATTCATGTGCTAAGGGCTGGCTCACTGCATGAGTACTTGGGCACTGACTGAATGATTAAAGCACTGCAAGGAGACTACCTGGGTGAATTTATAAGTGGTTGCCTTTCGGTGCAGTGAATGGATTAGTACATGGTGCTGAATGGGTCACTGGAGAAGTATAAGGAGAGTGAGAGAGTATTTGCGGGAACTGTATGAATACTGTTGAATGGGATATTGAAGGTGTGAAAGACAAGTATGTAGGTGGCTAGAGACCTACATCCATAATGGATAGACGTTTGAAACAGTCCATAGAGTAACACTTGGATCACTGCAAAACTACCTGACTACTGACTGAATCATTAGAGTACTACAAAAAGAGTGACTCTGTGAATCTTTTTAAGATTTTGGATTCTAGTGCAGTGAATAGGTTAGTACTTACTGCCAAATGAGTCAGTGGAGGTGTGCAACTAAAGTGACAGAGTGTTTATTGGAGTTTATAGATACTGACAGAGAAATTGAACGTCTGAAAGGCAATTGTGTTGGTAGTTACAGGCCTCCATGCATACTGGAAACACATTTAAATCAATCCATGTGCTAAGGCCTGCCTCACTCCATTAGTACTTAGGTACAGACTGGATGATTAGACTATTGCAAGAAGTGTACCTGGATGAATTTACAAGTGTTTCAGTTTTGGCGCAGTGAATGCTTTACTACATGGTGCTGAATAAGTCACTGGAACACTGCAAGGGGAGTGACAGGATGTTTCCTGAAAGTACATGGATACTCACTGGGGAATTGAAGCTATTAAAAACAAGTGTATAGTGTGTTAGAAGACTGCATGCATACTGCATAGACATTTGTACCCTCTATATGGTAATGCATGGTTCACTGCATGAGTACCTGGAAACTGACTGAATCATTAGACTACTGCTAGAAGAGTGCCTGGGTAAAACTGTTAAGTTTTTCAGTTTTGGCACAGTAAAAAGATTAGTACATGGTACTGGATCAGTCACTGGATGAGTGCAAGATGAGTGACAAGATGTTTATTGAAGTATATAGATACTGACTAGTTAATTAAAGAAGTGAAAGACAAATGTGTAGGTGACTAGAGGCCTGTATGCATACTGCATAGGGGTTTCAAGCAGTCCATGTTGTAAGGCCTGGCTCGCTGCATGAGCACTTGGATACTGACTGAATGAGAAGAGTACTACAAAGAGAGTGCCTGAGTGAATTTATAAGTGTTTGGGTTTTGGCAAAGTGAATGGTTTAGTATATGCTACTGAATGGGTCACTAGAGGAGTACATGGGGAGTAACAGAGTGTTTGCTTGAAGTGTATGAATACTGACTATGGAATTAAAGGTGTAAAAGAGAACTGTGTAGATGGTTAGAGGACTGCATGCATAGTGGATAAGCATTTGAATCAATGCATGTGCTAAGGCCTGCCTCACTTAGTTACTACTTGAATATTAACTGAATGTTTACAGTATTGCAAGGACACTTCCTGGGTGATTACATAAGCAATAACTGCCTTCTAATTCTAACAAAACTTGAGAACAGGAAAGTTTTTAAGCAGTTATGCATATTCAAACATATGAAGAACCCAAATGCTTCCCTCACAGTGGTTCCCAAATGCACACAGACTCACAGTGTGATTCTAGACGAGCAACACTATCTCTAGGAGTTTACCAAAACTCATTTACTACTGTGGAAGGGGTAAGGGTACTGTACACAACCTACATATTTCAGTACTACACTTTACTGTCAATGCCTGACTCATTTTATCAATGCATAAGCAATGACTGGCTTCTAATGCTACTAAAACTTGACATCATGACAGGTTTTAAAACAATTATCTGTCAGCAAATACATGATGTTACCAAATGCTTCTCTCACAATCCTTACCCAAATGCACACAGACTCACAGTGTGATTTTAGGCAAGCAACACTATCCTAGGAGTTTACCAAAACTCATTCACTAGTGTAGAAGGGGTAAGAGTACTGTCCACAATCTACATATTTAAGTACTGCACTTTAGTGTCAAAGCCTGACTCATTTTATCAATCCATAAGCAAAGACTGGCTTCTAATGCTACTAAAACTTGACAACATGACAGGTTTTAAAACAGTTATCTGTCAGCAAATACATGATATTACCAAATGCTTCTCTCACAGTGGTTCCCAAATGCACACAGACTCACAGTGTGATTCTAGACAAGCAACACTATCCCTAGGAGTTTACCAAAACTCATTCACTACTGTGCAAGGGGTAAGGGGTCTGCACACAATCGACATATTTCAGGACTCCAGTTTAGTGTCAAAGCCTAACACATTTTATCAAAGCATAAACAAAGACTGGCTTCTAATGCTACTAAAACTTGACAACATGGCAGGTTTTAAAACAGTTATCTGTCAGCAAATACATGATGTTCCCAAATGCTTCTCTCACTGTGGTTCCCAAATGCACACAGACTCACAGTGTGATTCTAGACGAGCAACATTATCCCTAGGAGTTTACCAAAACTCATTCACTACTATGGAAAGGGTAAGGGGGCTGCACACAATCTACATATTTCAGGACTCCACTTTAGTGTCAAAGCCTGACTCATTTAATCAAAGCATAAGCAAAGACTGGCTTCTAATGCTACTAAACCTTGACAACATGACAGGTTTTAATCACTTATATGTCAGCAAATACATAATGTTAGCAAATGCTTCTCTCACAATCCTTACCCAAATGCACACAGACTCACAGTGTGATTTTAGACAAGCAACACTATCCTAGGAGTTTACCAAAACTCATTCACTAGTCTAGAAGAGGTACGGGTACTGCACACAATCTACATATTTAAGCACTGCACTTTAGTGTCAAAGCCTGACTCATTTTATCAATGCATATGCAAAGACCGGCTTCTAATGTTACTAAAACTTGACAACATGACAGGTTTTAAAACAGTTATCTCTCAGCAAGTACATAATGTTACCAAATGCTTCTCTCACAGTGGTTCCCAAATGCACACTAACTCACAGTGTGATTCTAGACAAGCAACACTATCTCTAGGAGTTTACCAAAACTCATTCACTACTGTGGAAAAGGTAAAGGGACTGCACACAATCTACATATGTAAGTACTGCACTTTAGTGTCAAAGCCTGACTCATTTTATCAATGCATAAGCAAAGACTGGCTTCTAATGCTACTAAAACAATTACAACTTGACAGGTTTTAAAACAGTTATCGGTCAGCAAATACATGATGTTACCAAATGCTTCTCTCACAGTGGTTCCCAAATGCACACAGACTCACAGTGTTATTCTAGACAAACAACACTATCCCTAGGAGTTTACCAAAACACATTTCTTAATCTACGAGTACTACATTTTAGTGTTGAAACATGACTCATTTTGCAAATTCATAAACAATTACTGATTTCTAATTGTACCAAAATATAAAAACAGCACAGTTATCTGTCTGCAAACACATGAAAAACACAGATGCTTATCACAGAATGGTTTCTACATGCACACACACTGTCATTAAGATTGTAGACAAAAAAAGTACTCCCTACACTTTAGCAGGAGAAATACATTAGTCTGATTAAAATCAAAATAGTCTACATACATCCCCTCACAAATAAATAACTCACCTTTCAAATTGTTTTGTAGATTAAGAAGTATATCAGTCACACACCAGATATCAGTCACACACCAGATTTTCTTATACAGAATCTCTGCTCTGTGCACCTCTCAGCAAAACCAAAGAATGGCAAAGTTTCCCTCTCATTTTCCATACATATACATGTAAACATCAAATCACATTCCTTCCCACATGAATTCAAAAGCAAACACACATTTCTATTGGTGAAACATTTCAACCCTTTCCAAATAACATACATTTGAACCCTACCCCCAATCTGCCTTCCACCTGTTACCATAGCAACAGGTCATCGAACACTGAACTGAACACACAGGTCACAAGTTCAGCACACAATGTTGCTAATCAAAACAGCAAGTGTGCTTGACTTTTCAACATATCAGCTTATCATATATAATGTTCCTTTCACACACTTTTTGTTAACCAATAAGAATCACGCGTTTAAAAAAAAAAAACAAGCACCCTACCTTTCAGTGTAGAAGGTTGTCAAACAAACAATGATTTCTTGTCTTTTTTTCAAAACTGCATCTTAGCCACCATTTTAGAAAAATCTTACTTTTCAAACTGCCATTTTAGGTAGGTAAGGCTTTATTCGATAAAAAATATCATAAAAGCACAACATACAATATTATAAAAAGGATCAAGTAGACATTGACAATAAAAAGAATTGATCAATCATAAATATATCTATAAAAAGACTATATAGCAAGATAAAAACAATATATGCAAAGTACAAGAAGCTTAGGGACCCAGATTTCATTATAAGTGGATAAATATCAGGTAGTAAAGACAGACCACTTAGGTTGTTTAGTGCGTATGAGGAGCGAGTTTTTTTTTCCGCAGTAGCCAAGCGCAACCCAGATACTTAGCCATTCCACAAACTATAGTGAGGGATGAGGTATCTGTTTGTAGAATGCGTAACACAACGCGGTAGTCACGACTACCCAGCATTCTGCAAATCGGTCTCAGCCACTTAGCTCTAGCTCTTCTGTAATAAAAACAGGCAAATAAGAAGTGGGGAATAGACTCTTTGGGTGCTGCGCAACTCGGGCAGCCAACAGACGTAGGGGAAAAACCCTTCCAACTAGCAGTGACAGAATTGAGAGGAAGGGACCCTAATCTGAAGCGCACATACAGTGATCTATCAAGTGGAGTCTGAATAAAGTCGAGATAGGGTTCCAATTTACAAAGGGGCTTATGCTCAAAAAATGCTTCGCTCATCTTCCCCATCTTTACATTATTCAGCTCTCTTGCATTAACCCAACTCCAGTAAGCCTTCTTGAGGTCCTGTTTCGAGGGGGGTACCTGGGATTCCCAACAGTCTTCATAGCCAATGGCTTTCAGCATTTGTTTTACATGGGAAATCCATTTTAACCTCCTCCCAGTGTCAGCTAATATTAATTCATTTAGGCCTGCAGCATATTTGGCAAGTTCCGGTGTCCGTCGCAGTCTTGCACAGAATAATAGAGGTCGGAGTCGTGCAATGTCCTGAATGGAGTGTCTGCCTAAATCATAAAACAAGGGTTTTAGAGGAGATGAAGTGGGAAGAGAGATAAGATTCCTCATAAATTTGTTCTCAGACATGACCAGATCTTGGATGTTTTCATAGCCCCAAATTTCTGCCCCATACATAGAGCTGGATAGTGCCTGTGCTTCATATACCACAAGGGCCGGTGCCACTGGTCGACTAGTAGAGAGATGTTGTTCTCTAATAATGGCACCAGATACCCTCTTGTGGCATAGGAGCATCTTGGTCAAGTGCGAGCTCCACTTCATCCCTTTTACAATGCGTATGCCTAAATAGTCGAAGGAGTCCACGATGTCTAACGGTGTACCATCCAGACTAAAGGCATATCTAATACGTCTTGGAGGATTGATAACCATTAATTTAGTTTTCTCTGTAATTATGATGAGACCATGGGACTTGCAAAAAGAGTCGAACCTATTTAAAAAAATTTGTAGGCCAGCCGGGGATTTAGAGATCAGGAGAGTGTCGTCGGCGAACAGGAGGGTAGGAACTTTTTCACCAGCCAGGACTGGAGCATCAGCTGGAACCTCTCTAAGGAGATCCACCACCCCGTTAATATATAAGGAAAACAGGGTGGGAGCTAATACACAGCCCTGGCGAACCCCCCTGTTCACCGCGACACTCCCTGTAAGCTGGCCCTGGGCACCCCATCTAATGTTAGCATGGTTGTTCTCGTGGAGAAGATTTAAAAAGGCAAGGATCTCTTGGGGGACACCTAATTGGAATAGGACCTGCCACAATCTTTGACGGGGAATTAAATCCAAAGCAGACTTTAGGTCTATAAAAGCTAAATATAAAGTGCCTTTGCCTAGAACTACCGCTTTCCAGTAGATCATAAAAAATCTAAAAACTTGATCCATAGTGCCTACCTTTTGTCTAAAACCTGCTTGCAAATGAGATAAAACATTCATATTCTCAATCCAAGACCTCAATCTCATAAGGAGAACCCTGCCAACCACTTTCTGTATCACGTCAATTAGACTAATAGATCTGTAGTTGGCAGGGTCCTCTCTGTTGCCCTTTTTATAAATGGGAATCACCACAGCAGCTTTCCATGACTCAGGTACTGTAGAACCCTTGGCTATAGCGTTCATTACAACAGAAATGAACGAAGCCCAGGGGATTGGATCATGTAGAAGGAGATCTCCTGGAAGGCCATCTGGGCCTGCCGCTTTACCGGGTGCGATACTTTTGATAGCCAGGATAACTTCTTGGGTCCCAAAATTAGTCTCTGCTGTAAAATTTACGGCAGGGGGCGAATAATACTCCTCCACATAGTCTATGGAGACAATCTCTCCTGCATATATAGCAGAGAAATGGTTAAACCATTGCAGCTCTGTTATATGATTTGGGATAGTTGTCGTTTTAGCCCGTTTACCTCTATTTAGGAGGTCCCAAAAGACCACGGAATTTCGATTTAATGCCGCCTCTTTTAATTCCTGCTAGTGCATTTCCTCCCAATTACGTTTGGCGACTAACAGGGTTCTAGAGTAGTCCCGTCTCGCCTTTCTAAATAAATTGCTATCTTGTTTTCTTAGGGCTTTTGACAGGGTCGCTCTGTCCCTTCTACAATCTTTAGAATACCATGGGTTTGAGCCTTGCACGGGGTACACTTTACGGGGAGGGTTCTCTCCCAGAATGAAAAATTCCCCTATCTTGTTGATAGTATCATGGTAAAGGGAGGATATGAGTTGGGGATCATCCGTTTTGTTGCTGGCTTCAGAGAGCTGGATGTATTTCCTGGCTAATAATTCTTTAATTGATGCGAGCTTCCCCTCGTGTTGTGAAATTCCATGCCATTTAAGGCGTCTATTGCAACCTGCCAGCGATACTTCTTTGGTTGACATAAGAGGTGGTCGATTGTTCTCATGGTCCGGGGTCAACCAGACATCTTTAATTTGTAAACACAGTGGGTTATGGTCGCTATCTATGGTATTTTTAACGACCATATCCACAACGTTTCCCCAGAAATAGATGTCAACAAGAATATAGTCGATGCCATTTCATTTACAGAGACCATCTGAGTGCATCCAGACCTCCCTTCAAGATGCTTAGAGTGTGGATTGTGGGACACAGCTATATTTTCTGGAGCCAAAAGGATGCAGAAAACAAAGGCATTCACAAAGACCTAGGTTTGCCAAATGTAGACATTAAATGGATTGGACAGAGAGGGTTAAAGTGGCACCAATTGATGCCATTGGTAAAAACCTTTATGCATATCCAACACCCTGACCTCATAATAGTGCACTGTGGTGGCAATGACCTAGGCACTTTGACTGGGGTAGGTCTGGAAATGCTTATGAAAGACACCTTTGCAGAATTATTTTCACTTTTTCCCCAAACTGCCTTTGTGTATTCTAACATATGCCAAAGGCAGAAGTGGAACTGGTCCAATCATTTTTGTCCACAAATTGAGAAAGCTAGGAAACATGTGAATAAATCTGTTTCTGCTTTTCTCCGAGACTATAGAATGGGGTCCATTTACAATAACAATCTGCGCTTTCATATGCAAGAGATGTATAGGAGAGATGGAGTACACTTTACTAATGAAGGAAACAGAGTCTTCCTCAACAACATTAGACTCTGTATAGGTACTTACTTATAAGTACCAAAACACTCAATGAACACAACGGCTCTTTTTAGAGCCACTCAAGAACAAAACACTTAAGCTAGATGTTTATCTCCCAAAAATTTCTGTTTTTTTCCTTGGATCCGCGCACCCAATGCGCTAGAACCGCGTACCCAACGCGAGAGGAACAGTGCACCCAACGCGTTAGGATGCGCGACTCCTAATTTTACCGTAAAAAAAAAGCCCCTTTCACTAATTTTTATTATCCCCGGGGACCCCATCACCAGGGGCTTATAAAAAAACATTGGAGACCGTGGGGGGAGCCCCAAGGCCCCCACGGTCCCAGCCGGCTCCCCGCGTCCTTCGGGAGCCGGCATTGCTTTTCCACATGGAGAGCTGCTGACATGCAGCTCCCCGTGTGGAAAAGCAATATCGTTTGGATTTTGAAAGAGAGAGCAGGACCTGCTCTCTCTTTCAAAATCCTAACGAAGTTTGCTATGGGAGGGCAGGAGACTCCCGCCCTCTCATAGCAAACAACAGTGTCCTGGGGGTGGGCACCCCAGGACACTGTAGGAGCCGGCCCTGGGGGGTGCTGGTCCCCAGGGCCCTCGAGTGATCCAGGAGGGGGGCCACGCAGCCCCCTCCCCCTATTAGTGTATAGACATTTTGCCCCCCGGGATTTGGCCCACCCGGAGGCTAATTATTAATGAAGCGCGCTTTGGGTTTTTTTTTTTTGGCCGGATCCACGCACCCTGCGCGCATTTTGGCGATTTATTTATTTTTTTAAAAAGGGGTCCCCAGGGGGTCCTTCTGGGACCCCCTAAGCAACACTAGAGGGTCAGAGTATTTCTACCCTGCCCCCTTTATATGTTTTAAACACTTATTCCCCTTACCTCTTCAGCCTCGCTTTTTCCGAGGCACAAAATGGCTGCCAACAGTTCCAGGTTTCGAATGTAGACAGACACTCGACAGCCAATTAGCATTCAGCGCATGATCAGGAGGGTGCGCGCTCGGTTCGGGGAGGGTGCGCGCTGGGTGCGGGTAGGGTGCGCGTATCCTCCGAGGCCATAGATATATCTATCTTTTTTAGTCTAATTTTCTCAGGAACTACTGAACATTATTTATGCAAAAGGCACGAGTCTGAACTGAGGACTACCTCTTTGCCAAATTTGGTGTAATTCTGTTCAGCAGTTCGGGCTGTAGCTGCGTCAACAGGTCCTATGGGAAATTGCATAGGGAAAATGAGTTTTGGGACCCCCCTTTTTTCTCGGCCCCCGCTTGACGAATCACCACGAAACTTTCAGGATAGGAGCGGACGGGAGCTGGCCAAAAGTTTGGAAACTTTCGCGAAGATTCGTCAACCGGCACCAGACTTATTGGGAATAGAATGTTGTGGATTTCCTATGGAAAATAGGTCCTAACTATAACTACCTACTGGCGACTGCCAGTAGGTAAGATATATATATATATATATATATATATATATATATATATATATATATATATCCAACCAAACTGCCCAGCAGATGAGGCCGCAGCACACAACAAGTAAGGAACAACCTTTTTATTTCTAGCAACAGGCAGCTTACGATCCCGTATTAAATCCTCCTGGCCTGACGCGTTTCAAAGGGTGTCTCCCTTCTCTTCAGAGGCCGCCCTGTGCAGATGGTAAATCCGTGCTTTGCCACAAGTTCCCTGCATGTTTTAACTTTTCCGATTGGCCACAGGTGTGCCTTCTTCACTTTCATTCAACAGTGCATGCCGGTCCTTGTGGTTAAATTTAATGCATAGTAAATCCCTCTAGTGGGTCCCAGGTGCTGCAAGGCATTAAAGAGTCAGTTTATAGCCCACCATTGGGCCCCCGAATCACACTCTGCCTGTCGAAATTAATTCAAGTTGTGCCTTTTGCCAAGGGGGAAGTTTCCCCCCTGTAAGCATCCCAGTGTCGGATGGCGCGATCCCTCCACGGCCTGGACCCGCCGTGTTAATTATTCAAGTAAACTGCCCAGCAGATGAGGCCGCAGCACACAACAAGTAAGGAACAACCTTTTTATTTCTAGCAACAGGCAGCTTACGATCCCGTATTAAATCCTCCTGGCCTGACGCGTTTCAAAGGGTGTCTCCCTTCTCTTCAGAGGCCGCCCTGTGCAGATGGTAAATCCGTGCTTTGCCACAAGTTCCCTGCATGTTTTAACTTTTCCGATTGGCCACAGGTGTGTCTTCTTTACTTTCATTCAACAGTGCATGCCGGTCCTTGTGGTTAAATTTAATGCATAGTAAATCCCTCTAATGGGTCCCAGGTGCTGCAAGGCATTAAAGAGTCCGTTTCTAGCCCACCATTGGGCCCCCGAATCACACTCTGCCTGTCGAAATTAATTCAAGTTGTGCCTTTTGCCAAGGGGGAAGTTTCCCCCCTGTAAGCATCCCAGTGTCGGATGGCGCGATCCCTCCACGGCCTGGACCCGCCGTGTTAATTATTCAACCAAACTGCCCAGCAGATGAGGCCGCAGCACACAACAAGTAAGGAACAACCTTTTTATTTCTAGCAACAGGCAGCTTACGATCCCGTATTAAACCCTCCTGGCCTGACGTGTTTCAAAGGGTGTCTCCCTTCTCTTCAGAGGCCGCCCTGTGCAGATGGTAAATCCGTGCTTTGCCACAAGTTCCCTGCATGTTTTAACTTTTCCGATTGGCCACAGGTGTGCCTTGTTCACTTTCATTCAACAGTGCATGCCGGTCCTTGTGGTTAAATTTAATGCATAGTAAATCCCTCTAGTGGGTCCCAGGTGCTGCAAGGCATTAAAGAGTCCGTTTCTAGCCCACCATTGGGCCCCCGAATCACACTCTGCCTGTCGAAATTAATTCAAGTTGTGCCTTTTGCCAAGGGGGAAATTACCCCCCTGTAAGCATCCCAGTGTCGGATGGCGCGATCCCTCCACGGCCTGGACCCGCCGTGTTAATTATTCAACCAAACTGCCCAGCAGATGAGGCCGCAGCACACAACAAGTAAGGAACAACCTTTTTATTTCTAGCAACAGGCAGCTTACGATCCCGTATTAAATCCTCCTGGCCTGACGCGTTTCAAAGGGTGTCTCCCTTCTCTTCAGAGGCCGCCCTGTGCAGATGGTAAATCCGTGCTTTGCCACAAGTTCCCTGCATGCTTTAACTTTTCCGATTGGCCACAGGTGTGCCTTCTTCACTTTCATTCAACAGTGCATGCCGGTCCTTGTGGTTAAATTTAATGCATAGTAAATCCCTCTAGTGGGTCCCAGGTGCTGCAAAGCATTAAAGAGTCAGTTTCTAGCCCACCATTGGGCCCCCGAATCACACTCTGCCTGTCGAAATTAATTCAAGTTGTGCCTTTTGCCCAGGGGTTAGTTTCCCCCCTGTAAGCATCCCAGTGTCGGATGGCGCGATCCCTCCACGGCCTGGACCCGCCGTGTTAATTATTCAACCAAACTGCCCAGCAGATGAGGCCGCAGCACACAACAAGTAAGGAACAACCTTTTTATTTCTAGCAACAGGCAGCTTACGATCCCGTATGAAATCCTCCTGGCCTCACGCGTTTCAAAGGGTGTCTCCCTTCTCTTCAGAGGCCGCCCTGTGCAGATGGTAAATCCGTGCTTTGCCACAAGTTCCCTGCATGTTTTAACTTTTCCAATTGGCCACAGGTGTGCCTTCTTCACTTTCATTCAACAGTGCATGCCGGTCCTTGTGGTTTAATTTAATGCATAGTAAATCCCTCTAGTGGGTCCCAGGTGCTGCAAGGCATTAAAGAGTCCGTTTCTAGCCCACCATTGGGCCCCCGAATCACAATCTGCCTGTCGAAATTAATTCAAGTTGTGCCTTTTGCCAAGGGGGAAGTTTCCCCCCTGTAAGCATCCCAGTGTCGGATGGCGCGATCCCTCCACGGCCTGGACCCGCCATGTTAATTATTCAACCAAACAGCCCAGCAGATGAGACCGCAGCACACAACAAGTAAGGAACAACCTTTTTATTTCTAGCAACAGGCAGCTTACGATCCCGTATTAAATCCTCCTGGCCTGACGCGTTTCAAAGGGTGTCTCCCTTCTCTTCAGAGGCCGCCCTGTGCAGATGGTAAATCCGTGCTTTGCCACAAGTTCCCTGCATGTTTTAACTTTTCCGATTGGCCACAGGTGTGCCTTCTTCACTTTCATTAAACAGTGCATGCCGGTCCTTGTGGTTAAATTTAATGCATAGTAAATCCCTCTAGTGGGTCCCAGGTGCTGCAAGGTATTAAAGAGTCCGTTTCTAGCCCACCATTGGGCCCCCGAATCACACTCTGCCTGTCGAAATTAATTCAAGTTGTGCCTTTTGCCAAGGGGGAAGTTTCCCCCCTGTAAGCATCCCAGTGTCGGATGGCGCGATCCTTCCACGGCCTGGACCCGCCGAGTTAATTATTCAACCAAACTGCCCAGCAGATGAGGCCGCAGCACACAACAAGTAAGGAACAACCTTTTTATTTCTAGCAACAGGCAGCTTACGATCCCGTATTAAATCCTCCTGGCCTGACGCATTTCAAAGGTTGTCTCCCTTCTCTTCAGAGGCCGCCCTGTGCAGATGGTAAATCCGTGCTTTGCCACAAGTTCCCTGCATGTTTTACCTTTTCCGATTGGCCACAGGTGTGCCTTCTTCACTTTCATTCAACAGTGCATGCCGGTCCTTGTGGTTAAATTTAATGCATAGTAAATCCCTCTAGTGGGTCCCAGGTGCTGCAAGGCAATAAAGAGTCCGTTTCTAGCCCAGCATTGGGCCCCCGAATCACACTCTGCCTGTCGAAATTAATTCAAGTTGTGCCTTTTGCCAAGGGGGAAGTTTCCCCCCTGTAAGCATCCCAGTGTCGGATGGCGCGATCCCTCCACGGCCTGGACCCGCCGTGTTAATTATTCAACCAAACTGCCCAGCAGATGAGGCCGCAGCACACAACAAGTAAGGAACAACCTTTTTATTTCTAGCAACAGGCAGCGTACGATCCCGTATGAAATCCTCCTGGCCTCACGCGTTTCAAAGGGTGTCTCCCTTCTCTTCAGAGGCCGCCCTGTGCAGATGGTAAATCCGTGCTTTGCCACAAGTTCCCTGCATGTTTTAACTTTTCCAATTGGCCACAGGTGTGCCTTCTTCACTTTCATTCAACAGTGCATGCCGGTCCTTGTGGTTTAATTTAATGCATAGTAAATCCCTCTAGTGGGTCCCAGGTGCTGCAAGGCATTAAAGAGTCCGTTTCTAGCCCACCATTGGGCCCCCGAATCACAATCTGCCTGTCGAAATTAATTCAAGTTGTGCCTTTTGCCAAGGGGGAAGTTTCCCCCCTGTAAGCATCCCAGTGTCGGATGGCGCGATCCCTCCACGGCCTGGACCCGCCATGTTAATTATTCAACCAAACAGCCCAGCAGATGAGACCGCAGCACACAACAAGTAAGGAACAACCTTTTTATTTCTAGCAACAGGCAGCTTACGATCCCGTATTAAATCCTCCTGGCCTGACGCGTTTCAAAGGGTGTCTCCCTTCTCTTCAGAGGCCGCCCTGTGCAGATGGTAAATCCGTGCTTTGCCACAAGTTCCCTGCATGTTTTAACTTTTCCGATTGGCCACAGGTGTGCCTTCTTCACTTTCATTAAACAGTGCATGCCGGTCCTTGTGGTTAAATTTAATGCATAGTAAATCCCTCTAGTGGGTCCCAGGTGCTGCAAGGTATTAAAGAGTCCGTTTCTAGCCCACCATTGGGCCCCCGAATCACACTCTGCCTGTCGAAATTAATTCAAGTTGTGCCTTTTGCCAAGGGGGAAGTTTCCCCCCTGTAAGCATCCCAGTGTCGGATGGCGCGATCCCTCCACGGCCTGGACCCGCCGAGTTAATTATTCAACCAAACTGCCCAGCAGATGAGGCCGCAGCACACAACAAGTAAGGAACAACCTTTTTATTTCTAGCAACAGGCAGCTTACGATCCCGTATTAAATCCTCCTGGCCTGACGCATTTCAAAGGTTGTCTCCCTTCTCTTCAGAGGCCGCCCTGTGCAGATGGTAAATCCGTGCTTTGCCACAAGTTCCCTGCATGTTTTAACTTTTCCGATTGGCCACAGGTGTGCCTTCTTCACTTTCATTCAACAGTGCATGCCGGTCCTTGTGGTTAAATTTAATGCATAGTAAATCCCTCTAGTGGGTCCCAGGTGCTGCAAGGCAATAAAGAGTCCGTTTCTAGCCCAGCATTGGGCCCCCGAATCACACTCTGCCTGTCGAAATTAATTCAAGTTGTGCCTTTTGCCAAGGGGGAAGTTTCCCCCCTGTAAGCATCCCAGTGTCGGATGGCGCGATCCCTCCACGGCCTGGACCCGCCGTGTTAATTATTCAACCAAACTGCCCAGCAGATGAGGCCGCAGCACACAGCAAGTAAGGAACAACCTTTTTATTTCTAGCAACAGGCAGCTTACGATCCCGTATTAAATCCTCCTGGCCTGACGCGTTTCAAAGGGTGTCTCCCTTCTCTTCAGAGGCCGCCCTGTGCAGATGGTAAATCCGTGCTTTGCCACAAGTTCCCTGCATGTTTTAACTTTTCCGATTGGCCACAGGTGTGCCTTCTTCACTTTCATTCAACAGTGCATGCCGGTCCTTGTGGTTAAATGTAATGCATAGTAAATCCCTCTAGTGGGTCCCAGGTGCTGCAAGGCATTAAAGAGTCCGTTTCTAGCCCACCATTGGGCCCCCGAATCACACTCTGCCTGTCGAAATTAATTCAAGTTGTGCCTTTTGCCAAGGGGGAAGTTATCCCCCTGTAAGCATCCCAGTGTCGGATGGCGCGATCCCTCCACGGCCTGGACCCGCCGTGTTAATTATTCAACCAAACTGCCCAGCAGATGAGGCCGCAGCACACAACAAGTAAGGAACAACCTTTTTATTTCTAGCAACAGGCAGCTTACGATCCCGTATTAAATCCTCCTGGCCTGACGCGTTTCAAAGGGTGTCTCTCTTCTCTTCAGAGGCCGCCCTGTGCAGATGGTAATTCCGTGCTTTGCCACAAGTTCCCTGCATGTTTTAACTTTTCCGATTGGCCACAGGTGTGCCTTCTTCACTTTCATTCAACAGTGCATGCCGGTCCTTGTGGTTAAATTTAATGCATAGTAAATCCCTCTAGTGGGTCCCAGGTGCTGCAAGGCATTAAAGAGTCCGTTTCTAGCCCACCATTGGGCCCCCAAATCACACTCTGCCTGTCGAAATTAATTCAAGTTGTGCCTTTTGCCAAGGGGGAAGTTTCCCCCCTGTAAGCATCCCAGTGTCGGATGGCGCGATCCCTCCACGGCCTGGACCCGCCGTGTTAAGTATTCAACCAAACTGCCCAGCAGATGAGGCCGCAGCACACAACAAGTAAGGAACAACCTTTTTATTTCTAGCAACAGGCAGCTTACGATCCCGTATTAAATCCTCCTGGCCTGACGCGTTTCAAAGGGTGTCTCCCTTCTCTTCAGAGGCCGCCCTGTGCAGATGGTAAATCCGTGCTTTGCCACAAGTTCCCTGCATGTTTTAACTTTTCCAATTGGCCACAGGTGTGCCTTCTTCACTTTCATTCAACAGTGCATGCCGGTCCTTGTGGTTAAATTTAATGCATAGTAAATCCCTCTAGTGGGTCCCAGGTGCTGCAAAGAGTCCGTTTCTAGCCCACCATTGGGCCCCCGAATCACACTCTGCCTGTCGAAATTAATTCAAGTTGTGCCTTTTGCCAAGGGGGAAGTTTCCATCCTGTAAGCATCCCAGTGTCGGATGGCGCGATCCCTCCACGGCCTGGACCCGCCGTGTTAATTATTCAACCAAACTGCCCAGCAGATGAGGCCGCAGCACACAACAAGTAAGGAACAACCTTTTTATTTCTAGCAACAGGCAGCTTACGATCCCGTATTAAATCCTCCTGGCCTGACGCGTTTCAAAGGGTGTCTCTCTTCTCTTCAGAGGCCGCCCTGTGCAGATGGTAAATCCGTGCTTTGCCACAAGTTCCCTGCATGTTTTAACTTTTCCGATTGGCCACAGGTGTGCCTTCTTCACTTTCATTCAACAGTGCATGCCGGTCCTTGTGGTTAAATTTAATGCATAGTAAATCCCTCTAGTGGGTCCCAGGTGCTGCAAGGCATTAAAGAGTCCGTTTCTAGCCCACCATTGGGCCCCCGAATCACACTCTGCCTGTCGAAATTAATTCAAGTTGTGCCTTTTGCCAAGGGGGAAGTTTCCCCCCTGTAAGCATCCCAGTGTCGGATGGCGCGATCCCTCCACGGCCTGGACCCGCCGTGTTAATTATTCAACCAAACTGCCCAGCAGATGAGGCCGCAGCACACAACAAGTAAGGAACAACCTTTTTATTTCTAGCAACAGGCAGCTTACGATCCCGTATTAAATCCTCCTGGCCTGACGCGTTTCAAAGGGTGTCTCTCTTCTCTTCAGAGGCCGCCCTGTGCAGATGGTAAATCCGTGCTTTGCCACAAGTTCCCTGCATGTTTTAACTTTTCCGATTGGCCACAGGTGTGCCTTCTTCACTTTCATTCAACAGTGCATGCCGGTCCTTGTGGTTAAATTTAATGCATAGTAAATCCCTCTAGTGGGTCCCAGGTGCTGCAAGGCATTAAAGAGTCCGTTTCTAGCCCACCATTGGGCCCCCGAATCACACTCTGCCTGTCGAAATTAATTCAAGTTGTGCCTTTTGCCAAGGGGGAAGTTTCCCCCCTGTAAGCATCCCAGTCTCGGATGGCGCGATCCCTCCACGGCCTGGACCCGCCGTGTTAATTACTTAACCAAACCAAAGGGATCGCGCCATCTGACACTGGGATGCTTACAGGGGGGAAACTTCCCCCTTGGCAAAAGGCACAACTTGAATTAATTTCGACAGGCAGAGTGTGATTCGGGGGCCCAATGGTGGGCTAGAAACGGACTCTTTAATGCCTTGCAGCACCTGGGACCCACTAGAGGGATTTACTATGCATTAAATTTAACCACAAGGACCGGCATGCACTGTTGAATGAAAGTGAAGAAGGCACACCTGTGGCCAATCGGAAAAGTTAAAACATGCAGGGAACTTGTGGCAAAGCACGGATTTACCATCTGCACAGGGCGGCCTCTGAAGAGAAGGGAGACACCCTTTGAAACGCGTCAGGCCAGGAGGATTTAATACGGGATCGTAAGCTGCCTGTTGCTAGAAATAAAAAGGTTGTTCCTTACTTGTTGTGTGCTGCGGCCTCATCTGCTGGGCAGTTTGGTTGAATATATATATATATATATATATATGTATATATATATATATATATATATATATGTATATATATATATATATATATATTACCTACTGGCGGTCGCCAGTAGGTAGTTATAGTTAGGACCACGTTTCCATAGGAAAACCTCAACATTCTATTTTGAATAACTTTGGCGCCGGTCGACGAATCCTCGCGAATTTCTCAAAATAGGTGGGGCGCTACGCTCCGCTCCTACCCTGAAAGTCTCGGGGGGATCCGTCAAGCAGGGGCTGAGATAAAAGGGGGGTCCCAAAACGCGTTTTTCCCATGCATTTTTCCATAGGACCTTTAGAACGAGCTACAGCCCGAACGGCTGAACAGAATTACTCAAAATTTGGCAGAGAGGTAGTCCCTAGGTCAAGGAAGTGCCTTTTGTAGGTTTGGTGTAAATCTGTTCAGTAGATTCTGAGAAAATAGCCTTTAAATCAATATATATATCTGAGCCCGCTTACGGTACGCTTACCGTACGCTTACGGTAAGCGTACGGCGGCGTGCGCGAGCGCGATTCTGATTGGCTGTTAGATCTTAGTAAACATTCGAATCGGCCGAAACCAGGAAGCGGCGGCCGCCATTTTGTGTATTTCACTCTGAAAAAAAAGAGTGAAAACAAGGAAAGGGGGCAATGAGGAGAGTTACAGACCCCCTAACATTTGTAAGGGGGTCAAAGAAGGACAGAAAAGTACAAAAAAAACATTTATTGATTTTAAAAAAAATCACGGGGTACGCGTACGGTAAGCTTACGGTAAGCGTACGGTAAAAAAATAAAAATAGATAAATGAAAAGCAGATTTAAGAGTTTAAAAATTAGGGAGCTCTAAAAAGAGCTGTTGTGTTTATGAAGTCATTTTTTTAGTGGTACCTACAAGTAAGTACCGATGCAGAGTCTAAGGTTCAAGAGGAAGACTCTGTTCCCTTCATCATTGAAGTGCACACCATCTCCTCTATAAATGTCTTGCATGTCATAACGCAAGTTGTTGTGGTAAATGGCACCCATACCATAGTCACGGAGGAAAGCAGAAACAGATTTGTTGACGTGCTTTCTTGCTTTGTCAATCTGTGGACAGAAATGATTGGACCAGTTCCATTTTTGCCTTTGGCATATGTTGGAAAACACAAAGGCAGTTTTAGGGAAAAGTGTAAACAGTTGTGCAAAGGTGTCCTTCATAAGCATTTCCAGACCTACCCCAGTCAAAGTGCCTAGGTCATTGCCACCACAGTGCACTATTATGAGGTCAGGGTGTTGGATTTGAATGAAGGATTTCACCAATGGCATCAATTGGTGCCACTTTAACCCTCTCTGACCAATCCATTTAATGTCTACATTTGGCAAAGCAAGGTCTCTCACCATATCTGTTTTCTCTGCAAACTTTTCACTCCAGAAGACATAGCTGTGCCCTACAATCCACACTGTGAACATCTTCAAAGGAGAACTGGATGCACTCAGGAGGTGTCTTTCAGTAGAATGGCAATATGAAAAGAAAGACAGTTTGGAAATGGAGGCATACATATTTTTTTAAAACAAAAAGAACTGATTGGCTGTTTCATACCATTCTAGAATAAAAACTAGGCTGTATGTGAAAATTAATAGAAGCATGTTTTGTATTGGTACAAAAAAATGTGTAACCAAAGAACAGTACTATGGATTTGCTGTAAGGTTTGAAAAGTCAAGCACTCTTGCTCTGTGGAATTGAAACATTGTGTGTCGAACTTCTGACCTAACTGCACACAACAGTGTTCCATGAGCTGTTGCTATGGTAGCAGGCAGAAGTCAAGTTGGGGGAAGGGTACTAGGCAGAAGTCAAGTTGGGGGCAGGGTACTTTTGGAAAAGGGTTGGTTTTCAACCAATAGAAATGTGTGATTACATTTGAAAAAAAGGGGGAAGCACTGAGATTTGAAACTTACAAGTATATGTGTGGAAAAATAGAGGGAAAGTTTGCCATTATCTGGTTCTGCTGAGAGGAGAGAGGTGAACACAACAGAGATCCTGGCTCTGATAATCTGCTGTTTAAGTGTCACATTTCTTTCACAACTAACTAATTTTAAAGGTGAGTTTACAGTCGGAGAGGGGATGTATGTGGTAACTTAAGAAATGAATAATAGAAATGGAAATTGTTTTTGTTGTAGTTACACATGGTGGTTTCATATAATGTGTCAGTCTGTAAAAGTGATTTTCACTTGCCCCGAAAAAAAAAAGAGCAGTAAGTGTGCTTTCAAATTGGCAAAGAAATTTCGTTTTGGGACTAATGTGAAAACATGACTCTGTGTGCAGAGAGGAATTATAGGCAGAGATTTATTGCGTCTTGCTCTGGTGATTTCACAGTTGCATTAGATGGAAAGGGGGAGCGAATTTTTGGGGGAAGAAGCAGAGTCTTAGCACACACCCATGTGCTTGCCATGTATAGTCATGCACAGTATTTACAAGCGAGTGGGGTTTTCAGGTTTCAGTCTGTAATGCAAATAGATTCAGCATCACTAAGGCTGGTTGCCCTTGCTGTAGTGTAGCAGTCTGGACATGGGCTTTTTAAAAAATCTGAAAAGTGGTTTCATAATGTGACAGTTTGTAAAAGAGATTTTCACTTGCCCAAAAAAAAGAGCAGTTTGTGTGCATTTGAGATTGTTATTTTTTTTTGCCCGCTGTAAAATGATGAATGCAATTGCTTTCACAATTTATAGTGAAATGCAATATATTCTGAAAACAGCAAAAATAAGGCAAAAATATTTTTTTGAAAAAAATGTAAATATGTATACTGTATTATAAATTGTTAAAAAAATATTAATACTTTTTTCTTTTTTTTCAGATCGATATAGAAAATTTTCGAAAACTACAACCATTTTTAAAACTATTTTTAAAAAAAACAAATGAATAAATATTTTTTTGAGTGAGTATGGTAAGTCAATAATAATAATTGTAGTCTCTCAAGGACCTTGTAATGTGATAATTGATTTTTAGTGTTTTTTTTAAAAAATAAAAAAAAGGTACGCGCACCGTACGCGTACGGTAAAAAAAAAAAAAAAAAGGTTTTAAAAAACATATGTAAAAAAAAGATGAAAGATAAGGTTGGCTCTTAAAAGAACCGTTGTGTTCATGCAGGGACAGAGGAAAGGAAGCATGGGAAAATCATTCAAAGCTACAAATGTGCTGATCTATTTTGTTGTTCACTAGGGAAACACTGGTCTCCCTATGACAAATTAGACCTTTACAAAATGTGCAATGAATATCAACCTTCCGAAATCGAAGGTTCATTTCCAGAGGGCCAGCAAAAGGAGATTCTCCCCCCACAGATGAAGGGCTCACCTGACCTGCAGAAGAAGGAGTCAGCCCTGCAGATGATGGTCCAGGCTGAGCTGCTGTGGATGTACTGGCTCGTCTTTCTGAAGAGTTACCTCCAAAAAGATGACCATGTGTCCTTCTGTGTACATCCTGGAGGTGTCTCTTCATGGTGTGATTCCCAAAGGAATACTTCCTGTTAGGATTACCTCTAGAAAGTACACGCTTACACAGCTTGCAAGTAACTAAGGGTGCATTCACCTTTTGCTGGCCTTCTGGAAAAGTAAAATAATCCCAAACATAAGAAGGCTTGTGTTTCCTCGATCTCTGCCTCAAGACAGTGCTGCTGGTGCTAGCCTCACTCTCAGAAGAGCTCTGCTGTTCTGCCATCGTATCCCAAAGACAAACCAGCTCCTTCTCCCAAGGGATCACAAGCAGAAATGAGGGGAATGGGTGTGGTGTAGGAGAGTTCTAGAACTGAAAGTAGTTTCAACCAATCAAAAGTTGTGTTTCAAGATCACATGACCTACCGTACGCTTACGGTACGCTTACGGTACGCTTACGGCAAAAGTGCGCATGCGCGTAAAAAAGACACGCGCTTGCGCGCATGCGCATAACAGTCACTCCCCGGCACTTCCGCGTAACGTGCGCGTGTGGCGTAAGCGCGCACGCGTCCCACGCGCAGTACGCGCGGCTACGCAAAGTGCGTAACTTTACGCAAGCAGCGTAGATAGATTACGGACGTTGCGTAAACCGTACGCTTACCGTGAGCTTACGGTACGCGTACTATAAAAAAAAAAAAAAAAAAAATCTGGTAATAAATTTTACATGTTTATTTTAAAAAATATATTAAATAAAAATATTTAAGGATTTTAAAAATTTAAGCATAGTCTTTATAAAATGAAAGAAAATTAAATTAAAAATATGTTTGAAAAAAATGAAGAATAAAAAAAAAAATTAGCATTTAAAAAACCTTGCAAATTCAATGAAAAAACCATGGGTTACACACACGTTATAGTTAGGAATTAGCATTTTAAAAACCTTGCAAATTCACTGAAAAAACCATGGGTTTCACACACGTTATAGTTAGGAATTAGCATTTAAAAAACCTTAGAAATTCAGTGAAAAAACCATAGGTTTCACACACGTTATAGTTAGGAATTAGCATTTAAAATACCTTAGAAATTCAGTGAAAAAACCATAGGTTTCACACATGTTATAGTTAGCTGGACATTTTACTCGTAAAAAACCAATGAAATTGCCCCGTTATAGTTAGTTCAGCTAACTATAACTCACGCGCCCGCAATGCACTGCTGATGACGTCACATATTACATCACTCATGACATGGTCAGTGACATCACTCATGACATCACTGATGACATCTCAAATGACATCACTGATGACATCACTGATGACATCATCCTTGTGATAGAGTGGCAGACCTCCTCTCACCTTAATATAAGCTTTGATACACACATTCAAAAATAGAGACTAAAATTTTCAAAACAATGGACATACCAATACCAGTTACAACAACCTCTTCAGTAATTCTAAGATCCACATACACATCCACTCATTCACCAACAGTCCTATACAGTCACTCAAACATGTACTCACTCATCATATGTACTCATACACCTATACATCCTGTTACATAATGCCACTCATCCATAAAGTTACTCACACACATAGTCACTCATGCTAATAAAGAATCAAACATACATTCACCTGCATATACAGTTATACACACACCACCACACTTACTTCTACGGAAACTTACACATACTTAGTCTTTTAAACAATCACTTATAGAAACACATACTTATTCATACAGGAACTCTTTCAATCTCTCCCTCTCACATATACTCACATATATACACCAATAGTCACATATACTAGTTTAAAACATATGTAGTTACTCCTGAAGACACTATTGGGACAGTCATTCACTCACTAACACACCCATACACACACTCATCCACCCATACAGTCCTGCACACATGCTGTCTTCAACACATACAAACAGTGAGTCACTCATTCATGCACCTATGCACTACGTAATACCCCCCACCGAACCATACAGACACTCAGACTGATACTCAAAAAAACAACTACTAACCTATATAGACACCCATGTAGCTACTCACCAACCCATGCAGCCACTTATACACAAAGTGAGAGATACACTTAATCAGTCAGTTACACAATCAATTTTTTAAAAACAAATCATCCATTTAGACACTTATATACCCATTTATTCTTCCATCGACCTTGAGATATACATATATAAAACATATTTAATTTTCAGAAAAACACACATTCACTGGATGATGTCATCAGTGAGGTCATCAGTGATGTCATTTGAGATGTCATCAGTGATGTCATGAGTGATGTCACTGACCAGGTCATGAGTGATGTAATATGTGACGTCATCAGCAGTGCATTGCGGGCGCGTGAGTTATAGTTAGCTGAACTAACTATAACGGGGCAATTTCATTGGTTTTTTACGAGTAAAATGTCCAGCTAACTATAACATGTGTGAAACCTATGGTTTTTTCACTGAATATATATATATATATTACTTTTTTTTTCCACAACATCCTCCGAGTACCGGAGCCCCCGCCCCTTCAGGGCGGCCTCTTTACTTTACAATGGGCACGGAGCAGCCCACCAATTCCAAAACCATGAAGCAACAGATAGAGGCCCACTGCTGGAAAAGTTGCATTTATTCTTGGCACAACAGCACACAAGCTTCCGTCTCCTTACGCGTTTCGGCGAACATTGTCGCCTTGCTCACAGGTGGAAGCAATGAAAAATGCAAAGTGCAAGCGTGCGTTTTTAAAGTCAATGTGTCACATGACCAGTCAATTAGAACTACGTTTCCCATAATGCAGGTAAGTTCTATTTGAAGTACAAGTAAGGAAATCCTTGTCTTAATTTACCTGCACGATGTTGGAGTGGAGAAAAACAAATGCAACTGGTCTTGTTAGTTTATAATTTTTGAAAAGTGCTCAATTTTTTGCGTGCTTCTTAAATTCCCGTCTCCAGCACGATCAGAAGGGATGTCTTCCTTTCCGAATCCCTTCCATGCGCTCTCTGGATTCGCTCAGTAGCATATCCTTTGATAAGTCCTGAGAGGGCAAGTGGGTCATGCTCCTCATTCAACATTCCACAACATCCTCCGAGTACCGGAGCCCCCGACCCTTCAGGGTGGCCTCTTTACAATGGGCACGGAGCAGCCCACCAATTCCAAAACCATGAAGCAACAGATAGAGGCCAACTGCTGGAAAAGTTGAATTTATTCTTGGCACAACAGCACACAAGCTTCCGTCTCCTTACGCGTTTCGGCGAACATTGTCGCCTTGCTCACAGGTGGAAGCAATGAAAAATGCAAACTGCAAGCGTGCGTTTTTAAAGTCAATGTGTCACATGACCAGTCAATTAGAACTACATTTCCCATAATGCAGGTAAGTTCTATTTGAAGTACAAGTAAGGAAATCCTTGTCTTAGTTTACCTGCACAATGTTGGAGTGGAGAAAAACAAATGCAACTGGTCTTGTTAGTTTATAATTTTTGCAAAGTGCTCAATTTTTTGCGTGCTTCGAAAATGCCCGTCTCCAGCACGATCAGAAGGGATGTCTTCCTTTCCGAATCCCTTCCATGCGCTCTCTGGATTCGCTCAGTAGCATATCCTTTGATAAGTCCTGAGAGGGCAAGTGGGTCATGCTCCTCATTCAACATTCCACAACATCCTCCGAGTACCGGAGGCCCCGACCCTTCAGGGCGGCCTCTTAACAATGGGCACGGAGCAACCCACCAATTCCAAAACCATGAAGCAACAGATAGAGGCCAACTGCTGGAAAAGTTGAATTTATTCTTGGCACAACAGCACACAAGCTTCCGTCTCCTTACGCGTTTCGGCGAACATTGTCGCCTTGCTCACAGGTGGAAGCAATGAAAAATGCAAAGTGCAAGCGTGCGTTTTTAAAGTCAATGTGTCACATGACCAGTCAATTAGAACTACGTTTCCCATAATGCAGGTAAGTTCTATTTGAAGTACAAGTAAGGAAATCCTTGTCTTAATTTACCTGCACGATGTTGGAGTGGAGAAATACAAATGCAACTGGTCTTGTTAGTTTATAATTTTTGCAAAGTGCTCAATTTTTTGCGTGCTTCGAAAATGCCCGTCTCCAGCACGATCAGAAGGGATGTCTTCCTTTCCGAATCCCTTCCATGCGCTCTCTGGATTCGCTCAGTAGCATATCCTTTGATAAGTCCTGAGAGGGCAAGTGGGTCATGCTCCTCATTCAATATTCCACAACATCCTCCGAGTACCGGAGCCCCCGACCCTTCAGGGCGGCCTCTTTACAATGGGCACGGAGCAGCCCACCAATTCCTAAACCATGAAGCAACAGATAGAGTCCCACTGCTGGAAAAGTTGCATTTATTCTTGGCACAACAGCACACAAGCTTCCGTCTCCTTACGCGTTTCGGCGAACATTGTCGCCTTGCTCACAGGTGGAAGCAATGAAAAATGCAAAGTGCAAGCGTGCGTTTTTAAAGTCAATGTGTCACATGACCAGTCAATTAGAACTACGTTTCCCATAATGCAGGTAAGTTCTATTTGAAGTACAAGTAAGCAAATCCTTGTCTTAATTTACCTGCACAATGTTGGAGTGGAGAAAAACAAATGCAACTGGTCTTGTTAGTTTATAATTTTTGCAAAGTGCTCAATTTTTTGCGTGCTTCGAAAATGCCCATCTCCAGCACGATCAGAAGGGATGTCTTCCTTTCCGAATCCCTTCCATGCGCTCTCTGGATTCGCTCAGTAGCATATCCTTTGATAAGTCCTGAGAGGGCAAGTGGGTCATGCTCCTCATTCAACATTCCACAACATCCTCCGAGTACCGGAGCCCCCGACCCTTCAGGGTGGCCTCTTTACAATGGGCACGGAGCAGCCCACCAATTCCAAAACCATGAAGCAACAGATAGAGGCCAACTGCTGGAAAAGTTGAATTTATTCTTGGCACAACAGCACACAAGCTTCCGTCTCCTTACGCGTTTCGGCGAACATTGTCGCCTTGCTCACAGGTGGAAGCAATGAAAAATGCAAAGTGCAAGCATGCGTTTTTAAAGTCAATGTGTCACATGACCAGTCAATTAGAACTACATTTCCCATAATGCAGGTAAGTTCTATTTGAAGTACAAGTAAGGAAATCCTTGTCTTAGTTTACCTGCACGATGTTGGAGTGGAGAAAAACAAATGCAACTGGTCTTGTTAGTTTATAATTTTTGCAAAGTGCTCAATTTTTTGCGTGCTTCGAAAATGCCCGTCTCCAGCACGATCAGAAGGGATGTCTTCCTTTCCGAATCCCTTCCATGCGCTCTCTGGATTCGCTCAGTAGCATATCCTTTGATAAGTCCTGAGAGGGCAAGTGGGTCATGCTCCTCATTCAACATTCCACAACATCCTCCGAGTACCGGAGGCCCCGACCCTTCAGGGCGGCCTCTTAACAATGGGCACGGAGCAACCCACCAATTCCAAAACCATGAAGCAACAGATAGAGGCCAACTGCTGGAAAAGTTGAATTTATTCTTGGCACAACAGCACACAAGCTTCCGTCTCCTTACGCGTTTCGGCGAACATTGTCGCCTTGCTCACAGGTGGAAGCAATGAAAAATGCAAAGTGCAAGCGTGCGTTTTTAAAGTCAATGTGTCACATGACCAGTCAATTAGAACTACGTTTCCCATAATGCAGGTAAGTTCTATTTGAAGTACAAGTAAGGAAATCCTTGTCTTAATTTACCTGCACGATGTTGGAGTGGAGAAGTACAAATGCAACTGGTCTTATTAGTTTATAATTTTTACAAAGTGCTCAATTTTTAAAACACAGGTTACAGGGACGTTATAGTTAGTTGGACATTTCACTCGTACAAAACTAGAGAAATTCGGGCGTTATAACACGCACCCCCCGCAATGCACTGCTGATGACGTCAAATATTACATCATACATGACATGGTTAGTGACATCACTGATGACATCTCAAATGACATCACTGATGACATCATCCAGTGACTGTGTGCTTCTGTCAAGTTTAAATATTTTTTATATAGATATGCCAAGGTTTATTGAAGAATGAGTAGGTGTATAAGTGTCTGAATGGATGATTAAGTAGGTGTGTGACTGACTGTATAAGTGAGTGATTAAACGTGTCTTACTAAATGCATGGGTTAGTGACTAAACTGTGTGAATGTCTGTATCAGTCTATCAGTTGGTGTGTAAGCGGCTGCATGGGTTGGTGAGTAGCTACATGAGTGTCTATATGGGTTATTGATTGGTTGTCTGAGTATCTGTATGGGTGCCTGAGGGTCTGTGTGGGTTGTGGATAGGGGGTACGTGAGTCTGTGCATAGATAGGTGAATGGGTGATTCACTGTGTGTATGGGTTCAAGAGTGCATCTGTGAAGGGCTGTATGGGTGGGTGAGTATGTGTATGGGTATGTTGGCAAGTTAATGGATGTCTCAGTGTTACATGTGTGAGTAACTACATATGTGGAAGGAAGTATATGTAAGTGTTGGAGTAAATAAATGACTATATGTGAGAGTGAGTGATTGTGAGGGTGGCTGTATGGATGAGTGTGTGCTTGTATCAGTGATTGTATAAGAGAGTAATTATGTGTTAGTATGAATAAGTGAGGTGGTGTGTGTATAACTGTATAGGTGAGTAAATGGGAGTGTGATTGATTTGATTCTTTGCATGACTGACTAGGTATGTGAGTAACTATGGATGTGTGGCAGTGTGTGAGTGTCTGTATAGGTGTATGAGTGTATGAGTGCATATGATAGTGCTGTATGGATGAGTGACTGCATGTATGAGTGACTTTATGGGTGAATGAGTGGATGTGTGTGTGTGTGTAGACCTAGGAATCAGTGAGTGGGTATGTAGTAAGTGGTATTAGAATGTCTATGGTTTTGAAAATGGTAGTCTGTATTTTAGAGTGGTTGTATCAAAGGTTATATTAGGGTGTGAGGAGATGCATCAGATTATCACGTGGATGATGTCATCTGTGATGTCATTTGTGATGTCACTGACCGTGTCATGAATGATGTAATATGTGACATCATCAGCAGTGCATTGCGGGGTTACAAGCTATAGTTAGCTCAACTAACTATAACGACCGAATTTCTATGGATTTGTACGAGTGAAATGTCCAACTAACTATAACATCCCTGAAACCTGTGTTTTTTCAGTAAATTTCAATGTGTTTTAAAATGCTAATTTCTAACTATAACTATAACGTCCCTGAAACCTATGTTTTTTTCAGTGAATTTCAAAGGTTTTTTTTAAATGCTAATTTCTAACTATAACGTCCCTGAAACCTATGGTTTTTCCAGTGAAATTCTAAGGTTTTTTAAATGCTAATTTCTAACTATGCCTACAGAGGTAGGACATGTGCAGAAAGGAAGAAAGGCACAGAAAGAAGCAAGAGAAATACAGAAAGAGGCAACAGAAGTCCAGAAAGATGAAGAAAGGTGCCTTGCTGGAGAGTAGTCACACTCAACAAACCCATGATTGATTGATTGATTGAAAGGTGCAGAAAGTAGCAAGAGATATGCAGAAAGAACCAACAGAGGTACAGAAAGAAGCCTGGTTGCAAAGTCATCCTGTGCCCTGGGCACCCCCCAACTTTTTGCTGACTGGTACTGGTGGTAACCGACTCTGACTGACCCTGGGCTCTGCCTAACCAGCCCGGAGACAGTGCTATGCTGAAAGACACTTATAATACACTGAAAACACCTACATACACTAGGGTACACTGTAGGGTTGGGGTACTCCTGAGATTGGCATGACCTCCCCTGTAAGGCCCTAGTACCTAATAGGGCAGGGGGATTTAAACTACCTCCAAGTCCCTTGCATATAATAGGGCATGTCAGTTTAGAGGACAGCAGCCCTTTTCTGCACTTGCATGTGTGCACTCCTGAGCCTGAGGTCAGTTTAAAAGTAGCCCTGAGTGTGCAGGAAGAGACAAGAGGGGTGCAGAAAGAGGCAAGAGAAGTGCACAAAGAAGCAAGAGAGGTACAAAAAGAAGCAAGAGAAGTACAGAAAGAAGCAACAGGGGCGCAGAAAGAAGCAAGAGCAGTGCAGAAAGAACCAACAGATGTGCAGAAAGAGGCACGAGAAGTGTAGAAAGAAGCAAAAGAGGTGCAGAAAGAGGCAAGAGGGGTACAGAACGAGGCAAGAGATATGAAGGAAAAAGAGTGCAGAAAGAAGCAAGAGAAGTGCAGAAAAAGGCAATTGAGGTGCAGAAGGAGGCTGGAGAACTGCAGAAAGAGGCAAGACAGTTTCAGAAACATGCAAAAGGGGTACAGAAAGAGGGAACAGGTGTGCACACAGAGGCAAGAGAGGTGTAGAAAGAGGGAAGAGGGATACAGAAAGAGGCAAGAGGGATGCAGAAATCTGCAATAGAGGTGCAGAAAGAAGCAAGAGCAGTGCAGAAAGAACCAACAGAGGTACTGAAAGAGGCAAGAGGGGTACAGAAAGAGACAAGAAAAGTACAGAAAGAAGCAAAAGAGGTGCAGAAAGAGGCAAGAGAACTGCAGAAAAAGGAAAGAGAGGTGCAGAAAGAGGCAGGAGAGGTGCACAAAGATGCAAAAGGGGTACAAAAACAGGCAAGAGGGGTGCAGAAAGAAGCAAGAGAAGTGCAGAAAGAAGCAACAGAGGTGCGGAAAGAGGCAAGAGAGGTGCAGAAACAGGCAAGAAAGGTGCAGAAAGAGGGAACAGGGGTACAGAAAGAAGAGAGATGCCGGGAGCTCGTTCGCATATTTTAAAAAAACTTGATCTTAGAAACTGTTTTTAACAAATTTGTACTTTGCATTGTTGCACTTTCCTCCTGAGCACTCCCCCCCCCACCTCACCTGATCAGAATTCCCCACGCTGCCGATCCAAGGGCTGCCGCGGGTCGGAGTTCTTGCCGCCATTCTCGGCCCGCCCACGGACGTAGGCCACGCCCCCTCCGCGAACCCACTTAAAAGCGAGCTGACTACAAGCCCGCAGTAGAGATTCAACACTCCTGAGGCGAGATAGCCGGGAGCTCGTTCGCATATTTTAAAAAAACTTGATCTTAGAAACTGTTTTTAACAAATTTGTACTTTGCATTATTGCACTTTCCTCCTGAGCACTCCCCCCCACCTCACCTGATCAGAATTCCCCGCGCTGCCGATCCAAGGGCTGCCGCGGGTCAGAGTTCTTGCTGCCATTCTCGGCCCGCCCACGGACGTAGGCCACTCCCCCTTCACTTCACAATGTGCCCACCTTGAACGCGCAGCGGACGCGCGCAGCGGACGCGCGCAGCGGACGCGCCGCCTGCGCGCCGAAGGCGCGCCAAAGGCAAGCCCGTCTGCGCCCGTCTGCGCCTCACCCGTGCCTATTGCCACCCCCCCTGCTCAAAAAATTAGCTATACAAGAGAAGCTCTACTAAAACTTAAACCAGACCCATCGTCCTGCACTCTATCACTTGACATGACGACCTGGATAGGTTCCTGGAGCTGCAGACTCTGCAGACACAGCCTTGGCCCCAACAATCAAGCGAGAAATCAGCCACCTATACAAGTAAGGAACCTACGGTGCGGACTGATTAACGTCAGGTCCATGGGAAAGCACACCGCACATATCTTTGATCTAATAATGGAAAACAAGCTAGACTGCCTCTTTATGACGGAAACATGGTTGACACCCAATAGTAATCCTGATATAACAAACTCCCTCCCCCCAGGATACCTAATCTCCAGAGAGGATAGACCTATTCAGAGGGGTGCAGGTATTGCTATTGTCTACCGTGACACCCTGAACTGCCAAATTTTCACCATACCAGGCCTTAAAGGGGCAGAAAATGTTGGTTTTGCGCTAAAAATACACGACTCCTTCACTTTCTCAGGGGCTTTGATTTACCGACCACCTGGCACACACACAGACTTCACTAACAGCATCGGTGAAGCAATAGGCAACCTAGCCCTCAAATCAGCCAATTTCACCATCCTGGGAGACGCCAACATACATCTAGACGCCCACTCAGACCAGGCTACAATCTGCTTCACTGATACTATGAATGTACTTGGCCTGAAAATTCTTACCACCTCCGTCACACACAAGGCGGGACATATACTTGACTGTATCTGCTCCAATATCGAAGCACTTAAGGTAGACACGCCACAAATATTAACCTGGACAGACCATAGCTATATCCCGTTTGAATTCCCAGTGACATTCCACTCTCGGACCAAGAAAGCTAACGATTCCCCAGGGCCTACCATGAAAGGACCCTGTTGGAAAGATCTGATTGGCAAATAAGACTTCCTGACAAGAGCTGACAAATCTAGACCGACTCCGTCAGGAGCTCCTGACAAAGACAGTCAGGCCTTTAGGGAATGGATCAACACACTCATAAAGGGCCAGGAGTCCATCCCTCCCTGTTTGAAGACCAGGAGAAAACAGAGACCCACCGCCCCGTGGTTCTCTTCCACCCTAAAAGAGGAACAAAGGAAGGTTAGGGCGCTTGAACGGAAGTGGCGACTTAACTATACAGACCTTGACCAAGACATGTATAAAATCGCCCGTCGCCAATACCATGGTTCGATTAAAACAGGCAAAAGGGAATACTATACGGAAGCCATTAATAAAAGCAATAAGAAATAAAAAGAAATCTTCAACATTGTAAAAACATTTACTAACCCTAAAACCATGCAGAAAGACATCCCCCCCTCACAGATCCTCTGCAACACCATTGCATACTTCTTTGAGGACAAAATCTTAACACTGACCAAAGACTTCCCGCAACCTCATAACAATGAGGACAGCAAGGCAATTAATTCCAGATTAAAAACTCATACCCTGACCTCTTTTCAACCTGTAAGCCAAGAAGAAACTCAGACAGAAATCCTCAAAATTAAATCAGGATCCCCCTTTGACCCCTGTCCCCCGTTGGTGCTCCATTCACTAATAGAGATTGCCAACCCACTCATTAATAGCATCATAAATTCTTCACTCAACCATGGTTTGGTCCCCGAAGAATGGAAACTCGCAGCAGTCAAACCCTTGCAAAAAAAAACACTACCAGACCCTACTACCCTCACAAACCTTCATCCCATTTCCCTACTTCCAGCTTTCTGCAAACTTACTGAGAAAGCTGTTAATAAACAACTCACTGCTTTCTTGGAAACCAACAACATCTGGCATCCCAACCAAGCAGGTTTCAGATCCCAACATTCTACAGAATCAGCCCTAATCTTCTCCTCCGAAACCCTCCGTGCAGCACTAGATCAGGGAAAGAAAGCAGTCCTGGGTCTGTTAGACCTGTCCGCGACGTTTGACACGGTGTCCCATACCATTCTGTTGGACCGTCTAGCCGCGGCAGGAATTGTCGGAACCGCACTGAGCTGGATCAAAAGCTTCCTTGCAAATAGGAGACAAGTGGTGGTTTTAGGACAGTACAGGTCAGAAGGAAAGTTAGTAGGCTCGGAGTCCCTCAAGGCTCCTGCTTGAGCCCCACACTTTTCAATATATATATGGCCCCACTAATCACACTCATCTCATCTTTTGGTATAGATACCATTGCATACGCAGATGACACACAGCTCATTCTGGTGCTGGAGAATGACACCTGTGAAGCCGAAAAAAAGCTCCAAAACTGCCTTACCGCCACGTTCAGATGGATGAACCTAAATCATCTCAAGTGCAATACTGGGAAAACTGAAATTCTACCTTTCGGCAAAGGAAATACCTTCAACCCCTCATCGTGGTGGCCTGAGGACGCCATTGCCCCCCCAAGTACTGCCTCCTCAGTCCGTAACCTAGGGATCAAATTTGACCCCTCCCTGAGCTTCAAACAGCAAGCCACAGCCGTAGCAGGGACCTGCTCCGGAATTATTAAAGGGCTCAGGAAATTTTACGACCTAATTCCCATCTCCGCAAGGAAAACGGTCGCAGTAGCCCTCATCACCTCCCGCATCGACTACTGTAATAGTCTATATGCAGGGACCAACAGAGAAGTCTGCCACAAATTACAAATGGTACAGCATGCTGCAGACAGACTAGTGCTAGGATGGAAAAAGAGAACCTCAGCTACAGCAGCAATGAACTTCCTACACTGGCTGCCCATCTACAAAAGGGTGCTTTTTAAAATTCTACTGATCACTTTCAGGGCTTTCAATGGAAAGGGACCCAACTACATACTGAAAATGTTCAAGCACTACAGCCCCACGCGATGCCTCAGGTCTCAAGGGGCCAATCTTCTCACCATTCCCAAATTCAGACTCAAGACTAAAGGAGGAAAATCCCTGGCGGTACTAGGCTCCAAGGCCTGGAACCTTCTTCCCTCTCCTCTCCGTCAAATCCCTACGGAAGCAATTTTCAGAAAGGCCCTCAAAACTTGGTTTTTCACTCTCTCCGAACAGCAATGTAAAAACCTAGTCTAGATACCTCCCCCTTCATTCCAGATCCACTAGGATTCTTAAATCTCTTCTACAGCGCAAAGATGCTCCTTGGAGTGCAACCTGCGCTTTACAAAAACCCCTTCACATCACACATCACAGAAAGAGGCAACAGGGGTACAGAAAGAGGCAGGAGGGTTCAGAAAGAAGGAAGGGAAGTTAACAAAGAAGCAACAGAGGTTCTGAAAGAGGCACGATGGGTGCAGAAAGAAGCAAGAGAAGTGCAGAAAGCAGCAACAGATGTACAGAAAGAGGCAAGAGAGGTGCAGAAACAGACGAGAGGGGTGCAGAATGAGGTAGGAGAGGTGCAGATAGAGGCAAAAGGGGTACAGAAAGGGCAAAGAGTGGTGCAGAAAGAGCAAGAGGGGTATAGAAAGGAAATGAGGTGCAGAAAGAGGCAACAGAGGTGCAGAAAGACACAAGAGGGATGCAGAAACAAGCAAGAGAAGTACATAAAGAGGCAAGAGAATTGCTGAAAGAAGCACCTGTGGTGTAGAAAGAAGCAAGAGAAGTGCAGAAAGAGGCAAGCAAGGTGCATAAAGAGGCACGCGAGGTACAGAAAGAGGCAAGAGAGGTGCAGAAAATGGCAAGAGAACTGCAGAAAGAGGCAAGATGGATGCAAAATAGGGAAGGGTGCAGAGGAAGCAAGAGAGGTGCAAAAAGAAGAGAAGTGCAGAAAGAAGCAAGGGAGGTGCAGAAGGAGGGAAGAGAGCTGCAGAAAGAGGCAAGAAAGTTGCAGAAATGGGCAAAAGAGGTGAATAAAGAGAGTACAGGGGTGAAGACAGAGGCAAGAGAGGTGTAGAAAGTGGGAAGATGGGTGCAGAAAGAGGCAAGAGGGGTGCAGAAAGAGAGAAGAGAGGTATAGAAAGAGGCAAGAGAGTTGCAGAAAGAGGGAAGAAGGTTGCAGAAAGGGGCAAGAGGGGTGCAGAGAGAAGCAACACAGGTGGAGAAAAAAGCAAGAGAAGTATAGAAAGAAGCAACAGAGGTGCAGGGAGAGGCAAGAGGGGTGATGAAAGAGGCAACAGAAGTGCAGAAAGAAGCAGCAGAGGTGAAGAAAGAGGCAAGAGAAGTGCAGAAAGAGGCATAAGAGGTGCAGAAACAGGCAGGAGAGGTGCAGAAATGGGGAACATTGGTACAGAAAGAGGCAAAAGAGGTGCAGAAATAGGGAAGAAGGGTGCAGAAAGAGGCAATAGGGGTACAGAAAGAGGCAAGAGAGGTGCAGAAAGTGGAAGAGATGAGCAGAACGAGGCAAAAGAAGTGCAGAAAAAGAGAGAAAGGTGTAGACAGAAGCAACAGAAATGCTGAAAATGGGCAAGAGAGAAGCAGAAAGAAGCAAGAGTGGCTTGCACACCATTAGTACCAATTTAACACCCATATTTAGCAATAAGTAACAGGTGACCATTCCAGGTTTGCAAAGGGCCTTCCACCACGCTGTAATACTTGTCGCTGCATTTTTGGTACCGTTTGAGCCGCTTGATCTAGAAACAAGGTTTTGTGTTCAAATCTGCAGTTTATGCAGCAGATGATGGATTATGTGGCAAATGCAGAAAATGTATAATTGTGCAAAAGTCATCACAGCCAAACAGTTGCATAATTCCAGTGGCCCTGCTCATACCTCCGACTAGGTCCAGCAGTGCTCCTCAGTGTTTCTTTCTTTTTTTGTCTCATTGAGTTTATAGTTTAGCATCTATGGAAACAAGGAAGACTAAACCTGAGGTTACCACTCCACAACACAGATTATCATACCACACAACTTCTCTCCATAACACATAATCCCATTCTACATAATTAGTATACACTAAATACCACATATTTTCTATCCACATAATTTCACTGCACAACATACCACATAATTCCACTACACACAACCTACAGAACACTCCACTCCAAGACACATTAATAAAACAAAGATTTACAGCGCTAATAGCTCTAACTCTTACAAATGCGAGACCTATTACATTACAAATGCTTCTTTAACTGGTAGTCACGTTTGCAGAGTGGTGGAGAAAGGGGGCTGGGCCTCCAACCAGTGCTCAGGAATTCTGCTACCTAGGATTTACAGGAGGTACCAGGAGGGCTACTTAGCCACCAAAGTCCCACAGGAGTAAAGTGGACTTCATCCCCCAACCAGCATTGTGCCAGGAAGCGCGTTTGCAGAGTGGTGGAGAAAGGTGAGCGTGGTCTCCGAAGACCTCTTAGCAATCCCACAGTGTGGGATTTACTGGAGGTAACAGGAGGGGTAGTTAGCCCCTAAGGTCAACCTTGGGGGCACACTACCCCTCCTATTACTTCCAGTAAGTCCCACACAGCAGGATTGCTAAATTCCCATAGCAGGCCATGGCCCCCTTTCCCCACCACTCTGCAAACACAATTCCTGGCATGCTCTTGGATGGGAATTCGCTGCTGGGGGTCCTTAGGGGCCAACTACCTTACCTGATACCTCCAGTATGCCCCAGATAGTGGGATAGCTGACAGGTGGACACAGGCCACGCCCACTTTATCCACCACTGTGCAAATACGCCTCCTGGCACGTTCTGGATTGGGGAATTAAGTCCCCTTGAATCCTGAGGGTCCCTGGGGGCCAACTAGCCCACCAGGTACCTCCAGTAAGCCCCACACAGCTGGATTGCTGTAGTGGTCCGAGGCCATGCCCCCTTTTTACACCACATGCAAACACGCCTCCTGGCGCACTGCTGCTCGGTAATTAAGTCCACTTTAGTCCTCAGGACACAAGAGGACCTCATCGCCCCACTAGCAATGCGTCAAAAGACAGAGTGGTGTAAAAAGGGGCATGGCATTGGACCACCTCTCAGCAATTCCACTGTGTGGGGCTTACTGGAGGCACCTGGTGGTCTAGTTGTCCCCTAAGGACCCTTACTTGATTGAAGGGGACTTAATCCCCCAATTCAGAATGCGCCAGGATGTGCGTTTGCACAGTGGTGCAGGGAAGGGGCAGGGCCTCCGGCGAGATGCTGGTTTTTGTTGAAAATTTTTTTTTTTTGGAAGGGAGGCTGTGTGGCCCCCCTTCTTTTAGTATTTATTGGGCCATGGGGACCTCATTCCCTAGGGCCTGAGCATTTTTTCTTCTTTTATTGAAAATAAAAACGGGAAGAGGGTCATGTGGCCCCCCTCCCCTGGGCCCCTTCTGGCTCCGGGGACCCTATCCCAAGGGGCCTGTCTCGTTGTAATTTTTTTTTTTCCCGGGAGGAGGGCTGCGTGGCCCCCCAGGCCACTTCTGTCCCCAGGGACCCCATCCCCCGGGTCCTGGCCAGCCTGTCTTTTTTGGGGGAGAGGGGCCGAATGGCCCCCCTCCTGAGGACAATTATGGCCCGGGGACCCCATCCCCCGGGGCCCGGCTTTATTTAAAAAAAACAAAAAATACATCAAAAGGGAGGGGGCCGAGTGGCCCCCCTCCTGGGCCACTTCTGGCCCCAGGGACCCCATCCTCCTGGGCCGGCCCTCAGGTTTCCTGCTCTCGCTTCCAAGAAGCAAAGCAGTGTTTGCTATGACAGGGCGGGAGCAGTGCTCCCTCCCTGCCATAGCAAACGGCATTGCACCTTGGGAGGTGGTGGTCCCCAGGGCCGGGGGTCTGCAACGGACTCACCCATTTTAATCAACAGTGCCCCAGGGAGGTGGTGGTCCTGCCACCCCCCCTGGGGACTGCCACATCCGGGGCTGCGGGTGGGCTGCGTGGCCCCCTCGCAGTTAAATCATGTAGCCCCGGGGAGGTGGTGGTCCCTGGGGCTTGGGGGGCCCACGAGGCCCCTCTACCTAAATAAATTATAGCCCCGGGCGGTGGCAGTCCCCGGGGCATGGGGGGACCCGCGAGGCCCTCCCGCCCTAAAATAACAATGCCCTGGGGAGGTGGCAGTCCCCGGGGCTTCGGGGGGGGCCTGAAGGCCCCAGCTAAGTGAATAGGTATTGCCCCCTGGGCCTGGCACACCCAGGAGCTTATAGAAAACGAGGCGCGGGAGCCCATGCTTCGTTTTATTTTAATTTTATCGGGTGAATTCACGCACCCAGTGCAAATTCGGCCGATTAAAAAAAGCTTTCTTTTGGCCCTGGGAGTCCTTATGGGACCCCCTGAACAGGCCTAGGGGGTCAGGGTGTTTCTACCCTTCCCCCTTTTCTTGTTTTTTATGCTTTTTTTAACTGATTTCTTGTGACTTGCTTTTACTGAGTCACAACATGGCTGCCAACACTTCCTGGTTTGGAGTGTTGGCAGCCAATAACAATGAAGCTTGTGCTCAGGAGGGTTTGCGAACCCTCCTCGGCTCTCAGATATTGATATTTTTATTTTTTGAATTTCTCAGGAACTACTGAACGGATTTACACCATTGAAAATAAAGGTCACTTTATGAACCAAGAGCTACCCTTTTGCCAAATTTGGTGTAATTCCGTTCAGCAGTTCGGGCTGTAGCTGTGTCTAAAGTTCCTATGGAAATTAACATGGGGAAAATGCGTTTTGGGACCCACTTTTTTCTCCGCCCCCACTTGACGAATCACCCCGAAACGTTCAAGATAGGAGTTGACCTGAGTGAACCATTAATTTTGAGGATTCATCAACGGCGCCAAAGATATTGGCAAAAGAAAAAATGCTTTTTGAATAGAAACAAGGTCCTAACTATCACTACCTACTGACGACCGCCAGTATGTAAAATGTGTGTGTGTATATATATATATATATATATATATATATATATATAGATAGATAGATATATATATATATATATATATTCACTGAAAAAACCATGGGTTTCACACACGTTATAGTTAGGACTTAGCATTTAAAAAACCTTAGAAATTCAGTGAAAAAACCATAGGTTTCACACACGTTATAGTTAGGAATTAGCATTTAAAATACCTTAGAAAT
The DNA here is from genome assembly GCF_964204655.1 of Triturus cristatus. Classification (NCBI taxonomy): domain Eukaryota; kingdom Metazoa; phylum Chordata; class Amphibia; order Caudata; family Salamandridae; genus Triturus; species Triturus cristatus. The sequence continues at coordinate 84,781,424 of NC_140584.1, read as the reverse complement.
TCAGTGAAAAAAACCATAGGTTTCACACATGTTATAGTTAACTGGACATTTTACTCGTAAAAAACCATTGAAATTGCCCCGTTATAGTTAGTTCAGCTAACTATAACTCGCGCGCCCGCAATGCACTGCTGATGACGTCACATATTACATCACTCATGACATGGTCAGTGACATCACTCATGACATCACTGATGACATCTCAAATGACATCACTGATGACATCACTGATGACATCATCCAGTGAATGTCTGTTTTTCTGAAAATTAAATATGTTTTATATATATATATCTCAAGGTCGATGGAAGAATAAATGGGTATATAAGTGTCTAAATGGATGATTTGTTTTTGAAAAATTGATTGTGTAACTGACTGATTAAGTGTATCATAGTGAATACATGCCTTAGTGAGTAATGTTTAAATATGTAAATATCTGTATCAGTCTCTCACTTTGTGTATAAGTGGCTGCATGGGTTGGTGAGTAGCTACATGGGTGTCTATATAGGTTAATAGTTGGTTTTTTGAGTATCAGTCTGAGTGTCTGCATGGTTCGGTGGGGGGTATTATGTAGTGCATAGGTGCATGAATGAGTGACTCACTGTTTGTATGTGTTGAAGACAGCATGTGTGCAGGACTGTATGGGTGGATGAGTGTGTGTATGGGTGTGTTAGTGAGTGAATGACTGTCTCAATAGTGTCTTTATGAGTAACTACATATGTTTTAAACTAGTATATGTGACTATTGGTGTATATAAGTGAGTATATGTGAGAGTGAGAGATTGAAAGAGTTCCTGTATGAATAAGTATGTGTTTCTATAAATGATTGTTTAAAAGACTAAGTATGTGTAAGTTTCCGTAGAAGTAAGTGTGGTGGTGTGTGTATAACTGTATATGCAAGTAAATGTATGTTTGATTCTTTATTAGCATGAGTGACTATGTGTGTGAGTAACTCTATGGATGAATGGCATTGTGTAACAGGATGTATAGGTGTATGAGTACATATGATGAGTGAGTACATGTATGAGTGACTGTATAGGACTGTTGGTTAATGAGTGGATGTGTATGTGGATCTTAGAATTACTGAAGAGGTTGTTGTAACTAGTATTGGTATGTCCATTGTTTTGAAAATTTTAGTCTCTATTTTTGAATGTGTGTATCAAAGGTTATATTAGGGTGAGAGGAGGTCTGCCACTCTATCACAAGGATGATGTCATCAGTGATGTCATCAGTGATGTCATTTGAGATGTCATCAGTGATGTCATGAGTGATGTCACTGACCATGTCATGAGTGATGTAATATGTGACGTCATCAGCAGTGCATTGCGGGCGCGCGAGTTATAGTTAGCTGAACTAACTATAACGGGGCAATTTCAATGGTTTTTTACGAGTAAAATGTCCAGTTAACTATAACATGTGTGAAACCTATGGTTTTTTTCACTGAATTTCTAAGGTTTTTTAAATGCTAATTCCTAACTATAACGTGTGTGAAACCTATGGTTTTTTCACTGAATGTCTAAGGTTTTTTAAATGCTAAGTCCTAACTATAACGTGTGTGAAACCCATGGTTTTTTCAGTGAATTTGCAAGGTTTTTTAAATGCTAATTTTTTTTTTTTTCTTCTATTTTTTCTAACATATTTTTATTTTAATTTTCTTACCTTTTATAAAGACTATGATTAAATTTTTAAAATTCTTTAATTTGTTTTTTTAATATAATTTTTAAAATAAACATGTAAAATTTAGTAGCAGTACTTTTTTTCTATTTTTTTAATTATTTTTTTAGTACGCGTACCGTAAGCTCACGGTAAGCGTACGGTTTACGCAACGTCCGTAATTACGCAATTTACGTAGCCGCGCGTACTCCGCGTGGGACGCGTGCGCGCTTACGCCACATGCGCACGTTACGCGGAAGTGTCAGGGAGTGACTGTTAAGCGCATGCGCGCAAGCGCGTGTCTTTTTTACGCGCATGCGTACTTTTGCCGTAAGCGTACCGTAAGCGTACCGTAAGCGTACGGTAGGTCATGTGATCATGAAACACAACTTTTGATTGGTTGAAACTACTTTCAGTTCTAGAACTCTCCTACACCACACCCATTCCCCTCATTTCTGCTTGTGATCCCTTGGGAGAAGGAGCTGGTTTGTCTTTGGGATACGATGGCAGAACAGCAGAGCCCTTCTGAGAGTGAGGCTAGCACTAGCAGCACTGTCTTGAGGCAGAGATCGAGGAAACAAAAGCCCTCTTATGTATGGGATTATTTTACTTTTCCTGAAGGCCAGCAAAAGGTGAATGCACCCTTAGTAACTTGCAGGCTGTGTCAGCGTGTACTTTCTAGAGGTAATCCTGACAGGAAGTATTCCTTTGGGAATCACACCATGAAGAGACACCTCCAGGATGTACACAGAAGGACACATGGTCATCTTTTTGGAGGTAACTCTTCAGAAAGACAAGCAAGCACATCCACAGCAGCTCAGCCTGGACCATCATCTGCAGGGCTGACTCCTTCTTCTGCAGGTCAGGTGAGCCCTTCATCTGTGGGGGGAGCATCTCCTTCTGCTGGCCCTCTGGAAATTAACCCTCGATTTCTGAGGGTTGATATTCGATGTGCCTCTTGTCATGATCTAATTTGTCATAGGGAGACCAGTGTTTCCCTAGTGAACCTCAAAATAGATCAGCACACTTGTCACAGAGACTAATTTTCCCATTCTTTCTTTCCTCTGTCCCTGCATGAACACAACGGTTCTTTTAAGAGCCAACCTTATCTTTCATCTTTTTTTTACATATGTTTTTAAAAACTTTTTTTTTTTTTTTACCGTACGCGTACGGTGCGCGTACTTTTTTTTTATTTTTAAAAAAAAACACTAAAAATCAATTATCACATTACAAGGTCCTTGAGAGACTACAATTATTATTATTCACTTACCATACTCACTCAAAAAAATATTTATTCATTTGTTTTTTAAAAAAATAGTTTTAAAAATGGTTCTAGTTTTCGAAAATTTTCTATATCAATCTGAAAAAAAAGAAAAAAGTATTAATATTTTTAAAACAATTTATAATACAGTACACATATTTACATTTTTTTCCAAAAAATATTTTTGCCTTATTTTTGCTGTTTTCAGAATATATTGCATTTCACTATAAATTGTGAAAGCAATTGCATTCATCATTTTACAGCGGGCAAAAAAAAATAACAATCACAAAGATTGTAATAAAAAAGCCCAGAATCTCTTTTTACTTAAACTTAACATTATAGAAATGCATAATATTCTAAAAAAATATCATCTAATACCAATAGTTATTTCTTTAAAATATCGTCTGATATGTTTGTTTCAGAAGTATAATCACAATATTATATCTCAAATAACTCCAAAATACATCTGATTCCATTTCCTTTAGGCCAAATAGTAATTTTAAATTTTTTTTGGGAATAAATTTCCAACGGTAATCCAATAAAATTCTAAAGTTTAATTTGTCCAGATCTCACCGATTCTCTGTAACATTTTGGTTCACGAAAATTTTTTGAATAATTTATTAAGTCCACAATAGAATTGGTTACTTTTCCACATGGCCAAATAGTAATTTTTAAAATCTTTTTTGAAAAAATTTCCAATGGCAGTCCAATAACATTCCAAAATTTAAATTGTGCAGATGTTACCGATTATCTCTAAATTATTGGTTTTTCAAAGTTTCATTTAAAATTAAAAAAGTCCACATTACAATTGGTTATCTTTCCATTAGGCCAAATGATAATTTAAAAAATCTTTTTTCTATAAAATTGCAATGGTAATCCAGTAAAATGGTAAAATTATTTTGTCCAGATCTTGCCAAATCTCTCTAAAATTTAGGTTTCAGGAAGATTAGATAGGAATTTGCTAAATCAAAAGGCAAACGTTGTTTGAAAATCAATTGGGAATCATTACACAGTGTCCAACCTTTTTCACATTTAAGATAAACTGTGTAATGTCCAGAAGTAACAGTAGGTCCATCATGGAAAATTATTGCAACAGTTACAAAAGTTTTTCCTGAAATTGATAATTGCTGTCCTGTAAACTTCTTTATTAAAGTATCCAATTTTGAACCATCAGCTCTACATCGTTGCATCATTAAAATTACATACTGTCCGTATTCCTTTAAAATTAATGTTGAAAACATGTCAGATTTACACTCACCACATTTCATGCTATGATTAGCATCTTTAACTAATTTTGCAAAAGTAACTGTTTTACTCTCTGGCAATGTCAAATAAATAAACCTTTCATTATCAACATTAGAGCCACATATATTATAACAATTTTCACAACTATGTTCCCATTTATAAGAGAGACCAAAAAAAATTTCAATGGGAACTCCTTCTTCTTCCACTACCTGAAGAAAATACAACAAGAATTCCTGTGCGTCTTGCTGTACATTTTGAGAAAACTGTGTTCGTCCTGAACATACATCTAAAAGTTTTCTAATTTCAGTAGCACTTTCTATTTGAGTTTTATCTTTACTTAGCTTTTGAAAAAGGAGACTCAGCTCTGAACAGAATCTTTTTCCCTGATTTACTATTATCTGCTCTTGCAAACTTTCCAGATAAAATGCAACATTCAGCACTACATTTGCGTAGCAGTTGACACCAGAGCTATTTTCAAAATGACATCCTACAACCTGTTCTTCATTTTCCTTTTTCTTTTTGCTTGCAATTACATCACTCCTCTTTTTTTTCCTCCTCTCTACATCTTCATTACAGATATTCTCATTTCTCCTTTTACGAGAAACTACACGTTTCTCCAACACAGGATACTGACCTAAATGAGGAGCATAGCTTCTTCTTAATCTATTATACTCCTTTACACAATTTGTATCAGCACTAACTTTTGAGTCATCAAAGTCTATCATGAATAAACCAGATAATGTTTTCACTCGTGACAAAGCTACATATGCCATACCTTCTTTGAACACAGTTGAACCAATGTTCACAAAAGCACAATCTACAGTCAATCCTTGAGACTTGTGAATAGTTACAGCATATGCTAGAGAAAACGGAAACTGCTTCCTACGTACATACAAGTCTTTCACAAGCATGAAACGAACTGAACAACGACAAATATCTTTAACTTCTTCTATCTGATCAAATTTTATTTTTAAACATTCAACTCCTTCTTTTTTCTGATAATTAATAAAACCCACAACTCTTCCCATCGCTCCATTAACTAAACCTTTTTCAACATCCAAATTTCTTCTTAAAAATACTCTACAGTTCATGCAAACATATAGATTTTTTTCTAATCCAGCTGTTTTGGAGATGTTCTTCTCTAGTGAGTCCAATTTATTTTTCATTTTGCCTGTTACTGTGACAGTAATTCTTCCATCCTCAATTTTGTCCACTGCTTCCAATTTCCTGATCTCTTCCTTTTCCAATTTCAAAAGCTCCTCATTGAATATTGAGCATTCACGTAGAGTTGGCATTAAGCAGATGACACTTTTGTTTTCTGCAATGTTCTTGTATATCTTCTCTGCAACTATTTCTTCCTTTGGAAATAAATTATGTAGCAGCCGACTCTGTAATGCTTTTTTGCCAACTTCTGTGAGTAGTCCAATCCTGATATCTTTCAGAATACTTCCATATTCTTCATCGTTTGCTTGCCTCATATTAGTAGTAAGTTCCTTGTACTCAAAGAAGCACCAAATATTTGTATTTCCGATGCTTCCCAATGACTTCTTCGTGTCTTCATGTGTGACAGTATTAAACACTGGTTGTCCTTTAACTGGAGTAAGTTGCAAAAGATCTCCAAAAACTATGACGTGTTTTCCACCAAATAACATGTCATAGTCTGTCTTCAAAATTTGCTGCATTCTTAAATGCACAAAGGCAAGCATTAAGTTTGATACCATGCTCACCTCATCAATAATGAGAACTTGCATCTTCTTCAATACTCTTGAAACTTCCAAGGATGCTTCTCCAGTTAGCTTGTTGAATTGTATTTTGTTCTCATGCTCCACTGGTAACATTAGCAAACGATGTAAAGTGTTTCCTTTTATGTTATATGCTGCTAACCCAGTTGGAGCAGTAACCACACAAGACAAAGTAGAATCCGTTTTTTGCTTTAGGTAGCTTCTGATGACTTTTATTAGGAAACTTTTTCCAGTTCCAGCTTGTCCGCTTACATACATCCTGATTGGATGAAATGATGTGCATGAGCACTCTTTTTTTTCATGTAGAAATCCGTGATCAATTTTGTTTTTGATCTCTTCATAAATTTGTTGCTGCTCTTGATTCAGTTGTCTTTCCAAATTTTCTAAGTCTATAAATTCTTCTTGAGCTTGATTCATAGCCGTTTCCACTTCATTCATGGCTATTGATGCTTCATTTTCAACGATTGGTTGTCCTAGGGGATCTTGACTGAGTGTTCCTGAACTTTGGCTGTCCTGAGAACTATCTCTAGCTATTTCTGCCGCAATTGTAGTTTCCTGTTCAATTTCTTCATTTAACATTTGCAGATAACTTGAGAATGTACTGCATTGTATGCTGTCTTTGCAAGCATTAAAAGAATCTTCATAGCTCTGGAATTCTCCCAGTAGTTCATCCTCTGTACGCCATGGTTTAAACAACTGTAAAAGAGCCAAGTAGTAAAATTCCTTCTTGTCAGTAGTGTCGCAACTCAGCTTCCGGTGATTTATCAAACTTCCTTTTGTTTGCTTCACCAAACATCCTTCTTCACCAACGACTTTATATTTTCCATTATTGATGTCTTCTGCAGCTTTCCGTGAATAAATGTAGTTCTGCAGCACTTCATAGAGACACATGTTCTCCAGATGATGACTTCTCTTGGGATAATATGTGTCCAACATGTTTGATTTCAAAATATCTGTACTTTCTGGGTCATTCTCGGCCAAATATTCAATTTCTCCTACAGATTTCAGTACCCGATTTCTCATTGCTGCAAGGCCTAAACTTGCCCAAATTCTTCTTCTTGACTTCGAGTAGAGACTTGCAGAAGATAACCTATCTGAACATTCGTAGGATCCAATTTCTCGATGCGATAACATCTTCAAACTGAAACTGTACAGCTTCTTACTGACAGTCTTCTCGTGAGAAATCTCTTCCCACATTTCCTTCAATTCTGTTTTTTCTGATTTTGTAATGTAAGACGTTACATATCGAGTAACAGCAATGGAATTGTCAGCAACATACTGTATATCTATGTTAGCGTTCCACATGGATAAAATGACTGGGTTGTAGTCATTTATATTTTTTGATTCTTCTTTTCTTTTAAGGTTGTAGGTATTCTTAGGTGATTTTCTTGTGATAGTATGTCTCACAGCTGACATAAAACTGTTTACTCTTCCATTTGAAAGAACAGGTCTAGGAAATCCAAATCGACATTTAGTGTAGTATTTTTCTTTGCTCTTGTATTTCCGTCGACAGTATTTTCCACACCGATGACTTTGGAAACGTAAAACTTGCTCCTTTAACTTGTTCTCTTCTGTGCTTTTTGGTATAGCACATGTTGCATATTCTTCAATGTAAGATAACACTGCTTCATCAGTATCTGTTCCAAACTTTGGGGCATCCTTGATCCACAACAGCATATGAATATGAGGAGCACCTCTTGCCTGGTACTCTTTTCTCCAAAAGAAATCCACTACTTCTCCAAGGGGTGGATTTTTTTTATTGCAGATGAAGGACATCATAGCCTCAAATCTATGATTGAAATATCTGCAAACATTAACCGGATCCAATGAGCACAGTTCTCCTGCTGTCTTGTATTCGATGTTTTTAATGTTTGAATTGGCCTCTCGTAGAAAATCCAGTAAATCATCCCAAGCGTACTCGGCACAGCTTAGGGTAAGGAACCATGTTGGTGTTCCTAAATTCCGTAACATGCATTTTAGTTCACCATGGCGTCGGTACCAATATTCATTTGTCCCACGCTGACAAGCCATCAGATTGATCAGTTGTGTTTCCAAATGATCATCTCGGTGCTGCACTTTCTCCATAAAATCCTTAGCAGACACATTTTGTAAATGTACTCCACTTTTTAAAATGTGATTTACTGCATAAGACAGTGCAGACAAGTCGCTTTCAAATAAAAGATGGAACAAATAAGGAATACTTTGTCGAAATCTGGGATCTTCAGCATATAGTCTTGTAGTCCGATACTCAGAAGCTGGAATCTGTTCTGGACGTTCATCGTATCGTCCTCCTTTTCCTTTAGGAAACAGCTGGGGAAAACATCGAGCTTCCAAGCTCTCCTCCCATACACTCACGGGAGTTCCTTTTGCTTTCTTCATCTGAAAGAGATCAATATTGTCTCCCATAACTTCTTTCGAATGAAGAGGATGTATGCTAAAATGTTCATAAATTTCTTCTTCCTTTGACTTGTCCACTTTTTCAATTTGTCCAGTTGGTGTTTCTGTGTCTTCTTGTAAATCTTCTTCTTCTTCTTCTTCTATATAAATTGATTCATACCATTTGTTATTTTTTTTCAAATACAAATTTGCTCTTTGTACTTTCCGCACATCTACCAGCTCCTGCCAAATCTTCTTATTCTTTGTAGGTACACCATTAACCAGAATAATTAATGGTTCAGTTTCCAAAGTATCCGCATCAATAGTTTCCATATTTTTTTTCAAATCCAAGGGCAAATACACCACTCTACCTTTTAAACCTCTCAGTAAATCTGAAGGAGGTAATTTACCAGTTTTGGGCTCCATACGTACTATGGTCTGGAACGGATGAACACATTGAATGAGTATAGACTCATATGTATTCAATTCAGAAAGTTCAGCAGGAATAGCATCCAATTCTAAATTATTATGTACAGCTCTGGTCGGCATTCTATTTTCCTCTAACTTGTTGTAACAGTATTTACAAATACGCTGATCTTCACCCAATTCAAAACAATTTTCTAGAAATATATATGTGGCAAAATCCTTCCACTTATAATTATCTTCATTTTCACTCTTTCTGTAGAGATCAACATTCCTAGTTTGTTTTCTATAATGAGTTCTGCGGCAACAAATACAAGTAAAATTTGGTCTTTCATTAGAGACTATTGCAAATTTTGTTATGTGATCATTAAATGTGTTACTTACAGAGGGTTCTACATTCTCTTCCACTTCTTCCTCATTTACTGTGTCCTTCTCTGCACTGTTTTGTTCAGGACCAAAGTAACAAAACTGAATTTCATCAACAACCTTCTCTACATCTGATACCGTTCCTCGGAACAGAGCCCTATTCAATTCATTTAACTTTATTGCTGGACTTTTGGCAAAATACAACCGTCTCACAAACTTTCTCATTTCAGTATGATGAACAGCCAGCATCCTAAAATGATGGAAAACACTATTGCACACTTTTCTAGATAGACAAGCCAGAGAATGACCCTGCAAACCAGTATTCTCTCTCACTCTGCATGGATCCAGACTTTGAAGCACCTTAATCTTCTGTTTTACACTTTTTTTACTATATTCTCTTAGAAACTCTCGAAATTTGTCAATAGATTCCTGACGCACAGTGCAAATACTACTACAATTCCAAGTGTACACTGGGGCTTTAGGACGTCTCCCCATTGCCTCATCTGCCATCACTTGTACCTCATCTCTTGGAACCATTATCTCCTTCTCCATTATGCAACCATTTTTTACTTCGTATGAACGACCTCTGGTGTCAACTGCATGCAGCAAACTATTACTTTGAAAATAGCTCTCTTCATTAAAAAAAGGTTCACTACTTGAACTATGCATCCACTTTCCTAAAAACACTTTACAAAAGTTTGTTCTGTTCACTACTCTTTTCCTTTTGCTATGTGATTTCAGTACATTAACCATTTTGTCTAATGTACGCATCCTATTCAAAATTAATATGAATAGTTTCCTTTTTAATTCTAATGCCTTTGCTGCAATGGCTTCAATTTCTTTTTTTCTCTTATAAACTTTGTTTTTTTCTTATATTTCTTCACATCCTTTATCAAATTGGACATAACTCTTCTCTGAAACATTTTTCTACGTATCTCTTTAAACGCTGTTTTTCTGTTTAAGTTTAACTTTTTAGTTGCAGAAGGTATATTTGCATTAACTAAATTCTCAATTTTTTCCTGTCCTTTTCGATTGAAATCATTCTTTCCTGTACAGACATTTTGTACATTTTTCCTTTTTTTGAATATATTCCTTAGAAAATCTTTTTTTTGCTTACCAGAAGATTTTTTCTTCCTTCCAACATCAGCATCTTCTACTAACTTTGATCCTCTAGTTGTCTTCAAATATAGTTTTTTTTTTAGCGTTTTTTGAACTCTGGATTTTGTAGGCATCTTAAATTTTGTTCACTGCTCTTCAGCAATACCTGAAAAAAACTAAAAAAAAATTCCTTTATTTTATTTAAATATATTACTACATTTCTTTTCGCAATAGTCACAAAACGAAATTTCTTTGCTAATTTGAATGCACACTAACTGCTCTTTTTTTTGGGCAAGTGAAAATCACTTTTACAAACTGTCACATTATGAAACCACTTTTCAGATTTTTTAAAAAGCCCATGTCCAGACTGCTACACTCCAGCAAGGGCAACCAGCCTTAGTGATGCTGAATGTATTTGCATTACAGACTGAAACCTGAAAACCCCACTCGCTTGTAAATACTGTGCATGATTATACATGGCAAGCACATGGGTGTGTGCTAAGAGTCTGCTTCTTCCCCCAAAAAATCGCTCCCCCTTTCCATCTAATGCAACTGTGAAATCACCAGAGCAAAACGCAATAAATCTCTGCCTATAATTCCTCTCTGCACACAGAGTCATGTTTTCACATTAGTCCCAAAACGAAATTTCTTTGCCAATTTGAAAGCACACTTACTGCTCTTTTTTTTTTGGGCAAGTGAAAATCACTTTTACAGACTGACACATTATGAAACCACTTTTTTGATTTTCTTAAATGCACATGTCCACACTTCTTTTTCAGACCACCTCCATGTGTAACCTGGGTGGTTGCCTACACTCCAGCAAGGGCAACCAGCCTTAGTGATGCTGAATGTATTTGCATTACAGACTGAAACCTGAAAACCCCACTCGCTTGTAAATACTGTGCATGATTATACATGGCAAGCACATGGGTGTGTGCTAAGAGTCTGCTTCTTCCCCCAAAAAATCGCTCCCCCTTTCCATCTAATGCAACTGTGAAATCACCAGAGCAAAACGCAATAAATCTCTGCCTATAATTCCTCTCTGCACACAGAGTCATGTTTTCACATTAGTCCCAAAACGAAATTTCTTTGCCAATTTGAAAGCACACTTACTGCTCTTTTTTTTTTTGGGCAAGTGAAAATCACTTTTACAGACTGACACATTATGAAACCACTTTTTTGATTTTCTTAAATGCACATGTCCAAACTTCTTTTTCAGACCACCTCCATGTGTAACCTGGGTGGCTGCCTACACTCCAGCAAGGGCAACCAGCCTTAGTGATGCTGAATGTATTTGCATTACAGACTGAAACCTGAAAACCCCACTCGCTTCTAAATACTGTGCATGATTATACATGGCAAGCACATGGGTGTGTGCTAAGAGTCTGCTTCTTCCCCCAAAAAATCGCTCCCCCTTTCCATCTAATGCAACTGTGAAATCACCAGAGCAAAACGCAATAAATCTCTGTCTATAATTCCTCTCTGCACACAGAGTCATGTTTTCACATTAGTCCCAAAACGAAATTTCTTTGCCAATTTGAAAGCACACTTACTGCTCTTTTTTTTTTGGGCAAGTGAAAATCACTTTTACAGACTGACACATTATGAAACCACTTTTTTGATTTTCTTAAATGCACATGTCCAAACTTCTTTTTCAGACCACCTCCATGTGTAACCTGGGTGGTTGCCTACACTCCAGCAAGGGCAACCAGCCTTGGTGATGCTGAATGTATTTGCATTACAGACTGAAACCTGAAAACCCCACTCGCTTGTAAATACTGTGCATGATTATACATGGCAAGCACATGGGTGTGTGCTAAGAGTCTGCTTCTTCCCCCAAAAAATCGCTCCCCCTTTCCATCTAATGCAACTGTGAAATCACCAGAGCAAAACGCAATAAATCTCTGCCTATAATTCCTCTCTGCACACAGAGTCATGTTTTCACATTAGTCCCAAAACGAAATTTCTTTGCCAATTTGAAAGCACACTTACTGCTCTTTTTTTTTTGGGCAAGTGAAAATCACTTTTACAGACTGACACATTATGAAACCACTTTTTTGATTTTCTTAAATGCACATGTCCAAACTTCTTTTTCAGACCACCTCCATGTGTAACCTGGGTGGCTGCCTACACTCCAGCAAGGGCAAGCAGCCTTAGTGATGCTGAATGTATTTGCATTACAGACTGAAACCTGAAAACCCCACTCGCTTGTAAATATTGTGCATGATTATACATGGCAAGCACATGGGTGTGTGCTAAGAGTCTGCTTCTTCCCCCAAAAAATCGCTCCCCCTTTCCATCTAATGCAACTGTGAAATCACCAGAGCAATACGCAATAAATCTCTGCCTATAATTCCTCTCTGCACACAGAGTCATGTTTTCACATTAGTCCCAAAACGAAATTTCTTTGCCAATTTGAAAGCACACTTACTGCTCTTTTTTTTTTGGGCAAGTGAAAATCACTTTTACAGACTGACACATTATGAAACCACTTTTTTGATTTTCTTAAATGCACATGTCCAAACTTCTTTTTCAGACCACCTCCATGTGTAACCTGGGTGGCTGCCTACACTCCAGCAAGGGCAACCAGCCTTAGTGATGCTGAATGTATTTGCATTACAGACTGAAACCTGAAAACCCCACTCGCTTGTAAATACTGTGCATGATTATACATGGCAAGCACATGGGTGTGTGCTAAGAGTCTGCTTCTTCCCCAAAAAAATCGCTCCCCCTTTCCATCTAATGCAACTGTGAAATCACCAGAGCAATATGCAATAAATCTCTGCCTATAATTCCTCTCTGCACACAGAGTCATGTTTTCACATTAGTCCCAAAACGAAATTTCTTTGCCAATTTGAAAGCACACTTACTGCTCTTTTTTTTTTGGGCAAGTGAAAATCACTTTTACAGACTGACACATTATGAAACCACTTTTTTGATTTTCTTAAATGCACATGTCCAAACTTCTTTTTCAGACCACCTCCATGTGTAACCTGGGTGGCTGCCTACACTCCAGCAAGGGCAACCAGCCTTAGTGATGCTGAATGTATTTGCATTACAGACTGAAACCTGAAAACCCCACTCGCTTGTAAATACTGTGCATGATTATACATGGCAAGCACATGGGTGTGTGCTAAGAGTCTGCTTCTTCCCCCAAAAAATCGCTCCCCCTTTCCATCTAATGCAACTGTGAAATCACCAGAGCAATACGCAATAAATCTCTGCCTATAATTCCTCTTTGCACACAGAGTCATGTTTTCACATTAGTCCCAAAACGAAATTTCTTTGCCAATTTGAAAGCACACTTACTGCCCTTTTTTTATTGGGCAAGTGAAAATCACTTTTACAGACTGACACATTATGAAACCACTTTTTTGATTTTCTTAAATGCACATGTCCAAACTTCTTTTTCAGACCACCTCCATGTGTAACCTGGGTGGCTGCCTACACTCCAGCAAGGGCAACCAGCCTTAGTGATGCTGAATGTATTTGCATTACTGAGTCCAACCTCAAACCCTTAAACTATTCTTTTTTTTTCCAGTACACCTTAATTTATTGTGAAAACATACTCCATATTATTTTACATGTTCCTCACATTTAAATTTCTCCCAAAACAGAAAATGATAAACGCAACTACAACAAAAAGAATTTCCATTTCTATTATTCATTTCTTAAGTTACCACATACATCCCCTCTCAAACTCTAAACTCACCTTTAAAATTAGTTAGTTGTGAAAGAAATGTGACACTCAAACAGCAGATTATCAGAGCCAGGATCTCTGTTGTGTTCACCTCTCTCCTCTCAGCAGAACCAGATAATGGCAAACTTTCCCTCTATTTTTCCACACATATACATGTAAGTTTCAAATCTCAGTGCTTCCCCCTTTTTTTCAAATGTAATCACACATTTCTATTGGTTGAAAACCAACCCTTTTCCAAAAGTACCCTTCCCCCAACTTGACTTCTGCCTAGTACCCTTCCCCCAACTTGACTTCTGCCTGCTACCATAGCAACAGCTCTTGAAACACTGCTGTGCAGAGTTAGGTCAGAAGTTCGCCACACAATGTTTCAATTCCACAGAGCAAGAGTGCTTGACTTTTCAAACCTAACAGCAAATCCATAGTATTGTTCTTAGGTTATACATTTTTCTGTACCAATACAAAACATGCTTCTATTAATTTACACATACAGCCTAGTTTTTATTCTAGAATGGTATGAAACAGCCAATCAGTTCTTTTTGTTTTGAAAAAAATATGTATGCCTCCATTTCCAAACTGTCTTTCTTTTCATATTGCCATTCTACTGAAAGACACCTCCTGAGTGCATCCAGTTCTCCTTTGAAGATGTTCACAGTGTGAATTGTAGAACACAGCTATGTCTTCTGGAGTGAAAAGTTTGCAGAGAAAACAGATATGGTGAGAGACCTTGCTTTGCCAAATGTAGACATTAAATGGATTGGTCAGAGAGGGTTAAAGTGGCACCAATTGATGCCATTGGTGAAATCCTTCATGCAAATCCAACACCCTGACCTCATAATAGTGCACTGTGGTGGCAATGACCTAGGCACTTTGACTGGGGTAGGTCTGGAAATGCTTATGAAGGACACCTTTGCACAACTGTTTTCACTTTTCCCTAAAACTGCCTTTGTGTTTTCCAACATATGCCAAAGGCAAAAATGGAACTGGTCCAATCATTTCTGTCCGCAGATTGACAAAGCAAGAAAGCACGTCAACAAATCTGTTTCTGCTTTCCTCCGTGACTATGGTATGGGTGCCATTTACCACAACAACTTGCGTTATGACATGCAAGACATTTATAGAGGAGATGGTGTGCACTTCAATGATGAAGGGAACAGAGTCTTCCTTTTGAACCTTAGACTCTGCATCGGTACTTACTTGTAGGTACCACTAAAAAAATGACTTCATAAACACAACGGCTCTTTTTAGAGCCCCCTAATATCTAAACTCTTAAATCTGCATTTCATTTCTTTTATTTTATTTTTTTTACCGTACGCGTACGGTGAGCTTACCGTACGCGTACCCCGTGATTTTTTTAAAAATCAATAAATGTTTTTTTTGTACTTTTCTGTCCTTCTTTGACCCCCTTACAAATGTTAGGGGGTCTGTAACTCTCTTCATTGCCCCCTTTTCTTGTTTTCACTCTTTTTTTTCAGAGTGAAATACACAAAATGGCGGCCGCCGCTTCCTGGTTTCGGCCGATTCGAATGTTTACTAAGATCTAACAGCCAATCAGAATCACGCTCGCGCACGCCACCGTACGCTTACGGTAAGCGTACGGTAAGCGTACCGTAAGCGGGCTCAGATATATATATTGATTTAAAGGCTATTTTCTCAGAATCTACTGAACAGATTTACACCAAACCTACAAAAGGCACTTCCTTGACCTGAGGACTACCTCTCTGCCAAATTTCGAGTAATTCTGTTCAGCCGTTCGGGCTGTAGCTCGTTCTAAAGGTCCTATGGAAAAATGCATGGGAAAAACGCGTTTTGGGACCCCCCTTTTATCTCAGCCCCCGCTTGACGGATCCCCCCGAGACTTTCAGGGTAGGAGCGGAGCGTAGCGCCCCACCTATTTTGAGAAATTCGCAAGGATTCGTCGACCGGCGCCAAAGTTATTCAAAATAGAATGTTGCGGATTTCCTATGGAAAAGGGGTCCTAACTATAACTACCTACTGGCGACCGCCAGTAGGTAATATATATATATATATATATATATATATATATATATATATATATATACATATATACATATATATATATGTCCCAAAGTTGTACTGCAAGCAAGGACACACTCACAGGAGTTCACATTCACAAGAATAATTTATTCAGAGGAACCAGCAGACTTGCTTCCTGAACAGTAACACCTACGCGTTTCGGAGCCCCCAGCTCCTTCTTCCTGGGTGAACAACAACTGCTCAGGCAAAGTACAAACACTTTTAATGTCACATGATAATTGCCCCTTAGTGGGTTGTAGGTGAGTACCTTTTCAAAATGCCTGATGTTATATGTACTTTTTAATCCAAAAAATTATAAGCCCTTCAGTGGGTTGCCTGCTCAGTTGCTTATTTTACAATCCTTTTTTAATCCCTCCGGTGGGCCCCAGGAGGCAAATATCCGGTAAATATCAAGAGCTTCTGTGCCTTACGAGGCGAAGAGCATTCCTCACCCTTGGCCTAATGATCCATTTCTCATGCCGGTGCGATCCTCCATGGCCAGAACTTGCTGTGATAACATGTCCCAAAGTTGTTCTGCAAGCAAGGACGTACTCACAGGAGTTCGCATTGACAAGAATAATTCATTCGGAGGAGCCGGCAGACTTGCTTCCTGAACAGTAACACCTACCCATCACCTCCAAGGGCACCGAGACACTCCCCAGCTGTGACCCTGCAGAAAAAACTCCACCTAATCAAAGACGCCACATCTGTTGATGATGGTGGCATTGGTCAATGCTGGAAGAGTTCCCCCACCTCTTCCAGAGACTTGCAAACATCTTGGGCCCCAGTGTTTCTCCATATAGATCCATCGGTAAGACCAGTAGCCATGCGCACCAGGCAGGTACCGTTTCAAATTTGCCCAACAGTTGAAGCGAAACATCAGAAGCTGGAAGACGCGGGAGTGATTGAAAGAGTATCTGGCCCAACCCTGTGGGTATTAACGATGGGGGTGGTGAGCAAGTTGAATCAGCCTGATGGTATCCGCATATGTATCGACATGCGGCTACCCAATAAAGCCATCAAGCGGGAACGCCACATTACCCTAACCATTGATGACCTTGTCACAGACTTGAAGGGCTCCACGTGGTTCTCCAAAGTGGACCTAAACTCAGACTACCACCAGCTTGAACAGGAAGACTGCTGGTACATTACCACATTTTTGACCTACATCGGTCTTTGCTGCTATCAGCATCAACTTTGGGATGCCTTCAGCGGCACGGATCTTTCAGAATGCCAGATGTGAGGTTCTTTCTGGACTATAAGGCGTCATGAATGTCAGTGATGACTTCTTCATTTACACCCCCACCACTGCAACTGACTCAGAGGGTTGTATGATGGAATCACACATGCGATTTCCACGCATGCCTTTACAATGCAGCCACTACCATGCATTTGCCTTAACCACGCATGCCTTTAGCACAAATATATACGTCTTTACCACGCATGCCTTTACAATGAATTTGTTCTAAAGGTATGAATGGTAGCATGTGTTGAGTGGTAATGGCTTCTAGTAACGGTCACAACAGCATTATAATGGCTGTCTGTCGAGCATGCCTGGGAGCGATTGGCAGATAATTGCAAATTGTTCAGGACAGAACTAGGGGGAGTGCAGTGCAAGTTGAACAACCCCCTGCATCCAAAATTTAAAAAATGGGCGGATTTATCTGTGGATGCGAGCTGCCGGTACCAATACAGTTCTCTCACCTTGATATTAGACAAGAGTTATGAACTCCCCAGTCGGGGTCGACAGCAAAGCCGGTATTTCCTCTCTCATTCTAATCCTCTGTGAATCCCCTGTCTCCTCCTCAGCTTTCTCACCATATGCAACATGTTTTTAAAAGAGGTAGAAATTGTAGTCATTTGTGAGACCCTACACAATTTAACCCAGGCACATCTCTCCAGCTATATTCTACAACACCAGTATGCAAAGCCC
This sequence comes from Triturus cristatus, assembly GCF_964204655.1. Lineage (NCBI taxonomy): Eukaryota > Metazoa > Chordata > Amphibia > Caudata > Salamandridae > Triturus > Triturus cristatus. The sequence goes on along the minus strand of NC_140584.1, from coordinate 84,763,600 downwards.
ATGTCATTCATAACAACAGGCTACATTTTAGGAGATTTGCAAAATGACAAAACTAGGTCATATGAGCTGCATTTACCTTCTCACCATGTTTCTCCCCTTCATTGGAAATGACCCCTCACATTGCGTATGGGCCAGCTTACACCTTTACGTCATCTCTCAAAACAAGTAGCATCAAAGATATTTTGACCAATGATAGATTTTGGAGCCACACTTCCTTCCTCCTATGCTCAGCCTCCGGAATTGTCACAGTTACGATGTATTTTCTCAAAATTAGTAGGTTCTTAAATATTTTGACCAATGGCAGATTACTGAGTCTCACTTCTTTCCTCCTTCGCTCACACACGTCGGACATCTGTGTAGTGGCCAGTCTCAAAGTCATACACTGTATGAGTAAGTGCTCACAGCAACGCCCAGCCAAATGTGCTCTTAAACCTTTACCACGCATAGGCCTTTCTTTTTAAAACCTTTACCATGCAAATGCTTTTATCATACATGCCGTTAGAACAGAATTAGTTGTAAGGGCATGTGTAGTGAAAGCATATTTGTAGTAAATGCATGCGTGCTAAAGGCATGTGTGGTAAAGGCATATGCATGGTAATGTATTCGTGCAAATGGTCAAGTGTTGTTATGACCACATTGTAATGGCTGTTTCTCAACTCAGAGCAGCCCCCAAACAGGTCAGTGACCGGGGCCTAACCCTTAATCAGCAAAACTGCCAGTTCCTTCTCAAGAAATTGAATTCTTTGGGTACATTTTCTCAAGCAGAGGCAGCAAGCTCCATCCAGCAAAGTGTGTGGATATCAGGGAGGCAGCACTCCCGCTGTCCCTCTCGGACGTCCAAAGATTTGCAAGTCTAGTGACATACTGCACGAGGTTCATCCTAAATGTAGCTACTCTGGTAGGCCCACTGAGAAACCTGACAAAAGCATCTGTCCCATGGTTCTGGGAGCAAGATGAGACCAAGCCTTCCAAGCCATCAATCACACACTCCTAAACAATTCTGTAATGGCCTACTTTGACTTAGCCGAGGAGTCTGAACTTCCGGTGAATGCCTGGAGCAATTCTAATGCAAAATGCCACAGATGAGCAGTGGTCACCCATCATGTTCGCCAGCAGGGCCCTAACCAAGTCAGAAAAGAGGTATGCCCCCATTGAACAGATTCACTGACGATCAAATGCAGGTGCAATCACTTCCACCTGTACATATATGGCCAACCATTTGGGGTCATAGCAGATTACAAGCCACTCATACCATTATTTGGAGGGAAAGCCCCACACCCTACTCTGGGTATTGAGAAGTGGGCCCTCCAAATACAGAAGTTCAGGATGACCATGGGATACAAGCAGAGGTGCCTGTCCATTACCTCTTGAAGGATCCAAGGCCATCAAGGGACCACCCACAGAGTCTCACAATGGGGCGGATGAGTATGTCCAGTGGATAGCAGAGATCGAATGCCCTTGTGCAGTCAGTTTGAACAACATCACAGAAGCAACAGCATCCAATCTATGCCATCAAAAGACAATCCAGGCAACCCTGCTGAACAAATTGGAGGACCTCATCAGGAATGTCAGGGGGCACAATGACATCTAACAGTGGGATCTGACCGAACTTTGGAACATCCAGAATGAGCTCAGTGTCACAGACCAAGAAGTTCTGTTGCAGGGCCATCCGATCATCATTCCCCACCTAATGAGATGCCAAATGCTGAGCCTGGCCCACACATGACACCAGGGGGCAACAGAAACAAAACCACATCTAAGACCCAAGGTCTGGTTCTTGGCTATGGAAGCAGACGAGATGGTGGCCCGGTGTCACTGGTGTCAGGCATTGAAAGCACCAGACAGACCATCCCTTGTCATCACAGAGACACCCAGTGGTGGTCCATGGCATGACATCAGCATAGAAGTAATTCCTTGCCCAATGGGAATAACATGTAGATTATGTTTTACGCCTTCTCCAAGATCCCAGCTTTGGAACTCCTAATGAACACAAACTTTGAGTGAACACGACTCTGCATGGACAAAACATTTGCAATATATGGGGTGCCCTTCGCATTTAACAGGGACAATCACCCTCCATTCCAAAGCCAGTACTTCAGTGAATATGTGGAGGCACTTGCTATCAAACACAGAAAAGTGATGCCTCGCAGACCACAAGCCAGTGGAGAAGTAAAAAGGATAATGAAATTGATCAACAAGGCCATAAGGATTGGGATTGAAAGCCATCTCCTCCCCTTTACCGAGAAGAAGGGCACGATAATGACAGCAGAAAGAGGACTAGACCAAGTAACACTAACTAAACTAAGGGGCTTATTTACAAGCCCCTTTCGCCGCTGGTACGTCACCTTTTCCCATATTAAGGGTGATGCACCAGCAGCACAAGGGACTTGTAAAAAAGCCCTTCAATGTGTCCACCTTCTAGAAATGGTCCCACAAGCTGCAAGGACAGACAGGAGAGCAACACCAGAACCTGTCAGAAAGTGATCAAGAAAGTGACCTTGACTACCAGGAGCCATCTAAAATCCCAGACGCCCCCAATGTGTAGTGTCTTGTGAGTTGGAAAGGATGTAATCCTTTTGGCTCCTGATGGACTTGTAGAACTGTGATGTAAGTATTAAAACAGAATGCGATGAAGGATGGTTTAGAATGTTGAGTTCGTAGTTACACACAGATGAAAAAAGACGTGTAATACTAAGCTCTGTGTGTGGTGTAGCCATTAGCGTATACCCGGGCTGGGGAGTACGCTACAACTGGTGACGAGTTAAGGGATAAGTAACACGAAGATCGACATTGCCTTCCCAGATAGATTGCCGTGGATCAAGCAAATTGCTTGTGCATGTCACGTGTGTTGCAGTCGCAGTAGGGAACCAGCACTTAACGCATGTGGAGTCAAAGCGCAACTCCAGCCTCTGTAAAGAAGTTGAAAACAACAAAAGCATTGCAAAGAAATTTACATATAGGTTACTGATAACCTGTTGGTCAGACCGTACATAAAGGTACTGCGCTACTACGTAATATTCAGTCATACGTAATATGGAGAATTAATGCTAAAAGCAGATACAACCAGGTTTTCAAACAACAGCTATTGATAATCACAAATTGCAAGATAACCTTACAATTAGAAAGTGGAGAAGACAAGGAGCGGGCAAAGAGACACCAAAGAATGAAACAGTTATTTACTCACTAGAACCTGATTAATGTGAGCTGGTACGAGTCAGCGCCTGGTGCCACAATCCAAGCAAAGCACAGGGGATATGCTTACCAAGCTGGTGACAATCCGAAGAGACCGAAGATATCTTGGAAACTGTGGTAGGCTGAGAGAATGGAGGCAGAGACTGAGGCCATTATTTACAAAGTTATCAAGGATGATCCAGAGGCCACCACATCTCAAGGCCTTAGAGATGGTTCACACAAACAGGTTCAAGATGAACAGCCAGGGAGCTGGAGAGAGGCTCCACCCACAATGTCAGCCACTCACAGAAATGGCTACAATGCTGCTGCTTTCTTGAAACCACCAACACCATTCGATACCGCCAAAAGGCAAAATATTGGCAATAGATGGACTGCTTGGAAAGAGACATTTGACGTTTTCATTGTTGCTCTTGAAGAGACTGATAACAAAAAGATTATCACGCATCTCAAAAATCTTGCTGGTGAAGGGATAAAAGAAGTCATAAAGTAAATGCTGCGAACAGGACGAAGAAGTCACATAACACCAGATTAAAGAAGTGTTGAATCTCAAGTTTAATCCATTGGAAAATGTTGATTACGAATCAACCAAGAAAGCCAGAAAGTTGGTGAAATCATTGAATTTGGCGCTAGACTTGACACACTCATCAGACATTGTAACTTCAATTAATTTAATGATGAGAAAGCTATGCGTCAGAGAGTTATGGACAGATGCTTGTCAGATTAATTCAGAAGACAAATGTTATGGGAAACTCTTAGTCTGGAGCGAGTGTTAATTGCTGCCAGAGCTGAAGAGCATGCTGATAGACAAGCTGCTGACATGGAGGCGAGAGGTGTCCAGAATGAATCTGTCATGTGTGTGAAAAGTAATCCAAAACAACAGATTGAACGACACAAAGTGATGTCTTCAAGTAAAAAGAAGTTGTGTTTTAGATGTGGATTTCTGTTTCCACACGCAGGTACATGCCCCACTCTTTGACAGATATGCAAAGGTTGTATGAGGCAGAAACATTTAGTGACTGTTTGCAAAGTGAAGGAAGACAAAATGGCCACCAGAACATTCCAGGAGCAACTTTAATGCACACCCACAAGGCCAAGCGACGGCATCAGTTAAGATAAATCTGCACTAAACAAAGTTGATCGTCATTTAAATCATCGTCAAAAAGTTATTCGGTAGTAGTATCAAGTGAAAGTGAAGAGAATGATTGTGCCATGTCGATGTTTACCTCAGAAAAAAGTGCACATGTTGGTTTGGCCGCCTGTGAAGAAAAATGTCAGTCTAGGAAAGATCGACATGCCTAAACACCAAAGACATTCAAACATTGTCTGAAGATTACAATGAAAATAAATGGTTGTTCGATACCTTTAATTTTCGACAGTGATGCTTTGATAAACATGATGCCTGAGGAGAAATACAATGATTTATCGCCATTGCCGCAACTTACGTCATCGTAAACCAAAGAGAATACCAGGGCTGCATTGATGCCTTTAAAAAGTCAAGGTTTATTTGTAGCGACAATGAAACACAAGAAAACAAAAGTGCAAGCACCCATCCATGTGCTTCAAGGCATTGCGTCAAGTGCCTGTCTACTCAGTTTCAGCACAACCGCTGATATGGGACAGATGTCCATGAATTACAACCTGAATTCTCACCACAAATAGTAAATCAGTTCCCTTTGTTGTTTCATGGTTTGGGAAAGCTTAAGACTATAAAAGTAAAGTTACATATTAATGATGACGTCAGTCCTGCTGCTCAAAGACATGGCTTGGCAGTTTCGGGTTGGACTGTTCCCATGAGGAACAGGGTCAAGACTGATTTGCATATAGCTGTGTCTGAACTGGAGTGTTGAAGTGAGCTAAAGAACGATGATGGATTCAACCCAGATCTGTGACTGGGGGTGAGTGTCTGAAAAGTTTCAGTGCTCCGTCCATCATCTCCTTGTGTTTGCTTTGTTTGCCCTAAGTTGGCAGGGTATACGCAGACGTGGGTCCCTTGCTCACTTTGCCACTGGATTCAAACTAGCCTGGCTGATGAGCGCTGTTAGCCTGAAACCAGTCCCAGTGTGCTTGTTTCCGTTCCAGGGAAGACATGGCTGGGCAGTTCGGGCTGGACTGTTCCCATAAGGCACAGGGTCAAGACTAATTTGCATATAGCTGTGTCAGAACTGGGTGTCTGTAAAGTTTCAGCGTTCTGTCCATCATCTCCGTGTGTTTGCTTTATGCGTTGATATGTGTCAGGCAAACAAGGCAATTGAACGAGAATAATATCCAGGTCCACACATTGCTGACAGCCGAGCACTACATCATGAGATAGGGGAGCATTAGGAAGCAATTGACTCAAAAAAATCCTAGGTCAAAGCAAGTCCCGAAAGGTGCAACAAACCACTGTGCTAGCACATGAAACCCACCGCAATTTCCTGATGCAACATTTATATCGCCCATACCCTCAGTTTTTTAATCAAATAACCCCAGTAGAAAATTTACATTTCTAAAAGATCCAATGGAGGCCATCTACGCAACAGCGGACAAGTACACCTCTATGGAGGAAGCAGCAACGCACAGTGTAGTCAAGTACCAAATGGCACCAGTAAAGGATTCAAAAAGCCCTGCTAAGCCAAAGACGACATTAATGGACCCCACACAGGTGGTTGTAAAAACAAACTACTCACCAAAGAACAAGATAAAAGCTTTTGCTCAAGTGCATATTAGCAATGTAGTTCATTCTATGCCTAGATAGGAAAGAGAGAATGGCAGCACCAAGAGGGCAATTAACACCACAGAAAATCCCCGGGACTCCTGGCTTGATTCACCCCTCAATTACAAACCACTCGGATTTAGTCCAGGCAATGGAAACCATCACAAAGGTCCCTTACTGTACCCAAGTTATTACTCAGCTGGCAAGCCAACCGGAAACTCTGCAGCAAACAGTAATTGGAATATCGAGCTCCTCATAAAGCTTAAGCAGTAAAGGCACTGTCCCGGCAAACAAAATTCAACTTCAAGAGGATTATCAACCCAAGTTAACTTCAGTCCATGGCAGTGATAAACTAACAAACAGCAGTAAGTTCAAGAAATTGGTTTTTACTCCCCAGCCGATGGGCCAGGTGGACTATTCTAATTTAAGAATGGAAAAGCAAGCAAGCCAACTCGAAATGCGTCAGCAAAAAAGCAATCGAATTATCTAGCACCTCAGAGTGCCCAAGCAGTGAAGACAACAAGTCAGTAAATAAAATACAAGTATATGATGAACAGCAAAGTAAATTAAACCTGGTACATAATAGTGAAAGTCTAAAAACCCGCTTCAATTCCAGGGATCAAACTCATCCCAGCGGAAGAGCCAGGAGGATAAAGCTGACATAAGAACGGAAGAGCTAGTTAATCTGCACCTTACTTTAACAAATACTTTGCAAAACTCAATCAGCGTTTTAAACATGTAGTCAGATAAACTCGATATCCAGATTGATCTGATGAATATCATAGCTTCATGTATTTCAGGGATTAATTCAAAACTTGATACCATGATGGAATTAATAATAAAGAATAACTGCAAATCAATCCCGCTGCCAGCGACCAACTGTGCGTGTGGACCTATAATTGAGAAGCTCAGTGAAGTTCCAACAATCCTAAAGTCTATACTCCAAGATGTTAAATGTTCTAACAAAATGTCAGTACAACACAACATGAAGGTAAGCATCATATCACCTCGGGGTAAATCTATCACTTCCCCAGTTGCCTCAAATGAACTACACATCGAGCAACCCCTGCAGGTTTCAGCAAAGAAGTGTGATGGAGAATCATTTGTTCCACCACCTAATTCCTTAGTAGATATAAATCGAGCCAAAAAAAGTCAACAGTCCACTAACAGGGCAGCGCAACAGGTAACCAGACTCCTATGTTTGAGTTTAAAAATAAAAAACAAACTTCAAATACATTAGCAACACATCAAGAATTGAAGGACGACCCCACAAACTCCAATGAGACTTCGGGTTTATTAGATCATTTTTCCTCATCAGGGTTGCTAGCCATCAAGTTTATTAGTCTAGGAACACAAAATCAAAATGAAGCAACTCTTTCAACCTGGAGGACAGCAGAGATTACTTCATTGATACTAACTGCTACACCCCAGTTTGAAGCATGGGACATCACACTTTCTTGTCCAAAAAAACAAGGTTATTCCTCGCCCTTAATCCATCGGCAAAAGGCAAAGCCAGCGGATCCCAGTGTAGGCCGAGTTCATTCAGTCCTGCAAAGTGCTAAAGGTGACCAGGCTGTGTTTGGGCTAAAGCCAAAGCTTTACGATAAAGTAGGCCAAGAAACTGATGCAGTCCGAAGGGGAGGAAAAGAAGTTTGACATATAATCAAAAAACAGCAGTACAGAGCTCATCACTAAGCCTTTTATCATGGAATATAGCAGGCGCGAAACAAAATCTGCGGGATCATTCATTTCCAGATAGCTGGAAGAAATATGAAATAATTGCACTACAAGAAACATGACTGAGAACCCTTAAACAGATTCCAGGATATCTTCTTCACTTTGTTTAAGCCATAAGAACCCAGCGATGTGGCAGACCAAAGGATGATCTGGCCGTTTACATCTCTACGACATTAAACACGGGCTCAACCCAAATACCTGCCTCTACGACAGATATGCAAGTAATAAAAATAGATGTGGGATCTGACAAAACGGCAAGTACTGTAATACTTTTTAATGTGTGTATGCTCATCCGAAGCGTGAAGCCAAAAAAATCCTATTCAACAGGCTAATTAGGGCAATAGAAGAAATAAGGTTTGAGTTCCCAACCTGGGACATAATACTAACCGGGGATTTTAACTCAAACTTAATACACACACCGGATGAGGAAGATGACATAGTAACAGCAAATGCAATATGGGCCATACACTCTCAAGATCAGCCCGTGCATAAACGCTGTGATGTAAATGGCCAGAGACTGGTAGTAGACCTAGGACTTCTAGGCCTACGTGTGCTTAATGGAAGATCTGAGCAAGATAAACCTCCAACGTACACCTATCACGGCCCTAAAGCCCGATCAATTTTAGATTATACAATTGTCACCCTGCCACTACTTGCACAAAGGAAGGAATTCTCAATCAGATATACTACTCAGAGTGACCACTCAGTCCAACACGTTGTGCTGGCAATCTCTGACAGTAGACGATCAATGGTGACACCTGAACTTGGTACAGTATCATCACTCAACTTAAAACAGCTAAAATGGACAAGCTGTTCTCTTCCAAAAATATCTTCAAGGGCAAAGGAACTGATCGTAACCCTCGGAGCACAGGAAGGTTTGTTGATAGAAGATTGGACCACACTCGTAATAACACTATTGAAGGAATTTTCGCAAACCCGCCATCTCAGCCCCACGGGCTTCAAACAGGACAAGCAGCTGAATAAAACAGCATTAAATCTTAGAGCAGAGTTAAGAAGAACTATCAAATGGACAAGGGGAACAACAGTGTATGAAGTAACCTGGGACCAAATAAAAAACTGAACAGGCAATACAAGAAACGAATCTGGGAAGACAAAAAAAGCTGAACAGATGACCTATGGGCAAAGATCCTATTTAGCGTTAAAACATCTACCACGAAAGCTTTCAAGGAATTAGTAAATGGCCTCACGAGATCAAAATCAGCAATAAATAATACTTGTTTAACTGAGTTAGCCTGGATAACACACATACAATCCTCTTCATAGTACCTGATAAAAGGATTGAAGAAGAGGAAAAAGTCACCAATTCCTCGGCTAAGGCCTGTGAGTCGTCAACACACCAATTATCAACAAATTTGAAAATACTGGCTATATCATCTGAAGCACTAAGGCAAAAACATCGTCTAGAACTATCACAAACAATCATCGGGAAACAGAAAATTACAACAGGAACTATAAATCCTAAGATGGCAATAGGCTTGCAAACATCTCAATAGACCAAACAGCCTCAGTGATCCAGGCGGGCAGACGAGATGGGGGCACCCTCGCCCAAATGGGATCCTGCAAGCAATCCATAAACAGAACCCTAATTTCTGGGCTGTCCTGCTGTCTCGACTCTTGCAGGAGGTCAGCAAACTAAATAGCCTGCCAGAGAGTTGGAGAGGATCAATAATTAACTCGATATACAAATGAGGAGACCGAACCTATCCAACCAACTACCGAATGATCAACTCACTCGATACTGAAGCAAAATACTATGCATCTTTGATTTTATCGGACTTGCTAGACTGGTCAGAGACGAACAACAAAATCCCTCCTAACCAGTCGGGATTTCATAAAGGCGTAGGTACCACTACAAATCTTCTTGCCATAGGCTTATTGGCAGATAAGAGCTAATGGGAAAAAAAGAGCTTATACCTTTGCTTTATAGACTTTAAAGCGGCATTTAACCGGGTAAATAGAGGTCTACTATGGCACAAATTAATCCAGTGGGGACTCTCGGAACCATCATTAAGAGCCTTACAGCTACTCTACACAAACACCTGGATTCAAGGCAAATTTGCAGACGGAAATAAGCTTACTAGGAAGGTCTACACAAATGCTGGTTTAAAACAAGGGTGTGTCCTGGCCCGACATCTGTTTACCCTTTTCATGGCTGACCTCTCTCCAAAGATACATAAGGTGAACTCACATCCTCCATGTCTAGGCACTTTGCCCATCACTCATTTATCTTACGCAGATGATATAGTGCTACTAAGGCAGACACACATAGGCTTACAAAGGGCGATTAATGAACTGGCGCAATTTGCCAAGGAAAATTCAATAGAAATTAATATTTCAAAAACAAAAGATATGATAATAAGTCGTCGGGCTCAGAAGTCCCGGCCATTCCAAATCAACAATATAGACTTGAAAGTGGTTAGCACCTACAAGTATCTGGGAGTGCTCATGGATAATAGACTTACTTTTCGAAACCACAATGAGATCCAAATGAAAAAGGGTAAGGGTGCCTTTTGCACAATCGCAAAGAACCTGAAAGGTCCATCGTTCACACCACTGCTAGAAGTAATTAAAGCCAAACTTTTGCCAACAGTGGCATGCGCAAGTGAAATCCAGCATGGGAAAGACTCGGCAACTTTGGATGCCTTACAAACAAAAGCTTACAAGACAATATTCTCCCTACCACGCAACTCCTCCCCGGCACAGGTGAGGTTAGAATTTGGGTTGCAGCAGCAGCACGTGAAAAGGTGATATATAACTATAAAAACTTGGTATAAAATCTGAACTAACAGGCAAAATCCAACCAACAATGAGCTGTGGAGGGCCCTAGATAAAGACCCAGGATCCATCTACACTACGTACCTAAGATCATCATTAAAAATCACTAATACTACAAGTCTCTGGCAAATGAACCTCCCGTTTTCTTCCTTTCAGCTTGTGCTAAAGAAAGCGGCTAGAAAGCACTCGCTAACAGAGGATTAAAAAAAAGCCTGAATAAGCGATCCCACGCATGTATGGTCCCACAATCATACACAAAATTAAAACCAGCAATGTATCTAGGCCAGACGTATGCACCGCATTTAAAAACAAAGTTCTTAGCACTACGTCTTGGTACAATTCCATCAAATGCTGATCAACCAAGTTGGCAATATAAGGGCTCGAAAGCATGCAATCTGTGGGGTGCACCAAAACAGGATCTAATTAATCTAATCTGCGTCTGCCCTAACTTAAAATCACATGGCATTTGATTATTGAAAAACATTTTAATATACCTGTGGAGCAGTATTATTAAAATGCTTTGATCCAAATGACCCACAGCTGAATTGTAACCTGGTAAGATTTTTAACCCTGATGGAAAATTAGTCAAGACCGTTCCAAATGGAGAAACAGAAAAGCAAACTGGAGAACATATATTTCATATTGAACAGCTTTGTCCAACCCTTACATATTCAAATCAATATGCTAAAAAGCACTACGAATTAAGGTTATAACCCTAGCAGGCCCCCTTGGAGACCGTATTTTATAAAAAAGATTACTGCCTCTTGATTTTATTGCATTTGTCACTTTTCACGTTTAAATGTGCAATGGATTTAATGTATTGTGAAGCAAATGATGTTTTAAAAAGAAAAAGAAATCTCTTTTGTATAAATCTTTTACATTTATTATAATTATTTTTAGTATATTGTTATGGTTTTAACTAACTAAAACAATAAAGTATTGATCGATTGATTGACATTGGTGACTTGATAACGCGATTCAGTGGTGGGAAGCTCTTCTCTCGCCTTGAATTAAATGAAGGCTACCATTGCAGTTACATTACAACCTCTACTACACATGTTGGTCTGTTTCAATAGAAAAGACTGTGTTTTGATGTATCATCCACTACAGAACTGTTTCAAGACACCATTCGACGTATCTTACAACCTGTCATGAATGCTTTCAATTTCAGTGCTGACATATTGGTTTTCGGAGATACACAGAAAAAGCATGAAAAAGCGCCTACACAAGTATGTTATATACTTTCCAAAGCAGGTTTGACTTTGAATGCAGAAAAGCGTGAGTTCAATAAGACAAAGCTAAAATAATTTTGCCATATCTTCCGATGGGGGTATGACACCAGATACTGCTAAAGGACAAGCCTTGTCAAATGCCGATCCCTCAAAAGATGTTTCTTATTTTCTTTTAAACATATTTTATTGGCATTTAGTATAAACAACAGTCAGGTAAATACATGTACATTCTGCATACCAGTTGCCTTTCCCAACAAAACACTCCACAGATATGACATACATCTTCAAACTCCGGGAGTATGTCCATGCAGGTCCATTGCGGGATTATCAGATTGATATAGCAGTTACAGTACACAATAGAACAACACAACAATCTATCTTTGGGTGTACCATAGCGGTGAGCATCACTGTTATATATCAATTAGCCATTACAGTCCCACATTTAGGGGGGCCCAGCTACATTTGATCAGGAAGTCTGTGGAGATATCTACATCACATGTTTCAATTAGTTTAACTCACAAAAAAGAACCTTATTGACTAACTATTGCAGGGTGGCTATAGTAAACAGCTAATCTCCAAACAAGCAAATTAGAGATAGTATATGGGTAAACAGGGGGGTCTGTCTAGATGTATATGTGTCTTACAACTGCTCAACGCTAATCATAGTCACGCAGGAATCCTGGGGTGAGCATTCCCCACATTATGTCCCTTTGATAAGGCACGTCGGAGACCTCCATTAAGGCCTATTGCAGCCTCACAATTATGAACCAGCTCCCTCCCAGCCACCAGGTACCCCTATATGTGAGCGCCCCCATCTGCCTGCATCTCATCACTGTCCCCCACGTCCTCAGTCAGATCACGTTCAGGGTGTTCTCAAGTGTCAAGGACTTCCCTCCACTGCCCTGCTATGGGGCACCTTCACAGTCCCCATGCCTCTTCTCTGAGGAGAGCCCTCCCTTCTGCCTCAGCCCAATAACACACATCTCACAGCCAGATACCCACCACGGGCCCACTAGTAGATTTACAGGTCATTGCTACTGCCAGGTCCAGGAACCTAGTTCTGACTTTCTGTTTTGGAGATTGTGGGAAGAGTCCCAGCAGGCAAACCTCAACAGTTGAATCAAGCCCACGTCCTACTCTATTATTTAGTGTTGTCAATACCGCATCCCAGAACTGTCACAGTATGGTACATTTGCAGGTTATGTGTATAAAATCTGCATTAATATGAGCACATTTTGGGCAGGGGCGCTGTTCACCACCATATACTGCATGAAGTCTATGGGGTGTCATATAAGTCATATGCAGGTAGTTAAACTGCGTATATGTCAGTCCTGTGTTCCTGGAGACCTTCTTAGGATACACCAGGATCTATTACAGTCGGAGTCTGGAATTTCCCGAGTTAAAACTGCCTCCAACCGCTGGCGTAATCATGACAAAGGCTTGCGAGTCATATCAGAGAGAGAGACATAGAACCACTTTACCAAGTGCCTCGCCGTGCCCAGGGTAAGCAAGGATTGCTGTACCATGTGTGTTTTGAGTTTTTCACGACCTCCTCCCCAGAGCCCTCTAAAAGTGTGAACTAAAGCTTCGTACCGGAGGAATTGGCCAGCCAGTAAGCCAGACGGAATCTGAGACCAAGTCTCCGAATGGGATGATGGTACTTTGTTGGTAACAATGCCCCACTGTTTCCAGTCCCACGTCAGTCCAGGTTGAGAGCTGCTCAGTGGAGAAAATTGTCAAAGGGCCCCCATGAGGTAGACCCACAAAGGGTAAACCCGGCGCATACAAGGAGGTTCTCCTTGTCCTGGTGACACAATGCTTCCAAAATTGCAATGCCATATTCAGCAATCAGGTCAGGCAAGGGATCCCCTACCCCGGGTTGAGCAATTGAGCCAACAGTAGGTTGGTGTGTATCGAGCACTCTGCCAAGCCTAACTCTCCCAGCCTCTGCCCGTTCAGCCACTGTTCAATCCACTGTCCCTGGGAGGCTTAAAAATAGTGCTCAAAATTCGACACTCCAAAGATGCCCTCTACCACAGGGCAATAAAGAGTTTCCAAGGAGACCCGCTGCTGGCCTTTATCCCAGATCAATTCGCACAGCAGAGCATCAAGCTGGCAGATCCAGCAGGAGGGAACAGATACCAAAGGATTGATAAAAGAAATAGAGAAAACGCAGAAGCATTACCATTTTGGACAGTGAGACTTTAGGGAGCACCAGAAAGGAAAAACAGGATCGAAGAGATCTGGGCATCTTCCCAAGATTACCCTCCCATAGGTCGTCAAGGGAACGGAAGTCCTGAATCCCTAGGTATCAGAGGGTGGTCTGGGCCCAGTTGAGATCTGACGGGACTCCCGGGGGGTGAAGTAGATCTGGGGACACAGGAAAGAAGTAGGTCTTAGCTTTGTTGACCTTCAACCCAGAGAAATGCTCCAACTCCCCCAGAAGGTCATGCGCCCTGGCAGTATCCGTTGTGGTGTCTGACAAATAGAGTAAGAGAATATCAGCGTACAGGGAGATAATATGTCCTCCCACAGTTAGCCCCATACCCACCCCCAGCAGACTGAACAGCTCTGCCAAGGGCTCAATGGCCAGGAAAACATTAGCGGGGATAGAGGACAGCCCTGCCTGGTACCGCGGAAGACCCCATATTGCGGAGACACTATTCTGCCCATCTTAACTCATGCTGTGGGGCTCTCATACAGCAATTTCAGCCACCGTATCCAGCCATCTCCAAGGCCCATTTTCCCCATAACCGCAAACAAATAGTCCCACCATAATGTGCCGAAGGTCTTTTTGGGGTCGATCGACAAGAAGGCCGCCCGCGGGTAAAACTGTGCTTCAGGGTGGTAGAACGTGGAGTACAATCTGCGCAGATTAAGTGAGGTATTCCGAGTTGGGATACACCTGTTTTTGTCTTCATGAATGAGGGTGGACATATGTGGAAGCAAACGAAGTGCCAAGATTTTTCTAAGCAGCTTGAAGTCTAAATTTAACAAAGAGAGTGGGCAAAAGTCCCTGGTGCGGGCTCCCTGTGTATTCAATTTAGGGAGCGGAACAACTGTGGCATGTGTGGACCCGGGCAGACTCCCCTGTCTTGCAGACTCTGCATATAAGGCCTCCAGTTGGGGAGCAAACCTTGCAGCATATACTGAGTAGAATTCTGCAGTGAGGCCGTCCGGGCCCGGGGTCTTACCTGTGGCCATGCTTTTATTATCTATACGAATTTCCTGCACCATCTCCGGGCCACCCAGCACCTCCCTTGCCTGCCGATCTAGTCCCTGGAGCTGTATTTCACCTAGAAAGGCCACCTGAGACTCTGGCGGCACTGGGGCGGCGCGCTATATAAGTCCTCGTAATAGGTTTGGAATAGGTCATTGATTTACCCCGGCGGGTAATTGAACTCTCCAGCACTCGACCTAACATGTGCAATTGGAGAGCCGCGAGTCTCCGTCTGAATAAGCCATGCCAGCAATCCACTGGGTCGATCCTCTTCATACTGAGCTCTCATAAGATACACCTTATAATTGTGACATCGCAGCCGCTCAAGAGCATCACAATATAGCGCACGTGCCTCCTGAAGGCCTTCCGGGGTGAACAGCATCCGTGCCTGTGCATAGCCAAGGCTATGCAATCGACCTTCAAGGTCGTCCAACTCCCAGTTGAGTTTGTGCTATTTACCTACAGATTGCCCCAGACAATGCCCCAGCACTACAACCTTGAATGCCTCACATTCCACTAGCCCAGTGGACACTGACCGAGTGTTTTCGGCAAAGTAATTGTCTATGGAGTCTCCTAAAGCTTCACAAAAACAGGTATCGTCCAGGTTCAATGGATTGAGCTTCCACAAAGGGTTCAATGGGCATTCCTCCAGGGGTTTAAAATCAAGGAGCACTGGGCTGTGATCAGAAAAAGTGCACCCCAGGTACTCCATGAAAACCACAGAGTGTCCGAGCCCTCTGGAACACAAAAAAGCATCCAAGCCTGTGTGCAGTTGGTTTGCAGGGGAATAAAAGGAGTAGTCTCTAACAACTGTGTGTTGTGTTTGCCAGATGTCTGTCAGGTCCCAGTGCCCTATCCAGTCACAGAAGCCCTCAGCAGTACGGTGAGTCTGAGCCATAGGTAGAGGGGGAAAGGAGTGGTCTGCTACACAATTAAATTCGCCTCCAAGGAGCCAGTCACCTGTGGTCAGTAATGCCATTGAGGCCGAGCGTGTATGTTAAAAAGGTATCTGGTCATGGTTCGGGGCATAAATGCATGCAAGAGTTCAAAGGGTACGCCAGCTCGTATCAAAATCAGCACTCCCGTTGTATACGCCGAGAAGGAGGTGGCGAATAACTGCCCTCTCCATTTACAGTGCAATTTTTCCACTTCACTCTGTCTGAGGTGCATCTCCTGCAATATGGCAAATACCTCTGTATATTATGACCCTTGGTAGCTGAGCTCATCTCCCTAATGTTCAAGGACATGAATTTTAGCAAGCATTGTGCTCTCGCCATAATGGATCTGCCTCAAGGGAGCCCCCCATTCACCCAACCAGCCCCCGATCCCACTGCCATAAAATACAGAGCCATCCCTGCAGGCAAAACCAAACAAAACAAGAGAAAACTCCATAAGAATGAAGAAACCTCATCCCCAGAGTAGCCTGGCAATGGCCAGTCGCCCAAAATGCGAGCAAACCAACACTGTCATCAGAGAGTCTCTACCAGGCATTGGCGAGATCACCCAAGAGGAGGTAGGCCATGGCTAACTGGCATCAAGTCCCATCTGGGTCTGCGACGGCCCAGAGTAGCAGAAGCACCCGTGGGTTCACAGAGCATATTATCCAGATAAGTCCTGCTACTGTGTACTCCTGAACTGTGCAGAGGATTCTGCTCAGAGGAAGTTGTCCGCCATTCTCAGGGTAAGAGGGTGCTGTCTGCGTGTGAGGAATCCGATTCAGATTCACCAGTTCCTCTGACAGAGGGGGAACCATTTTCCAAGGTGGTCTCCTTGGTCTTCAGGATCTCTGTCACAACCTAAAGGGCAGACGCCCTTCCCTTCTAAGTGTGTGACTTATCTTGGCTTCTTTGATGGTCCCCTCCGGGGTCTCTTCCATGTCCTCTTTCTCACGGTCCATGCTCAAGGCATATCAGCTTGTTTCACCGTTGAAGGCATAGATCCCGACCTGTAGGTTTCGAGTCACACCCAAGCAGCTTTGGGATCATCGCAGAAGTGGGTAGCACGATCTAGTATTATCCGCAGTCGGGTAGGGAAGATTAATGAATACTGCAGGACTTCCTCACGCACAGTTTTTTTAACTTCTAGAAACTAAGCTTGTTTCAGTTGGACTTCTATGGAATAGTTCAGAAAGATTGAGACCCTGCTGTTATCCACTATGAACGGGCCTGCAGTTTGCGCTCTTTGGAGCAGTATGTCTCCATCTTTATAGTGGAACAGTTTGGCGCGCTGGTACTCGACGTGCTTATTCCAGAGTGTAGAAGGCGAACAAGTTCTCAGGGGCGACCACTGTCTTGAGCCAAGGCTCAAGATATGCAATCATGTCTTTACCCTCTATGCCCTCAGGGAGGCCCACCACCCTAATAATGTTTCTCCTGTTGTGGCACTCAGCATCTTCCACCCTGCATTCATGTATGTGGACCCTATCAGCCTCAACCTAGTGCGTCAGTGTTTGCTGCTCAGGCCGGAGGTCAGTAATCGATGATTTCCCCATTTTGACTTTCTCCGCTAATTTGTGGTGTTTATTTCGCTGCAGCCCCACTGAAAAAGTACTAATGTCCTGGTGCAGCGTAGCCTTAGTGTCATCAATAGCCTTGAGTATCTTAGCTCGCTCCAACTGGATTGGGTGCTGCGGGGGCCCAGGCCCGACCCTCCCGCAGTTGCTCCTAAACAGGGTTGTCAAGGTCAAACAGAAGTTGACGCTAGTCTAGTCAGGTTAGGTACCATCACTGCACAGCACAGCAGACTCCCAAATGCTAGAATGCATATTGTGGCATATGAAAGCAGAAGTTTGTCCCAAACAAAACGAGCTTACTCACAACCCGAAACAGAAAGTTTAGCCGTGATATGGGTTTTTGAACATTGACATGAACTCCTGTATGGAAATCCTTTTACAATGGTAACTGATCATCAAGCATTACTGACTATATTTGCCAACCCAAAGGCCAAAATTCCTCCTCACACTGAACAATGGGGACTACAGTTACAAGAGTATAATTATATCAATGTGGATCATCAAGGGAAGGATCAGAACTCTGCTGACTACTTTTACAGAGTGTCTATACAAAGTCACGGTACCCAATCCAAGGCGGCTGAGGCCTATATTAACTTCATTGTAAAATAAGGAACACCATCTGCATTTCATTAACCCAGATTATCACTACCACGAACCATGATAGTGACATGTTAAAGCACAAGGATATAATTACACATCAGTCATGGAACCAACACCCTGTTATATGGCCATTAGGGTCATTGTCGACATTGCTAAGTTAGCAGGAGCTTTGCTGCCATGATGCTGCTTTTGCGCACGTTACCACAGGAATTTATTTCGCTAAACTCTGTTTATGCCTTTTACATGAGAACTGTCTGCTTCCTGCGTTCTGCTAGTTCCTGGAGGTTAGTCTGAACACGATGTGCTAGGTCGATAAACAAAGGTCCTTGTTATTCTGTTCTAGTCAGTCCCTAGCACCTAGACAAAACATGCTGAACACAGCTAGTGGAGACTCGTTCTTTGATATTACGGGGATGCATGTTGTTCAAACACACACTTGGAGAGAGCCTTTCCATGGAGAAGAGCTATGCTGTACCTATGATGTAAACCTTCCATCTAGGCTTTAAGGTATGGGGTCTGCTGACAAAGCTCAGAGAACTTCCTTTATATAATAAACCTCAACTTACCAAGGGGGGGTGGTTAGGCCTTATAGTCCTTTTTTCTACTGTCTGTATATAATGACATCCCCTTTTATATTCTATGGTATTGTAACAATGCTAACTGTGCTAGGTTTATGCATTTTGCTGCTGGTTGTGGCTCGTATACTGCATTATAGAGCATAAAAGTTAAAATAAACATTTTGAACTATTACAGTGAATCTGCAATTCCTGAGAGAGTCGGGAGTGTTGTGTTCTGGGTTGTCTAATCATTTGTAGCTTTGTGATTATGTAGGAGAATGAATGAGACACTATTGCTAGTCGTTTTTCAAATTTTGGGTACTAAGATGGTAGGAAGGTACAACCCCTATACACCAAGGCCCTTTTTTCCTGCGCATAGTTCTGTGTATGTGCAGAATCCCCGCAACAACCCTTGACCGCTCACCAGTGTTGGTGAAACTTCAAAAATACAAAAATGTCAAGGATGAACTGTCAATGACCCAGGAAGGAGTTATACTATGAGGGTCGAGAATCCTGATTACGGAGAGTCTGCAACAGAAAATAATTGATGTGGCCAATGAAGGACATCGTGAAATCGTGGCCACAAAAAAGGTCTCTGAGACCAAGTCTGGTTTCCTTATCTTGATGACAGGGTTGAAAAGGAATTAAATGCCTGTCAGCTATGCAACTACCTTTTTACAAAAACTACTCACCACACCTAGAACCTGTCAGAACTCCTGGAGCATGCCTGAGAGAGAGTGTCTATTGCCTTTTTCGGTCCACTAGACCATGAACATCACCTTTTGGTGATTGTAGATGAATACTCACGATTTCCAATAATTGAAGATCTTTCATCTACCACTCAAGAACAATTAATTCAAAGACTAGACTGCCATCTTTGTGACATGGGGTATTCCAGCCACAGTGAAGTGAATTGAATGGCTTGCCTTTCAATAGTCAAGAGTTCAAGGATTTCTTGGAGCATATGAATATAAAACATCAGAAAAGCACAAGACACACAATTGAAGGACGGAATGCAGAACAAATCAAAACATTCACCCCCAGTCTAGAGATCTGGGTTAAATCCATAATTCTTTTGCTCACCATGCCACCCCAGTTTAGACCTGGCTATATGCAAATCAGTCTTGACCCTGTGCCTCATGGGAACAGTCCAGCCCGAACTGCCAAGCCAGGTCCTCCCTGGACCGGAAACAAGCATCCTAGGACCGGTTTCGGGGTTTCACCCCTCTTCAGCCAGGATAGCTTGATTCCAGTGGCACAGTGAGCCCAGGACTCACGTATGAGCATACCTGGCGCACTTAGAGTGAGAAAGCAAAAGACACACAATTGATGGACGGAATGCAGACCTCTGAAGCCCCAGGCCAACGGATTTGCTGAGCATTTTATGAGTATGCTAAAGAAAGCAGTGCTGCGTGATACACTTGAGCAGCTGGATTTGAAAACTGTTTTCATTCAACACCTCACTCAACCACAGGTAAAAGTCCTGCGACATTGCTCCGACAGTAGGCCAATGGAAGGTAGATCTCGACTGGTGCGGTGCAGCAGAAAAAACAATATATGAGAGCTGGGGTTGCCCCAAAAAGTGGGAGAAAGTGTGGAACCTGTGGGAGACATACAGGAATCCGTTAAAGAATCGAGGGAGGGAGGGTGGATTGGGAGTTAGAGTAGGTTGAAGACAGCTACCCTAGAATTGTGGGGAGGGAGTGTGGAGATCCGTTCTGATTACTGAGAAAATCTGATGCTCCATTTGATGCAGAACCTTTTCAAGTGGTGGCTACCAAAGGAAACATTGGTGACTGCCCAGCGCTCTGGGAAATGTTTTACTAAAGTCTTTTCTCATTTTAGGCACTTAACTAATCATTCATGAAAACTAACTGTTGAAAGAGAAAATGGGTCGGAAACATCAGTGACTGCTGTTGCCTCTACAGCGTTGACCCAGATCCTGGACATTGGTGATGACAGTTCCCAGTTTGCAAGAACGAGATCAGGTCAAACAATTAAAGCACCAAAAAGATTGACTGAAGAGATTTAATTGCATATGTCTATCTATGTGTATATTTTGTACAATAAAATTAATTATTTATTTAACAGCAGGGAGATGTAGTGTCTTGCGAGTTAGAAATGATGGACCCCTTTTGGATCCTGATGGACTCCGTAGAACAGTGACGCAAGTGTTAGTGAGGAATGTGATGAAGGCTGGTTTAGAATGTTCAGTTTGCAGTTACACACAAATAAAGACGTGTAATACTAAGCTCTGTGTGTGGCATATTGTTGCCGGGTACCCAGGCTGGGGAGGATGCTACACAATAGACTCTGGGGTAGAATGTCATGGAAATTGCTAAGGACCCACAGACCACCAGCCAGCAAGAAGAGGGCATCCATACCAGCTGAGGCCCTCAGCCAAAGAGAGGGTCGACTGAACACAGAGGGAAGCAAGTTTTTATGTGTTCCACTGCAGGATTAGTTACCACACTATACAGAAATCTATTTAATCAACACAAATGATACTACCTGGAAATTGCATTTAATTTATTCCATTTAGTACCTCGTTTTCTTTATTTGCTGTGTTGTTGAGTGCTGTTTTAAATTATTTTGTGAATTTCACTGGATGTGAAATTGTAGTCCCACTTCTATGTTTGTTAATAAGGCAGTTTTTCTCGGTTTTCAAGATGTGTTCATTCTATTTATGTCATAGATGCATTGCAAAGTAATGTGGGGGGCACCTGAATTTTTAGCACCTTGTCCAAACTACTGGAAGGAAATACCAATAGGAGTCTTGGAGGGCTCTCTAAGATGATTGTGGGAAAATCTGCGTCTTGAGTTTGAAGTGAAATTTACTATTCAAGGTCTGGTCCTATAATATTGGGTGAAAGTGGGACTGTGTCCAGTATACTACAGGTGGCTTACGATGGAGCTGTGTTTTGCCAAAAATATAACCTGTTCGGATTAAGTCCTCAGTAACATTCACTAACCGTGTGCTGTGACAATAACTTGCAAAAACACAAAAACATGGAGAAATGCTTTTGCGCATGCGTACCCTAATGCGTGGACTAATGCATGAAGACTAGGACGTATTTGTGTTCTGCTTTGGAATAAAATACAAATAATGCCGCTTTTGCACATTAATGCTATTCCTAGGAATATAACGTGGGAAGTGCAATGGTGGGTGGTAACCAGTGAGAAATATATTTCGTGAAATTAATAATGTCTGTGTTTTTGTTCATCGTAGTGAAACAAGTATGGGCCTACATTTCTGCATGACAGTTGGAGGTTAAAGAAAATAAATATGGATAAATAAGCTGAAAATCGAGCTCTGAGGGCGAATGGAGAAGGCAAAGGCTGATAACTTTCAAGGATTATTGTGTGTCTGCCAAGTAACGGAAGGATGGCCGTGGGATCAAGTGCAAATGTACAAACTTCTTCCGCGCAAAATTGCAGAGGGGAACAATGGAAGTGAAGAGACTTGCAACATGTTACTTGTTGGAGGAAACGTGTATTCATGAGACGTGGCTAATGTAATGTAAAATGAGTAAAACAAAGAACGCAGTGAAAATTATGAACGTGACTATGGTGGTGTGACAGAACACCCCCTAAACTGAGCAATGAGAGACTGAGTATCTAAAATGTTGCTACAATGGTGGGTTGGACATGTTAGTTTTTAAAGTATAACTGGGGTGCCTGGGGGTTGATAAAGGGCGCGTCCTGGGAGAAGCTAGAGAGAGGGAGATCGTCGTTGTCCGTCGGTTTGCTGTATCCAGACACAGGCCGACCTATTTTCCTGCTCCTGACCTGAATACTGTATCCTGATCTATTCTTTGTTCTCCGACCCCTTACACAAGGAACCCCTGCTATCCCTTTAGCCAGGGGGGGTAGTTTCCTACTGATTTCCTTAGGTTAGTATAGCTAAATGATCTGTATTTTGCATATTCATTTGCAAATGTATTTTGTCTCTGAAACTTGTCTTTTCGCCTATCCACTCCTTCATTTGCATTTGTTCATTATTGATATGAGTTTGATACTGTCTTGCATTAATAATGTTCTCTTTCTTTGTGATTGGTTCTTTGTTTGCCTTGTGAACCTGTACATGATGACCATTTACCTTCACATTATTTGGAGATAAACATTGTTAACCCTACACTGAGTTTGTGATTTATTTTAGTAGTATTGATAGATAGATAGTTCTAATTATTACCATCAACTTCTCAACTTTAGGTCCATCGACCATAGGAAAGAGAGTTGATATACAGGTTCAGTTATATATTTAGCATGTTAGATGAACCTGTATTGATGAATAACTGATATAACTCAAAATTGAACCAGCACAATAGGGATTTCATTGATACTGGGTGAATGAGAATGGGCCTGAGTTTGTGTTATTATTGATTATTGATTCCCGAATGGCGCTGGATCACTTATGTACCATTCTAACTAAACTCCTGGAATATTTTGGGTAAAATATACATTTCTCAAGTATTGTAAGAAATTGTTGAAAAGTAGTCATTTTGCATTGCTCTGAGGGCTCCACTCAAGGCAAAAAACTAAGAATACTGTTATTTTTCCACTTCTAATCTATCAGTCATTTTCTGTCTTCCCCGCAAACTGTCTGTGCAATCAAGAGCGGTGCAAGATAAAGCAGCTTGACAACAAAGTGAAAAACATTTCTTAGGTCATAGAACAATTTTTAAAAAACTTACGATATTTTAGTTATGATCGTCTGTTCATAGTCAGGCCGGTGGAAGCACTTGACAAACTGGAAATAAGAAGTGAACACTGAGTACTGATTGCATGTCAAGGGCACTTTTGAAGTTTAATCACCGTCTTACAAATAATGATAATTTAAACAACTGTACTATTTGAGACAGATTTGCTCATTGGTCAAATATAACCAACTCTGGGAGACCAAAACATTATCTGATCAGAACAAATAGATCTCTCTTCCTTCCAATATAACTCTTGTGACTGGGGTCGAACACAGCCCCCATGATCAATGACCCCTACTGAGCCACAGAATTTTCCGTATGTGGTTAACAGCAATCTCATGGTCAATAAAACACCACTGTTTCCTAGACTACAGCTTCCCCAATTCCATCATTTATCATAACAGCTTGGCTTGACATCTTACTACACCAGGATGCCCAAGTCGCACGCCACACTACGCCAGCAGGAATTATACAGGAGCCTTTTCTCCTTGCGAGGTTTATTTACAGTAAAAAAATTGTAAATTGATACTTATATAGCGCACTACTCACCCACAAGGGTCTCAAGGCGCTTGTACGAATACCGCTGTGGAACCCATCCTGACTTTCCCTGTGAGACGTCCACTCCTGGGCACCCCCAAGGTGGAGACCAGGCATCCTTAGCGTTGTGGGGGCCGTTGTGGAGATTAAGCAAGCTATTGGCCAGAGTTGCAGAGTGGGACTCCATGACTGGAATGGCACCAAGGTGAGAATTATCAGGTCCGTGGAATTTTTAGCCCAAGACCCGCCGAGGCAGGGAATTGAACCCTGGTCCCGGGCTAGACCTCTGCATCAGGGTCTGCCACTCTAATCATTGAGCCACACTTCTCCACAGTCAATATACATTGTCATGTAGCACTCTGAACTTTCTTGAATTCTGTTGCGCCTAGGGAGATTTGAAGTCTTTGAAATAAGTGTAGGAGTTTTTGCCAATTTTGGTAAAAGTCATTTTCACTGCTGCCAACCTTCCAAACAATGATAGCATTCAAGTGTTCGCCTCTTTCCGGAAGTCCCTCTAGAGTAGTTCACAATTCACCTTTAACATTCCCAATAGTGAAGGGGTAATCCAGACCCAGTGGAATGTGATTGCTTTAACACAATAAAAGAGGGAGAAGCCACCATGAGATATTGCACTTTCTCTGGCAGATTGAGATATTAAGGGCTTGCAGTTTTTGGAAGTTCACCCTGAACCTTGATAGAACTGTCTCATACTCCTTCTAATATCAAAACAGCCTGACAAGCAGCCATTGACTCTCACCTTGGGTTTTGGAGTCTTGCACTTCACAAGGCACCAGCTGTTAACCTTTTAAGTGCGGCCATTGGACAATGGCCGACGGTCACACTACCTCCCCAGTGCAGGTGTTGCCATTGGCTTACAATGGAAGGTAAATAAAGGCTTCACCTTGCTCAGAGGAAGCCCTTTATTGTATTTTAACCTATGGCTGCTCGGAAAGAGCATCCCAAGTAGCCTGAGTGTTTTCTTTTGTGATGGTGATCAGCAGGCTGGGCACGCTGATGTCATTACAGAAAAGTGGAAGCAAAACTAGCCGATGGGCTCGTTTTACTTTCACTCGCAATTGCTTTGCGATAGGTGTCACTGGAAAGGGGGGAATCTCCCCTTTCCAATGGTACCTCTGCTCAGTGGATCCCTGCTTGGGGTTTGCCACAGCAGAGTGAATCCCAAGCAGGATTCACCCTCTTGGCCCTAGGGACATGGGGGATGCACCTCTTAGACAAGGGCTTGTGCTCCCCCCACCACAATAAAATATTCAGTCTTTTGTGATTACCCCCATCTGCCCCCTGGGGGCAGAAAACCCCCTTTATACCCCAGCGATACAAAAAAATAGAATTTAAGGGTATGGTCCTGCTCCCACTCCTAAATAAAGTATCAGTTGACATTACCCCCAATCTGCCCCTCCTACCAGGGGGATTATAAAGCCCACTAGACACCAGGGGGATTTCGTAAATGGCCATGCCCCCACTCCAAAAAGGGTGGCACCAGTCTATCGCCCCCAGGCGGCAAGTTTGGGGTGGCTACCTACAATCTCCCCCCCCCCCGAGGGGCAGAAACCCCCACTAGAACACCAGGGAAGCTTTGTTCCGGCATTTTTTTTTTTTGGGGGGGGGGGGTAGGGGCATTACTATGCCCATAGTGGGCAGCCCCCGATCCTGTGCATTTTTGTTTTAGTCTTTCTGCGCTCCTAGCGGGCATATGGGGTGATTATCTGCCAGGGAAAATCCTTGAAAGAAATAAAATGTACGGGTGGGGGCTGTCCACCATGGGCGTGGCCATGCCCCCACTCCATACAATATGGCATCAGTCCTTCTGCCCCCCTTGCAGGCGGAAGGGGCAGTAGCGGCTCCTGGAGGGAGTGCGGTGGGGCGGGGGAGGGGCAGGGTGGGGGGTAGTAAACTCCGGCATACGGCCGAATGGATGGAAGTACATAAATAAATAAATAAAACAAATTACATTGCGCACGCTGCAACGCCAAATGGCGATGCAGAGTGCGCATTGTAATTCGTTTTATTTATTTATTATGTACTTACGAACAATGGATTTAACCCCTTGCATGCCCGCCCCTTTCCCCGCCCAGTGCCGCGCCTTTCATTAGCGGGCGGAGTTCATGACGAGCTGGACTCGTCATGGGCACAGCGCCACCGCAGCCCATGACGAGTCCAGCTCGTCATGGGCATTGAAGGGGTTAACCCAGATCTTTTGACTGGAGGTGGATGTTTGTTTTGCTCTGCATTCCGTCCATCATCTGTGTGTCTTTTGTGTTCCCTACAGATCCCAGAACTTTCCATCACAGAAATGTTAGGAAAATGTTTTTTTTTAGTCAGTCAGTCAATCAACTTAATTTCAGCTCAATGAGCCATAAAATTGCACAGTGCAAAACAAAATAAATACTTACAAATATAATAAATACACATCTCAGCTCATGACAATATGTAAAACAGTCATACAACATCAGTTGTCAGAAAAGCTATCCCAGTGCTCAGACAAAAGCCAGAGGAACAGCAACCTTGAAAAAAGTCCTTAGGAGTGGGCTTGTTAGGGGCCACAATGTTACCCAAGTTATCTGAGTTAAATATCAAATAATTAGAAAACAATCAATACATAAATAAAAAGCAGAACAATCAATATACAAAAGTCCATTAAATATCTACCTATAATCCATTAAACATCGAATATTAACAATAGCCCTCTGCTTAATGGTGATTTCAATATATATAGCAGCAGAAATGCAGATCTTCATCGTGGGCCGGGTTAGCAGGTTCTGCAATAATTAATATTGGCCGCCCTGAGGATGGGCAGCAAATAGCGTTTCCTCAGCAACTAATAAAATTGCAGAATAACATACAATGTAGGGTAGATTGAGGTGACTGGTCGTCACAAGGACAAGAGGGAAGTTGTGAAAAACACGGGCCTTGTGACGTAAAAGCAGCAAGAAGATGCACCGTGCATAACCTGAGTCTAGTCAATAAGAATTTATGGTGCATATTTCCCACCCATACTAATTATGGCGTAGGACTAACAATCGGACAGATCCCCATACTAGTCTGGACCGTTGGTTTATCTACAGCACTCTGAATTTTATCCATCCGTCTAGGAATGCATTCTTCAGCGTCCTAATGGAGCTGGCTGCTGCATTGCTAGGAGAGGTAAACAAGTCCTCCCGTCCCATACTCCAACAAGTATTCTGAATATACTTCAGTCAGGGAATACTCAAACAGTGGTCGAGTTTTAAGCAGTCTGCAAGCACAGCCCTATTAAAGGAAGTCTGGCTTTTGGTCTGAGCCACAAAAGAAGGGGTTGCATTTTGATGAGATAGCTTATGTAGCCAATCCCTGCCTCCGTGTGGAAGAGGAAGGACCTAGTACTTTAGGGGCAGCTAACAGTCTCTTAATAAAGCCATTCTCAATTTTTTCAAGCCTATCTTGATCTCCAATGCCCCACACCTCTGCCCCATATAAGGCAATAGCACAGCATTTGGCTTTGTAGAACATCGAGAGTTCCTTTACGGGGTTCTGACCAAATGTGTGGGCAAAATTGAGAACAGCCTCCACTAATTTGGAGAAGGCAACAGCTCTACTGGTCTTCAAGGGTCCCCATGAGAGACATGTATCAAATAGATTGCCAAGATAGGAGAAAGTAGGAACAAAGTCAACTTTCTTGCTGTTCACTACAAAAGAAACATTATCCTATTTCCTTCCCCCAAAAATCATTATGCGAGTCTTGTTTTGCTTTACCATAATATCTAGACTGGCCATAAACTCACAAAAATAATCCAGTAATCGTTGTAAGCTATTTGCAGGCCTTGCTATTAGGAAAGTGTTGTCTGCAAAAAGTAGTGTGGAAATACTAAGGGCACCTACATGAGGACAATCTGCCCTGAGGTTTACCAGTTTATCCTCCAGGCTGTTTATATAAATGAAAAATAGAAAAGGAGGCAAGACACAGCCCTGGAGTACGCCCCTTGCCAGGATGAAAGCAGGTGCTGTATCTTACGCTTGCAGTCACATCATTGTGCAGATCTCCAAGGAAATTATCAATGTTAAGATCAACCCCGATATCAGTCATGGTACCCATAATTTGAACCTACTAACAGTCAAAGGCAGAAATCAAATCCATGAAAGCCAAATACAGCTTGCCACACTTGGCCACAGTGTATTTGGCAATTAATAGATATAGATCTAAGGACTGCTTGACTGTGCCCCAGGCCAGAGTGGAAATCGATAGCTGCAAACGGTCCAACAGAATTCATCACATAATCTTTGCAGTGGAATTAATCAGTGAGATGGGGCGATAACACTGGGGGTCATTTTTGTAACCTTATTTAAAAATAGGAACAAACGTTGCATGTGACCTGTTCTGGAGAGGGGCCAGCAACTAAGGTGGCATTGAGGACATTTGCCAATAAAGGAGCCCACAGTGGAAAGTTAGTTTTAAACATATCAGCGGGAAGATGGTCTGGACCAGCAGCACGCCCAACCAGACAACCAGCCACAGCCCACATAACCTCTTCCAATTCAATAACTGGGCCCACAGAAGACTCAGTGGGACACTGGGACATAGTTAAAATGCC
Organism: Triturus cristatus; assembly: GCF_964204655.1. Lineage (NCBI taxonomy): Eukaryota > Metazoa > Chordata > Amphibia > Caudata > Salamandridae > Triturus > Triturus cristatus. The sequence continues at coordinate 84,735,239 of NC_140584.1, read as the reverse complement.
GGGCGGCGGCTGGAGAGAAAATAAAGGGACATGTTTGGGGATATCTGGTTCCCTAAGCAAGGGTCAGCATAGAGCTTGGTAAAATGGGCGACCTAGATGTCAGAGGGAATAATATTGTCAACACCAGGATCTTTTTTGACCTAAAAAAAACTGTGGTTTACTGTCGCCCAAATAGGCTTGCAGTCCCTAATTTCACTTTCTTGACCGAGTGATGAAGAAACTACCTCTCTGATTGCGTTCTTCCTGATTTCGATATAGGGTTCTACATTTCTGCTCCGTATCCTGTTCTCCAGGAGCTTTTCTCAGTGCAGCGAGTGACTGGTTATGTGCCTGGGTGCAATAAGCATCAAACCACTTTACAGGTGGCTTACGTCCCCCATTGTACAGAACCAAAAGGAGGTCAAATGCTTCTCTGCAGATCTTATCAAAGCTATTGAGAAGCGCAGGCCCCACCTCTGTGTGTAATCGTCTGATAAACAGATTAAAAAACGGGGTACGTGGAAACGACTAACTGCGCTAAGAACAAGGGTTCGTCGACCTTGGACCATGCTTTTATTACCCCACGTTTCCCAGAGGATAGTAAGCATGAAGGATAAACCACTACGGAGATTCCAGAGATCAGTGAGCCATGTAGAGTGAGAGAGACACAAAAGCCTGTGGTTACTAAGGGGGGAATCAGCAAGATTGTAATCCAAAACCCAATCTCTTGGTGATTTAGAAAAAAGAATAAAATCATTATGGCTCAAAGTACCTCACCCCACAAAGGTGGGTGTAGTGTTTGGTGTCAGGCTTAGAACATCGAAGGAGAAATGGAGGTGGAATTTAGCCAACAACAGGTTGAATTCATCACCAAGAGGACAATGTACAAAATGGATTAAAGGAACCCCAGCCTCATGCTCCAGCCCACAAATATTCTCCTGAGAAAACTGACAAACTTTTAAGTTAAAATCCCCCACCAGTACCAAAATACAGTCACCGTGAATATTACTGGTGCATTTCTCAATGTCCTTGAGTAAAGAGCACGCTGGGTCCATCTTGACATGGTCAAAAACTTTATTATATAGATCATGGGTACTCACAAACTTTCTCTCGGGGGCCAAATTTACAGTGTGGTTTCTGGCTGAGGGCCGCACCGGTGGGGGCGGGGCCAGTGGGGGAGGGGGCGGGGCTAGAGCAAAAAAAAACTATGACCATGAGGTTGAACACAGGCCACTGCAGCGGACGCCTTCATCCACTGAGCCCGGTATGCACACATATCTATCTATCTATCTATCTATCTATCTATCTATCTATCTATCTATCTATCTATCTATCTATCTATCTATCTATCTATCTATCTATCTATCTATCTATCTATCTGTCTGTCTGTCTGTCTGTCTGTCTGTCTGTCTGTCTGTCTGTCTGTCTGTCTGTCTGTCTGTCTGTCTGTCTGTCTGTCTATCTATCTATCTATCTATCTATCTATCTATCTATCTATCTATCTATCTATCTATCTATCTGTCTCCCGCCCTATCTATCTATCTATCTATCTATCTATCTATCTATCTATCTATCTATCTATCTATCTATCTATCTATCTATCTATCTATCTATCTATCTATCTATCTATCTATCTATCTATCTATCTATCTATCTATCTATCTATCTATCTATCTATCTATCTATCTATCTATCTATCTATCTCTCACTCTGTCTCCCGCCCTCTCTATCTATCTATCTATCTATCTATCTATCTATCTATCTATCTATCTATCTATCTCTCACTCTGTCTCCCGCCCTCTCTATCTATCTATCTCTCCGTCCATCACTCTGTTTGTCTCCCTTTCTCTCTGTCTCTCTCTCCGTCCATCACTCTGTTTGTCTCCCTTTCTCTCTGTCTCTCTCTTCATCCATCACTCTGTTTGTCTCCCTTTCTCTCTGTCTCCCTCCCTGTTTGTCTCCCTCTCGCTCCCTTTGTCTCCCTCCCTGTTTGTCTCCCTCTCGCTCCCTTTGTCTCCCTCCCTGTTTCTCTCCCTCTTGCTCCCTTTGTCTCACTCACTGTTTGTCTCCCTCTCGCTCCCTCTGTCTCACTCACTGTTTGTCTCCCTTTCACTCTGTCCCCTCCCTCTCTCTCTCTCTCTCTCTCTCTCCCTCTGTCTCCCTCCCTCTCCCTCTCTCCCTCTGTCTCCCTCCCTCCCTATCCCTCCCTCTGTCTCCGTCTCCCTCCCTCTGTCTCCCTCCCTCCCTCTGTCTGCCTCCCTCCCTCTGTCTCCCTCCCTCCCTCCCTTTGTCCTCCCTTCCTCCCTTCCTCCCTCTGTCTCCCTGCCTCTCTCTCCCTCCCTCTCTCTGTCTCCCTCTCTCCCTCCCTTCCTCTCCGTCTCCCTCCCTCTCTCTCCCTCCCTCTGTCTCACTCACTGTTTGTCTCCCTTTCTTTCTGTCCCCCTCCCTCCCTCTCTCTCTCCCTCTCTCCGTCTCCCTCCCTCTCTCTATTGCTCTCTCTTTCCCTCTGTCTCCCTCACTCTGTCTCCCTCCCTCCCTCTTCCGTTCTCCCTCAGTCTCCCTCCCTCTCCCACCCTCTCTCCCCCTCCCTCTGTCTCCCTCTCTCTCTCCCTGTCTTCCCCCCTCTCCCTGTCTTCCTCCTCTCCCTCTCTAGTCTCTCCCTCCCTCTTCCTCCCTCTGTCGCACTCTGTCTTCCTCCCGCTGCCACCTCACCCCCTGCTCTCACTCCCTGCTGCCCTCCATCACCTCACCCTGCTGTCCTCTGTCACCTCACCCCGTGCTGAGACGGCTTCCAGGGAACTCACACGGCCGCACCCAAGTACTTCACAGGTCTTTTAAAGACCATTCACTTGTTAATGAGACTTTGTTGTATTTCACCTCTTCTTAGCGCCCCTGCATCTCCACTCAATCAGAGGGGAGATGCAGGGGCGCTAAGAAGAGGTGAAATACAACAAAGCCTCATTAACAAGTAAATGGCCTTTAAAAGAATCGCCCGGCCTCACAGCTCCGCGCTGCTGCAACCGGCGGTGTTCGCTGACAAGCACAGGGCACAGGCACTATGTCTGCAAGGTCCGCGGGCCGCCAAGGAAGGCTTGCCGGGCCGCTGACGGCCCGCGGGCCGTACTATGAGTACCCGTGATATAGATTAATCAGCAGTAGTCTTGTTGCAGAACACTGGAAAAAAATAATCTGGTAATATACTGAATCACACTTTGTCCATAATACCTTCAATAGGAAGGAAAGGGAAGCAAACATGCTCAAACCACCCATGGCCCTTGCCATATTACTAGCAACTACTGGCGTGTGATAGGTAGCATACCCATCCGCATAAATAGGGTCAATAAGCCACATCTCTTGTATGCATATAATAACATGACATTCAATAAACTTAATCTAAGCTATCCCATTAGCTGGCTAAGCCAGCGATATTCTATGAGGCTATAGATAATGGTTGCTGGTATGGCTTTAAATGGCCCTGGTGGGAGTAGGGCTGCGCCTAACAGGCACATTGGGCCTTAATTGAATGTAAATCCCAGGTTTCACAGGTTCAGCTCGTCGATCACTTGATCCAGAGGGAGTAGCAATGTCAGGAAGTCAGTCCTCTAACTCCAATTGCGAAAGAGGAGTAAACCTATTAAAGGTTGGCAGAGTAGGCCCAGATGATAAGCGAGTGGGCAGACTCCCCTGGGGTCTATAGAAAAAGCCCAGTGTAAGAGCCTCAGTAGCAGTTGACGCAAGATGTATGGAACTTACCTTAGACAAGATGTTATTTGCCACTCATCTATCTTTAAGATTAATAACAATACAGTTGTTACCATCTGTTTTTGGAGTATTGCCCACTCAGGGAACTCTGCTCACAAGGGTTATCTGTTTATGAAATAGCTGGTAACTGCTCAGTCAAGTTTTAACCCAATGTACGACCTTATTGGCCAATTGCTCATGATCTTCATGTGAACTCTTGCTTAATGGGTGTACATTTCTTAAGATCACGACAAAAGGGGTGGCCTGACAGGCCAATTGCAACATATGGCTCCTGGAGGGACCAGAGCGCTGAATAGAACCAACGGACATGCTTCCAGAGCCACCCAATCTAGCTTGCTGAGCCCGGTCCCAACTAGTACCTTCAAGAGAATTCCGTGGGCATGTCCCTGATACATGAATAGGCCTAGCTAGACTAAAGCTACAGGCGGTACCCCTAGTAGCCCAAGAAGAATCAGTCACACCACCAGAAACCGAGGGGTATGGTGAGAGGTATGTTGAAAGGGCCTTATCAGTGGCGCTGCCTAAGGGGCCGGGTAAAGAAGGTCTTACAGAATGTTGCACCAGCAAAGAATCCCTGAACTTAGCCAAGGCTTCCTCAACCTTGCCTAGTCTATCGATGATGGGGACCAGGAATGCATTGAGTGAAGATATAACATTTCTACACATATCACAGACCAACATCGCCAAGGAGTCTTACAAACAACTCATTTGTCTGGGGCTGATTTCACAGTTTGAGGCTGGGACTCGGGCTGGGGTAGGTGACACAATTGGTGGTTCTGGATGGAGTCTTTTCACTTTGGTGTTCTGGTCCAGTCTCTTCCTCTTGCCCCCTCTGTTATTGGTGGCCTCAGAGTTAGTTGGGTTAGTTGGGCACACAAGTTGCTGGTCTTGCAGCATAATTTCATCACACCCCTCAGTAGTAGCAACAGACAAAGTAATAGTGCTGGTTAGAGTGGCCTGCTGGGCAAGACCCGAGATAGGTGGAGGAGGAGAAGTGAGACTCAGGAAGATATTGCAATATCTCTGGAGATGTCTCAGGCAAAGAGGTAAAGGACAGATGTCATGCTGCCAAATCGATTTCCTTCCTAATGACCCCCACAGCACGTTGAAAGAAGCAATCTAATGTAGGTTTCCCAGGGCCGGGAGCAGGCTTCCGTTTCCCCATAGTCACCCAATGAAGAGCTCAAAATGCAAGACTGGGGTCAATAGTACAGGGTTCCAACAAAGCAAAGTATTAAAAGTAACAGCAAGTAAAACAATACCTTTTTGCTGGCAGATGTAAAGTGAATAATTTATGCGCCTCCGGGAGCAAGAATAGTGAGTCGTGGGCAGGAGTGGAGTCCTTGCCCCTCCTGGCAGCCTTCTCTAAAATTATGCGGCCTGCGCTCCAGGACCCCCCGGGAATAATTTATGCACCTCCGGGCACAGGAATATTGCGTCGGGTGGCTGCAAAGCAGACTGGGGGCTGGAGTCCTCGTCCCTCCTAGCAGCCTTTTGCATAGTTACGCGTAAGAACTTTCCTTCTCAGAAATGTGAGGAAAATTATTTTTTTCATTCAAAGTTTGAGGTTTGCAAAGGATCCTAGAAAAAAACAACGTGGTGAGAGCCATGCAAACACTCCATCCTGATTTCCCCTAGGTTCCTAGTTTTCAAAAATGTATAGGTTTGCTACATTTACCTTGGTGCCAGCTGAGGTAAGGCTCAAAATCCACAGCTACCCACGTTGTCAAAAATGGGCTGGTTTTCAGTGGAAAAATGTAATGTATCAATGTGTTTTGGGCTGTTTCCAGTTGCGGGTATTAGGCCTACCCATACAAGAGAGTTACCATTTTTATCGGAAGACTTAGCGGAATGCTGGATAGAAGGAAGTTTGTGACTCCCCACAGATTCCAGAACTTTTTATCACTGAAATGTGAGGAAAATTGTTGTTTCTTTTACTCAAAGTTTGAGGTTTGCAAGTGATTCTGGGTAAAACAACCTGGTGAGAGCCACACATGTCAAACCCATCCTAGATTTCTCCATGTGTCTAGTTTTAAAAATGTGCAGGTGGTCTAGGTCCCTAGGATGCCGGTTGAGCTAGGGCCCAAAACACACAGCTATCCACTTTGCAAAAAACGGGTTAGTTTTGAGTTGCAAAACGTGATGTATCCATGTTGGGTTTTGGTCCGCTTCCTGTCGCAGGCACTAGATCTACCCAGACAAATAAGGTACATTTTTATCAGAAGGCAATTGGGAGCATAGAATAGTAGGATATTTGGTATTACCAATTGGATTTCACTACATGTGTGCATACCAAATGTAAGACAGTGTGTAAGAAAAAAGACATTCCTAAAAATACCCTCTAAATCATATGCTGGTACGAGTACCCACAAAAGCAGAAATGTACAAATAACCACTGCTCCTAAACTCCATGTCTTTTGCCCATTTCAGAAATACATAGGTTACCTTGATACCTATTTTTCACTCCACATTTTTCTCCCTATGAATTGGTCTATACTCAACGAAAAACCATTCTTCAGTGCAGCTCAGTTGTTGGCTCTGAGTACCTTGGGTTCTTGAAGAACCTACAAACCCTATATAACCCCACAACCGAAGGAGTCTAGCAAACGCAATGGTACGTTGTTTTTGTAAATCGGCTAACATGACAATAGGTCAGAGATCTTTCTTTCAATGGTTATTTATTTTTTAGGAAAACCTTGAGGTAACTGTACATATGACTCCTGGTTGAATTTGGAATCCTGTCTACTTTACAGAAAAATTTTACTTTCCTGGACCACCCATGGGTTTTACCCAGGATTCCACCACAAACTGGAAGTAGGTTGAAAACACAAAAAACAGAAAAAATGGGCTACGTCTTTGAAAAATGCCAAGACTGTGGTAAAAAGGTAGGTTTTTCGATTTGCTCTGCATATTCCTGAAAGCTGGGAAGATGTTGATTTTATCACAGCAAACCATTTGTTGAAGCCATTTTTATGAGAAAAAAACCAGACACTTTTATTCAGAGCACTTTTTTCTTAATTTTCCGCAAAAACTCAAAATGTAGCTTTATTTTGGCTATTCTCTCAGTTCGCTCCAGGGGAATCCACAAATCCTGGGTACCTTTAGAATCCCCTAGGATGTTGGACGAAAAGGATACAAATTTGGCATGAATATCTTATGTGGACGAAACGGAATGTAGGCCTACGCATGAACTACCCCAAATAGCCAAAACAAGGGCTCAGCACTGGGGGAGGGGGAATGCCCAGCAGTTAAGAGTTTGTGTTGGTCTTTCAGCTCCCGACCGGAGCTCAGCAAAAGTGAAACGTCTTCTTCAGCTTCCGCCAACATCCTCAGCGGTTGATCAGGGGCAATCCTCAATGTAAGCGGCTCGACCAGCTGGTCGCAGTTCACCCTTGCCCTGAGCAACGGCCTGAACTTCTTTGGCACTTTATTATCGGCAGCCCTCCAGCGATACGGTGTTGTTGCAGTACCTCTGGACACAATGCAGACTACTCCAGTGCAGTCGCTCACTCCACGGCAGCCCCTCGCGACATACGGGGTTGTCGCTAAGGGCTCATGATTCCTGCTGCACTGATCACACAAACCTTTCAAAGGTGGCCCCATCTGGCATAATGGGTCACCGCAACCAGGCAGTACGGGCTTTGCGCTTCCCATGCAGTGCTCGATGTCTGGCTGATGCCACAGTGGCCCTCGCCTGGCATACGGGGAACACCAAACACAATCCTGCACACTGACAATAGCCTGATTGGTGCACAGCGGAATCATCACACTTCACACAGGGAGTCTTCTTGATACAGCCTTGCTCCCTCCAACATTCTCCTCTTCCTCGCAGGACACTGGCCTTGGTAAGCAGGAAGACGCTAGTGCTCTAGGCTCCTGGGCAGGTGGTGTTGGTTTCCCTGGGTGTTGTCCCATCTCCCAGAATGGAGACTAGCAGGTCTTGGCGCCCAGTCCTGGACACAGGCAGACGTTTTGCAGAAATTCCCCTTCTCACACAGCCCATCTGGCTGCTTGGCAGATGATACACTTTGGGGTCTCGACAGCCTCTTCTTATAGTCCATTTTGAGACACCAAATGTGATTTAGGTTCTGAGTCAATAAAGTTTTATGTTGGGGTGCTACTTCTTATTAAGTCTACACTTTTCCTTCTCCTAATCCCACTTAAAGGCTTTCTGTCACAGCAGGAAAGACTCTGAAGTTGTTAGACCCATAGCACAGTTCATGTGAGTGACCATGGTTCACACTTGGATGTCAGCCACAGTGAAATGTGCATCAAAAGGTTAATCCAGGACTACTACCCCTACTCTTTCTGATTCTCTTATCGCCCCATCTCCTTCCTGAGATGTGACCAAGCCCCTTCCTTGCAATGTATCACTGAATCAAAGAGAAACTTTTTGAAGAGTAAATGGGGAGTCTCTTCCTCCCTTCCTCAAGAATAATACACCCAGCTCACAAGAATGCATCAATACACAAATCTGTGTGGGAGGGATTCCTCTACTCCTCATTTCTTCACCATGCAGGCCTGGGCTTCCCAAAATGGAACCCAGGGTCCTCCATATAATGTACCACTGCAGATACACTTGCACTCAGTGTACATTGATAGCACGCATACTGTCCAGCACTGTTACCTCCATCCATTTTGACACAACAGACACACATACATTCAGCACACTGATTCAATTTGTGCCCACTGTTCAGTACTTTAGCCTCTCTGTATTGTATCAGGGTGTGCTATTTGCAAAAGCACACACTTCCAATACACACATTCAACATGTGTGTGCTGCACAACACTTCACCCTTCAGGTATTGTACTTCTCGCAAGCACAAATACACCCAGCACATGCATTTCATTGAGCACGTACTGTGCAGTACTGCATCTCTCATGTAATATATTAGTCACAGGCTTAAATACACTCAGTACATGCACTAATCCCACATATACTACACATGCTCTATCTCTGTGCTGTACTCTTCCCAGGCACACATACATACAGCACAGCACTCTATAGCTACCTGATGTTGGCCAAGAGTGAGTTATGCACACAGCAGATGAACCTTCAAGAGGGAAAGAGCCTGTAGTCCCCACTCCAGTGACACAGGGTTAAAATGACCTGTAGACTCCTACTGATCACCACACAGTATGCTGCCACCACTGCGCTTATGCCTCTTGGTGAAGGCCTTAGCCTTCCACCACTATGTGGGTAGAACATTAGTCACCCCACCCAGGCCAAGAAGACCACAATATGCAAAACAGACATATGTCATGGCGAACACACATAATCCGTGTTTGCCTATGGCAATACAAATCAGCAGAAGTGATCCAGACAATAGTACAGTTGGGCACTCAGGGCAGGGGAGCTTATATTTTACCAAGCAGGGGACTTTTCCTACACAACTCAAGGCTAAAGCGTACAGCGCATGCTTGTCTAAAAAACATTCTGGCTACTCACAGGAGGAATTTTGGTAAATCTACTTAACCTGTTAATGAAGGTCATGTTTCAACTTTATTTCATGTTTGATTTATGCTATTAGAGTCAAGCAAACATATCATATTATACTATATTTAAAAGCACATTTTCTATGTCCTACATTTCACTTTAGTACCATTAATAAATAAAATCAGTTATAAAACCTTTCCAAATATCATCCTAAGACCATCATCAACAATATTTTTATTTAAGAAGTCCAATAACTATAGCTAACCTTAAACCAATTTGTATAACATTACTAGACATTTCATTTATTTTCCTAAAACATAGTGCTAACAAATTCCACATTTGATGAATTGGGTAATGTTCTCATAATTAAATATTTAGTCTATCATAGGAGAGAAATGACAAATGTACAGTTTTCTCATAACCAGAATTAAATGTTTCCGTCTTTCAATGTGCAAAGTAGTTAAAAAAAATTGTAAAGGTCTGTAAATGTTCATAGGTTTTGCCTGCAGAATGCACACAGTGTCAATGGAAGATTGCATTATGTTTAAAATGACATTTTATTTGCTGTGTTATTTGGCCCATTCTCATTCTTAGTATCCATATCTTTGTTTACTAGGATTGCAAATTTTGAAAATACCTACAAGATCACCTTTCCCTTCAGGTCTTGTCATATGGTAATATCTAGTATTGTTCATACATTGTATTAAATCATGATTTGAGAGATTTGCTATCCATTTCAGGCATTCATTCCATACATTTCTTTACTTCGACCATTCCAAATTTATATCTAAAACATTGAAATTTAGTTGTATATTAGACATCTGTTTATTCCAATTTACGTCTGATATTATCTCTGCATGTATATATATAAGATGGCCTACAGCCTGCCACTAGACCAGTTGTGTTGGAGCAGTCACCACTGCAGATCGTGAACCGCCTCCACTCATGATGTGGATGATATCTGTCAGATGTATTTGATGCTGGGCCCATTGGAACTTCAGATTCCATAGCAAAGCCCATCTGTGCAGCCTGGGGTAGCTGACAAAGAGGACAAAGTAGGCTAAAGGTCAAGAAGCCTCAGACCTGCTCTCACTGAGATCCAGAGCATAATTATGTGGAGGTAAATGATGTAGTGCTGAGTGGTATTATGTGGAGCGTAATTATGTTGTGTGATGAATTGTGTGGGGATGAATTGTGGAATTGTGTGACGTGTGGAATTATGTGGCGTGGTGTGGTGTATAATTGTGCAGAGTGGAATTATGCAGCATGCTGCAGAGTTGTATTTTGTGGAGGGTAATTATGTGTTTTGGAGTGGAGTGTAAATATGTTGCGTGAAGTATAATTATATAGGTTGAAGTGAAATTATGTGTAGTTGAATTGTGTTGTGTGGAGTGTAATTATGTGGTTTGGAGTGGTATTAAGTTGTGTGGAATGTTATTATGTGATGTGGAATTATGTGGTATGGAGTGAAGTGGAAATATGTGTTTTTTAATTTTTAGGATTGTAATTATGTGGTATGGAATATTGTAGGGTTAAATTGCTTATAGTTGAATTGTGTGGCATGGGATTATGAGATGTTCAAATGTGCTGTGTGTGGTAGACTTAGCATAGCTGCCAAGGTTTCAGATTACGATGTGTGACATTTTCATAATTTCAGTGTAATTATGAGTGACATTTCAACGACTATGAGTGACACTTTCTCGTGAGCAAAATCAAGTAATGAAGAGGAGGGAAACATATAAATATTAGAAATACCCCCATTTGAGCAACTAGAAACTCTAAGAAAGTCACTGAACTAAAGTGTGCTAACAGCAGGCTACTGAAAACTGAGCAGAGTCAGACTGTGTGAATGCCACCCATTATTACAGTTAAATTATGAAATTGTCACACGTACCAAACTTAAACCTTGGCATCTATGAGTGAATCAGTGTGAAAATGTGCTCTAATTGAGGTGTATTCTTCTGCACTCTCATGGTGACCAGCCTGCCAGGTGTCTTTGCAAACTTGCAAGCGCCAAGCAGTTTTCCATCAGCTACATGTTAATGTAACTCTACAAAATAAATACATAGGATGTTCTCTGCAGAAATCAGAGGTTTGCCTGCACCAGGTTACACTTATTCCAGCACTTTAAAACTAGCAGTTCATTCAAGGTCCAATCAGGTCTCCAATAATGTCTGGTTACTCTGCGTGGAAATGCTGCAAAGTTTTTTTTTAATGCTAATCTGTGGTCAGATTAAAACTCCCAAAAAGAGCTGCTTTCATCAATGAGTAATCAGTCCATTTCTGGGATGCTAAAATCACAGTAAGACCCAGTGACTTACCCTCTAGCGCCTCCTCAGTGATCTATTTATTTTATTTATTTATTTTTATAGAGCGCGAACTTGACCCGTTAGGGTATCAGAGCACTTTCCAGGAATCAAGCAGAAATATACACAAGACTTGGAGGGGGGAGCTGGATATAAGGTGTTGGACTTGGCCCTTTTTGCAGGGTCATCCCTAAACTTTTTGCCTTCCTCCTGCATTTTTTCTGACCTGTTGTTGACTGTTTTATGACTCTGGGCACTTTACCACTGCTGTTCAGTGCTAAAGTGCATATGCTCTCCCTATGTGAAATGTATATGTTGGTTGGATTCCATGATTGGCTTATTTGGTTTACTGTCAGACCCCAGTAAAGTGCACCAGGAGTGCCCAGGGCTTGTAAATACAAATGCTGCTGGTGGGCTTGCAGCACTGGTTGTGCCACCCACAGAAGCGGCCTGGTAAAATGTCTCTAGGGTCTGCCATTGCAGAACCTGCGTGCAGTCTGGTACTGTCATGCTGACTGGGCAAGTGCACCCACCCTGCCAGTCCCTAAACCTTCCCTTAACTTCATATCAGTCACCCCTATGGTAGGCCCAAGGGCAGGGTGCATTGTAAGCATAAGGTAGGACAAGCCCTGATGTGTGTGGCATGTCCTAATAGTGAATTACAGCCATTTTCGTTTTTCACTATTGTAAGGCTACCTGTACCCATAGGCCAGAATGGGCTGTTAAGATTGTTACATCCTATGATCCTAACATGCCCAGGGAACATGGTAGAAAATAGAGTTTAGTAGGCCTGAACTCAGAATAATAAGGTACATCTTTTAGTAAGGTTTATTTTAATATTCTGCGTTTGCAAATGCCACTTTTAGAAAGTTGGCCTTTGCTTGTCTAACCATTCCAGCCCGCCTCTGTGTGATGTGTATCTGCTGTCTGGCTTGTGTGAGTGACAGGGCTGGGGAAACCCAGATGGGCAGGGCTAGGTAGCCTGGTGGTGAATAGGAAGATTGACAGATAGATGGGTGGGAGGAGTACACCTGGACTCTGAATAGGTCTGGCTCTGCCCTGCACCCTGAAAGAAACAGCCTGCCTCACAACAACAAGGTGCTCAAGAACTGGTTTGGACTGGGCAAAGGCCCCTCTACCCCAGCGGAACAAAGGAATTAGGGGTATAAGTATTGGGACCCTGCTCCCAAGAAAGGAGATCCTGCTTATCAAGAAGAACCTCTGCCAGAGGAGAAGGAACCAGGAAAGCTGTAAGGAGGAGTACTGTCCCTGACCTGGGGGATTGGCCTGCAGTGGTTGCCTTGCTGCTGAAGGAGAGGAGAAAGACTGGGAAATACTTTTTATTTCAACTTGTGCTGAAGAAGATCTCCAAGGGCTTGTGCTGAGCTTGCCCCTAAACGAAGTCCCAGGACCAGTGGACTTCACCCCCAGCTCCCCAAAGTCTTTTGGAAGTGCCTGCTGCTGTTGTTGGGCCTACTGAGGGACTGCGTGTCGCAAGGAGCTGGAAGCGCGACTCGAGAAGGAGAAGCGTGCCGCCGTCGGAGCTGTTGCCGTCGCATCTCGCAGAGAGTGTCGCCGCTGCAGCATCACATCGAGCGGAAGCGTCTCGCATCATTCCGGAAGTCTCGCAACGCCGACGAAGCGTGTCGCCATCGCAGCCATCGCAGCTGACGCATTGCACCGCATCAAGAGAAGAGCCTCGCATCGAGAAAGAAGCGTGTCGCCATCGCAGCCATCGTAGTTGTTGCATTGCACCGCAGAATAAGTTACCTGGTTGCTTTACAATGACAGTTAGTAAAACAAGTAAGTACTTTGCGAGCCTGTATAAGTAGCAAAGGTTTTAAAGGGACTTGTTTTAGTGTAAGGTATTGCTTTTCCCAGTTCGCGGAAGGGATAAAAAACATCTCCAGATAATAATAGGGTTGACAGGAAGGTGCGATAGCAAAATATTGATACGTGTGGATCTGGTGAGGACTGTGGGCAGCAAGTGCTTGATACGCTATTTGCGTAAGAAAATACTATATATTTTTTTCATTATCCTCCATTAGTTATTAGTAAAGAAGAGGGAAGAGAAGCGTTCACCAACAGCATTCAGTTAGTCTTACGGAGATAAAAAATGCTGTGGTCTGTGGTAGATGCCGCCCAGAAGACATAGGTATATGTATCAGGAGCTGCCATTGAAAGGAAGTGGAAATGCGCTTTAGATGTTGCAGGTATTGATGGCTACTGTGCAGTTGCAGACTTCGCTGGGCTGACAGTGGGTGCGGAAATGCTATGTTGTCACTATAGGTTTAATTACATGAATCGCGCATTCTCTCTGGTGTTTGTCCTTGGGGTACTTGCTGACTGGTGCTACACATGGGATCAGGTTTGCCTTTGACAGGAGGTATGGTTTAGTGGGGTACATAGTGTAAATTAATTTTGGTGTGAGGAAACAAAAATCGGACCCTTTGTGCATTTAATATATTATTGTGTGCATCATGCAGGGGATGAAAAGTAGCAGGAACGGCTTTGTTGCCGTAGAGGCTAGCAGGAAGAACTGTTTTGGGGTGGTCAGTTGAAGAGATTGTTTAACATGTTTTAAACTACTACAGTGGCATTGGGGAGGGCAGCAGCTGAAAGGCTCTGTCTTTACTGGTAGGCAGTGGTTAGATGGGGACCGGCCATCAGTCTTTCTGTCAGTGGTGGACAGGGGAGCAGTGGGCGACGGTCACGGGTTTGCAATGACATCCGAGGGGTGGTTTTAAAGATGGGCGGAAAAGCATATCTGCGGTTGTGGTAGGGGTGAGAGTAGAGTTAATAGATGCGTTAGTAGAAGGCACGAAGGCAGTGGTCTGTGTTTGGAGGTGGGCTTCGCTTGAAGGTGGGTCATCAAGTAGGAGGATGTGTTTGGTGGGCCGGCTGGAGGCAGTGTTCTGTATCTTTCTGGAGGGTGCAGCAGCAGTATTTACTGATATATTTAAATCTCCCAATGAAAGGGCGGATGTGACCAATGGAGGAACCAGAATCCTTTTTTTATGGCTGGGGTGAGCCCCTGCAGTGTGGCGGGTCACTGGCCTCAGAGCTCTTGACTGACGTGGAGAATGGGGGGCCCCCTCCATGTACTTTGCAGGGAGCCCCCTCAAGTTTCGTTAGACCACTGAGCATGCGCCTATAAGCATAAACTAAAGTGGTTTTGTGGCTGCTGCTGCAGGGGCAGAGGAATGGGAGGACTGATGCCCCTGCTGGACAATGCACTGCCTGCCAGACCCAAGTCCATGACATCGAAAGTACTGGTGTGACTGCTGTACTCGTTGGGGAGACTGTCTTCCTATAGGCCTACCCTCTGGATTATCCTATGAACTTTTAGCACTGACGTGGAAAATACTTGACATGGGCCAACAGATCCAAGGAATTTGCTGTGGCCATTCTTTCCTTAAAGCGCTCAAAATGCAATGTATGGCTTCTGACCAAAAAGGCATGTTCCATCAAAGGGCATATCCATGAGGGAAGGCAGTACATAACTGGAAACTCATATGGAGCCCATTCACACTTGTCAAGAAAGTATTACACTGGTGCCAACTGCCCTCCCCACACAATCAGTAGTACCCAGACCAGTACCAATAATATTTGGCCCTGTCTTGTCCATCATGAATTGCCTAAGACAAAGAGGCCCTAAAGTCTTCAAGGACTGCAGACAAAGGGGCACCAAAGTTTCAATGAAGGCCTCAGTAAAAGGGTACAAGGGGTCAGAAATAGCTGGGCCATGCTGAAAAATTTCTGTTAGGATGCTTGTTTTGGTCTTGGCTGAAGACATCTATAAATCCAGAACCATATCTACTCTTCTGTCCACTACTGCAAAGAAAACGCTTTCTTCCATTGGTAGTCCAAGTGGCGAGTCAAACCCTGCCTCTGGAGTGGTGTCAAGTTCACTGGCATCTTGCAAGAGCTTGAAGAAGGCTTTATCTGATAAGTGATGGTGGAGAAAACCATCCCCATCACCACCATCATTGTCTACATCTTGGTGTGTCCCATGTTCAGAATCTGAGCCAAAAATACAATGGAGCCTCTGTTGATGTATCACCCTAGTGGAGGCACTGGGTCAGAGTCAGAGTGCCTGATGACCTGTTGTGCTGTTAAAACTTAGTGGCACAATTGAGCCTAATTTGGTTCAGTGTGAGACATTGGGATCAGTAACAGATCCTCTTCCACAGTTGGCATTGGTAATGGCGTCAACTTGGAAGAGACCGGCGGAGGTCTTGGAGGCAGAATGGAAGTCTGTACCCGTGTCGGTATTGTAGTGCTATTAAGAAGAATATATTTACCATTGACTCCATTTTGTATAACTGACTTCATTTTCTGTGCTGACTCCATTTTGTGAAACCAACTCCATTTTTTGTGATCAGACGTAGTTGCAGGGTGGGGAGGGATGTTTTCGCTCTTCACTTGTTTTCACTCCTCACCGAGCAAAGTAAACTGGAACATGTAGTGAAGGATGCGTGCTTGGTATCTTTCAGGGCAGAGATTGTTGTTGCCAGAGAAATGAATGGAATGTACAGCTCTGTGTCAGAGTCATAATACAGGGGCCTGGCCAGCTTCTGTCTTGACCTTGACACAGACCAGTACGGTCAGCTTGGTTTTTCACAACAGAAGAAAGGGGGCGAGGTTTCTAGAACCTTCTCATCAGGTTGAGTAAAGGTAATAAAGGCAGGGTAATCTTGGCACCCGGACAGGAGCTCGCTTGCGGAGCAGATGTGTTGTCACATGGAACTTTTAAGGGTCGCGATCGAGACTTCTGCCTGGGCTAACAAAGGCTCCTCCAGTCGAGTTGGCAGAATTATGAACACTTGCTCGGTGATGTATTCTTCTTATTCACTTCATGTATATAATCTCTAAGTTTCTCTGCTCCATGTATATATGCCATATGTTATTTTGATTTTGTGCCTAAGTTACTTGATATTTGGGAGACTGAATCAATCGATATATTTTGCTTTCCTTCTAAAAGTATTTGATTAATAAATATGTGTGTGTCACTGTTAATGCACCTGAATCTGTTTTCTTGCCTCAACTTAAGAGAGTGCTGGGTCTTGTTTTATTGCCTCGTCTTTTGGAAGTGCTGATTTACGTGTGTTATTTAAAGGTACAGCAGTAAATTTTCCTCCTCTCGGGAGTGCTAGGTTTAGGTGTATCCTATTGCTTCAAATCAGAAGCAATACAGGTATTGGGCCCGAAGTGTGCCTACGGGGTCAGACAGTGCAGAGGAAAGGTATGCAGTCAGGTGAATGACTAGGGGCTCTTACGGGACCTTGGAGCCCAAAGGTACACCCAAAGGACTTAGAACCAAACCAAATGTCTGCAGTACGGCCTCCTTAAGTACTTAAATCTGCTGTACCATCACCATTGACCTGGGGAACACAGGGAGCACCAGCATCAATTGAGGAATTAGCTCTGTGACCAAAGACCTTGAGGGTGAACAACCCACATTAAGATGCCCTTGCACCTTCTTTTTAGGTTCAGAGTGGTGGGATGGGGTCAAGCCCAGCCTCGCGTTTTGATGTTTGCACTTGGACTTCGATTTTGACTTACCATAGGACTCTGAGAGTGAAGTTGACAGCTTGGGGTAACGGCCTTGGCAGCGGGACTGGGTCCACTGCCATTAATACAAAGGCAGTGACTTCTTCTTGTGATGGACGGTGCTTATCTTCATTTTGTGGTCCCACGTTTCCTTTGAGTGCATGAGGGCACATTTATCCCACAAACTTGAATCATGGCTTCAGCCCAGACATCCGAGACCCACCTCATGGAGTTCTGTCACCAACATCTGTTTTCACCAGTCATGGCATGGTTTGAAATCTGTAGTTTGGGATGGTAACATATTCACTGGCACACTGTGTTTTGCTTTTAGAAGTTGTCGGTAGGCTGACAAAATTGGGAGCAAAGCTCCAGATTTCCATTAGAAGACATAGAAAGAGAGTAACTGACATTAGCAAGCAGAGATGGCACTTTTATGTGGCTCTGTCACTTCTTCGGTGGTACGGAGCCCATGCGGAGCCACACAGCACCACCGAGTTGAGTGTGGTAGTACTGCTGAAGAAAGCTTTCCAGATACAGTCTGTCGCCGGCGGTTAGAAATATTCATCAGAACATTTGTGCCACAACAAATACACCATGATTACAGTGGTTTGTTACTCGAAAAGCGATCCCCATATAATTATGTGAAATTGGGATCCATGCAAAGTTTGATAGATGCAAATTACATAAAGATAGCTAACCACACCAATAGAATTTTCCCTCATGGGATGTAAAAGCGTCATAAGTTTTCATGATACAGTTGCATATATCAGACAGGCAAACGTGGTTAGGTATGCAAGCTGAGGAGATGGAGGATTTAGAGTGATGGACAATGTATATCAAGACTCCAAGGATAAGTCAACTGAGATAGTTGAGGAACCATTGGAAGATCTACAAAGGTTACAATCTGACATTCTAAGCTCTGAAAACTGATGACAGTGTGGTGGGGACAGGACTTCAACGAACCAGGAATTAATCATCTACTTTGTTACATATTTGCAGCTTCTGTATTCTGAAAGAATGACACCAATAAATAGGACACGTTACAACGCAAATATTTACAACGCATGACTTTACAATGCAGTTTTAATATCGCAACATCCATTACAACGCATGATTTTACAACTCATGCACCCCAATGCATTTTTTGAAACTACATTTACAATGCATTCCATTACAACACATACCATTACAACACATACCATTACAATGCTGATACTTTCAGGGCAACAGCAGGGTGATTGTTGAATAGTGTAGGGATAAAAAGTACTATTCCCACTCCAGTGAGTGCAACAGTAGGGTAAGTGTTGGATAGTGTAGGGGTAAAAATTACTATTCCTAGTCCAGTGAGTGCAATAGTAGGGTAAGTGTTTTGTTTAGTGTAGGGGTAAAAATGACTATTCCCACTCCAGTGAGTGCAACAGTAGGGTAAGTGTTGGCTAGTGTAGGGTTAAAAATTACTATTCCCCATTACTTACCGTATAATGCGTTGTAATGGCATGCATTGTAATGGCATGCCTTGTAGTGACATGTGTTGTAATGGCTGCATTGTAATGGCATGCAATGTAAAGGCAGTTGCGTTGTAATGACTGCATTGTAAAAGTAGTGCGTTGTTATGACTGCGTTGTATTGGTTGTTTCACAACACCAATATCTGCATAATGCAATGCAAATAGTTCACAAGCTCCCCGATAACAGATAAGAGTGGATGGGAGAAGGATGTAGATCAGCATTTTGAGGACCCTCTTATGAGATAAACTGAGATAACTTGAAAGGTATCACTTAATGTAAGGTTCCAGATAATCTCCACAACCTTCTCACTAGAAGCTACAAAAACCCAAGTATGGGCCCTTAAATACACCCATATTTTGATCCAACTGCCCTAATTTCACTCGTACGTGTGTAGGCTTTTTCATTTGAAGTGGAAATGCTTGCTTATGGCTGGTTTCTGGCAAAATCATGTGTGGGATACAGAGGTCATGATCGGCCATTTTTGCCTGACTCCCAATTATTGGCAAAAAAAGCCCAAACAAGACATTGTAGGGACCATCCTTCAATATTCCATTTGGGCTTTTTCTCACTTTGCTTTCTCGCCGCTCCTTGTTCGTTGATCTTAGTTGGTGGAATTTAAATGCCCCCCACCCTCCTTCCCCAAGATCCAACTCCTTTGTTGCTCCATGCCCAACTTGAGGTTGAGAAAGACCGCCCAGCCTTGTCAAATAAACCATTTACCTGATTCTACCAGTGGCTGTAGTCAAAGAAGGGTTGCATTGTGATGGATGAGGCAGTAGGAGCCTTGTCATGAGCATGGCTGCAGGAACTCATGTGCAAGGAGGCAGAGGAATGCTACTGGAAGCTGGCACCCTAGAAACAATGTAGGAAGCTTTTATAGGGAGACATTTATGTTCAGAAGGCAGAAGGCGTGTCTGGGATAGTGATGTCTTTGAAGAAGAGGGGTAAAGGCCAAGTCCTGAGAAAGGACGGGGTGCTTTGCTTCACTCTAGAACGTCATAGACATACATAACGTATATGCTACTGTATTGTACTATTGGTGTCTGGTAAGCGTCAATACAGGTGGCATGATCTCAGCGGTGGCTGGTGGAATTTGAAAGGGGCAAGCCGTCTCTTGTACAGCGACGGCTACTCTGCAATTACAGAGGAGCATCGCCCCACTGGCTCAGAGCCAGCAGCTGAAAAATTAAACAATATTTAATTATTATTTTACTTTTCAGTTGCTTGCTAAGCCAGCGTGTGTAGGGAGGGGGGGCTATAGGAGGGGAAGAAGGAGTGCAGTGCACTTCTGAGTGCGCATGTGTATTTGGCCGGACGTCTTAGGCTGGTCAAACACACATGCGCAGTTAGGTTTCTCCAACCCAGCTGTTTTGCACAGCTGGGCTGGAGAAACAGCACAGACTCCCTGTGCCTGAGCGAGCATTAAGCCAGCCCGCTCAGGCCAATCACTGCGCTACTCTCATAGCATGAGAGCAGCCCAGGGATTACACAGGGAGTCTGTGATGCTGTCCCAGAGTCTGCTGGGACCAGGAAGAAGAGGAAGACGGAGGTGCGAGGTTCGAAGTGGCCAGCTGTTCCAGGTGAGTCCTTTTATATTTTTTTGTCTCTCCCACGCTCCTCCCTGGGCCACCTCCACCAGCCTCACCACTGTTTGTTTGTGGCAGCCATCACTGCTCTTGTATGCATTTAACATGCGGGATTGTTTAACTTTAGGACATCAGTTTATATCACTTTATTGAGAGGCATTTATTAACAGTTTTAACACATGCCTCTCAATATAGTGATATAAACTGGTGTACTAAAGTGAAACGCGCTCGCATGATAAAAACACACAAAGGGCGCCCTTTTAAATATGCGAGTTCGGGATGTGTGCTCTGCTGTGCCGGCCTGCGGTTTATTTTTATTGTTTCAAAATCTGTACAAGCATTCGCATTAGGGTAATTTTGAGCTATTGCCGTTGCAAATGATAATGTTTGTTAGATTTTGTTTTGTCAAAAAATATTCCATCAGTACCATGAATAATGAAATAAAATCCATAAAACAAGGAAATGGTGCAGTACCACAGGCTGTTACTAGGTGTCCCTGTGGAGTTGTAAAGGGACCTGTATCAGCAACTTAATGTACTCCACCCTTAATGCAATTATAAAAAATAAAAAAAAGATTGCACCTGAGCCTACTTTTCCATTTGTTTTTATTGGAAGTATTCTCAGTTATAATCTTTCTTTTGATAATTGCATTAATGATGCATTATCTTATGTGGATAATAGAGGGCTATTTATAACTCAACAGGAACACCTAGTAACAGCCTGTGGTATTGCACCACTTCCTTGCTTTGTGGATTTCTTTAATTACTTATGTTACTGCTGGGGTATTTTTTGACCCAAAAAATAATCTAACAAACATTCTTATTTGCAACTAAAATAGACACGATACTGCCTTTAATAATCATTAAACTGGCTGTGCAACATGACAACTAGGAAAAACGAGAAGGGAGAGATGGTGACCGTGCCTTCGGAAATAGTACGCTCATTTCTGTCACCCAGAGGAAATAGAGCAGGCTGCAGAAGCAGGCTTCTTCGCATCCATCAATGTGACACGGCTTAAGTGGCGAGGAAAGGGAGCGCCGACATGGTTATAACCAGAGCCGCAAAAGAAATGTCCACCAATGAATCACTTGGGATGATGGATTCCCAGGGAATTGTATAAGAAATGCAAGGGAGAGACAATCTCCTCGCTGTAGGGTTTCTCCAGGTATAATAGAAAGAGGAGACAAAGGGAGAGCTAGACAAGGTCCTAATATAACAAACATTCTTATTTGCAACTAAAATAGACACTATACTGCCTTTAATAATCATTAAACTGGCTGTGCAACATGACAACTAGGAAAAACGAGAAGGGAGAGATGGTGACCGTGCCTTCGGAAATAGTACGCTCATTTCTGTCACCCAGAGGAAATAGAGAAGGCTGCAGAAGCAGGCTTCTTCGCATCCATCAATGTGACACGGCTTATGTGGCGAGGAAAGGGAGCGCCGACATGGTTATAACCAGAGCCGCAAAAGAAATGTCCACCAATGAATCACTTGGGATGATGGATTCCCAGGGAATTGTATAAGAAATGCAAGGGAGAGACAATCTCCTCGCTGTAGGGTTTCTCCAGGTATAATAGAAAGAGGAGACAAAGGGAGAGCTAGACAAGGTCCTAATATCAGATGACAGCGAGTGCTGCAGTTACAGCTGACCTCTGCTAAACTCGAGTTAGGGCATGGGGATAAGATTTCAAGAAACAATTCCACTGGTGAGTCACAGGTAGACTTTGTGCAGGGAAGCTCGTCCGGAGAAAAGCTGCGATTACTGGTACCCGTGCTAGGTAGTGGAAGGAGGATCACAATGACAACATTGTCCGCTCAATTAATCAATCAATCAATCAGGGGGTTTATAAAACGCGCTGCTCACCCCTGAGGGTCTCAACGCTCTGGGGGGCGGGGGGGGGGAGCCCTGGATCAGTCGAAGAGCCAGGTTTTAAGGTCCCTCCTGAACGTGTACAGGGTTTGGGAGCGTCTGATGTTCACAGGGAGCTCGTTCCGGGTCTTGGCTGCGATGTAGGAGAAGGCTCTCCCGCCTGCTCTGTTCTTGCAGTTGCGCGGGACATCTGCCAGGGCGAGGTCCGCAGAGCGGAGGTTCCTCTTGGGTGCGTGGAAGGAGACTCTCTCGTTGAGGTATTTGGGTCTGATGTTGTTGAGGGATTTGTAGGTGGGGGTGAAGACCTTTTAGTTGACCTTCTTCTCGACGGGGAGCCAGTGGAGGTCTCGTAGGTGTTGGGTTATGTGTTCGTGGGGTGGTGTTCCGAGGACGAGTCTGGCTGCGGCATTCTGGATGGTTTGGAGTTTGTGTAAAAGAGTTCTATTGATTCCGGCGAGCAGTCGAGGAGTATGAATGGATCCAATGAATCCAATGGTAGCAAGCCTTCAGAATTTTTGTTGTGTGCTGGAGCGTGTGTAGCGTGAACCTAGCTAGACAGCAAGAGAGCGCTACACAAGGGCAGAATTGGCATAAGTTATAACCACTGTATGAAGCGCCATCCGTGGGGACAGAAGCACTATGGAGGTGGGGGGGTGCAGCAATAGCAATAGCAGTTTATTGTCCCTGGGGACTGACACAGGACACAAAAGGCTCCATTTTCAGGAGGGGGTCTGGACTCGTGGAGCAGGGAGGGATGATGCTGCAAAACTCTTCCACCCCTCATTTCTTGGCTCAGCTGCTGTAGGAAGTGCGTGGGGGCTGAAAGAGCAACAAACCTGAACACTAAGAACAACAAACCTGACGCAGCAGCAGAGAGGGTGGTGTAAGTAGCTGAATCGGATTCCCGTCCCTGACGTCTGTGCAAACTTAACCCCCTCTTCACCCCCTTCTCACCTCTCTGAAAGATGAAGGGCTTTGAAGAGCAGCGACGCTGAGCTGGAGGAGAAATGTACATCTACGAGCCGCGGCGTGCTAAACAAACAAAGGCGCGGCCGCAATTGTTGAAGATACAGCTTAGCATGCCTGCACTGCAATTAAAGAAAAACAGAAAGAGGTCTCCGAAATGCCACCAAAACAATTTAAACTTGACGCTGAGCAGGAGGAGAAATGACCATCTACGAGCCACGCCGTGCTAAGCAAACAAAGGCGCGGCCGTCATAGATCAAGATACAGCTGGGAATGCCTGCGCTGAAATGCCACAAAACAATTTAAACGGAAGGGAACTGTAGTTGAGGGGTGCTGTTGAGCCAGTACGCGGAAATGATGTTACGCTGTATGAGCCATTTAGGCCACAGCAAATAAGACCAACACTTTAGAGTGCCAATGGGAGGCCAGCAGGCGGGAGCTAAGTCCTTTTTCGGGTACACCAGGTCTTCCAGACAGCGCATGCGTGCTGCCTAGGTTCGACCTAAAAAACTGGAAGGTCTCCATTACCCCCCTCGTCCTCCCACTTACCTGGTAATTCCTGTTCTGGAACAAGCACAGTGGCCCACAACAGGGTGTGCTGCTGCTGTCCAGTCCAGGAAGGGAGGCTTTGAACTGCAAGGCCGCCCACTTTGAGGAGCGAATAAATAAGGCAGGCAATTCTTCAAGGGAAGCCTATAAAATCTTCAAAGAGCTTATTACGGCTCCCATCCCCCCACCCTCTCAGGTGGCGAATCCCAATAGATGCAATGAGCTGGCTCAGTTTTTTGACACCAAAATACAAAATATCCTAGCTAGCCTTCCCCCTAGTTTAGGTGATATGAGCACAGCAGCCCCCAAGGGGGTTTTAGGCATGAAGGGTTTTGATACAATCTCCCCCATTTCAAGGGAGGCCTTCCGTGAGGAGCTTTCGGCTCTGAAGAGTGGCTCCCCGCTGGATCCTATGCCTATCCGGATCCTCAAACAATGTGTGGATCCGATTGTTGGTCCTGCAATTGATCTTCTGAATGCCTCCTTCACCCATGGCATTGTTCCACCAAGCTGGAAGCAGGCCATTGTCAAGGCCCTTTTGAAAAAGCCTGGCCTTGACCCCACTGATCTGGCAAATTACCGCCCCATCTCACTCCTGCCGGGCCTGAATAAGATCGCGGAGAAGTTTGTTAATCGCCAGCTCTCCGGCTTCCTGGAAGCCAACAATTCATTAGGCCGGACGCAGACTGGCTTTCGCCCAGGCCAGGGAACTGACGCGGCCTTGCTAGCGATGGTGGAAGAAGGCAGATGCATCTTAGATTCAGGAGGTTCCGCGGCGCTGGTACTCCTGGATCTAAGCGCAGCTTTCGATACGGTGGACTATAATATTCTGATCCACCGTCTGGGAAACATTGGAGTAGGGGGACGGGCCCTCCAGTGGCTTCAGTCATATCTGAGTGGTCGCTCTTATCAGGTTTGCGACGGCGATTTTAGATCTTCGCCTATTCCCCTCCAGTGTGGAGTCCCGCAGGGCTCTTCGTTGAGCCCTACGCTTTTTAACGTCTATATGGCCCCGCTGGAGGAGATGGTGGCACCCTTTGGAGTGACTATGGCAACCTAAGCAGACGACACTCAATTGATTGTTTCCCTGTCTCTTTCAGAAAGTCAGGGGGAGAAGTTCGCTGCTTGCCTCACCAACATCGTGGCATGGATGGCGGAATCCCGGCTTAAACTGAATGGGTCGAAAACGGAGCTAATGCTCCTTGGCAATTTGTGCTCGTCACTGCCCAAATGTATGTGGCCGGCCAGTATGGGAGCCCTTCCGGCCCCCAAGGACGCTATAAAAAGTCTTGGGGTATGGCTGGAACCTGAGCTGTCTTTTATTACTCAAGCCAAGCGAGTGGCCGGGACGTGTTACGGGCTGCTTCGCTCAGTCCGAAAAATCCTGCCGCTCCTTCCTGATAATTCCAGGAGACTTCTGATCCAGGGATTGGTGCTTTCGAGGCTGGATTATAGCAATGCCCTCTTCCTGGCGGCACCTGAATCGACTTTGAATGTTCTTCAAAGAGCACAGAATGCAGCTGCGCGGATGCTTACTGGTACAGCCAAAAGCTCTTCAGCTCGGCCTGCCTTGGAGGCCTTGCACTGGCTACCAATTAGATCACGCATCAAATTCAAATCCCTCTGCATGGTGTTTAAGACTCTACAAGGATCCGGCCCCCCCATTCTTAGAGATTTGATCCGCCCCTATAAACCCTTCCGTGCCCTTCGCTCTGAAGCTGGGAACCTTGTAGTGATACCCAGAGCAAAAAAGGTGAAAACGGGTGGACGTCGTTTTTCCATTAACGCGGGTCATCTTTGGAATTCCTTACCAGCGGCTCTGCGTAATGAATCCAACCTGATAAAATTCCGCAAAACACTTAAGACCCTTCTTTTCCCTTTGTAGGTTCCTTCTGATGTTCTGGGATAGTGGCTCAGTGTATTACTTAGCGCTGGGACGCTCAAGGGCAGCCATGCGCTTTAGAAATCTGTTTTCATTTCATTTCATTTCATTTCAAGCATGCCCTCTCAGCCTCCAATGCAATTAGCATGCTAGAAACAGATACTCTGCGTGTGGTAAAACATGCACAGTGTATCTGTTTACAGCATGCATGTGGCTTGATGTCACAGAGTCCCATGACTCTGTGACCTCGAGTCCCATGCCTGTAATCCTTCACAGGCTGCAAGCAACACCCTTTCCCAACATGTCACAGGTGACGAGTTGGGAATGTTGCTTGCAGCCTGTGAAAGTGATTGACAGAAATACAGGGCTTATGCCCTAGACACCCAGGCCTTCTTGTAAATGTGGCACTTCTGCGCATCATGAATGGACGGTCTCTTTAGACACCCGAAAAGTGCAAGCAAGGGCTGGCACTAGGACAGTCCTTAGACTGCATAGGGAGTTTTTTTTTAAATGGAAAGTGCTGAGGGACACATGCTCACTAGAGCATGTGTCCCAATTAAAAGTACCTGGCTCCCTGACTCTCATCACAGCAAGTGTGAGAGGCAGCTGGGCTCTGAGGCAGCACACGGCATGCACTTAAGGTCCCTATTTTTTTTTTTTACTAACTTATGCAGATGGTAATTCTCTTGGCAATTACTATACACATAACTTGAAAAACAAGGTGGGCGGCGACCTGGCACTCTTTAGTGGCAGCCGCTGCAGGCCACAGGTGACGTGTTGGGAAAGCTTGTTGCTTGCAGACTGTTAAAGTGATTGACCGGGAGTCCAGGGAATACAGGGCTTATACCCTAGACTCTCGGAACTGCTTGTAAATATGACGCTGCTGTGGGCCATGAATGGGAGGTCTCTTCAGACCCCCAAAAAAGAGCAAGCGAGGGGTGGAGCTAGGTCAGCTCTTAGACTGCATAGGGATTATTTTTTTGTACAAATAAATGCTGAGACACACATGTTCACTAGGGCATGTGTCCCACTTGAAATTGCCTGGCTGCCTGACTCTCATCACAGCGAATGAGAGAGGCTGCCAGGCACTGAGGCAGCACCCGGCACAGGCTTAAAACCTTTTTTTCTGTTTCTTGTTTTTTAAACGTCAAAGGATGGTAATTGCTCTTGGCATTTACCACCCACATAACTTGAAAAACGAGGTGGGCGGCGCCCTCTACTGGCAGTCGCTGTTACATGATATAAGGTTTGTTGATAAGGGAAACTGTACCAAAAATAATGTCTCAAAAAAACACTTGCATGACTACATCCCCGTCTACTCACTCTCCTTCATTAGTCATAAATGATGCTGCTGCTGGCTAGCTGCATCTTTTGTTGGTTTGTCTTGGAAAATGTTTGGAGGGCGAGTGTCAAGTAATAAAGTACACCAAGAATTGATATAACGATGTGGAAAGCAGTTGGCTCACACAGTAACATTTGACCGTTTTTAGGTCAAGCCTAGCGCAGCGCCCATGTGCTTCTCTATGGGAGTCTTCTTGTGAGCACTCCAAAACTTCTTCGTGTGGGTGTGACTACACCCACAAATTTGGTTGGCCTTTGCATATGGCTTTCAATAATGAAAGCACACAAATGGCCAAAGGTGGGTGCATTTTCCACTTCTTCTTCAAATGTTCACTCCCACTGCGTTTGGGTCTAGGGAGTGAGCAGCGGCGCGCAGGGTGCAGCTGCAGTCCTCGTCGTGTCGTGGATCATGTTACTAAATAAACACAGCGCGGTCGCTTTCACTTTTGCGGCCGCACTTTTTTTTTCACTCCCCACCATTTCCCACAAGCCTATGACTGCGCTTAGTCATCTCCATTTCCCGTCTCTCCTTCTGTCTAGGCAAATCAGACATAGTATAAATTTAGAGCCGTTGAGGGGCAGGCAGGCCTCAGGCGCGTGTCACCTTTCCCAGAGGTCGCTCCCGCCTTGAACGGCATTCCGTTTTATGCGTTGAACTGTATTTACACCAACCCAGTGCATGTGCAGCACTCGATAACTGATAAACAACTGGGGCTCTGGCCCTGGGAAAGCATAAATAGCCGCTGTGGACCTACGCAGCCTATTTAGTCACTCATTCAACTCAAATTAACGCCTGCTGTCTCTAGCTTTGGCATGTGTAACAGGAGCAACCATTTGCTGTCCTTAGCTTGTCTTGTTTGGAGCTTGCGGTCTTGGGAGATGCTGACTTTTGAAATATGGAGGCGATCCTCGTTTCCGCTTTGACACTTTGGGGCCGATCCCGATGTCGGACGGACTCAGGTCTGTCCGACATCGGTCAGGAGCCGTAACCGACTGACCTGCTGATGTCGGTTACGGCCCTTCAAGTACGATGCGACCGAACAGGGTTCGGTCGCACTCGTATACTTCACAATGCAAGCATGCATTCCTAGCAAAATGCATGCTTGCATTGTGAAAAGCAGGGGTGCAGTTCATCCTTGCACCATGTGTCCGTCACCCCAAGGTGCCTGCCACCGGGTGCAGGGATCCACAGAGGTGGGGCCCCAAATGACAGTTTCCGACTGCCTTTTCGTGCCGGAAAGACCGGCATGAAAAGCCAGTGAAAAACTGCCGTCGTACTCCCTCGGTCGCAAAGAGGTGGAGTACTGAGGGATTTCCGGACGGCGGACGGGCTCTCTGAGCCTGTCGTCCCCAATCCGGAAATCCGAGTCGGATTCCTTTCCGACCAAGCCCATCAGAATGGCTCGGTCGGAAAGGAATCCTGCCGACACGTTCCGATTCGGTCGGAAGGGCTTCGACCATCGTTCGGAGCCCTTCTGACCGAAATCGGAATCGGCTCCTTTGTTGTCAGGAATAAAGACGAATATGTCTTGCCTGAAGCAGGGAATATACATTCCACTTCTGAATGGACCTGGGTAAGAGATGTTATTCTTCAAAACTATGAATGACCAGGCAAGAGCTCCAGCAAAGCTTTTCTGACTCAAGCTGCTAATAGTTATTTAATGGTAGTCTTCACTCTGGAAGAATCCTGCCAGGTTTTCGTTTCTAATCTCTTTGAATTTCTACCTGAGTGAGTACTCTGATGAAGCCAGCTTGTGTGTTCTCAGAGCCTGCAGCTGAGACAATAGGGCCGCAGAATCCTTTCACCTCTTGTTGTCAGACAAATCCAGAACTAGGATTGTGGGGCCTGCATGTCTGAGGACGCAAAGATCCTTATCCAAGTTGTCTTGCACGATATTATTAGAAAGCTAAAATGGATTGCTACACTATTAGTAAACCTGACAAAATATGTAAACCATAATTCAGAAGAAGAAATAACACGTAGTGACATCTTTTTCTGATAACATATCAAAAAGTGTGGTGCACAGCGTTAAGGACAGGGTTATGAAGTAGGTCACATGGCAAATTTTCAGGCACCTATCCTACAGACTTGGTACTTGCCACAGATAGGGATATAATTTAAAATGGAGCACGTTCAAATATTACGTAATGTCTTTTCTAGCGCTTTGTTTTTATGAAGTTAGACAGAACATGTGCAATTTAGCAATGAAAACATTCATGCCCTGGGTGGTTCCCACATTAATGCCACACTGTGTCTGCATGCCGGCTGAGGACTGGAGTGTTGGTGATGATTTACTGCTCACTAGGCACTTTGTTTCATCTCCCCAGCTCGCCCCAACAACACTTCCCTCCCCGGACTCAGCATTTAAATAGCCGCAGGCCTTTCCAGGGAGGGCGGCAGCTCTCACTGCTATGGTGCTTTGCACACCAAAAACTGAGTAAAAGTGACCTTTAATGCAGTGTTAGCTGCACAACACAGTCTTCATCTCTCCCTACAGCTTGCATGTTCAGACAGCCTGTGCCCGTCCACCTACATAATTTACTTTTATGCCCCTTTATCACTTAATTAAATAATAGTGCTTTTGTGTTTTCCGCCATTACAACAAATTATAATCTATATCTGGCTATAATATCAATGGAGTACATTATAAACAGAGTGCTGTTATTGCTCCATTGCTGTTTCTGAAAACAAGCACTTATAAGGCCCCAAAGGCGAGACCTATTGGCTATGCCAATGCTTGTTTTTTAGAGATTCTACAGGCTTACTTGCTTGCTTAATAACATCGAGTAGGTGAACCTTTGCATCAATAATAGCACTTTCTGCTTCTGTAGCTAGTCAAAGGATATTTTTCCCTTTGCTTTAATTGCTTCATTAAATACCATGAAAGTAATTTCTTTATTTAATCACCTGCGAGGGTCACTATATAGCCAACATTTCAAGCATGCTACAAGTAAATGTATTTATTTATGTGGATTTTAAATGTATTTCAGTATATTTTTATATGAAAAATGCAACATCTGGGATATTCTTCGACTCTATTATGGTGGGACACGCTGAGATTACTGCTGGGACAGGGCTGTAGTGCTATATAATAACTCAATACCATGGAACACAGCAGGTAATAAAAAATAATATCATCTTGTGGCCTGTATCCCATGGGCCCCTTACATGAAATAGGTTGTCATAAAGTTGCTAGTTTCATAACTGGTGTGTCCTCTGCTTATGGTCATTTCGCTAGGCGTTTTCAAATAGTTTTCCAAAATTATTTATTTGGTGTTAGATCAATGTTTATATATGTTCTACTTGAAAAACAATTAAAAAATATAAAAGCAGCCTATATTTTTCCAATTTGAATAAAACAAATAAAACAAAAAATAAAACTTTGAATATCATAAACACAAATTATATTTATAAACAGCATATGCGTTTAGTGTTTGATTCGTGTTTGTATGCAGTACATGCACTGTGTATGGTACATTTACAATTGCTCTATCCAAATGTGGTTTGTTTACGTGCTAAGTACATGATATGTTTCCATACCTCCATATTTAATTACCTCCTTAAACTTTCCTCAACCCGGTTCTTACGTTAAATGAGGTCATACCACCTCCCCAAAGTCACCACCTAACCTAGTTATAACAAAAAACCCTCTCCTGCCTCACTTCTTCCTCCCACTCCTGCCTCACTTCCTCCTTAGGCCCCTCCTCACCTGGCCACTATTGGGAGGCACATCCACATCCAAACCTATTTTTAGGTTTGACATCTATGGCGTATGTGTGGAAATTGAAAATAATTGCTGTTAGCAAGAGCTGAAGCCATCTTGTTTGCAGCATCCATTTTGTTACCCATGTGATTCTGCCGTCTTCACTGTTGCCTGCTTTTCTATTCTGCTTGAGTCATCAACTTTAGTTAACTCCTTCTGTACTGAGTCAGAGCAATGTATGAGCTCAGAAAAGCCTGTAGCTGCTAGAATGCACCTGTTTGAGAATGTAACTGTCTATCATATCCTACTGATGTAAGCAGGTCTGTTTCCCCTCCCACTTTGCTGACTAAGTGATATTCATCTGCCCATGTTTGTCAGTATCTATTCCTGTGTAGGCCTGTTTCCTCTATTTGTAACTACATGCTTACTCTGCAACAAACTGTGTATAAAAGGCCCATGGTTTCTGTATTCCATGTACTATCTCCTACAGCGCCTGAGGGTGTTGTATTCATGTAGTCCCACTCATGAGTGATTAATAAACTTGTTATTTTGAATTCCAGCTTCAGTGCCAATCTTTTCTTTGTTAGTCTAAGGACCCGTGGACAAACTTAAGGGTGAACCATGCACCGGTGTGCCCCTGAGAAGGCACATTTCCACAGTTTGGCGCCCGACTCGTTGGGCTCATCGGAGACACGGCCGTCCGAAGGAATGGTCTTGACGGAGGAATGGAAACTTACTGAGGAGACATCCTGCACAAGGAGACCTTTTGTCTTTGCAGACCGAAGTGCTTTTCCGGTTTTCCCGATTTGACCCTCCAGGTGGTGGCTGGTCCCAACTGAGAGCTCCTTTGGCGCAAGTTTTTCAGTGACCATTAGGTCGACCAAGAGATTGGCAGTTGGAGGTTGGAGACTTTTGTTTGGTAAGGTCGCTGAAGCGACACTCTTGATTTTGGATTTGCTTGGCCAAGATTCTGGTTTCGTTTGTTTGTTTATTGCAATAAATAAAGGCAGGTAATGTGGAGATTTTTCTTTACTTTGAAATATCTGGGATAAGTAATATTTTACTACCAAATTGGTAGCATGCCTGCTCCTAGCACACTTCGTAGGTTGTGTTGCTGTCTTGGTGGTACCAAAATGGATTTAGAAAGTAGTCAGCCGGCTCCCCTAGAGGGGACACCTAATAGGTACATGTACATTAAATACGGTATTTCTTCCATAATGTATAGTACACTGTGGAACAAATATACGAAAAAGGATTCTGATCTACGATGGCCAGTAAATGGGTCATTTGATTTTAAAAAGTATGTTGAGCAGTGCCTGTTTAAACGAAAGAGTCGACAAGATATGTTTGATTGTCTACGAATGTGGGAGAAAACAGTGCATTAGAGAGTGAGGAAAGAAGAAGCTATAGCAGAAAAAGAACAGCGAAAATATATAAAAAAGCATTGGAATTGAAAAATAAGGAGATGAAGGAAATAAAAGAAAAACAAGATAGGGAGCGTTGTTTAGAGGTAACTGGCCAGTACCCTATTAGGTGCCCCATTTATCCCATACTAATAGACCTCAAGATGATTCTATTTTGTTAGATCGACCTCCACCCCCCTATAAATTCCCTAGTGCCCCTGAGAATGAAGGTTCTGATGAAGAGCATTTGTCTTCAGAAGAAAAAGATGAAGATAAGCAGGACGGGCGGAAGACTAACTCTACTTTGACCACTGAATTTAAGGCCACTCTTAGATCCGCTGTTCGTAAAGCAGCTCATGGGAGTGCCTCCGCCCCAGAACTCATAGCAATGGTTCCACAGTGGATAGATTTAGAGCAGTTATATTTTGTGGAGACGTTTACTTGGGAAGTAATACTCAGTTTTAGAAAACATTCTGATGATTTAGAGCCCTCTGATATAAATTCTAATTATAAACAATTAAGTGATGGCACCTTTCTTCCCTCCCAGGTGCCTGATGTAATTAGGCGAGTGGTTAAATTGCGCACTGAGATGTTCCGTCAGTGAGAGGAGAAAAAAGCAGCTGGTAAAACTACAACTGAACAAACAGTTCAGACCCTGGAGCGACAAGAGGGATCTACGGGGACAGATAAAGATACTTGTGATATTGAAGTTACTATGAAACCCATGCGTGAAGCAGCACCTCTGTATGTTCCCCCAGAGGGAGCGGGAATGAATGATGATAAAGATTCAGATGATGCAAAGGGATATTTTGTTTATAATAGGGTCTACACGCCTTGGAGTAGAGCAGACGTCATGGCTCTTAAAGCTGCTTTGCCTGACCAACGGAAAAACCCGGCCGCTTTTTATGAAGAAGTGGAAGGAGCTATTAGCTCCTGTACTATGACTGCCAGATATTGACATGTTTTTTGGACTTATTTTACCCCCTGATATGTGGAGATCAATTTGGAAGGTAGATGATAATGTAGCCTATGGTGATACTTGGGTGCATTTAGAGCAAATAGATGCGGCTAAAGAGCCTGCGCAGAAACCTCTACAGGAGATATTAGATCTTCCCAAAGCTATTGTGATTAAATTGAAAACTCTTTATACCCCCTAAGAAAATAGATTGGACTACATTAGCGTATTGTATACAGAAAGCGGATGAGTCAGTCCATGATTTTAGTGCGCAGTCATTGACAGATGCCACGGATAAGCATCCGTTCCTCAGCAAATTTGTCGCTAACATGTTGCCAGAAATAGATAGTCGCCTAAAGGCCAGCGAGAGTTCGTGGACTACGTCTTCCCAGTCTCCCTTTTGACTATGGCTCAGTATTATGAGCAACAGGAATTAGATGCAAAAGACAAGGAGGATAAAAAGGTTAAGGATCTAAAAACGAAAGTTATGTTGGCTCAAGTCTATGGTCCCTCATTTAGAGGTGGTGGTAGAGGTGGACATGCGATGTATTGCCCTGGTGTACCCCCTTTTCCTCAAGCAACTTTGTCTTCTGATCAGTGTGCTTATTGTAAAGAAATTGGGCATTGGCGTGCTGTGCTCCCCCTTTTGCAAGGTCAGCAGTATCAGCGGGATAGAGGAAGTATGAGAAACAGCCCAGGGAACACAGGAAATAGGGGAGGCATGGTTATTCATACCAGAATTGAGGCAGTTGAACACAATCCAAATTCTTTTAATAACTTTGATAAACGAAACCAATACCAAATGTCTGATTATTCGGCTGATGGTCCTAAGGATTCTGATTATGCATAGGTGAGGAACAGGTTGAGGTCCGTAGATCAGAGGGGTCCCTATGTCGATGCAAAAGTCTTGGGTTCTACTGATCAGTTTCTGGTTGATACAGGAGCTAATCGTATTGGTTCCTAGGGCTCCCCTGTCTGGCACAATGATAACATCGATAGGGTTTGATGGGACACCTACACTTAACACACTGTCACAGCCACTTGCATTTAGTCTTGATAAATTCACTGCAACATCTCCATTTCTGCTTTCCCCTAACACGCAGGATAACATTGTGGGTATTGATATGCTTAAACATTTTCGTGCTACAATACGTTGTTTCCCAGAGGGTGTGCGTGTTATTTTAAACAATAACTATCCAATGGTTGAGAGGTCTTGTCTTATTAAAGAGGATATTGTTTTGGCATTGTTACCTAGTACCTTGTGGGCTACATCAGATAGCGATGTGGGACAAATGGTTATCTCACCAGTACATATTCAAGTGAAAGAAGGTGCTTCTTTGCCTCGACTGCCCCAATATAAAATATCTCGGGTGGACGAAGAAGCATTGATACACATTGTTCAGGATTTGATTAAGGTGGGGGTTGTGGAAGAAGTCCCTTACAATACCTGTAATAGTCCTATTCTTCCTATTTTGAAAAAAGACGCTGATTCTAAAATGTATAGATTCATCATTGATTTGCGAGAGGTTAACAAGATCGTAGTGCCCCAATATCCGGTAGTCTCTGACATCACAACACTTCTTACTATGGTTCCTCCTACTGCAACTACAGTCAGTGTGATCGATTTGAAGAATGCATTCTTCTCGATACCTATTCATCCTGACAGCTGTTATTTGTTCGGCTTCACTTTGAATAATCGATCATTCAGATTTTGTTGAGCTCCACAAGGGTATACAGAGAGTCTTAGCATTTATAGCCAGGCATTGAAAAGGCAGCTTGATTCTTTCCCTGTGCCAAAAGGGGTGGCTCTTATTCAATATGTTGATGACATCTTGTTGTCTGCCGATACCCCTGAACAGTGTGAAGAAGGAACACTGTTATTGCTATCATTCCTTGCCTCTCAACATCACAAAGTCTCTTGGAAGAAATTGCAATATTGTAGACAGCAGGTTACCTATTTAGGTCACCTCCTGTCTAAGGAGGGACATGCACTTACACCAAATCGCATTCAAGCTATTTTAGACACGCCTGTGCTTCATACTCTGAAGGATGTTCGTGCCCTGATTGGTCTTACTTCTTTCTGTAGGCAGTGGATCCCTAGCTTTTCTCACATTGTTAAACCCTTGTTGGTCCTTTTGACTAAAGACACTCCGATACCCCTCCCACTACTGAATGCCAGTATGCTTTCCAACAGTTGCGTCAAGCTCTTTGTTCTGCACCAGTATTAGGAACTCCAGACTACACTAAGGCTTTCACACTCTATGTACACAAGAGGGACGGTTGTGCTCTCTCAGTTTTAACACAGACACACAGTGATAAGCAGCGTCCTTGTGCATATTTCTCAGCTGTCCTTGATCCAGTCGCCTGTGCGTTGCCTGGGTGTTTTCGAGCGGTGGCGGCAACAGCTGTGTCCATACGTCAAAGTGAGGGAATAGTCTTGTAACACAGATTGCTTGTGCTAGTACCCCATTCAGTTGATGCTCTTTTAAATCAAACGAAAACACATTTGACTAGTGCCCGCTTGACAGGATATGAATTGATACTTTTGGCTCCTCATATCACACTGAAAAGATGCTCGACTCGACCTGCTACATTATTGCCATTTCTAGCCACTCAGTCTCAGTCACAAGAGTTACATGATTGTATATTCCTTACTGAAGAACAAACAAAGGGTTGTGTTGACCTACAAGATACGCCCCTTTCTAGTGTTGATAGGGAACTGTGGGTTGATGGGACCTGCTTGAAGTTGCCTGATGGCACGACATCCGCTGCCTATGCAATCACAACACTTCAGACAGTAGTTGAGACAGCTCGCATTCCACAGAAGTCAGCTCAAGCAGCCGAGTTGATAGCATTGACAAGAGCATGTGAGCTTAGTAGAGATCCACTTGTTAACATCTACACCAATAGCCGATATGCTTTTGGAGTGGCTCATGATTTTGGGCAACTCTGGAAGGAAAGAGGCTTTCTTACTTCACATGGGACGCACATAGTGCATGGGGAATTAGTACACAATCCCCTTACTGCCTTGACATATCCTAAGAAAGTGGCAATTGTTAAATGTAGCGCACACAAGAAAGAGACTGATAAAATAGGAAAAGACAATGCCTTTGCGCATCACACAGCTCGTGGGTCTGCAATGCAGCAAAGTACTACACCCATGTATGTAGTTAAGTCACAGGCTGAGCGTTGGCATGATGCCAGGCAAGAGGTACTGGATGTTCAATGATCTGCTTCTGTTGAGAAATTAGACCAATGGTCTGAGAAGGGAACATTGGATGATGAGGGCTGTTGGAGGAATAAAGAAATGACAAAATGGAAGTTACGCACAGCCTATTTACATCCTATGATTCACATTGCACATGGGCCGGCACATGTTGGAGCATCCTCAATGGCAAAGCAACTTTTATGCAAGTTTGCGATCATCCAAATATTGCCGGCACAGCTAAAAAGATTGTCCAGTCTTGTCTGATCTGTCTCCAATATAATCCTGGAAAGGGAACACGAACTCCAGCAGGAGGGTTTGCCATACCTACTGCACCTTTTGAGGTTCTGCAAATGGATTAAATACAGTTTGAGCGTTGTAACAACCTAAAATATGTCTTGGT
This sequence comes from Triturus cristatus, assembly GCF_964204655.1. Lineage (NCBI taxonomy): Eukaryota > Metazoa > Chordata > Amphibia > Caudata > Salamandridae > Triturus > Triturus cristatus. Next base: position 84,698,827 of record NC_140584.1, on the reverse strand, counting down.
AGTGATTTGCGCCTTCAGTAAATGGGTGGAGGCATACGCTATGAAAGATAATACAGCTCTTACAACAGCAAAGGTGCTCCTAAAGGAGTTTTTCCCCAGCTTCAGCATTTGTCGAGTTTTGTGGAGTGACAACGGACCCCATTTCATTGGGCAAGTTTTTGATTACCTCATGAAAGGGTTAGGAATTAAACAGAGGTTCCATGCTGCTTTTCACCCAAAATCAGCAGGGCTAGTGGAACGTTACAATTCTACCCTCAAGCTAAAATTGGCCAAAATACAGGCTTCCACATCTTTGAAATGGCCTGATGCACTGCCATTAGCGTTGCTATCTATTAGATCGATACCACATACACGATCTGGCCTCACACCGTATGAGGTGGTTTTTGGAAGGCCAATGAATATTTGGGGGATTCTTAAGCCACGCCCTATACATGATGTACCCTATGTATTGATGAACGACTATTTGTCTCGGTTGACTGACAGTTTGTCTTCTATTTATCAACAGGTTCGGGAGACTCTTCCAGACAGGTCGCAGGGTGAGAGCCATAATCTACGGCCTAGGGAATTTGTCCTAACGAAGTCCTTTCAGTGGACCAGCTCCATGGAGCCTCGTTGGCGTGGCCCTGAGCAGGTGCTCTTGGCTACCAGGACTGCGGTTCGAGTGACCAACCGGAAGAACTGGGTCCACGCAACCCATTGTCGGAAGGTCTTGCAGGACCTAGTGAGCCCAGCTGTGTTGGCAGAACATCGCGACATCCTGGACACAGAGAAAGGACATGCCACGTCACCTGAAGGACCTGAGGAAGTCTTCCCGGACCACACGATCCCTGGTGCATCTCGATATCAGCTGCGACCTCAGAAGAGAGACACTTTGCTGCTGAAAAAGACTGTTTGAGCCACTGTCCTGGGTAGTGAAAGACTGAGTTACAAAGGGGGGTACTCTTTTAGTGGCTACTCGTCTCAACCTCAGCAAAGAAACCAACGTCTGCCCAGGACCTTAGGGCACTATCTGTTCTGTTGTTCAACAGCAAAATGAACATGCCTGCGAAGAAATCAACTGCTGCAAAAGTTTGTGATCAAAAGAGTATGTTAATTATTGGACTCACTTTGATTTTTGACATCATCGCTACAATAATATGGGTTGTAGAGGGAGTATCTCCTGCTCGAAAACTACTGACTGCTACTACTCCTGTCCCCATTGAGCACCGATATTTTACTCTCCCTTATCATGAGCAGAAGGACAGAATGTCCTATCTCAACAATACGTTCATTCAAATGTTGCATCACACCCATAATGCTACAAACATTACCAACTGTTGGGTGTGTGGAATGATGCCAGCTCATCAGAAAAAGGGAGCAACGCCTTTCATTCCTTTGCCGTTTTCACACAATGGCTCTTGCAGAGCCTGGTTTGCACTATTGTGGGCTTCTTATATTGGTAATATTACCAACTTTGATATAGGAAGACTTAACGCTCAGTTAAATAGAGTCTGTTACCCTGATGAGGAAGGAGATCCACATGCTAAAGGAACTGTATGGGAAATGTCAAGGGTAATGGGCCTCCTGTTATAGCTGTTACTAGAGCTTGAGCAGACCTTTGTGTGAGCAGTATTGGCAGTATTCCTGCGGGAAAATGGGACTGTACTACAGTGCTGAACATTACTGGAATGAACAATAGTCGTTTTTTGTCCTCACATAACACCTATTTCATTTGTGGAAGTAAAGGCTATTGCCACCTATCTATTGGGTGGTCAGGTAGCTGTTTTGTGTCATTTTTGCTACCACTTGTGTTTTTGGCACCTGCATCCTACCACAAAGACTATAAACTGTATAATGACATTTCTAAGAGCCGATTTAAGAGGACAATAAATCACGATGAGGTGGATCAAACTGATACTGCATTGCAGAAGTACATTGACTTTAATTTGGGACTATTCTTCTTTGTTGGTGCGGCCTTAAACAGCAGAAAAATAAGGCGCTTAACACGTGTTGTAGAGGCTGTGACCAATCAGCCATGGCACTTGGAAACATCACAGAAGAACTATGAATTGCGAGAATTGTGGTGCTCCAAAACAGGATGGTTTTGGATGTGATCCTGGCAGACCGTGGTGGAGCATGCCACATTATTGGGAGCAGCTGCTGTGTTTACATCCCTGACCATGCCCCTTCAGTGTTTGAAGCAATTTCTAAGCTGCACAAGATAGCCACTGAAATCCATCAGGATTCAGGAACATGGACTTTGACTGGATGGCTATGGACTATGTTTACTGTATGGAGCAGGAAGATATTGTCAGACCTGTATATATTTTATGCGATCCTTTTTATCTGTTGCCTATGTATCCAATGTGGCCGATGCTCTCTTCCCTTTGTGCTTCTACCGGTACCTCATGTATACAAACTAAACAAAATGTCAACAATGTAAATGCCCGACTAGTAACAGACCAAGAAATTAGTGAGTTAATGATGATTGATGTCCATGATATCTTCCATGCTCCTTCTAAATCATAGATATGTCTTCAGCTAATGCTAAAAGGGACTTATGTGGAAATCAAAATTAATTGCTGTTAGCCTGAGCTGAAGCCATCTTGTTTGCAGCATCCATTTTGTTAGCCTTGTGATTCTGCCGTCTTCACTGTTGCCTGCTTTTCTATTCTGCTTGAGTCATCAATTTTAGTTAACTCCTTCTGTACTGAGACAGAGCAATGTATGAGCTCAGAAAAGCCTGTAGCTGCTAGAATCCACCTGCTTGAGAATGTAACTGTCTATCATATCCTACTGATGTAACCAGTTCTGTTCCCCTCCCACTTTGCTGACTAAGTGATATTCATCTGCCATTGTTTGTCAGTATCTATTCCTGTGTAGGCCTGTACCTTCCATTTGTAACTACATGCTTACTCTGTGACAAACTGTGAATAAAAGGGCCATGGATTCTGTATTCCATGTACTACCACCTACAGCGCCTGAGGGTGTTATATTGATTTAGTCCCACTCATGAGTGATTAATAAACTTGTTATTTTGAATTCCAGCTTCAGTGCCAATCTCTTCTTTGTTAGTCTAAGGACCCATGGACAAACTTAAGGGTGGACCCTGCACCGGTGTGCCCCTGAAAAGGCACATTTCCACATGTGCACTATTCATGGTGAGCATAATTTTCCCATTCTTTTTTAAAGAGCTCTGGGTCAGCCTTATTTAGGCATTAGCTTCTTTTGCTTTCTTATATGGGCTTGAGACATTGACAATCACATCTTGGAACAGCCCACAGGTGTACTGTAGTCTCACCATTTTTAGTTCTTGCCTACACAGAGCCTTAGCTGCCTGTAGTTGAAGACCTATTGGCTGCAATACATTTAAAATATACATATAGTGGGCTTTGGGTCAGCCGTTTACTCTTGTTTGGATTACTTTCATGTCTATATACCACTCTCCTGCGTTTTAGTCAATGGCTTTCCTCTGGAGCATTTATTTATCTTCTGACTAAAAGACTTAAGAATAATAATAATAATAATAATAATAATAATAATAATAATAATAATAATAATAATAATAATAATACAATCTTATTTCGGCATATAAAAATACCATAAAAGATACAATGTATAAAAAAGGAAGAGGTTGCAGGTACAGGCATTATAAAAGGTTCAACGCAATGAATTCTGCATAGTGCAGCTTTAACAGATAAATAAGGAGTTTACACATCATATATTTCATGTTCCTTATCCATCTACTTAATTTGGGCCTATAGCACGCCATAATGAAAAAGAATTACAAAGATATATATATTTTTTTAAACAATATAAGAGAGTAGCAAGTGGGGAGTCTATAAGCTTCCGCCACCCCTTGTGGTCTTAATCTAAATGCAGCCCTTAAAAAGTTAGTAATACAAAAAAGTGCAAAAACATCTGGGGCCAATTTTAAAAATAACAGACTCACATGAGCTTGTCTGAATCTGGCTTTTTTTAGGAGATCCTTCAAGAAGAGACTTCTGGGATATGAATAAAATGGGCATAATAAAACGAAGTGAAGGGTGTCCTGTGAAGACCTGTTGTCGCAGCCACAGGGCCCCTTCACTTCTATTGACGATGTGAACCCTGCCGGATCTGCTAGTACATGATGCAAAAGGTTTAACCTAAACCGGGTCATTAAAAATCTATTGTGGGCACTGCTTAAACATGAAAAGTATGGTTCAAGGCCCTCAGTAGACCTAACTGCTAGATATTCTCTCACCGATGGCTTGGCAAACTCTCTATCCTCACGGAGTGTCAAAGAATACTTAAAGAACCGATCCTTGACCAAGGCCTTACCCGCATACTCATTTTAGAAGGACTGGTGAATAAATCTGCACATCCCATTTTCTCAAACGACTCCTTCACATATCTTAACCAAGGGATTTTGAGACCATGATCAAGGGAAAGACAGTCTTGTATAACCAGCCTGCTTAAGGCCGCCTCCTCATTTGCCCAGATCTTTACCCAACAGACTAAGGGTTTAACTGCCATCATGTACATAATATGTCTGACACACAATTCTTCATGAATAACGTAAGCTGGCGAGCTCTGGGGGACTTTTAACAGGCGCCTGAGATACATGTTCTCTTCAATTTGCAGTTTGTTGGCCTCAATAAATCCCCATACCTCACTTCCGTATAGCTCTTTGGCACAGTACATGGAGCTATATAATTTTAAAATCTGCTCTGGTGTCCAACGTCCTAACCTGTGTGCAAAATTCATTATTGATCCAGTACACCTGGTCATAGCTCGGCACTTCTCTTCTAATAAATGTTTAAAATGTAATCGGCCATCAAATAAAATCCCCAGATACGTAAAGGACTGTACCTTTCCTAGACAGTGAGAACCAATTTTGTAGTTATAGGATCTACCTGTCTTCTTCCCCGCTTCCATAACATAGGATTTTGCAAGATTGGGTGACAAGTCCAGGTTCTCCATGAATGACACAAAACCGTCTATTAGGAGCTGCAGGCCTTTAGGGGTGCGAGCGAGGAGTACCGCGTCATCTGCGTAGAGCAGAACGGGAATCCTGCGGGTACCTATCCTGGGGGTATCTGCCTGTAAAGTGCTCAGTGCATGGTCAAGGCCATTTATATATAGGGTGAACAGAAAGGGTGCTAATATGCAACCCTGTCTGACCCCACTGGAACACTTAAAGGATTCTGTTATCTTTGCCTCCTGATTGTATCTGACCGCAGCCGTGGTGTTCAGAAGTAGGGACTTTAAGATGTTAATGAGCCCCAAAGACTTATGTCCTCCCACTGCCTTACATTCAGGGAACTATTTTCTTCTTCTTCTTTTAGCGCTATATTGGACTGCATGTATTTTCTTGCTCCTTCTCTCTCCCTCCTGTACGTGGCTTACCTCTTCACACCCCGCACCGCACGCTCTCTGTGTTGCTCTGCCACCCCCGATTGTCCTTCCTTCAACATCCCATTCCATTTTTGTTTTTATTACAACACACTCATTTTGCTCTCTCGCTTCACCTTGTTTATTGCTCTTAGTCTGTGGTATTTAAATGCTCCCTAAATACCCCACTCCTTTGTTGCTATATGTCAAACACAAGGTTGGGAAAGAACCCCCAGTTCCACTATGCCCAGTAGTGACAGCAGGAGCTTTGATGGGCCTAGTTACAGTTCAGAACCTACAAAGAAATAATTAATTTTCCCTCGTCGTCTGTCGAAATTTCCTCTCACCTGGCCCTACCGATCTTACCTGCACGAGCTGCGTCTGAATATAAATAGAGTAATGGAGAGGTGAAAGAGACCCTAACATATACATTGCAAGCTAAGCGTGAAAGCTACAAGCAAACTAAAAGCCTTTAGAAAGAGAATACCAAATGAAGAAAGAATATTAGAACTACTAAAGACAGAACAAAGCGAGCAAGCAGACAATAAAGGTGAGATACACCAAAACAAATGTTGCTCAGAAGAGCAACGAAAACCCTTCCTATGAGTGGTTATCTCCAAAGTAATGATTTAAAAAGAATAAGAATATAAATGAAAGAGTAATCTGATCTGAAGGCAGAAGCCGCAATGCAAAGGCAAGAGACATTCTAAGGGCTCCATTACAAGTTTTCCTCTACCAGGGGAAATAGCAACCACGACCCGTGCAGGTAAGAATAGTGGGGCAGTGGGACCAGGTGGGGGGGATTTCGACAGACGATGAGGGAAAATGAGAATTTTTAATTTGAATTTGAATGGGTATTTATAGAGCGCGACTGTCACTCCGAAATGATCATCCTGGCGCTATGCGGGAGAAAGTCAGGGTAGACAAGACCCACTACAATATCAGTGATGAGCAGATTGCATCTGAGGGCACGAAAATCCAAGTTTTCAAGGCCTTTCTGAACTGAATTTCAGTTTCCATCAGCCTTAAGTGCATAGGGATGAGATTCCAAGCTCTGGTTCCCAGTATGGCTATAGATTTTCCTCCTTTGGTTTTGCACCTGAAGCTGAGAGCTTGAGAAGATTTGCGGATGAGGATCTGCGTGTTCCAGCAGTAGTGTAGGGGGTGAACCTGGCTGAAAGATATGTAGACCCCACGTTCTTGGATGCTCTAAAGGTGATTAAGAGTACCTTGAATGGGATTCTCTTATGCAGTGGTAGCCAAAGAAGGTTTTTGAGGGCAGCTGAGGCGGAAGATCTGCGTGGTAGTTTTAGCACTAGACGAGCAGCAGCATGCTGTACCACTTGTAATCTCTTAAGAACCTGCTTGTTTACACCCGCAAGTAGGCTGTTGCAGTAGTCCAGTCATGACAAGATAAGTGCCACTGCAACAGTCTTCCTCGCTGGAAGTGGAATAAAGTCAAATAATTTTTTTAGGGTTTTTATCATGTTGAAGCATGTCCCTGCCAGAGTCATGACGTGTGGGCAAAATGAGAGTGAAACATCCAAATTCACTCCTAAGTTTTTTGCTACTTCAACTGTGTTTGGGGGTGCTGGTGCATCTTGCGGCCACCACACACTTGGCTTGAAGGGATTGTCCTTTCCTATCAGTAGGATATCAGTTTATTCTGTGTTGCATTTGAGGTGGTTAAGCTTCATCCAATGAATGACCTCTGTCAGACATAATTTAAAATTAAGTTCTGCCCTGGTAGAATCTTTGTCCAGGGATAAGATCAATTGCGGGTCATCAGCGTATGATGTTACTTCGATACCAAAAGCGGATATCAAAGAGATGAGAGGGGCCATATATATGTAGAACAACAGTGGGGTAAGAGAGTAACCCTGTGGGATGCCTGATGGAATGGGATGTTCGAAAGAAAGGAACGTTCCTAGGGCCACTGATTGCCTGCGGTTGGTAAGGAAGGATCTGATCCAAACTAATGCTGTGTTTGAAATGCCACTATTTTTTAGCCATGTGAGGAGGATGTCATGTGAGATGGTGTCAATTGCGCCTAACAGATCAAGTAAAATCCACACAGCCTTCCTGCCTTTGTCCAGGGTGGATTTTAATGTGTCCACTATTTCCAATAGCTCAGATTCCGTTGAGTGTTCAGGGCAGAACCTATTTATTTATTTAATTTTCCTTCATAGTCGTCTGTCGAATCCCCCCACAGCTCTTACCTGCATGGGCCGCGGCTGGGAAATGGCAGACCTAAATTCTGCTTGTGACAGGTGGCAAAGGCAGCAAGGGCTTTTTTATTTGCCCATGGGAGTAGGGGGAGGCAAAGGATGGCGAGGGCCACATGAGGGCAAGTTCTGTGTTATTTCAACTGAAGGGAGTTTCTTCTACTTCGCCAGAGTGGAGGATGGAGGTAGGAGGGCACCAGATGTCACATCTGCCCACAGCTCATGGATCTCTACAGGGACATCGGGCCCAGTATGTCCGGGCCCCAAATTATGGCATCTGGAGTTTACCTACCTGTTAATTGCAGACCTGGGCACACCAAGAAAGATGTAATTGCCCAGAGTGCTATTCATGCCTCCCCTGGGATACTACTGCTGTGGGCAATTCATGATGTGGGCCTGTTGGACTGGTCCCTTTTTGCAGGGTCATCCCAGGACTTTTTTGCCTCCCTCCTGTATTTTTTCTCATCTGTTGTTGTTGGTTGTATGACTCTGCACATTTTACCACTGCTGATCAGTGCTAAAGTGCATATGCTCTCCCTGTAAATTGTTGTTATGGATTGGTGTTTCCATGATTGGCTATTTGAGTTACTAGTCAGACCCTAGTACAGTGCACTGTGTGTGCCCAGGGCATGTAAATCAAATGCTGATAACAATCTTGCAACACTGATTGTGCCACCCACAGAAGCAGCTTGTAAAATGTGACTCCGGCCTGCCATTGCAGAGCCTGTGTGCAGTCTGGGACTGCCATGTCGACTTGGCAAGTGCACACACTTGCCAGTCCCTAAACCTTCCCTTTTTTGTATATTAGTCACCCCTAAGGTAGGCCCAAGGTACCCCTGGCGCAAGGTGCATTGTATTTGAAATGTAGGGCATGCCCTGATGAGTGCGGCATGTCCTGATAGTGAAATACTGCCAATTTCGGTATTCACTATTGCAAGGCTATCTGTTTCCATAGGACAGAATGGGGAGTTTGTATATAACATCTTATAAACATAACTGACCCTAGAAACAAGATAGAAAAGTAAAGATTAGTATGCCTGAGGGGAGGAGCCTAGCGCTTGACCAAGATGGCCGCGTGAGCTCAGAGCTCCCGAGACCCTCGCGCCCTCCGTCGACTATCCTGTCTCTAATCCTGTTGGTATGCATGGCATCGTGTGGATGACTCGTCAGGGAGGCGATTGATGCTACCCGCGGTCGGATCGCCCACCGGGAACCGGACTTGGGCCTGGCGGAAGATTGAGGCCTATCTTCGGGGGATGCCAGGGGCTAGAGTGGGCAGGATGCCCGACGCTTAGTTGAAGAACAACGGCCAGGCGAGGTGTGACCTGTCGGACGGAGGTCCCCGCTCTTTCAGTTTCGCTTTCGCTCCCTTTGTCAGCTCTGCCACTGGAGAGCTCTGGGTGGCTTTATTGCCCTGTGGAAGCTCTGCAGGCTACTCTGGCGGCCCACGGCAGAACTGATCACTCCTGATTCCTTTCCTTGAGAGGGATCCGACTTAACTGAACCGATCTGCTTGGTGTCAACCATGTCGGGCAAAGCAGAAGGGGATCGGCTGAAGGCTAAGTCTACCAGGCGGGGAGCTTATACCCAAGTCAACAGCATGGACCGCTATGCCCTGCAGAAGGGATCACCGAGTGGGTCGAGCCAGGCGCCGGACGCCCAGAAGGAGGACTCGCCTTCGGCCCCGGAGCTTTCCCTACAGGATGTCATGGGTGCACTCGAAGGGATGCAGACTTCGATTGGGAGACAGTTTGAGGCCCTGGCGCATAAGGTGGATGCCATCTTGGTGGATGTCAACCTGATCCGTGCGGACTTGGGCAAAACGAATGAACGGGTTAAGGACTTGGACCTCAAGACCACGGGCCTCACTGATGCTGTTACGGAACTGCAGAACGAGGTTAGTAAGCTGCGGGCCGATAGCGATCTCACCGCCCGCCGGCTGGAGGACTTCGAGAGCCGGGCCAGGCGCAACAACGTGCGCGTCATCAGGGTCCCGGAGTCCTCGGATGAGGCTTCGGTTGACCTGCTTGTTGAGGACCTGGTGCTTAATCATCTGCAGCCTAAGGGTCTTGGAAAGTTCTTCGCGGTGGAAAGGGCCCATAGAGTGCCGGGCGGGAGGCCTAAGGCGGGTGCCCCGCCGAGGCCGATCGTCGCCCGGCTCTTTCATTTTCGAGATCGGGACGCTATCCTGCAAGCATCGAGGGTGACGGGCCCGGTTCCCTTTCAAAACGCGTCGGTGAATTTCTATCCAGACTTCACCCAGCAGGTGCAGAGGCAGAGACAGGGCTTCCTGGGGGTGAAGCGGCGGCTCCGGGAGAGAGATTTGAAGTATGCCATGCTCTTCCCTGCCAGACTGCGTGTGGTGTATGAAGATCAGACATTCTTTTTTGACTCTCCTGTTATGGCCGACGAATGGCTGGACGCTTTGCCCCGGCGACGGACGGGGGACGACATAGCCGGGGACGGAGACAGTGGCCGGGATGGACAGGGCTGATATCTCGGAACCGGTCTGACTTGATTTGACTATACTTGAAGACTTGAATAGAGTGCAGTAACTGTGGAGGGTTGCGGGAGGACGAGGGGTGCTCAGAAATGGCTTCCAGACTTCCTAGACACGCTTGGCCTGATAGATTGCTGGAGGCTCCGGCACCCCACACAGAGCCAATACACGTTCCACTCCGGGGCACATGGTAGCCTTTCCAGGATTGATTACCTACTCACTCTGGCCGCGCATGCCTCGTTGGTCTCCGAGGCGAGGCACATGGCGCGTGGTATATCTGACCACTCGCCAGTGTGGATCCGGCTGGATCTAGGTCGGGAGGGAGGAGGAAGGGTGGCCCCTATCAACCCGTGGTATTTCCGAGACCCCAAGATGCGCAGCGCACTGGTAAAGAAAGTAGATAAGTTTTTCAAGGATAATCAGGGAACCGTGGACTCGGCAGTGTCGCTGTGGGAAGCTTTTAAGACCGTGCTTCGAGGGGACGCCCTCTCCCTAGTGGTGGCTGCCAAGCGGCGGAGAGATGGCGAGGTTCTGCAGGTGGAGGAGGAGATCGCGGCTCTGGAGGGAGCGATGGAGGAGGAGGTTGCAGAGTCCTCACTGCATGAGCTTTGCTTGAAGCAAACTGAGTATAAGGACCTGGTGACGAACGCCGCTAAGACCCTCAGTAGGGAACAGCAGGGCCGTCTGTATGATGTTGGTGATAAGGCAGGGAAACTCCTGGCGTGGCTGGACAAAAAAGAACGGGTCAATAGAGTTGTGCCAGAGTTGACGGGAGAGAGGGGAGAGGCGATTGTGGAACCTGAGGGGATTGTAAAGTGTTTCTCGGATTATTTCTGTAGGGTTTATACCTCAGCGTCGGATAGGCCGCCCGAGGACTCGTGTAACCTCCTCCGTGATATCGAGCTGCCCTGCCTCTCCGATATAGATAGGGACGATTTGGATGGTGACATAACGGTTGACGAGGTGGCGGGGGCTATCCGCGTGTTAAACTCGGGCAAGGCCTCGGGACCGAACGGCCTGCCGATCGACATGTACAAGCTGTTCCCGGATAGGGTCGCCCCTCACCTGCGCGCCATGTTTTTGGAGGCGCGGGGGGGTGGTACCCTCCCGTTAGATCAGCGACTAGCGACGATTGTGGTCATACACAAAGAGGGTAAACCCCGAGATAAGTGCGCCTCATATCGGCCTATTTCACTTCTTAACGCGGAGCCGAAAATCCTGGCTAAACTCCTGGCGACCCGATTGATTAGGGTACTCGGCGACTTGGTCCACCCGGATCAATCCGGCTTCATCCCGCACCGAAATACAGCGTTAAATCTTAGGCGTCTTCATGGTGTAATCGCCAGGGCGAGCACGCTGCGTGAACCGGCTATTGTGGCGTCTCTTGATGCCACGATGGCCTTTGACACGGTTGAGTGGGCATACTTGTGGGCCGTGCTGGCCAAGTTCGGCTTCGGCCGTGGTTTTGTGAGCTGGGTGAGGTTGCTGTACGAGGGGCCGCTAGCGAGTGTGGTGGTGAATGGTCGGGCGTCGACTCCGTTTCAGCTTGGGAGGGGTACTCGGCAGGGTTGCCCCCTGTCGCCTTTGTTGTTCGCCCTCGCCCTTGAGCCGCTGGCTGCGTGGATACGTTGGCACCCGGATATACGGGGCCTTCGGTGGTCGCCTAAACACGAGGACCGTATTTCGCTCTATGCCGATGATATCCTGCTGTATCTTGCCTCACCTAAGAAGTCACTTATAGTGGTCTGTGACGTACTCACATCCTTTGGTAGGAACTCGGGTCTCGTTATCAACTGGAGCAAATCGTACTTGTATGTTCTTAGTGGCGAGGTTCCACCGATCCCTAGAACATGTTCGATACGGGTCGCCCAGCAGGGCTTCGTGTATTTGGGGATTTTTATCTCCATGGACTCTGCTGTGCGCTATGAGAAGAACCTGCTCCCCCCCCTGGCACGCCTGAGGCGCGATGTTGAAGGATGGCGGAGGCTGCCGCTCTCCCTCGTTGGGCGTGCGGCACTGTTTAAAATGATGTCTCTTCCCCGCTTCCTCTACGCCCTACAGAATACTTTGGACTGGGTACCGGCCAAATACTTTCGGGAGGTCGAAGGCCTCCAACGGACGTTGCTGTGGGATGGGCGGCCGCGAATAGCTATTGCAAAGTTGACGCTTCCATGGTACGACGGGGGCATTGCGCTCCCAGACATCCGACGGTACTATTGGGCCACACAGCTGAGCGCGATCAACCATGGGTTTTATGGCCCTGCCCTCAGCCCTGGGTATGCCATGGACAGGTGGTTGCTGCGTGGTGGGAACTACTACAGGGCGTTGTACTCGCGGTCTCTAGACTCGTCCCTCACGGGGCCCACTGGTGTGGCAGTGCGTGTGTGGAAGATGGCAACTGATTCGCTGGGCTGGAAGGATAGGCTCACCCTCGCTACCCCGCTGTTTGAATCGGAGAGATTGGGAAGGCTTTGGCATACAAAAGGTTTTGATAAGTGGGACCTGATAGGCATCTCCAGGGTGGGAGATGTGCTGCATAAGGGGAAGGTGAAGTCCTTTGAGGAGCTGCAGACTGAGTATGAGCTGGGGCCCTCTGAGTATTTCAGGTATATTCAGATGCGCCACGCCCTCCGATCAGTCCTCGTAGAGGGTGAGAAGGTGCCTGAGTCCTCTCCTTTAGAGGACCGGGTCCTTGATGGCCATATGCCCGAGAGCACGATATCGCTCATATATAAGAAACTGATAAACGTCCGGGCGGACATGCTTCTGGGGCTGAGGGACCAGTGGACTAGGGATGGCCTCGAGTTGGATGATGAGGACTGGCAGTCCGCTGTTTCTTCTCCTAAGGAGGTTGCGATCCCGTCGCGTCTGAGGCTGGTGCAGCTAAAAATACTGCACCGAGTGTATGTGACGGGGCCAAGGCTGGTCCACATGGGATTCTCGGAGGACGGCCTGTGCAGGAGGGGGTGTGGTATGGTGGGTACTTTCCTGCACATCATTTGGGAATGTGGTGTCATTGTGGAGTTCTGGAGGAGAGTCCATGCAGTTATGGGGGAGGTGACGGGTATTGCTGTGCAGCCGGAGGCGCGGTGTTGCCTCCTGAACGTCTGGGGGCCCACTGACCTCGATGAGGCGCAGACCCAATGGGTGACTCTGGGTAATATGGTTGCTAAGAGGGATATCGCGCGATTGTGGGGCTCCTCGGGGCCCCCCACATTGACAGCGTGGAAAGAAAACATGGACTGGAGTATGTTTCGGGAGAAGACGGTCTATTGCTCTAGAGGCCGTCCCCGAAAGTGGCATGCCATCTGGGGGCGGTGGAATCAATACAGGGGGGGAATATGTCTTGCCCCGGATCTGAAACCTCCCGAGGAACAGCTTTCCCCCTGACCTCCTTTCCAGCACAGTATTGTTTCTGAACTATTTTGGCCTCTGCTGTCTCCCTTCTTCCTCCTTACCATATATTGTAACTGGTAGATGAGTGGGGTCCGGCCCCCCCTGGGGGTTTCACCATGGGCTCTCAGTGCTCTTGCCTTGCTGGGGTTTGTTGTGAGTTTTTGGTGTTTATTTAAAATCGAACCTTTGCACTTCTCTTTGCACTGTACCGGGGACGCATCACTGTTTCTAATTATCGATGCTGCTGAACCTCCGGGTTGTCGGCTGAATAGCTGTGTCCTGATTTAAAATAAAGGTTTTCCAAAAAAAAAAAAAAAAAGATTAGTATGCCTGAACTCAGAATGTTAAAGTGCATCTGTTAGTGAGGGTGATTTTTACATTCTGTGTTTGAAAATAACACTTTTAGAAAGTAGGTATTTTCTTGCCTAACCTTCTAGTGTGCCTCTGCTAGGTTTGTGTATTGCACGTCTGGCTTTTGGATGATAGGGGCTGGAGAGGGGCAGTGGCTCCAGAAGTCTGATGAGTCAGGGCTGGGCTGAATAGGCCTGCTGCTGTTTAGGACCTCTAGAGACTGTTCGAAGAAGCGTGTCGCATCCGCACCTGTTTTCCAATGCATTGCCGAAGAAACCGTCAGCGCCTGACGCAGCTCGATAAATAGCCGCATGGCGCACCTGGTGCAACGACCTCCGAAGTCCAAGATCACAGCACCGATCCCTACGCAAGCCTGCTGTGCGGCTTCACGAAACCACACATCGTACCAGATCAACGCATTGCATGAGGCACCAAGACTGTTGTATCGTTGGGGGCTGCTGTAAGAAACAGATGCATCAACTCCCCACACAGTAAGAAAACGACATATCACCTCCTCTCCAGTAAGGAACCAATGCATCACTCCCCTGCAATGCAGTAAGGAACTGATGCATCACCTCCCCAGGAACAAGGAATCAACGCCTCACCTTCCCTGAGTGTAAGGAACCAACACATCATCTTCCCTGCGGTCATTTTGTTTGTTTTGCGTAACGCATCTAAGGTACTTTTGAGAAAAGTGTTGAATTTACAACTTGCATTGAACTGAACTATTTCTACCATTTGAAAGCCTTATTTTTAATACTGCATTGTGTATTTTTGTTGTTTGGTCTTGTTCTGGTTTAGATAAAGATTACATATTTTTCTAAACTGGTGTGGTGTCCATTTGTAGTGTTTTCACTGTATTACTGTATGTATCCACAAATGCTTTACACACTGCCACCGAGATAAGCATGTCTGCTCGTGCCAAGCTACCCAGGGGGTGAGCAGGCGTTATTATAGGAGTGTATCCCCCTTACCCTGACTAGAAACGAGGGTCCCTATTTGGACAAAGGTACCTACCTCTGCCAACTAGAGACCCCCATATTTAACAGGGCCCACAAGTCATTTCACCAACATAGCATGCTATGAAGCATGGAATCAGGTGGAGGCATACTAAGACAAAGAGATTGAGAGAAGTCAAACAAATCCTTTTGAGGTAGATGGCAGACGGGTAGACTAGACTCAGCATAAATGTCGAATACCGCGTGTCAAGGAAGACAAATAAAGATGAACTAAGGCAAGGAGAGCAGCAAAATTAGTTTAATGTCCACTGATGGAGAGTGCAGTAATCCTCCAGTCACAAGTTTGAAACTTAGCTAAGGGTGACGTTCATTCTTCCAACATTGATAAACTGAGGACATTTGGGCTGAGTGCCTGTGGCAAACTACTGCCTGAAGCACGAAACAGACTACAAGTCAGTTTTACAGGGACTGCTCATTCATTTGCCCCAGGACAGAACTTAAAAATAAAATGGTAAGAACGTTTATTTATTACTATTTTATTTTTCAGCAATCCACCCATCCCAAACTGAGTGTCAGGACGGGGTGGGTCCATTGCTGCTGAGTGGCAGTAGGGAGCTGTGCTCTTACGTTTAAAATGTGCATGTCTCTTTGGCAGGCTGTCTTGCGATGGCCAGCCAGACATGCACATTTTAAGCCTTTCAAACTCAGCTGTCCAAGACAGCTGGGTTAGAGTACGTGCAGGTCTTCAGTGCTCTTGAAAGCACTGAGAGAGCCCACTCCATCCAATCCTGGCACTTCTCATATGCTGATTACCAGCAAGAGAGCAGTGCCAGGATTGGTTAGGAGAGTTGGCGGGGTCCCACACTGGAGCCTGCCTCGAAGACAGAAGACGGGTCAAGGAGGACGTCGTGACACGCAGGAAGGTAAGTGTATTTGTTTTCTGTGCCACCCACTTCACCACCCTCCGTACATGCCAGCCGCCACTGAGTTTAACGTGTCACACACTCACTCATTCTATGTGTAAACCATTTAAGTACGAGAAGAATTTGTGACAATTACAAAATCAAACACTATCTGTACTGACTCAGCCGTTCATTTTCTCAAAACTAGTGGATGGAATGCTGTTAAAACAACAGAAAAATAGACAAACAATCTGAAGTTCACAGTCTGGAAAACCGTGAAAAAGCAACATAATCACAAAGAAAAGCACAAGCACTAATCCAAGAAGTAAAACAGTACATATGAGTCCCAACTTTCTTTTTTTAACACACTTTATTGAAACACCTCAGCAGAGTAACGGCAGGAGCATTCGGTACAACAGGTGTTTTGTTTTTTGTTACTGCCATCACATACATAATACATAGTTGACCATGATATAACCTCTGGTTACAAATGCAATTCGTCAGTAGTTCGCCTTCGTGGCATGAGAAGTACAGACCTATAAACGGCCATAAACAGTGCATCGAAATCCAAAATACTAAGCATGGTTATATGTAAACTAACTTCAACTTCTAACTAGTCCCCACCCTCCACCCATTCCCTCCCCCCTTACTGGTCTGCTGTTTCCGAGGCATGTGATTGCCTTATAGGGTTATTAGCGAGGTGTCCCACGTCCTACTCTGTCCATAATCAGTGATTTATGGGCCTGGGTCAGTGTAGATCTAGCTGTGTTCCCGGGTAGTGTGAAAATGGGTTATTGCATGGGAGTATTTGGTACAGGGACTAAATCTAGTTGTTTGAAGTCCTCTAACATGATGTCCCATTCCATAGAGATGGGCAGTTTCTGCAACCCTCTAGACTCCTCTCTTCTGAGCGCCGTACTCTCAGCCCCACCCCATTGGATCATATCATCTTGCCAACTAGATAATGACAGGCATCTGGGGGATTTCAACCTCATAGTGAGGGTCCTAATGGCCAGCAAAAGGGCAAGATCCAGAAAGCGGCTTTGGACTTTTTGCGCTTTGGTGCGTCTACGGAGTCCCATAAGGCACTCCAGGACATTGGCGTTAATTGTCATATGTGTGACCTCTCCTAGGAAATGCCGAACGCCATTCCAGTAATCTAATATACGCGGGCAGGTCCATAGCATATGAATAAAGTCTGCCTCATCGCCTTTGCAGCGGGGGCAGCAGTGTTAGGCCTCCGGGAACATCCGATGTATCCTCTGTGGGGTGAGGTAGGACCTATGTAAGACCATTGTTTGGATACATTTCAATTTAACGTTGCGGGATACCCTCCTAGGATGTTCTAGCATACTCACCCATGCATTGTCAGTGAGTTCTAAGACAGCGTCCTCCGCCCATGTCGTCCTGAGGGTTGTGAGTGGGATGCCAGCATGCGCCCTGATGACGATGTATAACCATTTGATAAGATGTCCACCGGCTCCCATATAATATAATAAATGGACCAGGCCATGTTGCGGGGGCTCTCTGTGTTGCGGTGCCTAAGTGTTCCTAATATAATGTGATACAGTTGTGTATAATAGGTATTGACCCTCCGGTGCCCCAGTAGCCTGCACGAATGTGTCGTGATCCATGAGGTTACCATCGCCAAAGAAAGCGCCAACCTCCTTCACACCTGCCTCTGCCCAGGCGCGTATTCTAGCATTCGTAAGCCTGCCCCCGGGAATGGGAATACCCAGTAACGGAACATTAGGGGAATAAGGAGTTACATCTGATGCATACCGCAGAGCTTTCTTCCAGCAATGTAGCGCTGTCCTCAACAACAGGGTCCCTCCAGGGGGATCCTAGCTTTGGGTAGGATCAGGGAATGTAGCAGGCTCCGGTCTATATCTCGTGACGTAAACCCTATTTCTTGTAGATTCCTCCCTGCTGTCCAGTAAGATAGCCACTGGATTTGGCAAGCATAATAGTATGACCTGAAGTCGGGGACCCCTAAACCTCCCTTGCAGGACTCCAGCTGCAGCTTCTGGAGGCTCACTCTTCGGCGACCTGCACCCCATATGAGCTCCACCAAGATAGTGTTCAAGGTGCGGAATATGGATGATGGAACCACTATGGGTAGGTTCGCGAAAATATAATATCCGGGGGAGTACTACCATCTTGGAGATGGCAATCCATCCCATCACCGAGAGGGGCAGGGAAGTCCAAAAGGCCACGCTCGAGCGCAGTGCCGTTATGGCCTTCAAGAGATTACCCCCCAGTAGGTCCGCCTGTGATCTGTATACCTGTATTCCCAGATATTTGAACGTGGTATGGGTGACTGGCAACATATAGGCACTGAATTGTACCTCATCTGGGCGGAGCCCCTCCCGAAAGAAGAAAGCATTGGATTTCCTCGAGTTAATAACGAGTCCTGAGATCTTTGCGAAGTCGGAAAGAATAGTGGGGAGGGGTGTAGCTTCGGCAGACAAGTCACGAAGGTATAAAAGCATATCATCTGCATATATGGAGGTGAGGTGGGTTGTGCCAGCAATGGGTATTCCCAATTGTTCTGCCGACTGTCTCAGGGCTATTGCTAAGGGTTCCAGCGTAAGTTCAAACAACAGGGGAGACAGGAGGCATCCCTGCCGTGTACCCCTATGAATCGTGTACTCGCGAGAGATATGCTGTACAGTGCGAGCCCTCGCCGTGGGAGAGGTGTAGAGCAGGTGCACCCATTTGAGATAGTCAGCCGGGAAGCCGAAGCGTTGTAGGGCAGTGAACATGTAGTCCCAGGTTATAGAATCAAAGGCCTGACGGAGGTCCAGTGCCAGACATCTCGCATCCGGATAGGCCGCCGGGGCAGTATTCATGACATAATGTAACCGTCTAGTATTAAGGGACGTGCTGCGATTCGGCAGAAGGCTTCATTTATCTATTTTTACGTGTGTGCCGATCTGCCAGACGGTGTACGAATATGAGTAATAATGGGTGGTTCAGGTCTATCCTGTACTATTCGAGCTAATAAGGTCCCAGCTCTATCCGCTTCGGAGTGTTTCCATTGCAGAAAGGCTCTATGGTCTATAGCCCGCAACGTTTTGAGTGTTTCAGCATGACTAATGCGGGCACTCTGTAGTGCATCTCGTTTATCTGGGTCTGTCACTGCCTCTTGCTCTAAGGTGGTCATTAAATTCTCTACTCTAAGTGTAAGCTCAAGTGGGTTGTGATCTGAGAGTGTTTTCACTAAGTAAGTAGATTGACCGATCTGCGTTGCTATGGTGGTGGAGCAAAGGAATCTGTCTATCCTAGTGTGAAGCTGGTGAACTGGTGAATAAAAGGAATATCCCTTATGTGTAGGGTGAAAACAGCGCCACACGTCTGATAAAACCCATCTCTCTAGCCAAGTGTTCAGTATCTCTGCTAACTTGCAGGCATTAGCGCCATGTAGTGGGGGGTGTGACCTGTCCAAACCAATATCGAGCACCGCATTGTAGTCCCCTCCTAGTATCCATGGAATTGTATCCCACCCGGTTAATGCTGCGCTCAGCTGCTGAAAGAATTTGTCCTGGTCGGTGTTCGGGGCATATATACTCCCCAGGACCACGGGTAAGCTATCGAGGGTGCCCTTCAAGAGGATGAACCTCCCCTGGTCGTCTATGCGATGATCCAGCTCCGTGAACAGGACCCCATGGTGGATCCAAATGGTTGCTCCTCTAGCAAATGCAGAGTAGTTAGTGGAATAAATATGACCCCGCCATTTCTTGCGGGTTTCCTGAGCTTCCGTGTAGGTAAGGTGTGACTCTTGTAGTAAGACTATTGGGCTTTATGTCTAAGGAGGTATGCGTGGACCCGATGTCTTTTCGGTACTGCTCCCAGGCCCCGCACATTCCATGTTAGTAAATTGTAGGATCCCACTGTGGTGTAGTCTCTAGGCATAGGGCGCTCTATGGTAAGTGAGGCTCCCCATGTCGTGGAGCCTGTGACCTATTGCAGACCAGGAGTTCCCCTTTTCCCTATAACTAACAACATTTGGCGCAGCTCCTAAACTGATATGAGTCCCAACTTGATAGAATTAATACAACAGCTATGTGTGAGTGGCGTAAAACAGAAACACAACACAGTAACAAGCATTGGCAATGCCAATAGGTCTTGCCTATGCAAGAGCTATTGGATTTGCCAATGTGCTTTAGCCATGTTGTACACCAGCATGGCTAATACTTAGTGGAGTAGAGAGGTGTGGAATACCGTAGAGAAGAGAGGAGGGTTGTGGAGTGGCGTAGAGTAGAGTGGAGTTTCGTAGAATGAAGTGTTGTGGGGGAGTATCATGGAGTAGAGTGAAGTGTTGTGGAGTAGAGTGGAGTGGAGTAGAGTAGAGTGAAGTTTCATGGAGTGTAATGGAGTAGAGTACAGTGGAGTACTGTGGGGTGGAGTAGAGGGGTAGAATGGGGTGTTATGTAGTAGAGTGGTGTAGAGTGGAGTAGATTGGTGTAAAGTGGTGTAGAGTGGAGTGACGTGGAATGGTGCAGAGTGGAGTGGTGTAGAGTGCAGGGGAGTAGAGTGAAGGGGCTTAAAGTGGATTAAAGTGTCATAGACTGGAGTAAAATGTCGTACAGTGTAGTAGAGTGGAGTGGTGTAGAGTGGAGTGGCGTTAAGTGGACTACAATGGCTAACGGTGTGGTAGAGTGGAATATCATATAGTGGACAGAGTGGTGTGGAGTGGCATATTGTGAAGTAGTGTAGAGTGGAGTTGCATAGAGTGTTGTAAAGTAGAGCGTTGTAGAGTAGACTGGAGTAGCGTTGTAGAGTGGAGTGGCATAGAGTGGAGTGGTCTATAGTTAAGTGGCATAGAGTTGTGTAGTGTGTCATAGAGTTGTATAGAGTGGCATAGAGTGGAGTACCGTGTCACAAAGTAGCGTGGCTCAGAGTGAAATAGAGTGGAGTAGAGTGTCATAGAGTCAATTGAGGGGCATAGAGTGTAGTGTTGTAAAATAGCATAGCGTAGAGTGGAGTAAAGTGTCATAGAGTGAAGTGCCGTAGACTGGAGTGGAGTAGAATGAAGAAATGTGGTGTGGTGTTGCGAAGAGCATAGTAAAGTGTTGGAGTGTAGTGGCGTAACGTAGCATGGAGGATCATAGAGTGGAGAAAAGTAGCGTGGAGTGTAGTAGAGTGGAGTGGCACAGAGTGGCATAGAGTGGAGTGGCGTAGAGAGTCATGGAGTGCCATAAGTGGAGTGTAGTAGAGTGTTGTGGAGTGGCACAGAGAGGAGTAGAGTGACCTAGAGTGAAGTGGTGTTGAGTGCCATAGAGTGGAGTGGCATAGAGGAGAGTGGCATAAAGTGGATTAGAGTGTTGCAGAGTGGAGTGGCAGAGTGTCATATTTGGAATACATAAAAGTGAAGTTTCGGAGAGTGGTGTGTCGTAGAATAGAGTGTCATAGAGTGGAGTGGCGTAAAGTGGAGGTGTGTAAAATGAAGTGGCATAGAGTGAAGTGGCGTAGAGTATCGTAGAGTGTCATGAAGTTGAGTACAGTGGAGTGGGATAGAGTGGTGTGTCAGAGAGGGCAGTAGCGTATAGTGCAGTGGCATAGAGTGGAGTGGCTTAGAGGGGCATAGAGTTTAGTAGAGCAGCATAGAGGGCAGTGGGTTAGAGTGGAGTAGAGTGGTGAAGAATGGCACAGAGTGGAATGGCGTAGAATGGAGTGGCGTGCAATGGATGCGATTCATGACCGAGCCAGTACGATGCATGCGTCGGACAGCCTGTGCGAGCCGGAGTGTACGGCTCGCAAATTGTCCGGGTGGTTGCCATTGGGGGGTCTGCATCGGACCCCCTGTCACCCACAGCCCTACGACTCGGACACAGGGGGAGACCCATGGGTCTCCCCAACACAGGCATGTACGGTGTGGATGGCACCGACGTGTACCCACAGTAGGGGGCGCCCTTGTCCGCGACGTACCCATTCAGTCAATGGGAGCCCATGTACGTGTCGTACGACCGGCTCCCATTGACTTCCATGGGAGTCTGACCGAACCGAGTCCGGCAGCATACGGCTGCATCGTACTCGCTCGGTCGGGCTGCAGGACTCCGGCTCGGTCGGAGTGCTTTCCAACCCGGATCGGAAACGGCCCCTATGTGTATTGATTTGTTTTGATCATATGAAAATATTTTTTTCCACCATACTTCAGAATTACAAAAAAAAATTACTTCATTATTTCTTTCCTAAGTCTGATATATTCTGAAATATTTGCACAGTTCATTTACAGATATTTACATTTTATTGAGTGAGTGAGACTTTCCTTTCACACCACCGGATTGTCACACAAATCCTCCCACTTTGAAGGGAGAGAAAGAAAAGCACCAACTGCCCTCAGAAGACAGAACATGACATTTGACCTCTGTCTTTGCATGCACAGCAAATGCGACAAGATAAGAATAAAATTTAAAGGCCTGTTTACAGAAAGTGAGCACCCGTTAAAAAAATACAGTACACGGGCTATGTTCCACAGGCGGGAAAAAGACATGCTGGACAGCTTAAAACAAAGCCAGAAAACAGAAAACAGGCAAATATGAGTTACAAACCACAAAACCAATGGTAGGTAATGAGTGAAATGCATTTCCAGGGAAGCTTTCAGAACGTCCCCAAGCAGTCTTTAGCAACCAGACAGCTCCGCAGTTGGGTAGGCTTTGACCTAAAAAGGTCAGTCTGAAAGAGATTTCCAGCAATGATACCAGTAGAAAAGCACACTAGGGGAGATACTACATTGAACAATGCAAGTAGCAACATATTATCACATTACATCATTGGGCAGGAAGAAACAGAAATATACGAAGATTGCCTTTCAAACTCAAAGTGCTAAACCAGTCCTAGAAGCTAATACAAAGACACTTGGGCCCAGCCATACAAGGTGGCTGGATGCATTCTCTGGATGTCTTTCATGACAAAGCAAGAGACAAGCATAATTGCAGCTCCTGATTGATCTAGTAGGGCAGGATTGCAAGCACTCAGGACATTCTGAAAGATGGAGACATAAAAAAGCAAAGCAAAGAAGCAATGTGTGCAAAATTCAACCCTGAAAGGAATGTGTGTCAAGAATATCACATTTTGAACCTGGCATGCCAGGACCTGGGTGAATCCTAAGAAGCTCTTGCTGCAAGGCTACAAGCTCTGGTACAACATTGCTCTTTTAAAATATTCACAAATTAAAGATGTCAATCAGTTAGTGTTCTCTTATGGATTTTGGGGCCCTGGGCAAAGAATATTTTGGGGCCCCCTATTCGAAACAGATTACAATTCTATTATCAATTTCCTGATAATTTGTGACTACATAATGAGAAACATTGTTGAATTATAGTTTATCTTTTACACTAAAACAGCTGAAAGTCTTTCTTGGGATTCCTAAATTCCTAAATGTAAGACTGAGTAGAGAAAGTCATAGGTGGAGATAGACAGAGAGAGATGTGATACATAGAGGGGAGAAAGATCACTTTTTTCAGGGGGGCATTGGATAGTGGAGCCCCTGGCAATTGCTCCCTTTGCCCATGCCTTAAAACGTCTCTGCAATACGTTTTGAATCATTCATGGCTGCCTGTCATCAACCATGCAATTCAAACTGCTCAAAAAACAACAACCATTAAGGGGGTAATAACTGTGCACTGGCCAAATATGAAGTATCACACCCCTCAAATCAATAATTAAGAAAAAGAGAGGGGATGTCTCACACACCATCAAGGAAGACACTTGAGACTGAGAGAAAAGCAAAGGAGAGTGAGGAAAAAGAAAAATCTTGGTCAGCCCACAAATTTCACAACCAAAGATGTGACATGCAATTTTGGTGGCAAATGTCTACAACTGAAAATGAGAGTGAGGCAGGATACTGGTACTCTAGAGACAGACTGAGGTGCAGAAACCTCACATCAAGGAAGTGAGTGAATAAGGGGCATCAAGCCTAACAAACACAAGTGAGGAGGTGTTCAGCAGTGGTATCTTCCATAAAAGGGGGACAGACATCAGAGTTAGAGGATCTTCCCCACTCTGAACGCAGTGGACCATATGCTGATGATTCAAAGCAATCACCAGCCACACAACCCACGTCATGCCAGCTACTGCCACACAAAAACATGAGCATTACAAATTCCTCAGCACTGGGAGTAGCTTGACTCACCCAACAAACTCCAATTTGATAAGATTAGATGCTTCTAGATAAAAATTGGATTTTCTGCTATAGTGGGTGATGGGGACAGCATGGGTGGATTCATGCTCCTCCTCTAAAAAAGAACAAAAGTAACAGAAAGGGCAGTTCAATAAAGGATTGATTAGCATCATATATTGTGTCCATATAGTCTGTTTCCTTGGCACACAGGCACCTACACGTGTATCTAAGGCTAAAAAGAATCTTGCATGGGTGCAGGTCACGCAAAATTATGGCGTAAGACTGATCATGAATCCAAAAAAAAGGAGCTCCATGTGTCTACAGTCTCAATCAAACTTCACTGCCCCAACGCTGAGGGTAGGGTTGCTTTCAAGTGCCTGTACATGGAGGACATGGCCCTCTCCAATACTGCCTCGGAAAATTGACATGGGAAAAATCTACTATCCAATCTTTCCGCATGCTACGATGCACAAGCCCATCCACCCTTCCTGCACCAAACATGCATGGATGGGAGGGAGCCCTGTCCCCTCCTTCATCCTAAATTATGAAACAATCTTCTTACTTCACTAAGGACAGAACCCTCCTTCCTACCAGAGGTTTTGGCTTATGACTAAGATGCTTCTATTCTCATAAGTATTTCATGCCATCTTGCACCTGAGTGCTTAGAAATGCTCTAGTGTATAATGTGCTATATAAATTTACTATTTACTTATGTACTTACCATATCCTCGTTTTTTCAGCATGTAGAAAATATGTGCTTGCAGTGGATGTTTTCTGGTCTCACCATGTGTTTAACTGAAAATCCCACTGCTACTATTTGAACAGCTTGATATAGGAGAGAGCACACCTAAGTTCACGGCAAAACATTTGTCACCTGAACGCCAAACAAGTCCTTTGAAATACGCAAACAATGCAGTGTACGTTACATATTCAACAAAGGGACTAAGAATAAATAATGCAAGAACGATACAAAGAGCAACTGCAATAATACACAAAACTGAATAAAAGACCGATATTGACAACAGATGGCCTGCTTTAGAGCTTGGCGAACAAGTACGGCTCACAAACGTGACGTCCACAGTATTACAAGTGCCATAGGATATAATGCACTGGTAATAAAGCAGGTGGGATCTATGGCAGTGTAAAGCCTCCACCAAACTCTTAGTCTTACTCTCAGTGTCTTCTCTGCACATGCAAAACAGATCGGGTTCAAGAGCCAAGAACAGGTGGTCAGGTACTGTAATAGTAACTTGGGTGGGGTGTTCCTGGATCCCACCAGTCAAACACCCCACGCCTGCAAAATGCATACAACTCTAATGCTACTTAATGTATTAAATCAAGCATTTTCAAAACTGGTATGATTGGAGTTAACAAAACATGCTATAACTTACAAAGTCTTGGACTTCCTGATATAGCTGTTTATATTCTGCAGACCCTGGTTCTTCAAAGGCCGGTGAATACGGTTTGTTTAGATTTACTGTTCCAAAGAACTGTTTTCCTAAGAAAACCATTATAGCAAGGTGTTTAGCAACAGTACACATAAATGAGCAAAACGTGCATTTTTAATTCTAGCATACATCTTTCATTTTAAGTCAATGCAATTCCACAGCCTCAATATCATTATCTCATCATAGCAAGAGGATCATATTAGGAAAGTTATATGGAAAGCCAATCCAAGCCAAGTAATCCGATTTCTGTATATCGAGTACATTTAAATACAGCACTAATTGTGTAGGGAAACATATGATAATCATAAGAACACGCCATAAGTTAACAACTATCTGTTCACAATATAAAAACTCACTTCGATCAGCTATTATTCGATTTTTAATTTAAAAATAGATATTCTGAAAATGTGAAAAACAACCAGAAATGATAGTCTACAAAATAGGTATAAATATGTAATTGCCACCTCAAAACTTCACTCGCTGGTGGACACCCAAAAAATGACAAAGTGCCTAATTTAGAAAAAAATACCTGCGCCCAGCAATCAGTGTTTCAGGCCAAATATAAATGAGGTTCCATCCATTTTATTGTAGGGCCTGACATGTGGGGTTTAAATTTGCTAATTGAAAAAAAGATGAGCAGTCTCTACCAAAAAATACTTTTGGGAGAATTCTCTCGCTCAAATTGTATTTTTTTTTTTTTTGTAGACTTATCTTTCAAGCAATGATCAAAAAGTCAGCCAACTTCCCAAACCCTTAAACTGCAATGCCTGATAACTTCAGGCCACTCAAAAGGCAATTCACAAAAATTTAAAAAGAAGTTTACAGTTTTGCTCACCACTTACTAGGAGCAAGAGCCAGAAAGGAAAGCTCAAATACTTTCCTGTCCTTAATTTAAAATAAACGTAATGGGTGTGATGTTTGAATTAATGTCAGTGAGTGGTGACAGAGGTCAGCTATATGCAAATCAGACTTGGTACGGCTCCACTAGGAACAGTCTGGAGCAAAACTCATTTTCATCAGGGCCAGACTGGCTTCTTTTCAATAGGGCATTTTCCATGTGGGCTGGAAGCATTGGAGTCTGCTTTTGAAAGCCCAGGAGCACTGCAGGTGTCTCTGTCGAATTTCCGAGCTCCCAGAGACTAACAGGCACATGGGGCTTGGAGAGAGAGAAACTAAGGAAGGGAGAGAAGGAACGAGAGAGCTGGAGTGAGTGAGAGAGAGTGCCTGTATGGAAAGTGAGGGAGAGAGAGCGTGAGGAGATGAAGGGAGGGCGGCTGAGGAAGAGGATTGGTTTGATTGGCCTTGATTTTTATGCGGTTGTTCCTTGACTGGAGCAATTAACCAGTGGGTGAGACTTTTGAAAACATTCCACCCAACATCTTTGGTTGCGGCTTTAGAGACCAGAAAGCAGTATTTCAAAATGCTTTATCTCTTTACTTTGCTTTGGGGAGGCCCATAATTGAGAAAAAATTACAAAACTGTGTTAACTATATTGACTAGTGCTTTGTGGGTTATTGATAAAATAATGTTAGATTTGGGGGTCTCTAGTTGGCACATGTAGGTACTTGTGACAATTAGGGACCCTTGCCTCTAGTCAGGGTAGGGGGTACACTCCTAAAATAACCCCTGCTCACCCCCTTGGTAGCTTGGCACGAGCAGACAGGCTTATCTCAGAGGCAGTGTGTAAAGCATTAGTGAACACATACAGTAATCAAGTGACAACACTACAGATGGACACCTCACAAGTTTTATATCAAAAATAAGTATTCTTTATATAGATTTAACACAAGACCATATACGACAAAAATCTACAATACTGTTACTTAAAATGGTAGTTTAGCTTAGTTCTTTTTAGTTCTTAAAGTGCGATGTTAGTTCAATGTACCTTTAGATGCGACACGCAGGGCAACGAAAGTGTTGCAAGGACGGTGATGCATTGAAGATTTTGGTGCAAAGTAATAAAGACCTGAAGATCTTCCTGATGCGGTACGCTTCTCCGACGTTGCGAGATATCTCAGCTCGATACGTCAGCTGCAGCGGCGACACCCCTGTCCAGTGATGCGACGACAGCGGCTTTAGCGGCGACACTCTTCTCCAACGATGCGAGACGCTTCCGCTCGATGCGACAGTTGCAGCAGTGACACCCTTGTTCAGTGATGCGACGACAGCAGCTCCGAGGGCGGCACGATTCTCTGTGGATGCGAGGCGCTTTTCTTGAAGCGGTGCAATGCGACAGTGGCGACACCCTTGTTCAGAGATGTGACGGCAGCGGCTGCAACGGTGACACGCTTCTTCTCCGTGAGTCGCGCTTCCAGCTCCTTGCGACACGCAGTCCCTCAGAAGGCCCAAAACAGCAGCAGGCACTTCCAAAGAACTCTGGGGAGCTGGGGGTTGAAGTCTGTTGTCCCTGAGACTTCAGCAGGAGGCAAGCTCTTTTCCAAGCCCTTGGAGATCCTTACACAAGCTGAACGAAAATGCACACAAAGTCCTTTCTCCTTTCTTTGGCAGTCAGGCAACCACTGCAGGCCAATCCCCCAAGCAGCACTTCAGCTTAGAGATAGTCTCTCCTCAGTTTCCTCTGGTTCCACTCCTCAGCAAAGGTTTCTTCTTGTTTCCCAAAGTGATCTAAAGTGCTGGGACCTGGGCCCCCCTTTTTATACACAGTTTCTCTCTGTTCTCTGAAGGCAGAGAGGTCTTTGCCTAGTCCAAACCAGTTCTGGTCAGTCCTGGAGCACTTTGTTTGCATGACTCCTTCTTTCCTTTCAGAGTGCAGGGAAGAGACATCAGACGCACCACAGGAGGTGGAGCCAGCATTGTGGAGGGAAAGCACAGCCCTATTCAGGTCCCAGGTGCAACTCCTCCCACCCATCTACATGGAGATCTCTCTATTCAGCCCTGTGCTGACTCACCCTGTCTCCGGGAATTCCCCAGCCCCCTGGAATTCCCCAGCCCGTCACTCAAACTCCAGACAAGGAATACACAACCTAGCAGAGGCAGGTTTGGATGGTTAGACAAGACAAAAGTGGTATTTTCAAACACAGAATGTTAAAACCAACTTCACTAAAAGATGTATTTTATCATTTTGAGTTCAGGCATACTAAACTTGAATTGCTACCATGTTCCCTGAGTCAGTTAGGAATATAGGATGTTGTAATCAAGCTGCCCATTCTGGCCCATGGGGAACAGGTATCCTTGCAATCGTGAAAAACGAAAATGGCTGTAATTCACTATTAGGACTTTCCACACACACCAGGGCATGCCCTACCTTATACTTACAATGCACCCTGCCCTTGGGCCTACCATAGGGGTGTCTGATATGAAGAAAAGGGAGGGTTTAGGGACTGGCAAGTGGGTGCACTTGCCCAGTCAGCATGACAGAACCAGACTGCACGCAGGCTCTGCAATGGCAGGCCTTACACACACTTTTACAGGCTGCTTCTGTGGGTGGCACAACCAGTGCTGCAAGCCCACCATCAGCATTTGGATTACCAGCCCTGGGCACTCCTGGTGCACTGAACTAGGGTATGACAGGTAAACCAAACCAACCAATCATGGAATCACTAATTCATACATCAATTCATAATAGGGAGAGCATATGCACTTTAGCACTGATCAGCAGTGGTAAAGTGCCCAGAGTCATAAAACAGCCAACAACAGGTCAGAAAAAATATAGGAGGAAGGCAAAAAGTTCAGGGATGACCCTGCAAAAAGGGCCAAGTCCAACACATAAGATATATTGTTGACATAAGGGTAAGTTAAACGCTGTTGTTCTAGCAAATTCATGTTTAAAAAACAATGGCTTAAGCAATTCAATTTACACATCCATTAACATGGTTTAATATTCAAGCTTCAACTGAAGAGGGGTTGTGATTGAAGAAGGTAATCCACAGTTCATTACCTCTGCACCAATAGAACTTCCCCTCCCCCTTTCAGTCATTAATCTTTTTTTTTTTGCAGACAGCACTCTTAATCAAAAGGCAAAACACGGTGCTAACTCAATCAATAAATAAATATGTTAAGTGCCTGAAGCAGGTTATGGCCAACAAAGGTGTATAGGCAAAAAGGGAAACATGTAATAAGAAAAATAAACCAATAATACAAAAATTGGTCAAGGTTTTTAAATCAGGCCCTGGAGGGCAACAAGTCAGACAGAAATAGATACAGCCCTTCCGTTTTTCCACCGCTAGGTTAGGAAAGATTCTTCTTGCACAACAGACAATAATGTATTTCTTATTCTGATTTTGGACTTCCTGTGGTATAAGCCTAGACAGACATCCTGCCATTGGTGAGTGATCCTAACCGAATCTCTGAAAAGCTCCATAACTGTGCATATGTAAATGTAATAAAATCTGATGTAGTTTCAAGGGCTTATTTACAAGCCCGGTGCACGACCAGAGCATCACTTATTCTGACGCTTCAACAGCGCACATTGCAGACCCATATCTGAGTGGCTTTTCATGGCCTTGTAGCTATGGAGTGACGCTCGCTGCGCTGTCTCACACTGCATTGGGGACGAGTGCCATGGGTGTTGCAGTAGGTGTTCTCATGCAACCCCCCTAAGTTTTTGACTCATTTCCAAATTTCCATCATGGCATATATATCTGGGAATGTGTAAAAACCATGCGCCTTCCCAGGGGTGGCGTAATGAGGAGAAATAACATTATTTCTCCTCATATTTTCCTCTTTCTATGGATGCTGCATTCTGCAGCACACATATAAGGAGGAAACACCTCCAATAATTGTTTTTGTGCAGAAAGGTGTCCCTTCCGGCACAAAAACAATCATGCCAACAACACAAACACCCTTGCACCATAATGCCAGAAAAGTTGATGAGGCATTATGACACAGTTGTCTGCACAGTGTGAAGATTTTGTTCCTATAGTAGGCATCAACAACAATGATGATTTTCATTGATGGATTCTGAGTGACCATGGAAAACAAGAGCAAAGCTTGAGTTGTCTATGTCTATTGCAATCATGAGATGGAAAAGTTCCAGAGATGGATATTTTTCCATGTACAGTTTTCTGTAGTAAATTGCCATAATGTACCCTATTCACTAACATAAGCTGGACTAAGGGATGAGAAATGTTTTAAGTAAAACAGGTGTATGTCTGCCATAAATAATGTCAAACATTCATGCTGGAAAGTCAAGGAGGTGCTTCCCACACTTTGGTCGTCATCTGCTGGATTTTTCTGAGATCGAAAGTAGTTATTGATGTAAACTGTTTGCAAGGTTTACGATAAGCAATGATAAAAAGTGAAAAATCAATGCACTCAAATACTCAGACAGAAGATCGTCCCCCGTGAGTAATTCAATTTTCTTCAAAAAAATATGTGAAGATAAAGTTGGCATTACATTATTTTCTGAAACGTGGATATGTTGTGGTTAATCCAGGTTGGATACACATTAAAAATAGGCAACAACTCATGTTTTATACACTATAGGTCCAATTCACAAAGTTAAATATACACATGTAGATCTACTCACATGCAGATTTACTACTACACTTAGTAGTAGCGTTACACTTTCTTGCTGTTCACAATTTCCAATTGTAAAATACCTTTTAAATTAGAACCGTAAAGTTAGGTCTAGTAACTTTATAACCCTATTTTACATTGGTAGACAACTCTGCCATCGTGGCTGAGATCTCCAGAATGGAAAGTTAGGCGTGGCGGAGACAGAGGTCTAAGCATGTAGGGTAGTGAATTGCACTTTGTAGTTTTGTAAGGAGTTCTACTCTAACACTACTTTATATACTACAAAATGCAATTTGTGAATCAAGCCCATTATCTGTTGGCACATTCGGGCCTAATCATAAACTGCATTTTGTAGTGTGGGCAATAGTACTATAGTAGTACTGCTAAAATACTCACGTATTTTAAAATTACAATTAAATTCAACTTTTAAACTGTTGTTGAAAAAAAAAAAGTTACATTAATTCTACATACAATGTTTAAAACATTTTAATACATAAATATTAAAAAATGTAAAACAGACTGTAAAGGGGATTTTTTCAAATACTTCTTTAAGAAATATTATCAAAAAATTTGAAAATATTGTATTCAACTAATTATTAGATACACATTTAAGTTAATATGCTGCAATATTTTATTAACGTTAGGCCTTAAAATAATGATATAAAATGATTTAACATTAATATTGTACATTAAAATATTTAAAATGTTTGCAAAATATTAATAAGCTTTAATTATTCTCCCTATACTTTCACTGGGAGATCTCTGCGATGTTGATGGAGGTTACACTCTTAAATCCCAGTGTAGGGGGCTTCATCGGGGTCTGGAGACATGTAAGTCTGCCCTTAGGAGTAAGTGTACACTTGGAAATGGCGAATAGCAATGAAGTGTTACTACTAGGTGCAGTGGTAGATTTACACGAGTAAATGTGCACCTGTACATTTACCTTTGTGAACAGGCCACTACTTCTACAGCATGTTGTGTGTCTAGTTATCCTGTTTGCTTGTACCCATCTTTTTTTATCATCACTTGATTAAAATAAAAGAGGAAAAAAAACATTTATTACAATATTTTGGCATAAGACATTCAGTTATTTTCACAAATACTTTTTAACACACAAATGATTTCCTTTGTATCTGTCTCAAGACAAGTTTGCGAGTGTTTGTGTTACAATGCTTGATATGCTGGTACTGCCTTACCTTGAGTACAAATATTCGCTGCATGATAGAAGCCATACGGGCATCGACAGACATGCCCATGTTGTATGTTTATGCAGGTAGCTGCGTCCGTTTGACAGGGTTTGTTGGAACAGAAATCACCTGGTTTAGGATGAAATATGTTTTATTACAACCTGGACGTGCAACTCAAGGCTGTGTTTATGTCTGAATACAGTAAATCTGATGAGCCATAACTGATTTATTTGGTTTGTATAAATACAATGTAATTATTTTTTTATGAGAGGGCAACACAGAAATCAAGGTAACTCCATTCAAGTGTCATGTGGTGTTATCGACGAAATTAATTCAACAGAACTATTATATGTCCAATTGCATTACGTGAACCTAATTCAAACACAATAGGCTATGACCCTGGCAGGCTCTCAAAGTCATGTGCAGGAAAATCGTTAGTGATTTTAGAAAATGGAAAATCTTAAAACACAAGAGCGTTTAGCAGATAGTTGACAGAAACTCAAACAATGCATGGAAGAATGCAGAATTCGCATATTTTATAAAGATCTTTTCAGCTGTAAATAAAAAGTTACACATTATCATTATTTAAATAACAGAATGATTCATTTTAACATGGCGAAAGTTATTTAGAATATGTTCGGAAATCCCAAAGGTGGCAGAGTCATATTTCCCTGAATTCGCATTCCATATTTAAGTCTGATTATTTTGGTTGTAGCTATCCTTATGTCCATTTCAAATAAGTAGGAACAAAATGCAAAACAAACTTACATTGGTTTCTGAGGTTATCAAGCAGTTATTTTCTTCTGGGTGTTATTTGCACTAAATGCATTTGTTTTGTTTAGCAGGAGCACATTCAGGATGAAAAAAGGCTCATTGCAATTATTGTGCTAAACCATGTTTTGGAAAGGAACAAAACCTAGTTTGGGTAATTTCGTGGATTGTCACCCAGAAGTCCCAATGTTCTCCGTTTGGCTTGACATCCCTGTCCTACCTACATTTTATCCAGGCTGGTTAGAGCTATGTTTACTAATTTGCATATTTGTAATATTGCCTGGTTTGGTTGCATTCAGTGTTCCAGTGCTCTGAAGCATTCCTGTAAGAGTAATAGAAGCAGAATGTAAATACAGTTCCATTAAACACTAGATTTAGGGAAAACTGGGATGTCCTCCATATCACCCCGTGAGTCAGCTATTTTCACCTGATATTCACCTACTTCTGGCCAAAGTGGCCAACTTGGGTTAGTGGTTCCTGGGCATTCCTTGAAGTAGCAGACAATTGTTTTTTCTGATTTACTTTCCACTCTGCAGGTCTTAATGTCCTTACGACTGTCAGGGGCTGTATTACGCAGCGTGCCACCAGGGCACTTTGGTATTACAGAAGGGTCTTCAGAGACTTGTGCGACCCCTTCTGTACTATCGATAGCGCTGGCGCACATACAGCACCAGCGCTATCTTCAAAAGGGCGTTCACTCATTTGCATAGGGGCGTGCTACATGCAAATGAGGGAATCCCTTTGCCTCTGCCCCTCTTGAGACAAGCCCTCTGCAAGGGGTCCTATGAACCCCCCCAGACATCCCCCTGCAGGCGGGTGCAGTGGACTCACCTGCAAGAGGATCTCTAAACCCCTTTAAAAGTGCAGAAGGGTAGCTGCCTGCACTGTGAAAACACGGGTTTCACATGAATGCGCTGCCCTGAGGGCAGCCTGAGTTCGCAACTGCCTTGGGGGCAGTGCATTCATTATAATACGGTGCAATTCCCTTCATTGCGCTAGGTGCACCTTTTAAAAGGTGCACCCAGTGAAATGAAGGGAAATGCGCTGCATCTATAATGCAGCCCCAGATCTGTATTTCTTCTTTCAGCGAGGTGCCAGGCGTTGGGCCTCCAGCTCTTGAAGCTTGCAATGAGCTCACTAACTCTGGGATGCCAGCTTGAGACTCAGTATTGCTTCTTGAATATCATATTCATATCTCCTGACTCTCTAGTGAGGCAAGTTACATAAATATCGCCATCTCAGCCTCCAAAGGATGTGCAATGAATGTATTCCACTCCATCCCGCAAGTCATAATGGCACAACTCCAGATAGCCCCATATGTATCTTGGGGCGAGAAAGCAAAAGACACACAATTGATGGACGGAATGCAGAACAAATCAAAACAATCACCCCAATCAAGAGATCTGGGTTAAATCGATCATTCTTTTTCTCACCATGCCAACCCAGTTTAGACCTGGTCATATGCAAATCAGTCTTGACGCTGTGCCTCATGGGAACAGTCCAGCCCGAACTGCCAAGCCAGGTCCTCCCTGGACCGGAAACAAGCATCCTAGAACCGGTTTCGGGGTTTCACCCCTCTTCAGCCAGGATAGCTTGATTCATATGGACAGGTCTAAACTGGGGTGGCATGGTGAGCAAAAGAATGATGGATTTAACCCAGATCTCTTGACTAGGGGTGAATGTTTTGATTTGTTCTGCATTCCGTCCATCAATTGTGTGTCTTTTGCATTCTCGCCCTAAGTGCACTAGGTATGCCCAGACGTGGGGCTTGGGCTCACAGTGCGACTGGAATCAAGCTATGCTGGCTGAAGAGGGGTGAAACCCCGAAACCGGTCCTAGGATGCTTGTTTCCGGTCCAGGTAGGACCTGGCTTGGCAGTTCGGACTGGACTGTTCCCATGAGGCACAGGGTCAAGACTGATTTGCATATGGCCAGGTCTAAAATGGGGTGGCATGGTGAGCAAAAGAATGATGGATTGAACCCAGATCTCTTGACTGGGGGTGAATGTTTTGATTTGTTCTGCATTCTGTCCATCAATTGTGTGTCTTTTGCCAAATGTATCTTAGCAATGCCCACGGATCTCAATGATTTACTGAGTTAAAAACAAGAATATGTGTCATTTAATATGCACCGATTTTTAATAGTGAATATAAGATACTCCTCAAATGGGAAAGCCAGTATCCCTATAAAGACTCACGCCCAGCTGGTCACACACCCCATAACGGTCTGATATATTTCTACCGATACAATCTAGAACCTGAGAAGGTGTTACCTTTTGGTGGGAAGTTTTCCATTAGAGCAACATTAAAATTCCACAAAATTATATTCTAAACTTCTTTCAGAAGTAAAACATTAATTGTAATCTATTTTTATAAAAAACAAATAAGACTATATTACAATCATTCAGTTTTTTTCTTCAAAGAGAATTATTTCATTGCCTTGTTGGCCTTCTAAAAGAGTTAAGGGGAAATTGTATATCAGCTGTTATGTTTAGGATGAAATACTCTGTATGAGATACAGTCTTCTTGAACTATTTCTATCAACTCATGAATCTAACCTTCTTTA
The DNA here is from genome assembly GCF_964204655.1 of Triturus cristatus. Taxonomy (NCBI): domain Eukaryota; kingdom Metazoa; phylum Chordata; class Amphibia; order Caudata; family Salamandridae; genus Triturus; species Triturus cristatus. Next base: position 84,663,565 of record NC_140584.1, on the reverse strand, counting down.
AGAATATGTTATATGGAAACTGACAGTGTATATCATAGTCGGCAATATAGCACGTGTATAAGTGGCACTATATCGTACAGTTTTATTTTAATACAGAAAGCTTTGATGATGCAGCCAGGCTATGAGTGAGTATATCTAATATGATCTTTTGTAGTCTTACCATGCCCTTCAGCACCAGTATTATGCCTTCTGTCACAGACTGACTGTTGGGCTCAAGGGTGCAAGTAAGAAACATACATATATAGACCAAGCAATAATTTACAATAACAGAACTAGGGCCTAGTAATATAGTGAAATACATTTTTTGTTAAATTTCATAAAATGTTCTGAAAAGTATGCAAGACATGTGTATTACACAAATCTACTTCCCTTGTAACTTGCATAAAAACTGAACAGGGGAGCAAAGCTTGTGTACCAAAGTGATTTGTGATACCAAAAGGAGACTGCTTTGAGGATAAATCCAGCAGTGGCTCGCACAGGTAAATTCTGTGGGCACTGAGGCGGGGCGGATCGGTGCAGGGTGGGGGTAGTGGAATCCGACATACAACGGGAATGTGAAAACGAATAAACCCTCCTTGCACTTGCTGCATAGTCGAAGTGTGCGAATCAGCGAGCACAAGGTAAGTAGTTTTATTTATTTATTTAGTTCGTTTTCACATTCCCTTTGCATGTTAGATTCCACTACCCCCCCCAACACGCTCCCCGCCACCTTACTGCACCACAGCATTTTACCCCTGCTGGATAAATCCTCTTTGGCCCCAGTTTAATTGTGCCGGCAAAACATTGTTTGCCTGAACCACTCACCTGCAGAAACTTTGAGAAATTCGTGAGAATTCATAGAGACTTTCTGCTTGGGGCTAAATGAAACTACTTTGCCATCACAATCTAGGAAGAAGACACCCTACTGCTTAAGGACAAGTAGTTTCAGACGGCATGTAGAGTCAGCCAAGCATCGCAGCCCATGCACAGCTGATTATGAGAACAACCTTCAGACCTGTATAGAGACTGCAGAAGACTTGAGAAAATCAAGTACCTCTTGCTGGGTCTGTTGGTAAACCTGGTCTGTACTATCTTGCTGTAGAGCAGCTACCATAGTAATGCTTCACTGGACAATTGATATAATGGGACCTGGAAAGAAGGGGAGACTTTTGAAGGTAGAGCGAGCCAGGAACATAAAGGCCCCTCAGAGAGAGATATAAAGAAAAAGTAAGAGCGATAAAGTAAAATAGGTATACAGAAAGGGAGCAAAGAGGTACATATCACAGAGAAAGGGGTAGGAGCCTAAAGGCTAGAGTGGTCCACAGATGAAGGTGAAAACAAGCACAGCGGAAAGGTCACTGGTTTAAAAGGAGACAGCCTGAGTGAACGCATTTTTAGGCATATTCTTGTCATTATAGTGAACCATGCAAGTATTTCTTATCCCTTACCTGGGGTCGGAGGTACTGTACTTGATACTGGCGAAGTTGAACTCCCTGTTGGATGAAAAAGATCATTAAATGTTTTGTACTATACGTTTAAGGTAACTCATAGGCTGCCCACAAAGAAATCCAACTAACAAAATAAACGTCATAAATCTCCGATACGGTTTCATAAAACTTATTGCAAAACCACAAAGTAGGCAAATATCAAATATTTATTAAAATGACATTTAGGCCTTCATAAAATAATTTAAACCAACTCACAACACACCATAAGATTAACAACAACCGTGAAAGGTATCAATGAGAAAAAAATCTTACATAATAACATATGTAGGATTCGAAAAACAAATACCAATTTAATTTATTGGTTTTTCTTAAGTATAAGGTGGAGATGTGAAATTGCACAAATCAATTATTAAAATTCCGGATTCATTAGATACAACTTGGAAATGCTATAAATATGTCGCTTAACGCTAATTATAAAAGAATCGCCACAGCAATGTATTTATTTTTCTTAATTTACCGAGTTTTGTATAGCCCGAACTTAACCCGAAAGTATGAGGGAGCTTGACGGAATTTGCATGACAGCAATTACATGAGTTACATTTGGAGTAAATATAAATACATAGTGACCGTATGTAAACGAAGTCTACGAAAGACATTAGGATAAGTTGACGATACATCTCTGGTCGCAAAGCCTTTGTGAAAAATAACAAGCATGTGCGGTGATATGCACCGCTCTGATTGACTGCCAACACTTCAGCCAGGAAGTGCTGGCAGCCATCTTGGGGCTCAGCTTCACCAAGTCCCCCAAACAAAACTGAAAATAAAGAAAAGGGGGCAGGTTAGGCATACCCTGACCCCCAAGCCATGGTTGTGGGGTCCTCTGGGACCCCAACAAGGCATAAATATATATATATATTTTAATTGCTGCAAAATTGGGATATTTGCGAATGCGAGGCAATTTTTGTTTTTTTAAAGCAAGCCCAGGTTCCCGATCGAACTTTAAAATAGGTGGCTTAGGTCCCATAGGCATAAGATAAATTTAGGAGGGGGGCACACGGGGCCCCTCCTAGGGATTATCGTGGAGAAGTGTGGCTCAATGGTTAGAGCGGCAGACACTGATGCAGAAGTCTGGCCTGGACCAGGGTTCAATTCCCGCCTCGGCGGCTCTTGGACTTAAATTCCCCGGACCTGTGAATTCTCGCCTCGGTGTCTATTCTAATCATGGGTCCCACTCTGCAACTCTGGGCAATAGCTTGCTTAATCTCCACAACGGCCCCCACAGCGCAAAGGATGCCTGGCTTTCACCTTGGGGTGCCCAGGAGTGGACATCTCATAGGAAAAGCCAGGAAGAGTTCCACAGCGGTATGAGTACAAGCGCCGGGATGCCTCCGGGTAGCTGCACGCTATACAAATACATCATTTTTACATTTATCAAAGCACTGGACCCCCCCCCCACAGTCCCAGGGACCACCACCTGCCCAGGGCTATTGTCACTTATGGGGGGACCTCCCAGTCTCCTGCCCATGGGACCATCACCTCCCAGGGGCTAATTTAAACAATATAGGGGGGCCTCGCGGACCCTTCCAATCCAGGCACCGCCACCTCCCCGGCACTAATTTCAGTAGTATGGAGGGGCCTTGCGGACCACCCTCCCCGGGGCATATTCATATTTGTTTTAAAAAGCAGGGGAGACCTTACAGCCTATCACCTACCTTGAGCCTGAGATCATCGGCTTCCTTGTTAAGAACATTCCTGTCCCTATATTAGAGCAAGATTGTCATAGTATGATACATGCCACTCATGCAATGTTCCATATTTGTCCACTGAGCCAAAATGATTAATTTCTTATTTACTTCATGGTGGATCTGACCATCTCTAAAGGGTCACCCCCAAACATTGTGCCTTTACCACTCCTACTTTGCTGAATTTGTTTTTTTACTTTAAGAGAGCTGTGCACTTAAACACTGATGACAAGTACTAAAGTGCTACTGCTCTCCCCCTAAAATTTAGTAAAATTGGCCTGCACACCATTGACACATTTATTTTACCTGTAGGTCTCTAGTATATAGTACTGCATGTACCCAGGGCCTGTAAAATCCTACTAGTGGGTCTGCAGCACTAACTGAGTCGCCAATTAACTTGGTACTTCAATACTTGTCTCAGGCTTGCCACTGCAGCGTGCAGTGCAGTTCTAAACTCTGTTTTTGACTTTGCAAAATAGACTTTTTGCCAGGCTTAAGCCTTCCTTTTTTAATACACATATGTCATTCCTAAGGTATGCATGAAAGCTCATAGGGCAGGCTGCCCTGTGATTAAAACGTAGGGCATGTTGGTTGACATTTTTCATGTCCTTATGGTGAAAAACTCCTGAATTCGTTTTTCACTACTGTAAGACCACCTCTCCTATTGACTTACATTGGGTTGCTTTATTGCATTTTATAAGTGCTAACTTTGATTGAGAGCAGGTAGAAATGTCATGTTTAGACAAAAATGAATTTGAATTTCAAATTATCTTCAATGGTACAGTTGGATTTCAAGCCACAATTCTGAAAAATGTCACTTTTAGAAAGTTTGCATTGTCTTGCCCTAACCACTTGTATCTTCGGCCAGTGTCCTGGCTCACACGATTGTGAATGGTTCTGCTGTTAGACTTTGTGTATTCCTTCCAGACAGTGACAAAATTGGGACTAGATGTGAGCAGGATGGGCCATTCTGCCAGGGTGTCTGGGGCAGAGCTGTTCACTGCCCTTCTTGCACTTTAAAGGGACCTGCCTTCAGCATACAAAAAATAACCTGACACTAATAGTTTGTCATCACAGACTTCTTGAAGTCTTGAAGTGGAAGGAAAGAAAATTAAATACCAGATGTGGAGGTAGTAAATGGAAGCCCCCTACCCACTTTAAAGGCTGATGCCAGGTATAAATATTAGACCCTCAGAACACGTCCTCAGTACCCTCTTGGACCTGTGGACATTACAGAAAAAGGACTGCCTTGTTCCCAAGAGGACTGCCCTGCTGCCTGAGGCCTACCTTGTCCCCCAGTGGTCTACCCTCCTGCTTAAGGCCTGCCCTGCTCTCTGAGAAGGAAGACCGTACCTGCTCCCTTAATTGTAAGCTTACCTGAGTGACTCCTGTTCTGAGCTAAAGGGACACAACAAGCTCCAGAGGCCTCCCAGTAGCTGCTGCACAGCTGAACTGCTGCACTTTACCTGCCGGGACCTCCAAGTGGACCTCCCTGAACCCTGATGGTGTCTGCTACAGTGAGTGCCTGATCTCCAAGAGGTGCCTTCCTAAGTTATGTACCCATGGCTCGCAGCAGACTTCCCTCCTCTTCATGAAAAGGGGAAATCCTAAAGTGTTGGGCTCTTGGCAATCGCAATCTTGCCCCTTCGTGTCAAAAATCTGATGCCCAGGACAACCACCAATGTGAAGCTCCAGTGAACTTGACTCTTAGTGCTACACCAATAACAGACCATGATGACTATCATTGGAAGGTCCAGCAATAACCGTCCGCGACACCTTCACACAACAGCGATGAACATCTACGATGCCAGGCCTGCTCTGCGTGCTATATGGATGACCAAATACAGCGCTTTCCCTGCTCCTCATGGCCTTCTCCACCGCAAACAGAACAATTTGCGCCAGACTTTGAGAAGGTAATTTTTTCAGTGGGACTATCCTGGTCCCTGTATTCAGCCCATGCTCCATTGCAGTCAGCCTGAACTTGTGACTTTCCACCGGTCTAGCACAACTAGATGACCGTGATTGGCACTTGTGCCTTTATGCACTATACCTACCTAATTCCTTGAAATGTAATATCTCTGGTTCTTCTGATAGGATCTTTGTAGTTCTGGTATAATTTTGTTCATTAAAATGTACTCTATTTTTCTAAATTAGTTTGAGAATTTTTCTTGTGTTTTGCTTTCACTTTGTTACTGTTTGTGTACTTTGTACATTCCCTCTAAGTTAAGCCTGACTGCTTTTGTGCTAAGCTATCAGAGGGGAGCCAGTTGTCTCAGGCCTTCAACAGGTCGACATGTCTTTTGTCCCTGGCTGATGTGCGCTCTGAAGCGCCCTCCTGCTCCCTGAATTTCTTCCATGTCAGACAAATCTCTTAGAGATGCAGCCTCCTCTTAAGGCACTATTACTTTCCACTAGGTCTGGGTACACTGGGAAGTGGCCTTGCCAGACTTTCTGCCCCTCCGCTTGCCACTAGAGCCTTGAGCCGTGGTTCCAGGCTCCAAGGTACCTTGGTGTTATCTTAAGGACTTATGTCCTCTTGCTGGGACACAAACACACTCAGTGAGACCAAGCATTGCTGCATGAGTCCTTCTCTCCATCTCTGCCCAGGTAGATGTTTTGAGGTCACTGCCCAGCAGACGCTCTACTGGGATGAGAGGGGACACAGGTATTTTCTATAGACTTGTAACCCCTCCTCATTCAAAGTCTACCATTACTATTGGTGTGATTTTATAACATTGTCAGAGCTTACTATCTGGTGCACCTCATCTGGTATGGTCTGTCACGGGGAAGCAAGCTGACCCATAACCATGGTGATGCTGGCACCTGTATTCCTCTGGAGCTGGACTTTAATCCCATTGATTCCTGGCCACTGCCTGTATTTTTCCATACTGTCAGGCCAGTGGGCCATTGGTTCACTTTTCATCTCACATATGAAGACTAAGGAGGTCTAAGTGTACCCCTTACAGCTTCCAGGGACAGCCTCCAACCCCACAGTGCCTTTGGGAGGGTCACCGGTGGGTGACGTTTTGGTGCACACAGATTCTCTCTTCTTGTGCCCTAACTATTTACAGTCGTAGCCCACCACTAGCCTTTGTAACATCAAAATTCTTTCCCAGGTACCCTCTCCCCTTTGAATGGGATGTGGCTCTGGGCTCCCCCTGGGCATCTTTAGGGGATTCCTTGGGAGTTTCTGACTTTTTACTTTTGACGCCGTCTTTCCCCTGAAGGGGGACTGCCATCCTTTCTTGTGATCACCACCTTGGGACTTTTTGGGCATCCTATTGTGTACCCAATTAATATCTCTTTTCACGAGCTCTCTAGGACTACATCATTAATAATCCATCAGATACTTGAGTAACTTCTCTGAGCTACAATTTGTAGGTATGTGGTCTTTTATAACTAAAGTGTAGAGCGCCTCTTAGGTATCTGCCTGGCTACCCTTTATCCAGCCTTCCTGTAACTTCACAGAAGCATCCACAAAGTCCATTCATATATGAATTGTACCCTTGAGTATATTTCTAACATTCTGTCTTTACTCTTCAGAGATTAGACCAAACAGCTCAATGAGTGCCTCCTTCATATGTGAATATGACTGCCAAATCATCTTCCAGTGTCAGCAGCTTAACCCACCCCACTAATGGAACTAGTTCCCACAATAAGGATCCCCTCTGATGGCCACCCACCATTATCATCCTGAGATCCCTTGCATAATATGATACTATTTGGGCATATCATTTCCCTCTAAATACTTTGTAATAGTGACCTTGGGTGACCTGGGATCATAGGTACCCCCTACCTTCTTTATTGGACCGCCTTCTGAGAATTGGAGCAAAGGGGCTGGCCCTTAAGTGGTTTACTTTTTAGGCAATAGAGAACAGGAAGGATGGTTAACTCCTTTTTTGCTTTTGCTCCACCCTTAGCCTCACTTTGTTCAATATCTATCTTACCCTTCTCGCCTCTTTGGTTAAGTCATTTCGCGCCAAGATCATATCATATGCAGATGATACCCAAATTATCTGCTCCTTTGCGGCTTGTGAAAATCTTGTCTTTGAATCATCGGTCATTTTAGCGAGAACATCTGTGGAACTGCAGCGAGAATTGGATAGATACTGTGAATTCATGTTAAGTTTGAACTTGTTTTTAAATGTTAAAAAAACTTTTACTATGCATGCGGGGAGGAAAAACATGAAACCTAAAAGACTATTTGTGAAAGGGGAAGCCCTGGAAAGAACACCCACTTACCAATACCTGGGAATTGTCATTGACGATAAATTTAAGTGGAAAGCGGCAATTTCGGCGAGAAAACTATCATTTCTAAAAACAACAGCGGCCTTGAGAACATTTGTCCAAAAACTGGGCCACAAGCCACCTCTAGAAACCTTAAAAATCTACAAGGCAAAATGTGTCAGTACTGCTATCTATGGGGCAGGGATATGGGGCTACGCAAACGTGACTGAATTACAAAAAATAGAAAATGCCTTTTTAAGATTCTTATTGGGGCTGCCGAAAAATTCTTCAACATACGCCTGTCACGAAGAGCTGGGCATAGACCACCTAGAGGACATTATAAGAACACAACCTATAATGCTCTGGAGAAGAATTTGGGTCACTGAACAATGCAATTTAACCAGACTCATCATTCAAGACATTCAGACGCTGGAGCACTACGGGCGGATGAAATGGACAGCCTATGTAAAAGCCTTTCTTACAGATATGGGACACAGTCATTATTTTACAGATCCATCATCTTTATACAGTATTTCCAAAAAAGATCTGAGGAAAGCATGTCTATCACACCTGCACCAAACACGTCTGCTAAAAGAAATCCATAAATCCTCTGTACAACAAAGTCTATTAGTCCAAACAGTATCATCCATTGAACCTTATTTGCTGTATAACATGACCCAATTTGAAAAACTACTTCTGACACGCTTCAGGTTCAACATGTTCCACTTAATGGTCTGCTTTCCCACACAAAATGATTGGTCATCAAAAATGTCATTGTGCCCTTGTGACTCCCAATCAAAGCAGTCGACAATACATACAGTCTTATTTTGTACATTTTTTGAGGCACCCCGCAGACAATGGCTATTGCCCATATTTAAATATTGGGGTCTACGCCAATGTCGCCCAGCCTACCTGGCGTTACAATATCTGGAAAATGAATTGATAGCAAAAGCAACTGTACGTTTTTTGAAATTTTGCATACGCCATAGGTCTAATCTCTGAAAATCAAATGTATGAAGAGACTACAAGGGTTGGTAGTAAGAGTCTAACCTCTTCTTTTAATGATTTTACAAAATGCATTTTAAACTCATGATTTTTTAACAGTCTTTTTAAATTGAACTAATGTATGAAATGTATTTCTATGAACTTTTATGGTCTTCTTCGCAAAACCGAATAAAGTGATTTTTTGATTTTGATTTGAATCATTCAATTCTTGCCTAACTGCTAAGCTTGACTGGATGCATCAGAAACAGCTGATGTATAACACTGATAGGACAGAAATACTCTTTTTTGGCACCCCGGTTCCTACCAACAGGTTGGCATGCTGGCCAAATGCAGCCCCTCCGCCAGCTTCTTGTACAGAGGTGGCCAAGAACTTAGGAGTTAAGTTTGCTAATCGATTCACTTTTCAATCTCAAATCAGCTCGGTGGTTGGAATGTGTTTTGAGTTTCTATGGGCATTTAAAAAGTGTCAATTTTTTCTGTCTCTTCCTGCAAGGAAAACTGTTATCCAGGCTCTCATTACCTCCCGCTTAGATTATGACAACACATTATATCTTGGACTTACGGACTACGCCATTCATAAGCTTCAGGTGGTACAGAATACTGCGGCACGACTTTTATTGAATATTCCTGGGAATGCCAGGATTTTATAAGCACTTTCATTCTTTGCACTGGCTCCTTGTAAGGAAGAGAATCCTGTTCAAAATACTGCGGCTGACTTTTCTCACTCTACAGAACACTAGTCCAAGTTACTTGGCTTGTCGAGTCCATTTCTACAGCCCCACTAAGAATCTCCGGTCCTCAAATCAGGCCTTGGCGAGTGAAGAGGGTAATGACTGATGGGCGCTCATTTTTCATTCTAGGTCCATCTGAATGGAATAAACTCCCCCTGCACTTGAGGCAAGAGAGTTCGGAGCTTACTTTCTTCTAAAAGAGTAAGGGGGAAATTGTATATCAGCTGTGATATTCAGAATGAAATACTCTGTATGGGATATAGGGCCACATGCATCAACCTAAAAAACGGTCGCAAATGGGCAGATTCACTGAATCTGCCCCTTTGCAACCTTTATTTTACCATTTGGGATGCATCATCCCAAATGCAAAAAACGCTTTTTAAGTAATCGCAAAAATTGCGATTTCTTAAATTGCAGTTGCATTTAAGGAATCACAAATTGCGATTCCTTAAATGCAATGCATTAACTTAAAAAATGTGCGATATTGCAAATTACCGTCAATCTCAAATTGATGGTAATTTGCGATTTCTTTGAAAAATGCACTTTTACACACACACATGCCCTTGGGGCATGTGTGTGCGCAACATGTGGTAAAATGGAAATTTCAGGGGTGCAACAGGGTGTCCTTTTGGCACCCTTGAAATTGCTTGCGCACCTATTGGGTACTCGCAAATTGCGCATGCAATTCCCATTCATTCCTATGAGCCTATAGGCCCATAGGAATGAATGGGAAGCCATTCCTTAATTGCGACTCGCAATTTGCGACTCGCAATTAAGGAATGTGTTGGATTCGCAATTTTTGTTTTGCAATTCCTACATACATAGGCAATTGCAATTCTATAATTGCTATTCCTTAAAAATCTCAATTATAGAATCGCAATTGCCTATTTTGATGCATGTGCACCTATATCTAATATGATCTTTAGTAGTCTTACCATGCCCTTCATCACCAGTACTATGCCCTCTGCCACAGACTCACTGTTGGGCTCAAGGGTGCAAATACGAAACATACATATAGACCAAGCATTCACTTACAATAGCAGCACTAGGACCTTGCAAACTTGTGCAATACATTTTTTTGCTAAATTTCATAACACTTTCTGAAAAGTTTGCAAAATATATGTATTGCACGAAATGTACTTCCCTGGAAACTTGCATGAAAACTGAACAGGAGGGCATAGCGCGTGTACCAAAGTGAAGTATGATACCAAAAGGAGACTGCTTTGAGGATAAACCATATTTTGGCCCCAGTTTTATAGTTCCTGTAGGACATTTTCTGCCTGAACCACTCACCTGCATGAACTGTGAAATTTGTGAGATTTCGTTTTTCGTAATACATTTTTGCTTGAGGCTAAATGGAACTACTTCGCCATCACAATCTAGGAAGAAGACACCCTACTGCTTAAGGACAAGTAGTATCAGACGGCATGTAGAGTCAGCCAAGCATCGCTGCCCATGCACAGCTGATTATGAGAACAACCTTCAGACCTGTATAGAGACTGCAGAGGACTTGAGAAAATCTAGTTCCTCTTGACGGGTCTGTTGGTAAACCTGGTCTGTGCTGTAAGTGCAGCTACCATAGTAATGCTGTACTGGACAATTGATCTAATGGGGCCTGAAATGAAGAGGAGACTTTTGAAGGTATAGGAAGCCAGAAACATAAAGGCACCTCAGAGAAAGATATAAAGAAAAAGTAAGAGCGATAAAGTAAAATAGGTATACAGAAAGGGAGCAAAGAGGTACATCTCACAGATTAAGGGGTAGGAGCCTAAAGGCTAGAGTGGTCCGCAGATGAAGGTGAAAACAAGCACAGCGGAGAGGTCACTGGTTTGAAAGCAGACAGCCTGAGTGAACGCATTTTTAGGCATATTCTTGTCATTATAGTGAACCATGCAAGTATTTCTTATCCCTTACCTGGGGTCGGAGGTTCTGTACGTGATTCTTGCGAAGGTGAACTCCCTGTTGAATGAAAAAGACCATCAAATGTTTTGTACTATACGTTTAAGGTAACTCATAGGCTGCCCACAAAGAAATCCAACTAACAAAATAAACGTCATAAATCTCCGAAACGGTTTCATAAAACTTATTGCAAAACCACAAAGTAGGCAAATATCAAATATTTATTAAAATGACATTTAGGCCTTCATAAAATAATTTAAACCAACTCACAACACACCACAAGATTAACAACAACCGTGAAAGGTATCAATGATAAAAAAATCTTACATAATAACATATGTAGGGTTCGAAAAACAAATACCAATTTAATTTATTGGTTTTTCTTAAGTATAAGGTGGAGATGTGAAATTGCACAAATCAATTATTAAAATTCCGGATTCATTAGATACAACTTGGAAATGCTATAAATATGTCGCTTAACGCTAATTATAAAAGAATCGCCACAGCAATGTATTTATTTTTCTTAATTTACCAAGTTTTGTATAGCCCGAACTTAACCCGAAAGTATGAGGGAGCTTGACGGAATTTGCATGACAGCAATTACATGAGTTACATTTGGAGTAAATATAAATACATAGTGACCGTATGTAAACGAAGTCTACGAAAGACATTAGGATAAGTTGACGATACATCTCTGGTCGCAAAGCCTTTGTGAAAAATAACAAGCATGTGCGGTGATATGCACCGCTCTGATTGACTGCCAACACTTCAGCCAGGAAGTGCTGGCAGCCATCTTGGGGCTCAGCTTCACCAAGTCCCCCAAACAAAACTGAAAATAAAGAAAAGGGGGCAGGTTAGGCATACCCTGACCCCCAAGCCATGGTTGTGGGGTCCCCTGGGACCCCCACAAGGCATAAATATATATATATATTTTAATTGCTGCAAAATTGGGATATTTGCGAATGCGAGGCAATTTTTGTTTTTTTAAAGCAAGCCCAGGCTCCCGCTCGAACTTTAAAATAGGTGGCTTAGGTCCCATAGGCATAAGATAAATTTAGGAGGGGGGCACACGGGGCCCCCTCCTAGGGATTATCGTGGAGAAGTGTGGCTCAATGGTTAGAGCGGCAGACCCTGATGCAGAAGTCTGGCCTGGACCAGGGTTCAATTCCCGCCTCGGCGGCTCTTGGACTTAAATTCCCCGGACCTGTGAATTCTCGCCTCGGTGTCTATTCTAATCATGGGTCCCACTCTGCAACTCTGGGCAATAGCTTGCTTAATCTCCACAACGGCCCCCACAGCGCAAAGGATGCCTGGCTTTCACCTTGGGGTGCCCAGGAGTGGACATCTCATAGGAAAAGCCAGGAAGAGTTCCACAGCGGTATGAGTACAAGCGCCGGGATGCCTCCGGGTAGCTGCACGCTATACAAATACATCATTTTTACATTTATCAAAGCACTGGACCCCCCCCCCCCCACAGTCCCAGGGACCACCACCTGCCCAGGGCTATTGTCACTTATGGGGGGACCTCCCAGTCTCCTGCCCATGGGACCATCACCTCCCAGGGGCTAATTTAAACAATATAGGGGGGCCTCGCGGACCCTTCCAATCCAGGCACCGCCACCTCCCCGGCACTAATTTCAGTAGTATGGAGGGGCCTTGCGGACCACCCTCCCCGGGGCATATTCATATTTGTTTTAAAAAGCAGGGGAGACCTTACAGCCTATCACCTACCTTGAGCCTGAGATCATCGGCTTCCTTGTTAAGAACATTCCCGTCCCTATATTAGAGCAAGATTGTCATAGTATGATACATGCCACTCATGCAATGTTCCATATTTGTCCACTGAGCCAAAATGATTAATTTCTTATTTACTTCATGGTGGATCTGACCATCTCTAAAGGGTCACCCCCAAACATTGTGCCTTTACCACTCCTACTTTGCTGAATTTGTTTTTTTACTTTAAGAGAGCTGTGCACTTAAACACTGATGACAAGTACTAAAGTGCTACTGCTCTCCCCCTAAAATTTAGTAAAATTGGCCTGCACACCATTGACACATTTATTTTACCTGTAGGTCTCTAGTATATAGTACTGCATGTACCCAGGGCCTGTAAAATCCTACTAGTGGGTCTGCAGCACTAACTGAGTCGCCAATTAACTTGGTACTTCAATACTTGTCTCAGGCTTGCCACTGCAGCGTGCAGTGCAGTTCTAAACTCTGTTTTTGACTTTGCAAAATAGACTTTTTGCCAGGCTTAAGCCTTCCTTTTTAATACACATATGTCATTCCTAAGGTATGCATGAAAGCTCATAGGGCAGGCTGCCCTGTGATTAAAACGTAGGGCATGTTGGTTGACATTTTTCATGTCCTTATGGTGAAAAACTCCTGAATTCGTTTTTCACTACTGTAAGACCACCTCTCCTATTGACTTACATTGGGTTGCTTTATTGCATTTTATAAGTGCTAACTTTGATTGAGAGCAGGTAGAAATGTCATGTTTAGACAAAAATGAATTTGAATTTCAAATTATCTTCAATGGTACAGTTGGATTTCAAGCCACAATTCTGAAAAATGTCACTTTTAGAAAGTTTGCATTGTCTTGCCCTAACCACTTGTATCTTCGGCCAGTGTCCTGGCTCACACGATTGTGAATGGTTCTGCTGTTAAGACTTTGTGTATTCCTTCCAGACAGTGACACAATTGGGACTAGATGTGAGCAGGATGGGCCATTCTGCCAGGGTGTCTGGGGCAGAGCTGTTCACTGCCCTTCTTGCACTTTAAAGGGACCTGCCTTCAGCATACAAAAAATAACCTGACACTAATAGTTTGTCATCACAGACTTCTTGAAGTCTTGAAGTGGAAGGAAAGAAAATTAAATACCAGATGTGGAGGTAGTAAATGGAAGCCCCCTACCCACTTTAAAGGCTGATGCCAGGTATAAATATTAGACCCTCAGAACACGTCCTCAGTACCCTCTTGGACCTGTGGTCATTACAGAAAAAGGACTGCCTTGTTCCCAAGAGGACTGCCCTGCTGCCTGAGGCCTACCTTGTCCCCCAGTGGTCTACCCTCCTGCTTAAGGCCTGCCCTGCTCTCTGAGAAGGAAGACCGTACCTGCTCCCTTAATTGTAAGCTTACCTGAGTGACTCCTGTTCTGAGCTAAAGGGACACAACAAGCTCCAGAGGCCTCCCAGTAGCTGCTGCACAGCTGAACTGCTGCACTTTACCTGCCGGGACCTCCAAGTGGACCTCCCTGAACCCTGATGGTGTCTGCTACAGTGAGTGCCTGATCTCCAAGAGGTGCCTTCCTAAGTTATGTACCCATGGCTCGCAGCAGACTTCCCTCCTCTTCATGAAAAGGGGAAATCCTAAAGTGTTGGGCTCTTGGCAATCGCAATCTTGCCCCTTCGTGTCAAAAATCTGATGCCCAGGACAACCACCAATGTGAAGCTCCAGTGAACTTGACTCTTAGTGCTACACCAATAACAGACCATGATGACTATCATTGGAAGGTCCAGCAATAACCGTCCGCGACACCTTCACACAACAGCGATGAACATCTACGATGCCAGGCCTGCTCTGCGTGCTATATGGATGACCAAATACAGCGCTTTCCCTGCTCCTCATGGCCTTCTCCACCGCAAACAGAACAATTTGCGCCAGACTTTGAGAAGGTAATTTTTTCAGTGGGACTATCCTGGTCCCTGTATTCAGCCCATGCTCCATTGCAGTCAGCCTGAACTTGTGACTTTCCACCGGTCTAGCACAACTAGATGACCGTGATTGGCACTTGTGCCTTTATGCACTATACCTACCTAATTCCTTGAAATGTAATATCTCTGGTTCTTCTGATAGGATCTTTGTAGTTCTGGTATAATTTTGTTCATTAAAATGTACTCTATTTTTCTAAATTAGTTTGAGAATTTTTCTTGTGTTTTGCTTTCACTTTGTTACTGTTTGTGTACTTTGTACATTCCCTCTAAGTTAAGCCTGACTGCTTTTGTGCTAAGCTATCAGAGGGGAGCCAGTTGTCTCAGGCCTTCAACAGGTCGACATGTCTTTTGTCCCTGGCTGATGTGCGCTCTGAAGCGCCCTCCTGCTCCCTGAATTTCTTCCATGTCAGACAAATCTCTTAGAGATGCAGCCTCCTCTTAAGGCACTATTACTTTCCACTAGGTCTGGGTACACTGGGAAGTGGCCTTGCCAGACTTTCTGCCCCTCCGCTTGCCACTAGAGCCTTGAGCCGTGGTTCCAGGCTCCAAGGTACCTTGGTGTTATCTTAAGGACTTATGTCCTCTTGCTGGGACACAAACACACTCAGTGAGACCAAGCATTGCTGCATGAGTCCTTCTCTCCATCTCTGCCCAGGTAGATGTTTTGAGGTCACTGCCCAGCAGACGCTCTACTGGGATGAGAGGGGACACAGGTATTTTCTATAGACTTGTAACCCCTCCTCATTCAAAGTCTACCATTACAATTGGTGTGATTTTATAACATTGTCAGAGCTTACTATCTGGTGCACCTCATCTGGTATGGTCTGTCACGGGGAAGCAAGCTGACCCATAACCATGGTGATGCTGGCACCTGTATTCCTCTGGAGCTGGACTTTAATCCCATTGATTCCTGGCCACTGCCTGTATTTTTCCATACTGTCAGGCCAGTGGGCCATTGGTTCACTTTTCATCTCACATATGAAGACTAAGGAGGTCTAAGTGTACCCCTTACAGCTTCCAGGGACAGCCTCCAACCCCACAGTGCCTTTGGGAGGGTCACCGGTGGGTGACGTTTTGGTGCACACAGATTCTCTCTTCTTGTGCCCTAACTATTTACAGTCGTAGCCCACCACTAGCCTTTGTAACATCAAAATTCTTTCCCAGGTACCCTCTCCCCTTTGAATGGGATGTGGCTCTGGGCTCCCCCTGGGCATCTTTAGGGGATTCCTTGGGAGTTTCTGACTTTTTACTTTTGACCCCGTCTTTCCCCTGAAGGGGGACTGCCATCCTTTCTTGTGATCACCACCTTGGGACTTTTTGGGCATCCTATTGTGTACCCAATTAATATCTCTTTTCACGAGCTCTCTAGGACTACATCATTAATAATCCATCAGATACTTGAGTAACTTCTCTGAGCTACAATTTGTAGGTATGTGGTCTTTTATAACTAAAGTGTAGAGCGCCTCTTAGGTATCTGCCTGGCTACCTTTTATCCAGCCTTCCTGTAACTTCACAGAAGCATCCACAAAGTCCATTCATATATGAATTGTACCCTTGAGTATATTTCTAACATTCTGTCTTTACTCTTCAGAGATTAGACCAAACAGCTCAATGAGTGCCTCCTTCATATGTGAATATGACTGCCAAATCATCTTCCAGTGTCAGCAGCTTAACCCACCCCACTAATGGAACTAGTTCCCACAATAAGGATCCCCTCTGATGGCCACCCACCATTATCATCCTGAGATCCCTTGCATAATATGATACTATTTGGGCATATCATTTCCCTCTAAATACTTTGTAATAGTGACCTTGGGTGACCTGGGATCATAGGTACCCCCTACCTTCTTTATTGGACCGCCTTCTGAGAATTGGAGTAAAGGGGCTGGCCCTTAAGTGGTTTACTTTTTAGGCAATAGAGAACAGGAAGGATGGTTAACTCCTTTTTTGCTTTTGCTCCACCCTTAGCCTCACTTTGTTCAATATCTATCTTACCCTTCTCGCCTCTTTGGTTAAGTCATTTCGCGCCAAGATCATATCATATGCAGATGATACCCAAATTATCTGCTCCTTTGCGGCTTGTGAAAATCTTGTCTTTGAATCATTCAATTCTTGCCTAACTGCTAAGCTTGACTGGATGCATCAGAAACAGCTGATGTATAACACTGATAGGACAGAAATACTCTTTTTTGGCACCCCGGTTCCTACCAACAGGTTGGCATGCTGGCCAAATGCAGCCCCTCCGCCAGCTTCTTGTACAGAGGTGGCCAAGAACTTAGGAGTTAAGTTTGCTAATCGATTCACTTTTCAATCTCAAATCAGCTCGGTGGTTGGAATGTGTTTTGAGTTTCTATGGGCATTTAAAAAGTGTCAATTTTTTCTGTCTCTTCCTGCAAGGAAAACTGTTATCCAGGCTCTCATTACCTCCCGCTTAGATTATGACAACACATTATATCTTGGACTTACGGACTACGCCATTCATAAGCTTCAGGTGGTACAGAATACTGCGGCACGACTTTTATTGAATATTCCTGGGAATGCCAGGATTTTATAAGCACTTTCATTCTTTGCACTGGCTCCTTGTAAGGAAGAGAATCCTGTTCAAAATACTGCGGCTGACTTTTCTCACTCTACAGAACACTAGTCCAAGTTACTTGGCTTGTCGAGTCCATTTCTACAGCCCCACTAAGAATCTCCGGTCCTCAAATCAGGCCTTGGCGAGTGAAGAGGGTAATGACTGATGGGCGCTCATTTTTCATTCTAGGTCCATCTGAATGGAATAAACTCCCCCTGCACTTGAGGCAAGAGAGTTCGGAGCTTACTTTCTTCTAAAAGAGTAAGGGGGAAATTGTATATCAGCTGTGATATTCAGAATGAAATACTCTGTATGGGATATAGGGCCACATGCATCAACCTAAAAAACGGTCGCAAATGGGCAGATTCACTGAATCTGCCCCTTTGCGACCTTTATTTTACCATTTGGGATGCATCATCCCAAATGCAAAAAACGCTTTTTAAGTAATCGCAAAAATTGCGATTTCTTAAATTGCAGTTGCATTTAAGGAATCACAAATTGCGATTCCTTAAATGCAATGCATTAACTTAAAAAATGTGCGATATTGCAAATTACCGTCAATCTCAAATTGATGGTAATTTGCGATTTCTTTGAAAAATGCACTTTTACACACACACATGCCCTTGGGGCATGTGTGTGCGCAACATGTGGTAAAATGGAAATTTCAGGGGTGCAACAGGGTGTCCTTTTGGCACCCTTGAAATTGCTTGCGCACCTATTGGGTACTCGCAAATTGCGCATGCAATTCCCATTCATTCCTATGAGCCTATAGGCCCATAGGAATGAATGGGAAGCCATTCCTTAATTGCGACTCGCAATTTGCGACTCGCAATTAAGGAATGTGTTGGATTCGCAATTTTTGTTTTGCAATTCCTACATACATAGGCAATTGCAATTCTATAATTGCTATTCCTTAAAAATCTCAATTATAGAATCGCAATTGCCTATTTTGATTAGGCCTGGGCAAAAATTTCGTTCCGTTCGCGGAAATTGCGATAATTTGACATTTTTGCGTTCCGCGGAGAGCGCGAAAATGTCAAAAATTCCGGTTTCCGCAGCTTGGCGATAATTTGTTTCTTGCTCGCGCTGTAAAATGATACATTCTCGCGCGCGCGCGATCGCCTTACCTGAATCCCTGCGTTCGCCGACAAGTTTTCTTGATCCGGTCGCGTTCTCCATGAGATGTTGTATTGTTTTTAGCCATTTGCGCTGTCTCGCGACAGTTCACGCCCGCAGTGACGTCATGCGTCGCGCGATCACGTCTTTCTTCTCGCGATCATGCACCGCGAGAACAACTCAAAACAAGATGGCCGCGCCCGCAAGCAACCACATGGGTAAGTTGGCGACCCGCAACCATGCAGAAAATCTCGCGAACATGCCGGAAAAAAACTTCCGCATCTTCGCGATATTTCTGCTTGTTTGCGATAATTTTAAACATTCTCGCGATAATTTGCGAAGGTTAATTCCGCAAATTCCGCCCACCCCTAATTTTGATGCATGTGCACCGATATCAAATATGATCTTTAGTAGTCTTACCATGCCCTTCATCACCAGTACTATGCCCTCTGCCACAGACTCACTGTTGGGCTCAAGGGTGCAAATACGAAACATACATATAGACCAAGCATTCACTTACAATAGCAGCACTAGGACCTAGCAAACTTGTGCAATACATTTTTTTGCTAAATTTCATAACACTTTCTGAAAAGTTTGCAAAATATATGTATTGCACGAAATGTACTTCCCTGGAAACTTGCATGAAAACTGAACAGGAGGGCATAGCGCGTGTACCAAAGTGAAGTATGATACCAAAAGGAGACTGCTTTGAGGATAAACCATATTTTGGCCCCAGTTTTATAGTTCCTGTAGGACATTTTCTGCCTGAACCACTCACCTGCATGAACTGTGAAATTTGTGAGATTTCGTTTTTCGTAATACATTTTTGCTTGAGGCTAAATGGAACTACTTCGCCATCACAATCTAGGAAGAAGACACCCTACTGCTTAAGGACAAGTAGTATCAGACGGCATGTAGAGTCAGCCAAGCATCGCTGCCCATGCACAGCTGATTATGAGAACAACCTTCAGACCTGTATAGAGACTGCAGAGGACTTGAGAAAATCTAGTTCCTCTTGACGGGTCTGTTGGTAAACCTGGTCTGTGCTGTAAGTGCAGCTACCATAGTAATGCTGTACTGGACAATTGATCTAATGGGGCCTGAAATGAAGAGGAGACTTTTGAAGGTATAGGAAGCCAGAAACATAAAGGCACCTCAGAGAAAGATATAAAGAAAAAGTAAGAGCGATAAAGTAAAATAGGTATACAGAAAGGGAGCAAAGAGGTACATCTCACAGATTAAGGGGTAGGAGCCTAACGGCTAGAGTGGTCCGCAGATGAAGGTGAAAACAAGCACAGCGGAGAGGTCACTGGTTTGAAAGCAGACAGCCTGAGTGAACGCATTTTTAGGCATATTCTTGTCATTATAGTGAACCATGCAAGTATTTCTTATCCCTTACCTGGGGTCGGAGGTTCTGTACGTGATTCTTGCGAAGGTGAACTCCCTGTTGAATGAAAAAGACCATCAAATGTTTTGTACTATACGTTTAAGGTAACTCATAGGCTGCCCACAAAGAAATCCAACTAACAAAATAAACGTCATAAATCTCCGAAACGGTTTCATAAAACTTATTGCAAAACCACAAAGTAGGCAAATATCAAATATTTATTAAAATGACATTTAGGCCTTCATAAAATAATTTAAACCAACTCACAACACACCACAAGATTAACAACAACCGTGAAAGGTATCAATGATAAAAAAATCTTACATAATAACATATGTAGGGTTCGAAAAACAAATACCAATTTAATTTATTGGTTTTTCTTAAGTATAAGGTGGAGATGTGAAATTGCACAAATCAATTATTAAAATTCCGGATTCATTAGATACAACTTGGAAATGCTATAAACATGTCGCTTAACGCTAATTATAAAAGAATCGCCACAGCAATGTATTTATTTTTCTTAATTTACCAAGTTTTGTATAGCCCGAACTTAACCCGAAAGTATGAGGGAGCTTGACGGAATTTGCATGACAGCAATTACATGAGTTACATTTGGAGTAAATATAAATACATAGTGACCGTATGTAAACGAAGTCTACGAAAGACATTAGGATAAGTTGACGATACATCTCTGGTCGCAAAGCCTTTGTGAAAAATAACAAGCATGTGCGGTGATATGCACCGCTCTGATTGACTGCCAACACTTCAGCCAGGAAGTGCTGGCAGCCATCTTGGGGCTCAGCTTCACCAAGTCCCCCAAACAAAACTGAAAATAAAGAAAAGGGGGCAGGTTAGGCATACCCTGACCCCCAAGCCATGGTTGTGGGGTCCCCTGGGACCCCCACAAGGCATAAATATATATATATATTTTAATTGCTGCAAAATTGGGATATTTGCGAATGCGAGGCAATTTTTGTTTTTTTAAAGCAAGCCCAGGCTCCCGCTCGAACTTTAAAATAGGTGGCTTAGGTCCCATAGGCATAAGATAAATTTAGGAGGGGGGCACACGGGGCCCCCTCCTAGGGATTATCGTGGAGAAGTGTGGCTCAATGGTTAGAGCGGCAGACCCTGATGCAGAAGTCTGGCCTGGACCAGGGTTCAATTCCCGCCTCGGCGGCTCTTGGACTTAAATTCCCCGGACCTGTGAATTCTCGCCTCGGTGTCTATTCTAATCATGGGTCCCACTCTGCAACTCTGGGCAATAGCTTGCTTAATCTCCACAACGGCCCCCACAGCGCAAAGGATGCCTGGCTTTCACCTTGGGGTGCCCAGGAGTGGACATCTCATAGGAAAAGCCAGGAAGAGTTCCACAGCGGTATGAGTACAAGCGCCGGGATGCCTCCGGGTAGCTGCACGCTATACAAATACATCATTTTTACATTTATCAAAGCACTGGACCCCCCCCCACAGTCCCAGGGACCACCACCTGCCCAGGGCTATTGTCACTTATGGGGGGACCTCCCAGTCTCCTGCCCATGGGACCATCACCTCCCAGGGGCTAATTTAAACAATATAGGGGGGCCTCGCGGACCCTTCCAATCCAGGCACCGCCACCTCCCCGGCACTAATTTCAGTAGTATGGAGGGGCCTTGCGGACCACCCTCCCCGGGGCATATTCATATTTGTTTTAAAAAGCAGGGGAGACCTTACAGCCTATCACCTACCTTGAGCCTGAGATCATCGGCTTCCTTGTTAAGAACATTCCTGTCCCTATATTAGAGCAAGATTGTCATAGTATGATACATGCCACTCATGCAATGTTCCATATTTGTCCACTGAGCCAAAATGATTAATTTCTTATTTACTTCATGGTGGATCTGACCATCTCTAAAGGGTCAACCCCAAACATTGTGCCTTTACCACTCCTACTTTGCTGAATTTGTTTTTTTACTTTAAGAGAGCTGTGCACTTAAACACTGATGACAAGTACTAAAGTGCTACTGCTCTCCCCCTAAAATTTAGTAAAATTGGCCTGCACACCATTGACACATTTATTTTACCTGTAGGTCTCTAGTATATAGTACTGCATGTACCCAGGGCCTGTAAAATCCTACTAGTGGGTCTGCAGCACTAACTGAGTCGCCAATTAACTTGGTACTTCAATACTTGTCTCAGGCTTGCCACTGCAGCGTGCAGTGCAGTTCTAAACTCTGTTTTTGACTTTGCAAAATAGACTTTTTGCCAGGCTTAAGCCTTCCTTTTTAATACACATATGTCATTCCTAAGGTATGCATGAAAGCTCATAGGGCAGGCTGCCCTGTGATTAAAACGTAGGGCATGTTGGTTGACATTTTTCATGTCCTTATGGTGAAAAACTCCTGAATTCGTTTTTCACTACTGTAAGACCACCTCTCCTATTGACTTACATTGGGTTGCTTTATTGCATTTTATAAGTGCTAACTTTGATTGAGAGCAGGTAGAAATGTCATGTTTAGACAAAAATGAATTTGAATTTCAAATTATCTTCAATGGTACAGTTGGATTTCAAGCCACAATTCTGAAAAATGTCACTTTTAGAAAGTTTGCATTGTCTTGCCCTAACCACTTGTATCTTCGGCCAGTGTCCTGGCTCACACGATTGTGAATGGTTCTGCTGTTAGACTTTGTGTATTCCTTCCAGACAGTGACACAATTGGGACTAGATGTGAGCAGGATGGGCCATTCTGCCAGGGTGACTGGGGCAGAGCTGTTCACTGCCCTTCTTGCACTTTAAAGGGACCTGCCTTCAGCATACAAAAAATAACCTGACACTAATAGTTTGTCATCACAGACTTCTTGAAGTCTTGAAGTGGAAGGAAAGAAAATTAAATACCAGATGTGGAGGTAGTAAATGGAAGCCCCCTACCCACTTTAAAGGCTGATGCCAGGTATAAATATTAGACCCTCAGAACACGTCCTCAGTACCCTCTTGGACCTGTGGACATTACAGAAAAAGGACTGCCTTGTTCCCAAGAGGACTGCCCTGCTGCCTGAGGCCTACCTTGTCCCCCAGTGGTCTACCCTCCTGCTTAAGGCCTGCCCTGCTCTCTGAGAAGGAAGACCGTACCTGCTCCCTTAATTGTAAGCTTACCTGAGTGACTCCTGTTCTGAGCTAAAGGGACACAACAAGCTCCAGAGGCCTCCCAGTAGCTGCTGCACAGCTGAACTGCTGCACTTTACCTGCCGGGACCTCCAAGTGGACCTCCCTGAACCCTGATGGTGTCTGCTACAGTGAGTGCCTGATCTCCAAGAGGTGCCTTCCTAAGTTATGTACCCATGGCTCGCAGCAGACTTCCCTCCTCTTCATGAAAAGGGGAAATCCTAAAGTGTTGGGCTCTTGGCAATCGCAATCTTGCCCCTTCGTGTCAAAAATCTGATGCCCAGGACAACCACCAATGTGAAGCTCCAGTGAACTTGACTCTTAGTGCTACACCAATAACAGACCATGATGACTATCATTGGAAGGTCCAGCAATAACCGTCCGCGACACCTTCACACAACAGCGATGAACATCTACGATGCCAGGCCTGCTCTGCGTGCTATATGGATGACCAAATACAGCGCTTTCCCTGCTCCTCATGGCCTTCTCCACCGCAAACAGAACAATTTGCGCCAGACTTTGAGAAGGTAATTTTTTCAGTGGGACTATCCTGGTCCCTGTATTCAGCCCATGCTCCATTGCAGTCAGCCTGAACTTGTGACTTTCCACCGGTCTAGCACAACTAGATGACCGTGATTGGCACTTGTGCCTTTATGCACTATACCTACCTAATTCCTTGAAATGTAATATCTCTGGTTCTTCTGATAGGATCTTTGTAGTTCTGGTATAATTTTGTTCATTAAAATGTACTCTATTTTTCTAAATTAGTTTGAGAATTTTTCTTGTGTTTTGCTTTCACTTTGTTACTGTTTGTGTACTTTGTACATTCCCTCTAAGTTAAGCCTGACTGCTTTTGTGCTAAGCTATCAGAGGGGAGCCAGTTGTCTCAGGCCTTCAACAGGTCGACATGTCTTTTGTCCCTGGCTGATGTGCGCTCTGAAGCGCCCTCCTGCTCCCTGAATTTCTTCCATGTCAGACAAATCTCTTAGAGATGCAGCCTCCTCTTAAGGCACTATTACTTTCCACTAGGTCTGGGTACACTGGGAAGTGGCCTTGCCAGACTTTCTGCCCCTCCGCTTGCCACTAGAGCCTTGAGCCGTGGTTCCAGGCTCCAAGGTACCTTGGTGTTATCTTAAGGACTTATGTCCTCTTGCTGGGACACAAACACACTCAGTGAGACCAAGCATTGCTGCATGAGTCCTTCTCTCCATCTCTGCCCAGGTAGATGTTTTGAGGTCACTGCCCAGCAGACGCTCTACTGGGATGAGAGGGGACACAGGTATTTTCTATAGACTTGTAACCCCTCCTCATTCAAAGTCTACCATTACTATTGGTGTGATTTTATAACATTGTCAGAGCTTACTATCTGGTGCACCTCATCTGGTATGGTCTGTCACGGGGAAGCAAGCTGACCCATAACCATGGTGATGCTGGCACCTGTATTCCTCTGGAGCTGGACTTTAATCCCATTGATTCCTGGCCACTGCCTGTATTTTTCCATACTGTCAGGCCAGTGGGCCATTGGTTCACTTTTCATCTCACATATGAAGACTAAGGAGGTCTAAGTGTACCCCTTACAGCTTCCAGGGACAGCCTCCAACCCCACAGTGCCTTTGGGAGGGTCACCGGTGGGTGACGTTTTGGTGCACACAGATTCTCTCTTCTTGTGCCCTAACTATTTACAGTCGTAGCCCACCACTAGCCTTTGTAACATCAAAATTCTTTCCCAGGTACCCTCTCCCCTTTGAATGGGATGTGGCTCTGGGCTCCCCCTGGGCATCTTTAGGGGATTCCTTGGGAGTTTCTGACTTTTTACTTTTGACCCCGTCTTTCCCCTGAAGGGGGACTGCCATCCTTTCTTGTGATCACCACCTTGGGACTTTTTGGGCATCCTATTGTGTACCCAATTAATATCTCTTTTCACGAGCTCTCTAGGACTACATCATTAATAATCCATCAGATACTTGAGTAACTTCTCTGAGCTACAATTTGTAGGTATGTGGTCTTTTATAACTAAAGTGTAGAGCGCCTCTTAGGTATCTGCCTGGCTACCTTTTATCCAGCCTTCCTGTAACTTCACAGAAGCATCCACAAAGTCCATTCATATATGAATTGTACCCTTGAGTATATTTCTAACATTCTGTCTTTACTCTTCAGAGATTAGACCAAACAGCTCAATGAGTGCCTCCTTCATATGTGAATATGACTGCCAAATCATCTTCCAGTGTCAGCAGCTTAACCCACCCCACTAATGGAACTAGTTCCCACAATAAGGATCCCCTCTGATGGCCACCCACCATTATCATCCTGAGATCCCTTGCATAATATGATACTATTTGGGCATATCATTTCCCTCTAAATACTTTGTAATAGTGACCTTGGGTGACCTGGGATCATAGGTACCCCCTACCTTCTTTATTGGACCGCCTTCTGAGAATTGGAGTAAAGGGGCTGGCCCTTAAGTGGTTTACTTTTTAGGCAATAGAGAACAGGAAGGATGGTTAACTCCTTTTTTGCTTTTGCTCCACCCTTAGCCTCACTTTGTTCAATATCTATCTTACCCTTCTCGCCTCTTTGGTTAAGTCATTTCGCGCCAAGATCATATCATATGCAGATGATACCCAAATTATCTGCTCCTTTGCGGCTTGTGAAAATCTTGTCTTTGAATCATTCAATTCTTGCCTAACTGCTAAGCTTGACTGGATGCATCAGAAACAGCTGATGTATAACACTGATAGGACAGAAATACTCTTTTTTGGCACCCCGGTTCCTACCAACAGGTTGGCATGCTGGCCAAATGCAGCCCCTCCGCCAGCTTCTTGTACAGAGGTGGCCAAGAACTTAGGAGTTAAGTTTGCTAATCGATTCACTTTTCAATCTCAAATCAGCTCGGTGGTTGGAATGTGTTTTGAGTTTCTATGGGCATTTAAAAAGTGTCAATTTTTTCTGTCTCTTCCTGCAAGGAAAACTGTTATCCAGGCTCTCATTACCTCCCGCTTAGATTATGACAACACATTATATCTTGGACTTACGGACTACGCCATTCATAAGCTTCAGGTGGTACAGAATACTGCGGCACGACTTTTATTGAATATTCCTGGGAATGCCAGGATTTTATAAGCACTTTCATTCTTTGCACTGGCTCCTTGTAAGGAAGAGAATCCTGTTCAAAATACTGCGGCTGACTTTTCTCACTCTACAGAACACTAGTCCAAGTTACTTGGCTTGTCGAGTCCATTTCTACAGCCCCACTAAGAATCTCCGGTCCTCAAATCAGGCCTTGGCGAGTGAAGAGGGTAATGACTGATGGGCGCTCATTTTTCATTCTAGGTCCATCTGAATGGAATAAACTCCCCCTGCACTTGAGGCAAGAGAGTTCGGAGCTTACTTTCTTCTAAAAGAGTAAGGGGGAAATTGTATATCAGCTGTGATATTCAGAATGAAATACTCTGTATGGGATATAGGGCCACATGCATCAACCTAAAAAACGGTCGCAAATGGGCAGATTCACTGAATCTGCCCCTTTGCGACCTTTATTTTACCATTTGGGATGCATCATCCCAAATGCAAAAAACGCTTTTTAAGTAATCGCAAAAATTGCGATTTCTTAAATTGCAGTTGCATTTAAGGAATCACAAATTGCGATTCCTTAAATGCAATGCATTAACTTAAAAAATGTGCGATATTGCAAATTACCGTCAATCTCAAATTGATGGTAATTTGCGATTTCTTTGAAAAATGCACTTTTACACACACACATGCCCTTGGGGCATGTGTGTGCGCAACATGTGGTAAAATGGAAATTTCAGGGGTGCAACAGGGTGTCCTTTTGGCACCCTTGAAATTGCTTGCGCACCTATTGGGTACTCGCAAATTGCGCATGCAATTCCCATTCATTCCTATGAGCCTATAGGCCCATAGGAATGAATGGGAAGCCATTCCTTAATTGCGACTCGCAATTTGCGACTCGCAATTAAGGAATGTGTTGGATTCGCAATTTTTGTTTTGCAATTCCTACATACATAGGCAATTGCAATTCTATAATTGCTATTCCTTAAAAATCTCAATTATAGAATCGCAATTGCCTATTTTGATGCATGTGCACCGATATCAAATATGATCTTTAGTAGTCTTACCATGCCCTTCATCACCAGTACTATGCCCTCTGCCACAGACTCACTGTTGGGCTCAAGGGTGCAAATACGAAACATACATATAGACCAAGCATTCACTTACAATAGCAGCACTAGGACCTAGCAAACTTGTGCAATACATTTTTTTGCTAAATTTCATAACACTTTCTGAAAAGTTTGCAAAATATATGTATTGCACGAAATGTACTTCCCTGGAAACTTGCATGAAAACTGAACAGGAGGGCATAGCGCGTGTACCAAAGTGAAGTATGATACCAAAAGGAGACTGCTTTGAGGATAAACCATATTTTGGCCCCAGTTTTATAGTTCCTGTAGGACATTTTCTGCCTGAACCACTCACCTGCATGAACTGTGAAATTTGTGAGATTTCGTTTTTCGTAATACATTTTTGCTTGAGGCTAAATGGAACTACTTCGCCATCACAATCTAGGAAGAAGACACCCTACTGCTTAAGGACAAGTAGTATCAGACGGCATGTAGAGTCAGCCAAGCATCGCTGCCCATGCACAGCTGATTATGAGAACAACCTTCAGACCTGTATAGAGACTGCAGAGGACTTGAGAAAATCTAGTTCCTCTTGACGGGTCTGTTGGTAAACCTGGTCTGTGCTGTAAGTGCAGCTACAATAGTAATGCTGTACTGGACAATTGATCTAATGGGGCCTGAAATTAAGAGGAGACTTTTGAAGGTATAGGAAGCCAGAAACATAAAGGCACCTCAGAGAAAGATATAAAGAAAAAGTAAGAGCGATAAAGTAAAATAGGTATACAGAAAGGGAGCAAAGAGGTACATCTCACAGATTAAGGGGTAGGAGCCTAAAGGCTAGAGTGGTCCGCAGATGAAGGTGAAAACAAGCACAGCGGAGAGGTCACTGGTTTGAAAGCAGACAGCCTGAGTGAACGCATTTTTAGGCATATTCTTGTCATTATAGTGAACCATGCAAGTATTTCTTATCCCTTACCTGGGGTCGGAGGTTCTGTACGTGATTCTTGCGAAGGTGAACTCCCTGTTGAATGAAAAAGACCATCAAATGTTTTGTACTATACGTTTAAGGTAACTCATAGGCTGCCCACAAAGAAATCCAACTAACAAAATAAACGTCATAAATCTCCGATACGGTTTCATAAAACTTATTGCAAAACCACAAAGTAGGCAAATATCAAATATTTATTAAAATGACATTTAGGCCTTCATAAAATAATTTAAACCAACTCACAACACACCACAAGATTAACAACAACCGTGAAAGGTATCAATGATAAAAAAATCTTACATAATAACATATGTAGGGTTCGAAAAACAAATACCAATTTAATTTATTGGTTTTTCTTAAGTATAAGGTGGAGATGTGAAATTGCACAAATCAATTATTAAAATTCCGGATTCATTAGATACAACTTGGAAATGCTATAAATATGTCGCTTAACGCTAATTATAAAAGAATCGCCACAGCAATGTATTTATTTTTCTTAATTTACCAAGTTTTGTATAGCCCGAACTTAACCCGAAAGTATGAGGGAACTTGACGGAATTTGCATGACAGCAATTACATGAGTTACATTTGGAGTAAATATAAATACATAGTGACCGTATGTAAACGAAGTCTACGAAAGACATTAGGATAAGTTGACGATACATCTCTGGTCGCAAAGCCTTTGTGAAAAATAACAAGCATGTGCGGTGATATGCACCGCTCTGATTGACTGCCAACACTTCAGCCAGGAAGTGCTGGCAGCCATCTTGGGGCTCAGCTTCACCAAGTCCCCCAAACAAAACTGAAAATAAAGAAAAGGGGGCAGGTTAGGCATACCCTGACCCCCAAGCCATGGTTGTGGGGTCCCCTGGGACCCCCACAAGGCATAAATATATATATATATTTTAATTGCTGCAAAATTGGGATATTTGCGAATGCGAGGCAATTTTTGTTTTTTTAAAGCAAGCCCAGGCTCCCGCTCGAACTTTAAAATAGGTGGCTTAGGTCCCATAGGCATAAGATAAATTTAGGAGGGGGGCACACGGGGCCCCCTCCTAGGGATTATCGTGGAGAAGTGTGGCTCAATGGTTAGAGCGGCAGACCCTGATGCAGAAGTCTGGCCTGGACCAGGGTTCAATTCCCGCCTCGGCGGCTCTTGGACTTAAATTCCCCGGACCTGTGAATTCTCGCCTCGGTGTCTATTCTAATCATGGGTCCCACTCTGCAACTCTGGGCAATAGCTTGCTTAATCTCCACAACGGCCCCCACAGCGCAAAGGATGCCTGGCTTTCACCTTGGGGTGCCCAGGAGTGGACATCTCATAGGAAAAGCCAGGAAGAGTTCCACAGCGGTATGAGTACAAGCGCCGGGATGCCTCCGGGTAGCTGCACGCTATACAAATACATCATTTTTACATTTATCAAAGCACTGGACCCCCCCCCCCACAGTCCCAGGGACCACCACTTGCCCAGGGCTATTGTCACTTATGGGGGGACCTCCCAGTCTCCTGCCCATGGGACCATCACCTCCCAGGGGCTAATTTAAACAATATAGGGGGGCCTCGCGGACCCTTCCAATCCAGGCACCGCCACCTCCCCGGCACTAATTTCAGTAGTATGGAGGGGCCTTGCGGACCACCCTCCCCGGGGCATATTCATATTTGTTTTAAAAAGCAGGGGAGACCTTACAGCCTATCACCTACCTTGAGCCTGAGATCATCGGCTTCCTTGTTAAGAACATTCCTGTCCCTATATTAGAGCAAGATTGTCATAGTATGATACATGCCACTCATGCAATGTTCCATATTTGTCCACTGAGCCAAAATGATTAATTTCTTATTTACTTCATGGTGGATCTGACCATCTCTAAAGGGTCACCCCCAAACATTGTGCCTTTACCACTCCTACTTTGCTGAATTTGTTTTTTTACTTTAAGAGAGCTGTGCACTTAAACACTGATGACAAGTACTAAAGTGCTACTGCTCTCCCCCTAAAATTTAGTAAAATTGGCCTGCACACCATTGACACATTTATTTTACCTGTAGGTCTCTAGTATATAGTACTGCATGTACCCAGGGCCTGTAAAATCCTACTAGTGGGTCTGCAGCACTAACTGAGTCGCCAATTAACTTGGTACTTCAATACTTGTCTCAGGCTTGCCACTGCAGCGTGCAGTGCAGTTCTAAACTCTGTTTTTGACTTTGCAAAATAGACTTTTTGCCAGGCTTAAGCCTTCCTTTTTAATACACATATGTCATTCCTAAGGTATGCCTGAAAGCTCATAGGGCAGGCTGCCCTGTGATTAAAACGTAGGGCATGTTGGTTGACATTTTTCATGTCCTTATGGTGAAAAACTCCTGAATTCGTTTTTCACTACTGTAAGACCACCTCTCCTATTGACTTACATTGGGTTGCTTTATTGCATTTTATAAGTGCTAACTTTGATTGAGAGCAGGTAGAAATGTCATGTTTAGACAAAAATGAATTTGAATTTCAAATTATCTTCAATGGTACAGTTGGATTTCAAGCCACAATTCTGAAAAATGTCACTTTTAGAAAGTTTGCATTGTCTTGCCCTAACCACTTGTATCTTCGGCCAGTGTCCTGGCTCACATGATTGTGAATGGTTCTGCTGTTAGACTTTGTGTATTCCTTCCAGACAGTGACACAATTGGGACTAGATGTGAGCAGGATGGGCCATTCTGCCAGGGTGTCTGGGGCAGAGCTGTTCACTGCCCTTCTTGCACTTTAAAGGGACCTGCCTTCAGCATACAAAAAAAACCCTGACACTAATAGTTTGTCATCACAGACTTCTTGAAGTCTTGAAGTGGAAGGAAAGAAAATTAAATACCAGATGTGGAGGTAGTAAATGGAAGCCCCCTACCCACTTTAAAGGCTGATGCCAGGTATAAATATTAGACCCTCAGAACACGTCCTCAGTACCCTCTTGGACCTGTGGACATTACAGAAAAAGGACTGCCTTGTTCCCAAGAGGACTGCCCTGCTGCCTGAGGCCTACCTTGTCCCCCAGTGGTCTACCCTCCTGCTTAAGGCCTGCCCTGCTCTCTGAGAAGGAAGACCGTACCTGCTCCCTTAATTGTAAGCTTACCTGAGTGACTCCTGTTCTGAGCTAAAGGGACACAACAAGCTCCAGAGGCCTCCCAGTAGCTGCTGCACAGCTGAACTGCTGCACTTTACCTGCCTGGACCTCCAAGTGGACCTCCCTGAACCCTGATGGTGTCTGCTACAGTGAGTGCCTGATCTCCAAGAGGTGCCTTCCTAAGTTATGTACCCATGGCTCGCAGCAGACTTCCCTCCTCTTCATGAAAAGGGGAAATCCTAAAGTGTTGGGCTCTTGGCAATCGCAATCTTGCCCCTTCGTGCCAAAAATCTGATGCCCAGGACAACCACCAATGTGAAGCTCCAGTGAACTTGACTCTTAGTGCTACACCAATAACAGACCATGATGACTATCATTGGAAGGTCCAGCAATGACCGTCCGCGACACCCGATCGGAACTTCACACAACAGCGATGAACATCTACGATGCCAGGCCTGCTCTGCGTGCGATGACCAAATACAGCGCTTTCCCTGCTCCTCATGGCCTTCTCCACCGCAAACAGAACAATTTGCGCCAGACTTTGAGAAGGTAATTTTTTCAGTGGGACTATCCTGGTCCCTGTATTCAGCCCATGCTTCATTGCAGTCAGCCTGAACTTGTGACTTTCCACCGGTCTAGCACAACTAGATGACCGTGATTGGCACTTGTGCCTTTATGCACTATACCTACCTAAATCCTTGAAATGTAATATCTCTGGTTCTTCTGATAGGATCTTTGTAGTTCTGGTATAATTTTGTTCATTAAAATGTACTCTATTTCTCTAAATTAGTTTGAGAATTTTTCTTGTGTTTTGCTTTCACTTTGTTACTGTTCGTGTACTTTGTACATTCCCTCTAAGTTAAGCCTGACTGCTTTTGTGCTAAGCTATCAGAGGGGAGCCAGTTGTCTCAGGCCTTCAACAGGTCGGCATGTCTTTTGTCCCTGGCTGATGTGCGCTCTGAAGCGCCCTCCTGCTCCCTGAATTTCTTCCATGTCAGACAAATCTCTTAGAGATGCAGCCTCCTCTTAAGGCACTATTACTTTCCACTAGGTCTGGGTACACTGGGAAGTGGCCTTGCCAGACTTTCTGCCCTTCCGCTTGCCACTAGAGCCTTGAGCCGTGGTTCCAGGCTCCAAGGTACCTTGGTGTTATCTTAAGGACTTATGTCCTCTTGCTGGGACACAAACACACTCAGTGAGACCAAGCATTGCTGCATGAGTTCTTCTCTCCATCTCTGCCCAGGTAGATGTTTTGAGGTCACTGCCCAGCAGACGCTCTACTGGGATGAGAGGGGACACAGGTATTTTCTATAGACTTGTAACCCCTCCTCATTCAAAGTCTACCATTACTATTGGTGTGATTTTATAACATTGTCAGAGCTTACTATCTGGTGCACCTCATCTGGTATGGTCTGTCACGGGGAAGCAAGCTGACCCATAACCATGGTGATGCTGGCACCTGTATTCCTCTGGAGCTGGACTTTAATCCCATTGATTCCTGGCCACTGCCTGTATTTTTCCATACTGTCAGGCCAGTGGGCCATTGGTTCACTTTTCATCTCACATATGAAGACTAAGGAGGTCTAAGTGTACCCCTTACAGCTTCCAGGGACAGCCTCCAACCCCACAGTGCCTTTGGGAGGGTCACCGGTGGGTGACGTTTTGGTGCACACAGATTCTTTCTTCTTGTGCCCTAACTATTTACAGTCGTAGCCCACCACTAGCCTTTGTAACATCAAAATTCTTTCCCAGGTACCCTCTCCCCTTTGAATGGGATGTGGCTCTGGGCTCCCCCTGGGCATCTTTAGGGGATTCCTTGGGAGTTTCTGACTTTTTACTTTTGACCCCGTCTTTCCCCTGAAGGGGGACTGCCATCCTTTCTTGTGATCACCACCTTGGGACTTTTTGGGCATCCTATTGCGTACCCAATTAATATCTCTTTTCACGAACTCTCTAGGACTACATCATTAATAATCCATCAGATACTTGAGTAACTTCTCTGAGCTACAATTTGTAGGTATGTGGTCTTTTATAACTAAAGTGTAGAGCGCCTCTTAGGTATCTGCCTGACTACCTTTTATCCAGCCTTCCTGTAACTTCACAGAAGCATCCACAAAGTCCATTCATATATGAATTGTACCCTTGAGTATATTTCTAACATTCTGGTGCCTATCACGATCCGGTAAAAACCGGGTACGAACCGTCGGACGGAGCATATTCTCCGTCCGACGCGTACCCGGTCGTCAAAATTTACAAACAAGGAATTACGATTCGCACGGAACACCATTTCCGTACGATTCGTAAAAAAGCCCGACCGAACAAAATAAACCTACCAATGCGATCCGGGAAAGGGCCGACCTGACGTCGGGACGCTCGTAGCCTGCCATTCACGAACCAGGAATCACGATTCGCACCGACGTCATCCCGCACGGTGAATATTTTCCGGCTGCCAAAAACTGCCGGGAAATCAGGACGACGCGAACAAGGACCACCAGTACGCGACGGACAGACAGGACGCCGCGAACAAGGAGGACCAGTACGCGACAGGACGACGCTAACAAGGAGTACCAGTACGCGACGGACAGACAGCACGACGCGAACAAGGAGGACCAGTACGCGACAGGACGACGCGAACAAGGAGGACCAGTACGCGACGGACAGACATGGACCCGAACCTACGTGTCATCCCGGCCCTCATAGCAGTCCACCTCCTCTACAGGTTCCGACGCAGACGCCGCAGAAGGTCAGAACAACTAAGGGAGGGGGGAAAGTGGGGGGGGTGGGGGTGGCAGGACCAGGGCAGGCCACAAAACCCCCACCAAAGTCACACACCACACATGCCCAGGACATACCTGACACCCATGCCCTGGTCACTACGAGGGGGTGGGGGCGTGTCCAGCGAAGCCAGCGACCGCCACAACGGAAGTCCGTCACCACGCGAACCGGCAACACAACCAGACCGGTACGTCCCGTACCCACGCCTCAAGAGCGTGGGTACGAGACGTACCACGCCCACACCCACGTCACCCCAACAATGGCGGGACGGATCGTACCCACGTGGCAAAGGCCTGGGTACGGCCCGCACAAGCATCACATAGCGTGGGGATGGATATGTACGGACCCTACCCCCACCCGCGTACGTATGGAGCATACACCCACCCCACCAGTGTAAGTACGACTCGTACCCTCACCCGCGGACTTACGGACCGCACCCCCACCCCAACATTGTAAGTACGACTCGTACCCTCACCCGCGGACGTACGGACCGTACCCCCAACACACCAGTGTAAGTACGACTCGTACCCTCACCCGCGTATGCATGGAGCCTACCCCCACCCCAACATCGTAAGTACGACTCGTACCCTCACCCGCGTATGCATGGAGCCTACCCCCACCCCAACAGTGTAAGTACGACTCGTACCCTCACCCGCGTATGCATGGAGCCTACCCCCACCCCAACAGTGTAAGTACGACTCGTACCCTCACCCGCGGACGTACGGACCGTACCCCCACCACACCAGTGTAAGTACGACTCGTACCCTCACCCGCGTATGCATGGAGCCTACCCCCACCCCAACAGTGTAAGTACGACTCGTACCCTCACCCGCGTATGCATGGAGCCTACCCCCACCCCAACATTGTAAGTACGACTCGTACCCTCACCCGCGGACGTACGGACCGTACCCCCACCCCAACATTGTAAGTACGACTCGTACCCTCACCCGCGGACGTACGGACCGTACCCCCACCACACCAGTGTAAGTACGACTCGTACCCTCACCCGCATATGCATGGAGCCTACCCCCACCCCAACAGTGTAAGTACGACTCGTACCCTCACCCGCGTATGCATGGAGCCTACCCCCACCCCAACATTGTAAGTACGACTCGTACCCTCACCCGCGTATGCATGGAGCCTACCCCCACCCCAACATTGTAAGTACGACTCGTACCCTCACCCGCGGACGTACGGACCGTACCCCCACCACACCAGTGTAAGTACGACTCGTACCCTCACCCGCGTATGCATGGAGCCTACCCCCACCCCAACAGTGTAAGTACGACTCGTACCCTCACCCGCGTATGCATGGAGCCTACCCCCACCCCAACATTGTAAGTACGACTCGTACCCTCACCCGCGGACGTACGGACCGTACCCCCACCCCAACATTGTAAGTACGACTCGTACCCTCACCCGCGGACGTACGGACCGTACCCCCACCACACCAGTGTAAGTACGACTCGCACCCTCACCCGCGTATGCATGGAGCCTACCCCCACCCCAACAGTGTAAGTACGACTCGTACCCTCACCCGCGTATGCATGGAGCCTACCCCCACCCCAACATTGTAAGTACGACTCGTACCCTCACCCGCGGACGTACGGACCGTACCCCCACCCCAACATTGTAAGTACGACTCGTACCCTCACCCGCGGACGTACGGACCGTACCCCCACCACACCAGTGTAAGTACGACTCGTACCCTCACCCGCGTATGCATGGAGCCTACCCCCACCCCAACAGTGTAAGTATGACTCGTACCCTCACCCGCGTATGCATGGAACCTACCCCCACCCCAACAGTGTAAGTACGACTCGTACCCTCACCCGCGTATGCATGGAGCCTACCCCCACCCCAACAGTGTAAGTACGACTCGTACCCTCACCCGCGTATGCATGGAGCGTACCCCCACCGTGTATGTTCCAAGCGTACATATCCAGAAATAGGAGGTGTGTGTGCAGAGTCCTCCCAGCAGTGCCCTGAGACAGGAGGGGTGGGTGTGGAGTCCTCCCAGCAGTGCCCTGAGACAGGAGGGGTGTGTGCCTATCACTCCCAGCAGTGCCCTGAGACAGGAGGGGTGGGTGTGGAGTCCTCACAGCAGTGCCCTGAGACAGGAGGGGTGGTTACAGAGTGCTCCCAGCAGTGCCCTGAGACAGAAGGGGTGGGTGTGGAGTCCTCCCAGCAGTGCCCTGAGACAGGAGGGGTGTGTGCCTATCACTCCCAGCAGTGCCCTGAGACAGGAGGGGTGGGTGTGGAGTCCTCACAGCAGTGCTCTGAGACAGGAGGGGTGGGTACAGAGTGCTCCCAGCAGTGCCCTGAGACAGGAGGGGTGCAACACATGTGTGTGAGGCTGGAAGTACCCACATGCA
This sequence comes from Triturus cristatus, assembly GCF_964204655.1. Taxonomy (NCBI): domain Eukaryota; kingdom Metazoa; phylum Chordata; class Amphibia; order Caudata; family Salamandridae; genus Triturus; species Triturus cristatus. The sequence continues at coordinate 84,627,228 of NC_140584.1, read as the reverse complement.
TACTGCCTACAAGGGAACATGTCCCCATGAACTCATGTCAACAGACTCCACACACAAGTACAGTGATCACCAAGGATGCCACGAATGTTGCAGGTGGAGACATGGCCCTGCATGCATGGCCAAAGTAGAAGGGCTCCGTCACACACACAGCTCATGTAGACACAGCTCTGCGCTAAACATTGGGAACACCCTGCAGGGAAGATATCAGGGTACATAGAGGAAGGAATACACCCTGGGACAATTGCACCATGCATTAACTGCTTACATGAACAAAGAAACTTAGCTAACACCTTGTGATGGCACACAGATCCCAGGGACCCCCAAATGAGCAGCACACTACTACATATCCCACACACCCAACACATAAACACCACCCAAAACCATGTAGCAGCCCCACCAACACCAATACCAGCATAGCAGTAGTGTTATAATGAAACAAAAATTAAGCTTTATTCAGCATGAGCACAATGTCCGTGGATCGCAGGCAGTTCAATATTCACAAAGCCCATAGGGCAGTCAATGAGTCTCAGCTGGATGGGGGACACAGTGGGATGCGTGTCCCCTACCTTGCCTGCACAGTTACATGCCATCGTCTTCCACAGGGGTGAGGGCATCATGGGGGGGGGAAGCAACAGGCACCGCAGGGACATCAGGGCAAAGGGGAGGCGTTGTGGGTGCAGGGATGGAGGACTCCACCACAGGGGGTGGGGCAGGGCCAAAGGCGGAGGCCAGGATGGCACTACACACCTTTGCAAGGTCCTCCAGGGATTCCCCTGCACCTGAAGGATCCACAGGCCCCAAGGAGGGGGGGGGGGGTCAGAGGGATGGGTCGCAGCGCCAGGGGGGGAGAATCAACCACCCTGACCGAGGACTTCCTTGACCGCTTGCGTGGTGGTGTCACTGTGGGGCTCAGGGACAGAGCGGCCATGAAGGAGTCCTTGGGGGAGATGTGGCCAGGAGAGCTGAGGGGAGGGGATTTGGAGGGAGTGGACTGGGTGGAATGCGGACTCCCACTATGGCTGCGTGTCACACGTTTGCCCCCCGACCCAGTGGGTGTGCCTACCTCACCCTGTGTGTGCGTGTCAGGAGGAGTGCGGTGGACCTTCCCTGCTGGTGAGGTGCCTGTGTCTGTTGATGTGGGTGCATGCCGACGTCTGGGTGTACGTGGGACAGGCATGGAAGTGGGAAGTGTGGATGGGGCAGGGGTAGGTGGGGGGAGGTCGCGCTGCAGGAGACCCACTGCTGCAGTCAGTGTGGAGTCTATGGACCTCAGCAAGTTGCGTTGGTCAGCCTGCGATGAATGAATGCCCTCCAAGTATGCCTCGATGTTGGTGAGGGTTTGGCCGTGGGCATGGAGGACATTAAGGATCGCAGCCTGACCAACCTGCAGTTGCCGCTGGATGTCCACAGACTCAGCATTGGTGGCAGCAGTGGAGACAGGGGCAGGGGGTGCGGTGCCTGGCATGAAGGAGACATGCAGTGACCGGGCACGCTGGGAAGGGACACGAGCAAGTGGGAGGCGGCTGATGGGAACTGAGGGGGCGGTGCGAGGTGTTGTTCCGCTGTCAGCTGCTGGTGCAGCCACCGCCCACTCGGAGACATCCTCCTCGGACCTGTCAGCTTCGTATTCTGACGTGCCAGTCGACAGGTCCTCGGCCGCACTATCCTCCACCTCTGTCCCACTCGATGTGCCAGCCCCGATGTCACGGCTGGCACTGGTGCTCGGTCCCTCCGCCTTGTCTGTGTCCATGTCTCCCTCTGTGTCCCCCGACGATGCTGTGGGCAGGGTGGAGAGACAGAAATTAATCAGACACCTGTACACATCTGTCACATGAGTCCAATCTACATGGGTAACATTGCATAGCCTGAAAAGGAAGATCACTAACATCTACTAAACAAGGTACCGATGTAGGGCATGAAACACACAGTTGGTTGAGCCACCATGCCACTGAAATACCATGGAGAGCATGAGACAATAGCTAAAGACAGGAAACGGAGTCTGACATAGCACCCAGGCCCTGGGGACAATCCAGCACTGCATCTGCACCACACAGCGTTGGCGAAAATACCGATGACCAGGGACCATATCCATGAACTTGAGACACATGCTGCATAGGTAATGCGGAAAACATGCCCAACATGACTCGGTCACTGCACCTTGCGTGTGTGTCCAGACAAACATCACACACTGGCCAGACCCAGCAAGTAGAAATCAGGATTTGACATATAGGCTTTGCCCGCCCCAGCCACCCCCTACACGAGGCAAATAGTTGAGACACAGGTGGCACCAACATCTCATAGTCTGGGTGATAAACACAGGGGCAGGCAAAATGCAAGATTGGACTCCAAACAGCCAAGGTGCGCCTGTACAAATAATGAGGTACCAGTGCCCATCCTCAGATGAGTATAACAAGACACACAGGCACTAGCAACTGTGAGTATGAAGAAGGACATTCAGGTCAGGCTGCACAGTGGACACCTGTACAAAATAGCACGTCTATATACATGGTGCCAGGGGACAATGGCACAGAGCACAACCTACGCTGTAGACACTGAGAGTGTCCACGTTTATGATGACACATACAACACCGATGAAAAGGTGCCCGAGGGGACAGTAGTGGCCACGCAACTCCATGCTCCTGAATGGTAATGACTGCAACACACGCCACCATCCCTGCACTATGCGTATCGCACACTCATGCACATCATGTCACAGGCCACTACATAGGACATGCGCGCTGTAAGGCATGACACATGAGAGACCAACTCCCATGTCTGGACTCAGCATCAGTGCCAACTGACATGGAACCCACATGCAGTGAACTTGACAGGGCACAGCCAAGGTCCCAAAACCTGTTACACACCACCCCCACACATGATGCTACAGGCATAGTTCTCGTGGACAAAGCGCCAGCCTACATTACCTTGTGAAGGAGTGACTACACACAGACCAGGGAACACATTGCAAGGAGGGGAAGGGTGGCAGGGGCGCAGCGCTATACTGGGGCAAACTGGATCTTCACAGCACCTTTAAACCCTGGCAGTGAATTCATGCTACTGTGCCCTTACAAATGCCGGTGACACACAACAAACACACATGTACCTACCCCCTTCCGGCTGCTGCGTCGCCTGTAAGCGCCTATCCAAGTCTGGAAAGACCACCGGCAGCACACGCCTGTGGAGGTGGTTCAGACGGCGGCGGCCACGGTTCTTGTGGCTCACAGGTGAGTCCCCCAGCAGGACCCGTGCAATCCTCCGCGTCCAGCACCGGATATCCTGCCAGCGTTTCCTCACCTGGGACAGGCTCCGCCTCCGACCATCCACACCCCTCACGGCACTGACGGCAGTCAGCCAGATCTGCTCCTTGGCAGTGGCGCCTACCTGTGAGGAAGAACAAGTGACACCACATCAATACACCAGCCACATGTCACAGAGAGACATTTGATAACAAATTAGCTGGTAACAACAAGGCATGTCATGCAGCCAACGCATTGCACCTTTGTCATAGGGACATGATCCTCTGGTGAGGGAAAAAGCAGTACGTGCCATAGTGGGTACACAGGTGGAATGATGGCAATGTCACAATCAATTATCAAGGCTCACACTGTGCATCACACCCACCCCTCCTGTCTCAGGGCACTGCTGTTTGTGATAGGCACACACCCCTCCTGTCTCAGGGCACTGCTGTTAGTGATAGGCACACACCCCTCCTGTCTCAGGGCACTGCTGTGAGGACTCCACACACACCCCTCCTGTCTCAGGGCACTGGTGTTAGTGAGAGGCACACACCCCTCCTGTCTCAGGGCACTGCTGTGAGGTCTCCACACACACCCCTCCTGTCTCAGGGCACTGCTGTTAGTGATAGGCACACACCCCTCCTGTCTCAGGGCACTGCTGTTAGTGATAGGCACACACCCCTCCTGTCTCAAGGCACTGCTGGGAGACATCAGGCATTCCCCCCCCCTGAAACCCCCCCAACAGTACATGGCATGTGTGTCACACCAGGACACAATGCCAGAAGTCACAGTCACAACATAGGGACAGTCTGTGCCAGTGGCCTATGCACTCACCTGATACCCTGGTCGCCCATACAGCATGGGGTACTGTGGGAGGATCACATCCAGCAATGCCATGTTCTCCTCCAGGGTGAATGGCTGTGACCTCTCCACAGCCCTTGACATGGTTCCAGGGAATCAGTAGCAGCAGCTGGGTCGACGAATTCAAAGATGTGCAGGCAAGTACTCCCTCATGGGACCTGGCTGCCTTATATGTGCCTTTCTGCCCTGTCTCATGCACAGGAGTACAGAGTGATTGGTCACTCACATTTGCATCCTATGTTTCCACCAATCCCTTCAAACCTAGCAGTCTGTGTGTACTCTATCGGTTTCATTCTCCTGCATGATGTCAGCTCCACAAACACATTGCAACAAAGTATTTTAATTCCAACTGACTACTGCTGTTCACCTTCCAGAAGAAATTCGAATTTTGAACTTGGTCTCCATGACAACCAGCATGCATGTAGGCCTTAATACTTGTCCCTCATGTGTCCCCTATGTAATTTTGAGCTTCACACACAGGTACGGTGCGTTCCGGGGCCCTAGGGCACCCCAAATGCATTGCAACGGCCCGTACACGCGTGACTACGTTCACTATCAGTATGGGTGGCCTCGCGTATGCGTACTCGTAGTGGTACGGGCCGTACACACGCCTGTACGCTCCCTATCACTACGAGTACGCATACGCGAGGCCACCCATAGTGGTACGGGCCGTACACACGCCTGTACGCTCCCTATCAGTATGGGTGGCCTCGCGTATGCGTACTCGTAGTGGTACGGGCCGTACACATGCATGTACGCTCCCTATCAGTATGGGTGGCCTCGCGTATGCGTACTCGTAGTGATAGGGAGCGTACAGGCGTGTGTACGGCCCGTACCACTACGAATACGCATACGCGAGGCCACCCATACTGATAGGGAGCGTACAGGTGTGTGTACGGCCCGTACCACTACGAGTACGCATACGCGAGGCCACCCATACTGATAGGGAGCGTACAGGCGTGTGTACGGCCCGTACCACTACGAGTACGCATACGCAAGGCCACCCATACTGATAGGGAGCGTACAGGCGTGTGTACGGCCCGTACCACTATGGGTGGCCTCGCGTATGTGTACTCGTAGTGGTACGGGCCGTACACATGCCTGTACGCTCGCCATCACGATGGGTACACATACGGCAGCACTCCCATAGTGATATGGGAACGTACACAGGCCCTCTTGGCAGCAGTACAGCGGTTTTCACACATCACAGTGGTGACAGGCGGCACACAGGTAGGGATAGGGCGGACATACTTGTCCATTAATTGACATCGAGGCATCGTCTGTGCATCACTACATGTGTGGGGCACAGGTGTGACGGCCTGTGATGTGGAACATTACTCCTGAGTCGAGAAGGCATCAGATGTATGATGAGATGTCTACAGATGTACTGTGTGATGTTGCGATGTGTGCCAGGCATGCCCTTGACTCCTTTGACATGTGTGCATGTCGTACTGCGCACTTGGGGTGAGCGTCACTGGCATGGCACGGACACCAACACACGGAAGTGTCCCCTGATGCCCGGTACAGGGGTTATAACACCTGACTTGTCACTACCCACGGTGCACAATGTGACTATGTCATGTATGTGTGGGGGCTTCCCATCAGGTTGATGTTGGAGCACCCTCAAAAGCTGCAGCCGTTGCAGCAACCAACATGTGTCTGTGTGTAGATTGTCATTGCACACTGTTCCGCACACCATGCCACATGTGGTATCGGATGTGAGGTGCACATGTATGCATGGGACACGGAGTAGCGTGACAAGGACATGTCAGCATCCTCACAAGGTATGTGTGGTGAGTCATGACATGTGCACCTTCATGGCAAGGTGTGTGGGCTGGCCTAGTGTAATGTCATGTGACCTGTGGCTCCAGTGTTCCGCTACCAATCTCTGCAATCGGCATCCTACTGCTGCTGATGTGTGGGCGTATGTCACTCCTGTGTTGCGTCTGGCTGTTCACTTGCACTGGGACACAGCTATTCCCATGGCGTGGCATGGGGAGGTTCTCAATCTCCGTGTGTAGCTGGGTCTTTGAAGGAGTGTCACCTTGCATCCATACGTGTCCTGGCCATGTAGCACATACCTGACTCCCTATGTAGCATGTGTGTATTGCCAGATTAACATGTGCTCAGTACACATGAGTTGTTGTCGTAGTGCACTCACTCTTCCTTGTCACTTCCAAATTACTGCAGAGCGCCGCCTCTTGCCCGAAGAATTCCAGACTTGGCTGCCATGCAGGAGAATGACAGCATCCGGCTCTACCGCTTCACCCAACCGTTGATTCTGGAGTTGACGGCGAGACTGGCACCACACCTGCAACCGCAGCACAGGTATCCCACGGCACTGACACCCCAGCTGAAGGTAATGGCTGCCCTACATTTTCTTGCCACGGGTACCTTTCAAAATACCATAGCTCATGTTGGTGGCATGTCCCAGAGCACGTTCAGTGGTGTGCTGCATGATTTCTTAGAGGCCATGTTGATTCACCTGGATGACTTCATCAAGTTCCCAACCCCTGAACAGATGACTGAGGTCAAACGTGGATTCTATGCCCTGGGAGGGATGCCCCATGTCATTGGGTCCATAGATGGGACACATGTAGCTTTGGTACCACCACACGCACGGGAGGTGGCGTACCGCAATCGGAAGCACTACCACTCCATCAATGCCCTTGTGGTGTGTCTGTCCAACATGGTGATTTCACATGTCTGTGCTCGTTTTCCAGGATCAGCACACGATGCCTACATCATGAGGCGTAGCGGGATGCCTGATATGATGATGCAGCTGCGCAACGAACGGGCATGTGTTGTTGGTGGGTACAGTCTGTCTGTCCTGTATTCAGTATAGCCTACCAGCACGACCGCTTCACCACTTCTAACGATGACCATGTGCTTTCCATGTAGGGGACGCTGGCTATCCCAACATGCCTTGGCTGCTCACACCTCTCCGCAACCCCATCACGCCGGCCCAGCTCCGCTACAACACCGCCCATGGCCGGACAAGGCGAGTGATAGAGAGGACGTTTGGCATGCTGAAGAGCCGATTCAGGTGCCTCCACAAGACCGGCGGCGCACTCCCATATGCCCCGGCGATGGTCTGCAAGATCTTCATGGTCTGCTGCATGCTGCACAACATGGCAGTTGAAAGAGCAGTGCCACTCATCCTGAATCAACATGACGAGGACCATCCACCCGTGGAGGACGAAGGGCTTGGCAATGGGGCTAGTGATGTGGAGGATGTGGAGCCGCAAGAGGACATCCGGACTCGGCTCATACGCGACTTCTTTGCATAGTGGTGAGTACCAGTGTCTGAGTGTGCACGCATTGGTCCCCGTGTGGCATGCGTTGTGATGTGTGTCTCCACCTGCATGTATGGCACGTGAGTCAGAGGTGTGTGTGGGTGTGTCACTGGAGTGATGGTGCCAGTGATGGTTGTACTTCCTCAGTCATAATTGTGACCTAGCATGTTGTCATCCATACATGTGTCGAGTAAATGCACATGCAAGTGGCTGTGCTTTTTGTGGCTGACTTCTTGTGTGTCTCTCTTCCCCAGGTACCTGCGCATGCCGTCTACTGGTTGCATTGTTGTGGCACTGCTATTCCTCATGGACATGACATCGTGGGCTGACTCAGCGTTACAGGCACGGCCACGTTTGGAAGTCTCCATGGGGTAAGGGATGCATCTGGGGTGTATTGGGTGTGGCAGTTGTTCACGATGTGTGCACACTGCCCCTGTCGGTGTTTGGTTCCTCTGCAGCCATGTCGCATCCCCATGGGACACGACATGCAGCTGTGTACACCTGAATAGATGGTCTGCCTGGTTGACAGTCATCAGTGATGGGATAGGGGATTGTGATGATGGCATCAATGTGTGTGACACTGCCCTTGGACACATTCGGTTAGCATTGGCTTGACATGGTGTGGGACTTCGACATCCGCGGATCTATGGTGTATGGCAGGCTCTCCGTGTGCAGCTGTGGGTATTTAGCTGTTAGCCGACGCTTGTGTGCCAGTTCCATGGCGAACACGCATGTGTGCTGCTGAAGGGGGGTGCCAGTGTTGGACCCACATGTTACTCCACATGATGTGTTCATGTGTACTTCGAGTTGCCTCTGCAATCCCGAATACATGACTAATAAAGGTGTCCCTATGCCTCCAAGGTGCCTCTTCTCAGTCAATGCTGGTGTGTTGCCACGGTGCATCCTGCTTGTCTGGCATGGTATTCCCTGATTGTGGCTATGTGTCAATGTGTCGAGTGGCAAGATGCAAGCTGTGTGTGTGGGCTGAGACTGTGTATTGGGCATGATGTCCATGACTGTGTGGGTATTGTGACATGTGCCATCCCCATGCATCCAACGTTGGCCAGGCCCCCATTCTCTGCATCCACCGGACTCAAGCTTGCAGGACATGTTTTTGCCACCTGTCTACACATACCTGGGTGCCCCCTAGGACACTGGACTGGATCCCTGACCTCTGCGCATGACTGTTGCTGTACTCAATGTGTGTGTGTCAGCACGGTTGTTCGGTAACCCCCTCAGCTGGTTGGGCCCATCACGGGTGTGTATGGTGCTCCATGTCTGTCTTGCCTAATACACTGTGACCCATGTGTCCTGTGCCAGACTCAGGCCCCAGGGTGTGGGTGGTTGAAGACAAAAGATGACTCAGGCATGTTTTGACTTTACAAGACACATGTTAGGTAATAATGCTACCAGCAGGCATCTACTCTTCATAGTGTGATTTATTATTGGGGGGGGGGGGGGGGACAACAAAGTGAGTGTCTTTCCGGGAATTTGGAATCCAAAGTTCAGTAGGGGAGTTGGTGTCCTTGCCATTGGATGTCCTCAGAGTCCATGCCACAGTCTTTGTCAACATTGGTCAGCCAGTGACCAGCAGGGCCATGTGGCAGAGAATGTCTCTTGATGCTGTGATGCTGTTGCTCCAGTGGGCCAGGTGCCAGGCCAGGTGTCCTGGGAGATGGTGATGTAGCGCCGACCCTCACGGTCCTTTCCGTGGACGACCCGGCCTCCTGTGGGGAACCTCAGCAGCAGGCCATGACGACATCTGGGATGCTCCGTCGGATGTTTCCTCCTCCTCCTCCTGATCCCTCCCTGTGGGTGGTGATGTTCTCCGCCTTCTGGCACAGGGAGGGTCGGCCATGTTGTCGGCCATCCGACGGAGTGTAGCGTGAATCCCCTGGAATGCCGTCACTTGCTCAGCCTGTCTGTCCTCCATCCTCCGTTGGTGTACCAGTAGACAGGCATGTAGCTCCGCATGTTGCTGGGCCTGCTGGGCCTTGATCCCCTCAAGGACGGACACAACCTGGGCCATGCCCGTGGTGTCCTGCCGGTATGAGTCCAGGATGTTACGGACATGGGAAAATACCAGATCCCCAGCCAACTGGTCAGGCTCGCGCCTCCGCCGTCCTCCACTCCCACCACCCCTGCCCACTTGCGCCTGGCCTGCCCTTGTGGGCACATCGGGTCTCCGGGACCCCTGAGGGGTGGCATTGGCGTTGTCGCCTGCCTCCTCCTGGGTGCCCGGGACACCGTGTCCCTCCTGGCGAGCCTGGCTGCATTGTGGTGTTGGGGCAGGGATCCTGGGTGTCTCCTGGGATGTGGCAGGAGTGGGGGTGGTGATTGGCACAGTTGTACCTGACGCAGGTGCTGCAGGTGCTTGGACACCAGAGGGGCCAGGTCGGTCGGGGTCGTCCACAGAGTGGTGAGAGTGGTCGCTGCCGGTGGGATCGGGCTCCTGCAGATCCGGGTCCTGTGAGTCTTCCCCCCCAGTGTTGGGGGGTGCACCACGACGTTGACCTGTGTGTGAGAGAGACAATGTTAATTTTGGTCCATGCAACATCCATGTTTCATCATTTTCAAAGTTGGCACATTTCCTCTTGGAATTATGATCTGTCTTGCATTCCACTCACAGTGCACTTGTGCATGGGTGTGTCCCTTGGGCACCACTTTGGCCCCTTTAACTATGTGTGGCACAGTCTTACTTGCTGCGTCAAGTGTGACTGCAGTCAGCAGTGGAGTGGGCAGGTGTTGCGAGCCATGCATTGGCGCCTTCCGTGTAGCACTGTACATGTGCACATGGAGTTGTTCCACACACTTATATGATGCAGGTAGCTGTCATTGTGCTCGTGCACAGGTTGTGACATGGCCCTGTGTTTTGCCATGGAGAAGAGGGGGGGTTCTGGCACGGGCCACCCTTGGCTACATGCACGCAGTCTACCTGCTGACGAGCAGACATTCCCACACACCACACGGCTGATTTGCTCTCCCTGTGTCTCCCTCCCTCTCTGTCCCCCTCTCCCTCCCTCTCTGTCCCCCTCTCCCTCCCTCTGTGTGTCAGCCTCCTCCCTCTGTCCGTCTCCCTGTGTCTCCCTCCCTCTCTGTCCCCCTCTCCCTCCCTCTCTGTCCCCCTCTCCCTCCCTCTGTGTGTCACCCTCTGTCACCTCAGCCCAGCTTCCTGGGCACACACTGTTAGCAGATCTTTGAGTGGCCCTTGGCTTGTTGATGTGACTTTGTTTCTGATCTCCAGGCACCCATTGGGTGTGATGTGTGTCTCTGCGCTGCTGCTGTGGTGGTGTGTGCTGCCACTCTTTCACAATGTTGGCTGTTCATTAGCTGCTGTCATGTGCAAAACAGTGCCTTCACCCCCATGTGTTGATGCAAGGCGTCCGCCATTTGCTGGCAAGTCATTCCTGTGTTGGGACACACTGTTTGTCTGGCTGTGACCTAGGCCATATGGGCAGAGTGCATTGTTGTCTGCTTCGGAGTCGCACTATGTGATTTTTGGGGCCCAGCCTCCCGCCATCCGGGTTACCGTGTCATGTGTTGTTGTCTTCTGTGGCCTGTGACTTGACATTGTCCAGCTGGGTGCATGGGGCATGGTGGCAGCAGTGGCATGTGCGTGCTCATGGAGTGTGGTTGAGTCATGCGATGGCTTGTGGTGGTTGCGTGCCTGTTAGTGATTTTGGTTGTGGATGCCGTTCCCCCCATGTGAGGTGCGTTGTTTGTGTACTCACCCGGGTCTCGGAGTCCTTCTAATCCTTCGACTGCCTCCACCGGCAGTATGGCCATCACCCTCTCCCCCCAGGGATGGTACTGTACGGGTCTGCGGGAGGGCCCTCCTCCGGTGGCGTTGGCCTGGTCGTGTTCCTCCTGCCTCTTGGCTCTGACCCTCCTCCGCAGATCGTACCACCTGTTCTGGCATTCCTGCCTGGTCCTTCTGGTGTCCGCAACAGCATTCACAGCATCGACGATGGTCTGCCACATGGCTGTTTTTGCTGCCAGGCTGGTGTTTCTGACCAATGTTCCAAAGATCTGTGGCTCGACTCTGAGGATTTGATCAACAAGGACCTCCAACTCTCGGTTACTGAACTTTGGATTCTTGGTAGTGGGCATGGTGAGGGGTGTGGGTGGGGATGGTGGGGGGGGTGTGGATGTTGGGGGGTTGTGGATGGTTGTGGGTGTGTGTGTGTGAATGTGATGAGGGGGTGTTTGTGAGGGTGGTTGTGTGAAGGTGTGCAAGTGTAAGGTGTGGTGTAGCTTGTAGTATGGTTCTGTGGTGTCTGGCAGCAGTGAGTCTGTTGCAAAGACTCATGGTTTGTGTGTGTGGGCCCTTTTTATTGGTCCATGGGTGGGTGTGGCAGTGTTTGAAGTTTGGGTGGGTGTGTTATAAGTAGTGGTGGTGTTTTGGGCCTCTGTTTGTCTTTGGCAGTTGCAGGTCAGTGAAGGTGTATTTGTAGTGTTTGTTGGCCATGTTTAGTGGCTTTGTGCCATTCGAATGGTGTATTCTTGTGTTGTTTTGTTTTGTCCTGGTTGTGTACGTGCGTTTTGAGCGTGTGTACGGTGTGTACATGGGCCATTTGGTTGTACGGTGCTGTCCTTGTGTGTGGGTTGGTACGACTCGTACATGCGGTTGTGATGTTGGGGCCTGGGGTGCGCTCCATACTTAGGAGGTTGTGTTGGGGGTAGGACCGGAACGTACTGGGGTGTACATAGACGGTGGTACGACACGTACTGGGGTGGGGGTACGACTCGAACGTACTGGGGTGTACATAGACGGTGGTGCGACACGTACTGGGGTGGGGGTAGGACTCGAACGTACTGGGGTGGGGGTAGGACTCGAACGTACTGGGGTGTAGGTACACGGAGGGTATGACACGTACAGGGGTGGGGGTACGACTGGAACGTACTGGGTACACGGTGGTGCGACACGTACAGGGGTGGGGGTAGGACTCGAATGTACTGGGGTGTACATAGACGGTGGTACGACACGTACTGGGGTGGGGGTAGGACTCAAACGTACTGGGGTGTACATAGACGGTGGTGCGACACGTACAGGGGTGGGGGTAGGACTCGAACGTACTGGGGTGTACATAGACGGTGGTACGACATGTACTGGGGTGGGGGTACGACTCGAACGTACTGGGGTGTACATAGACGGTGGTGCGACACGTACAGGGGTGGGGTAGGACTCGAACGTACTGGGGTGTACATAGACGGTGGTACGACACGTACTGGGGTGGGGGTACGACTCGAACGTACTGGGGTGGGGGTAGGACTCGAACGTACTGGGGTGTAGGTACACGGGGGGTATGACACGTACAGGGGTGGGGGTACGACTGGAACGTACTGGGTACACGGTGGTGCGACACGTACAGGGGTGGGGGTAGGACTCGAACGTACTGGGGTGTACATAGACGGTGGTACGACACGTACTGGGGTGGGGGTACGACTCAAATGTACTGGGGTGTACATAGACGGTGGTGCGACACGTACAGGGGTGGGGGTAGGACTCGAACGTACTGGGGTGTACATAGACGGTGGTACGACACGTACTGGGGTGGGGGTACGACTCGAACGTACAGGGGTGGGGGTAGGACTCGAACGTACTGGGGTGTAGGTACACGGGGGTATGACACGTACAGGGGTGGGGGTACGACTGGAACGTACTGGGGTGTGGGTACACGGTGGTGCGACACGTACAGGGGTGGGGGTAGGACTCGAACGTACTGGGGTGTACCTAGACGGGTGGGGGTGTACATACACGGGGGGTATGTGTCGGACGTACGGGGGCTGGGGGGAGTGTTGGGCGCGTATGCGGGCACATGTCTCCATGGTTGCTATAGGAGTTCGGTGCGGACGGTGTTTTTTCCATACGGTTGTAACCTCGGACGCACGGGATGGATCGTGATTCCTCGGTCGGACTTGACTTTTCACGTTTGTAAGGTAAATCGTTCGAGGACGTGTCGGACACATTTTCCGACCCGAGGACGTGTGGGGAATGATTCCCAATGCGGTTCGTATGGACTTTTTACCATGCGAATCGTGATTGCCAGTTCGTACGGCACTTGTACGATTCGTACGGTAAAAAGACCGGATACGAGTCGCACGGGGTAATTTTTTACCGGATCGTGATCGGCACCTCTGTCTTTACTCTTCAGAGATTAGACCAAACAGCTCAATGAGTGCCTCCTTCATATGTGAATATGACTGCCAAATCATCTTCCAGTGTCAGCTACCCACCCCACTAATGGAACTAGTTCCCACAATAAGGATCCCCTCTGATGGCCACCCACCATTATCATCCTGAGATCCCTTGCATAATATGATACTATTTGGGCATATCATTTCCCTCTAAATACTTTGTAATAGTGACCTTGGGTGACCTGGGATCATAGGTACCCCCTACCTTCTTTATTGGACCGCCTTCTGAGAATTGGAGTAAAGGGGCTGGCCCTTAAGTGGTTTACTTTTTAGGCAATAGAGAACAGGAAGGATGGTTAACTCCTTTTTTGCTTTTGCTCCACCCTTAGCCTCACTTTGTTCAATATCTATCTTACCCCTCTCGCCTCTTTGGTTAAGTCATTTCGCGCCAAGATCATATCATATGCAGATGATACCCAAATTATCTGCTCCTTTGCGGCTTGTGAAAATCTTGTCTTTGAATCATTCAATTCTTGCCTAACTGCTAAGCTTGACTGGATGCATCAGAAACAGCTGATGTATAACACTGATAGGACAGAAATACTCTTTTTTGGCACCCCGGTTCCTACCAACAGGTTGGCATGCTGGCCAAATGCAGCCCCTCCGCCAGCTTCTTGTACAGAGGTGGCCAAGAACTTAGGAGTTAAGTTTGCTAATAGATTCACTTTTCAATCTCAAATCAGCTCGGTGGTTGGAATGTGTTTTGAGTTTCTATGGGCATTTAAAAAGTGTCAATTTTTTCTGTCTCTTCCTGCAAGGAAAACTGTTATCCAGGCTCTCATTACCTCCCGCTTAGATTATGACAACACATTATATCTTGGACTTACGGACTACGCCATTCATAAGCTTCAGGTGGTACAGAATACTGCGGCACGACTTTTATTGAATATTCCTGGGAATGCCAGGATTTTATAAGCACTTTCATTCTTTGCACTGGCTCCTTGTAAGGAAGAGAATCCTGTTCAAAATACTGCGGCTGACTTTTCTCACTCTACAGAACACTAGTCCAAGTTACTTGGCTTGTCGAGTCCATTTCTACAGCCCCACTAAGAATCTCCGGTCCTCAAATCAGGCCTTGGCGAGTGAAGAGGGTAATGACTGATGGGCGCTCATTTTTCATTCTAGGTCCATCTGAATGGAATAAACTCCCCCTGCACTTGAGGCAAGAGAGTTCGGAGCTTACTTTCTTCTAAAAGAGTAAGGGGGAAATTGTATATCAGCTGTGATATTCAGAATGAAATACTCTGTATGGGATATAGGGCCACATGCATCAACCTAAAAAACGGTCGCAAATGGGCAGATTCACTGAATCTGCCCCTTTGCGACCTTTATTTTACCATTTGGGATGCATCATCCCAAATGCAAAAAACGCTTTCTAAGTAATCGCAAAAATTGCGATTTCTTAAATTGCAGTTGCATTTAAGGAATCACAAATTGCGATTCCTTAAATGCAATGCATTAACTTAAAAAATGTGCGATATTGCAAATTACCGTCAATCTCAAATTGATGGTAATTTGCGATTTCTTTGAAAAATGCACTTTTACACACACACATGCCCTTGGGGCATGTGTGTGCGCAACATGTGGTAAAATGGAAATTTCAGGGGTGCAACAGGGTGTCCTTTTGGCACCCTTGAAATTGCTTGCGCACCTATTGGGTACTCGCAAATTGCGCATGCAATTCCCATTCATTCCTATGAGCCTATAGGCCCATAGGAATGAATGGGAAGCCATTCCTTAATTGCGACTCGCAATTTGCGACTCGCAATTAAGGAATGTGTTGGATTCGCAATTTTTGTTTTGCAATTCCTACATACATAGGCAATTGCAATTCTATAATTGCTATTCCTTAAAAATCTCAATTATAGAATCGCAATTGCCTATTTTGATGCATGTGCACCTATATCAAATATGATCTTTAGTAGTCTTACCATGCCCTTCATCACCAGTACTATGCCCTCTGCCACAGACTCACTGTTGGGCTCAAGGGTGCAAATACGAAACATACATATAGACCAAGCATTCACTTACAATAGCAGCACTAGGACCTAGCAAACTTGTGCAATACATTGTTTTGCTAAATTTCATAACACTTTCTGAAAAGTTTGCAAAATATATGTATTGCACGAAATGTACTTCCCTGGAAACTTGCATGAAAACTGAACAGGAGGGCATAGCGCGTGTACCAAAGTGAAGTATGATACCAAAAGGAGACTGCTTTGAGGATAAACCATATTTTGGGCCCAGTTTTATAGTTCCTGTAGGACATTTTCTGCCTGAACCACTCACCTGCATGAACTGTGAAATTTGTGAGATTTCGTTTTTCGTAATACATTTTTGCTTGAGGCTAAATGGAACTACTTCGCCATCACAATCTACGAAGAAGACACCCTACTGCTTAAGGACAAGTAGTATCAGACGGCATGTAGAGTCAGCCAAGCATCGCTGCCCATGCACAGCTGATTATGAGAGCAACCTTCAGACCTGTATAGAGACTGCAGAGGACTTGAGAAAATCTAGTTCCTCTTGACGGGTCTGTTGGTAAACCTGGTCTGTGCTGTAAGTGCAGCTACCATAGTAATGCTGTACTGGACAATTGATCTAATGGGGCCTGAAATGAAGAGGAGACTTTTGAAGGTATAGGAAGCCAGAAACATAAAGGCACCTCAGAGAAAGATATAAAGAAAAAGTAAGAGCGATAAAGTAAAATAGGTACACAGAAAGGGAGCAAAGAGGTACATCTCACAGATTAAGGGGTAGGAGCCTAAAGGCTAGAGTGGTCCGCAGATGAAGGTGAAAACAAGCACAGCGGAGAGGTCACTGGTTTGAAAGCAGACAGCCTGAGTGAACGCATTTTTAGGCATATTCTTGTCATTATAGTGAACCATGCAAGTATTTCTTATCCCTTACCTGGGGTCGGAGGTTCTGTACGTGATTCTTGCGAAGGTGAACTCCCTGTTGAATGAAAAAGACCATCAAATGTTTTGTACTATACGTTTAAGGTAACTCATAGGCTGCCCACAAAGAAATCCAACTAACAAAATAAACGTCATAAATCTCCGATACGGTTTCATAAAACTTATTGCAAAACCACAAAGTAGGCAAATATCAAATATTTATTAAAATGACATTTAGGCCTTCATAAAATAATTTAAACCAACTCACAACACACCACAAGATTAACAACAACCGTGAAAGGTATCAATGATAAAAAAATCTTACATAATAACATATGTAGGGTTCGAAAAACAAATACCAATTTAATTTATTGGTTTTTCTTAAGTATAAGGTGGAGATGTGAAATTGCACAAATCAATTATTAAAATTCCGGATTCATTAGATACAACTTGGAAATGCTATAAATATGTCGCTTAACGCTAATTATAAAAGAATCGCCACAGCAATGTATTTATTTTTCTTAATTTACCAAGTTTTGTATAGCCCGAACTTAACCCGAAAGTATGAGGGAGCTTGACGGAATTTGCATGACAGCAATTACATGAGTTACATTTGGAGTAAATATAAATACATAGTGACCGTATGTAAACGAAGTCTACGAAAGACATTAGGATAAGTTGACGATACATCTCTGGTCGCAAAGCCTTTGTGAAAAATAACAAGCATGTGCGGTGATATGCACCGCTCTGATTGACTGCCAACACTTCAGCCAGGAAGTGCTGGCAGCCATCTTGGGGCTCAGCTTCACCAAGTCCCCCAAACAAAACTGAAAATAAAGAAAAGGGGGCAGGTTAGGCATACACTGACCCCCAAGCCATGGTTGTGGGGTCCCCTGGGACCCCCACAAGGCATAAATATATATATATTTTAATTGCTGCAAAATTGGGATATTTGCGAATGCGAGGCAATTTTTGTTTTTTTAAAGCAAGCCCAGGCTCCCGCTCGAACTTTAAAATAGGTGGCTTAGGTCCCATAGCCATAAGATAAATTTAGGAGGGGGGCACACGGGGCCCCCTCCTAGGGATTATCGTGGAGAAGTGTGGCTCAATGGTTAGAGCGGCAGACCCTGATGCAGAAGTCTGGCCTGGACCAGGGTTCAATTCCCGCCTCGGCGGCTCTTGGACTTAAATTCCCCGGACCTGTGAATTCTCGCCTCGGTGCCTATTCTAATCATGGGTCCCACTCTGCAACTCTGGGCAATAGCTTGCTTAATCTCCACAACGGCCCCCACAGCGCAAAGGATGCCTGGCTTTCACCTTGGGGTGCCCAGGAGTGGACATCTCATAGGAAAAGCCAGGAAGAGTTCCACAGCGGTATGAGTACAAGCGCCGGGATGCCTCCGGGTAGCTGCACGCTATACAAATACATCATTTTTACATTTATCAAAGCACTGGACCCCCCACAGTCCCAGGGACCACCACCTGCCCAGGTCTATTGTCACTTATGGGGGGACCTCCCAGTCTCCTGCCCATGGGATCATCACCTCCCAGGGGCTAATTTAAACAATATAGGGGGGCCTCACGGACCCTTCCAATCCAGGCACCGCCACCTCCCCGGCACTAATTTCAGTAGTATGGAGGGGCCTTGCGGACCACCCTCCCCGGGGCATATTCATATTTGTTTTAAAAAGCAGGGGAGACCTTACAGCCTATCACCTACCTTGAGCCTGAGATCATCGGCTTCCTTGTTAAGAACATTCCTGTCCCTATATTAGAGCAAGAGTGTCATAGTTTGATACATGCCACTCATGCAATGTTCCATATTTGTCCACTGAGCCAAAATGTTTAATTTCTTATTTACTTCATGGTGGATCTGACCATCTCTAAAGGGTCACCCCCAAACATTGTGCCTTTACCACTCCTACTTTGCTGAATTTGTTTTTTTACTTTAAGAGAGCTGTGCACTTAAACACTGCTGACAAGTACTAAAGTGCTACTGCTCTCCCCCTAAAATTTAGTAAAATTGGCCTGCACACCATTGACACATTTATTTTACCTGTAGGTCTCTAGTATATAGTACTGCATGTACCCAGGGCCTGTAAAATCCTACTAGTGGGCCTGCAGCACTAACTGAGTCGCCAATTAACTTGGTACTTCAAAACTTGTCTCAGGCTTGCCACTGCAGCGTGCAGTGCAGTTTTAAACTCTGTTTTTCACTTTGCAAAATAGACTTTTTGCCAGGCTTAAGCCTTCCTTTTTAATACACATATGTCATTCCTAATGTATGCCTGAAAGCTCATAGGGCAGGCTGCCCTGTGATTAAAACGTAGGGCATGTTGGTTGACATTTTTCATGTCCTTATGGTGAAAAACTCCTGAATTCGTTTTTCACTACTGTAAGACCACCTCTCCTATTGACTTACATTGGGTTGCTTTATTGCATTTTATAAGTGCTAACTTTGATTGAGAGCAGGTAGAAATGTCATGTTTAGACAAAAATGAATTTGAATTTCAAATTATCTTCAATGGTACAGTTGGATTTCAAGCCACAATTCTGAAAAATGTCACTTTTAGAAAGTTTGCATTGTCTTGCCCTAACCACTTGTATCTTCGGCCAGTGTCCTGGCTCACATGATTGTGAATAGTTCTGCTGTTAGACTTTGTGTATTCCTTCCAGACAGTGACACAATTGGGACTAGATGTGAGCAGGATGGGCCATTCTGCCAGGGTGTCTGGGGCAGAGCTGTTCACTGCCCTTCTTGCACTTTAAAGGGACCTGCCTTCTGCATACAAAAAATAACCTGACACTAATAGTTTGTCATCACAGACTTCTTGAAGTCTTGAAGTGGAAGGAAAGAAAATTAAATACCAGATGTGGAGGTAGTAAATGGAAGCCCCCCCCCCACTTTAAAGGCTGATGCCAGGTATAAATATTAGACCCTCAGAACACGTCCTCAGTACCCTCTTGGACCTGTGGACATTACAGAAAAAGGACTGCCTTGTTCCCAAGAGGACTGCCCTGCTGCCTGAGGCCTACCTTGTCCCCCAGTGGTCTACCCTCCTGCTTAAGGCCTGCCCTGCTCTCTGAGAAGGAAGACCGTACCTGCTCCCTTAATTGTAAGCTTACCTGAGTGACTCCTGTTCTGAGCTAAAGGGACAAAACAAGCTCCAGAGGCCTCCCAGTAGCTGCTGCACAGCTGAAATGCTGCACTTTACCTACCTGGACCTCCAAGTGGACCTCCCTGAACCCTGATGGTGTCTGCTACAGTGAGTGCCTGATCTCCAAGAGGTGCCTTCCTAAGTTATGTACCCATGGCTCGCAGCAGACTTCCCTCCTCTTCATCAAAAGGGGAAATCCTAAAGTGTTGGGCTCTTGGCAATCGCAATCTTCCCCCTTCGTGCCAAAAATCTGATGCCCAGGACAACCACCAATGTGAAGCTCCAGTGAACTTGACTCTTAGTGCTACACCAATAACAGACCATGATGACTATCATTGGAAGGTCCAGCAATGACCGTCCGCGACACCCGATCGGAACTTCACACAACAGCGATGAACATCTACGATGCCAGGCCTGCTCTGCGTGCTATATGGATGACCAAATACAGCGCTTTCCCTGCTCCTCATGGCCTTCTCCACCGCAAACAGAACAATTTGCGCCAGACTTTGAGAAGGTAATTTTTTCAGTGGGACTATCCTGGTCCCTGTATTCAGCCCATGCTCCATTGCAGTCAGCCTGAACTTGTGACTTTCCACAGGTCTAGCACAACTAGATGACCGTGATTGGCACTTGTGCCTTTATGCACTATACCTACCTAAATCCTTGAAATGTAATATCTCTGGTTCTTCTGATAGGATTTTTGTAGTTCTGGTATAATTTTGTTTATTAAAATGTACTCTATTTTTCTGAAATTAGTTTGAGAATTTTTCTTGTGTTTTGCTTTCACTTTGTTACTGTTTGTGTACTTTGTACATTCCCTCTAAGTTAAGCCTGACTGCTTTTGTGCTAAGCTATCAGAGGGGAGCCAGTTGTCTCAGGCCTTCAACAGGTCGACATGTCTTTTGTCCCTGGCTGATGTGCGCTCTGAAGCGCCCTCCTGCTCCCTGAATTTCTTCCATGTCAGACAAATCTCTTAGAGATGCAGCCTCCTCTTAAGGCACTATTACTTTCCACTAGGTCTGGGTACACTGGGAAGTGGCCTTACCAGACTTTCTGCCCTTCCGCTTGCCACTAGAGCCTTGAGCCATGGTTCCAGGCTCCAAGGTACCTTGTTGTTATCTTAAGGACTTATGTCCTCTTGCTGGGACACAAACACACTCAGTGAGACCAAGCATTGCTGCATGAGTCCTTCTCTCCATCTCTGCCCAGGTAGATGTTTTGAGGTCACGAGGGGACACAGCTATTTTCTATAGACTTGTAACCCCTCCTCATTCAAAGTCTACCATTACTATTGGTGTGATTTTATAACATTGTCAGAGCTTACTATCTGGTGCACCTCATCTGGTATGGTCTGTCACGGGGAAGCAAGCTGACCCATAACCATGGTGATGCTGGCACCTGTATTCCTCTGGAGCTGGACTTTAATCCCATTGATTCCTGGCCACTGCCTGTATTTTTCCATACTGTCAGGCCAGTGGGCCATTGGTTCACTTTTCATCTCACATATGAAGACTAAGGATGTCTAAGTGTATCCCTTACAGCTTCCAGGGACAGCCTCCAACCCCACAGTGCCTTTGGGAGGGTCACCGGTGGGTGACGTTTTGGTGCACACAGATTCTCTCTTCTTGTGCCCTAACTATTTACAGTCGTAGCCCACCACTAGCCTTTGTAACATCAAAATTCTTTCTCAGGTACCCTCTCCCCTTTGAATGGGATGTGGCTCTGGGCTCCCCCTGGGCATCTTTAGGGGATTCCTTGGGAGTTTCTGACTTTTTACTTTTGACCCCGTCTTTCCCCTGAAAGGGGACTGCCATCCTTTCTTGTGATCACCACCATGGGACTTTTTGGGCATCCTATTGCGTACCCAATTAATATCTCTTTTCACGAGCTCTCTAGGACTACATCATTAATAATCCATCAGATACTTGAGTAACTTCTCTGAGCTACAATTTGTAGGTATGTGGTCTTTTATAACTAAAGTGTAGAGCGCCTCTTAGGTATCTGCCTGGCTACCTTTTATCCAGCCTTCCTGTAACTTCACAGAAGCATCCACAAAGTCCATTCATATATGAATTGTACCCTTGAGTATATTTCTAACATTCTGTCTTTACTCTTCAGAGATTAGACCAAACAGCTCAATGAGTGCCTCCTTCATATGTGAATATGACTGCCAAATCATCTTCCAGTGTCAGCTACCCACCCCACTAATGGAACTAGTTCCCACAATAAGGATCCCCTCTGATGGCCACCCACCATAATCATCCTGAGATCCCTTGCATAATATGATACTATTTGGGCATATCATTTCCCTCTAAATACTTTGTAATAGTGACCTTGGGTGACCTGGGATCATAGGTACCCCCTACCTTCTTTATTGGACCGCCTTCTGAGAATTGGAGTAAAGGGGCTGGCCCTTAAGTGGTTTACTTTTTAGGCAATAGAGAACAGGAAGGATGGTTAACTCCTTTTTT
Source organism: Triturus cristatus (assembly GCF_964204655.1). Classification (NCBI taxonomy): domain Eukaryota; kingdom Metazoa; phylum Chordata; class Amphibia; order Caudata; family Salamandridae; genus Triturus; species Triturus cristatus. The sequence goes on along the minus strand of NC_140584.1, from coordinate 84,605,111 downwards.
GCTTTTGCTCCACTCTTAGCCTCACTTTGTTCAATATCTATCTTACCCTTCTCGCCTCTTTGGTTAAGTCATTTCGCGCCAAGATCATATCATATGCAGATGATACCCAAATTATCTGCTCCTTTGCGGCTTGTGAAAATCTTGTCTTTGAATCATTCAATTCTTGCCTAACTGCTAAGCTTGACTGGATGCATCAGAAACAGCTGATGTATAACACTGATAGGACAGAAATACTCTTTTTTGGCACCCCGGTTCCTACCAACAGGTTGGCATGCTGGCCAAATGCAGCCCCTCCGCCAGCTTCTTGTACAGAGGTGGCCAAGAACTTAGGAGTTAAGTTTGCTAATCGATTCACTTTTCAATCTCAAATCAGCTCGGTGGTTGGAATGTGTTTTGAGTTTCTATGGGCATTTAAAAAGTGTCAATTTTTTCTGTCTCTTCCTGCAAGGAAAACTGTTATCCAGGCTCTCATTACCTCCCGCTTAGATTATGACAACACATTATATCTTGGACTTACGGACTACGCCATTCATAAGCTTCAGGTGGTACAGAATACTGCGGCACGACTTTTATTGAATATTCCTGGGAATGCCAGGATTTTATAAGCACTTTCATTCTTTGCACTGGCTCCTTGTAAGGAAGAGAATCCTGTTCAAAATACTGCGGCTGACTTTTCTCACTCTACAGAACACTAGTCCAAGTTACTTGGCTTGTCGAGTCCATTTCTACAGCCCCACTAAGAATCTCCGGTCCTCAAATCAGGCCTTGGCGAGTGAAGAGGGTAATGACTGATGGGCGCTCATTTTTCATTCTAGGTCCATCTGAATGGAATAAACTCCCCCTGCACTTGAGGCAAGAGAGTTCGGAGCTTACTTTCTTCTAAAAGAGTAAGGGGGAAATTGTATATCAGCTGTGATATTCAGAATGAAATACTCTGTATGGGATATAGGGCCACATGCACAACCTAAAAAACGGTCGCAAATGGGCAGATTCACTGAATCTGCCCCTTTGCGACCTTTATTTTACCATTTGGGATGCATCATCCCAAATGCAAAAAACGCTTTTTAAGTAATCGCAAAAATTGCGATTTCTTAAATTGCAGTTGCATTTAAGGAATCACAAATTGCGATTCCTTAAATGCAATGCATTAACTTAAAAAATGTGCGATATTGCAAATTACCGTCAATCTCAAATTGATGGTAATTCGCGATTTCTTTGAAAAATGCACTTTTACACACACACATGCCCTTGGGGCATGTGTGTGCGCAACATGTGGTAAAATGGAAATTTCAGGGGTGCAACAGGGTGTCCTTTTGGCACCCTTGAAATTGCTTGCGCACCTATTGGGTACTCGCAAATTGCGCATGCAATTCCCATTCATTCCTATGAGCCTATAGGCCGATAGGAATGAATGGGAAGCCATTCCTTAATTGCGACTCGCAATTTGCGACTCGCAATTAAGGAATGTGTTGGATTCGCAATTTTTGTTTTGCTATTCCTACATACATAGGCAATTGCAATTCTATAATTGCTATTCCTTAAAAATCTCAATTATAGAATCGCAATTGCCTATTTTGATGCATGTGCACCTATATCAAATATGATCTTTAGTAGTCTTACCATGCCCTTCATCACCAGTACTATGCCCTCTGCCACAGACTCACTGTTGGGCTCAAGGGTGCAAATACGAAACATACATATAGACCAAGCATTCACTTACAATAGCAGCACTAGGACCTTGCAAACTTGTGCAATACATTTTTTTGCTAAATTTCATAACACTTTCTGAAAAGTTTGCAAAATATATGTATTGCACGAAATGTACTTCCCTGGAAACTTGCATGAAAACTGAACAGGAGGGCATAGCGCGTGTACCAAAGTGAAGTATGATACCAAAAGGAGACTGCTTTGAGGATAAACCATATTTTGGGCCCAGTTTTATAGTTCCTGTAGGACATTTTCTGCCTGAACCACTCACCTGCATGAACTGTGAAATGTGTGAGATTTCGTTTTTCGTAATACATTTTTGCTTGAGGCTAAATGAAACTACTTCGCCATCACAATCTAGGAAGATGACACCCTACTGCTTAAGGACAAGTAGTATCAGACGACATGTAGAGTAAGCCAAGCATCGCTGCCCATGCACAGCTGATTATGAGAACAACCTTCAGCCCTGTATAGAGACTGCAGAAGACTTGAGAAAATCAAGTACCTTTTGACGGGTCTGTTGGTAAACCTGGTCTGTACTATCTTGCTGTAGAGCAGCTACCATAGTAATGCTTCACTGGACAATTGATCTAATGGGACCTGGAATGAAGTGGAGACTTTTGAAGGTATAGGGAGCCAGAAACATAAAGGCACCTCAGAGAGAGATATAAAGAAAAAGTAAGAGCGATAAAGTAAAATAGGTACACAGAAAGGGAGCAAAGAGGTACATATCACAGAGAAAGGGGTAGGAGCCTAAAGGCTAGAGTGGTCCACAGATGAAGGTGAAAACAAGCACAGCGGAAAGGTCACTGGTTTGAAAGCAGATAGACTGAGTGAACGCATTTCTAAGCATATTCTTGCCATTATAGTGAACCATGCAAGTATTTCTTATCCGTTACCTGAGGTCGGAGGTTCTTTATTTGATACTGGCGAAGTTGAACTCCCTGTTGAATGAAAAAGACCATTACATGTTTTGTACTATATATTTAAGGTAACTCCCAGGCTGCCCATTAAACAATCCAACTAACAAAATAAACGTCACAAATCTCTGATTATGGTTCACAAAACTTATTGCAAAACCATAAAGTAGGCAAATATCAAATAAGTTTATTAAAATCACATGTAGGCCTTCATAAAATTATTTAAACCAACTCATTATATTTTAAGCCAACTCACAAGACACCACAAGTGTTAAAAAACGAATAGCAATTTGATTTATTGGTTGTTCTACATTATAATGTGGAGATATGAAATTGCACAGAACAATTATTAAACTTCAGCGTTCATTAGAAAGAACTTGTAAACGCTATAAATATGTCCCTTAACTCTAACTAAAAAAGAATCGCCACACCAATTTATTTACTTTTATATATTTATCACGTTTTGTTTAGTCCGAACTTGACCCGAAGGTATCAGATTGAAATATATATATATATATATATATATATATATATATATATATATATATATATATATATATATATATATATATATATATATATATTACCTACTGGCGGTCGCCAGTGGGTAGTTACAGTTAGGTCCTATTATCCATAGGAAATCCGCAACATTCTATTTGGAATAACTTTGGTGCCGGTTGACGAATCTTCGCGAAATTTTCAAAACTGGTTGGGCGCTCCGGTCCGCTCCTATCCTGAAAGTCTCGGGGTGATTCGTCAAGCAGGGGCCGAGAAAAAAGGGGATCCCAAAACATGTTTTCCCCATGCAATTTTCCCTAGGAACCATTAATCGCAGCTGCAGCCCGAACTGCTGAGCGGAATTACACGAAATCTGGCAAAGAGGTAGACCTTAGTTCACACTTGTGCCTTTTGGTTAAATGGTGTAAATCCGTTCAGTAGTTACTGAGAAAATCAAAGGTAAAATCATAGATGTATCTGGGCGGAGCCTAACCACACATCTCATCGTGAGATCTGATTGGCTGTCAGCACTTCATCCAAGAAGCGTTGGCAGCCATCTTGGAATCAATATACATGATAGCACATAATAAAAAAGCATTGCAGTTAATAGAAGGTTTTAAGACTTTAGTTACATTATAAATCATTTGTTGATGGTACCATACTCATTTTAGGAATTGTGGTGTGTTCTAAGGGGATTTTACCATGTGAAAAAGCCTTCTGCTGGGATATCATGAATCATGTTTGAGAGAGAACTATTTTCTCATGCTTTTCCCACAGAGGTTTGGAAGGGGATATATAAGTTAAACTGAGAACATATTTTCTGTAAATTCACATTATCTTTCTCAGTCATGTGAGAATGAAGTCTGACATTCTCAGTAAAACATGTACATCCAACAAGGGCAGAGACTGTAAGTTGATTCCTTTGTGTTCTACTGCAGCTTCCCAGAGTATTCTAAAGAACAACTAGAGCGCTAACAGTCCTACTTATGACAAATGTATGGCACACCTGAAGCCATTTTGATTGGAATAAAGTGGTAACTCTTAAAACATTTAATTTAAAAAGGAACAAAATGAGGGGGTTCATTTTGCCATAGAAAGTATGATTAAAGCTGCAGAAAGAAAAATTAGGGCACATTTTGAGTGACTTCTCAAATCCTCTTCTATTTCGTAAAAAAATTCTGACATACAGACTGAAACATGCACTTTCAATACCAGCAGCAGATTTTCCTGGTGAGCAGTAGCTTTACTACAGTGATCTAATGAGGAACTAGAGTGCTAACATTCTGAATTTATGGCAAATGTGTGACACATCTGAATGCCTTCTTGATGGAATCAAAGTAAAAAACTGAAAGTATTTCCTACTGAGGAGACTGTAGTAAATGAGGAAATTAGGAAACTTCATAACAAATAAGTCTCCCAAGATGGCCGCCAGAGACAAAAGAGCCCAAATGTAGCACAAATATCACCCAGATGTAGCCCAAGTATAGCCCAATGATGAATGTCCCAGAGTCTTCTAAAGAACAAGTAGAGCGCTAACAGTCTTACTTATGACAAAAGTATGGCACACATGAAGCCATCTTGATTGGAATAAAGTGGTAACACTTAAAACATTTAATTTGCAAAGGAACAAAATGAGGAGGTTCATTTTGCCATAGAAATTACGATTAGTGCTGCAGAAAGAAAAATTAGGGCACATTTTGACTTCGCAAATCCACTGCTATTTCATTAAAAAATTCTGACATGCAGACTGAAACATGCACTTTGAATACCAGCAGCAGACTTCCCTGGTGAGCAGTAGCTTTACTACAGTGATCTAATGAGCAACTAGAGTGCTAACATTCAAAATTTATGGCAAATGTGTGACACATCTGAATGCCTTCTTGATGGAACCAAAGTAAACAAGCATTGAAAATGCAATAGGTCTCGCCCTCGTTTAAGTTAAAGCAATTCTGTTTGTAATTAGGTGGCTTTTTAGCTTTGCTTTTATTAGTGTTTTTCAAACTTTCATGTACATAACATGCATATGTATGCATATATGTATATGTATGCATGCATTTATATTTGTATTTATATAGATATGCAGATTATATATATGTTTATATATGTATGCATATATACACATATATAAATGCATATGCATATATATGCATATATATATGCATATGTGTGCGTGTAGAGAGAGGTAGAGAGAGGTAGAGGTAGGGAGTAGAGGATGAGTAATAGAGAGTAGAGAGTAAGTAGTAGAGAGTAGTAGAGAGAGTAGCAGAGAGTGAGTAGTAGAGAGTAGTAGAGTGAGTAGTAGAGAGTGAGTAGTAGAGAGTAGTAGAGAGTGGGTAGTAGAGAGTGAGTAGTAGAGAGTTAGTAGTAGAGTGAGTAGTAGAGAGTTGTAGAGAGTGATTAGTAGAGAGTGAGTAGTAGAGAGTGAGTAGAGAGTCAGTAGTAGAGAGTGAGTAGTAGAGTGAGCAGTAGAGTGAGTAGTAGAGAGTAGTAGAGAGAGAGTAGTAGAGAGTGAGCAGTAGAGAGTGAGTAGTAGAGAGTGAGTAGTAGAGAGTAGTAGAGAGTGAGTAGTAGAGTGAGTAGTAGAGAGAGAGTAGTAGAGAGTGAGTAGTAGAGAGCAGTAAAGAGTGAGTAGTAGAGAGTAGTAGAGAGTGAGTAGTAGAGAGTAGTGAAGTAGTAGAGAGTGAGTAGCAGAGAGTAGTAGAGAGTAGTAGAGTGTAGTAGAGAGTGAGTAGTAGAGAGAGTAGAAGAGAGTAGTAGAGTAGTAGAGAGTGAGTAGTGGAAAGTGAGTAGTAGAGAGCAGTAGAGAGTGAGTAGTAGAGAGTGAGTAGTAGAGAGAGAGTAGTAGAGAGTGAGTAGTAGAGAGTAGTAGAGAGAGTAGTAGAGCGAGAGTAGTAGAGAGTGAGTAGTAGAGTAGTAGAGAGTGAGTGGTAGAGAGTAGTAGAGTGAGTAGTAGTGAGTAGTAGAGAGTGAGTAGTAGAGAGTAGTAGCGAGTGAGTAGTAGAGAGTGAGTAGTTTAATTTAATAGGAACACAATGAGGGGGTTCATTTTGCCATAGAAATTATGATTAGTGCTGAAAAAAGAAAAATTAGGGCACATTTTGAGTGACTTCTCAAATCCTCTTCTATTTCAATAAAAATTCTGACATGCAGACTGAAACATGTACTTTCAATACCAGCAGCAGACTTCCCTGGTGAGCAGTAGCTTTACTACAGTGATCTAATAAGCAACTAGAGTGCTAACATTCCGAATTTATGGCAAATGTGTGACATATCTGAATGCAAAAACAACAATTGATGGACAGAATGCAGAACATTGTCATACATTCACCCCAGTACAGAGATCTGGGCCTAAATCCATCGTTTTTTTGCTCACCATGCCGTTCCAGTTTGAACCCAGCCATATGCAAATCAGTCTTGACCCTGTGCCTCATGGGAACAGTCCAGCCCGAACTGCCAAGCCAGGTCCTCCCTGGACTGGAAACAAGCATCCTAGGACCGGTTTCGGGGTTTCACCCCTCTTCAGCCAGGATAGCTTGATTCCAGTGGCATGGAGAGCAAGGGACCCACGTCTGGGCATACCCTTCCCACTCGGGGTGACAAATGCAAAATCAACAATTGATGGACAGAATGCAGAACATTATCATACATTCACCCCAGTACAGAGATCTGGGCCTAAATCTATCGTTTTTTTGCTCACCATGCCGTTCCAGTTTGAACCCAGCCATCTGCAAATCAGTCTTGACCCTGTGCCTCAAGGGAACAGTCCAGCCCGAACTGCCAAGCCAGGTCCTCCCTGGACTGGAAACAAGCATCCTAGGACCGGTTTCGGGGTTTCACCCCTCTTCAGCCAGGATAGCTTGATTCCAGTGGCATGGAGAGCAAGGGACCCACGTCTGGGCATACCCTTCCCACTCGGGGTGACAAATGCAAAAACAAAAATTGATGGACAGAATGCAGAACATTGTCATACATTCACCCCAGTACAGAGATCTGGGCCTAAATCCATCGTTTTGTTGCTCACCATGCCGTTCCAGTTTGAACCCAGCCATATGCAAATCAGTCTTGACCCTGTGCCTCATGGGAACAGTCCAGCCCAAACCGCCAAGCCAGGTCCTCCCTGGACTGGAAACAAGCATCCTAGGACCGGTTTCGGGGTTTCACCACTCTTCAGCCAGGATAGCTTGATTCCAGTGGTATGCCCAGACGTGGGTGCCGTGCTCACCACGCCACTGGAGTCAAGCTATCCTGGCTGAAGAGGTTTGAAACCCCGAAACCGGTCCTAGGATGCTTGATTCTGGTCCAGGGAACACATGGCTCGGCAGTTCGGGCTCTACTGTTCCCATGTGGCACAGGGTCAAGACTGATTTGCATACGGCCATGTCTGAACTGGGGTGGCGTGGTGAGCAAAATAACAATGGATTAAACCCAGATCTGTGACTAGGGGTGAATGTTTTGCTAATGTGCAACATTCCGTCCATCATCTTGTGTGTTTCGCTGTTCGCCCTATGTGGGAAGGGTATGCCCAGACGTGGGTCCCGTGCTCACTACGCCACTGGAGTCAAGCTATCCTGGCTGAAGAGGGGTGAAACCCCGAAACCGGTCCTAGGATGCTTGATTCTGGTCCAGGGAAGACATGGCTTGGCAGTTCAAGCTGGACTGTTCCCATGAGGCACAGGGTCAAGACTGATTTGCATATGGCCATGTCTCAACTGGGGTGGCGTGGTGAGCAAAATAACAATGGATTAAACCCAGATCTGTGATTGGGGGTGAATGTTTTGCCAATGTGCAACATTCCGTCCATCATCTTGTGTGTTTTGCTGTTCGCCCTATGTGGGAAGGGTATGCCCAGGCGTGGGTCCCGTGCTCACTACACCACTGGAGTCAAGCTATCCTGGCTGAAGAGGGGTGAAACCCCGAAACCGGTCCTAGGATGCTTGATTCTGGTCCAGGGAAGACATGGCTTGGCAGTTCGGGCTGGACTGTTCCCATGAGGCACAGGGTCAAGACATGATTTGCATATGGCCATGTCTGAACAGTGGTGGTGTGGTGAGCAAAATAACGATGGATTAAACCCAGATTTGTGACTGGGGGTGAATGTTTGCCAATGTGCAACATTCCGTCCATCATCTTTTGTGTTTTGCTGTTCGCCCTATGTGGGAAGGGTATGCCCAGACGTGGGTCCCGTGCTCACTACGCCACTGGAGTCAAGCTATCCTGGCTGAAGAGGGGTGAAACCCCGAAACCGGTCCTAGGATGCTTGATTCTGGTCCAGGGAAGACATGGCTTGGCAGTTCAAGCTAGACTGTTCCCATGAGGCACAGGGTCAAGACTGATTTGCATATGGCCATGTCTGAAATGGGGTGGCATGGTGAGCAAAATAACGATGGATTAAACCCAGATCTGTGATTGGGGGTGAATGTTTTGCCAATGTGCAACATTCCGTACATCATCTTGTGTGTTTTGCTGTTTGCCCTATGTGGGAAGGGTATGCCCAGACGTAGGTCCCGTTCTCACTACGCCACTGGAGTCAAGCTATCCTGGCTGAAGAGGGGTGAAACCCCGAAACCGGTCCTAGGATACTTGGTTCTGGTCCAGGGAAGACATGGCTTGGCAGTTCGGGCTGGACTGTTCCCATGAGGCACAGGGTAAAGACTGATTTGCATATGGCCATGTCTGAACTGGGGTGGCGTGGTGAGCAAAATAACGATGGATTAAACCCAGATCTGTGACTGGAGGTGAATGTTTTGCCAATGTGCAACATTACCTCCATCATCTTGTGTGTTTTGCTGTTCGCCCTATGTGGGAAGGGTATGCCCAGACCTGGGTCCCGTGCTCACTACACCACTGGAGTCAAGCTATCCTGGCTGAAGAGGGGTGAAACCCCGCAACCGGTCCTAGGATGCTTGATTCTGGTCCAGGGAAGACATGGCTTGGCAGTTCGGGCTGGACTGTTCCCATGAGGCACAGGGTAAAGACTGATTTGCATATGGCCATGTCTGAACTGGGGTGGGGTGGTGAGCAAAATAACATATGGATTAAACCCAGATCTGTGACTGGGGGTAAATGTTTTGCCAATGTGCAACATTCCGTCCATCATCTTGTGTGTTTTGCTGTTCGCCCTATGTGGGAAGGGTATGCTCATACGTGGGTCCCGTGCTCACTACGCCACTGGAGTCAAGCTACCCTGGCTGAAGAGGGGTGAAACCCTGAAACCGGTCCTAGGGTGCTTGATACTGGTCCAGGGAAGACATGGCTTGGCAGTTCGGGCTCTACTGTTCCCATGTGGCACAGGGTCAAGACTGATTTGCATACGGCCATGTCTGAACTGGGGTGGCGTGGTGAGCAAAATAACAATGGATTAAACCCAGATCTGTGACTAGGGGTGAATGTTTTGCCAATGTGCAACATTCCGTCCATCATCTTGTGTGTTTCGCTGTTCGCCCTATGTGGGAAGGGTATGCCCAGACGTGGGTCCCGTGCTCACTACGCCACTGGAGTCAAGCTATCCTGGCTGAAGAGGGGTGAAACCCCGAAACCGGTCCTAGGATGCTTGATTCTGGTCCAGGGAAGACATGGCTTGGCAGTTCAAGCTGGACTGTTCCCATGAGGCACAGGGTCAAGACTGATTTGCATATGGCCATGTCTCAACTGGGGTGGCGTGGTGAGCAAAATAACGATGGATTAAACCCAGATCTGTGATTGGGGGTGAATGTTTTGCCAATGTGCAACATTCCGTCCATCATCTTGTGTGTTTTGCTGTTCGCCCTATGTGGGAAGGGTATGCCCAGGCGTGGGTCCCGTGCTCACTACACCACTGGAGTCAAGCTATCCTGGCTGAAGAGGGGTGAAACCCCGAAACCGGTCCTAGGATGCTTGATTCTGGTCCAGGGAAGACATGGCTTGGCAGTTCGGGCTGGACTGTTCCCATGAGGCACAGGGTCAAGACATGATTTGCATATGGCCATGTCTGAACAGTGGTGGTGTGGTGAGCAAAATAACGATGGATTAAACCCAGATTTGTGACTGGGGGTGAATGTTTGCCAATGTGCAACATTCCGTCCATCATCTTTTGTGTTTTGCTGTTCGCCCTATGTGGGAAGGGTATGCCCAGACGTGGGTCCCGTGCTCACTACGCCACTGGAGTCAAGCTATCCTGGCTGAAGAGGGGTGAAACCCCGAAACCGGTCCTAGGATGCTTGATTCTGGTCCAGGGAAGACATGGCTTGGCAGTTCAAGCTAGACTGTTCCCATGAGGCACAGGGTCAAGACTGATTTGCATATGGCCATGTCTGAACTGGGGTGGCGTGGTGAGCAAAATAACGATGGATTAAACCCAGATCTGTGACTGGGGGTGAATGTTTTGCCAATGTGCAACATTCCGTACATCATCTTGTGTGTTTTGCTGTTTGCCCTATGTGGGAAGGGTATGCCCAGACGTAGGTCCCGTGCTCACTACGCCACTGGAGTCAAGCTATCCTGGCTGAAGAGGGGTGAAACCCCGAAACCGGTCCTAGGATACTTGGTTCTGGTCCAGGGAAGACATGGCTTGGCAGTTCGGGCTGGACTGTTCCCATGAGGCACAGGGTAAAGACTGATTTGCATATGGCCATGTCTGAACTGGGGTGGCGTGGTGAGCAAAATAACGATGGATTAAACCCAGATCTGTGACTGGAGGTGAATGTTTTGCCAATGTGCAACATTACCTCCATCATCTTGTGTGTTTTGCTGTTCGCCCTATGTGGGAAGGGTATGCCCAGACCTGGGTCCCGTGCTCACTATACCACTGGAGTCAAGCTATCCTGGCTGAAGAGGGGTGAAACCCCGAAACCGGTCCTAGGATGCTTGATTCTGGTCCAGGGAAGACATGGCTTGGCAGTTCGGGCTGGACTGTTCCCATGAGGCACAGGGTAAAGACTGATTTGCATATGGCCATGTCTGAACTGGGGTGGGGTGGTGAGCAAAATAACATATGGATTAAACCCAGATCTGTGACTGGGGGTAAATGTTTTGCCAATGTGCAACATTCCGTCCATCATCTTGTGTGTTTTGCTGTTCGCCCTATGTGGGAAGGGTATGCTCAGACGTGGGTCCCGTGCTCACTACGCCACTGGAGTCAAGCTATCCTGGCTGAAGAGGGGTGAAACCCCGAAACCGGTCCTAGGATGCTTGATTCTGGTCCAGGGAAGACATGGCTTGGCAGTTCGGGTTGGACTGTTCCCATGAGGCACAGGGTCAAGACTGATTTGCATATGGCCATGTCTGAACTGGGGTGGCGTGGTGAGCAAAATAACGATGGATTAAACCCGGATCTCTGACTGGGGGTGAATGTTTTGCCAATGTGCAACATTCCGTCCATCATCCTGTGTGTTTTGCTGTTCGCCCTATGTGGGAAGGGTATGCCCAAACGTGGGTCCCGTGCTCACTACGCCACTGGAGTCAAGCTATCCTGGCTGAAGAGGGGTGAAACCCCGAAACCGGTCCTAGGGTGCTTGATACTGGTCCAGGGAAGACATGGCTTGGCAGTTCGGGCTCTACTGTTCCCATGTGGCACAGGATCAAGACTGATTTGCATACGGCCATGTCTGAACTGGGGTGGTGTGGTGAGCAAAATAACGATGGATTAAACCCAGATCTGTGACTGGGGGTGAATGTTTTGCCAATGTGCAACATTCCGTCCATCATCTTGTGTGTTTCGCTGTTCCCCCTATGTGGGAAGGGTATGCCCAGACGTGGGTCCCGTGCTCACTACGCCACTGGAGTCAAGCTATCCTGGCTGAAGAGGGGTGAAACCCCGAAACCGGTCCTAGGATGCTGGATTCTGGTCCAGGGAAGACATGGCTTGGCAGTTCAAGCTGGACTGTTCCCATGAGGCACAGGGTCAAGACTGATTTGCATATGGACATGTCTGAACTGGGGTGGCGTGGTGAGCAAAATAACGATGGATTAAACCCAGATCTGTGACTGGGGGTGAATGTTTTGCCAATGTGCAACATTCCGTCCATCATCTTGTGTGTTTTGCTGTTCGCCCTATGTGGGAAGGGTATGCCCAGGCGTGGGTCCCGTGCTCACTACGCCACTGGAGTCAAGCTATCCTGGCTGAAGAGGGGTGAAACCCCGAAACCGGTCCTAGGATGCTTGATTCTGGTCCAGGGAAGACATGGCTTGGCAGTTCGGGCTGGACTGTTCCCATGAGGCACAGAGTCAAGACTGATTTGCATATGGCCATGTCTGAACTGGGGTGGCGTGGTGAGCAAAATAACGATGGATTAAACCCAGATCTGTGACTGGAGGTGAATGTTTTGCCAATGTGCAACATTCTGTCCATCATCTTGTGTGTTTTGCTGCTTGCCCTATGTGGGAAGGGTATGCCCAGACGTAGGTCCCGTGCTCACTACGCCACTGGAGTCAAGCTATCCTGACTGAAGAGGAGTGAAACCCCGAAACCGGTCCTCGGATGCTTGATTCTGGTCCAGGGAAGACATGGCTTGGCGGTTCGGGCTGAACTGTTCCCATGAGGCACAGGGTCAAGACTGATTTGCATATGGCCATGTCTGAACTGGGGTGGCGTGCTGAGCAAAATAACGATGGATTAAACCCAGATCTGTGAATGGGGGTGAATGTTTTGCCAATGTGCAACATTACGTCCATCATCTTGTGTGTTTTGCTGTTCGCCCTATGTGGGAAGGGTATGCCCAGACGTGGGTCCCGTGCTCACTACGCCACTGGAGTCAAGCTATCCTGGCTGAAGAGGGGTGAAACCCCGAAACCGGTCCTAGGATGCTTGATTCTGGTCCAGGGAAGACATGGCTTGGTAGTTCGGGCTGGACTGTTCCCATGAAGCACAGGGTCAAGACTGATTTGCATATGGCCATGTCTGAACTGGGGTGGCGTGGTGAGCAAAATAACGATGAATTAAACCCAGATCTGTGACTGGGGGTGACTGTTTTGCCAATGTGCAACATTCCGTCCATCATCTTGTGTGTTTTGCTGTTCGCCCTATGTGGGAAGGGTATGCCCAGGCGTGGGTCCCGTGCTCACTACGCCACTGGAGTCAAGCTATCCTGGCTGAAGAGGGGTGAAACCCCGAAACCGGTCCTGGGATGCTTGATTCTGGTCCAGGGAAGACATGGCTTGGCAGTTCATGCTGGACTGTTCCCATGAGGCACAGGGTCAAGACATGATTTGCATATGGCCATGTCTGAACTGGGGTGGCGTGGTGAGCAAAATAACGATGGATTAAACCCAGATCTGTGACTGGGGGTGAATGTTTTGCCAATGTGCAACATTCCGTACATCATCTTGTGTGTTTTGCTGTTCGCCCTATGTGGGAAGGGTATGCCCAGACGTGGGTCCCGTGCTCACTACGCCACTGGAGTCAAGCTATCCTGGCTGAAGAGGGGTGAAACCCCGAAACCGGTCCTAGGATGCTTGATTCTGGTCCAGGGAAGACATGGCTTGGCAGTTCAAGCTGGACTGTTCCCATGAGGCAAAGGTTCAAGACTGATTTGCATATGGCCATGTCTAAACTGGGGTGGCGTGGTGAGCAAAATAACGATGTATTAAACCCAGATCTGTGACTGGAGGTGAATGTTTTGCCAATGTGCAACATTCCGTCCATCATCTTGTGTGTTTTGATGTTTGCCCTACGTGGGAAGGGTATGCCCAGACGTAGGTCCCGTGCTCACTACGCCACTGGAGTCAAGCTATCCTGACTGAAGAGGGGTGAAACCCCGAAACCGGTCCTAGGATGCTTGATTCTGGTCCAGGGAAGACATGGCTTGGCAGTTCGGGCTGAACTGTTCCCATGAGGCACAGGGTCAAGACTGATTTGCATATGGCCATGTCTGAACTGGGGTGGCGTGGTGATCAAAATAACGATGGATTAAACCCAGATCTGTGACTGGGGGTGAATGTTTTGCCAATGTGCAACATTACGTCCATCATCTTGTGTGTTTTGCTGTTCGCCCTATGTGGGAAGGGTATGCCCAGACGTGGGTCCCGTGCTCACTACGCCACTGGTGTCAAGCTATCCTGGCTGAAGAGGAGTGAAACCCCGAAACCGGTCCTAGGATGCTTGATTCTGGTCCAGGGAAGACATGGCTTGGCAGTTCGGGCTGGACTGTTCCCATGAGGCACAGGGTCAAGACTGATTTGCATATGGCCATGTCTGAACTGGGGTGGCGTGGTGAGCAAAATAATGATGGATTAAACCCAGATCTGTGACTGGGGGTGAATGTTTTGCCAATGTGCAACATTCTGTCCATCATCTTGTGTGCTTTGACATATCTGAATGCCTTCTTGATGGATTCAAAGTAAAAAACTGAAAGTATATCCCACTGAGGAGACTGTAGTAAATGAGGAAATTAGGAACTTCATAACAAATAAGTCTCCAAAGATGGCCACCAGAGACAAAAGAGCCCAAATGTAGCACAAATATCACCCAGATGTAGCCCAAGTATAGCCCAATGCCAGAATGTCCCAGAGTCTTCTAATGAACAACTAGAGCGCTAACAGTCTTACTTATGACAAAAGTATGGCACACATGAAGCCATCTTGATTGGAATAAAGTGGTAACACTTAAAACATTTAATTTGCAAAGGAACAAAATGAGGGGGTTCATTTTGCCATAGAAATTATGATTAGTGCTGCAGAAAGAAAAATTAGGGCACATTTTGACTTCTCAAATCCTCTTCTATTTCATTAAAAAATTCTGACATGCAGACTGAAACATGCACTTTGAATACCAGCAGCAGACTTCCCTGGGGAGCACTAGCTTTACTACAGTGATCTAATGAGCAACTAGAGTGCTAACATTCAGAATTTATTGCAAATGTGTGACACATCTGAATGCCATCTTGATGGAACCAAAGTAAACAAGCATTGAAAATGCAATAGGTCTCGCCCTTGTTTAAGTTAAAGCAATTCTGTTTGTAATTAGGTGGCTTTTTAGGTTTGCTTGTATTAGTGTTTTTTAAACTTTCATGTACATAACATGCATATGTATACATATATGTATATGTATATGTATGCATGCATTTATATTTGTATTTATATAGATATGCACATTATAAACCTGCTTATATATGTATTTATATATATATATATATACATACACATACATATATTCACAGAAAAAAACATAGGTTTCAGAGACGTTATAGTTAGAAATTAACATTTAAAAAAACCTTAGAAATTCACAGAAAAAAACATAGGTTTCAGGGGTGTTATAGTTAGCTGGTCATTTCACTCGTACAAAACCATAGAAATTCCTCAGTTATAGTTAGTTCTGCTAACTATAACTCACACGCCCGCAATGCACTGCTGATGATGTCACATATTGCATCATTCATGACATGGTCAGTGACATCACTGATGACATCACTGATGACATCTCAAATGACATCACTGATGACATCACTGATGACATCATCTAGTGAATGTGGTTTAGTTTGAAATTTAAATATGTATTATATATATACCAATCTGTATTGAAGATTGAGTGTATATATACCTGTCTGGATTGCGGATTTAGTAGCTGTCTGACTGTCTGTTTAAGTGAGTAATTAAAAGTGTCTCACTTAATTCCTGGATTAGTAACTAAACTATGTGAATGTGTGCATCACTGTCTCAGTTGTTGTATAACATGCTGCATCAGTTGGTCACTAACTACATGAGTGTGTATATTGGTTATTGATTAGTTGGGTGAGTATTCGTATGGGACACTGAGTTTGTGTGTGGTTGGATGGGGTGTGTGTAACTATGCATAGATGTGTGAATGGTTGATTGACTAGGTGTATAGGTGTAAGAGTGCATGTGGAAACAGTTGTTTGGGTGACTGAGTGTATTTATTTGTGTGTTGGTGAGCGAATATATGTTTTAGTTGTACATCTTCAACAAAGTAAAATAATAAAAGGCATTGTATGTGAGAGTTGGTGTATATAAATCAGTATGTGTAAGAGTCAGTGATTGTGAGAGTAACTCTATGAATGAGTGTATAATTGTAATGGTGAGTTTTTAACATATTAACTATGAGTTACTATGTGTTTGAATAAATGAGGTGTTGGATAATTGTGTAAGTGAGTAAATGTAAGTGTGATTAATTTTTTTCATGAGTAAGTAGGATGACTGCACAACCGACTAAGATGACTGCTGATGTGTCAATGTCTATATATGTGTATAAGTGCATTTGATAGTGTTCTATTAATTAGTGACTGCATGTATAAATGATTCTGTTGTTGAATGGGGAGTTGTGTGTGTAGACTTAGGAATCAGTGAGTGGGTATGTAGTAACTGGTATTGGTATGTCAATGGTTTCAAATATGGTACTTTGTATTTTACAGTGAGCGATGAAAGGTTATACTAGTGTAAGATGAGGTTATCAGATTGTCACGTAGATGATGTCATCAGTGATGTCATTTGAGATGTCATCAGTGATGTAATCAATGATGTCACTGACCATGTCATGAATGATGCAATATGTGACATCATCAGCAGTGCATTGCGGGCGCGCGAGTTATAGTTAGCAGAACTAACCATAACGGAGGAATTTCTATGGTTTTGTATGAGTGAAATGGCCAGCTTACTATAACACCCCTGAAACCTATGTTATTTTCTGTGAAAAAAAATAAATATATACATATATATATATATATTTTTTTTTTTCAATCTAGGCATCCAGTGTGCCTTTTCAGCCCTCCAGAACAGCACAAAACCATTAGAGGTTTCCAAATAGGCATGGAATTGCACTACAAGTTCCGGCATGCATCGGAACAGAATCTATTAAGAATGGCACACCGGAGGCCTTTATATTTGAATGAAGCACGCAGGAAACTGTGGGAGCCTGAAGAATGCAAGTGCTTTGAAACCGCCTCTGAAGAAAGAGCGTGAACGCTCTGAAACACGTTAGGCAAATGAACACTAAAGCGGAGCTGTAACTCTGTTCCTTTGGAAATAAAAGTCTTTGTACTTACTAGCTGGAGGATTGCGTCTCTATTACGTGGGCAATTTGGGTGAAGATATATACACGGCAGGTCCAGCCATGAGAGTTTACACCGCCCTTTGACACTGTAAGGGATCGTGAGACCTGAACTGATCAGGACTTCAAGTACGGCGCAGCTGGCCCCAGAAACAGTGGAACAAGATTACAGCTCTGGAGCCCACTGGAGGGCTGTTATTAGTCCACAAAATCATTTTAAATGCACAAAACCATTAGAGGTTTAAAAATAGGCATGGAATTGCACTACAAGTTCCGGCATGCATCCGAACAGAATCTATAAAGAATGGCACACTGGAGGCCTTTAAATTTGAATGAAGCACGCAGGGAACTGTGTGAGCCTGAAGAATGCAAGTGCTTTGAAACCGCCTCTGAAGAAAGAGCGTGAACGCTCTGAAACACGTTAAGCAAATGGACACTAAAGCGGAGCTGTAACCCTCTTCCTTTGGAAATAAAAGGCTTTGTACTTACCAGCTGGAGGAGTGCGTCTCTATTACGTGGGCAACTTGGGTGAAGAAATATACATGGCAGGTCCAGCTGTGAGAGCTCGCACTGCCCTTTGACACTTGAGTAACTTCTCTGACTGTATTGCACGAAATGTACTTCCCTGGTACCTTGCATGAAAACTGTACAGGAGGGTATAGCGCATGTACCAAAGTGAAGCATGATGCCAAATGCAGACTGCTTTGAGGATAAACCATCTTTTGGCCCCAGTTTTATAGGTCCTGTAGGAGATTTTCTGCCTGAACCACTCACCTTCAGGAACTGTGAAATTTGTGAGATTTTGTTTTTCGTAATACATTTTTGCTTGAGGCTAAACGGAACTACTTCGCCATCACAATCTAGGAGGAAGACACCCTACTGCTTAAGGACAAGTAGTATCAGACGGCATGTAGAGTCAGCCAAGCATCGCTGCCCATACACAGCTGATTATGAGAACAACCTTCAGCCCTGTATAGAGACTGCAGAGGACTTGAGAAAATCTAGTACCTCTTGACGGGTCTGTTGGTAAACCTGGTCTGTACGCTCTTGCTGTAGAGCAGCTACCATAGTAATGCTTCACTGGACAATTGATATAATGGGACATGGAATGAAGAGGAGACTTTTGAAGGCAGAGGGAGCCAGAAACATAAAGGCACCTCAGAGAGAAATATAAAGAAAGAGTAAGAGTGATAAAGTAAAATAGGTATACAGAAAGGGAGCAAAGAGGTACATATCACAGAGAAAGGGGTAAGAGCCTAAAGGCTGGAGTCGTCCACAGATGAAGGTGAAAACAAGCACAGCGGAAAGGTCACTGGTTTGAAAGCAGACAGACTGAGTGAACGCATTTCTAAGCATATTCTTGTCATTATAGTGAACCATGCAAGTATTTCTTATCCCTTACCTGGGGTCGAAGGTTCTGTACTTGATACTGGCGAAGTTGAACTCCCTGTTGAATAAAAAAGACCATTAAATGTTTTGTACTATATATTTAAGGTAACTCCCAGGCTGCCCATAAAACAATCCAACTAACAGAATAAACGTCACAAATCTCTGATCATGGTTCATAAAACTTATTGCAAAACCATAAAGTAGGCAAATATCAAATAAGTTAATTAAAATCACATGTAGGCCTTCATAAAATTATTTAAACCAACTCATTATATTTTAAGCCAACTCACAACACACCACAAGTGTTAAAAAACGAATAGCAATTTGATTTATTGGTTGTTCTACAGTATAATGTGGAGATATGAAATTGAACAGAACAATTATTAAACTTCAGGGTTCATTAGAAAGAACTTGTAAACGCTATAAATATGTCCTTTAACTCTAATTAAAAAAGAATCGCCACACCAATTTATTTACTTTTATATATTTATCATGTTTTGTTTAGTCCGAACTTGACCCGAAGGTATCAGATTGAAATATATATATATATATATATATGATGTGTGTATATATATATATATATTCACTGAAAAAACCATAGGTTTCACACACGTTATAGTTAGGAATTATCATTTACAAAACCTTGCAAATTCACTTAAAAAACCATAGGTTTCACACATGTTATAGTTAGCTGTACATTTCACTCGTAAAAAACCAATGAAATTACACGTTATAGTTAGATCAGGTAACTATAACTTGCGCGCCCACAATAAACTGCTGATGACGTCACATAGTACATCACTCATGACATGGTCAGTGACATCACTCATGACATCAATGATGACATCTGAAATTACACATTGTGGATTGCGGTCGCGCAAGTTATAGTTACCTGATCTAACTATAACGTGGAATTTCATTGGTTTTTTACGAGTGAAATGTACAGCTAACTATAACATGTGTGAAACCTATGGTTTTTTAAGTGAATTTGCAAGGTTTTGTAAATGATAATTCCTAACTATAACGTGTGTGAAACCTATGTTTTTTTCAGTGAATTTGTACGGTTTTTTAAATGCTAAGTTATGTATTTTTTTTTTTTTTTTTTTTTCTGGTTTTTCACTATGCGCACACCCTGCGCGCACGGTGCGCTTCGCAGTCCATGCCGTGCGCGCCTCGCCTTTTTTTACGCAGTAACATTTGTTTTTTTCTCCCTTGTGGGTCCTTTAATTTATTTAATAAATGTGATTGTTACATCTTTATTTTTTTTTTTTGCCGTGCGCGTACGGTAAGGTAAGCTTACCGTACGCGTACCCCGCGATTTTTTAAAAAAATTATTAAATTTATTTTTCGTACTTTTGGGTCCTTCTTGGACCCCCTGACAAACACTAGGGGGTCTGCAACTCTCTTCGTTGCCCCCGTTTCACGTTCCCCACCTTTGTTTCTCAGTGAGAGAGACAGAAAATGGCGGCCGACACTTCCTGATTTTGACCGATTCGAATGTTTACAGTCATGTAACCACCAATCAGAATTGAGCTCGCGCACGGCACCGTACGCGTACGGTAAGCTTACGGTAAGCGCACGGAGCGCGCTTACAGATATATATATTGATTTAAATGCTATTTTCTCAGGACCTACTGAACAGATTTACACCAGACCTACAAAAGGCACATCCTTGACCTGAGGACTACCTCTCTGCCAAATTTCAAGTAATTCTGTTCAGCCGTTCGGGCTGTAGCTGTGTCTAAAGGTCCTATGGAAAAATGCATGGGGAAAACGCGTTTTGGGACCCCCTTTTTTCTCAGCCCCCGCTTGACGAATCCCCCCGAGACTTTCAGGGTAGGAGCGGAGCGTAGCGCCCCATTAGTTTTGAAAATTTCGCGAGGATTCGTCGACCGGCGCCAAAGTTATTCCAAATAGAATGTTGCGGATTTCCTATGGAAACACGGTCCTAACTATAACTATCTACTGGCGACCGCCAGTAGATAATATATATATTGACTTAAAAAACCATAGGTTTCACACATGTTATAGTTAGCAGGACATTTCACTCGTGAAAAACCAATGAAATTCCCCCGTTATAGTTAGTGCTGGCAACTATAACTTTGGCGCCGGTTGACGAATCCTCGCGAAATTTTCAAAACGAATGGGGCGCTCCGTTCAGCTCCTACCCTGAAAGTCTCGGGGTGATTCGTCAAGCGGGGGCCGAGAAAAAAGGGGGTCCCAAAACGCATTTTTCCCCATGCATTTTTCCATAGGACCTTTAGTCGAAGGTACAGCCCGAACGGCTGAACAGAATTACTTGAAATTTGGCAGAGAGGTAGTCCTCAGGTCATGGAAGTGCCTTTTGCAGGTTTGGTGTAAATCTGTTCAGTATTTCCTGAGAAAATAGCATTTAAAAGCATATAAATATCTGTACGCTGCTGTGCGCGAGCAAAATTCTGATTGGTTGCTAGATGTCGGTAAACATGCGAATCGGTCGAAATCAGGAAGTGTCGGCCGCCATTTTGGCTGTCGCACTGAAAAGGAAAGGTGGAGAACGTGAACAGGGGGCAGGGTAGGGAGTTCCTGACCCCCTAGCCTTTGTCAGGGGGTCACAGTAGGACCCCGAAGGGCCAAAAAAATAGATTTTATTTTTTCTAAAAAAATTACGGGGTGCGCGCACTGTGCACGCACGGTAAAAACTCTTAAAAAGCAAAAAAAACATATAAGAACGTGAAAAGGGGCAGGGTAGAGAGTTTCTGACCCCCTAGCTTTTTCAGGGGGTCCCTGAAGGACCCCGAAGGGTGACAATTTTTTTTTAATTTTTTACCAAAAAAATCGCGATGTGCGCGCACAGTGCGCGCACGGTGAAAATCCCATAAAAAAAAATACATACATAAATTAGCATTTAAAAAACCTTTGAAATTCACTGAAAAAACCATAGGTTTCACAAACGTTATAGTTAGGAATTAGCATTTAAAAAACCTTGCAAATTCACTTAAAAAACCATAGGTTTCACACATGTTATAGTTAGCTGGATATTTCACTCGTAAAAAACCAATGAAATTTCCCCGTTATAGTTAGTTCAGGAAACTATAACTCATGTAATATCTGGCGTCATCAGCAGTGGATTGCGGTCGCGTGAGTTATAGTTTCCTGAACCAACTATAACGGGGGAATTTCATTGGTTTTTTACGAGTGAAATGTCCAGCTAACTATAACTTGGGTGAAACCTATGGTTTTTTAAGTGTATATATATATATTGTGTTTCCCAATTGCCTTAGCTTTCCAGGGTGCACTCGACAGCGCGCCACCTCAAGGGCATTACCATTCATCTCGCCCATACCATTCGATTTATTCAATTCGCCTGACGCGTTTCTGTGGCCCACTGCCACTTCATCAGAGGCTTTCTCCTGCATTTGCTGAATTGCGCTCTTTGTAGTGCATGTTGATTTGTTTTGTAACCATGCGTGGGCGTGACTTAGTTCTTAATTGGTCCACACAGCATGCTGGACTTTGTAGTTCCTTCGCGCTTCATTTGCCACCTTTAGTAGGTTTCAGTAAGTGCAGTTATTGGAGATTGTATTTCAATCCTTTGTAGGAGTCAGATTCGTAAGAGCGAGTCATTTTACACATCACGCGCTGTGCTGACAGGACCAGGAAAGTTCCTATTCCACAGCCGCTCGATTCTTTGAGCTGGTACATCCTGCACGGGAAGGCCCCCGTGTTCACATTTTGTTTCCCAATTGCCTTAGCTTTCCAGGGTGTACTCGACAGCGCGCCACCTCAAGGGCATTACCATTCATCCTGCCCATACCATCCGATTTATTCAATTCGCCTGACGCGTTTCTGTGGCCCACTGCCACTTCATCAGAGGCTTTCTCCTGCATTTGCTGAATTGCGCTCTTTGTAGTGCATGTTGATTTGTTTTGTAACCATGCGTGGGCGTGACTTAGTTCTTTAATGGTCCACACAGCATGCTGGACTTTGTAGTTCCTTCGCGCTTCATTTGCCACCTTTAGTAGGTTTCAGTAAGTGCAGTTATTGGAGATTGTATTTCAATCCTTTGTAGGAGTCAGATTCGTAAGAGCGAGTCATTTTACACATCACGCGCTGTGCTGACAGGACCAGGAAAGTTCCTATTCCACAGCCGCTCGATTCTTTGAGCTGGTGCATCCTGCACGGGAAGGCCCCCGTGTTCACATTTTGTTTCCCAATTGCCTTAGCTTTCCAGGGTGCACTCGACAGCGCGCCACCTCAAGGGCATTACCATTCATCTCGCCCATACCATCCGATTTATTCAATTCGCCTGACGCGTGTCTGTGGCCCACTGCCACTTCATCAGAGGCTTTCTCCTGCATTTGCTGAATTGCGCTCTTTGTAGTGCATGCTGATTTGTTTTGTAACCATGCGTGGGCGTGACTTAGTTCTTAATTGGTCCACACAGCATGCTGGACTTTGTAGTTCCTTCGCGCTTCATTTGCCACCTTTAGTAGGTTTCAGTAAGTGCAGTTATTGGAGATTGTATTTCAATCCTTTGTAGGAGTCAGATTCGTAAGAGCGAGTCATTTTACACATCACGCGCTGTGCTGACAGGACCAGGAAAGTTCCTATTCCACAGCCGCTCGATTCTTTGAGCTGGTGCATCCTGCACGGGAAGGCCCCCGTGTTCACATTTTGTTTCCCAATTGCCTTAGCTTTCCAGGGTGCACTCGACAGCGCGCCACCTCAAGGGCATTACCATTCATCTCGCCCATACCATCCGATTTATACAATTCGCCTGACGCGTTTCTGTGGCCCACTGCCACTTCATCAGAGGCTTTCTCCTGCATTTGCTGAATTGCGCTCTTTGTAGTGCATGTTGATTTGTTTTGTAACCATGCGTGGGCGTGACTTAGTTCTTAATTGGTCCACACAGCATGCTGGACTTTGTAGTTCCTTCGCGCTTCATTTGCCACCTTTAGTAGGTTTCAGTAAGTGCAGTTATTGGAGATTGTATTTCAATCCATTGTAGGAGTCAGATTCGTAAGAGCGAGTCATTTTACACATCACGCGCTGTGCTGACAGGACCAGGAAAGTTCCTATTCCACAGCCGCTCGATTCTTTGAGCTGGTGCATCCTGCTCGGGAAGGCCCCCGTGTTCACATTTTGTTTCCCAATTGCCTTAGCTTTTCAGGGTGCACTCGACAGCGCGCCACCTCAAGGGCATTACCATTCATCTCGCCCATACCATCCGATTTATTCAATCCGCCTGACGCGTTTCTGTGGCCCACTGCTACTTCATCAGAGGCTTTCTCCTGCATTTGCTGAATTGCGCTCTTTGTAGTGCATACTGATTTGTTTTGTAACCATGCGTGGGCGTGACTTAGTTCTTAATTGGTCCACACAGCATGCTGGACTTTGTAGTTCCTTCGCGCTTCATTTGCCACCTTTAGTAGGTTTCAGTAAGTGCAGTTATTGGAGATTGTATTTCAATCCTTTGTAGGAGTCAGATTCGTAAGAGCGAGTCATTTTACACATCACGCGCTGTACTGACAGGACCAGGAAAGTTCCTATTCCACAGCCGCTCGATTCTTTGAGCTGGTGCATCCTGCACGGGAAGGCCCCCGTGTTCACATTTTGTTTCCCAATTGCCTTAGCTTTCCAGGGTGCACTCGACAGCGCGCCACCTCAAGGGCATTACCATTCATCTCGCCCATACCATCCGATTTATTCAATTTGCCTGACGCGTTTCTGTGGCCCACTGCCACTTCATCAGAGGCTTTCTCCTGCATTTGCTGAATTGCGCTCTTTGTAGTGCATGCTGATTTGTTTTGTAACCATGCGTGGGCGTGAATTAGTTCTTAATTGGTCCACACAGCATGCTGGACTTTGTAGTTCCTTCACGCTTCATTTGCCACCTTTAGTAGGTTTCAGTAACTGCAGTTATTGGAGAGTGTATTTCAATCCTTTGTAGGAGTCAGATTCGTAAGAGCGAGTCATTTTACACATCACGCGCTGTGCGGACAGGACCAGGAAAGTTCCTATTCTACAGCCGCTCGATTCTTTGAGCTGGTGCATCCTGCACGGGAAGGCCCCCGTGTTCACATTTTGTTTCCCAATTGCCTTAGCTTTCCAGGGTGCACTCGACAGCGCGCCACCTCAAGGGCATTACCATTCATCTCGCCCATACCATCCGATTTATTCAATTCGCCTGACGCGTTTCTGTGGCCCACTGCCACTTCATCAGAGGCTTTCTCCTGCATTCCTTCGCGCTTCATTTGCCACCTTTAGTAGGTTTCAGTAAGTGCAGGTATTGGAGATTGTATTTCAATCCTTTGTAGGAGTCAGATTCGTAAGAGCGAGTCATTTTACACATCACGCGCTGTGCTGACAGGACCAGGAAAGTTCCTATTCCACAGCCGCTCGATTCTTTGAGCTGGTGCATCCTGCACGGGAAGGCCCCCGTCTTCACATTTTGTTTCCCAATTGCCTTAGCTTTCCAGGGTGCACTCGACAGCACGCCACCTCAAGGGCATTACCATTCATCTCGCCCATACCATCCGATTTATTCAGTTCGCCTGACTGTGGAATAGGAACTTTCCTGGTCCTGTCAGCACAGCGCGTGATGTGTAAAATGACTCGCTCTTACGAATCTGACTCCTACAAAGGATTGAAATACAATCTCCAATAACTGCACTTACTTAAACCTACTAAAGGTGGCAAATGAAGCGCGAAGGAACTACAAAGTCCAGCATGCAGTGTGGACCAATTAAGAACTAAGTCACGCCCACGCATGGTTACACAAGAAATCAGCATGCACTACAAGGAGCGCAATTCAGCAAATGCAGGAGAAAGCCTCTGATGAAGTGGCAGTGGGCCACAGAAACGCGTCAGGCGAATTGAATAAATCGGTTGGTGAGGGCGAGATGAATGGTAATGCCCTTGAGGTGGCGCGCTGTCGAGTGCACCCTGGAAAGCTAAGGCAATTGGGAAACAAAATGTGAACACGGGGGCCTTCCCGTGCAGGATGCACCAGCTCAAGGAATAGAGCGGCTGTGGAATAGGAACTTTCCTGGTCCTGTCAGCACAGCGCGTGATGTGTAAAATGACTCGCTCTTACGAATCTGACTCCTACAAAGGATTGAAATACAATCTCCAATAACTGCACTTACTGAAACCTACTAAAGGTGGCAAATGAAGCGCGAAGGAACTACAAAGTCCAGCATGCAGTGTGGACCAATTAAGAACTAAGTCACGCCCACGCATGGTTACAAAACAAATCAGCATGCACTACAAGGAGCGCAATTCAGCAAATGCAGGAGAAAGCCTCTGATGAAGTGGCAGTGGGCCACAGAAATGCGTCAGGCGAATTTAATAAATCGGATGGTGAGGGCGAGATGAATGGTAATGCCCTTGAGGTGGCGCGCTGTCGAGTGCACCCTGGAAAGCTAAGGCAATTGGGAAACAAAATGCGAACACGGGGGCCTTCCCCTGCAGGATGCACCAGTTCAAAGAATCGAGCGGCTGTGGAATAGGAACTTTCCTGGTCCTGTCAGCACAGCGCGTGATGTGTAAAATGACTCGCTCTTACGAATCTGACTCCTACAAAGGCTTGAAATACAATCTCCAATAACTGCACTTACTGAAACCTACTAAAGGTGGAAATGAAGCGCGAAGGAACTACAAAGTCCAGCATGCAGTGTGGACCAATTAAGAACTAAGTCACGCCCACGCATGGTTACAAAACAAATCAGCATGCACTACAAGGAGCGTAATTCAGCAAATGCAGGAGAAAGCCTCTGATGAAGTGGCAGTGGGCCACAGAAACGCGTCAGGCGAATTGAATAAATCGGATGGTGAGGGCGAGATGAATGGTAATGCCCTTGAGGTGGCGCGCTGTCGAGTGCACCCTGGAAAGCTAAGGCAATTGGGAAACAAAATGTGAACACGGGGGCCTTCCCGTGCAGGATGCACCAGCTCAAAGAATCGAGCGGCTGTGGAATAGGAACTTTCCTGGTCCTGTCAGCACAGCGCGTGATGTGTAAAATGACTTGCTCTTACGAATCTGACTCCTACAAAGGATTGAAATACAATCTCCAATAACTGCACTTACTGAAACCTACTAAAGGTGGCAAATGAAGCGTGAAGGAACTACAAAGTCCAGCATGCAGTGTGGACCAATTAAGAACTAAGTCACGCCCACGCATGGTTACAAAACAAATCAGCATGCACTACAAGGAGCGCAATTCAGCAAATGCAGGAGAAAGCCTCTGATGAAGTGGCAGTGGGCCACAGAAACGCGTCAGGCGAATTGAATAAATCGGATGGTGAGGGCGAGATGAATGGTAATGCCCTTGAGGTGGCGCGCTGTCGAGTGCACCCTGGAAAGCTAAGGCAATTAGGAAACAAAATGTGAACACGGGGGCCTTCCCGTGCAGGATGCACCAGCTCAAAGAATCGAGCGGCTGTGGAATAGGAACTTTCCTGGTCCTGTCAGCACAGCGCGTGATGTGTAAAATGACTCGCTCTTACGAATCTGACTCCTACAAAGGATTGAAATACAATCTCCAATAACTGCACCTACTGAAACCTACTAAAGGTGTCAAATGAAGCGCGAAGGAACTACAAAGTCCAGCATGCAGTGTGGACCAATTAAGAACTAAGTCACGCCCACGCATGGTTACAAAACAAATCAGCATGCACTACAAGGAGCGCAATTCAGCAAATGCAGGAGAAAGCCTCTGATGAAGTGGCAGTGGGCCACAGAAACGCGTCAGGCGAATTGAATAAATCGGATGGTGAGGGCGAGATGAATGGTAATGCCCTTGAGGTGGCGCGCTGTCGAGTGCACCCTGGAAAGCTAAGGCAATTGGGACACAAAATGTGAACACGGGGGCCTTCCCGTGCAGGATGCACCAGCTCAAAGAATCGAGCGGCTGTGGAATAGGAACTTTCCTGGTCCTGTCAGCACAGCGCGTGATGTGTAAAATGACTCGCTCTTACGAATCTGATTCCTACAAAGGATTGAAATGCAATCTCCAATAACTGCACTTACTGAAACCTACTAAAGGTGGCAAATGAAGCGCGAAGGAACTACAAAGTCCAGCATGCAGTGTGGACCAATTAAGAACTAAGTCACGCCCACGCATGGTTACAAAACAAATCAGCATGCACTACAAGGAGCGCAATTCAGCAAATGCAGGAGAAAGCCTCTGATGAAGTGGCAGTGGGCCACAGAAACGCGTCAGGCGAATTGAATAAATCGGTTGGTGAGGGCGAGATGAATGGTAATGCCCTTGAGGTGGCGCGCTGTCGAGTGCACCCTGGAAAGCTAAGGCAATTGGGAAACAAAATGTGAACACGGGGGCCTTCCCGTGCAGGATGCACCAGCTCAAGGAATAGAGCGGCTGTGGAATAGGAACTTTCCTGGTCCTGTCAGCACAGCGCGTGATGTGTAAAATGACTCGCTCTTACGAATCTGACTCCTACAAAGGATTGAAATACAATCTCCAATAACTGCACTTACTGAAACCTACTAAAGGTGGCAAATGAAGCGCGAAGGAACTACAAAGTCCAGCATGCAGTGTGGACCAATTAAGAACTAAGTCACGCCCACGCATGGTTACAAAACAAATCAGCATGCACTACAAGGAGCGCAATTCAGCAAATGCAGGAGAAAGCCTCTGATGAAGTGGCAGTGGGCCACAGAAATGCGTCAGGCGAATTTAATAAATCGGATGGTGAGGGCGAGATGAATGGTAATGCCCTTGAGGTGGCGCGCTGTCGAGTGCACCCTGGAAAGCTAAGGCAATTGGGAAACAAAATGCGAACACGGGGGCCTTCCCCTGCAGGATGCACCAGTTCAAAGAATCGAGCGGCTGTGGAATAGGAACTTTCCTGGTCCTGTCAGCACAGCGCGTGATGTGTAAAATGACTCGCTCTTACGAATCTGACTCCTACAAAGGCTTGAAATACAATCTCCAATAACTGCACTTACTGAAACCTACTAAAGGTGGAAATGAAGCGCGAAGGAACTACAAAGTCCAGCATGCAGTGTGGACCAATTAAGAACTAAGTCACGCCCACGCATGGTTACAAAACAAATCAGCATGCACTACAAGGAGCGTAATTCAGCAAATGCAGGAGAAAGCCTCTGATGAAGTGGCAGTGGGCCACAGAAACGCGTCAGGCGAATTGAATAAATCGGATGGTGAGGGCGAGATGAATGGTAATGCCCTTGAGATGGCGCGCTGTCGAGTGCACCCTGGAAAGCTAAGGCAATTGGGAAACAAAATGTGAACACGGGGGCCTTCCCGTGCAGGATGCACCAGCTCAAAGAATCGAGCGGCTGTGGAATAGGAACTTTCCTGGTCCTGTCAGCACAGCGCGTGATGTGTAAAATGACTTGCTCTTACGAATCTGACTCCTACAAAGGATTGAAATACAATCTCCAATAACTGCACTTACTGAAACCTACTAAAGGTGGCAAATGAAGCGTGAAGGAACTACAAAGTCCAGCATGCAGTGTGGACCAATTAAGAACTAAGTCACGCCCACGCATGGTTACAAAACAAATCAGCATGCACTACAAGGAGCGCAATTCAGCAAATGCAGGAGAAAGCCTCTGATGAAGTGGCAGTGGGCCACAGAAACGCGTCAGGCGAATTGAATAAATCGGATGGTGAGGGCGAGATGAATGGTAATGCCCTTGAGGTGGCGCGCTGTCGAGTGCACCCTGGAAAGCTAAGGCAATTAGGAAACAAAATGTGAACACGGGGGCCTTCCCGTGCAGGATGCACCAGCTCAAAGAATCGAGCGGCTGTGGAATAGGAACTTTCCTGGTCCTGTCAGCACAGCGCGTGATGTGTAAAATGACTCGCTCTTACGAATCTGACTCCTACAAAGGATTGAAATACAATCTCCAATAACTGCACCTACTGAAACCTACTAAAGGTGTCAAATGAAGCGCGAAGGAACTACAAAGTCCAGCATGCAGTGTGGACCAATTAAGAACTAAGTCACGCCCACGCATGGTTACAAAACAAATCAGCATGCACTACAAGGAGCGCAATTCAGCAAATGCAGGAGAAAGCCTCTGATGAAGTGGCAGTGGGCCACAGAAACGCGTCAGGCGAATTGAATAAATCGGATGGTGAGGGCGAGATGAATGGTAATGCCCTTGAGGTGGCGCGCTGTCGAGTGCACCCTGGAAAGCTAAGGCAATTGGGACACAAAATGTGAACACGGGGGCCTTCCCGTGCAGGATGCACCAGCTCAAAGAATCGAGCGGCTGTGGAATAGGAACTTTCCTGGTCCTGTCAGCACAGCGCGTGATGTGTAAAATGACTCGCTCTTACGAATCTGATTCCTACAAAGGATTGAAATGCAATCTCCAATAACTGCACTTACTGAAACCTACTAAAGGTGGCAAATGAAGCGCGAAGGAACTACAAAGTCCAGCATGCAGTGTGGACCAATTAAGAACTAAGTCACGCCCACGCATGGTTACAAAACAAATCAGCATGCACTACAAGGAGCGCAATTCAGCAAATGCAGGAGAAAGCCTCTGATGAAGTGGCAGTGGGCCACAGAAACGCGTCAGGCGAATTGAATAAATCGGATGGTGAGGGCGAGATGAATGGTAATGCCCTTGAGGTGGTGCGCTGTCGAGTGCACCCTGGAAAGCTAAGGCAATTGGGAAACAAAATGTGAACACGGGGGCCTTCCCGTGCAGGATGCACCAGCTCAAAGAATCGAGCGGCTGTGGAATAGGAACTTTCCTGGTCCTGTCAGCACAGCGCGTGATGTGTAAAATTACTCGCTCTTACGAATCTGACTCCTACAAAGGATTGAAATACAATCTCCAATAACTGCACTTACTGAAACCTACTAAAGGTGGCAAATGAAGCACGAAGGAACTACAAAGTCCAGCATGCAGTGTGGACCAATTAAGAACTAAGTCACGCCCACGCATGGTTACAAAACAAATCAGCATGCACTACAAGGAGCGCAATTCAGCAAATGCAGGAGAAAGCCTCTGATGAAGTGGCAGTGGGCCACAGAAACGCGTCAGGCGAATTGAATAAATCGAATGGTGAGGGCGAGATGAATGGTAATGCCCTTGAGGTGGCGCGCTGTCGCGTGCACCCTGGAAAGCTAAGGCAATTGGGAAACAAAATGTGAACACGGGGGCCTTCCCGTGCAGGATGCACCAGCTCAAAGAATCGAGCGGCTGTGGAATAGGAACTTTCCTGGTCCTGTCAGCACAGCGCGTGATGTGTAAAATGACTCGCTCTTACGAATCTGACTCCTACAAAGGATTGAAATACAATCTCCAATAACTGCACTTACTGAAACCTACTAAAGGTGGCAAATGAAGCGCGAAGGAACACCAAAGTCCAGCATGCAGTGTGGACCAATTAAGGAATAAGTCACGCCCACGCATGGTTACAAAACAAATCAGCATGCACTACAAGGAGCGCAATTCAGCAAATGCAGGAGAAAGCCTCTGATGAAGTGGCAGTGGGCCACAGAAACGCGTCAGGCGAATTGAATAAATCGAATGGTGAGGGCGAGATGAATGGTAATGCCCTTGAGGTGGCGCGCTGTCGAGTGCACCCTGGAAAGCTAAGGCAATTGGGAAACAAAATGTGAACACGGGGGCCTTCCCGTGCAGGATGCACCAGCTCAAAGAATCGAGCGGCTGTGGAATAGGAACTTTCCTGGTCCTGTCAGCACAGCGCGTGATGTGTAAAATGACTCGCTCTTACGAATCTGACTCCTACAAAGGATTGAAATACAATCTTCAATAACTGCACTTACTGAAATCTACTAAAGGTGGCAAATGAAGCGCGAAGTAACTACAAAGTCCAGCATGCAGTGTGGACCAATTAAGAACTAAGTCACGCCCACGCATGGTTACAAAACAAATCAGCATGCACTACAAGGAGCGCAATTCAGCAAATGCAGGAGAAAGCCTCTGATGAAGTGGCAGTGGGCTACAGAAACGCGTCAGGCGAATTGAATAAATCGGATGGTGAGGGCGAGATGAATGGTAATGCCCTTGAGGTGGTGCGCTGTCGAGTGCACCCTGGAAAGCTAAGGCAATTGGGAAACAAAATGTGAACACGGGGGCCTTCCCGTGCAGGATGCACCAGCTCTAAGAATCGAGCGGCTGTGGAATAGGAACTTTCCTGGTCCTGTCAGCACAGCGCGTGATGTGTAAAATGACTCGCTCTTACGAATCTGACTCCTACAAAGGGTTGAAATACAATCTCCAATAACTGCACTTACTGAAGCCTACTAAAGGTGGCAAATGAAGCACGAAGGAACTACAAAGTCCAGCATGCAGTGTGGACCAATTAAGAACTAAGTCACGCCCACACATGGTTACAAAACAAATCAGCATGCACTACAAGGAGCGCAATTCAGCAAATGCAGGAGAAAGCCTCTGATGAAGTGGCAGTGGGCCACAGAAACGCGTCAGGCGAATTGAATAAATCGAATGGTGAGGGCGAGATGAATGGTAATGCCCTTGAGGTGGCGCGCTGTCGAGTGCACCCTGGAAAGCTAAGGCAATTGGGAAACAAAATGTGAACACGGGGGCCTTCCCGTGCAGGATGCACCAGCTCAAAGAATCGAGCGGCTGTGGAATAGGAACTTTCCTGGTCCTGTCAGCACAGCGCGTGATGTGTAAAATGACTCGCTCTTACGAATCTGACTCCTACAAAGGATTGAAATACAATCTCCAATAACTGCACTTACTGAAATCTACTAAAGGTGGCAAATGAAGCACGAAGGAACTACAAAGTCCAGCATGCAGTGTGGACCAATTAAGAACTAAGTCACGCCCACGCATGGTTCCAAAACAAATCAGCATGCACTACAAGGAGCGCAATTCAGCAAATGCAGGAGAAAGCCTCTGATGAAGTGGCAGTGGGCCACAGAAACGCGTCAGGCGAATTGAATAAATCGGATGGTGAGGGCGAGATGAATGGTAATGGCCTTGAGGTGGTGCGCTGTCGAGTGCACCCTGGAAAGCTAAGGCAATTGGGAAACAAAATGTGAACACGGGGGCCTTCCCGTGCAGGATGCACCAGCTCAAAGAATCGAGCGGCTGTGGAATAGGAACTTTCCTGGTCCTGTCAGCACAGCGCGTGATGTGTAAAATTACTCGCTCTTACGAATCTGACTCCTACAAAGGATTGAAATACAATCTCCAATAACTGCACTTACTGAAACCTACTAAAGGTGGCAAATGAAGCACGAAGGAACTACAAAGTCCAGCATGCAGTGTGGACCAATTAAGAACTAAGTCACGCCCACGCATGGTTACAAAACAAATCAGCATGCACTACAAGGAGCGCAATTCAGCAAATGCAGGAGAAAGCCTCTGATGAAGTGGCAGTGGGCCACAGAAACGCGTCAGGCGAATTGAATAAATCGGATGGTGAGGGCGAGATGAATGGTAATGCCCTTGAGGTGGCGCGCTGTCGAGTGCACCCTGGAAAGCTAAGGCAATTGGGAAACAAAATGTGAACACGGGGGCCTTCCCGTGCAGGATGCACCAGCTCAAAGAATCAAGCGGCTGTGGAATAGGAACTTTCCTGGTCCTGTCAGCACAGCGCGTGATGTGTAAAATGACTCGCTCTTACGAATCTGACTCCTACAAAGGATTGAAATACAATCTCCAATAACTGCACTTACTGAAACCTACTAAAGGTGGCAAATGAAGCGCGAAGGAACTACAAAGTCCAGCATGCAGTGTGGACCAATTAAGAACTAAGTCATGCCCACGCATGGTTACAAAACAAATCAGCATGCACTACAAGGAGCGCAATTCAGCAAATGCAGGAGAAAGCCTCTGATGAAGTGGCAGTGGGCCACAGAAACACGTCAGGCGAATTGAATAAATCGGATGGTGAGGGCGAGATGAATGGTAATGCCCTTGAGGTGGCGCGCTGTCGAGTGCACCCTGGAAAGCTAAGGCAATTGGGAAACACAATATATATATATATATATATATATATATATATATATATATATATATATATATATATATAACCTACTGGCGGTCGCCAGTAGGTAGTTATACTTAGGACCTATTACCCATAGGAAATCCGCAACATTCTATTTGGAATAACTTTGGCGCCGGTTGACGAATCTTCGCGAAATTTTCAAAACTGGTTGAGCGCTCCGGTCCACTCCTATCCTGAAAGTCTCAGATTGATTCATCAAGCAGGGGCCGAGAAAAAAGGGGGTCCCAAAACGTGCTTTCCCCATGCAATTTTCCCTAGGAACCATTAATCGCAGCTGCAGCCCGAACTGCTGAATAGAATTACACGAAATTTGGCAAAGAGGTAGCCCTTAGTTCACACTCGTGCCTTTTGGTTAAATGGTGTAAATCCGTTCAGTAGTTGCTGAGAAAATCAAAGGTAAAATCATAGATATATCTGGGCGGAGCATAACCACACATCTCATCGTGAGATCTGATTGGCTGTCAGCACTTCATCCAAGAAGTGTTGGCAGCCATCTTGGGACCAAGATTCATGATAGCACCTCAATAAAAAGCATTGCAGTTACCCAGCTCACTTGGCTGACTGACCAGCCGCCATCTTGCCTACGCTCCCCTGCTAATGTCTCCTACCTGACTGTGTATGGAAAACTACTATTGGAATGATTTGGCGTTTGTTGCTGTTTCAGCAAGATGAGCTGCAGGTTTTCTTTAGAACGTTTTGTGTGCCCCGAGTTTTTCGAAAAAAGAGGCTCGCTGTTTGGTCAACGCTAATCGGCACCGGTATGGCTCCGAAGGCTCTCCCGAAGAATGCCAGGACTCGACAACCTTTAGGAGGCACTAACAGCCCGACGAAAACTTCAAAAAGTTTGTTGTCTGAAAACGGTGCATCGAAGGAGGGGACACCCAAGACTGTCCGTGCTAAACAAGGTGTCCACTCGCTGTTTAAGCTACAGAGTGTAAAGAATAATAAAAAACTGGCGAACCTACAGGACGCTAAGACGGAGAGCCTTGGAAGTGAAAGTAAACTAAATTCCACACTCGTAGCTGTAGCTTTGAACACATCTGCAGAAGGCGTTACAAACTTCAGTTTCCTACCTGATCCAGTGGGTGGGCAAGTAATTTCCATGCTGGCCGCTGACTCTGGGAATGGTACAACTTCGGGCGAAGACGGCGGGAACCGCAGTCCAGGTCAGTGCACTAGCGAACCTGGCAGGGGCATTGTGGGTACTGTAGTTCTGCCGGCGGGCCCTGAGACTGTATATGAGAAAACTAGCTGTAACAATAAAGTAAGCGCTATAAGTACCATGGTTGGAGGCATCCCTTCGGTGGGGGGCTTTAAAAGATGGGGGACCAGAACATCCTAAGGAGCAGGAAATGGTGGACAAATTTTATTCAATGTCTGACCCCTCTACGTCATCGGAAGAAGGCAGTCTGAGTAAAGAACGGTGTGAAGAGGATAGCGACAGCACAGGCTTTCTTGATGAAGAGAGTCAATTAGAAGAAAAGATATCTCTCAGGCCAGGAACAATCCGGAAGGCTAAGTCACAGGGGACCTCGGGAGAGCCTTCTGTCAGCAACATAGAGGAGTCACCTGCCTGGGACTACTCGTTCTCAAGCAATATTACTGATGCAATAACTGGAGAAAGGGGCGATAACTTGAGCCTTGGCGGCGCGGATCAGGAGGCCCTTAAGGAGGTTACCTTACATTCTATCTACCAGCTTATTATGGCACACAGAGCAGAGACCAGAGTAGAAAGCTCCCGGGCCCAAAGTGCTTGTCGTAAACTACAAAACTCAATTAAAAGAGTTGCCAAAACTTGCGCAGATATAGCAGCTAGAACATGTGAAGCCGAAGCGCGGATCTCAAAGCTTGAGGATGAACTGAACTCGCAGAAAGGGATCACAGAGATTTTGAAAGGTCAGAAGGAGGATGTTGTGTGGAAGCTCTCCGACTTAGAGAACCGAATGAGAAGGAATAATCTCTGTATTCTTGGTATATCGGAGGGTTCAGAAGGCTCAGATGCTCGTCAGTTCGTTATAGAGTTATTTTCGGAAGCTTTTCCAGATCTAAAGAACTGGGACTGGAAGACTGAAATACAAAGAGCTCATCGTTTTCCCTTCAAGCTGCGACAACAATCAAACCAGGACAATGTGCTACCCCGCGCCATCTTGATCTCTTTTAACAATTTCTTGGCCCGTGAAGCCGTGTTCGATGCTGCTAGACCTAATCGGAAGAGAAAGGGGAAGGGACAAGAATTCTTTGTTAGGCCAGACTTCTGTCAGGCTACAGTTGAGCGAAGGTGGCAGCTTCGCTCATTGATCCCGATGTTCCTGGCAAGGGGCGCACAAGTATTTCTCCTTAATCCTGCGAAGCTAAAAGTACTGCACCAGGGACATACATCTTATTTTACATCGGAGAGTCAGGCCAAAGAATTCCCAAATTCAATATAAGAGGCTTAGTTATTGTCGGGCTAAATTTATATCTGCTTTAAGAACATATGACCTGATGTCAATTATTCAGTCCCTTGATAGTCTAGCCAGCCTCATGATTGTCGAGCTATGGGCTGGGGGCTTCTTTTTCTTTTTTTTTCTCTTTGGCCTCATCTACTGGATATTTTGGGGATATTTACAGGGGAGTTCCCGGCTCCACATCACTAGGGACCTATGGTCCTTTTGCCGTGTTTAGTGGGGGGGAAGGTTGGGGGATGGGGAAGGGTTGGGATGGGAGCTTGGGGTCTGGCCAGGGTGGCCAGAGGGGGCAGGGGGGCAGGGGGGGGAGACAAATATAACTTTTTTTCTGACACAAATGATGTAAGCATTGTACAACTGGAGGGAGATAGATTTTTATTTTTATTTTTGTGTGTATCGCTGTATTTTTGGTATCTGAACTTCAATATTAGTGGGAACATTGCCTATATTAAATCTTTAAGCAATACAGGTCAAGAAAACCCAAAATTGCTCCTAGAGCACTATGTCTATTCGAGGGAAGCAACACTATCAAATAATGGGTAGCTCTTATATTCGTATAGCTTCTACAAATATATGTGGTTTTAACGACAAGAATAAAAGAACAAGGGTACAAGAAGACCTTAACGTCTTCTGTGCGGACTTGGTATGTCTGCAAGAGACACATGTAACTAATAAAGATTATAATTTATTAGACACCTTGGGGTTTAAAAGATTTGCACATACAACTCAGGATTGTAGGACAAAAGGAGTTGCCGTGCTATGTAGAAATAATAGTGTTACCTGTGACAGAAAAATTGTGGATAAATTTGGAAGATGGATCCTTATGGTAATCTAATGTGGCTCGGGGGTGTTTATGCTGTGTTCAATATACTCTCCAGTGCTAGATGATCCATCAGTTCTGAAACATTTATCGACTGAGCTTCCATCCTGGCCAGCTCCTTATGTACTATGTGGGGATTTAAATGTTAACGGGGCTAAAGATCCCGGCAGTACTGTAAGTGCAGATCGTAAACCACAAGTAACGTAAAGCACTAAATGATCTGATATTTGATTTAGGGCTTATCTATGTATGGCCTAAGCTAAGGGGTCTTGATCCAGGATTTACCTATTATTCAGCTCCCCATCAAAAATGTGCCAGGCTAGATTACTTTTTAGTTTCACCATCATTACTAAAGGAATGAAAAATTGAACTTTATCCCAGGGTTTTATCAGATCATAACCCATTCGTTTTTGAATTTTTTTGGGATGGGATGGTAAATATACATAAAAGATGGACATTTGAAAGGGATATCCTTTTAGACCAAGACTATATTAAACATATGAAAGGCTGGATAGGTGAATTCTTTAGGTTCAATAAGGGCACCGCATCTCTAGGAATGGTCTGGGATGCGTTTAAGGCCTCGATACGAGGGGAGACCCTTAGATTTGGAGTACGCAGAAGGAAGAAATATACTGAACAAGTCAAGAGCTATTATTAGAAGCTTTCTCAGTTGAAAATTGAATTAATAGCAAATATAAGAGATAGAAGGGATCTAACTGTAACTTTGGACTTAATTTTAGTGACTAAATCGGCCATATATGATTTCTATTTAATTAAGCTTGCAGGCACATATTTAGCTAAAAAGCAAGAGTGCTATGAGTATAGCGAAACTGTAGGATGATTGCTTGCAGGCAGGATCAGGCAACGAATATCTGCACGCCATATAAACCAAATAAAAGATATGAACGGCGCTATAATAACTGACAAGAGCGAAATCAGAGAATCTTTTAAAGATTACTATAGGGCACTATATACAGCAGATATATTACCTGTTGAAGGTTATGATTCTTCTTTTTTACCTAAAGTAAAACTGACAACAGAGGAGGCGCATTGTCTTGAAGCAGAAATCTCACATGAGGAACTCCAGAAAGCGTTATATGATCTACCATCGGCCAAAGCCACAGGCACTGATGCCATACCATTAGAATTCTATAAAACCTTTTTTAAGGAAACAGGTGCGGAGCTTCTTGCTCTTATTAAAATCGTTAAGGGGGAGTCGTTCCACCGACCTCGTGGGGTTCGGCAAACATTGTAATGTTTTTAAAGAAAGAGAAAGACCCCTTAAACATGGCCTCATATAGACCAATAATGCTTCTAAATAGTGATGCTAAACTATACTTTAAGATCTTTGCCTCTCGTCTTAATAGAGTTATGCAACAATTGGTTTCCCGGTGGCAGCACGGATTTATTCAGGGGAGGGGGACAGAAGATCACATAAGGAGACTCATCACACT
Organism: Triturus cristatus; assembly: GCF_964204655.1. NCBI lineage: Eukaryota > Metazoa > Chordata > Amphibia > Caudata > Salamandridae > Triturus > Triturus cristatus. The sequence goes on along the minus strand of NC_140584.1, from coordinate 84,566,902 downwards.
TTTAGATGCTTCTGATGTTCCATAACTTCCTTTGGCAGTGGCCTTTCTAGACGCAGGAAAGGAGAATGCCCGTTTTTCTTGGAATTACCTGTGGAAATGTCTAGAAGCTAACAATCTAGGAGACGGATTTATTAGGGCAATTCAGGCTCTTTATTATAAACCCTCAGCCCAGGTCCAGATTATGGGCGGTCTCTCAGAACCCTTTGTTATAGAAAGAGGGACAAGACAAGGATGTCCATCCTCTCCTTTACTATATGCATTATATATGGACCCTTTTCTTAGGCTCCTTGAGGGCTCAGAGAACATATCTCCCTTCAGCCTGAATGATACTGATACGAAAATATTGGCAAATGCCGATGATGTGGCTGTCGTCACGTTAGAATTAGCTAAGACATTGGCCGAAGTTGAAATGTTGTCGGAGAAATTTGGTCGGGTTTCTGGCTACAGGCTCAATAGGGAGAAAATTCAGATTATAGCTAATAAATTTATGACTTCTATAGACGATAGAATAGTGGAGGAGGCTGTGTACCTGGTCATTCGAGTCAGGGCTCAAACCAAGGAGGTAGTAGAGGCATATCTTACCCCTATAGTGACTCAAATTAAGAAGGACATGGGTCGATGGGACAATCTGAAGCTATCTATAATAGGGAGATGCAACCTGATTAAAATGGCAGTTCTGCCCAAACTATTATATATTTTTCGTACAATACCGCTGGAAATACATAATATATGGTTTGGGCAGATCGAGCGGGAGATAGCGAGATTTATTTGGTCTTATAAAAAAACACGTCGAGCAAATTGTTTTCTAACATTTCCAGTTGGAAGGGGTGGACTAGGACTACCAAACATTAGATTATATTACTTAGCGGCATCTCTCAAATACTACTGGCCTATGTTTCGAATAGATGATAATAGGAACACGACCTCAAATGAAGTACCCTCTATATTTGAGACTTTAATAGGCTCTGGAGCAAATGGCTGTCTTTTAAAAATATATGAGCCTAACTATTTTAAAAAGACCCGATTTAAGAATCTTATAACCGCATATCAAAATTGGACTCGGGTTAGAAAAAAACTTGGTATGGGTAGGTTTAGCAGATATACTCCATTTCTGGATAACAGTCAGATTCCTGTAACATTGTTGGATGGATATTTTGGGAGGTGGACAAGGGCGGGGGTGCGTAGGATCGCAGATCTGTTGGATGGAGACCAGCTAGCAACATTTTAGATAATTAAAAACAGGTTTAATCTTAGTAATATGGATTTTTTAAAGTTCTTACAGATTAGGGATGTCTTTACTAAGAAAACTGGTGGCATAGCTGGGTTCTCCGAGATTCCTTTGTTGGAGGCTATTACTGGCAGGAACCCCCCTACAATTTCAAAGCTCTATAGGATACTCCTTGAAGGGGTACTAGATGATATTGAAAAACATTCTACAAAATGGCAGGAAAGGCTGGAGGTTACAGATTTGTGTTTGGAAAGAGCTATTGTACTGGCTAATACAGTATTACTTACAGCAAATCTCCGGGCACAATGCTTTAAAACAGTCTTTGATCTTTATATTACTCCTGTTAAAATTATTAAATGGGGGGGTATGGAGGGTATTCATTGTTTTAGATGTAAAAGTTTGGGCGCGGACTTGGTGCATATTTTCTCTACATGTTCGGAGCTGGAGCAATTAAGGTTTGAGGTTTCGATTTTTTTGCAACATGTTTTGAACAGAAAGATACTGTTAACCCCCCAACTTATGCTACTTGGTGTAGCCATACCAGAAGACAACTGTAAGGAGTTTCTGTTTATCGTGATGTCTGTACTTAGACTGTGTATCGCCTCCTCGTGGCTTGATCCTTTACCACCCACATTTGGGCAATGGAAAGCGCGACTGCTACACATATTTAATTTAGAGAATGCTCTTTATGCCCAAAAAGGGAAAAGAGGGAGAATTAAGGGACTTAAGATATGGAGTCCACTTAATGATTGGGTGAATGGCCTTAAGTAATCAAACTCAAATATAGGAGGGTCTGTCAATCTGGTTCTGCTTCTCTCTTTTCTTTTTTTTTTTTTAACTGGTCTAGAGCTGTCAATATTTCAATATTTCATCCCTTCACTTTGTACATGCTTATCAATGTTGGATGTAATTCAAGAATACTTAATAAAGAAATATTTAAAAAAAAAAAAAAAAAAGCATTGCAGTTAATAGAAAGTTTTAAGACTTTAGTTACATTATAAATCATTTGTAGATGGTACCATACTCATTTTAGGAATTGTGGTGTGTTCTAAGGTGATTTTTCCATGTGAAAAAGCCTTCTGCTGTGATATCATGAATCATGTTTGAGAGAAAACTATTTTCTCATGCTTTTCCCACAGAGGTTTGGAAGGTGATCTATAAGCTAAACTGAGAGCATATTTTCTGTAAATTCACATTATCTTTCTCAGTCATGTGAGAATTAAGTCTGACATTCTCAGTAAAACATGTACATCCAACAAGGGCAGAGACTGTCAGTTGATTCCTTTGTGTTCTACTGCAGCTTCCCAGAGTGTTCTAAAGAACAACTAGAGCGCTAACAGTCCTACTTATGACAAACGTATTGCACACCTGAAGCCATCTTGATTGGAATAAAGTGGTAACTCTTAAAACAATTAATTTAAAAAGGAACAAAATGAGGGGGTTCATTTTGCCATAGAAAGTATGATTAGTGCTGCAGAAAAAAAAATTAGGGCATATTTTGAGTGACTTCTCAAATCCTCTTCAATTTCATTAAAATTCTGACATGCAGACTGAAACATGCACTTTCAATACCAGCAGCAGACTTTCCTGGTGAGCAGTAGCTTTACTACAGTGATCTAATGAGCAACTAGAGTGCTAACATTCGGAATTTATGGCAAATGTGTGACACATATGAATGTCTTCTTGATGGAACCAAAGTAAAAAACTGAAAGTATTTCCTACTGAGGAGACTGCAGTAAATGAGGAAATTAGGAAACATCATAACAAATAAATCTCCCAAGATGGCCACCAGAGACAAAAGAGCCCAAATGTAGCCCAAATATCACCCAGATGTAGCCCAAGTATAGCCCAATGACAGAATGTCCCAGAGTGTTCTTAAGAACAACTATAGCGCTTACTGTCTTACTTATGACAAAAGTATGGCACACCTGAAGCCATCTTGATTGGAATAAACTGGTAACACTTAAAACATTTAATTTAAAAAGGAACACAATGAGGGGGCTCATTTTGCCATAGAAATTATGACTAGTGCTGAAGAAAGAAAAATTAGGGCATATTTTGAGTGACTTCTCAAATCCTCTTCTATTTCATTAAAAAATTCTGATATGCAGACTGAAACATGCACTTTTAATACCAGCAGCAGACTTCCCTGGTGAGCAGTAGCTTTACTACAGTGATCTAATGAGCAACTAGAGTGCTAACATTCAGAATGTATGGCAAATGTGTGACATATCTGAATTCCTTCGTGATGGAATCAAAGTAAAAAAACTGAGAGCATTTCCTACTGAGGAGATTGCAGTAAATGAGGAAATTAGGAAACTTCATAACAAATAAATCTTCCAAGATGGCCACCAGAGACAAAAGAGCCCAAATGCAGCACAAATATCACCCACATGTAGCCCAATGACAGAAGTGTGCAAAACACTTATTTTTTGTGTATTTGCAGTTTTATATGGTGCAGACTTGTCAGGTATTGGAGTGCTTTACATGAGCATTGGTTACATCACACAAGATCAAATTCATTTTGGTTGTAGACATGGGGAGATTAAGTGATTTGACCAGAATCACAGAATGTTGAGCTGAAGCAGAAACTCCAACCTGGTTCCCCAATTGCAAAGTCTGCAGCTCTGGAAGTAACACCACATCCTCTCCCCTAAGTGCAACATTTAATCAAGTGGTCAACTGGATAAAAAAACATAAAGATTACAAATAATTTAAAAGTTCTTTGTCGCTATTTGAAAACTCAGAAAATATGTCCTCATTTTAGTTTTTTAGAGCACTAACCATAATTTTGATGCAAATAAGACCCTCTCATATATGTAATTTCTAAAGGAAATGCTCTAGGTATTACAGTTTTGATTACATCAAGATGACGTCAGGCGTTCCACACTTTTGTAATAAATATAGAATGTTAGCAATCTAGTTGTTCATTGGGATACTGTTGAGAAGCAGAGGCCAGGGGCACGGACTCTGAAAATTGAAGGCAGGTAGGAGAGTGCAGAGGCAACAATTTGACCACACTGGGCAGGCAGGAAGGGCAGTGGCAGCACAACAGACTATGGAGGGTAGTGGAAAGGGGGGCAGGGGCAACAAACCAACAATACAGGTCTGGCAAGAGAGGCTGTGGCAATATAATAGACCATTGTGGGCAGAAGGAAGAGGCAGTGGTAGTACAACCATACATGCCAACAGACCCGTTTCAGCCAGGAAACGTCCAATGTTTTTAAGCTCAAATGGGCTTTATTTGATCTGTCTCCTGTCTACAATCTCCTCTTTTTCAATGTAACTCAAAGGGGAAAATCAATACCCCAGTTTTTTTTCAAAATCTCCCTCTTACCAAGTTCAAAATGTTCGCAAGTATGGTACATTGGATCATGGTAGGCAGGAGGAATTAGGGTAGGGACATGGACTCAGATAACAGAGGACAGGAGGGACATGGAGAGGTGCACCAAACTGACCCTACAGGGCAGGCATCAGGGTTTGCAGCAGCACAATACACCACACAGGGCATGCGGGATAGGAGTGCAGCACAACAATCCATAGAAAGCAATAGGGAGGGGACAGGACCATGCACATGGACAACATAGAACAGAGGGGAAAGAGGCAATGGTAGCTAGCCGACCATAATGGACAGACAGGAGAGAAAGCTGCAGCATAACAGACCATAAGGGGCAGGAGGGACGGATCAGGGGCATTACAATGGAACAGACAAGCCAGGAGGGAGGGAATAGGGGTCTGCACATGGAAACAGAGGGCTGGGGGCAAGAGGGCATGGCAGGAGCAGCAAGATGACCATGGAGGTCAGGCAGGATGGGCTCTAGAAACAAGACACACCATGGAGAGCAACAGTGAGTCTATGATGGCATACACACAGACCATGGAGGGAAGGTGGGAGGGGGTCAGGGGAAGATAGCTGACCACACAGGGAAGGTGGGAGGGGCCATGGCAGCACAGAAGACCATGCATGGCAAGCGGGAGGGTTAGTGTCAGCCCAATGGCTATGATGGGTAAGAAGGAGGGTGCAGGGGCATGCACAAAGGACCATGGAGGATAGAAGAGAGGTTCAGGACCTGGGCACAGACAAGAGAGTTCAGGGGAAGGGGCCTCACAACAGACCGCGCGGGGCAGGCAGGAGGAGCAGTTGCAGCACAACAGACCAGGGAGGGCAGAAGGGTGTGGCAATAAAATGGACCATGGAGGACAGGAGGAAGGGGATAGGGCCATGGCATGTGGACAGGCAGGGTGGAGGTGGCAGGGACAGGTTACAGTCATCTGACAATGCTAGGCAGGTGGGAGGGGAGTGGCAGCTCAACAGAACACTCAGAGTAGATAGGAGTGGCAGGTCCTTGGAACATGGTGGGCAAAAAGGATGGAGCAGGGGCATGCACAAAGACATCGGAGAGCAGGGGGAAGGAGAATAGGGGCAGCAAGCTAAGCACAGAGGCTAAGCAGGAGGTTAATGATGGGCCATAGAATTGGGCAATGGAGGGCAGGAGGAGTGGACTGGTACATCATGCTAAATGGAGGGCAGTGGCAGCACATGAGACCATGCATGGCAGGAGGGAGGAGGCTAGTCCATTGATTCAGACAACAGAGGATAGGGAGGAGGTGGATGGGGCAGTAAGCTAACTGTTCAGAGAAGTTGGGTATTAGGAACTTTATTGTTTTTAAAATGTGTGTCTGTGCGAACTACTTAAAATATGAACAAGTATGCAGTATAATCTCACTTTTATTCAGGAAGAAGAGGACGTTTGTGACTGTGACTCCGGGCTCACTTTGCAGAAACACCCCCCGACCCTCCACCCCCATCGCAAAATGTAATGCCCGTGAAAAGGGTAGGTGGACGCAGTGTTATATAGAACATAGTCCTGAGAGCACGATTGAAAATGAAAACTAGATATAGTATATGGTATAAACTATGCACCAAAAAGTGTGATATAAGATGAACCGGGGCATGAAATATAATATGCAATACATTGTGCGCAATGACAGATTTATTGGAGAGCGCGAGATAGCACAGGCACTAGCGCGTGCTATGCGATATGCGCCTTGGAGTGTAATATGCACAGGGCAGTGTTGTGTAACCTAACTAGTCCCTAAAGTTGTAATATAAAATATGTGCTGGGGAGTGTAACGTTGCATATGCACTGTGACAAAGATAAGGATCCCAGATTGTAATATGTATGGCATAGCGCTGTGCGTTATAACATAGGCATCGAGGAAGGCACGTTAGATGGGGCAATATAACCCGTGTGAAGGCAAGTGTGGCATGACATATTCATGCAGTGGTGTTACAGTGCACATGGGCTAGAGACTGTCATAGCATACGCACTAGCTGGTGGAATACAACACAGAGGTGTGTGGCACTCGGCGGGCATTTGGTTCAGCCAGGAGAACACTGTGACTCTCAAGTGAGGTTCGTCTCCTTTCCAGAGAGTAAAATAAAAAGTATTACACATCCGGCGGTGGATGTGTGTTTTATTAACCGTGAGGGGGGTTTCTTGCATAGTTTGGTCGAATTTTTGTTGAATCCCCTTTGAATGGCTTGGTTTGCATGTGTATTAAATGTGCCCGTCAATAGCTACCCATGTTTGTATAAATAAACGACAAGGGTGTCTACTTGGAGAGCACCCACCGGCGGGGGCGCCGGGATTAGGCACGGTAGGGCGTCAGACACGTCAGAGCTTCACTAGCGGTGTAAATACATTCCACGTGGATTCATTGTATGCATAGTCGCCTTTTAATGAATATCACGCAAATCGTCATGGTGATAGGTACATACGGTTTGTCCAGCATGTCCTAGGTGTTTCTATAAATATATATTTTTTTTAAATAATAAAAAACAAAGGCCGGCCCCGGGGGATGGGGTCCCTGGGGCCATAAGTGGCCTGAGGAGGGGGGCAACGCAGCCCCCCTCCTAAAGAATTTTTAAAAAAAAGGCCATGACCTGGGGGTTGGGGTCACCGGGGCCGATTAAGGCCTTGGGAGGGGGGCCCCCTTCCAAATTAATTTTTTTCAACAAAAACAATTAGGGTGCAGGCCCTGGGGGATGGGGTCCCCAGGGCCAATAAATTAGAAAAAGAAGGGGGGCACACAGCCCTCCTTCTTAAAAAACTAACATAATTAAAAGACCGGCATCGCGCCGGAGGCCACGCCCCCTCCTTGCAGCACTCTGCAAACACGCCCCCTGGCCAGTTGTAAGTTGGGGAATTAATTCCCCTTCAATACTGAGGGTCCCTGAGGGCCAACTAGCCCAACAGGTATCTCCAGTATACACAGGGAGCTGCGTTGCAGACAGGTGTTCTGAGGCCACGCCCATTTTTACACCTCTATGCAACACAGCTCTCTGGCGCTTACTGGAGGTACCTAGTGGGCTAGTTTGACCCTAGGGACTCTTAGGATTCAAGGGGACTTAATCTCTCAACTTAGAACGGCCACAGGGCGCGTTTACACAGTGGTGAAGGGAGGGGACGGGGCCTGAGGTGACGTGTGCAAACACGCCCTGTGGCGCGTTTTAAGTTGGGGAAATAATTCACTTTCAATCCTGAGGGACCCTGGGGGCAACTAGCCCACCAGGTGCTTCCAGTAAGCGCCACTGCTCTGCGTTGCAGAGGTGATGCAGGCCGTGCCCCTTTTTACACCTCTCAGCAATGGTGCTTACTGGACGTACCTAGTGGGCTATTTTGCCCCTAGCGACCCTCAGGATTCAAGGGGACTTAATCTCCCAACTTAAAACGGCCACAGGGCGTGTTGACACAGTGGGGAAGGGAGGGGACGGGGCCTGAGGTGACGTGTGCAAACACACCCTATGGCGCGTTTTAAGTTGGGGAAATAATTCCCCTTCAATCCTGAGGGCCCCTGGGGGCTAACTAGCCCACCAGGTGCTTCCAGTAAGCCCCACTGAGCTGCGTTGCAGAGAGGTGGTCCAGGCCGTGCCACTTTTTACACCTCTCTGTAACGCAGCTCTGTGGCGCTTACTGGAGGTATCTAGTGGGCTAGTTGGACCCTAGGGACCCTCAGAATTCAAATGAACTTAATCTCCCAACTAAAAACGGCCACAGGGCGTGTTTACACAGTGGTGAAGGGAGGGGACGGGCCTGAGTTAACGTGTGCAAACACGCCCTGTGGCGCGTTTTAAGTTGGGGAAATAATTCCCCTTCAATCCTGAGGGACCCTGGGGGCCAACTAACCCACCAGGTGCTTCCAGTAAGCGCCACTGCGCTGCATTGGAGAGAGGTGGTCTAGACCGTGCCCCTTTTCACATCTCTCTGCAACGCAGCTCTGTGGCGCTTACTGGAGGTACCTAGTGGTCTAGTTGGACCCTAGGGACCCTCAGGATTCAAGGGGACTTAATCTCCCAACTTAAAACGACCACAGGGCGTGTTTACACAGTGGGGAAGGGAGGGGACGGGGCCTGAGGTGACGTGTGCAAACACGCCCTGTGGCACGTTTTAAGAGGTAGTTTTAATCACCTGCCCTATTATATACTAGGGGCTTACAGAGGAGGTCATGCTAATCACTGGGGGACCGCAACGCATAGTGTTCCCTAGTGTATGTAGGTGTTTTCACTGTATTCTGAGTGTCTTTTAACATAGCACTGGCTCTAGGACTGGTTAGTCAGACTAAGTTACCACCAGTATCCGTCTGAAAAAGTTGAGGGTACAGGATAATTTTGCAACAAGGCTTCTATCTGCTCTTCTGTTTGTTCTTTCTGCACGTTATCCATCTTCCTGCACTTTTCTTCGTCTTTGAGGACTTCTGTTGCTTCTTTCTGCATTTCATTTTTTTCTTTCTGTGCGTTTTTTCTTCTTTCTTCACATGTCCCATCTCTGTAGGCATAGTTAGAAATTAGCATTTAAAAAACCTTTGAAATTCACTGAAAAAAGAATAGGTTTCAGGCACGTTACAGTTAGGAATTAGCATTTAAAAAACCTTAAAAATTCACTGAAAAAAACATAGGTTTCAGGGGCGTTATAGTTAGCTGGCTTTTCACTCGTACAAAACCATTGAAATACCCCATTATAGTTAGTTCAGCTAACTATAACTCGCGCGCCCGCAATGCACTGCTGATGACGTCACATATTACATCACTCATGACATGGTCAGTGACATCACTCATGACATCACTGATGACATCTCAAATGACATCACTGATGACATCATCCTTGTGATAGAGTGGCAGACCTCCTCTCCCCCTAATATAACCTTTGATACACACATTCAAAAATAGAAACAAAATTTTTCAAAACAATGGACATACCAATATCAGTTACAACAACCTATTCAGTAATTCTAAGATCCACATACACATCCACTCATTCGCCAACAGTCCTATACAGTCACTCATACATGTACTCACTCATCATATGTACTCATACACCTATACATCCTGTTACACAACGCCACTCATCCATAGAGTTACTCACACACATAGTCACTCATGCTAATAAAGAATCAAACATCCATTTACTTGCATATACAGTTATACACACACCACCACACTTACTTCTACAGAAACTTACACATACTTAGTCTTTTAAACAATCACTTATAGAAACACATACTTATTCATACAGGAACTTTTCCAATCTCTCACTCTCACATATATTCACTTATATACACCAATAGTCACCTATACTAGTTTAAAACATATGTAGTTACTCATAAAGACACTATTGAGACAGTCATTCACTCACTAACACACCCATGCACACACTCATCCACCCATACAGTCCTGCACACATGCTGTCTTCAACACATACAAACAGTGAGTCACTCATTCATGCACCTATGCACTACGTAATACCCCCCACCGAACCATACAGACACTCAGACACTCATACTGATACTCACAAGACCAACTAATAACCTATATAGACACTCATGTAGCTACTCACCAACCCATGCAGCCACTTATACACAAAGTGAGAGACTGATACAGATATTTACATATTTAAACATTAATCACTAAGCCATGTATTCACTAAGATACACTTAATCAGTCAGTTATACAATCAATTTTTCAAAAACAAATCATCCATTTAGACACTTATATACCCATTTATTCTTCCATCGACCTTGAGATATACATATATAAAACAGATGTAATTTTCAGAAAAACACACATTCACTGGATGATGTCATCAGTGATGTCATCAGTGATGTCATTTGAGATGTCATCAGTGATGTCATGAGTGATGTCACTGACCATGTCATGAGTAATGTAATATGTGACGTCATCAGCAGTGCATTGCGGGCGTGCGAGTTATAGTTAGCTGAACTAACTATAACAGGGAAATTTCAATGGTTTTGTACGAGTGAAAAGTCCAGCTAACTATAACGCCCCTGAAACCTATGTTTTATACAGTGAATATATATATATATATATATATATATATATATATATATATTTTCACTTAAAAAACCATAGGTTTCACACAAGTTATAGTTAGCTGTACATTTCACTCGTAAAAAACCAATGAAATTCCACGTTATAGTTAGATCAGGTAACTATAACTTGCGCGACCGCAATGCACTGCTGATGACGTCACATATTACATCACTTATGACATGGTCAGTGACATCACTCATGACATCAATGATGACATCTGAAATGACACATTGTGCATTGCGGTCGCGCAAGTTATAGTTACCTGATCTAATTTTAACGTGGAATTTCATTGGTTTTTTACGAGTGAAATGTACAGCTAACTATAACTTGTGTGAAATCTATGGTTTTTTAAGTGAATTTGCAAGGTTTTTTAAATGCTAATTCCTAACTATAACGTGTGTGAAACCTATGGTTTTTTCAGTGAATTTGTACGGTTTTTTAAATGCTAAGTTATGTATTTATTTTTAATTTTTGCGCGCACGGTGCGCTTCGCGCACCGTGCGCGCGCTGTGGGCACTCGGTGCGCCTCGCGCACCGAGCACCCACGTTGCGCATTTCATACCGTGCACGCCTCGCCATTTTTTACAAAATATCAATTGTTTTTTTCTCCCTTGGGGGTCCTTAGATTTCTATATTAAATGTGATTGTTAATTCTTTTTTTTTTTTTTCTTTTTTTTTACCGTACGCGTACGGTAAGCTTACCGTACGCGTACACCGCGATTTTATAAAAAAATTATTAAATTTATTTTTCATACTTTTTGGTGCTTTGTGAACCCCCTGACGAACGCTAGGGGGTCTGCAACTCTCTTCGTTGCCCCCTTTTCATGTTATCAACCTTTGTTTTTCAGTGCGAGAGACAGAAAATGGCGGCCGATACTTTCTGATTTCGACCGATTCGAATGTTTACAGTCATGTAACCACCAATTAGAATTGAGCTCGCGCACGGCACCGTACGCGTACGGTAAGCTTACCGTAAGCGCACGGAGCGCGCTTACAGATATATATATTGATTTAAATGCTATTTTCTCAGGACCTACTGAACAGATTTACACCAGACCTGCAAAATGCACATCCCTGACCTGAGGACTACCTCTCTACCCAATTTCAAGTAATTCTGTTCAGCCGTTCGGGCTGTAGCTCGGACTAAAGGTCCTATGGGAAAATGCATGGGGAAAACGCGTTTTGGGACCCCCCTTTTTTCTCAGCCCCCGCTTGACGAATCCCCCCGAGACTTTCAGGGTAGGAGCGGAGCATAGCGCCCCATTAGTTTTGAAAAATTTGCGAGGATTCGTCAACCGACGCCAAAGTTATTCCAAATAGAATGTTGCGGATTTCCTATGGAAACACGGTCCTAACTGTAACTATCTACTGGCGACCGCCAGTAGATAATATATCTATATATATATATATATCCACCAGTCCTCTGCCAGCAGCCAAAGGATGACGACGCCGTGTCTGGGCTCGATAAAGTTTTTATTCAATCAGCCGATTTGTACGCGTTTCGCCTGCCAAGCAGGCTTGATCACCAACAATTCAACTGAACTCGAGTGCCTTATTTACATAGTTTCCTGTGCTCGTGACACGTCACATGATATGACTACAACTCCAGTGCATTAGAAAACAGACTCGTAGTCCAACGGTACAAAGACTCTTTGCTTGCTAGAGCCTGGGCAAACATACAAAACATAATATCAATCAGTTAATGCAAAATAATGCAAAATAATGGCAATTTCATATCATGCCTCCTCAAGGGCATCGAGGCCGGCAGGTGCCCTAATCATTCCATATTGTTTCAAGAATGATGGCAGTGATCATCGAAACGACAATCACTCATATACCGCATATCCCTGGGATTGTTATTAGCAACACCAGCCTGTCAAACTTCAATAGTTCGTACATTTACAATTTGCATGCTTGCCACGTTTAACAATTGTGCCCAAGTGGGCAGTCATTAATTACAAAATCATACGTTGGACGTATCTTGCTATAAACTGAAAAATATAACAAGAATTTTCATAAAAAGAAAAAGAAAATTTGTGTGTGTTCACACCATAAAAATCAAAACCAAAAAGCAACAAAAAAACAATTTTAACGAATTTTAAAAACACAGTCGAGGGGGATTGCTGCTGTCATTTCATATGACTATTAAACAGGTCCTGTTACAGGTGTGTAATTAGGTCTTCCTCAATATTGAGACCTGTGGGGGTACGGGTATTGAGTGCCAAGATGTAGGTTGACTCAAGTCTCCTCAATTTCCTTTCCCTATTGCCCCCTCTCACATTTAGCGGTACACAATCGATGACAAAGTACGTAAGTCCTTTCTCATTCTTCTCATGATGAGACTCAAAGTGGCGAGCCACGGGATATGACCTGTCCCCATTCTTGATGGCCCTCAGATGCTGTAAAATCCTCTTATGGGCAGGATGGGCCCAGGCTCTAGCAAGCAAAGAGTCTTTGTACCGTTGGACTACGAGTCTGTTTTCTAATGCACTGGAGTTGTAGTCATATCATGTGACGTGTCACGAGCACAGGAAACTATGTAAATAAGGCACTCGAGTTCAGTTGAATTGTTGGTGATCAAGCCTGCTTGGCAGGCGAAACGCGTACAAATCGGCTGATTGAATAAAAACTTTATCGAGCCCAGACACGGCGTCGTCATCCTTTGGCTGCTGGCAGAGGACTGGTGGATAGTTTGCGGACTTTGCTGGAGTAGTTCGCCTAAGACGACGCACCCTCTGGTCTGGCGTGCGGCGGCAGTTACTCGAGTGAGGAGGAGCAATATATATATATATATATATATATATATATATATATATATAGATATATTATCTACTGGCGGTCGCCAGTAGATAGTTATAGTTAGGACCTATTTTCCATAGGAAATCCGCAGCATTCTATTCCCAATAAGTCTGGCGCCGGTTGACGAATCTTCTCAAAATTTTCCAAACTTTTGGCCAACTCCGCTCCGCTCCTACCCTGAAAGTTTCGTGGTGATACGTCAAGCGGGGGACGAGAAAAAAGGGGGGTCCCAAAACGCATTTTCCCCATGCAATTTCCCATAGGATCTGTTGTCGCAGCTACAGCCCGAACCGCTGAACGGAATGACACCAAATTTGGCAAAGAGGTAGTCCTCAGTTCAGACTCGTGCCTTTTGCATAAATTGTGTGAATCCGTTCAGTAGTTCCTGAGAAAATTAGAGTTAAAAGTACATATATATCTATGGCCGGGGAGGATCCGGGGACCCTACCCGCACCGTATGCGCACCCTCCCCGAACCGAGCGCACACCCTCCCGATCGCACGCTGAATGCTAATTGGCTGTCGAGTGTCTGTCTACATTCGAAACCAGGAACTGTTGGCGGCCATTTTCTGCCTCGGTAGAAGCGAGGCTGATGAAGCAAGGGGAATAAGTGTGTAAAACATATAAAGGGGTCAGAGTGGAAATACCCCTGTAGAGGTGCTTAGGGGGTCCCAGAAGGACCCCCTGGGGCCCCCTTTTTTCTTTTTCAAATGGCGGAATGCGCGCACGGTGCACGCATCCTACCGCGTTTGATGCACGGATCCTCTCGCGTTGGGTGCGCAGAACCAAGGAAAAAAAATTTGAAAAAAGACAAGAAATCATTGGTTGTATGACAACTTTCTACACTGAAAGGTAGGGTGTATATTTCTGTTTTCGAAAGGCATGATTCTTATTGGTTAACAAAAACTGATTGTAAGGAACATAATGTATGATAAGCTGATATGTTGAAAAGTCAAGCACACTTGCTGTCTTGTTTAGCAACATTTTGTGCTGAACTTGTGACCTGTGTGCTCAGTGCAGTGTTCCATGACCTGTTTCTATGGTAACAGGCAGAAGGCAGATTGGGGGAAGGGTTGAAATGTATTTCATTTGGAAAGGGTTGAAATGTTTAACCAATAGAAATGTGTGTTTGCTTTTGAATTCATGTGTGAAGGATTGTGATTTGATGTTTACATGTATATGGGTGGAAAATGAAAGGGAAGCTTTTCCATTCTTTGTTTTTGCTGAGATTCGGTAAAAGAAAATCTGGTGTGTGAATGATATACTTCTTAATCTACAAAACAACTTGAAAGGTGAGTTATTTAATTGTTAGGGGATGTATGTAGACTATTTTGATTTTAATCAGACTAATGTATTTCTCCAGCTAAAGTGTAGGGAGTACTTTTTTTTCTACAATCTTATTGATAGTGTGTGTGCATGTAGAAACCATTCTGTGATAAGCATTTGTGTTTTTCATGTGTTTGCAGACAGATAACTGTGCTGTTTTTATATTTTGGTAGAAATAGAAACCAGTCATTGTTTATGAATTTGTGAAATGAGTTACGTTTCTATATTAAAATGTAGTACTCCTTCTAGATGAAGAAATGTGTTTTGGTATAGTGCAAGGGATAGTGTTGTTTGTCTAGAATCACACAGTGAGTATGTGTACATTTGGGAACCACTGTGAGAGAAGCATTTGGTAACATCATGTATTTGTTTTAAAACCTGTCATGTTGTCAAGTTTTAGTAGCATTAGAATCCAGTCTTTGCTAATGCATTAATAAAATAAGTCATGCTTTGACACTAATGTGCTGTACTTTAATATGTAGATTGTGTGTAGTCTCCTTACCCCTTGCACAGTAGTGAATGAGTTTTGGTAAGCTGCTAGGGATAGTATTGCTTGTCTAGAATCACACTGTGAGCCTGGGTTTATTTGGGAACCACTGTGAGAGAAGTATGTGGTAACATCGTGTATTTGCTGACAGATAACTGTTTTAAAACCTGTCTTGTCAAGTTTTAGTAGCATTAGAAGGCAGTTTTTGCTTATGCTTTGATTAAATGAGTCAGGCTTTGACACAAAAGTGCAGTCCTGAAATATGTAGATTGTGTGCAGTTCCCTTACCACTTGCACAGTAGTGAATGATTTTTGGTAAACTCCTAGGGATAGTGGTGCTTGTCTAGAATCACACTGTGAGTTAGTGTGCATTTGGGAACCACTGTGAGAGAAGCATTTGGTAACATAGTGTATTTTCTGACAGATAACTTTTTTAAAACCTGTCATGTTGTCAAGTTTTAGTAGCATTAGAAGCCAGTCTTTGCTTATGCGTTGATTAAATGAGTTAGGCTTTGACACAAATGTGCAGTCCTGAAATATGTAGATTGTGGGCAGTTCCCTTACCACTTGCACAGTAGTGAATGATTTTTGGTAAACTCCTAGGTATAGTGGTTGTTGTCTAGAATTACACTGTGAGTCTGTGTGCATTTGGGAACCACTGTGAGAGAAGCATTTGGTAACATTGTGTATTTGGTGACAGAGAACTCTTTTAAAACCTGTCGTGTTGTCAAGTTTTAGTAGCATTAGAAGCCAGTCTTTGCTTATGCATTGATTAAATGAGTCATGCTTTCACACTAATGTGCTGTACTTATATATGTAGATTGTGTGCAGTACCCTTACCTCTTCTAGACTAGTGAATGAGTTTTGGTAAACTGCTAGGGATGGTGTTGCTTGTCTAAAATCACACTGTGAGTCTGTGTACATTTGGGTAAGGATTGTGATAGAAGTATTTGGTAACATGGTGTATTTGCTAACAGATAATTGTTTTAAAATCGGTCATGTTGTCAAGTTTTAGTAGCTTTAGAAGCTATTCTTTGCTTATGCATTGATAAAATGAGTCAGGGTTTGACACTAAAGTGCAGTACCATGTACTATTCTCTTCACTGTGCCAGATCTGAAAATTTAAAAGTTTTACCCAGGCACTGTCCTAGCAGTAGTCTGATGATTTAGTCAGTTTCCAAGTACTCATGTTGTGAACCATACATTACCACATAGACTGCTTCAAATGTCTATGCAGTATACATGCAGTCTTCTAACATACTATACACTTGTCTTTCACATCTTCAATTCCCTAGTCAGTATCCATACAGTCCAGCAAACATCCTGTCACTCCCTTTGCACTCCTCTAGTGACCCATTCAGTACCAAGTACTAATCCATTCACTGTGTCAAAAGCCAACCTGTTTTTTTGAGTGTTAAGCGGCCGGCCCGGTCGCGAGAGTGGCCCGCGGCAGTGCGGATCTGTGGCGTCCGGACTGCCGGATGCCGTTTCAGAAGGGCAATGCTCGGACTGTTGGAGTGCGTAAGGCAGCCCATGTGACATCCAGTGTTTCCCCAGCCCACTTGGGTGTTTTTATTGAACATGATATCAGCAGGCAACAGCATCCACTTGGACTGATACTTACTGGGAGCACTGCAAATACCAGTAGGCATAGCGCCTGAGTGACACGCCCACATGGGCGGGATGGTCATTGAAATAAAGTGGTGCTCCTTCAAGCTGTTGTTGCTTTCTTCATTCCTGGATCGTGAACAAGGACTTCGGTTTGAAACGCGTAGAGCCGCATGGTGTGAGAGACGCTGAATTGCACATGTGCTGTTATCCTCAGCCTAAGAGAGATTCCTTCCCTGTGGCCATTCTCTATGGGGCAACCTGTTTTTTTGAATATATATATATATATATATATATATATATATATAATCTACTGGCGGTCGCCAGTAGATAGTTATAGTTAGGACCGTGTTTCCATAGGAAATCCGCAACATTCTATTTGGAATAACTTTGGCGCCGGTCGACGAATCCTCGCGAAATTTTCAAAACTAATGGGGCGCTATGCTCCGCTCCTACCCAGAAAGTCTCGGGGGGATTCGTCAAGCGGGGGCTGAGAAAAAAGGGGGGTCCCAAAACACGTTTTCCCCATGCATTTTCCCATAGGACCTTTAGTCCGAGCTACAGCCCGAACGGCTGAACAGAATTACTTGAAATTTGGCAGAGAGGTAGTCCTCAGGTCAAGGATGTGCCTTTTGTAGGTCTGGTGTAAATCTGTTCTGTAGGTCCTGAGAAAATAGCATTTAAATCAATATATATATCTGTAAGCGCGCTCCGTGCGCTTACCGTAAGCTTACCGTACGCGTACGGTGCCGTGCGCGAGCTCAATTCTGATTGGTGGTTACATGACTGTAAACATTCGAATCGGTCGAAATCACGAAGTGTCGGCCGCCATTTTCTGTCTCTCGCACTGAGAAACAAAGGTGGGGAACGTGAAAAGGGGGCAACGAAGAGAGTTGCAGACCCCCTAGTGTTTTTCAGGGGGTCCAAGAAGGACCCAAAAGTACGAAAAATACATTTAATAATTGTGCGCACAGTGAAAAACCAGAAAACAAAATAAAAAATAAATACATAACTTAGCATTTAAAAAACCGTACAAATTCACTGAAAAAAACATAGGTTTCACACATGTTATAGTTAGCTGTACATTTCACTCGTAAAAAAAACAATGAAATTCCACGTTATAGTTAGATCAGGTAACTATAACTTGCGCGACCGCAATCCACAATGTGTAATTTCAGATGTCATCATTGATGTCATGAGTGATGTCACTGACCATGTCATGAGTGATGTAATATGTGACGTCATCAGCAGTTTATTGTGGGCGCGCAAGTTATAGTTACCTGATCTAACTATAACGTGGAATTTCATTGGTTTTTTACGAGTGAAATGTACAGCTAACTATAACATGTGTGAAACCTATGGTTTTTTAAGTGAATATATATATATATATATTTCTCTAATTTGGAATAAATCCTTTTTGTGCACCCCAGCATATGTCGGCCTCATTCTTCTTGTGGAGTGAGGATTGGACTTTATATATATATATATATATATATATATATATATATATATATATATATATATATATATTCCCAGTCGCCAGTAGGTAGATATAGTTAGGACCTAGCTTCCATTGGAAAAACATTTTTGGACTTGCCTATAATTTTAGAGTTGTTTGACCAATCTTCATGAAATTTAACCCAAAAAAGTGTTAATGTAGGTTCTGTGTGCCATGGAAAGATTGGGGGTGATCCGTGTAGTGGGGATCAAGAAATAGGGGCACAACAAAAGGGTGCGTTTGTAATGTTAATTCCCATAGGAACGCGTTGTTGAACCTACAGTCCAAACCACTGGAGATGTTGTTACTCAGGTTGTGCTTTTTGTTATTTGGTGTAAATCCGTTCAGTAGTTTTTTTCAAAAATTTAAGAAGAAAAGCTATATATATCTGATTGACTGCCAATAGTTCAACCAGGAAGTGTTGGCAGCCATTTTGGAACTCGGCTTCACCGAGTCCCCCAAAAAAAGGTACAAATAAAGAAAAGGGGGCAGGTTAGGAATACCCTGACCCCCAAGCCATGGTATTGGGGTCCTCTTGGGGCCCATCCATGGCATAAAATATATTTTTTAAATTGCTGCAAAATCTCGATATTTGCAAATTTGCTGCAATTGTTTTATAAAAAGCAAGCAAGGGCTACAGCACTTGCTTTAAAATAACCCCCCAGGTGGGTGAGGTCACAGGGTCATGCGGTAAATATAGAAGGGTGGCACACAGGGCCCCCCTCTGAGGGCTTATCAAAGCCATGGGGACTTCCACCTCCCTGTGGCTATTATCATAATGAATACAGGTGGGCCCACTTGACCCGCCTGCAGCCCCAGAGACCGCCACCTCCCCAGAGTTATTGCCAACAATATGGGTGGGGGTCTGGCAAACCCCCCTGCCCCAGGGACTGTCATCTCGCCCTGACTAATTACAATAGTATGAGGGCAACCACCTTCCCGAGGCACAGTCATATTACAAAAAAAGAGCGGTGGAGACCCTACAGCCTATCACCTACTTTGAGCCTGAGATCATCAGCTTCCTTGTTAAGAACATTCCTGTCCTTATATTAGAGCAAGATTGTCATAATTTGATACATGGCACTCATGCAATGTTCCATATTTGGCCACTGAGCCAATTTAATGAATTTCTCATTTACTTCATGTTGGACCTAGCCATCTCTGCAGGGTCACCCCAAACATTTAGCCTTTATCTCTCCTACTTTGCTGAATTTTTTTTTTGTTTACATTAGGATGGTGCGCACTTAACCACTGCTAACAAGTGCTAAAGTGCTTGTGCTCTCTCTCCCTAAAATTTGGTACAATTCACCTACACACCTTTGACACATTTAATTTACTTGTATGTCCCTAGTATATAATACTGCCTGTAATCAAGGCTTGCATAATCCTACTAGTGGGCCTGCAGCACTCATTGAGTCGCCTACTAACTTGGTACTTCAAAGCTTATCTAAGTCCTGCCACTGTAGCCTGTAGTTCAGTTTTAAACTCTATTTTCGACTTGCAAAATAAACCTTTTGCCAGGTCTAAGCCTTCCTTTTTAATACATATATGTCACCCCCAAAGAAGGCCTGAAGGCTCATAGGGCAGGGTGCACTGTGATTAAAACGCAGGACATGTCGGTTTAACTTTTTCATGTCTTTGTGGTGAAAAAATCCTGAATTCGTTTTCCACTACTGTAAGACCACCTCTCCTATTGACTTACATTGGGTCGCTTTATTACATTTTATATGTGCTAACTTTGATTTGGAGAAGATAGAAATGTCATGTTCATACCAAAATGAATTTTAATTTAAAATTATCTTCAATGGTAAAGTTGGATTTCAAGCATCAATTCTGAAAATGCGACTTTTAGAAAGTTTAAATTTTCTTGTCCTAACCACTTGTGCCTTCTGCCGGTTCACTGACAGAATATCGACACCTAAAATATCCCCATACCACATTATCGAATTATAAAAATCAATTTAAAAAATATCGACATCCTATATTTATAATGGCAAGTACAAAAATATTAAGAGAAAAATTATCGATGTCATAAATATAGTTGTGCAAAATATAGTTTTTTATATATAACATAAAATATTCAATATTAAATCAAATTAATTTTAAAAAGAAAAATAAATTAAATGTAATATACATTTGAACAAATAATACAAATAAACTTATTTTAAAAAGTTAAGCACACATATATAATAATTAATACATATGTATATCATCTTTAAAACAATGAATAAACTATTAATTTTAATTTATTAAATAATTGTGAAACTATATAAAAATTTAACAAATAAATATATATACATATATCAATAACATAAAATCTATTAAAAAAAAATATTATAAATTAAAGTATTAAACTATTTAAAAATCTTTAAACTAAAATGTTCCACTCCAGTCAATGCAACAGTAGGGAAAATATCCCCATACCACATTATCGAATTATAAATATCAATGTCAATAATATTGAGAGAGAAAATATCGATGTTGTAAATATAGTTGTACAAAATATAGTTTTTTATACATAAAATAAAATATTAAATAAAATAATTTTAAAAAGAAAAAATGTTTTAATTTAATATACAGTTTAACAAATATAACAAATACACTTAATTTAAAAAAGTTAAGCACACATAAAATAACTAATACATATATATATTTACTTTAAAACAATTAATAAACTATTCATTTTAATTTATTTTATAATTTTGAAATTATATAAAAAGTTAACAAATAAATACATATACATAACTCGAGCTAACATAAGTGGGTGTAGAAACATGTCGGATACTGTCTTAAAATGTCAAATGCAATATCTGTATAATTTTAAGAGAAGAACCACTGTAAGATGAGGAGTGCTTTGTATATCGAGACTTTAATTTGTAACCGTACTTGAAAGTTTAACCTGCAAATTAATAAACAGAACTTAAAAAATATATATATATATTCATATACCAATAATATAAAATCTATTAAAAAAACTATGTTATCAATTAAAATATTAAACTATTTAAAAATCTTGAAACTTACATTTCCCACTCCAGTCAGTGCAACAGTAGGGAAAGTGTTGGATAGCTGAGGGGTAAAAATTACTATTCCCACTCAAATGAGTGCAACAGTGGGAAAAGTGTTGGATAGCGGAGGGGTAAAAATTACTATTCCCACTCCAGTGAGTGCAACAGTAGGGAAAGTGCTGTGTAGCGGAGAGATAAAATGTACTATTCCCACTCCAGTCAGTGCAACAGTAGGGAAGCTGCTGGATTGCATAGGGGTAAAAATTGCTTCGAGTCAGTGCAATATTAGGGAAAGTGTTGTATAGCGTAGGGGTAAAAATTACTATTCCCACTCCAATTAGTGCATCAATAGAGAAAGTGTTGGATAGCGGACGGGTAAAAATTACTATTCCCACTCCAATGAGTACCTCAGTAGGGAAAGTGTTGGATAGCAGAGGGTTAAAAATTACTATTCCCACTCCAGTGAGTGCAACAGTAGGGAAAGTGTTGGATAGAGGAGGGATACAATTTACTATTTCCACTTCAGTTAGTTGAAAATTAAAAACAAACTTTGGTGTCGATTCCGATCCGTTAAAAATATTCCCCGTACGAACCGTATCCATATTTTTTTACGTACGAATCGTACAAGTCCCGTACAAACTGGCAAGTACGATTCGGATGTGAAAAACTACATACGAATCGCATTGGGAAAATTCCCCGACACGTCCTCAGGTCGGGAAAAGTCCCCGACACGTCCCCGTACATTTTTACGTACAAATCGTAAAAATGAAGTCCGAGCGCGCAAGTACGATCCGTCCCGTCCGACCGAATGTACAACCGTATGGAAAAAACACCGTACGGAGCGAACATCAATAGCAACCATGGAGACGTCCAAACATGTGGCCGCATACGCGCCGAACACCCCCCCCGTATGTACGCGCCGTACCCCCAGCCCCCGTATGTACGCACCATATCCCCAGCCCCCCCAAGTACGCGCCGTACCCCCAGCCCCCGCATGTACGCGACGTATCCCCAGCACCCCCGTATGTACGCGCCGTACCCCCAGCCCCCCGTATGTAGGCGCCGTACCCCCAGACCCCGCATGTACGTGACATATCCCCAGCACCCCCGTATGTACGCGCTATGCCCCCTGGTCCCCGTATGTAGGCGCCGTACCCCCAGCCCACCCGTATGTACGCGACATACCCCCAGCCCCCATATGTACGCGACGTACCCCCAGCCCCCCCACCTATGTAGGCACCGTACCCCGGTCCCCGTATGTACGCGCCGTGCCCCCAGCCCCCCCTATGTATGCGCCATACCCCCGGTCCACGTATGTACGGCCTGTACCCCCAGGCCCCTACACCCTGCCCGTGCCTGTACGCACCCTACCCCAGGCCCCTACACCAGCACCCTCACCCATCATCGCGCATGTACGAGTCGTACCAAGCCATAGCAAATGTGAGCACTGTACAACATGGCCGATGTACGCACCTTACAGACGCAAAAACCACTCGTAGTGAACCAGGACACTGCAAAAGACCACAAGGAGGGTCAATTCGGATCGCACAACACCACAAAACACGTCCAACAAGCCCAAATACATCCAATACACTGACCTGCAACAGCCAAACAGGTAAACAGAGGCCCAAACCACAACCACCTCTTATAACACACCCACCCAAAATTCAAACACAGCCGCACCCACAAATGGACCAATAAAAAGGGCCCACACACACAAACCATGAGCCTTTGCAACAGACCCACTGCTGACAGACCCCACATACAAACCACTGCACCATATCTGAATCCTGACTACACCTTACACTTGCACACCTTCACACAACCACCTTCACAAACACCCCCTCATCACATTCACACACACACCTTCACAACCACATCCACACCCACACCCCACACCATGCCCACAAACAAGGATCTAAAGTTCACAAGGGAGAAGCTGGACATCCTTGTCAACGAAATCATCAGAGTCGAGCCACAGCTCTTTGGAACATTGGTCAGACACACCAGCATAGCGGAGAAATCAGCCATGTGGCAGAGGATAGTCAATCGGGTGAATGCTGTTGTGCCCATCAGAAGGACCAGGCATGAATGCCAAGCCAGGTGGTACGATCTGCGGAGGAGGGTCCGGCGCAAAATGACTGACGAATATATGGAGGTGGGCCGCCCCGCAGACCGGTACACTACCATCCCTGGGAGGAGAAGGTGATGCACACGCTGCCGCCGGTGGGAGTACATGGAGTAGAAGGAGTCCCCGAGCCTGGTGAGTACACAAACCACTGAGCTAACATGGGGGGAATGGCATCCACCCAAGCCCTCACCGGACATAACCACACTCAAAAAACACGCACATGCCACTAACGTCTCCATGCCCCATTCACCAAGCAAAGCCATGCCAAGTCACAGGCTACACAAAACACCAACACAAGACAGGATGTCCACGATGCCGGGAGGGTGGGCCTCACAAAACACATTGTGCAACTCAGAAGCAGACACCAATGCCCTCAGCCCATATGGCCTAGGGCAGAGCTTTCCAAACAGTGTGTCCCGACACAGTACTGTGTCGCCTGCAAATGGTGGGCGCGTCGCAGGATGGCATCGGTATGAAGGCCCAATTTGCACATAACAGCAGCTAATGAAGAGGCATCACTTTGAAAGAGTGTCAGCACACACCGCCGCAGCAGCGCAGACTCAGAGACACTCTGCCCAATGGGGGCTGGGATATTCTAAACAAAGCCACATGAACAAGCCAATGGCCTTTGAAAGACCTGCAAAGTGTGTGTGCCCAGGAACCTGGGCTGAGGTGACAGAGGGTGACAGACAGAAGGAGGGAGAGGGAGAGAGAAGGAGGGAGACAGAGGGAGACTGAGGGCGACAGAGGGAGACAGACAGAGGGAGGAGGGTGACAGAGGGAGGGAGAGAGGGAGACAGAGGGAGACCAAATCACCCTTGGGTGGTGTGGGCATGCTCGCTCGTCAGCAGGTGGACTGTGTGCATGTTGACAAGGTTTGGCAGTGCGTGAACCACCCCTTTTTGTGTTGGAAATCACTGGGCCATGTGTCAATCTGTGCACGAGTAGATCCTTGCTGCAGGCACAAACCTAACCTTACACCCAGTTTACCCACTCACTGTGTTTGTTAGAACCAAGGCACAAATGCATAAGTAACCTACCTGCATTCTCCAATGGATTTGAAAAAGCACCATTTGCCCACGTGCAGTGCAACACGTCAGGCGGTTCTGCCTCGCTCGCTACGCTCGCTCGCTACACTGCCTTACTGCGTTCCAAAATGATGCATCTACAAAGAGTGTGTCACACACAGGAAAAGTGTTGAAAGCTGTGGCCTAGGGACATACCCATGCACCATGCTCAATGCACAGGGACTTTCCAAGTACAGACAAGGTAGATGACACTTGGCCCTGCAGTAGACAGCACAAGGCACTCCTGTGAACACTGTACACTCAAACACCAACTCCACATGCCACCTCCCTACCACAGGAACTCACATTCACTGTCATGCCAGCATGCACCATGAGGGGATAGACACATCACCTGGTAGACCCAATGACAAATCACACCACACCCAACAGCATGCCCGGTCACACCCCACCCCTACACAAGCACACACCCCCGGGGCATCCAACGGAAATTGCCACTCCCACAATGGACACGTGACACAACAAGACCAATCCATAGCCAAATAAGCATCCTACCAGTCATTAGACAGGCCAAATAACCAGGAGTACATATCAATCTGTCCCCCGCAACATACCCATCCACAAGTGCACTGTGAGAGGAATGCTAGCCATATCCAACTACCCAGAGGAACTGTGCCAACTTGAATATGTATGAAACATGGGTGTCGCATGAAACACCATTCACATTGTCTATCTCTCACACACAGGGCAACGTCATGGATCTCCCCCCGACACTGGGGGGGAAGAATCACAGGCCCAGGCTCGGCGTGAAGATGATCCCACCGGTAGCGACGACTCTTACCACTCCGTGGATGACCCCGACCAACCTGGCCCCTCTGGTGCCCAAGCCCCTGCAGCACCTGCATCAGGTACAACTGTGCCAACCACCACCCCAATTCCTGCCACATCCCAGGATACACCCAGGAGCCCTGCTCGCACCGAACAACACAGCCAGTCTGACCAGGAGGGACAAGGTACTCCGGGCACCCAGGAGGAGGCAGGCGACCCCGCAAATGCCAACCCTCAGGGGTCCCGTAGACCCGATGTGCCCACAACGGCAGGCCAGGCTCGTGTGGGCAGGGGTGGTGGGGGTGGAGGCAGGCGGAGGCGCGAACCTGACCAGCCAGCTGAGTAAACCTGTATGGCACACGTACGCAACATCCTCGACACATACCGGCGTGACACCAGGGGCATCAGCCAGGTTGTGTCGACCCTCACAGACATCAAGGGGACCCTCAAGGAGATGAAGACCCTGCAGGCCGAGCAACATGCCAGTCAATGACAACACCAAGGATGGATGGAGGCAAGACTGGCTGAGCTCGTGGCGGTGCAAACGTACATGAGCCGTTGACTCCGTCGGATTGCCGAAAACATGGGCAACCCTCCCTGTGCCACCAGGCGAAGATCACCACCAGCCACAGGGAGGGATCAGGAGGAGGAGGATTCGTCCGACGGAGCATCACAAACATCGTCACGGCCTGCATCTGAGGGTCCCCGGAGGAAGGTGGGTCGTCCACGCAAAAGACCTTGAGAGTCAGCGGATCATCACCATCTCCCAGGTCGCCTGGCCTGGCACCTGGTCCTCTGGCGCAACAGCAGCACCTCATGCAATGACATTCTCTGCCACATGGACTTGCTGGTCACAGTCTGACCAATGTTGACAAAGACTGTGGCATGGACTCTGATGACTTCCAATGGCAAGGATACCAACTCCCCCTGTGAACTTTCGATTCTAGACACCCGGCGAGCACCTCTTTACATCCCCCCAAACACGTACCCCACCACTAATAAAAATCATCACAATCATGAGATGATGCCGTCATTTTGCATTATTCCATTACATGTGTGTGTTGTAATGTCAAACTATGCCTGAGTGTTAAAGTAACTCCAGCCATCCATACCCTGGGATCTGAGTCTGGCACAGGACACACATGGGTCACAATGTATCATCCAATACAGACATGGAGCACCATACTCACCCGTGATGGGCTCAACCAGCTGAGGGGGTGCCTGCACAACCGTGCGGACATACCTATTTCGTAGAGCATCAGTCATGCGCATAGGTCAGGGCTCATGTGGAGTGTCCTGGGGTGGGAGTCCCAGGTATGTGTAGCCAGGTGGGAGAACTATGTCCTGCATGCTGGAGTCAGGTGGATGTGGAGAATGGTGGCCAGGCCAAGGTTGGATGCATGTAGATGGCACAATGGGGTCCTGGATGACAGTCCCACAAGGTTGTGTTAGGGTCGTGGTCGTGGGCTGCATCCTGAGTGTGGGTGTGGATTGCAAAGGTCATCCTGCAGCTGACAGTGATCCATTGCAGCTATCTCTGTTGGACGGTGATGTGGCTGAGTCGCCGGATGTTGAAGCAGAGCTGTGCAGATGCACCCTGGATGTGGACAAGTATCATGGGAGTTGTAATGTACTTGTCCGTAGAGGGCAGGGTAGGATTTGACACGGATGTTGTAGTGGACCTGGGGGATGGTCTGTCTTGCCTTGAGGTGGATCGAACTGGGGATCATGTGCATAATGCAGAGTGTGCTGCAGCCTGAGGTACAGATGCTGGTGATCAGCATAGCACATGTGAGCAGGCAATCCATGATGCACACCAGCTCATGTGCGTGGCCACTGGGTGCTTGTGCAGGGCCCTTGCGGGTGGGACACAAGCAGTTGAGCCACCTGTAAAGGGACAATCCGCAGATGATCACCTCAGTCCTGTACAAGTCCAGCATCAGGTGGCTGATGTTCAGCCATCTGCCAATGGATCCCATGCATTATTGAATATGAGAACTGGCAAGGACTGCATCTTTGGGGAGGGTGAGGAGCACCTGGCTGTCAATGGCACACGAGATGATGATGAGATGCTGTGCGCATATCATGGTGTAGAGGGGGATCCTGGACACATTGCAGACTGACACGCTGAGACATGATACATCTGCCATGTGTCCGACAACGACACCATACTACATGCAGAGGCCTGGAGTACCACTCCCATGGCCTTGTCGGGGTACAGAGCCGGTGGGGAGTAGGAGGGACATGACCTAGTTGGTGTGACAGGGCCTGGAAGGCGTGCCAGCACTGTGTAGGCAGTTGGAGTTGCACACTCATTATGCAAAGGTGTCGTGTGGGCGCTTAGTGCATGCCTGAGTGCATGCGACAGATGTATTGGATGGACATTGCTTGGTGGGTGGCCTTCAACATCATGGTGTAGCGTGATGTGGCTCATGCAAGGACATGAGGCTCGTGCAATGTGCACGTAGCATGTGCACACGGTCCAGCCTTTGCCACCGCAACTGTGTCACACACAAGCTGATTACATCCAAATGAATGGGTGGAGGGAGGAAGGGGGTGCATCTTAGAGGCGTGTGTGTGAGGCAAAATATAGAAACTCTGTGTGCCCTTGCTGCAGGGCCTGCAGCAGCAGGCGGCATGTCCTGAAAACCATGGCACAAGTTGCACACAAAGACAAGGATGTCAGAAAGGACTACTGCAAAAGGTGTATGTTAAGGAAGGAGTGTCTGGTTCAACATGGCACACACAGAGACAATGGATGCACAATCAGCAAAGTGGCCGTTGTGGGGATAGAGATGCCAAAATACTTACACAGCCATGGACTTCATGCACAATACAGATTCTAATCCCTGACAAACAGCTTGCATCTTGCTACTCTACACATAGACTCATATGCACAATCTCTGATAACTATGCCAGACATGCCGCATGCACAGTGGCAAGAGACCTGCATTGACCGAGATGAGGCACCTTGGAGGCAGAGGGACACCTTTATTAGTCATGTTCGCACGAAGGCAAATGCATCAATATTAACAGATGCACAGGTCATGTGGATGAACATGTGGGACCTACACTGGCACCCCCCTTTGCATCACAGATGCTGGAAATCCATAGAACTGGCACACAAGTGATGGGTTTGAGCCAAACACCCCCTGCTGCTCACGGAGAGGCTGCTATTCACCATTGAGCCTCTAATGGGGATGTCCCACACTATGTCAACCCGGTGCATCCCGTATGTTTCCGAGGGCAGTGTTACACAAATTGATGCCTTCATCACAATCCACAATCCCATTACAGATGACTGTCACCAAGTGTGACTATTAATTCATGTGAATCCAACTCCATGTCATGTGCCCCATGGTGATTCAACATGTATGCAAAGTAACAAAACATGCACAGGAGCAGTGCACACACATTCTAAACAAATACCACACCCAAAAAGCCGTGCTGCATCCCTTACCCAAAGGAGAATTTTCACTTGTCTGTGCATGTAACGCTGATTCAGCACACTTTGCTGTACTCATGAGGAATAGCAGGAGCCCAACGATGCCACCAGCAGACAGCATGCGCAAATACCTGGGTATGAGAGACACACAAGAAGTCAGAAAAAAGATGCTCATCCGCAAGCATGGGTATGTACTCGACACGTATAAGGTTGTCAACATGCTAGGTGAAAATAGTGTCTGAGCTACAATTTGGTTAATCACATCATCACTCGAGTGACACATCCAAACACACCTCTTACTCACTTAGCATACATGCAGATGGACCCACACATTGCAACACATGCCACACAAGGCTCAATGCGTGCACACTCAGACACTGGAACTCACCATTAAGCGAAGAAGTTGCGTATGAGCCGACTCCGGATGTCCTCTTCCTCCTCCTCCTCCCCATCACTTGCCTCGTGACCAAGCCCTTCATCCTCCATGGGTGGATGTTCTTGCTCATCCGGATCCAGGATGAGTGGCACAGCTTCCTCCACTGCCATGTTGTGCAGCATGCAGCACACGAGGAGGATTTTGCAGACCTTCACCGGTGCATATGGCAGGGACCCGCCGGTCTTGTGGAGGCACCGGAATCGGCTCTTCAGGAGGCCAAAAGTCCTCTCAATCACTCGCCTGGTCTGGCTATGGGCATTGTTGTACCGGTGATCGGCAGCCGTTCTGGGGTTGCGAAGAGGCGTGATCAGCCATGGCATGTTGGGATAGCCAGAGTCCCCTACATGGAAACATCATGGACAGAAGTGGGTCAGGAGCAGCAGTAAGATATAAGGATACCGCTAAATACAGGACTAACAGAGTATACCCACCAACAAGACAAGCTCGTTCGTTGCGCAGCTGCAGCATCATTTCAGGCACCCTGCTACGCCTCATGATGTAGGCATCGTGTGCTGACCCTGGAAAACGAGCACAGACATGGGAAATCAGCATGTTAGCAAGACACACCACAAGGGCATTAATGGAGTGGTAATGTTTGCGGTTCCTATAGGCTACCTCCTGTGCCTGTGGTGGTACCAAAGCCACATGTGTCCCATCAATGGACCCAATGATATGGGGCATCACTCCCAGGGCATAGAACTCACCCTTGATACCTGTCAACTGCTTACGAGTTGGGAAATGTATAAATTCATCCAGGTGAACCAACATGGCCTCTAAAACATCATGCAGGACACGGCTGAACATGGTCTGGGACATGCCACCAACATCAGCTATGGTCAATTGAAACGTACCCGTGGCAAAGAAATGTAGGGCTGCCATCACCTTCATCTTGGGTGTCAGTGCAGTAGGATACCTGTGTAGCGGTTGGAGGTGTGGTGCCAGCCTTGCGGTCAAGTTGTCAATCAACGGTTGTGAGAAGCGGTAGCGGCGTATACAGTCACGTTCCCTCAGGGCAGCCAAGTCTGGCATTGGTCGGGGGAGAGGCGGTGCCCTGCAGTAAATTTGACCAGATAACGATGAGTAAGAACATTACAACAACAATGTCAATGGACTGAGCACATGTTCAACAGCTAATACACATATGCTACATTCAGAGTCTGGTCTGTGCAATATATACAGGACACGTATGCCAGCCAGGTGATACTCCTACCAAGAGCCAGCTACAAATGTGGGTGCTCAAGGTCAACATGACATGGCATGAAACTAGCTGTGGGCCAGTGTAAGTGAACAGGCAGATGCATTACAGGAGTGACAGACATCCACATATGTGCAGAAGAAGGATGTTTTATCATACAGACAGGTTGCGGAACACTAGAGGCACAGGTCACATGTCCTTGAAAAAGGACAAACCACGCACCTTGCCATGAAGGGGTACATGTCAATACTGATCACACATACATTGGGACTACGCAGATATGTCCTTGTCTCGCAAGTCCATGTTCGATGCATACATACACACGTTACGTCTGATTCCACATGTGGCCTGGTGTGCGTAATAGTGTGCCATGCCCATCTACACACAGACACATGTTGGATGCAGAAACTGCTGATGCATTTGACGGAACAACAACAGCAAGCTCATGGGAACACATGACACACACATGACATAGTCACATCGTGATACGGCGGTAGTTACATCTCAGGTGTAATTATCCGTGTACCTGGCATCAGGGGACAGTTGCGGGTGTTGGTGACTGTGCCATGCCAGTGATGCAGTGCTTGACTGTCCCCAGACACTACCTCCTCTGTAATATTTGATATCAAGTAATTTGCTGTTGTGTCCTGCTCTCCATTGTTACCCAGTGGCATGGTAGGTCAACCAACTGTGTGGTGCAGGGCCTACATATGTGCCTAGTATTGTAGATGTTACTCATGTTGCTTTTCATGCTATGCACTGTGACCTATGTATTTTGGACTCATGTGTCATATGTATACAGGTGTCTGGTCATTTCCTGTCTCTTCACCTTGCACACAGCATCGTCTGGGGAAACCGAGGGAGACACTGGCACGTACGTCGAGGAGGGATCCAGCACCGGTTCAATCAGTGCTGGGGAGTCTGGCGCAGCAAGTGGCACGGAGGCCGATGGGAGTGAGGCGGAGGACCTGTCCAGTCCCACCACCGACTATGGCGCTGAGGGGTCCGAGGCTGAGCTCCCAGAGGGGGCGGAGGCTGCTCTCAGAGCTGAAAGCAGCACTCCATCTATCGCAGCCCCCTCCATTCCCATCACCGGCATCCCACTTGCTCGGGTCCCTTGTGTCCGTGCTAGGCAACGACAGGTGCGTGAGAGACGGCAAGGAGATTTATTTAAAAGGTGAAGGGTGCACTTCCACTCCGGATCATTCTGTAGTGTGTAGGCACATTCAATTGCATGGTGCTTGTGATATACACGCTCCTAATTTAGCATGTATTCTGAAAGGGACTGTATCACAACGAGTAATTTCTGTAATAACGTCCTTTTCCCACCCCCGCATGGCCGGCTCGATGAATCCATCTGGCCTTCCATTCCAACCTTGAAAGCAGAGTTCAACAAGATGAGCAGAATAAGGGCTCTATTGTCTCAAACAGAAGTCGCGTTGACTTCATCCCGAGAAACATTTGTCCTTGACGTACCTAACACGTGCACAGAGCGCTTTTGTACACTGACCTCCCACAACATTTTGGGACTCTGATGCAGACTATCTTTAATGCCTCGTCAACAAGTGGCCTGGCTCATTTTTTTTACATTGTGGGATCCGGCCTCCTGACCTCCTTCAAAAATATTTTTGGTCTGATCCCCGCATTTTTTCATTCTATTTTTACCAGCGTCTTCGGAGGTCTCCCTTTGCTTCTCGCCCTCGTAGCTGGGGTGCTATTATTTTTCTGCGTACTACGCTATGGCTGCACAACTTGCGTTACAAGACAGCATGCCCCAGCTGCTCCATCTTCATAGCAAGATGCTTGAATACTACGGCACTCTGCCGCTGGCGACCTTAAGCATTGCCTATGGATTGTCCTTCCGGTTTCCCTTCTTTACCTGCGTGCAACCTGTCTTTCTTTGCCTAGATTGTCCATTCAAATGGGCTTTGGATTTTAGCCTGTCGAACTCGGTGTCTCCTGAGCCGGATTATGATTGAATGATGAGCCCCTTAGTGGCTCATGAGTTGGACTGTTCTAGCGTCAGTTTCATGGCCTGTGGAGCAGCACATGGAGTCCTGGGGACTTGGGACATCGGAACGGATGCTGCTGACTTCTTGGAGAGAAGTTATCTTGAGGAACCCGCCTGTTGTCCTCATATGGTGCTAGAGGCTCCAGTGGTCGAGGAACACGTGTGGATGGCCGACAATTTTGTAGAACGTTCCGATGATTTCCTCTTGGAAGCTGTTGCAACTTATTGTGCTTATACCTTGATGGATTGACTTTTGCCCTGCTCATTTAATGGTGCATCCATCGATGTTATATTGTTAGCCCTTTTACATGTTTTTTTTGTCTGACACATCGTTTGGATTTAATTAGTATTTCTAACTTTATCACCTACCTTATATGGACTTACAGTTCATGCCCTTGGTTCCATTCTATCAAACTTGAACTCGGTGTTCTTGAGTTTGCGTCCCTGGTGGTTATTGGTCCGAACAAAGGGGGGGGTGTATTGAAGATGACTATCTCCCTGTGTACAATGCTAAGTTAGCACAACCGCGTCAGATGTTAGATAGCCATCTTGCCGCTTTTGCTGCTTTTGCACGCGACACTGTACTTGCATGTTATTAATTGAGAACTGCTTACTCGACTTTGGTTCACATGAGAACTGTCTGTTGTTTAACATCCTTGACGGTGAGCAGCGAGCTTGGTCTGTACATTGTGTAAAGACACTGACTGGGTCAGTAGACGGTGCATGTTGTTGTGTGCAGGTTGATCGTCCCACTATTTCGCCATGACATGCACGCAGCTGCAGATACCTGTATGACGAGTGCTTTCAATATTGCAGTGCAGCATGTGTTTGTTTCATTCGGAAGAAGAGCTTTCGCAGGAGATGAGACTAGCTGATCCTGTGATGTGATTCCACTAAGCTGATCTGTACGGTAGGGGGTCCCCCATTCACGCCTAGAGACCTTCTATTGATCTAATGATACTACTTTTAGTTGACTAGCAAAAGGAAGGTGGCTGTTTCCACTGTCATTTTATTATGCTTGCTCCATTCATTTTCGATTGGATTGTAACAATGCAGATGGTTCTGTCCGTGACCATTTGTCTGCTTATGTTGGCCAAAGTACTGCATGTTAGGACGCGAGGTTCATTAAATCAACTCTCTCAACTTGACCGTGTCTTTGTTTATTCTGTTGTGGACTGTTGTAAGAATGATTGCGAACAGGTATTTCTGATTCCCACCATTCCTGAGAATCTTCTAAGTCGCTTGTTCTGAGTTGTCTATACATTGGGACCGCCGAGCTACACTTCGGCTAACGAATGGGACACTGAGCTAGTCGGATAAGGGGTTCTGGGTTCTGAGGGGAGTATTTGGTACAGCAAACATGTTCCCTTCGTGCCAGCCACCGCACCCCCTGCCCCTGTCTCCCCTGCTGCCGTCAATGCAGAGTCTGTGGACATTCTGCGCCAGTTGCATGTTGGTCAGACATCTCTGCTGAGTGTCCCCCATGACCACACCACACTGCTGACACAGATGGTGTCATACATGGAGGACATGTCAGCAGCGATGTCTGACCAACGGATGTTGCTGAACTCCATGGAATCATCGCTGATGGCGGCAGTGGGTCTCCTGCAGCGCTCCGTCCCCCCCCTACCCCTGCACCATCCACACTTCCCACTCCCATGCCTGTCCCAAGCACACCCTGACGTCACCATGCACGCACCCCACCAGACACAGCCAGCACACCACCAGGGAAGGCCAAGCACACAACTCCTGTCACGCACACACAGGGGGGAGTAGGCACAGCCACTGGGTCAGGGGCACACAGCAGCCACGCAGTCACAGTGGGAGTCCGCAGTCCTCACGACCCACTGCCGCCAAAACAACTCCCCTTGGCTCTCCTGCCCAACAGTCGGACGATGAGTCCTTCATGGCCAGTCTCTCCCTCAGGCCCAGTGTGACACCACCCCGCAAGCGTTTTAGGGATTCCCGGGCAGGGTAGTTGAGTCTCCCCTCCTGTCCACACACTCCCCCAGTAGCGCTGCAACCCATCCCTCCGCCCCCCCCCCTCCTTGGGGCCTGTGGTTCCTTCGGGTGCAGGGGAGATGCTTGAAGGACTTGCGAGCGTGTGCAGCGCACTGCTAACCATCACCTTTGGTGCTGCCCCACCCCCTGTGGTGGAGTCGTCCGTCCCTGCACCCACGACACCTACCCTTGCCCCTCCTGTCCCTGCGGTGCCTGGTCCTTTCCGCCCACATGATGCCCCCCCTTCTGTGGATGATATGGAACAGTGCACTGTGCAGCTAATCTAGGGGAGAGGCCTCCCAAAGTGTCCCCCCCAGGACTTCGCATCTGGGGTGGACTATGGGCCTTGTAAATAGTGTACTTTGGCAAATACTCTTTTGAGTGCTGAATGAAGCATTTTGTTTTTCATTTGCACACTATTGCTTTTCTGGTATTGCTGTTGGTGCTGCTGCTCCCTGAGTTGGGGTGGTGATGATGTGTTAGGTGTCTGGGAAATGGTGTAGTGTGCTGCTCATGGGGTGGACCCTGGTATCTGCGTGCCATCACAAGGTCTCTGCATATCATCTCTGGTCATGTACGCTCTTACTGTATGGTGACATTGTCCCAAGGTGTGTTCCTTCCTCTGTGGCACCTGACATCTTCCCTGCAGGGTGTTTCCCAATTGTTGTGCTGAGCTGTGTCTACATTTCCTTGGTGTGTGACGGATCCCTTCAACTTTGGCCATGCATGCTCAGCTATGACTCCACCTGCATCGTTTGTGGCATCCTTGGTGGTCACTGTACTTGTGTATGGTGTATATTGACATGACTTCATGTGGACATTTGCCCTTTTACGCACTATGCATGTGTGTACTCCCTGCCTCGCACACATGTGTTACGTGTTCTGCAGGGTCTTTGGGCACCTGAATGACAATTGTGGGCATTGTATCTGTGGGGACTCAACCCTTTTCCTTCCATGTGAGGACACATCTTGTCGGCTGCCCCAGCACCTGTACATCCCTATCAGTCCTGGAATGTGCGTGACAGTGTGTGTTCCCTTAGGATCTCTTAGTTTCTTGGGGTGGAACATGAGTATACAGTCTTGTTGCATGCTCTCAGTGTGTGTATTGTGCTGCCAGCGCCAGGGGTGCGTGTGCATGTGTCATTTGTCATCACACACACATGTGGTGTGTCATGCAGTGGGGGAAGGACATCCACCCTCATGGGAGTGGGACACTGCTGTCAGTGATGTGTTGTCATGACACTCTCAATATTGTCGCACATTGTGGATGCTTCATGCACCCATGGTGTTTTGCTCATTGTAGGATGGTGTACACGCCCCCATGTCTCTGTCCACTGCTGGGAGGCCTCTGCACCCACCCCTCCTATGTCTGGGCACTGGTGGGAGGCCTCTGCACCCACCCCTCCTATGTCTGGGCACTGTTGGGAGTGATAGGCACCCACCCCTATGTGTCTGTCCACTGGCGTGGTACCGCGTACCCACGCTCTGTAGGGCTGGGTACAGGCCGTACCCCTATGGCACCCCGACATTGGGGGTACGGGCCGTACCCCTATGGCACCCCAACATTGGGGGTATGGCCCGTATCCATGCTCTGACGGCCTGGGTACAGGCCGTACCCCTACGGCACGCCAACATTGGGGGTACGGCCTGTACCCACGCTCTGAAGGGCTGGGTACGAGCCGTGCCCCTACGGCACCCCAACATTCTGGGTACGGCCCGTACCCAGCCCTTCAGAGCGTGGGTACGGGTCGCACCACGCCTACCCCTACGTCACCCCAACAATGGTGGGACGGCCCGTACCCAGCACTTTGGAACATGTGTACGGGCTATACCGCCATTGTTGGGGTGACGTAGGGGTGGGCGTGGTTCGACCCGTACCCACGCTCTTAAGGCGTGGGTACGGTGCGTAACACGATTGTTGTGGTGACGGGTCGCGTCCACATCCACTTCCGTTGTGGCGGGACGCAGGCCTTGGTGGACACGCCCCCACCCCCCGAAGTGACCAGGCCCTGGGGGTCATGTATGTACAGGGCATGTATGAATTTTAACTTGGGTGGGGTTATGTTTCCTGCCCCTGCCCCCACCCCCTTTGGCCCTGGGTGTTGTTATGACCTTCTGCGGCGTCTGCGTCGGTTCCTGTACACCAGGTCGACTGCTATGAGAGCCGGGATGACACGTAGGTTGGGGTCCGTGGCTGTCCGTCGCGTACAGGTGCTCCTTCTGCACGTCGTCCGGATTTCCCGGCAGTTTTTGGCTGCCGTAAAATATAATCCGTGCGGAGTGACGTGGACACAAATCGTACTTGCTGGTTCGTGAAACGCTGCCTGACTCCGTCCGGACGTCACGTCCACGGTGTTCCGGTTCGGAATTGAGGGTATTTTTTTGTCGGTCGGTGGTTTTTACGAATCGTACGTAAATTGTATTTCAGGCCGAATCGTACTTGTGGGTTTGTAAGGTGTTTTTCCCGGGTACGAGTCGGACGGAGAAAACGCTCCGTCCGACGGTTCGTACCGGGTTTTAACGGATCGGAATCGACACCTAAATAGGGTCTTAAATAAAAAACTTATGTATTCATTTGTAATTTGACTTTCTGTCTGTTCCTTTTATTTTCAGTCATGAAACATTCAGACAGCCCTAGAACACATTTAAAAGTGCTTTATATTTGCTTTTCGAAGTACGCACAGATAAGTGCTTAAAATATCTGCAACTTCAAAATAATGAGCTGGCAACCCTAATCATAAGACTGGAAGTTTGTTGCAGGATCAGCACATTATTTATTTCCTTCACCCTCGATTCCCTGATTTAATTCAATAGTAGCAATAGTTTAACTTATATCTGAAACCCTACGCCCCGTCAATAACATGCTGATTAACTTCAAGTGTCTTGGTTTTCATCCTGCATTCAGACAACTCACTGCTCATTCTCACCCTTCGCTTTCACACTCACCCTGCACTCACAGCGCATAGTTATGGTTTTCCCGCATTTGCCACAAAATCCATCGTCTGCTGTATAATTTGCAGAATGAAAAATGCAGCAACACATGTTACCTCACAGTGGAAGGCCCTTTCTAAAGGTTGACTGGTCACCTTTCTGTTGCTTATTGCTATATGTGGGTGTAAATGTGGTACTTATGAGGGGCAATAAAGGCCAGGACAATGTTAACAGGTGTAAAAATAGCAAAATAGTGCTACTTGGGGCTATCACAAAATATGCAGCATAATTTGCCTTTGCTTGCTGCAGAATTTAGTCAACCATGCTGCATAATTTGGTCTTCTCCTGCCGCATAATTTCAATGACCCTGTTTATAGTGCTATGAGGTCCCAGCCTGTGGCAGAAAGCACTGTGAATATGTAAGTCATTATTTTAAAACAGTATTTACATACTCTAAGCTAGGCTGCTGCAACATGATACAGTGATTGAGATAAAACAAGTTCTTACAAAACATACTTTTTAGTAATAAGTAATCAAACTGTATCAAATGCAGACATTTTTGTAAGTGTCTCCGCTATTCCAGATCCCAGCTGATAACTCCTTTACATTACATCTTAAAAAGAATAGATCTTTGCCACCATAAAACTTTAAGCAGATCCACTGGAATTATTCAGCAGAAGAGGACAACATTATGCGGAAGGTTTGACTAAATTATGCAGTAAGAAAAGGTAAATTATGCGGCACAATGTGCCACATTTCCTGTTAGCATTACTTCATTATTTTGTCATTTTACCTCACGGTAACACTGTCAGGGGAAATATTGCACCTCATTAGTACCAGTGTAGCACCCAAATACAGCAGTAAGCAACTACAAGATTACCAGTCAGTCTTTGCAAAGGGCCTTCCACTGCTCCTGAACACTTTGTCACGCTTTAAGTAACTTTTGTTCCGTTTGAGCTAGAATCAAGTTTTTTGTTGCTGAAATCTGCAGATTATGTAGCAAATGCAGTACACGATAATTATGTGGAAAACGCTGCTGCAGAAACTCAAAATTCCATAGTTTCTTTTTTAACTCTCTGCACTACCACCCACACTTCAATTTCAGACAGAGGCATCTCAAAGTCAGTATTAACCATTATGGGGCAGTTTTTTGTGAAAGCTGAGTCCATGGGGTAGCAGGTAGAAGGCCAGCAGGGTTGCATTCAGATGCAGAGCCCTAATCCTCTCAATCCCTGGGGGCCTCACAGTAATGGTCTAGGAGACAGAGGAAAGGAGCGAGATTCATAGATATTGTCAAAGAGAAGGCCCAGAATAGGGAGCACTGTATGCAGACTCATTTTTATGTTTACAAATGGCGAGAGACCGCTTCTTCAGCGAGATACCCCAAAGAAGGGGACAATATAAGTGTTTTTCTTTTTTTTTAAAAGGTACATTAATTAGTGAAGCTGGTACTGCAGCCAAGTGTGTAAGTGGCCACTGCTGGTTATCATAAAGGAGCAGATGCAGCAGGACTGGGGCCCAGGGATTTGGGGGGCTCACTGCATCACAATTATGACTGTCTACCTTTAAAAAAAGGGGCATCAGAGCTTATTGTCCTTTCAAGCATTAGGACAGAGGTGATGATCCATCATGGAGGGGAAGAGGTAAAAAAGGCAAAGGAGATAGCCTGCTACTCAGGACTGCAGTTATCATTAGTGAAGCAGGTATAGTTGCATTGGGGTCAAAGAGTGTGAGGGGCTCACAACACCCCAATTATGGGGAGCAGTTTGTTTGGGATATCTGTTTTTGTTTGATGCATTTGCTGTTTTATAAGTCTCATATTTGGTGCAGTTCATAAGCTATTGAAAAAGTATTCCTGAAATCATCTCATAAGCCCCGCTCCCTGCAAGCAGCCAAGTCCCTTCCGCTCCCCCAATCCTTGTCATAAAGTTTTGAAGGGGGGCCTGAGCTCAAAACATTTTGCTTAGGGGGGGCTCAGAGTGAAAAAGTTTGAAGACCTCTGCCCTAGGTGTCTAGTTTTCAAAAATGTACAAGTTTGCTAGGTTTCCCTAGGTGCCGGCAGAGTTATTGTTCAAAATATACAGCTAGGCACTTTGCCAAAAAGGGGTCCGTTTTTACTCTGAAAATGTGGTGTGTCCACATTGCGTTTTGGGCCGTTTCCTGTCGCAGGCACTAGGCCTACCCACACAAGTGAGGTACCATTTTTCTCTGAAGACTTTGGGGAACGCGGGGTGGGTGGAAATTTGTGGATCCACGCAGATTCCAGAACTTTCCACCACAGAAATGTGAGGAAAATGTGTTTTTTTTTTACAAAGTTTTAGGTTTGCAAGGCATTCTGGGTAACAGAACCTGGTGAGAGCCAGTCAAGTCACCCCATCCTGGATTCCCCAGGGAGTCTAGTTTTCAAAAATGTATTGGGTTGCCAGGTTTCCCTAGGTGCCGGCAGAGCTAGGGTTCAAAATCTACAGCTGGGTACTTTGGAAAAAAAGGGTCAGTTCTCACTCTAAAAATGTGGTGTGTCAACGTTGTGTTTTGGGCAGTTTCCTGTCGCGGGTGTTACATTGAAGAAAGTACTCTGGCAGGTAAGTAATCCAGTAGCCGTAGGTATAATTAAGTAGGTTTATTAGTCATATAAGGTAGATGTTAAAGAAGGCCCCACCGGGAGCAGCATCCAGCTGCTCAGCCCATCTCACTCAAACTGACCACACTTCAAACCATGCATTCACGAACATTCCGATGACATCACACACACAGGCTGAGCAGCAGGGAGAAGGAGAAGACAAGAATATAACACATCTCCCTCCTTTAAACAATGAAAACAAAAGAATACAAGAGAAAATAAACACAGTAAGCCCTGACGATGACAAGGTCAGGATTTCAAATAAGCATAAACAAGAATGTATGAATAACTATAAATAAAATTTTGAAATAGCAATACAGCACAATGTAAGAACTCAAACCGCGGTGAATAATTTAAAATGGTATGATTAATAGTATCACACCCACATAACAAAACACCACTCACACTAAATTCAAAAGAAAGATAGGACGTCACATCTCGCACAAAACATGAAGAGAGGCACAATTTCACCTAGCACAAACCCAATGCAAAAACAATACATGACAATACAATCCAACACTTCAATGCAGAAACCTCACATGACAACTCATCCGACAATAACCAATGTAAAAACATCACATGACAATACAATCCAACAACTTAATGCAGAAACCCCACATGACGACTCATCCGATATTAACTAATGCAAAAACACCATATGACCATACAATTCAACAGTTCAAGCTGACACACAAGAACATTGCTGGAGCAGGGTTTTCTATTGAAAATTTATTGAGATTTAAACTCCAGTTTATGTTTATATGTCATAATTAAAATTACTGATAATTAATTGTTAATTATTAATTTTTTTGAAGTTTCTGATTAACCAACATTACTAATGAAAGAATTACACGTGGGAATGCGTTTATGTTGCTTTATTAATACGTGAACTAAGTTGGTGAGCGAATTAATTAAATAAGTGTTGTTAAAGTGCTATTTGTTTTGTGTTTGCGCTTTTAAATAACATGCTTTAATGCTTCTTTATGTCGCAGATGGCTAGTTAATTACATACACATAAGGGTATTAGTGGGTATTAGCTTAAGTTGACCAAAGTGATGCAGTACTCAAAGTAGTTCTGTCACAGACACCTTGTAGGTGTATTCATGAAGCCCTCACCCACCAACCTAGTTGGTGGCATGCTTCATCATCGGGCCCACCCAGTGACACCTAGTATGTCCCGGGTGTGCTACGACGCCTGATTACAGCGGAGCTGGTATATTGCTGAGAGTGCAGTGAGGTTGGGTGAATTGTGATTTAAAACGGCTTGGTGGTGGTCCCAGTACCCAAGGGTAAATTAAATTTTAATAACTGGGCCGACACCAGCGGTTAAAAGTAAGGCTACAGGACGTGTAAGGGTGGAGAGTTACTGCCCCCTGCGTCCTTCAGATGGTCGACATGTTTCAGCCTAGAGTATTCTGGCTTTCCTCAGGACCGTTTTTAAAAGGGTGTGGTGAAAATAAAACAGACTTAGTGTTGTGGTACAGACTATGTGATACACTCACTAAGGCGTTTTTCTATGTGTGAGACGCAGGGGGCAGTAACTCTCCACCCTTACACGTCCTGTAGCCTTACTTTTAACCGCTGGTGTCGGCCCAGTTATTAAAATTTAATTTACCCTTGGGTACTGGGACCACCACCAAGCCGTTTTAAATCACAATTCACCCAACCTCACTGCACTCTCAGAAATATACCAGCTCCGCTGTAATCAGGTGTCGTAGCACACCCGGGACATACTAGGTGTCACTGGGTGGGCCCGATGATGAAGCATGCCTCCAACTAGGTTGGTGGGTGAGGGCTTCATGAATACACCTACAAGGTGTCTGTGACAGAACTACTTTGAGTACTGCATCACTTTGGTCAACTTAAGCTAGTCTTCTTTGTTTAATCACATATAAATCCCTCGGGGACATGGACTAGCTTTCTAGTCCTCTCTCTCCCTCTTGTTACACACATTAGTGGGTATTAACACTGTTTAATCATTACAATGTAGTAACGTTGTTTTGTATTTCTTTTAATTAAGATGGTCCGTTTTGGCCTAATCCAAGATGGCCGATATTTACAGCCTGCATTTGAGTTGCTGAAATACGAAGAGAGGCCTTGCTGAATATGGTTAGAAACCACCTGACTTCGGCCTCTGACTGTATTAAAAGTTTCCGTGAGGACAGCAGCTCCAGGCATGCTGCCAGTTGCCCTTGGAGAAGAATAAAGCCACAATGAACTCTGATAAACTTGTGGTGGCTTCACTATGATTCCGAGGAAGAGCATTCATGGATGTAACATTTTTTTAGCTTGAGCTTCCTTCTTCCGTGTTTTTATTTTTGTGATTTTTGAGAGCGGAGATTTTCTAAATGTTGCAAGTCAACATCCTTTCCTGCTCGCTCTGCTCAACGGCTCAACGGACGTTTAGAGTTTGTTTGTTACTTTCAATTTGTTAGTTTCCCTATAAATATTGTTAGACTAGAGAGGGTCTAAGGCCACTTCTTCCCGAACCTATGCTCGAGAGGATCGACGCTGATTGAGAGGACGGCGACTCGGGAGACTTTACTGAGAGACCTGTCCTGACCCAAATGACACTTAGCTAGAATAGGTAACTATGAGAATAATGATTTCGCTATTGATTGATTTTCTTTTGAACTAATTTGGATAAAGATAACCTTTGTTTGAATTACAGTGTCGGGTGGTTATTTCTTTGTCATTTATTGAGTTTCAAATGTATTTCCTATGTTTAAATTCATGACTCAAGACAGTTTCTTTAGGTTGCATTGACCTCGCTTTAGACGCAGATTGTTTAGGATTTCTCCTGTATATTCAGTGTGGATAGAGTAATAGAATGAATGTTAGTGTGATGGGCCCTAGCGTATGATGAGTGTATGTGCGTGTGACTGTGGAATTACTCTGTCCGTGGAAGTAGGGAGAATTTATATGTTCCGATCTGCAGCAGTTTCCTGGTAGCAGTATGATGGTTAGATTATTGTCTTGATCTGATAGATTGCTTGTACATAGGCTTTTGGATTCATTGATTTATTGATTGATGTTGATATATGTACTAATACTATATGTTGAAGTCGTCGTATTGAGTTCTATGTAGTGTGTACGGCTTCTGGAATGTGGGGAGCTGGTGACGGTTCCGTAGTAGGGCAGAGGGAAGTGAGTGCTGCTCTCGGGAAAGACGGGATTGTTGGCCCTGTATGTATGCGGGGGAAAACGTGTGACAATTGAAGTTGCGCGTCGCATTGTCTGGGTTCGGAATCAGTGACATCGTCGTGTGTTACTATTAGAGACATATTTTCAGTATAAAAGGAGTGCATATGGTAGCGAAGGTTATCTGTGAAACTCTGGTCTTAAGTCCCAGGGATCCGTAAGGTTTGCCATTAAAGCTTATCACTGGAGAAGTAATAGGTATTCTCTGAGCTTGTTTGAAGGACTGGGCAGAGGTAAGCGCTGCTTGGTTAACGTGTGTTATAATTCTGTAGTGGGACAGACTATTTGCTGTTCTCGGGAAAGACAGGATTCTGTGTGGGTGTACTACATTTTCTGGTGTGAAAGTGCGTGAATGTATGAGCATTTAGTTGATTGTGAGACTCTTTGGAGCATTCCTGG
The DNA here is from genome assembly GCF_964204655.1 of Triturus cristatus. Lineage (NCBI taxonomy): Eukaryota > Metazoa > Chordata > Amphibia > Caudata > Salamandridae > Triturus > Triturus cristatus. The sequence goes on along the minus strand of NC_140584.1, from coordinate 84,523,335 downwards.
AGGAAACAGTTAATGGATGCATGTTAGAAGGGCAGAGTAGAGGGATGTGCTACTGTGTCAACGAAAGTAATAATTCCGTGGTAGAGCAGAGGCAAGCGCTGTTCTAGAGTGAAGCGGGATTCTTGTGAAAAAGACTTTTCTTTACTATTCTGTGGTTAGCGAAGCAGACAATGGAGATGTTTATATGTTGTAACTAATAGATTTTGTAGAATCTGAAATGAAGTCTACTGAGAAGGCTTTGTAAAGGAGGGGTAGACGAGTGACAGGAGACAGGAGCGACTGCAGCGACTACTGACGTCAGAGACAAACCGCGCTGTGATTGGCCAGTGAATTAGAACAGTGCTCGCGCTGGGATTGGTGCGTTGGTGTGAGCCGCATAGGGATTGGAAGGAGTACAGGGTGACATAGATGCTCCAGGATTGGTGCGTTAGTGTGAGTCGCGCTGTTATTGGACAAAAGATCGTACAGTTGCGGAAGGGATTAGAGAATAGTGGTAAACGCTAAAATGTATTACCAAACGGAGGAGAAAAAGAAGAAATCCTTGTTCGGTAAAATTAAAAGATGGTTCGACAAGGATAAAAACATAATAACTAGTGAAGGTGAATTGTTACCTCCGACAAGAACTCCTGCATCCTTCATGGTTGCAAAATATGGGTATCATACCTGTATTTGGTTAGACAACTGGGCTAAGTACACTAAGGAGGATGGTGTTTTAGCATTCCCGGAACATGGTTCATTTAATCTGGCCGTGTTGAGAAATTTACGGGAAAAGATGATGTGTCTAGAGCCTAGACCAAGGCCGACACAGTTTGAGGCGTTGGTGGAATGGGAAGATGAGGTGCATGAGCGAGTAAAGCAGAGGAGTGGAGGTAATTATAGGTATATTTTTGGGAGGAAATATGATCGTGAAACTCATCATGATCGAATGAGGAGATGGCGAGATGCTAGTATGTCAGAGGGATTATATCCTATGAGAACTGTTGAGGAAGCGGAAGGGAGAAAAGGTGCAGAAAAGGTACCTGATACAGAAGTGAGAAGGTATGGGGCTAATGATTATGAGGATGAGGTCTTGGATGATATGATTTATAAGAGACCACCTCCATATAGACCAGAACCAGAAGAGAGAACGCCGGTTGCTACTCCCATAAGAGATACTTTACGAATTGTTAAAACTGAGATTGTGATACCTGATTTGAAAAGTGGTAGCTCTTTCACGGAAAGGGAGAGAGAGAGAGAGCGAGAGAGAGAGAATCAAATCGGTGATGAGAAAACAAGAGAATTAGCCAGAACCACATCTGAGCTGACTGAGAAAATTAGAGAGCTGACGAATAATCTAGAAGCTGTTACAGTACCTGTAACCATAGGTCCGGTTATGCCTATTTTTGATAAGCAAAGAATGGGTGAAAATGGTTTGACAGTTCCCTATGTAGGAAATGGTTTGGTTGGTTCTTGTTCTTTGGAGGAATCAGGAATGAGGACGGGAGAAAATAATTTGAGACAGTTGAGACATGACACATGTAGTGGAGGATCAGATGTACAGCCTAGTTCAGGATTGAATACTGGTTGTATGGGAGGAACGATTTTGGAACCACAGAGGCTGGCAGAACAAGTGGGTGCAGTGAAGAGGTCTACAGAAATAACAGCTGAGGATTTGAATGACTGGTTGAACGTTCTTCAGAAAAAGGATAAAGATTCACAGGCAGTGGATGTAGCCAGGTTGCGCATAGAACTGGAGGAACTCATAGCAGGGACAATTCCTACAGAAATGTTGAAAATTCATCATGATGGAGAGTTGTTATTCATGTGCAAGAGTATCACCTGGAGGGCTAAGAGTACACATGATAGGTTAAAAGGAATAGCGAGTGAACTAGGAGTTGACATGGATAAAGTGAAAGCTTTGCAGAAACCTTACAGGGTGGATTTCTCTGATAAGGACATTGAGAATCTAAATTATGTTGGCAGAACAGGGCAGATTAAGGAAATGATTGCCTTATTGCGAAAATGGGGTGATGTGGAAAAATGGAAGGATAGGTGGTACAAGAAAAGGGAAGATTCAGTGGACAGGACTTACTCAGCTTTTCCTATGAGAGAAAAAGAGAAAACAGTGGATGCTTATCCTATGAGAGAGATTCCTGGAGGAGGATATGTACATGTCCCATGGACTAGACAGGATATTTTGTCATTTACGAATGATTTCCCTCGACTGAGAGAAAAGCCCGTCGAGTGGTATAGGCAGGTAGACAGGTTTGTGAAATTGTCAAAAGTGCTGTGGATTGACCTGAATAGTCTGTTTTATATAATTGTTCCAGCAGACTTGTGGGCAGAGTGTAAAATAGTTGTAGATTGGCCTGCAAAGGAGTACCCAAGAGATCCGAAAACGGGAGCACCAGACCCGGAGGTTATGAAAAAGTATGAGCAGGTTATTGTGTTCCTGAAAAATAAGGTACCCCCGAAAGAGACAGACTGGGTTAAGATAGATCGAACACATCAAGAAGCAAAAGAATCAGTTCATGCTTTTTATGAAAGGCTGATACTGGCTTTTAAACAGTTCAGTGGAGATGAACACCTGGGTGATAAGGATTTGAGTCATTTTGTATACAGATTTGTATATGGCTTGAGACCTGAAATCAGTGAAAGGATTCGAGAGCACGCAGTTGATTGGCAGAGTAAAAAGATTGATGAAATCTTGAGACATGCAAAGTACTTCAGTGATGAGATTGAGGCAAAACAGAGGAAGCTGAAAGAGAAAGCAATGTGGGCACAGGTGAAAGTTGCTGAAAGACAAGAAGCACAGATGGTGGAACAAGCAAATAATCCAGGAAATAGGCCCAGATATGGTGCAGGAAAAGGAAAGGGGAATTTAGAGGAGGCCAAGAAGAAGTTCCCATGTCACAACTGTGGACAATTGGGGCATTGGAGATCCGAGTGTACCAATCCACCATTAGTGAGTAATGAGAATAAATCATTGAATCAACAGGTGCAGAACGAGGGGTGTAATCATCAGCAGCCACAGCAGAAGGTTGTCAGACAGCAGAGTCAAGAGCCAAAACCGCCCTTGCCGCAGAATAGAGGGTCCCAAAAGTATAACCAGGACTCAGGATTCTACAATGATGAGCAGGTAAACAAACCAAGACGTACTAACCCGGTACAGCAGTACTGGTTAAAGAATGAGGGGAGTGAGTCTGAAGGGGACTATTGACGGTGCCGAAGAGAGGAGGAAGAGTGCATACTTGGTGCAACTCTAGAAATAGACCAGGCAGGACCATTTGTAGATGGGAAAATAAATGGGGAGAGTGTTACTTTTTTGGTAGACACAGGAGCGACGAGATCAACTGTCAGGTCAGCAGATATAAGAAATCTTCCTCTCTCGGACGAAGCAATCCAAGTGGTTGGTGTAGCTAATACACAGATTAAGACTCGTCTTACTGAACCAGTAAGGGTAAGAATAGGGAAATTTTCAGACATGCACAGATTTGTAGTCTGTGACACTAGTCCAGTGAATTTGTTAGGTAGGGACTTATTGTGTAAGATGAATTGCACAATTTTCTGTACTCCGGATGGAATAGCTTTTGAGACACCAGATGAGGATGTTCTGTACAGGATGACTCTAGATAATAGAGAGAGTGAAATTGTTGGTACGTATGCTGTGTTCAATCCAGATGATTTGCCTCAAGAGTTGAGACACACAGTGAAAACAGCGGTTTGGGATTTTACTGGAGAAGATGTGGGATTTATGAATAATGTAGATCCAGTGAAGATTTCAGTGAAAGAGGGAATTGTTTATCCTAATATCCCACAGTACAGATTGACACCAGAGATAATTGAGGGAATAACCCCTATAATTGACAAGATGATTCAACAGGGTGTTTTGAGAGAGTTACTGAGTAGCCCGTGTAATTCACCGATAATGGGGCTAAAGAAACCTAATGGAAAGTTCAGGATTGTACAAGATTTGAGAAAAGTTAACAAAATTGTGGTGGCATGTTGTCCCATTGTGCCAAATCCGTCAGTGATTTTGTATCAGATTCCTCATGATGCTGAATGGTACACGGTAATTGATTTGTGTCATGCTTTCTTTTCAATTCCATTGCATCATGACAGCCAGCCGATTTTTGCATTTCGGTTTGGACAGCGTATTTTGGCATGGTGCCGTATCCCACAGGGGTATACAGAGAGTCCTTCGATATTCAATCAGTTGTTGAAGAAATCATTGGAGAGTTTGATCATGCCTGAAAGCTCAGTACTAGTGCAGTACATCGATGATCTACTTGTGGCATCGAAGACACGTAAAGCTTGTGAAGTAGATACCATAGCTTTACTGAATCATCTGGCAGATGGAGGGTTAAACGTATCTCCAGCTAAATTGCAATTTTGCAAGAAAGAGGTGCATTATCTTGGACACAATATTGAAAAAGGTCTGAGAAAGGTGATCGATGACAGGATCAAAATTATCAGAGGAATGAGAGCCCCAATGACCCAGAGAGAAGTGAGGATGTTTCTGGGAATGGTGGGTTATTGTCGTCAGTGGATAAGTAATTTCTCCCTGATAGCAAAGCCATTGATTAAATTGACCAAAAGTGAAGTGAAAGACCCATTGGAACTGAATGCAGAACAAATGGCAGCATTTGAAGAGTTGAAGAGCAGAATGTGTGAAGCTCCTGCTTTGGGAATGCCAGACTATGAGAAAGAGTTTGAGTTGTACTGCAGTGAGAGAAATGGTTGTGCACTTTCAGTATTAATTCAGAAACATGGACAACTGAGAAGGCCAATTGCGTACTTCTCATCAACACTTGACCCCGTAGCTGTGGGTTTGCCAGGTTGCCTGAAAGCAGTAGCTGCTACATGCAGAAGCTTGGAACAAAATGAGGGTATAATAATGGGATATACTGTATGGGTATTCGTACCTCATGATGTGGCAATTCTTTTGACAAGAAGCAGGACTCAATATATGTCACACAGTCGGCTGACTAAATATGAGAAAATTATTCTGGGAGCATCAAATGTGACTCTTGAGAGATGTGTGAATGTGAATCCAGCAACTTTGTTGCCAGATGCAGAAAATGTGAGTGTGGGAGATGATGTTGATCATGATTGTTTGGATGTGCTTGACTACTGCACAAAACCCAGACCAGACATAAGAGATTTGCCATTACCTGAGAGTGATCATGTGCTGTTTGTGGATGGATCATGTCTGAGAACTGATGATGGTGTGCTGAGTGCAGCATATGCGGTGTGCAAGGTTTCAGAAGTTATGGAAGCTTCGTCTTTGAAAGGAGTAAGATCTGCTCAAGTGGCTGAATTGGTGGCATTGACGAAGGCTTGCAAGATTGGGAAGAATCAGAGAGTGACTGTGATGACTGATAGTCAGTATGGATTTGGAGTGGTTCATGATTTTGGCCAACTTTGGCTTCAGAGAGGTTTCTTGACGTCGAGTGGGACTCCAATAAAGAATGCTGAAGTGATTGGAAAGTTGCTTGAGGCGATACAGCTGCCTAAAGAACTAGCAGTTGTAAAATGTGCTGCTCATGGACAAGGAGATGATTTTGTTTCTCTTGGTAATCGTTTTGCTAATGACATAGCACAGTATTGTGCATAGAACAATCATTCGATTAACCGGGGACGAGAAAAGGAGATGTCTTTTTGTTCTGTGATGTTTACTAATGTCCTAGAAACATGGGATGAAGTGAAACAGTTGCAGGATGAAGCAGGAGATGAGGAAATGAGAGATTGGATCAAGGCAGGTTGTGCCCCAAGAGAGACAGATCATGTTAGGATCTATAGAGATGGAAGACCAGTCATGCCTAACTCGATGCTATCAACAATGGCAAGAATGTATCATGGCCAGGGACATCTGGAGAGGGACGCAATGATTAGGTCCTTTAAGCAAACCTGGTACAATGCAAACTTCAGGCTGATTGCAGAAAGCATCTGTCAAAGATGTTTGATTTGTCAGCAGTTCAATACAGGAAAGAAGACAGTGGTAAGCCTAGGAACAATAGGCAGAGAAGGAGGTCCTTTTACCAGAATGCAAATAGATTTCATTGAAATGCCCCAAGTGAATAGATTGAGGTATGTTCTAGTGGTAGTCTGTTTGTTCTCAAGATGGGTGGAGGCCTATCCGACTAGGAGAAATGATGGAATAACAGTGGCAAAGTTACTGTTAAGAGAGTTGATTCCTAGGTACGGGTTCCCAGTGACAATTGAGTCAGACAGAGGTGGACACTTCTACAATGAGCTTATGGGTTTAATTTGTGAAGCATTGAGCATACAGCAGAAGCTACATTGTGCATATAGACCAGAGGCTTCTGGTGTTGTTGAACAGATGAATGGCACAATCAAAAACCGAATCGGTAAGATGTGTTTAGCCACTGGAATGAAATGGCCTGATGTCTTGCCTCTAGTGCTAATGACTATTAGGTCTACTCCAGATAGAACCACAGGGTTGAGTCCACATGAAATATTGATGGGACGTGCGATGAGACATGCTTTCGTGCCTGTCAACAAGTTGATGACAATAACTGATGACATGATTTTGGATTACTGTAAAGGCCTGGCTGACGCAGTTCATTCTGTGTTTCACCAGGTTGGAGAAGACGCCACCACACTTGAAAAGAAGCAAGCCCATGATCTGAGTCCAGGGGACTGGGTGAGGATAAAAGTGCACAGAAGAAGAAATTGCTTGGTTCCAAGGTGGGGAAGGCCAAGACAAGTTATTCTGACTACGACAACTGCAGTAAAGTGTGCTGGTGTGAAGAACTGGGTTCATGCAAGTCATACTCTGAGAGTTCCGAATCCAAAGGATGGGACTGGTAAAGAGTATTTTGAAGAGTCAGATTCCAGTGATGATGCGGAGACTGAACCAGTGAGAAGAAAAAAGAATCCTGAAAGGGGGGAAGGAGAAAGAGAGTCAGGTGATTCTTTTTTCTTTCCGAGAGAGACTTCAAGAGAGACATTGAGAGCCTCAGAGGAGAGATCGGATTCTGTAAGAGTGCCTGAAGTTCCAACAAGCAGTGGAGAAGAAAGAGGAGGAAAGAACAAATCCACAGAGACTACATCTGATTCAGATGAGAAGGTTGAAGATTCACCTGAGATTATTTCTGAAGAAGTAGGGTCAGTAGAAGATAGAGAGGGACAGATTGCGGAAGACCCCCGAGGAGGTGTAGGGAACATTCCTGATAAGCTAGGTGAAGGGACAAGTAGACAGCAAGAAGATTGCGTGTTGGAGACCCGAGGAGGGACAGTAGCAGGGAAATCTCAATCGGTGGGGAAGAAGTCTGTGGAGCAAAAGAAAATTGTTCATGGACCAGAGGCAAATGAAACAGAATCAGACCAGAGTGAGAATTAGAAATCAGAAGGTCGAGTTCTGAGAAAGAGAACTTGGATCGGAGAGAGAAATAATAAAGAAGTGAGACCGAAAAGGAGTGTAAGAGGAGATCTTTGGCCTAACAAGATAAAGAGGCTAAGGTACAGACTTGACACGAGCAAGTGCAAGTTCAAGTTCATCGAAAGCCGAACAGGTGAACGAGGTGTCGAGTCAGAATCAAGCAAAAGGTGAGAAACAAGAAGAATCAAAAGAACCAGAGGAGATCAAGAGAATCAGAAAACCTAACCAGAAGTATAGGTCACCGGAATGGACGTATGTGGCACTGTCTGAAGGAGAAGAGGCAGAAAGTCAAGGAAATCCAGAGGGGACCGTACGAGAAGTGGTTGAGGAGGAGAAAACTGTTGGAATCCTGAAAGTTATCTTGACTGACATTGGAGAAGAGTCAGATGCTCAGGATGTTGAAGATCTGATACAATTTGATGTTGCTGAAGAAGAAGTAAAAAGTGATGAAAATCCAAATTGAGTGAACTAAAGGAGTCGCTTGGAGAAAAGTTAAAAAAAAAGAAATCTAAAACTAGCAGATTGAAATAATCTAGTGTTCTAGTGTTTCCAGTAGTGGAGTAGAAGAGGCTGAGTCAAAAGACACTGCCAAAGTAGTAAAATGGCTAACACAGAAAATAATAAAAGTAGATGTGCTTTCTTGAAAAGTTGGTGTAGAATGTGCTGCTGCTGTACAGGATTATTAATGCTGTTATGGGGTGTACTTGCTTTACTAGTTACTTTTAGAATTACAATAGACACTTTTGGAATACATACTGAAAATGTGACTAACATAGAGAAGAGTTCACAGAAGGTAGTTCCAACTAGAATTAGTAACATTTACATACATAAGGATAGGTCAATTAATGATTTTTCTAGCAATGTTTTTTCAAAGTTATTGTACGAATACGTGAAGACGATGGAAGTTAGGGATTGCTACGTCTGTATGCAATTACCTGCATCCGTTTCAGAGGGTGTTACTTATCATCATTTACCAGCTACGTATGGGATTTCATGTAGTGTGCTAAGTAGTGTTTTTTATTTGTTACAGAAAATAGACTATGAGATGTCTAACAAAGATAACATTTTTGGGCAATTACCTATGAATAAGAAGCTGAATCCAGCTAAAGAAGCTAACATTGTTGGTGAGATTTTTATTGAGACAGAAGAATTAACATTAGATTACATTTTTAGAAACAATTTAACTGGCCAGTTTGAAAGAAGAAGAAAAGGCTTTCCTAAACATGGTAGAGAAAAGGAGAGTGAGCATGCATGAAAAGGCAGGGAAATATAAAGTGAGTGAGACAATATGGGATATTGAGATGGGAAAGGAGTTGAGGAATGGGGCCAGTCCAACTTTGGCTTTAGATGCACCACAGAAGGGTAAATTATGCATTACCAGAAGGAAATCCCAATATGATAGGTATTTTGTTGGGACTAGTGAGTGTCATGATACATACTTTATTGCAACAGGATGGGGTTTTAAAGGTGGAGAAGATCCAGTTTTCCCGGGAGTGTATTATATTTGTGGGAATAAGGCTTATTACAGGTTGCCTGACCATTGGTATGGCACGTGTTATGTTGGCCTGGTCTTTCCAAAGATTTTTCATATAGATAAGATAGAAGATGTAGGACAAATTAATTTACTAACACGCTTTAAGAGAGAAACTTGGTCAGAAATTGTAGGTGATATCTTTGGAGCTTTAATTCCAGCAGTGGGAATTTCATTAAATGCATATGGAATTCGGAAACTGTCAACAGTGGTGGATCGCTTATCGACAAGTACCGCTGGAGGGTTTCTTTTGGTAAATACGGAGATGATTGCCGTACGCGCCATGTCTATGCAAAATCGACTTGCCCTTGATATTCTATTGGCCAAAGTGGGTGGAGTCTGTGGAATGCTGAAAGTTCAACATTGTTGCACTTACATTCCTGACGAAAGCAGAGATCTAAAGGTTTATATCAAAAATATTACTGATTTGCATGAAGAATTAGTACCACTGGAAGCTGAAAGTATCTGGACTAAAATGGCTAATAAGCTACTTGCTGTTAAGAGTTTTATTGCTAAGATAGGTAGTACCATTATTGGTAAAATATTACTTCCTTTGACATGTGTAATTGTTGCTTTATTGATGCTTAGATTAGGGTGTTTGTGTTGTAAAAACAGGGGAGGGAAAAAGAAAATGATAAGACAGAATACTGAAAAGAAACAAAAGAGGTCAAAGAGAGACCCACAAGAAATAGAATTAGAAGAATTGAGGGAGAGTGTTTACTTGGAGTCGAAGAGAGTCTGGTGTGTAGTGTCGTAAAAAGACATTTCAATTTCTCCTAAAAATGGGGACAACATTTTTTTTTGGGGTTGGTTTTTGTGGTGATATATATCACCAAAGGGGGGATTGCTGGAGCAGGGTTTTCTATTGAAAATTTATTGAGATTTAAACTCCAGTTTATGTGTATATGTCATAATTAAAATTACTGATAATTAATTGTTAATTATTAATTTTGTTGAAGTTTCTGATTAACCAACATTACTAATGAAAGAATTACACGTGGGAATGCGTTTATGTTGCTTTATTAATACGTGAACTAAGTTGGTGAGCGAATTAATTAAATAAGTGTTGTTAAAGTGCTATTTGTTTTGTGTTTGCGCTTTTAAATAACATGCTTTAATGCTTCTTTATGTCGCAGATGGCTAGTTAATTACATACACATAAGGGTATTAGTGGGTATTAACACTGTTTAATCATTACAATGTAGTAACGTTGTTTTGTATTTCTTTTAATTAAGATTGTCCGTTTTGGCCTAATCCAAGATGGCCGATATTTACAGCCTGCATTTGAGTTGCTGAAATACGAAGAGAGGCCTTGCTGAATATGGTTAGAAACCACCTGACTTCGGCCTCTGACTGTATTAAAAGTTTCCGTGAGAACAGCAGCTCCAGGCATGCTGCCAGTTGCCCTTGGAGAAGAATAAAGCCACAATGAACTCTGCTAAACTTGTGGTGGCTTCACTATGATTCCGAGGAAGAGCATTTATGGATGTAACATTTTTTTAGCTTGAGCTTCCTTCTTCCGTGTTTTTATTTTTGTGATTTTTGAGAGCGGAGATTTTCTAAATGTTGCAAGTCAACATCCTTTCCTGCTCGCTCTGCTCAACGGCTCAACGGACGTTTAGAGTTTGTTTGTTACTTTCAATTTGTTAGTTTCCCTATAAATATTGTTAGACTAGAGAGGGTCTAAGGCCACTTCTTCCCGAACCTATGCTCGAGAGGATCGACGCTGATTGAGAGGACGGCGACTCGGGAGACTTTACTGAGAGACCTGTCCTGACCCAAATGACACTTAGCTAGAATAGGTAACTATGAGAATAATGATTTCGCTATTGATTGATTTTCTTTTGAACTAATTTGGATAAAGATAACCTTTGTTTGAATTACAGTGTCGGGTGGTTATTTCTTTGTCATTTATTGAGTATCAAATGTATTTCCTATGTTTAAAAATCATGACTCAAGACAGTTTCTTTAGGTTGCATTGACCTCGCTTTAGACGCAGATTGTTTAGGATTTCTCCTATATATTCAGTGTGGATAGAGTTATAGAATGAATGTTAGTGTGATGGGCCCTAGCGTATGATGAGTGTATGTGCGTGTGACTGTGGAATTACTCTGTCCGTGGAAGTAGGGAGAATTTATATGTTCCGATCTGCAGCACATCACCTAACCACCATCCCTCATCCAAACCAAAAATACCCAAAATATCACAAATCATGCCAGTTGGCCAGACCAGCACAAAAAGCGATAAACAGGGAACCGGAACTAAAAGAAGAGGCGCCCCTAAGAATAACAAGGACAGGAACGCAACATTTCTAAACTAAACACACACAGCATGGGGTATAAGACTCCTCAAAACACGTAGGTTAAATGACTATTCAAACATATATCAAGGCAAAACACACTTTAAAAGGTACTTGACCCCCAGTGCACAGGGTACGCGACTCCCCGAAACGCGCCTAGACAAAACAACAACACACTTTAAAGGGTAATTGACCCCCGAAACGCACGCCTAGGCAAAACACACTTTAAGGGGTACATGACTCCCCAACGCTCACGGGATACATGACACCTAGAAACGCACGCCTAGACAACACATAACACACTTTAAAGGGTATTTGACCCCCAAAACGAACGCCTAGGCAAAACCACTTTAAGGGGTGCATGACTCCCCAGCGCTCACGGGATACTTGACTCCCTGAAACGCACGCCTAGACAAAACACATGACACACTTTAAAGGGTAACTGACACCCCAAAATAAAACTAAATAAAGACATTGTGACTCGTCAAATGCAGATGCTCACGCTAACCAATTGAACCAAGCGCGAACATCATGGTACTAGGATATTAAACAGTGCCAGTGTTGTTACAGATCTGCACCCACGCATAACTTAGAAAATACTCAACATGCATATCACAGTGGCTGCCAATGCCAACATGTATTTGGTGATTGATCAAACCACTGCCAAAACAAGAAATGATCAAATTCACATTTAATAGCTCTTGCAAGACTTTACCACAGTACAATATACATTAACAGTGCATATTTTACTCTATGTTTTGGACCGTAACTATAAACATAATAAACTAAAATAACAGAAAGTAGCCACCGTTGTCGTCACTGAAAAAGTTGCTCTAATAAAATCCCACCAGTAAACAAGTTGAAACAAAACTCAGTAGGATCCATCAAAATCCACAAGATGGCAGTGTTGACGAAAATTTAATAATGTAACTGTTTCTCACGTTATTATAAGATAAATTAGGTATGTTGCGATCTACTAGGTAAAACCAACTTGACAGAAGCCCCTTCTCTTGTCTATTTTCACGCCACACATCGCATCGAATTCCTTTGCAGCAAAACATTGAGGCAGAAGTACCAAGGATCGGAGCTTAGGTTACCTGACACATTTATGCAGCGCGCATTGCAGTACCAAATTGTTCATTGACATCCTTCGCAGTGGGCAACATTGCAGCTCACACGGTTTTGGTACACTACTTATTGGAGCTCAGTGCTTCACTGATGTCTAGCTCAAAATGGCGGCACGCTGAATGGACGCATGCCGGGTGGCCAAGGCACGTCTATGAGTGACGACGTCAATCGGAAATGCAATAGTAGTGGAATTGCTGCGACGTCAGAGAAGATACCAGTCCGTGCGCACGGTTGTTGTAGAGCAGGTAAGGGCGCGTGGACCATGCATAGTACGCGCCTCCGTTTTCAAAAATTGCACAGTTTTGAAAAATAGCAACTGACCACTACTGCTTTACACAAAACAATTAGTTAAGTACTTTAACGGTATCGAAAAAGAACAGTCTCAGGGTGTCAATTGCCGGTACTTGCAAAGCATCTCCCAGATTGTTTTGACTTGTCTGCAGTGAATTAAATGGAGAGGGAAAAAAAAGGGAGGCCCCATGTTGATGAAAATGACAAATAAGCAGCCAGTTCATGCAGCGGAATCAAATAATTCTGTGTATGCTTCCCACATGTATGTAGATCGTTAGTAGAAAGGAAATTCAGGCATAATGATGTTCTGGAGCAAACTCCGTTGATGAAAGAAAAACAATCCAGAGAATAATGCAGGCCCTTTGACGACAAGGCACGTAGATTAAGCATCCTATGTTTAACATGTGCAAGTTTCGAAGATAACATTTTCCACAGCGTATTTTAGCAATTAGAAACGCTACAGCAGTAAGCAGCCAAAAAGTCCAATGTTTGCGGGTTTCAGATTTCAGGTCACACTCTGTGAGATTATTATCATTATTTTTTTTTTCTTTTTTTAAGGTGAAAATGTCAATAGGCATAAGAGGTTACAAACCCATTGAGCCACACAACATCCAACGCCCAAAGCATACCTCTGTAGGCTGTCTGTTATAAAAGACACCGGTGGGGCATCCAAGGCGTGGATTAGCTTTGTTATTCAGGCTCAGCTGGCTTCGCTTAGGCGCTTGTGCAGTTTCATCAGTTCCTTAGGTTTTCGCGTGGTTCTTTACTTCCAATCGTCGCCACTGGTACATTGAAGAAAGTACTCTGGCAGGTAAGTAATCCAGTAGCCGTAGGTATAATTAAGTAGGTTTATTAGTCATATAAGGTAGATGGTAAAGAAGACCCCACCGGGAGCAGCATCCAGCTGCTCAGCCCATCTCACTCAAACTGACCACACTTCAAACCATGCATTCACGAACATTCCGATGACATCACACACACAGGCTGAGCAGCAGGGAGAAGGAGAAGACAAGAATATAACAGCGGGCACTAGGCCTACCCACACAAGTGAGGTACCATTTTTATCGGGAGACTTAGGGTAACACAGAATTGTAGAGCAACTGTTATTGCCTTTTGACTTTCGATGCTTTTCTACCTTCCAAATGAAAGACAATGTGTAAAAAATAAGTCATTTTGAAAAATGACCTATAATTCTCATGCTAGTATGGGTACTCACAATTTCGGAAATGTGCAAATATATACTGTTTCTAAACTCTATATTTTGTTCCTATTTCATAAATACATAGGTGTCTTTCATACCGATTTTTCCATGTGTATATTTTCCCAAATGACTTGCTCTATACCCGGTACATAATAAAAAACCATTGCAAGACGCTGCTCAGTTATTGGCTCAGGGTTCGTCGGGGTCTTGGTGAACCTAAAAGTCCTATATATCCCCACAACCAGAAAGGTCCAGCGGATGTAACAGTATATTGCTTTTAAACAGCTCTCATAATTTGAAGAAGTTACAGGTGAAAACGTTGGCACAAATGACTGCTTTTTTCAACTAATTTTCAATTGTTCCTATATTCAACTGTTAGTTTCTATAGAGAAACCTTGAAGGATCTACATAAATGACCCCTTGCTGAATTCAGAATGTTGTCTACTTTCCAAAAATGTATAGCTTTCCAGGATCCATTATTGCTTTCATTCTAATTTCTACCATTAACTGGAAGAAGGTTGAAAGCAGAAAAAATAGCAAAAATAGGCTATGTCCCAGAAAAATGCCAAAACTGTGTAAAAAATGCTGGTTTTCTGACAAAAGTCTGCTTGTCCTTGAAAGCTGGGAAGATGGTGATTTCAGCACCACACCCCCTTTTTTGATACCATTTGCAGGGAAAAAACCAGACGCTTTCATCTGTAGCCCTTTTTTCCCATTTTTCCAAAAAACAACAAAATGTTGCTGTATTTTGGCTAATTTCTGAGTCTCCTCCAGGGGAATCCACAAACCCTGGATACCTTTAGAATCCTCATGATGTTGGAAGAAAAGGACGCAAATCTGGCGAGGATCCCTTATGTGGTCAAAAAGTTACAGGGGCCTAAGCGCAAACTACCCCAAATAGCCAAAAAAGGGCTTAGCACAGGGGGGGAAAGGCCTTAAATTCGTTATTCTTGACCACGATATTCTTGCTGTTGATATTTCTGTGTCACTTTGTTTGCAACTCGATATTTGTGTAGGTCGACATTTACAAATCGATATTTTGTCTAAATACCCCCTCTGCCGGTGTCCTGGCTTACATGACAGTGAATGGTTCTGCTGTTACGCAGTGTGTATTCCATCCAGACAGTGACAAAACAGGGACTAGATGTGAGAGTATGGGCCATTCTGCCAGGGTGGGTGGGGGAGAGCTGTTCATTGCCCTTCTTGCACTTAAATGGGACTTGCCTTCAGCTCCGGGTGAGTAGTGCGCTATATAAATGCTGTGATTGATTGATTGATTGAGCATACACAAAATAACCTGACACTAATCTTTTGTCACCACAGACTTCTTGAAGCCTTGACAGTGGAAGGAAAGAATATTCAATACCAGATGTGGGGGTTGTCAAGGGAAGTCCCCCCCCCACTTCAAAGGCTGGTGCGGGAGTACATATTAGACCCTCGAAACACGTCTTCAGTACCCTCTTGGACCTGTGGACATTACATAAGTAGGACTGCCTTGTTCCCCAGAGGATTGCCCTGCTGCTACCGGAAGATTGCCCTGCTTTTGAGGCCTGCCTTGTCCCACAGGAGACTGCCATGCTTGCTGCTTAAGGCCTACCTTGCTCTCTGAGAAGGAGGACCAGACCTGCTCTCTTAATTGCAAGCTTACTTGAGTGACTCTTGTTCTGAGCTAAAGGGGAAAAAAAGTTTCAGAAGCCTGCCTGCAGCTGCTCAGCTGAACTGCTGCACTTTACCTGCCTGGACCTCCAAGTGGACCTGCCTGAACCCTGATGGTCTCTGCTACAGTGAGTGCCTGATCTCCAAGAGGGGCCTTCCCATGTTCTGTACCCATGGCTGGCAGCAGACTTCCCTCGTCTTCAAGAAAAGGAGAAATCCTACAGTGTTGGGCTCTTGGCGACTGAGATCTGGCCCGTTCATGCTCAGAATTTAATGCCCAGGACAACCGAAAATGTGAAGCTCCAGTGAACTCGACTATTTGTGCTACACCAATAACAGACCACGATGACTACCAATGGCAAGTTCCAGCAATGACCGTCCGCGACACCTGATTGGATCTTCACGCAACAGTGAAGACCATCTACGATGGCAGGCCTGCTCTTCGTGCTATATGGATGACCGACTGCAATGCTTTCCCTGCTCCTCATGGTCTTCTCCACCGCGGACAAAATTATTTGCGCCAGACTTTGAAAAGGAAATTCTTTCAGTGGGACTATCCTGGTCCCCGTATCCGGCCCACGATTCACTGCAGTCAGCCTGAACTTGTGACTTTCCACCGGTCTAGCACGACTAGATGAACGTGATTTGCACTTGTGTCTTTAGACACTATGACTACCTAAATCCTTGAAATGTAATATCTCTGGTTCTTGTGATAGGCTATTTGTAGTTGTGGCATAATTTTATTCATTAAAAATGTACTGTATTTCTCTAAATTAGTTTAAGATTTTTTCTTGTGTTTTGTTTTTACTTTGTTACAGCTTGTGTGTTCCGTAAGTTTGCACATTGTCTCTAAGTTAAGCTTGACTGTTTTTGTGCTAAGGTATCAGAGGGGAACCAGCTGTCTCAGGCCTTCAAGAATCTTCTTTTGTCCTTGGCTCATGTCTGCTCTGGAGCTCCCTCCTGCTCCCTGAAGTTCTGCCATGTCAGACAAATCTCTCAAAGAAGCAGTCTCCTCTTAAGGCACTAGTCCTTTCCCCTGGGACTAGGGACTCTGTAAAATGGCGTTGCCAGACTTTTTGCCCTTCTGCTTGCTACTAGAGCCTTGAGTCATGGTTCCAGGCTCCAAGGATCCTTGGTGTTCCCTTAAGGACTTATGTGCTCTTGCTGGGACACAAACCCACTCAGTGAGACCAAGCATTGCTGCATGAGTCCTACTCTCCATCTCTGCCCAGTTAGATGTTTCAAGTTCACTGCCCAGCAGACACTCTACTGGAAAGAGAGGGGACACAGCTAATTTCTATGGGCTAGAAACCCCTCCCCATTCAAAGTCTACCATTACTATGGGTGTGGTTTTACAACATTGTCAGAGTTTACTATCTGGTGCACCTCATCTGGTATGATCTGTCATTGGGTAGCAAGCTTAGGCATAACCATGGTGATGCTGGCACCTGTATCCCTCAGGGCCTGGACTTCAATCCCATTGATTCTTGGCCACTGCCTGTCATACAATCAGACCAGTGGGCCAAGAGTTCACTTTTCACCTCACATATGGAAACTAAGATGGCCTCAGTGTACCCCTTACAATTTCCAGAGACAGCTTCCAACCCCATCTCTACACCTGCAGTGTCTTTGGGAGGGTCACCTGTGGGTGACTTTTTGGTGCACACAGTATCTCTATTCTTGTGCCCTGACTATTTACAGTCGTAGCACACCACTGGCCTTTGTAAGGTTAAACTTATTTCCTAGGTACCCCCTCCCCTTTGATTAGGATGTGGCTCTGGGCTTCCCGATGGGTATCTTTAGAAAACTCTTTCGGAGTTTCTGACTTTTTGATTTTTGACCCCTTCTTTCACTTGAAGGGGGAGCTGTCCTCCTTTCTTGTGATCACCACCTGGGGACTTTTTGGGCACCCCAGTGCATACCCAATTAACATCTATTTTCCCTAGCTCTCTAGGACTAAATAATTTAGAATCCATCAGATATTGGAGTAATTTCTCTAAGGTACAATTTGTAAGTATGTGTTTTTTTTACAACTAAGGTGTAGAGCACCTCATAGGTATCTACCTCGCTACCTTTTATCTAGCCTTTCAGTGACTTCACATAAGCATCTACAAAGTCCACTCATATCTGAATTGAACCATTCTGTGTATTCCTAAACTTCTGTCTGTACTATTCAGGGATTAGACTAAACAGCTCAATGAATGCCTAATTCATATATGAATATGACTCTGACAAATAATCTTCCAGTGTCAGCAGCTTAACCTCCCCACTAATGGAACATGTTCCCACAATAAGGATCCCCAGTGGTGACCACCCACCCTTATCCTGAGAGCCCTCTCATAATATGCTAGCCATTTGTGCATATCATCCCCTCTACATACTTTGGAATAGTAACCTTGGGCAACAAGGGATCATAGGTACCCCCTGCCTTCTTTGTTAGACCGCCTTCTGAGAACTGGAGTAAAGGGGCTAGTACTTAGGGGGTTGACGTTTTAAGCAATAGAGAACAGGAAGGATGGTTAACTCCTTTTGCTCCACCCTTAGCCTTACTTTGTTCAATATCTATCTTACCCCTCTTGCCTCTTTGGTTAAGTCATTTGGTGCCAAAATCATAAAATATGCATATAATACCCAAATTATCTTCTCCTTTGAGGCTTGTGAAAATCTGTCTTTGAATCATTCAAACCTTGCGTAACTGCTGTGTTTGACTATATGCCTCAGAAACAGCTGATGTGTAACACTGATTGGATGGAAATACACTTTTTTGGCACCCTGGTTCCATCCAATATGTTGACATGCTGGCCAGATGGAGCCCCTCCACGAGCTTCTTGTACGGAGGTGGCCAAGAACTTAAGGGGTTAAGTTTGATAATTGATTTCATTTTCAACCTCAGATCAGCACAATGGTTGGAATGTGTTTTGGGCTCCTATGGGCATTTTAAAAGTTTCCGTTTTTTCTGTCTTTTCCTGCCAGGAAAGCTGTTATTTAGACTCTCATTCCCTCCCGCTTGGATTATGACAATGTGCTATATCTTGGACTTCCAGGCCATGCCATTCATAACGTTCAAGTGATACAGAATGCTGCAGCACGACTTTTATTGAATATTCCTGGGAAAGCCAGGATTTTTAAGCACCTTCATTCTTTGCACTGGCTCCCTGTAAGGAAGAGAATCCTGTTCAAAATACTGCAACTGACTTTTCATGCTCTACAGAACACTAGTCTAAGTTACTTGGCTTGTCCAGTCCATCTCTACAGCCCGCCAGGAATCTCCGGTCCTCAAATCAGGCATTGGCAAGCGTGCTGAGAGTGAAAAGGGTAAGGACTGATGCACGGTCTTTCTCCATTCTAGGTCCATCTGACTAGAATAAACTCCCCCTGCACTTGAGGCAGGAGAGTTTGTTGCCTACTTTTAAAAAGAAGCTAAAAACACGGCTTTTCACCCTGTAATATTTAACTTGCCACTAGACTAGTGCCAGGACACTCCTAGGAGCATCTGTGTGCTCTATAAATCTTATTTATGATCAGTCTGCTCTTTGGCTTTGTTGCTGCCATCATATCCTTGGGGCTTCAGTCCCAGCTTGACCTTTTTTTAATCCAGGTCCAGAGTTCTTTTTTCTAGGGCCAGTCTCCTCTCTGGAAGCTTGAGTAGACTAAGTTGGGCCTCTAAGTCCTTGTGCTTCTTCAATGAAGCAGAAATCTTCTCACTCCCAGATGTGTAAGGATGCCTTGAATGAACTGTGGAGGCACACTTGTGTTGTCCCCTTCACCCTCATCATTGAGGAGGTCTCTGCCTACTTCCTCATGCCCACTGTCAGGGGTAATCTCCTCTTCAAGTTGAGCTTGGGCTCTCCTGGCTTTCTGACAGACTCTGAAGGCCTTCACCAGGTCCTCCTTTAGTGACACCCATGCTGATCTTTCTGTCCCTGCACAGCAACCTCAGTTCATTGGTCTTGAGTGTGGGAAGGGTAGTCAAGTCGATCACCATGTTTTCCATCCTTTGAAAAAAAAACTTTTGCACATTTTTTCAAACTTTTGTGAACTTCACTGAAAGTTGGTATACCTCCTGGAAAACGGTGCCTTGTATATATCTAAACTTAGTAAAACATTTGAAACCTTCCTTCAGTGTAGACTATTGGATTTGCAGTGATTTCCAACTTATTAATTTACTGGTACAGCTAAAGCTGAGTTCTGAATCCTACCGCAAGGCACCAATGTGAGGATTTTGGTTTATTATATGTTGTGGTTGTGCGACCTCAACATGTAATACACTCAGAAAACTGCTGTGGGTCCAGCCAGTCTTGTTTATAAAACCTCTAGCTCAAAAGTGGGTAGCTGTGGCTTTGAGCAGCAAGGCTTAAACAAACAAACTAGTGTAAAGCATTTTGGCACTCCGAACAACAGAATAACAAAATCATATAGCATGAAAGAAATCCCACACCAACTCATAAAAATAGATCATATTTTTATGAATTTTAAACACCAAAATGAGCAAAATCTAGAGAGAGGTTCTGTAGATATAGATTTTGTAAGGAGAATGTAAATCTCAGCTTTTTAGTTCAATGCGCAAACAAGCATTGGTAACAATAAAGTTTGGAAACTTTAAAACATTTTGAAGAGTTGTGCTTTCCTACTTCGACCCAGACTGGGTGACAAATTCTGACTGGGAGAAGGCCAGGGGGCCAGTAAGGAGTATTGGGACAGTTACCTGGTCACCAAAGCAGTCTTGAGTACAGTTCCACACGTTACATCAAAACCACGATGGTCTTCAATTGAGTGGTCCTGATGCTGAGGATACAGGATGATGAGGATGCTGAAAGATCCTCTGGGTGCTCTGCGATCAACGGGGTCTTCCTGGGGTTGTTCCTTAGACCATGACAAAGGTGGGTCGACTTGGGCCACAGGAGATGATGTCCCATGAAGTCCTCTTTGAGCCAGTCAATGTCCAGTTACGACTGAGCTACTGGTCTCCAGTCATAGCAAGTCCAGTGGTTTCCTTTGGTGAGGGACAGCGTCTATCTTTGGTGAAAAATCTGCCTTCTGATGACTCTCCCAGGTCAGACAGACTTTGAGTCCAGAGGAGCGGTCTTCATGGCTGCACGTTGGTGGTCAGTGGCGATGCAACAGAAGTGGCTACTGACTAGCCAGGACCTGCTGCTTCTGCTTTTTTAGCCCTGGTGCTGAAATAGGGAGCCAGCCGACTGACTCTTGGATTTCACCTTTCCTGTCTGGGGCTCAGGAGCATTTATTTCTCCTGCAAGGCACAACAGGCACAGTACTCTCTTTTTGCTTGCTCAAGGAGCAGCAGGCATTGTCAAGTGGTTGGGGCAGCCTCTTTTGCTAGGTCAGTCCTTATTCGTCCTTTCTCCAGTCCAGATGTAATCTGCGATCCAGGGTGCCAGGGGCGCCCTATGCATGCACACAAAGTGCCCAGGGGAATGAAGCGGTCAGTAGCCACCAGGTTTCCTCATGCCTGATGATGACTTTCAGATATGTGTGGCATCTTAGCTATCCCAGAGAGCTCTATTCGGTCCATTCTCAAGATTTCTGAACCCCTAGCTCAGTAGCCCACCCTAGAGGTGTGGCTATTTCTGGGCTACACATCCACGGAAAAAAAACAGTTTGGCAACGATTTTCCCCACTCTGTTGCCGCCACCAGCCCGTCTACCTGAACAAAGGGACAGTGCCTCTCGAGTGTGGTTTCCTTTGAAGTTCGCCTTGTGGGCTAACACCCTGTATGACTTCCTGCCGGAGGCAGGTAATGCATCCCTCTGTAACAGGAAGCTATTGTCTTAAGGCTAGGGAGTCATTCAGGCTACTCCCCAGGAAGGCAGAAGGCTGCCTGATGGGCAGCAACTGCAATTGTCCACCAGAAAGACTGTGCTGCAGAGTGGCAACTTTATAAACGTGGCTTTTCCTTAAAATTGACATTAAATTCGACTTAGCCATCATGTCCTGTTGAATGCCAAGATTACTTTGATACCTTGAATTACCTATTTTAGTAGTCCTGTTCAGAAGTTAACAGGGCTGAGATGTCAGCCTGTAACCCTGTACTTGAAATTGGGGCTACTAGCCTTTTCACAGTATAGACAACAATTTGGGGGGTTTTACTGTTGGGACACAACAAATGATATGCCCCACTTGATAATATTCGGATCACTGACCAAATATCGGAAACAAAAATATTGTATGGGCTGAATATTGTGAAAAAATGTGGAGGACCAAAATATTGAGAAGGTAAGTTTAAATGGGTGAGTATAGATGCACTATTCTCAACTTCACATCTACGTACCTTGAAGGTATATATATATATATTGTCAAGTTACATATATGTGGAGTTATATATGGTAACACTTTGCTTACCTATAGGATTTTACCTTCACAATATTTATTTTGTCCACATGATATTTGTTCTCCGATATTTTGGTTAAACACCATGATATAAAGCTTCCTGACTTAGGGGTCTATAGGCCTTCCTTATTGCAGACTAATGTATATTGTTAAGGAAAGTGGTGGCTTTGCCATTGGTTTGAATGGGAAAGTCGAACTAGCAGTTTCAAACTGCTCTTCCAGGCTGCATTTGCAGGCTGCGAGTCATGCTCTACTTTGTCACAGGGTGGCACAATCAGTGCTGCAGCCCAGGGTGGACACTTTAACTTACAGGCTCTGGTTACCACATACTAGGGATGTATACATTAGTTAATGTATGCCAATTGGGGATAGCCAATTCAACATACAATTTGTAAAGGGTTAGAACACTGGCATTAATATCTGGCTAGCAGGCCGAAGTGAACTCTCAGAGTCAAAAAACCAGCAGCATCTATCCAAAACTTTGGGAGTGATCATGCAAAAAGAGGCTTCCCCTTACATTGCCCATCCTGGCAAAAGGTGATAAGCAACTAACCTTTATCCTGACGGTTCTCACCTAAGTGGAAGAACCTGGAAAGGCCATCTGTTATGGCTTGGTTAGTCCCAGGCCTGTACTCCACTGTAAAGTCCATACCCTGTAGGGAAATGGACCACCTCAACAGTTTGGGCATGTCTTCTCTCATCTGCACCAGCCACCTGAGAAGCCTGTGGTCAGTGTGCACTCTGAAGTGAGTCCCGAACAGATAGAGTCTCAGCTTCTGCAGGGACAAAACCACAGCAAAGACTTCCCTCTCAATGACATTCCAACGCTGGTCTCTGGGGAGGAGTCACCTACTGATAAAGGCAACTGGTTGATCCCTACCTTCATCATTTAGCTGTGACAATACTGTCCCAATCTCTTGTTCAGAAGCATCAGTCTGGACAACAAACTCTTTCATGAAATTGGGTTCCTTTAGGAAAGGTACTGGGCACAAAGCTTTCGTTAGGTTGTTAAAGGTCTTCTGACATTGGTCACTCCAGATGACTTTTCTGGGTTGCTTCTTGGAGGCTAATTCTATCAAAGGTGCTACCATAACATTTGACAAATCGTCTGTAATACCCAGTCAAGACAAGGAAGGCTCTGACTTGGCTTTGGATCTTAGGAGCTTCCCAGACCAGAATTGTCTAGATTTTGGCCTAGAGAGGTTGTACATGGCCTCCACCTACTTGGGTGCCGATTACGATCCGGTAAAAAAATTCCCCGTACGACTCGTATCCGGTCTTTTTACCATACGAATCGTACAAGTGCCGTACAAACTGCCAATTACGATTCGCATGGGAAAAAGACCATACGAATCGCATTGGGAAGAATTCCCCACACGTCCTCGGGTCGGAAAATGTGTCCGACACGTCCACGGACGGACGATTTACCGTACAAACGTGAAAAGTGAAGTCCGACCTCGGAATCACGATCCATCCCGTGCGTCCGATGTTACAACCGTATGGAAAAAACACCGTCTGCACCGAACTCCCATAGCAACCATGGAGACATGTGCCCGCATACGCGCCGACCCCCCCCAGCCCCCGTACGTTCGAGTCATACCCCCCGTGTATGTACACCCCCACCCGTGTATGTACACCCCTGTATGTGTCGAACCCCCGTGTATGTACACCCCTGTACGTTCGAGTCGTACCCCCACCCGTGTATGTACACCCCTGTACGTGTCGTACTCCCCCGTGTATGTACACCCCTGTACGTTCGAGTCGTACCCCCACCCGTGAATGTACACCCCTGTACGTGTCGTACTCCCCCGTGTATGTACACCCCTGTACGTTTGAGTCGTACCCCCCCGTGTATGTACACCCCTGTACGTGTCGTACCCCCACCCGTGTATGTACACCCCTGTACGTGTCGAACCCCCGTGTATGTACACCCCTGTACGTTCGAGTCGTACCCCACCCGTGTATGTACGGTGCGTACCCCCAGCGCGTAAAACGTACAGGGGTGTACATACACGGGGGAGTACGACACGTACAGGGGTGTACATACACGGGTGGGGGTACGACTCGAACGTACAGGGGTGTACATACACGGGGGAGTACGACACGTACAGGGGTGTACATACACGGGTGGGGGTACGACTCGAACGTACAGGGGTGTACATACACGGGGGTTCGACACGTACAGGGGTGTACATACACGGGTGGGGGTACGACTCGAACGTACGGGGGCTGGGGGGGTCGGCGCGTACATACGGGGGCTGGGGGGGGTACGGCGCGTACCGGGCCGCCTACTCTGGTCGTTTCGCGCCATACTTCGCTTTTCCGGCACTTTTTGGGTGCCGTGAAAATATTGCCGTCCGGACTGCTGTCGGTTCGAATCGTACTTCCTGGGTCGTGAAACGCTGCCTGAAAACGTCCCGACGTCACGTCGCAGCATTCCCGGATCACATTCGTATGTATATTTTCGTCGGTCGGTGTTTTTTACGATTCGTACGGAAATGGTGTTTCCGTGCGAATCGTAATTCCATGTTTGTAAAGTTTTACGACCGGGTACGAGTCGGACGGAGAAAACGCTCCGACCGACGGTTCGTACCCGGTTTTTACCGGATCGTAATCGGCACCTTGGTGTCCCAGGTAAACAACAGAACCATGCCCAACCTGGCACATACTTTCCTTGATACCCTGCTTGTTGCAGATCTTGAAGCACTTCCTTGAGGTGGACGAGGTGACCCTCGAAGGTGGAACTAAGCACAACAATATCATCCAGGTATGCTGCACTAACCTTTTCCAAACCTGAAAGTACAATGTTCACGAACCTCTGGAAGGTCGCAGGTGCATTTTCAGCCCAGAAGGCATTATTGTAAACTGAAATTAGTCTTCAGAGGTAAAAAAAACAGACATCTTCTTGGCTCCTGGTGTGAGGGCTATCTACCAATAACTTGAAGTCATGTCAAAGATGCTCAGATATTACGCACCGCGGCTTGTCAATGAGCTCAGCACCTCTTGGTATGGGGTGGGCATCAGTTGTGGTGCCTACATTTAGGCCTCTGTAGTCCACACAAAACTTCATCTCAGGTTTTCCTCCTTTTGGGTTTAGTTTGAGCACCAATACCACTTGGCTCTATCACCCTAGGCTCTAGCATCTTGGCAACAGTAGTTTTGATGCATGTTTTGACCTGATCTTACAGTCTGTAGATTTTGCTTTGTACAGGCAAGCTATCACCCATTTACACATCATGGGTACACAAACTTGTCAGACCTAAGATCAAAGAAAGTAGCACAGAAAACTGCCTCAGGAATCTGTACCAGTCTGTCTCCTGTTGGTTTGTGAAAGTGGAGAAGAGGACTACCCCTTCCACTGAGCCATCTTTGACATTGGTGGGAAGGAGATCAGAGAGAGGTTGACTGTCCTCTTGTTCCCTTCAATCTGTCACCATGAACACTGTAATATAAGCTCTGTCATGGTGGAGCTTGAGGCTGTTCAGATGGATCACCCTGTGAGGGTGCCTTGCAGTCCCTAAGTACACTAGATAGGTGACTACCCCCCTCTTTTCCAAGGTAGGGTAGCATCCAGTCCATTTGTCTCGATGCTCCCGGGGTACCACAGGCTCAAACACCCATACCAGCTGTCCTGGTTGGTACTTAACCATGGAGGACTTCTGATCATACCCGTGCTTCACAAGCACTTACAGATTCTTGTTTGCTTTCTATATATATAGTCAGCTGTCCTCAAGTGAAATATTAGTACATAGTTCACTTAATCTTGTTCGGGTTCTTAGAGCGTTGTCTCCCAACGTTCTCTTGGCAAGCTCAAGGGACCTTTTGCAAGGTGTCCAAAAAGTCAAGCAAATGGACCCTTTTGAGGAACCTCCCTGTTTGAAAACTGTAGGCATTGGGTTGGGTTGAGGTTTAATATGTTGGTTTTGGAGGAATGTCTGATTTTATGTGACCATTCAAGGGTCTAAGCAATGTGTCAACTAATATGTTACATAGATACTTCCCCTTTATCGTTTGCTTACAAGTTAACTGCACTGATGCAGTAGACCCCATCTGTTATCTTCATCTAACACATATTGTTCTAGCAAGAGTGGGTGCAGGCTGGTATTGAGGCCTCTGCCTGATCTTGAAGCTTCCGCAAATCATGATGGCTCCGTTAGAGCCTTCATGTTTTGTTTTAAAGGTTTCCTTCAGATTGAGAGATTTTCTGTTTCTATTTGGATGTTTGTCAATGCTGATTTAAAACTTTTAAGAGCTAGGAGAATCTCTTTTTGGCCGCTAGGGGGCACATAGACGCTCTAAAAATCTGAAGAGGTCCAATTCCCAGTTTTGTTTTCTCAACTTTAAGTGCTGGACGTTGTTATTTCGGTTTTGATAGGTAGTTTCTACTCAATATAAGAATTTGGTAACCAACCCACATTTATAGCCCACCGTTGCCTGCCATTGGGCTGTCTCTCGGCAGGTAATGCAAATGTTGCCTAACTCTACAGATCAATATTGTCCAAGGCCCACGTCTCCTGAAAACAACAGATATCATATTTTTAACCCTGGGCGTAGTTTGCGATGTAGCGCTACGCGTAGCTACGCGAAGTGCACTTCGCACTACGCGAGCTA
Organism: Triturus cristatus; assembly: GCF_964204655.1. Lineage (NCBI taxonomy): Eukaryota > Metazoa > Chordata > Amphibia > Caudata > Salamandridae > Triturus > Triturus cristatus. The sequence goes on along the minus strand of NC_140584.1, from coordinate 84,496,886 downwards.
CGCGTAGCTTCGCAAACTGCGTAGTGCACTGTGCAAGATGCTGTTCGCACTAATTGCACAGTGCCGGATGCTTGTCCGCACTGTGCAATCAGTGCAAACTGCATCTTGCACAGCAGAAGCGGTCGTTTTCTGCCGCTCGAGTAGATTTCTACTCGAGCGGCAGCTTTCTCAACTCGGACTGGTAGTTTCTCATCGCGAGCGGTCGCGAGCATACGCGACCACTCGCAATGAGAAACCTGACCTCCCCGCGTTGAGAAGCTCGCCGGGAGGTGTATTTTCCACGCTCGCGATCGGCAACTTGATGTTGCTGATCGCGAATGAGGAAAAAGTCTCGCCGGGATGTCATTTTGCTTGCTCGCGGTCGCCAACTTGACGTTGAGGACCGCAAGCAAGCAAAAAATGACTGCTGCACTACGCTACGCGTGTTTGCACTGTGCTACGTGAAATTCGCGTAGTGCAAAGTAGCGCAAACTTCGCAAACTACGCGAGCGTAGCGTAGTGCTTTGCCCAGGCTTAATTTCTTTATATATGCTACCCAGACTTTGTTTTCCAACTTTTTTCCTAGGCTGGTTAAGTTCCTACTGTCTTATGATCACCACTTTGGGACTTTTTGGGCACCCTCTCCATACCCACTAATCAGCTATCTTTCCCATCTCTATAGAGCCAAATAACTGAGAATCCACCCGATGCTGGTGTAACGTCCCTGAGGTACACTTTGTATGTATGGGCTCCTTAGAATGCAAAGAGGTTGCTTGACCTCGGCAGTATCCTATAAAAATGGACAGTATGTTCTCAATCTTTTATATGCCTTACAGTTGCTGGAAAGGTTGGCAGTGGTGAAGTGCGCTGCTCACTAGCACCCTCAGAACGATGTTTCAAGGGATAATGCCCTAGCTGATTCAGCTGCTATTAGTGCTACACTTTCCAAAACTGCCTATGTTGCTATGTATGTTGTAAGAACTGATTTATTTCTTGTACCCACTTTAAAGGATCTGTCTCAATTGTAGGATGACGCCTCCAAAAGTGAAAAACTATCCTTGCTCATGCAACAATGTAAAATATATTTGCCACTGCAACCCATTGGTCTGTACCCCTCTTCTCTTCAAAAGACCAAAGCTGTTGCTAATCCTTTATCACCTGGCAGACAATGCATTAAGGTCATCCCTTCTGCTCACCCTTCCCTTTGGGCTCCTTCATGCATGTACATGTAAACTTTATTCAGCTGCCAAAATGCTCAAAAAATTCTTATGCTCTTGTAATGGTGTGTATATTTTCACAATGGATGTAAGCGTACTTCTGTGCCCTTACTGATGCCATCACAGTAGCTAAGTGGTTACCCAGAGACTTCATTCTTAGGTTTGGGACACTGAGCCAGATCAGTAGTGATCAAGGGAACCACTTCGAGTCAGCAGTAGAGCAGGCAGTTTTCTGCAGATTAGATCGGCATCCACAGTGCCTATCACTACGGGTCAGTGGGCAAAGCAGGCAAGAATAATGGGACACTGAAGAATTAGATAGCTAAGACATGTTCCAAAACACAGCTAAAATGCCCTGCCAGTAGCTGTGTGGCCTTTGAGAGTGATCTTTTCCCATAAGACAAAATTGAGCTCATATGAAATTGTCATTGGTTGATCTGTGATGCTCTCATCAAATCTTTGTCTCCTCTACCAAGGTAGATTTACAGTTAAGTGATGATGCTATTCTACAGTATTGCATGACCTTATATAATGTGTTTCCAGTTTCCGTTCTCAGGAGCAAGATACTTTATCTGAGTGTCCCGCCAAGGTCTGCCATTCTCTACAGCCCTGTGATTGGATCAATGTTCTGGTATTCCAGAGGAAGACCACACCACAGCCCCGCATACCAGATATGTACGAGATATTGCTCATCACCAACACAGCTGTCAAATACCATTGTTTGGTGACTTGGATCCACACATCTCACTGCAACTTAGCTGTTCCGCCGAGGGACTAGATTGCTTCTGCTGCTGCTTTAAGGCTATTCCTGGCACTGGACCATCTGCTGAGGCTGTTTCTGATGTGGCCCCATCATCTATTGCCGTGTGTTGGAAAATGACCCTCTCTACATGGTCACTCCCACATTTTTTGTCTTCCTCCTCCACTTTTTGAGACCTCATTTTTGTTAGCCTTAATACTTTCTGCACTTTACCACTGCCAACCAATGCTAAAGCACATGTACTTTCTCCTTCAGACATGGTAACATTGGTTCATACCCAATTGGCATATTTAATTTACTTATAAGTCCTTTGTAAAGAGCCCTACATATGCCCGGGCCTGTGAATTGAAATCTACTAGTGGGCTTTCAGCACTGATTGTACTGACCACTTAAGTAGCCCCTTAACCGTATCTCAGGCATACCAATGCAGACCCTGTTTGTACAGTGTAAACTGTTATGTGGACCTGACAACATACACCTCTTGCAAGGCCAAAAACATCCCTTTTCTTACATTTATTTCACCCCTAACGTATGCCCTGCCAGAGAGCAGGGTGCAATGTATTTAAAAGGCGGGACATTTACTTTTAAGTTTTACATGTCCTGGTAATGAAGAACTCTCACATTTGTTCTACACTACTGCAAGGCCTATCTCTACCATAGGATACATTTGGGATTACCTTATTCTCTTTTATACGTGTAATTCCCAATTGTGAAGAGATAGAGTTTTAAAGTTTAGTTTCTCTGGAATCACAATTTGAAATCTAAATTCATGATGATGTTGGATTTTAAATTGCACTTCTGAAAATGTCACTTTTAGAAAGATGGCATTTTCTTACTTTAGTTATTTGGTGCGTGCTTCCTGTCTTTGATCATATGTCTGGAGTGGGCAGCAATTGGGCTTTCTGCATTTCCCCTAGACGCCACTCTCAATAAGAGCTTATGTGTGACTCAATGGGCCATCCTGGCAGGATGGGAAGGAGGAGCTGCACCTAGCCTCACTTACACCTGAATAGTTTGTGTCCTGTCTCCACACAAAGGGTGGCATGCCCCCCTGAAGTAAGTCTGGAGCCAGGGCAAGAAGGGAGGACATCATTGCACTTCAAGGGCATTTCTTTGAAGTCTCCCCCACTTCAAAGGCACAACTTGGTATAAGTACTGGACCTCAGACATCACCACATCAGTACATTTCTGGGCCTGTGGATACTCTGCCAGGAAGCCTGCAGTGCTGCTGAAAGGACTGGATCTCTGCTAGACTGCCACTCCAAAAGAGCTGGTGCTTTGCTGTACTGACCTGCTGCCTGCTGCCCACTTGCCTGGAGAGGAAAAACTGGGCCTGGAACCCATCTTGAACCCAGGACCCCAAAGGGACTCAAATGGCTAGTCTGCCGGCCTCCTGATCTGAGCCTCAGGGGAACAACAGGCTCCCCACAGCTCCTAGACACGTTTTCAATGAGCTCCTGATCCCCAAGAGGTGCCTCTCAGATCATGGGTATTTGGAAATGGTTCTTATGGTCTTAAAGTCAAACTTTTGGGCTTTTCGCGAACAGGCCAGTTTGACCCACAACTGCGCCTCTCGCACAGAGAAGCAGTGCAAACCACCACAAGTTCATCTCTTTGCCCAGCAAGCATCATCTGCCGGTGTGGATTGTCACTGCGAGGCCTCAGCCCGCCTGTCCACAATACCTGGCTGGCTCTTTGTGCCACGCTACTACCAGTGAACTTCTAACCAGCTAAAGAGACTCTTGCCACAAAACTTGAGAAAGTAAAACTTCAGCTGGACTAACCCGTATCTGTATCCAACCCATGTTCCATGGTGGTCAGCTTGAACTTTTTGACTTTGAACTGGTCCAGTTCGACCAGATATACTCGGTTGGCACGTTATGCTTTTAAGTGTTATTTTACAGTTTGTTCTTTAAAAATTCATAACTTCGGTTATATGATTGGATTTTTGCTGTTTTGGTCTTGTTTAATTTATTACATTAAGCTCTATTTTTCTAACCTAGTGTTATTTTTGTGGAGGTGGTTTCACTGCTTTACTGCTTGAAGTGTTGCACAAATACTTTACACATTGCCTCTAAAGTTTAGCCTGACTGCTCAGTGCCAAGCTACCAGAGGGTGAGCACAGGTTAATTTAGGGTTTGCCTGCTTCTTAACCTGTCTAGGATTGTGGTTGCTGCTTGATTTGGGCTCATACCCTAGTCAACCAACAATCCAATTTTTAACAGTGGGGCAAATACTCTATGCTCCTCTCCATGCCTGTTCCACCACCATCATGTGTTGCTGCCTCAACAGCTTCTCATCGCTCCTGCGTCCTTCCAAGGTAAGCCACCTCCTCCTTCTGGATATCAGATACCTCTGTGTGTGTGTGTGGCCTTAAGCCTTGAGCATCTGGCTGCTGGTTGGTACATTTTTACGGCAGAATGGGTAATTTTCCGAGGCCAAACTGTATTACACTTTCCCTTGCACTGAACTTCCGCTTGGCTTACAAGGGTATCTCCAATGTGTTTCTGCTGGTAAAGTAGACACTTAACAAAACCTCTTCCCCCTTTTGGATATGCACACACATTTGTGGGAGATAGCATTGCTTTGGTCGGACTTCCCGTGAGTTTTAATGACATATGCCTTCAACTTTTCATCTCAGGCATAGACTTCATCTTCCCCTCTTTCCTCCCAAGCCTTGAAAAGTTTACTAACCTTTTCGATTGTAATATGCCATATGCGACATGTCTTGCAATGACTGAGCAAGGACTTACTTTTGAGCACAGAGGAGCAAATGTCTCCAGTATTATTTTTGGGGACAAGGAAAATGTGATTTAACAATGGAAACCATTTATTTTGAGTCACCTCCTTTTGAATAGTACCTTCCCCTTTGGACTGTTGTTTCTCAAACGCCCCCACAAAGAGGTCATGAATATTTCATTTGTGGATCCCAAGCTTACTCCTGGCTAGCTTCAGACCAGACTGGGACTTGTTATGCAAATGTACATCGTTCCAGACGTAAGACACTTTGATGATCATCCATTAGAGAAAAGAGGAGCAGGCTGCTATTTCAACTACCTTCTGATTCTTCTCCGCTTTAATTCCCATGTTTGGAATGACTGTAACTTTAGATGAGATAAGAAGAAATGCAGACATTTAGAGTGGAATACGAAATTACACCTCGGTCGCTTTGGGATTAGAAACAGAACAGTTAGATGCCACTGTCAAGATGCTGATCCAAAACAGAATAACTTTCGATTGTCTCTTAGCGGCCAAAAGGGAGGTCTGTGCTATTGTAGGGAACGAAAGCTGCACTCATCTTCCCAACACTTCACTTAGCATACAAGAAAAATAGATAATATTAAGGGGAATGGATATTACATGAAATACAAAGTGACCAAGCACTAATAGCATCTGATGTGGCTGGGGATATTTTGGCTTTTGGGGTATGAAGATAGTGGTATTGTTCAAGGTTGTTATAGTTATAGCTCTTAACTAAATATTGTGCATTATCCAACCACTTACACAAATAATGGCATTGCCAAACGTTTCCGCTGGCTACCACTCATGACGATGAGAAAAGTGGTAACAATGAGATTAATAAAGGAATGATGAGATTATACTTTATGGAACTACTGTAAGTTTGAATGTTTCCTATTGGATAAAAAGGGGACTGTGAAAACAAACTTAAAATCTTGTCTGTAGTATACAAATTTACGTTCATATGATGTTGTGTTACTAAATGCACATATAGCCCTGAATGTATTAACTATTTTGAATCAAACATGAATGTCATTTTATAGTAGTTTGAAGCTTTCTGTAACACTAAACATGATTCCTAATTTTCATAACTCTCGGTGGCTCATAAGCCATGGCTTGGGGTTGTACCTTGCACATTTCCTAACAATGCAACCTTGTTTTCAAAGGTTTTGTGAGAATAGTGAGACAAATATTGTGAACATGAATTACATCTTCCCATCAACACCAATCAGCACCTCCTAGAGGAGGTTTTCGCTGAGAGCAACAAGTTTCTGTTATGCAATGAAGTTTCATTAACTTTTACTAAGCAAAACATGCATATAATGTTGATTTCTATGAATTTTAAGCTCCAGCTGACTGTTTTCTTGAATATTTTGTCGCTGTGCTTGTCGCTGTGCTTGCTATTTTGAATTAAACACTAGTTGGATGATACACTTCCCGACTTGTGTTTTATTTTTAACAATTTCCTTCTTGCTAGAGTTACATTGTTGAATTTTGAGCTTTTCACTAAAAATTGCTATGAATTATGAATTTTCAAGTTTTGAGTTATTGCATTTTATGACTTTTTCTAACAAAAAGGAGTACAACTAAAAAAACAATTTTAAAAAAGGCTAAAAGGAAATGTTGCTCTCTTCAGCAATACAGATGTTCTTTACAGCCATTCACAATCTGCTGCACAATCATGTGAAGTGGAGTATCCTAAAGCACTGGCAGTAGGTGACAGTGAAAGCGGCCTAGTCAGTGTATCACGGGCCCCAGTGAAAGAAAGAAAATGGTTCCCTGCAGGAGGTAACACAGGTCCCTGCAGTCCTTGCAGTGCAGGGGGGGCTGCCGAGCCTTCAAGGCCCCCCAACCTTTCAGGGGGCCCCATTCAGCCCAGGCCCAGTGAATATCTGTGAGATATGGGGGCCTCTCATCACATTCAGCAGGGGTCCATTCGTTTTGCATGATGTCACGGGCCCCCCCTTCGCCCCAGCTGCTGTTTGAATTATACAATACAGCAATAATCAGGGTTCAGTAAGGCCCTCAGGGGTCTGTGCCCCAGTGCCACTGCACCTACTGCATCAATGGAAACCACGCGCCTTAACAGTGAATAAATCCTGGGTGTGTGAGACATGCTTTGCGGAATGCACTGACCACAAGGTACAAAATACACATCATTGATTAATCAGGGAGTTGTGGCCTACAGGGAGTGTACTTTTCAACAATTAGCCCGAGGGTTATTCAGGAGTTCATTCCAAGATGGACTCCTACATAAACGGGATTTAGATATTCAGCTAACAATGCAGCCCCTCTTTCATCTAATTTTACCCGCAGCTCCCTGGTCCTAGCTGAATCCGAGCTTGGCCTTTCAAGGTGCATCAGCGGATCCATCTTGGACGAGCAGCTCACAGGCTCATCCTAGACACACATTCTTGAGCGGCTTGATGCTACAAATAGCGTCAACGGCTGTTACGATTCATTTTCAGGCAAAAAATAAGCAATGTCGCACTCTTATTTTCATAATGTGAAAGTGCAGAGCTAGCGTTTGCAGAAGACGATAAAGACACGAGCCACTTACTTGGTTACTCTCAGGTAGTCCTGCGCGTAAGCATCAATTAGATATGGGTTTAAAACATTACCTATGCTAGTTGTTTCTGGTGATGTGGAAGTAGTTTTAGTCGACGTAGCTTCAGAGTTTACAGCAGCTGTGGAAGTGGTGCCATCGGTTGTGGTTGCACTTGTGTCATTGGGCGCCGAAGTGGGACTATTAGGTTGGGTTGTATCACTTAGTCCGCCCGCCACACTGGTGGCTGAGGTTGTGCCCTGTTCTGTGGTTGTTGGAGGACTGGGAGTTGTACCTGTAGGGTTTTGTTTCGTTGTTGGAGTAGTGGTGATAGTAGATGTCTCAGTGGTGGTGGTTGGAGACTTCCCTGTACTCGTTGCATCGGAGGTGATGGTTGTGGCTGCATCTGGTGTAGTCGTCAGAGTGGGGGGAGCCGTTGAGGTTATATTCGGTGACTGTGCGAAAGTGCCTGCATTGGGGTCATAGATGTATAATTAAGAACAGAAAGAATAATTCAGAATGTCGCAGTCAATCTGAGAGCCAACATTATTTTGATACACGCGTCAGCCCAGCCACACAATGTCACTTTGTTGTAAGAATATTGTTCTTTTTTATGGGCCCACTTTGTCTAAAATAAGTTTCCCTTATTGTCATACCGAATAATTTCTATGTTAAATTAAGTGCACGTTTGCTCTTAAAGACTGTTACGGTTTTTGAAATTTTGCCGGCAGAAGCTCATCAATTTAGAAGAATAGTCACCTCCTGATTTAACACAAGAAAGTACATTTATGATATGCGTGTGCCTCGTGAAGGTTAACAGTCTGTTGGATTTTTCCGTGGCCGTTTGCAAAACACAGAAAAGGTTAATGAATGATTGCAGATTTCTAGCGCCTTGTATTGTATGATGCTGCGCTAAGTAGCGTTTTACAATCTACAGGACAACTTCAATGAGCTTTCTGATCTGTCTAACACGAAAGAGAAACGGGCTCTAATGAAAAGACTATAGCCCTCATTGCAATCGTACCATAATTCGCCATCTGGCCTTTCACGGGCATTATTAGCCGCATTGGGGATTACAAGTGATGCAGTATTACCGCAACCGGTGTTCTAGGTGCGGTAATTCCGCTTTTCTACAAGAAACCAATCGTGCAGGTCATTCGTGAAGTATCAATCAATCAATAGTTCTTTATTCGGTTGTTAAAATTAAATCAACATCATAAGAACTTCGTGAAGTACTTTGTCCTCAGATATCATACCATCTATAAATTAGGAGTTCACACATGGAAACCTGTGAGCTGTATTAATATCCGCTTGTTATTCCCCATTACGTTGGCGTCTAATGGTGACCAACGCATTGTATCACCTGGTGGTACCGGTAATCTAGTATCACAGATGGTAGCAGTAGTTTATGGGGGTGGGGAGAGGTATTTTCAACCCAAAAGTCCTAGACACATAATGACGGCGATTGAAGGGAAAATAGGACCCCCCTGCGGCGTCAATCATCTTTACTGTGTGGTGAATATACTTAATGATATCATTTTTAGAGTCCCATAAATCACCGATGCCCACAATTGGTACAGAGGGCCGCATCTAAGGTATCATTTTAGAACTTCCACAAAGGATACATTTACATCCATGCATACCTAGTCTATATCTCTGAAAGCGTCTACCAAGCAACCAAGCAGGACCCTGAAGACAAAGCTCTCATGCTTACTTCTCTCTACCACTCACCCTCCAGATTCTTTTAAATAAGGAACAATATGGCGAGTATTTAAAGAATGCAACATTTTTTCCAACAATCTTTGAAGTATATGTATTATTCTGCTTAAAAAAATATTTGTTATACTTAATGGGAAGGTGTTCCTTGAAAAGCACAGGGGCGTTTATGTAGCAGCGTATTTCACCATAGACACAGAATGGGTGAAATATTTTAATAATTTTTCATTTTCGGGAAATGTCCTTTTTAAATTATCTTTTGAAAGGGCCTCTAGCTAGAAAAAAACGAGGAAAATGAATTAGGACATAAATGCATTTATACATGTAATTGAGCATTACTTCTTAAATGCACCATTGAGCAGTGCTTTAAATGGGGGCAAAATAGTGCAGGCACTCATTTAAATGTGGCGAGTGGGCGGGGCTTGGGGGCGGGGCTTAGGGCAAGACATGCCAATACTTATTCACTTCGATACTACTTGCAGCACAGACATGGGAAATGTCTTTCAATGAACAAAGCAGGTTTGTTTACTTATAACAAAAAACACGAAAGCCAAACGCGGCGATACTTCAACTTTTTGTTGTTTTGTAAAATATGCAACATACATTTTTGCTGTTCTCGAGTGACACAGAAAGAAACAAGCAGACATGCACCCACAACACATTCCACACATTTCCGCTACTATAACTTCCAAGAGTGTCTCTATTGTCTCCATCCCCCCCATTTCTCTCGTTTTTCTCAACAATCACAGGCAAGCAAACATAAGCAGACACTTAACAAAAGAATCGGGTACGCTTTAAAGCCATTTGAACCTGGTTACCTCCCATGGCATTCTTAATTAAGCTAATCACTGGGCTGCCTCGATGTCTGTGAACACCCAGATGGTATGCAAATGAGCCCACGCTGAATTGTTCACTGGGCTCGGCGCAGGTCTATAGAAGTACCTTAGCTATCAAAAAAAGGCCGCCAGCGTTTCATGAGTACCGGTACTCTCCTCGGCAGTAGAGAAGTGCCGGTACTCCGATTGATAAATCTAAGAAGTGCCGGTACTCAGTACCGGTGAGTACCGGCCCATTTAAAGCACTGCCTTTGAGGAAATATGAGGCGAATGCTGCTTTGCCAGGCACATTTTATGGGTTTTAAAGGCAGATCGACACATGTTGGCACATGACTATGAGTACTCGAAGGAGGCGGTTATGTGGGACACCACATGCCCATACTTTTTTTGATTTAAGGAAAACAGTTACCCTACTTTCTATGAAAAGATAACCGTTCTGGGACGGTTAATTCCGAGAGCTGAAATGCTTCAGCTGAAATGGACGGCTGGCAGTCTCCTGTGCTGTAAAACCGAGGAAAGGGAAGACAGCTAAACAAGCCTTCTTGCCAGGGAGCCTGCTTAAATGAAAGAAATATAAATGTGCACAACTGAACAATCTTCAAATGTAAAGGGAGCTTAAGCAGGTATTGGCTTTAATTAATGGAATCACGACGATTCCTGATGACAGATTTATACTTTTTGAGTGGCATTGGAAGGGAGTTACCAGGCGAGCTTTTAAGAGTGCTTTTTAAAGGGGCATAACACAGGCCGCTGAGCAGGGCCGTTTCTAGGTGTTTTGCCGCCCTAGGCAAGAATTGAAAAATGCCGCCCCCTCCCTTTTACTACCATCACTCTCTCCCCCTGTCATCCAGGCTAGAAGAATTAATGCATTAGATATAAAAAAAACTCCTGTTTTTTGCCGCCCTCCCCCTTTTGCCGCCCTAGGCGGCTGCCTAGTCTTGCCTAATGGTAGAAACGGCCCTGCCGCTGAGCCACAGAGGCTGCATGGGCCTGTGTTACACCCCTAACTATTCTCTACTCCTCCAACCAGGATTCGATTCTGTGGCTCTCTGGTTACAAACAAAGACCTCCGCAGTGCATCTACTAATGAGGTTTCATAATGTGCGAAAGTGTATTTCCCACTGATTAACTTAACTTGCATATATTCTACATTTAATATAAATATTTTATATACAGTTACTTGAAGGTAAAAGACCAAAAAAAAAAATCACAGAATGTTTCTTTTTTTGCCATGCCTTTGACCCCCCCCCACACTTACTCACCCACCCCCATTGTGCACAGCATCACAGTTCCCATACTTTTAATGCACTTTGATGGCTGATGAGTCCACAGACGAGGTGCATGCAAAGACATTATCCCCCTATCTGTCAGCACTGTGCTGACTGTACCTACCTGTTGTGGGATAGACCTCAGTGGAACAGTCGACAGGACAGGTACACAAGCAGAGCATGGGCAGAGTCCATAGAGGGAGTGTTAAAGTTTGAAAGAGCGGGTTAAAATTTCGGGGGCTGCACTTTCCTGAAATGGCTCTGGTAATAGTATAAACTGTCAAAACCTAGAGGTGGGCAATACCCCTTTAGCCCATAGGAATTGATCTAATAGGATAAGTCTAGGTTGATAGTTGTAACAATATTAGACACTATTATATTGAATTTCCAGTCAATAATACTTTTAAGTTGTGTTGCAATTTATTCATCCAAATTTTAGAGATCCCTTAAGCAGCTGCCCAGTGATCGGTCCAGAGTCTAGTGCAGTGTTTAATTTGTTCAGGTGGTTGTAGACAGAACCGGCATTTGCTAAGATAGCACTCTGGGCATGGGACCTTCTTGCACATAAACAATCATTAATGTTTTTTTGCTCTTAAAGCAAAAACAAGGGGAAATGAAAGAATTTCTACTCGTTTCACCATTCTAACACCTGCTCTTGCATGGTGTTAGTTTTTGGAGCTGCCTCAGATTTACATCTCCTTGTAAATCTGGGGCAGCGTGAAAAGCAATGTGTGCTGAGTTGAAACGCCCACAGCAACACGTACTGCACGCCCCTTTGACGCTAAGTGATGCGTGTTAAAGGGGCCTTATTTACCAGGTGGTGTTAAGCCACAAAAAGTACCTTAACACCGCTTTGTAAATATGGAGAAGGGCATATCGCCACCAGAACCTCCCTAAAGGGAGATTCTGGTGGCAATATCACCTTGTAAATATGCTCCTATGTGTGTGCTAATGCTCAAGTTTAAGTCCAAAGTGATCCCTAGAGTTTTGGCGGTCAGCTTGCAGTTTAGAGCATCCAGGCTATTTACCCATTCTTGGATGTATGGTTATTCGTTGTGGTTGGACAAAACAAGAGTTTCCGTCTTTTCTTGGTTGAGTTTGAAGGGGTGGTGCAACAGACAGTTTTGAACTTTTATGAGCCTGGCATTAGCCGGCAAATGTCATTCAAAAAGGACATATCCAAGTACAGCTGGGTGTCATCCACATAAAGGTAGTATGCAGTGTTTTCTTGTCTATGTATTGTGGTGAGGGGCTCCATGTAAATGATGAAGAGTGTTGGTGAGAGGATTGAGCCTTGGGGGACAACTCAGGTGATGGCTGAAGTATTGGACTTCACATTGTTTATTTTTATTAAATGGGTTATGTAGAAATGAGGTGCACCATTGTAAAACTATGCCATCTGCTTTAATTTGTTGTTGAAGGGAGTCCATTAGTAGCTTATTATCCTCCGTATCAAAGGTCACTGATAGGTCTAGGAGGATGAGCAAGCTGCATCTGTTTGTGTCTATGGATTTATGTATGTCATCAGCTATATTCAGTATTGCTGTTTCTGTGCTGCAACCTTTTCTGAAACCTGGCTGGTGCGAATTGAGAAGGTTATTGGTTTCAATGTGTTGGTTGAGTTGGGAAAGAACACATTTCTTGAGAATTTCTGTCTGGAAGGGAAGGTTTGAAACCAGCCTGAAATTCTTGAAATCCTTCTGGGTTGTCACTGTTTTTTTTTTCAGTAGGGTTCTTATTTGACTCTGTTTGAGGTCGTCAGGTATCCTGTTACTCAGTGAGCTATTTATTATCTTGGTCCATTGTGTGGATAAGGTGTGGTTGAGGCTTTTAGCCAGGGAGGCTGGGAGCGGGTCTGCAAAATGTGAGGAGGGTTTAGAACTTGCGATCACCATGAAGATATCTTCTTCAGTGAGTGGGTGGAATGTCTTGCAGTTTTTGGGTGCTGCCGGGGACCTTGGGCAGCGGTTGGGTTTGGTGTTCCCTGGAATAAAGGACTCTGATTTGGGGACCAGAGTGTGCTGGGGTTATATTAACCTCAGTTATGGATGGAGTATTTTTGGTTGACGTCCTCGTGTGTGGGTTGAGGTAGAGTTCAATCTTTGTGATTTTGTCATCAAAGAATTTGGCAAAGTTGTCACAGCGTTCTTTAGAGACAGTGGGGGCGTTTTTGGTTGGTTTATTGTTTGATGATGTAAACAAAGATCTTTGGGGTGTTTTTTGGCATTGTCTAGCATTGCATTGTGGAAGAAGGTGTTTTTTCTTTTTGCTTGTTAGTTTTGTATTTTCTGCATTATCTTTTGAGCTGGTAGAGGTGGGATGTGGAAGGGCTATCTCCCAGATTCTTTCAGCAGCTCTTACTTGCCACCGTATAAAGATGAGGTCCTTGTTGAACCAGAATCTTGAAGGAATGTGTCTGACCCTTTTTAGTTTCAAGGGAGCTATCTGGTTCAGGGCAGTTTTCATCAATGAGTTGTATAGAGGTGTGAGCTCATCTGTCGAGAGATTATCAGTAAGGTGGGGGAGTAGAGATGAAACTTTTTCTTTCAGGTCAGTTAATGGGATCAGTTTGAGATTCCCGACCATTGGAGAGTTTTCTGCGGTCGTTTTGGAGGTGCTTCCACTTGTTTGGTGTGGAGCAGAATAATGTGGTGATAATACCAGTTGACTGGAAGTCTGATGTCTATGCTTATTGCTATAATTGCATAAAGGGTTGAGCCTCTGTTGTGGATTTTCCGCTTGCAGTGTTGGGTGAGATCTTGACTGAGTAAGAGCTTGTTTAGGGATTGGAGGATTAGTATGTCCTTCTTATTGTTCCAGTGAAGGTTGAAGCCACCTGGTATATTTTAGAGAGGGAGCAGTGAGTTATTAGGTCTGACAGGTGTTCAACAAAGGCAAGAGTGTTTCCTGGTGGGTGGTAGAGGAAGTGATAATTTGTGTGTTTATTGTCTCTTTGCGTAATGGAGGTGCTGAGGTATTCAAATGCGGGATGAGAGAGGGAATTTGTTTCTGCCATAGGTGAGCTGTTCTTGTAGATTGTACCACTATGATGTCGGATCTCCCTGTCCTCCTTAATGATGGAGAAACCAAGAGGAACTAAGTGGTCCAGGATTGGATAGGAGGATTCATTCAGCCATATCTTTGTGATGAATGCAATGTCAATGTCTTGGTACAGGATAGCTTCAGCCAGCTCTGTTGCATGCTTGGTTGCTGACCTACAGTTTATGAGCATGCATTTTGCATTACTTCTGCTAGTATGCTTCTGGGAGGGAGTGCCATAGGTATTCCAACGAACTGTGAGGGTGGCCTGGTGGCTTTAGAAGGGTTGAAGTCTCTGCCGATTCCAGTGATCAACTGGATGTTGAAGGTGGAGTGGTTCTGAGTTGGCATAAGGTGGTAAGTTTTTGCTAGCTCTGTCACCTCGTTCAGGGACATTTTGGGGCTCTTTCTTTACTGTTTGTGAGATTGATTGTTGAGAGGGGTTGCATGCCAGTTGTTCGGTTTTGTTTCAGGCAGCCGTAGGGGTTGTCTGGTGCAGTTGGGGTAGGGGTGGCGTGAGTGTTAAGCGTGTTCAGAGTAGGTTTTGAGGTTAAGGAGGATGTTGTTGAATTCATGCTTGACTATGTTGAGTTGTCTTTCCATGTGAATTAGACATTCAGTTAAAATATTCATGGAACTAAGGCTTATTGGAGAGAGTGACTCGACTTGTCTCTCCATCTGAGGTAGATGTTCAGTTAGATCGATCGTGGAGATGTTCAATGGAGAGAGGGTGTGGTTGTGAATGAGTGGGTTGACATTTTCATGTTATTCAGGACTTGGGGGTTGCATGGCAATGGGAGAGAGTAACGTTGTCCTGTGTTTCTTCCCCAGAGAGGAGGGTTGAAGGATATGGATTCAAAGTGGACCCTTGACCTTTCTTAGATGTGGTTAGGGTGAGGGTTCGGGTTTGGGTTCTCTGAGGCAGGTGTTTTTTGGTTGGGATCCTGTCTGGTATGGAAGTCTGAAGGTTGGGAGTTAGGGAGGGGTTTCTTGGGAGGAGAGTTGTTCATGAGATGTTGGGTTTATGTCTAGGACTGGTACTGGTGTTGGTGTTAGGCGCCACTCCAGCTGATATGTTGGGGCTGCTGATCGGTCTGTTATGAGAAAGTGGTGTATTGGGATGTAGGAATGGGAGATAGGTGTCATAGAAACAGAGGCGCATGTAGTGAGGGCAGGATGTATGTTAGTAGTAGAGATGGAGTGTGAGCTTCTGGTGTATCTCGTGTGCCATTCTCCTTGCATTGGGTCCCGGGATTGGGTTGGTGTGGTAGAAATATTAGAGGAATAGGAGATGGAGTTGCGTAGCAAAGGGAATATGTAATCAAATGACCACAGGTTGATGTCATGGGCTTGGATCAGGGCATTCCCATTCCTGTAGATAGTTGGAGTTCGAGATCAGCAGTTTTTGGCCATACGGGATGTTGATGGTAATCTTTATTCGTAGGTGGTTTGCTTGGTTAGTTCTCCATTTCATCTCGGTTATGTAGAAAATTAAATCAGTTTTTTCTTGTCCTTTGACTGTGTTGTCATATAAGTCTGCTATGATTGATTCTGGGTGTACTTTGAGCAGATTATGGTTGAAGATTTTGGTAGCCTTAGCTGAGAGGTTGGGGGTAAGTCATGGAGAAAGAGTTCGGACCATGGGGTTTCAAGTTGTTGAGTTGTAGGGGTGTGAGGAGTTTGTTGATAGCACACAATTTCTGACATGAGTTCTTGTCATCTACTTGGTTACACAGGGGTCTCTCTAGGATCTCCAGGACTATCGCTAGTGTCTGTGGAAAGAGGCCTCATTTTCATCAGGGATACTGCAGGGAAGGATGTGAGCCTATATTGAAGCTCAGCCATATCAGTTTAAAAGAGCTGTTCCCTTCTTGCAATGGGTCTTGGGATGTCTACATAAGTGGGATCACATAGTTAGAGTTTAGATTGCAAGTGGTGTGCCAGGACTGGTGACAGACCAGTCCAAGATGGCTGCTGTTTGGGGATTCCAGGAGAATCTCCATATTCCTCATTAGAATTCCGATGGATCTGACCATCTATGGGATGCTGCTTTTTGAGTGAAGGGGAGGGTGAACGTGATTTTTCAGAGGAGCCTTTATGTACTATTTATTTGTAGCTGATGCAAGTCTCAGACCAATCCAAGATGTCTGCCACTCGCTGTATCAGGTGGGCCTCTTTTTGTTTCTGTTGCTTTGTGGTGTTGATTTCAATGGAGCAGCCAAGATGGCTGCTCCTTGTGGAGGTGGCCTGTAGGTGAAGTCTTGGTCGACCCCGTCTAGATAGGGACTCTTCAGGGCAACCCTTGTACTCCCCAGGGCCACAGGGCCTGTGAAGGTGATCAGGGCAAAAAAAGATGTGTGCGCTGTGCAGGATATATCATGTGCAGCCGACTTACCGGCCACTGTGTTTCCTTGTCGCCTCTGTAGGGGACCTTCTCGGGCAGATTTGCACCTCTTTGCTCTCTGTCATGGGGCGACGGAACTGCAGGCTAAACTGAACGAGGCCCAGCCCGAATCTGCTCACGCCGCAGTTGCCACGCCTCCCGGCCACCTGCGCTGATGCTCCAGGTAGTGAATGGTGGCCCTGGTGAGATTGGATCATGAATGGGTCAGCACCACTAATACAGTCCCAGGGTCTATGCAGCAGGGACCGTAACTAGCACAATTGTAGCAATCATCTCGCCGAACACAGAGGCCTGCAGCTGGATTTATAACAACAATCGGTTCTGTTTACCTTCTAGCCCTTTCCTCCTAAACTCCGGGAAGAGAGAGCTTGACAGCCAGCTCTGACTGAGAAGGATGCTCCCATCCCTCTAGGGCCGTGGTGGTCCTCCTGGTGGCGTATCAGAAACTCAGCTACCGGCCTGTATGGGTATATCGTTGTTGTGTTTTACCTTTGTCCCTGCGTGGACACCGTAGTCACCCTTGCTAATTGTCCCAACTGATACGCCGTATCAGTTGTGACGTTCGTGCCTTGACGTGATCAGCTGCCGTTTGTTTTGACAGTTGACAGCTGACCACGCAACGCACCACATGTTCTGCCGGCTCCGCTGTTGGAGCCTCCGTGTTGGTTTGAACAATAAAGTTGTTCTTCACGAAGACTTCGACTTCCTTTATTTCTACAAATTGGCGACGAGTGCCAACACGGGAACCCACGGAAGGAACACCTTTATGAGACTTTTGGTACGTCTTCTTTCAGAAGTGCCCTGGAGTATATAACTTTAAAGAACAATGTTCGGTGCATAATTAATCTACATGTCAGCGTGGAACTTGTTAAATTTCCATTAAATGAGAACCTAATGAAAGTGACTACAGTGACTGTCAACTCTCCGCATCTGAGGTGGGAGCTTGAACTGTGACGAGCTTCACGCATTCCATGCTTCGGCAAGTGTGAGGTGAGCTGGTTGTCACGACCGTGTGAAGGTTTGGCTATTTCTTGTGTACTGGAACCATTTCACAGCTGTTGCGCCTCAGGAGTGATTGTCAGTTCCAACGACTTTAACTGTCATTCACCAACGTTCGTTTCCAACTGTCAACAGCTGAGCAGCGCATCATCATTGAGAACTGTGCGCATGTGCGGCGTTACTACGTCATGACGTTCCCAGGACAACGGAAACTAGAGTCAGCAGTCTAGCTTATGCACGCAACGTGACGGCCATTTTGAAATTGATTTTTTTTCCTTCGTTCAAAGTGTAAACACCCGAGCACATCCTCCGGCGCGTGTTTGGAGCTTTGATGGAAAATTTGAAATCGGAGTGCAGAACTTGCTGAGAAAAGGTAAAATCCTGCTAGCGCTCTTGAATTCTTGTGCATTATTGACTTTTAGAGCGACTACAACTGTGGAAGCTTACCGGCGCTCGTGTGTTTTTAAGCTTTTCTGACTTTTCAAGCAGTATTCAGCTCTTCAGCCTGCGCATTAGCGGTGTCTTTGCCGATCCTAACTGAAACACAAAGACTGCATGGTACCCTGCGACCATTATATTGCCTCCTCACCTTAAGCCTTATCCAGGTACTTCCTTCTAGCGTCCAAGCAATAACACACCTTATGAGTTTATACCATTAACCGTAATAACCTTGAGCATACTTGAATGAAACAGTAGCCACAAACATTATTATAAAGCACCTATACCTATCCTCTGACTACCTAGTATTCAACCTTCCTCCTTCAGTACCTGCAGCCGCAACATGGCCTCTGGCTGCATTTGGAATCTTTCTCCACCAGAGACATTCTTACGTGGGGGCGGTGAACCCACGCTTAAGTGGGAAGAGTGGAGGGAGTATTTCTTGAATTACATATCAACCCTGGAGGAGGATGATGACGTAAAGCCAGAAAGAAAATACAAGATGCTAATGCATAGTCTAGGAGCAGGGGGAATTAAGGTTTACAACTCCATAAATAAAAAGATAAGAGCGGAGAATGAAGGCGATGTTTTTCTCAATGCCATAGACGATTTAAACACATACTATAAGCCCACGGTGTGTGTAGGGGTTGACCGCTACAAATTTTTTCATAGAAAACAGGGCAAGGAGGAATCAATAGATGATTACGTGTCTGTGTTGAAAAATCTTGCCATTAACTGTCGCTTCGGAGCACTGCATGATGAGTTTATACGCGACCAGATCGTAATGCAAGGGTCCAATGAAAACATCCAAGACAATTTGTGGGCTAAAGGCGAGTATCCTTTGCAAAATATAATTGATATTGCTCGCAAGGCCGAGCTTACAGGACGCTGTGCAAAAGCGATCCTCAGTGATGAAAAAGATAAGAAACCCAGTGAAAGTGTAAGCAAAGTGACGGACCATAAAACTACTTCTAAACAAAATTGGGGCAGAAGCAGTCAAAAATTCGTTGGCCAAAAGCAGGAAACTAAAGTCTGGGGGCGTTGTTACAGATGTGGAAGCACATATCACCTGGCGAACGACCCTAAGTGCCCAGCTCGAGAGGTGAAATGTACCAATTGCGGACTGAAAGGTCACTTTGCCAAAGCATGCAACAGACGCAGAACCAAACAGGTGAAGCTAGTGGCTGGAGATGATGAGAGCGTACAAGGTGGGCAGGAAGAAGTAGATATGAACATGTTCGTACTTAACATTGAGGAAGGAAGGAGGGGTGACAGTACATATGTGAGCGCTACAAAGACAAAAAAACCCATGTGTGAAATGACTATAGGAGGAGTAAACATAAGTATTGTGGCGGATTCAGGGTCACCCTACACCATCGTAAATGAGAAAGTGTGGATAGAAAAGTTTAAAGACAAATTGGGTGACAAACTACACAAACCTGACATAAAGATAAAGTCATTCACGGGTGAACCCATTGAAGTGTGCGGTTTCCGAGATCTTTTGTTTGCCTACAAAGGAAGGGAAGCGCAAAGCAAGCTCTATGTGTCAAAAGTAGGGCCATCGGTTCTAGGTTGGATGGACCAGGGTGAGCTAGGCATCATACTGGATCCAAGAAGACTTGACCCTGTACTGGTGGTGACTGAGCTGGAAGGTTCAAGTGAAAGCTTATGTCGCGAGTATCCACAGGTTTTCAGCAAAGAGATCGGTGCACTAAAGGGTTATCAGCACAAGATCAGACTGAAACCAGTCACCATTCCAACTGTACACAAGGTACGAAACATACCTTTCGCCATCAAGGGAGAAGTCAAGGAGCAATTACAGAAACTGCTGGATGAAGGGATAATAGAGAGAGTGGAGGCGTCTGAATGGGTCGCACCTTTAGTTGTTGCTAAACGACCAAATGGCAAATTGAGGTTGTGTGTCGACTTACGTGATCTCAACAAGAACATTGTGATTGAACAGTACCCATTACCTAAAATAAATGAGATGCTCGCAACCACCAAGGGGGTACGGTGGTTTTCTACAATTGACCTAAAGTCAGCCTACCACCAAGTGCCACTCCACAAAGAGAGCAAAAGACTAACGACATTTATCACGCCATTTGGTTGCTATAGGTTCACGCGAGTACCGTTTGGGTTGGCCTCTGCAGCGGCAATGTTCCAACGTTTAATGCACAATTTGTTTGATGGCATTAGTGACATTTTGATCTTCCAAGACGACATTTTAGTCATGGGAAAGACGAAAGAGGAACATAATATGAAAGTGAGACAGGTGCTAGATGTTTTAAAACAAAAAGGGTTGACTGCCGAGTACAACAAATGCAAATTTGGATGCAACTCCGTTAACTACCTAGGCCATCGCATAACAGGTGATGGCATAAGCCCCAAGAAAGAACTCATGGACGCTATACAAAATGCACCAGTACCAACCAACAAGGATGAACTGAGATCGTTCCTTGGGATGGTGGAATTCTATTCTAGATTTGTTAGAAACTTTTCCCACAAGACATATGATTTAAGGCAATTGCTCAAGTTGAAGAACAAATTCATATGGTCAGAGGACTGTGACTGTAGCTTTAAGAACATTAAAGACGAAATGTGTGCAGCTCTGCCCCTCAAGGGATTTGACACGAACCTGAAAAGCTTCGTAACGACAGACGCAAGCAACAAAGGTTTGGGGGCGGTGCTCTCGCAAAAAGACATTAATGGGACAGAGTACACCATAGCCTTTGCATCACGCTCCCTCACACCCTCTGAAGAAACTTTTTCAGTAATTGAACGTGAAGCGTTAGCGTGTGTGTGGGCTTTGGAACACTTTAGACATTTTGTGTGGGGCCGCAAGGTTACCTTATGTACGGATCATAAGCCGTTGACAAAGGTCTTCACCACTAAAGGTTTGTACACTGCCTCACCACGTCTAGCTAGGCTATCTGTCCGGTTATTTGATTATATTTATGAGATTGAATACGTGCCTGGAGTAAAAAATGTGGTCGCTGACTTTCTCAGTAGAATGCCAGTAGTGCACCAAAATCTTGAGACACCCACAGATGTGGAGGGGAATGCCATAGCTGCTGTCCTGGAGCAGATTGGTAACATATCCAGAGACGAATGGTTCAAAGAACAAGAAAAAGATGGAAATGTTAGACAGGTAATGTCATTCGTGAAAGACGGCTGGTGCAACAAAAGAGAACTCAATGACCAACTACAAGCTTACTGGGAGGTTAAAAACGAGCTGTCACTTGAAGATGGATTCCTTCTCAGGGGAGGGAAGTTCATTCCTCCTTCCAGTCTTAGGAGCAAACTACTTGATGCATGTCATGAGGGCCATCTAGGCATCAGCAAGACCAAAGAGAGAGTAAAAAACCTGTACTGGTGGCCTGGTGTCGGATTGGAGGTTGAACGAGCAGTTAGAGAGTGTGCGCTCTGCATGTCGGCAGACAAGACGCAAGTCACATTTAGACCACCTCTCCATCCTCTTACGTGCCCAAACATGCCTTGGGAGAGGATAGGCATAGATGTAATGGGTCCCATCACTGAGGAACTTGAAAAATGGTATGTCGTTGTCATGATTGATCATTTCTCCAAGTGGCCAGAAGTGCTGTTCACTCAAAATCCTGAAGCAGTGAACATTGTGAAATTCATGGACAGCATCTTCTGCCGCGAAGGTTTACCTAAGGTGGTTGTGAGTGACAACGGAACACAATTCACGTCAGATGTATTCCAAGAATACGTGAAAAGGCACAACATCTGCCACAAGACCACGTCAGTGTACCACCCGGCGGGGAACGGTGCAGTAGAACGTTTCAATAGAGTCATCAAGGGCATAATACAAATAGCCAAGAGCAATGGATTGCCATGGGAAAATGAAACTATGAAGACTGTATGGGCGTACAGGATCACCCCGTGCGAGTCCACAGGACACAGTCCATTTGAACTGATGCGAGGAAGGACGCCATTGTCGAAGGACAATGTGGGCTGGATCACTGCGGAGAGAAAGGTTGACTGGTCAGCTAAGTTGGTGCTAAATAAACTTGCCAAGTCACAAGCTAGGGCGAAGGCATACTATGACAAAACCCATGGTAGTAAAGCTGTAGAACTCAAAGAAGGGGACTATGTAAAGGTAAAGAAAAGTGGACACATCGCCAAAGGGCAAGAGAGGTATACCCCGCCGTACCAAGTCCAGAAAGTGTATTGCAACTCAGCACTTCTGAGTGACGGAAGGGTGTGGCATTTTTCGAAATTATCTGCAGTCAAACATACTAATGAAACACCTATCGAATCAGACTATCCCTGCTTTGAACCAGTTAACCCTTATGGGTGCAGGCGAACCATAGACTACGACTCAGAGAGTGAGGTGCCCACGGAAGGGATGACTAGTGCAGACCCAGCAGTGTCGAGTCCACCTAATCCAATTTTGGTGCCTAGACCCATGGAAGACGTGGTCAGACGAAAGTTACCCAAGACACCAAGTCTGGACAGTGCACCACTAGCCATCACAAGCAGAACAGGCAGACTCCTGGGTCCTCCAGCTAGACTTAAAGACTTTGTGTGTGAATGAATCTCTTCTTCCCTTAGGGAAGGGGATGTGTTGTGTTTTACCTTTGTCCCTGCGTGGACACCGTAGTCACCCTTGCTAATTGTCCCAACTGATACGCCGTATCAGTTGTGACGTTCGTGCCTTGACGTGATCAGCTGCCATTTGTTTTGACAGTTGACAGCTGACCACGCAACGCACCACATGTTCTGCCGGCTCCGCTGTTGGAGCCTCCGTGTTGGTTTGAACAATAAAGTTGTTCTTCACGAAGACTTCGACTTCCTTTATTTCTGCAATCGTGTGGCCCCTTTTTTTGTTTTCTGGGTGATTAGAGTTTCCTGCCAGCAGCCCAAGCTTGATATTGCACAATCAGAGAATCCAGGTATCTGACTCCCAGCCAGTTGTATCGGATCAAGGGCAGACCAGGGACACGATGAAAGGATCAATGCCGCTTCATGTAAAATGTCAGCTCGACTCCCATTTAGGTTCTCGCCGGCTTCCAAGTTTAGGTAGATGCCCACTGTGATCCGATGAGAGTCCAAATGGTGGCTGTATGGCTGGGGCATAACAAGGGATTTTCAATGATGGTGATCCTGGCCCCAAGAGCTCATAAAGACTCTCCTGTTCCTTCGGCCATCTTGATCAGATAGTGACCTATACCTTCCAGAGGCATATCCTGTGATGACGAGTATATTGTTCCAGTTGACAAATAGACATATGGATTATGCATCTTTATCAAAGAGAAATTTGATTGGTTTCCACTGAACTTCCTTCTTTCCCTTCATCTCTCTTTTTAACCGACATTCAATCAAAAGTGTAAAATCACTAAGTTAGAGAAAGAAGTAGGACACTGTGATTGAATAAAATCACCCTTAATTTCCACTTTTAAACCATTTTGAAACAATGCCACCTGAGTTCTTTCAAGCCAGGTAGTTTCAGTTGCATACTGATACAAATTATTTGCAATTCACAATGTTGATATTTAGACAAGGTGCTCCTATTTAGTGATGGTGTAGTGAAAGTGATGAAGTGAATAAATGGTGCAGAAGTGCTATACATAATAACAATATATACATGTGACTAAAAGGACATTATGATGCAACACTCGAGTTAAAAGTGTCGAAATCCACAATCAAAAATAAAAGACAGTCCACAGTAGAAGTTTGTCAATGTTTCGACCCACAATACAAATTTAATTAGAAAAGGGTCATCATCAGGTCAGAATATTGTGGGAGACACCAAACGGATTTCTGCCATAGTTCTACAACTCTAGATGTGTGTGTCACTAGATCTGGGGATACATCATCAGGCTCACATCAGGAATGGGCAAGCAGAAATTGTAAGGGGTGTAAAGTCTCTTGACAGTGAGTGGAACAAAAGTCACCCAGAAGAAACCGGGGATGGGAGAATCATATTATTTAAGGTTCTCGGCACACTCATTCAATAAGGCTCGAGAAGGGAGGAAGTGTTCTTGAGGATGAAGTCTAATAAGATGTCTGTTGAACCTCTTATTTAAGAGGTTGACGATGAAGTATAGTGTTTAAACCATGAGACTTTCAGCAATCACAGTCTGGGGTGCCCTCGAGAAATGAGAGGCAGTTTAAATATACTAATAATCATGCATCCATACAAACAGGCTTAAACCGTCACTCTGATTGGTAATATATGGATGGCCGGATGCCATTCCAAGGGGACAGGCAAAATTATCTGAGATCAGATGCTGTTCATTTTACCTGTGGGATCTTCTTCAAGTCAGCGAAGTGGTTCTCAGCCTCCAGGGACCTCGATCATCTATAGAGACTCAATACCACATTATGAAATGTGCCAGGAGCCACGGGTGCTGAGTGCTGCCAGAAGGTGGTTGGGGTTATCCATGCTGAAAAAGCTCCCCGCAATCTCAAAGCGCTGGACCTTCTTGAAGTCAGTGAGGAGGTACTCAGCCTCCAGGGACCTCAATCATCTAAGGGGACTCCATCCCCCATCATGAAATGCGCCAGGAGGCATGGGTGCTGCTAAAAGGGTGCAGGACCATCCATGCTGAAAAGGCACCCTGCAGTCCCACAGTGTGGAACCTTCTTGAAGTCAGGAAGGGGGTTGGCAACCTCCAGGGACCTCAATCATCTAAGGGGACTCCATCCCCCATTGTGAAACGTGCCAGGAGAAGAGGGTGATGAGTGCTGCATGAAGGGGGCGGGGCCATCCACACTGAGAAGGTCCCCTGCAATTCTACAGTGTGGGACCTTCTTGAAGTCTGCGGAGGGTTCTCAGCCTCCGCGGACCTCAATCATTTAGGGGGACTCCATCCCCCTTTGTGAAATGTTGCAGGAGGTGCGGGTGCTAAGTGCTGCCTGAAGGGGGCAGGGCCATCCACGCTGAAAAGCCTCTCTGCAATCCCACAGCTCGGGACACGAGCGGTCCACGCCTGGGCCAAAGGTGGCCCGTCAACGCCCGTCAGCAACAGGAAGAGGCAGGGCAGGGCCATACCATTAACATTTACTGCCTCTGTCTACTCTTCAAGACTCTGACCAGCTTATTCTTGAAAACTCGAGTCCCAGGAAAACTCCAGGGTAGGTTATTACCTTTTATGGGTGAAAGGAAAGCAAAAGGGCGTCCTTATTGAACCTCAAAGATTGCTAAACTATCAGCACCCAGTGCAGCCAACAACTGTGCGGTCAATTACATTCATAACCTAATCGAAGAGGTTGAGACTTTAGTCAGTGGCAGAAACTCCCTAAATCGAATGCCCTATGTCAGAAAGTTAGACATTTTTTTTAAAAAAAAGAAAAAAATCCCTGAACCACTAGCACATGGGAAAATCTGTTCTACACTCCTAGCTTCTGTGGATGGTAATGAGGAGGGCTGCGCAATTACTGAAGGGGCTATGTTGGGAAAAACAACTCTGCTAAAGTGTTGCTGCACGATACATCAACCAGTAAGACTTGGGGGATTACCCTGAGTTTATTTGTGGCACCTGAGATTACATGTTCAAATTGTTTGTTAATCCTTGGCCCGCCTAGGTACTGGCAATGTGAACGATGACATAAGTAGCTCAGCAACAGTGGGAGCGGGGGTCAAGATGGCAGAAGGGGACAGCAATGTATGTATTAATTGCACATGTAAGAGCGAATCAAGTCAGCTCCAAGTAACCATCAAAAATTAGTCAATTAAGTCTCCTTATGAAGAGCCAATCTGGGGTCACTCACTATCAAAATTGAAAGGTTAAATCAATGTGGTTCAAGTAAAGAAGTTCTAAGGCCCGAGGATAACAAGAGACTCCAGCCTACCACGAGTTCAGGAAACACTGGGACACACATCTTACACCATCCTGTCCCAGTGGCAGGCCCAAATAAACGGCTGGACCAAATACCCCAACTCACATCCAGTGGTTACAGGATGTCTAGTTCTAGGAGTGCTTTAACTAGAGTGAGTCCCCACACCCCTAAGGAGACCAGCTTTAAGAACCTCTTGCAAAATCCCTGGCACAGGCTATTGCAGGAGGGCATGTCAATGCCATTGTACCCTTCTTACTATCTAGGGGCAATGGATGGGAGGGCGGGAATGCACCCTCATGCGGAAAGACGGGCCATGAGGGACTGTACTGAGTATACAATGGGGAACTCTCATACAGGTCGTGGGTATCACCTAGAACGTAGTGCATATGACATTTACAAGGTAAATGTACCTAAAATGCGACCTAAGGCAAATGAAAACGGTGAGATTTTAATAAATAATTGGATCAGGCAGGTGAGACAATTCTGTTCCATCATAAGTCCAGATATAGTGGCCACAAGATGTGTAATTTTGACGAAGATTAATTCTACATTACCCTAGAGCTAGCCAATGTAAACCTTGGAGATGGATTAATGAACTTAGACCAACGCACCTCACCAACCAAAGGGTCTAAGATCCAATTTAAATACACTCTACCTAGTAGGTGGTAGGTACCTGCGTTGGGGAGGAGTAGGCTTTTGCCAACAAAACCGATAATGCTCAAGACAATTCGAGAAAGGGTCATTCCAGCGAGGATGGAGTTGGTAGAACATGATTGGTAGAGGGATTGTGACTCCAAAGCAGCAACGCCAGCTTGATGTGGTAGGAAGCTTGCACCCATGCAACTATAGCAACAGACTCATATATCAACATCAATGAGGTTTGGGAAGAGGGGAGGCAATCCCTAGGACGTATTCAGTCTCCTTTCCCTGTGGCCACAGGGAAATTAAAGATACTGTACAGTAACATAGCTGGTATTAAGTCTAAATTTAATTGTGAAGATTGGGGGAATTACATTGATAGATTTGATATATGTCTCCTACAAGAGACGTGGGCCACTCATGTGGTTCAAAGGGTGGGTTTTACCAATTTTAGTGTCGAAGTCTCCCCATCACCAATATGCCGGCAGATAGGGGGCCTTATTATTTGGGGTAACATTAATTTACAATGCACCATCAAAAAAACTTGACATAAATTCTAGGGACTTCTTGGCTGTTAGTATTCAAAGTATGAAAGGGAAACAGTCAGTTCTTGTAGTTAACATTTACAATAGATTTTCTTCACAGCACCAGGATTCTCCCACCAAAAACAGCCCTGAATGATTTCCTGGAAAGAGTACGGGGGACGCGCCACCTTTTACATGAAGGGGATCTAAATTCAATATATGAGTCCTTTCTGGGCCAACTTTACTGATGATGACGCCAGGTGCCACAATGTTTTTGGTGCCCCCCCATTTAACTAGGGTCGGATTGGGAAGACAGCATGGGGGCTGATTTGGGCTTTGTGTTGTTCAGATGCCGTCAGCGGTCCAGTGGGGGCCTGAGCACCCTCACTGGAGGCAGATGGGCCTCTTTTAACTCCCTTTTACCAATGGGGCGGAGGTATGATTCTCAATCTCTCATTGGGCTGGCCTGTTAATGTATGCAGATTGAGCAGGGGCAGTGGAGCCTGAGCAGAAGTGGCCTCACTTATATTCAGTTGTGGTTCACCAGTGTGAACTACTCCATGAACAAAGAGTCTTGGCAGCATTTTCAATGAAGTTAGGAAAACATGCCTCTTTTAGTCAACTTTTCCCCTTCTTTTCATAATACTGAAAACACTGAAGCCGTGTTTTGTGAAAAGGCGCAATATGGAACTGTGGGCCACTTTTTTAGGGTGCCCGGGCCTATTTTGCATATGAGCTCCTCCTCAGATTCCCTCACCACTACCCGGCAAAAGTACCCCTCATCTCTCCATAGCCCCTGTCTCAAGTGCATTTCGTTTTTTTTAAAGTGCTGGCAAAGGGTGGCTTTACTAATCCTCTAAGCTATCCATGTAAAATACAGCTCTATTCTTTGCAGCAGGCATATTAACCCTCTGCGCTACTTTATGGTGAGTCAAGGCTGCCACTGGACAAAACATTGACCTCATTCTCTTGCAGGAACATTAATCACAAGAGTTATCATGACATTGTTATTGCTGCCTAAACGCTAGACACACAAGGTGACTTTGAAGCAGGTGCTTTTAGATCGGTATTGCTAAACACAGTGCCCCCCCCCTCAGGACAGTGCCCCCTCCAGTTCAGTGCCGAAACCTGCTTTCCAGGTAGCCTCATTTACTCTTAAGCATGGTCTTTGAGCCTGTAAGGTGCACTCCTTATCAGACAAGGTCCCATGACACACCTTCAAAGGGCTAACTGCTGAAATAGAATAGACTACATCCTACTAGATTTACCATCCTGGTGCTACATGTTTTTGTTTTTTTTGCATATTTATGTAGCGCAAACTCGACCCGAAGGTATTGGAGCGCTTTACTTTACACATTCAGGCACGGGAGATTAAAGTGATTTGCCCAGAATCACAGGATGTGGACGCGACCCCGAGGCTCGAACCCTGGTTTCCAACACCAAAGTCAGCAGTCTAGCCGATGGACCACATCCTCTCCCCTTGATTGACATGATGATTAACCGAAAGAATAGACAGCGATCACAACGCCCTGATCCTAGAACTGGGTCATAGACTTATCTTCCCCCAGTCCCACTCAGTGGGAGAATCGGCCAATTCACTTGTCCTAAGCAACAACAGAAGGAGGGTCAAGTGGCCGAAACGTGAGAGGAAAGAGGATACCTTTGCTCGGATATATACCATCGTAGTACAATAACCTATCAACCTCGACAAGCTCATGGATGAGGTACAACTAAATCTAAATATTTTTAGTGAATTAATGGCAAGATCAAATAATTGTTCTATAAAACAGTGGTGTACGGCCATAAGTAATAATAAAACTGAATGATTTCATGAGCTCCGTAAGGCAGCAAGAATGGAGCTGATGGGTGCCATAAAAAATGGCTGCAGAAATAACCAGGGAAGAGTGATAGAACTACTGCAGCAAAAACTAAGGTCAGCAAACAGTTTTGGCGCATTTTAGCTAAGGGGACTCAGAGCCAAACTATAGAAGAAGACTTCCATACCCACATTTTCTTCTGAATCGCACAGAGATGGATTGGCAACCCAGTATGTTTCGCTACCTCGGACTGCGTGTGTATCACAGCCAGGCGGACCTCTGACAGCAACGTCTCCCATACTGTGGCATCCCAGATGTCCTTCTGGTGCGCACTGCCTGTGTCTGTAGTGGAACTTCTAAAAATGGTGGTCCTGCCAAGGCTTTTGTATTGTTTTACTAACCTTTCCCTATTCATCCCTGCGGCATTGTTTTGTTCATCTGCTAGTCAGGTGAGGGAATTCCTTTGGAATAAATCCAGATGTAGAGTGGCATTGGCAAAGTTAACACCTACTGACAGATCAGGACTTGGTTTTCCACAGTTTGAGTAGTATTAACTTGACTCACAAATCCAGTGAATCACCCGGTGGTTGGCGAGCTTGCACTTAGAGGACACAGCAACCACCCTGCCTGCATGGAGTTTGCCATCAGTCCTGTATCTGTTCCACCCCTGTACACAGGCAAAAACGCCCAATTCTTTGTTGCTGGGAGTGACATATTGCTGCTACTGCCAATGTCTCTTTCTCACCCTCTCTGTGATTCCTTACACACCAGCATTGGTGATACTCAGCATGCCCAGAAGTAGCTGTTTCACCTCATCAACAAAACTGATCGCCTGGCACATCGCTGGTATAAATACCCTAGGGGATCTTTATCTCTATCAATGTCTCGTTTGAGACATTGATAGAGAAGGATGGTTTACCCCCTGGTCAATTTGTGTAATCTAATTCTGTGACTGCATCCCTAGGTCGTAGGTGGGGCAACATGGTCTGTGAGCATTCGACCCATCTTCTGAAACAATATCTTCACATAATGAGGACCGGCAGACACCTCGTTCGCTGGTTTGCCAATTCGCTGCGGACTCATACTGCCCCGTTGCTCACTGCATTAGGTCGGCGCTGAGAGACCGAATTGTGGCACTTTTGCACAGATAAGGCACTGGCCTCTTTATTGAAATGCCCTGTACATGTACCACGAATATTCAGTTTTAAGCTCATTCAATTTTATATTACGCGCCTTGAGTGGTACTTTACCTGAGAATAGTTTTTGGCAGCCTACGCAGCAACCTTACACACATACCTACTCCCTGCTGACGAGAGGCAACTACCTCGAAACACGTGTCCAGGGATGGCTAACGCGACACTTATTTTCATTTTAAACTTTTGGCATAGGCGTACCCGCCGACGCTACTTCATGGACCACAATTCTTTGGGGTAACACGCTGGTAGGACTAGCAGAGTGCGGCCAATCAGATTTTTGTTTACATTCAGGCTCCCTTGAGCCGGTGGGGCTGACGAGCCCATGGCTACGCACCTGCGCGCCTTGAGTGGTACTTTACCTGAGAATATTTTTTGGCAGCCTACGCAGCAACCCTACACACATAACTACTCCCTGCTGACGAGAGGCAACTACCTCAAAACACGTGTTCAGGGATGGCTAACGCGACACTTATTTTCATTTTAAACTTTTGGCATAGGCGTACCCGCCGACGCTACTTCATGGACCACAATTCTTTGGGGTAACACGCTGGTAGGACTAGCAGAGTGCGGCCAATCGGATTTTTGTTTACATTCAGGCTCCCTTGAGCCGGTGGGGCTGACGAGCCCATGGCTACGCACCTGCGCGCCTTGAGTGGTACTTTACCTGAGAATATTTTTTGGCAGCCTACGCAGCAACCCCACACACATACCTACTCCCTGCTGACGAGAGGCAACTACCTCGAAACACGTGTCCAGGGATGGCTAACGCGACACTTATTTTCATTTTAAACTTTTGGCATAGGCGTACCCGCCGACGCTACTTCATGGACCACAATTCTTTGGGGTTACACGCTGGTAGGACTAGCAGAGTGCGGCCAATCGGATTTTTGTTTACATTCAGGCTCCCTTGAGCCGGTGGGGCTGACGAGCCCATGGCTACGCACCTGCGCGCCTTGAGTGGTACTTTACCTGAGAATATTTTTTGGCAGCCTACGCAGCAACCCTACACACATACCTACTCCCTGCTGACGAGAGGCAACTACCTCGAAACACATGTCCAGGGATGGCTAACGCGACACTTATTTTCATTTTAAACTTTTGGCATAGGCGTACCCGCCGACGCTACTTCATGGACCACAATTCTTTGGGGTAACACGCTGGTAGGACTAGCAGAGTGCGGCCAATCGGATTTTTAATTTCAATTTTATATCATGCATAGGGCTTACCTCAACCCTGATAAAATTAACCGCTACTACACCAGAACAGATGTGGCATGTCCTAGATGTCAGCAGGTTGGTGCTGGCATGCTTCATTAGCTTGTCCAGATGTACACAGCTACTTGATAGGTGTCATATCCCAGCTGTCCACCTGCACTGGGCACCAGGACCTACATGCATGGGAGATATGTCTCTTTAGCCTGTGTCGCGAACTTAAGAAACATGAGGCTACTTCTCGCTTCCCGGACTTAGGTTTCATAGTAGCTAAATGCCTTGTCACTCGTCTGTGGAAATCACTGGGACTACCACCATTGATAGCCTGGACGCACTCGCTGCTAGGATGAGCTCAAGCTGAAAGTGTTGCCCTGCATAGGGAAGATAGCCTTGGTTTATGCAATAACCTATTGGGATAACATTCTGACTGAACTCCAGGTAGATACTAACACTGACACAATCAATGATGTGAAATTACCTTAGGTGGACACTGTTCACTCCTCCGGGTTTCCGTATGTGTGGTCCGCTGTATGGCTGTTTATGTTTCCTTTGTTGTTATGTTTTGATATCCAAAAATTAACCCTTATCTATTTTCCTGTTTTTCGGATTGCTAGCTTATAGCATTGGCTACCATGTAGATCTTTTTTATTTTTCAGCAGAGCCTTGTTGGGCTGTTTGCATCTACTGCGGACTGACATTTAGACCTCTTTTTCTTATTCTGTAACCTAGGGCTTCCATCGCCTGTTGATGCTCCCGGCCCTTTGTGTGTAGTGCTGCCTGGCATTATACATTGTTGGCAGTGTATGCTCAGACGTGGGTCCCTTGCTCACTTTGCCACTGGATTCAAGCTAGCCTGGCTGATGAGGGCTGTTAGCCCGAAACTGGTCCCAGGATGCTTGTTTCCTCTGGTCCAGGGAAGACATGGCTTGGCAGTTCGGGCTGGACTGTTCCCATGAGGCACAGGGTCAAGACTGATTTGCATATAGCTGTGTCTGAACTGGGGTGGCATAGTGAGCTAAAGAATGATGATGGATTCAACCCAGATCTGTGACTGGGGGTGAGTGTTTAAAAAGTTTCAGTACTCCGTCCATCATCTCCTTGTGTTTGCTTTGTTCGCCCTAAGTTGCCAGGGTATGCCCAGACGTGGGTCCCTTGCTCACTTTGCCACTGGATTCAAGCTAGCCTGGCTGATGAGGGCTGTTAGCCCGAAACCTGTCCCAGGATGCTTGTTTCCAGTCCAGGGGAGACATGGCTTGGCAGTTCGTGCTGGACTGGACTGTTGCTTTAACACGATTAGTTTCGCCTCACACGTAAATGTGGTCCCTTTATTGTGTCGATGGCCTAAAGCGACGTGTATAAATCTACTTCCGTATCACGTGATTTTGGACGTGAGCTACACGAAGGAGAGAGACGGAAGTTTGCAAGTTTGCACCGTGGAGAAGTTGGAGGTAGGAAGACTCCCTATCATATTCCCCATTAGAAGATTTACCGATAGCGAGTTAGTATCGAAACTTAGATTGTTCATTTCTTATTTTTTGACAGAGTTGAAATACAAAGGTATTACAAGTGCACCCCAAATTTCGGAAAGTAATAAAGGTTACGAGTCTTCCGCTACGGCTCAATAGTAATGTGCAAGGTATGTCTATATTTTAAGTGACTGACACTTTTTGCATGTCGCATTGATAGTTTTGAAGCTGTGGTTATCGCAAACGTTCCCTTCGTTTGAAAGAGGAATACGAGGTATACCGGTGTAATGAGAGAAAGTATGTCATTTAAAGTATACACATCCGTTAGGATTTAATTTAGTTTGGGATTTAACGACTGAGACCATTTCCTTTGATGGTTTTGTGTTTCCAGCTCGCCAGGAGATATATATACAAAAATACAAAATAAGAAGAAAAAGAACGTCCACTTGTCGAAGAAGATTGTAGTTAGACAAGAGGTAATATATAGTTCCCGTTTTTTCGGGCAAATAAAGTAGATTTGTGGTTATTTGATTTTATCTTTCTCTATATTCACTTTCGGTGGTAAAGTAGATGACGCTAAAAATAATTTCACATAATTGTAACATAATGTATACCTGTTGTGGTTTCCCATGTTCCTCCTGTGAGTATATAGTGTATATAGAACCAAGATGAATGACGAATAAGGACATTTAATTTGTTCTTATAGGTTGAAGTGTATAAAACTATACGTTTTTTGATGCCCTAGTCCTGATGAGGCCGAAAAAGTTATTTGGCTGAAACGCGTCGACATTTATTTTGAAGACACTCGCTGGATTGTGTTTGGTGTTATAAATAAATTGGAAAAGAGCGCTCTAAATAATTTGGAGGTTGTAACAACAAAATCTCGAAGTGTCTCTAAAAGAGTGATCTTCGATATATAGGAATGCTGTAACAAAATAAGCCCATAGGCATCCTGGTTGAAAATAGGGCTTTTTGTTGATATGTATATGTTTGAGTTGTTTTGTCGTATGTAAGTATTGTAAATATTGTATATGTTTGTATATATAGATTAAAAAAAAGAATTCTACTAAATTGAGAAGAAGAAGTGGGGTATAAAATAAATATACTTATACTTACACTATTAAATAGTAAAAAATTTTGTTTTTTCTTTAAAAAATTGTGTTCATTGGAATTGCCATTGACTAGGCCACAAAACATAGCAACAAAGGTTGTGTTGGAGAAAGAATATTTCCCAAAGGAGGAGATATTTGACTTATCTTCTCGTTAAAATTTATGTTACATTATTAGTCCCGAGGCATTGTTGTTTTTTCCTATATTGGACTGTTCCCATGAGGCACTGTCTGAACTGGGGTGGCATAGTGAGCTAAAGAATGATGATGGATTCAACCCAGATCTGTGACTGGGGGTGAGTGTTTGAAAAGTTTCAGTACTCCGTCCATCATCTCCTTGTGTTTGCTTTGTTCGCCTTAAGTTGGCAGGGTATGCCCGGACGTGGGTCCCTTGCTCACTTTCTCACTGGATTCAAGCTAGCCTGGCTGATGAGGGCTGTTAGCCCGAAACCGGTCCCAGGATGCTTGTTTCCAGTCCAGGGAAGACATGGCTTGGCAGTTCGTGCTGGACTGTTCCCATGAGGCACAGGGTCAAGACTGATTTGCATATAGCTGTGTCTGAACTGGGGTGGCATAGTGAGCTAAAGAATGATGATGGATTCAACTCAGATCTGTGACTGGGGGTGAGTGTTTGAAAAGTTTCAGTACTCCGTCCATCATGTCCTTGTGTTTGCTTTGTTCGCCCTAAGTTGGCAGGGTATGCCCAGACGTGGGTCCCTTGCTCACTTTGCCACTGGATTCAAGCTAGCCTGGCTGATGAGGGCTGTTAGCCCGAAACCGGTCCCAGGATGCTTGTTTCCGGTCCAGGGAAGACATGGCTTGGCAGTTCGTGCTGGACTGTTCCCATGAGGCACAAAGTCAAGACTGATTTGCATATAGCTGTGTCTGAACTGAGGTGGCATAGTGAACTAAAGAATGATGATGGATTCAACCCAGATCTGTGACTGGGGGTAAGTGTTTGAAAAGTTTCAGCACTTCGTCCATCATCTCCTTGTGTTTACTTATTTTCTGCACCTTTTTCATAATGTAAAATGGAAAAAACAATAAACAGATTCCACACAAAAAATAGAAGAAGACTCCCATATCCAACTGCAGTCCTGAGAAACACATTTTTGACCACACCATGCCAGCCAGGCCATCACGGATTTGGGGGTTAATGACCTAACCTGTCTAGATAAGAACTGAGAGCCTTGGGCTATAGACCAGATTAACTTTAGGTTGGAGGAAACTAAGCTAGCCCGTACTATTCTACAAAGGGAAAAAGCAGATGGACTAGATAAAATACCATGTTACCTCTTCCTTTCCGCACCTGAAGTATGGTGTGTAATCCTTAACCAAAATTTGAATGCCATCCTAAAAGGTGCAGAGGTTCCTAACTCCTGGCTGGGGTGGAGACTACTGGATTGGATAGGGAAGAATCAGATCCTCTCATATCTACAGGCTGGCTTCAGAGAGAACATAAGCATCACTGATCAATTATTTAAGAGTTTAACAGTTTTATGGAACTATGTGGTGATTAAAAGAGAGCACCTATGTGTAGTATTTGTGGACCTACGTGCTGCTTTTGATATCACCCCTAGATATAAAGTGTGAGCAGCCCTGGAACAGTTAGGAGTTCCAAACTATCTACTACAAGTAATTACCAGCATCCACAGGGACAATTACACCCAAATAAGATGGGAACGCAACGGTGAACTTTCAGAACATATAATGGTGAAGAAAGGTGTGCACCAAGGGTGTGTACTGGTACCAACTCTGCTCACCTTATACATTAACGAGCTGATTAAGTCCTTGGATGACTGTAATGAGTAGTCCCCCAAGAATACTAATAACAAAGTTGCAACTCTGCTGTTTGCTGATGACACGTTCCTTGTATCTAGAACTCTGATGGTACTACAAAATCTATAGAATAGGTTTTTAGTATCTTGTGAGAAACTTGGTCTAGATGTAAACATCAACAAGACCAAATTCATGGTGTTCAACCCACATAAGTAATTCCGAGGCAAGGTCAAATTGGGTGATACTTTCCTGGAACAACTGAAGCAATTCGATTACCCGGGGGGTAAGGCTCAGAAATACACTATCATGGACCCCGCAAATCTCTAAGAGCCAGCTCATACTTCAGCATGTAAGCTCCGCTCTGGCCAAAAGGGGTAAAGTGTCCGCTTATAGGCGAGTTGCTCCGGTTAATTGATAGCTATCGAATCAAGGGTGTTGGTGCTGCGCTATATGGCCCAGAGATCTGGGGCTCTCATAATATAGGGGCCATAACAAAAGCGCTGAACATTAATGTGTTAATTGGACTCGGAAATGCCATCATCAAATTGCATAGTCCTTGTACTTTTTTCCTTTCTGTAAAAACTGACATTTAATTTATATGCTTTCAGTGGTACTATTAAACCCTTGAGAAAATGACGTTCTTCTGTATTTTGTAACCTGTGAAAAGGAAACAAAGTTCTTCCAGTAAACCTCATAAATACATGTTACTAAATATCATCAAACGATTAGAGTGCCACAGTATACTTCCTCAATTATATTGTAACACAAGGGCATTGTCCGTTATGTACTCACACCTAAGGCAGTAGGGTGTGGTACAGCAACGGCTTGCACAGGTAAATGCTGTGGGGCGGTGAGGCGGGGGAGGGCAGGGTGGGGGTAGTGGAATCATACGACGGAAATGTGAAAAGTAACTAAATAAATAAATAAAACCATTTACCTTGTGCTTGCCGCATCGCCGAAGTCGGCGATGCGGCCAACGCAAGGTAAGTGGTTTTATTTATTTAGTTACTTTTCACATTCCCGTCGTATGTCTGATTCCACTACCCCCACGCTGCCCCGCCCCCCTCCCCCCCACAGCATGTACCTGTGCGAGCCGCTGCTGGTGTGGGATTACCCTGAGTGGCACCACTACTCAAACAGTTAATGTTTACTTGACCTATTAGCATTACATGCCCACTAAATTTGTTTGCTTTACGAGGTGCGACACCTTTTCCCACTACTACCCCTTTTTTGTTGTATAAAAAAACACAGAACATCTTCTTGAGATCAATTCTTGGCTTACCTCAAAATGCGCCCTTGACCCCCATAAATCTGGATATTGGGCTTGAAAATATAGTGCATGTAGTCCCCTAGCTTACTGGATCCGAGTCTGGTTTAATAACTCACCACTCCCTATGAGACAATTATTTCTTGAAGTGATTGCACTCAATATTAAAGGAGGTATACCATGGCTTAAATATGTCAAGACATGGCTGTACAGACTCGGTATGAGTGAATTCTGGTCAAACCTATACTGCATGCAGAAAAACTCCTTGCTGTGCCTAAAGAAGAGATACTGGCATTATATCAGTGGTCTTTAGCTGAATTACAGTACTGCTGGGGAGTTAATAGAAAGGTTTCTGCACTTTAAAGATAACTTGCATTGTGAGGAATTCATGAATCAAATGTAACCTCCCGAAGCAAAATCTTTATACTTGCAATTTAGATATGGCATCTTGACATTCATTGGTTTTCACTGTTGGTGAAATGGTTATAACATCTCCCCTAATTGTCCATCCTGTCTTGATAGACCTGAAGCAGAAGAGAATTTCTTATTCTTCTGTCCTAGTTACACTGATCACAGGAAAACTTGGTTAATTCTGATTTATCCTATTCTGTCGGTAAGACATATGAGGACTACAAATAGGATTCTCAGAAGCAATACCACAGTGTGGCAAATTTTTGCCTTATCTAGATATATTAAGATGCAAAAATATGTCCCGATGTAAGGAGCGCAATTCTCAAAAGGGTAGACCAGTACTTTACTGAGAACACAAATACAGTTGAATCCCACCAGATCCTGTGGGGGGGCCTTTGTGGCAGTTATTAAGGGTCAGGCACTTTCACTAATGGCGGGACGTAAGAGGGAATTGAGGGCAAGATTGGAGACTCTCAAAGGAGAGATTCGGGGGCTGGAGGATGAGGTGGCGACCACAGATGACGAACAAATCGCACACAGTCTCAGTGTAAAAAGACAAAACTACCGACAGCTTGCAACAGAGACAGCTAGATCAAAACAGAGAGCCATCTTGCATAAAATATATGAGTTGGGTGACAATACGGGGAAATTGATCGCATGGTTAGAGAAGTGGGAAACCGGGCAGCGATGGGTACCCCTAATTGAGAGTGAGGCAGGAGAATTGTTGAGTGACCCACAGAAAATTGCTGAGGCCTTTGCCTCCCACTTTGCCTCCATATATTCCTCCACCACTCACACTACCTTAACTGATTCCAGGGTCCTTCTGGCCCCTATTACGGTTACTACTCTTGCCCCGGACGATTGTGAATCCCTGGAGAGGGATCCCACAGAGGAGGAATTAGCGATTGCCATACGAGGGATGAAGTCGGGGAAAGCCATGGGTCCTAACGGGCTCCCAATAGAACTATTTAAACTAGTGACATCCAAGCTAACACCCGCCGTCCGATCCATGTATTTGGAGAGCTATCAAATTGTGTCCTTACCCAGAGATCTGATGCTGGCCTCAGTGGTCGTCATCCATAAGCAAGGTAAACCTAGGACGAGATGTGACTCCTATCGCCCAATCTCCCTGTTAACTGCCGAAGCAAAAATTTGTGCCAAGGTATTGGCCAACCGTTTGATCCCTGTCATCTGCAAATTAGTGCACCCAGACCAGTCAGGCTTTATGCCTGGCCGCAACACGGCCCTCAAACTTCGAAGACTACATGGGGTGATGGGGAGAATTCACACCATTCAAGAGGATGCAGCACTGCTGTCGTTAGACGCAAAAATGCATTTGACACTATCGAGTGGCCTTACCTATTTGCCCTCCTCGAGCGTATGGGGTTTGGCCCGAATTTTATAAAGTGGGTTAGACTACTATACACAGAACCAACAGCCCAAGTATTTGTTAACAAACACACTTCCCGACAATTCAGTCTAGAGAGGCGGACTAGACAGGGATGCCCCATCGCCCCTCATGTTTGCCCTGATTTTAGAGCCTTTAGCGACCTGAGTTAGGGGTGACCCCATCATCAGGGGGCTCAAGTGGACAGATCAGCATGAGGATAGAATCTCCCTCTATGCTGACGACGTCCTTTTGTATGCTGCGGCTCCAGCAGCCTCGATCCTTAGGATCCTGCACATCTTTGCCATTTTTAGTGCCCACTCTGGGTATACTATCAACTGGACAAAATCAGTACTATATATGCTTAAAGGTCCTGTGCGACGGATGCCCAGAGACACCCACATTACAGTTGCTACTGAGGGATTTCGCTACCTTGGTATATATGTGACTCAGCACCCCACCCAATTCTACGACATTAACCTCAAGGCCCCGCTCAATAGGCTCCACACCGATGTGCTCCTCTGGCGGTCTTTGCCCCTCACTCTCTTGGGCAGGGCCGTGCTGTTTAAAATGCTAGCGCTGTCTCGATTTTTTTTTTTTTTTTTTATTTTTTTTTTTTAAAAACCTTTATTCATATAATTCAGATACACTGCTATTTAGCCGACAACCCGGAGGTTCGGCAGCTCCTCAACCGACACGTGCAGTCATCTACAGCTATCATACAGGATAAAAACAAAGGTTCCAATTTTTAAAAATGAACACAACAAGCAAGGCAATATACATCATATGTTCGCGTCAGCTCCCAGCGAGGGGGAGGCCCCATTTCCAACATCAGTTCGAGCCACCGATTGAGAGGAGGAGGGAGAAGCAGAGGCGCTAACATTCTAGCAGCGGTGCATCAGAAATACCCAAGTCGGACGCGAGGCTAGGGGGAAAGTTGCTCCTCTAGTGGTTCAGTGGCAGGAGGCAAACATATGTACCCCCTATACTGGTTCCAACCTCCCCATACCTTATGCCATTTCTTGGGCCTCCCCCGCGCACTATACACCGTTTTCTCCCGGAACATGCACCAGTCCATGTTGTCCTTCCAAGCATCCAGGGTGGGAGGGCTAGGGGATCCCCACAGTCTTGCAATGTCTCGCTTAGCCACCATATTACCTAGGGTCACCCATTGAGTCTGCGCCGCGTCGTAGTCTGTAGGACCCCACACATTCAAGAGACAGCGCCGGGCCTCTGGGTGCAATACAATTCCCGTGACCTCCTGCATAACCGCGTGAATCCGCTTCCATAGTTCCGCAATCACACCACACTCCCATATAATGTGCAGAAAGGTGCCCACCATCCCGCAGCCCCTCTTACACAGCCCGTCCTCGGAAAAACCCATATGGACCAATCGGGGCCCAGTGACATAGACTCTGTGGAGTATCTTAAGCTGGACAAGCCGCAACCTGGCGGGGATTGCGACCTCCTTAGGAGAGGAGACCGCGTACTGCCAATCCTCATCGTCCAGCTCAAGGCCGTCTCTAGTCCACTGGTCCCGCACCCCCAGGAGGAGATCGGTCCGAACGTTCACAAGCTTTTTGTAAATTAGGGAGATTGTGCTCTCCGGCATATGGCCGTCCAGGATCCGGTCCTCCAATGGAGAGGACTCAGGCACCTTTTCCCCCTGAACGAGGACCGACTGCAGCGCATGGCGCACCTGCGCATACCGAAAGTATTCCGTGCCCTCAAGCGCATATTCCGACCGCAGCTCATCGAACGACTTAATCCGCCCCTTGGTCAGCATGTCCCCCACCCTGGAGATGCCAATCAGATCCCATTTGTCGAATCCCTTAGAGTGCCAGAGGTTCCCCAACATGTCCGAGTCGTACAACGGAGTGGCGAGGGTGAGCCTATCCTTCCATCCCAGGGAGTTCGTGACTGTCTTCCACACGTGCACCGCCACCCCGGTCGGCCCTGTGAGGGACCCAGCCGGTGGCTTCGAATAAAGTGCTCTATAATAGCCACCACCCCGCAGCAGCCACCGGTCCATAGCAAAGCCGGGGCCAAGCGCCGGACCGTAGACTCCATGATTGATCGCGCTCAGTTGGGAGGCCCAATAGTATCTACGGATGTCGGGAAGCGCGATACCCCCGTCGTACCAAGGGAGAGTTAATTTTGCTATCGCTATACGCGGGCGGCCGTCCCACAGCAGCGAACGCTGCAGACTCTCAACCTCCCGAAAGTAGCTGGCCGGAACCAGCTCCTGGGTGTTCTGCAGGACATAGAGAAAACGGGGAAGAGACATCATTTTGAATAGCACCGCACGGCCAAGGAGGGAAAGCGGCAGCCGCCGCCAGCCCGCCACGTCCCACCGCAGGCGCGCCAACGGAGGGAGCAGGTTCCTCTCATACCGCACCGTTGGGTCGGCAGAGATATAAATCCCAAGATACAGGAAACCCTCCCGGGCAATCTGGATCGGGCAATTCTGCGGGGGAACCGGGACGTCCCCACACAGGGCATACAGATATGACTTACCCCAATTAATGGTTAGCCCCGAGTTCCTCCCGAAGGAAGTCAATATGTCGCAAACAACTATAAGGGACTTCCGGGGTGAAGTAAGATAGAGCAGAATATCGTCGGCATAGAGGGAAATGCGGTCTTCGTGATCAGGGGACCATCGAATCCCCCTCACGTCTGGGTGCCATCGTATCCAGGCTGCCAGCGGCTCAAGGGCGAGAGCGAACAACAGCGGCGATAGAGGACAACCCTGCCTGGTACCCC
The DNA here is from genome assembly GCF_964204655.1 of Triturus cristatus. NCBI lineage: Eukaryota > Metazoa > Chordata > Amphibia > Caudata > Salamandridae > Triturus > Triturus cristatus. The sequence goes on along the minus strand of NC_140584.1, from coordinate 84,455,571 downwards.
TCCCCAGATCGAAGGGACGGGACGCCCTACCGTTAACTGCGACTTTGGCGAGAGGTCCTTCGTATAGTAGCCTTACCCAGCCCACAAATCCGGGCCCGAAACCGAATTTCGCAAGCGCAGCCCACAGGTATGCCCACTCCACCGTGTCAAATGCCATTGTGGCGTCGAGCGCAGCCACCATGGCCGGCTCCCGCATCGTCCCCACCCTTGCGATCACTCCATGGATGCGCCGAAGATTCAACGCGGTATTACGATGCGGGATGAAGCCAGATTGGTCAGGGTGGATCAGATCCCCGACCACCCTGACCAGCCGGTTTGCGAGGATTTTGGCAAGGATCTTCGGCTCAGCATTAAGGAGCGAGATCGGCCTGTATGAGCTGCACCGGTTCCTGGGCTTGCCATCTTTATGGATGACCACGATCGTTGCCAGACGCTGGTCAAGTGGGAGGCAGCCCATCTCCCGCGCCTCCACAAACATAGCCCGCAAATACGGAGCGATCTTGTCCGGTCGGAGTTTGTAAAGCTCAATTGGCAGGCCATTCGGACCCGAGGCCTTGCCCGGGCGCAAAGAGCGGATAGCCCCCGCAATCTCGTCGACTGTGATGTCGCCATCAAGATCGTCTCTGTCTATGTCGGAGAGGCAAGGCAGGGCAAGATCGCGCAGGAGCTCACATGAATCCTCCACTGGCCTGTCAGACACGGAGGTATAGACCGTGTGGAAGTAATCCGCAAAGCACTGGACTATGCCGTCCGGCTCCGTGACCATGACGCCATCCTCCATCACAAGGTCCGGCACAACACGATTGGCCCGCTCCTTTTTATCGAGCCACGCGATCAATTTCCCGGCCTTGTCCCCGACGTCGTACAGACGGCCCCGCTGTTCACTACTCAGGGCTTTGGCCGCATCCGTAACGAGGGCCCTGTACTCCGATTGTTTAAGGCTCAACTTGTGCAGCGCCTCCGACGTGACCTCCCCTTCCAGAGCCAACTCTAGATCCGCGATCTCCGCCTCAAGCTGGGCGACCTCCGCTTCTCTACGACGCTTGGCCGCTGTTATCAAGGAGAGGGCCTCACCCCTAATCACTGTTTTGAACGCTTCCCACAAGGACACCGCCGAGGTGACCGAACCAAGGTTTTCTTGAAAGTAACGGTCGACCGCCTTCAGTACCGCACTACGAGTCGCAGGGTCCCTGAAGTACCACGGGTTAATTGGGGCCACCCTACCACCCACTCCTCTGCCAACATCCATACAGATCCACACCGGGGAATGGTCAGAAATACCTCGTGCCATGTGCCTGGCCTCAGAAACGAAGGAGGCGTGTGCAGCTAGGGTAAGGACATAGTCAATTCTGGAGAGACTGCCATGCGCCCCTGAGTGGAAAGTATATTGTCGTTGTGTGGGATGCAACAGTCGCCAACAATCAACCAGCCCAAGGTTATCTATAAAATCAGGAAGCCACTTCTGAGCCCCCCCCGAACTCCTCTGCGGGTGTCTGTCGAGCAGGCCAGAGCCAACCGCATTGAAGTCGCCACCCACCACCAGCATTCCTTCTGGGAGATCCAACAATGTCCTCTCTAAGTCCGCTAGTGTAGAGGGCTGCAATGCAGGGGGGACGTAAACCGACACCAGGACCAGGGTCCTGCCCTCCCACCGCCCCGCTACTGCCGCAAAGCGCCCCCTATCGTCAACGGTAATGGAGTCAACCTCGAATGGCAGAGAGGACCGCTGTCTCGATTTTTATACGTACTGCAAAACACCCCTTATAAAGTCCCAGCCACATACTTCATCAGTGTAGAAAGCAAAGTCAGAACTCTTCTATGGGATGGGAAAAACCCACGCATCGCGACCCATAGACTGACCAGGGGATAGTATGACAGAGGGTAAACATCCATTTGTACACGGTCATTACAACGCGTACCATTACTATGCAAGCGTTACACGGCATGTGCTGTGTAGCAATTTCTACGCATGTTATTACAAAACATGCGTTGTAATGCGAACCACATAGTTGTGAGGAAACTGAGGCGTTTCCTCACTACGACGTGCAATGATCACCGCCCTTCTGACAACGCAGGCAGGAAGGAGAACAGAGGACACGAGGAGAAAGAGGTAAGAGGGTCTGTTTTTAAAGGTTTAGGGTAGGGGGAGGGTCGTGCAGGGGGTAGTCTTTTAGGATTAAGGGTAGTGTTGTGTTTGAGGAGTAGTGTGTTGGGGTTGAGGGTAGTGTTGTGGTGTTAGTGTTGTCTAGGGTAGTGTTTTGGGGTGTAGGGAAGTGTCGGGGGGTCCTGCAGAGGAGTGTTTGGGTGTAGGGACAGGACTGGGGTCAGGGGAGGGTCGTGCTGGGGGTAGTATTTTAGGGTTTAGCGTAGTGTTGTGGTGTTTGTGTAGTGTAGGGTAGTGTATTAGGGTTTAGGGTAGTGTTGGGGTGTTGTGCAGGGTAGTGTTGTAGTGTAGGGAGCGGTCTGGGGGAAGGGTGAGGGTCGTGCAGGGGGTAGTGTTTTAGGGTTTAGGGTAGTGGTGTGATGTTTGTGTAGTGTGATGTAGTGTATTAGGCTTTAGGGTAGTGTCGGGGGGTCGTGCAGGGTAGTGTTTGAGTTTAGGGACAGGACTGGGGTCGTGGGAGGGTTGTGCAGGGGGGAGTGCTTTAGGGTTTAGTGTAGTGTTGTGGTGTTTGTGTAGTGTAGGGTAGTGTTTTAGGGTTTAGGGTAGTGTTGGGGTGTCGTGCTGGGTAGTGTTGTAGTGTAGGGAGAGGACTGGGGGTCGGGGGAGGGTTGTGCAGGGGGTAGTGTTTTAGGTTTTAGGGTAGTGTTGTGGTGTTGTGTAGTGTAGGTAAGTGGTTTAGGGTAGTGTTGGGGTCGTGAAGGGTAGTGTTTGGGAGTAGGGACAGGACTGGGGGTAGGGGCATGGTGATGCTGGGGGTAGTGTTTTAGGGTTTAGGGTAGTGTTGTGGTGTTAGTGTAGTGTAGGTTACTCTTTTAGTGTTTAGTGTAGTGTCGGGGGGTTGTGATGGGTAGTGAAAGAGTGTAGGGACCGGAGTGGGGGAATGCGTATGTTCGTGCAGGGTGTAGTGATTTAGGGTTAAGGGTAGTGTAGTAGTGTTTCAGTAGTGTAGGGTAGTGTAGTGTTTGAGTGTTTTGGTAGTGTTTTCAAATTTTAGATGTGTAGGGTAGTATATTTCTGTTTATTATTTAAAGTACTGTTGTGTTTTAAACATTTAAAAAAAGGGGTTAAATGTATTTTTTTTTAACATGACACGTTATTCCGCATACCATTTTTATTACTAGGCAAGATTTTACTTCGCATACATTAACACTTTTAATGTAATGGTATGCGATGTAAAAACTTGCGTAGTAACGGTTATTGCTAAGTAATAACCGCGTAGTAATGGCATGCGAAGTAATGGCATGCAAAATAACGTGTCATATTCATGACGGAGGGATCGCGTTGCCCGACCTTAAACAATATTACTGGGCCTCGCAACTTGCAGTGATCAATCAGTGGGTCTTGGCCTCACCGTCCGAACCTGCATACCGCACAGACAAATGGATAATGAATCGGGGGGGTATCAGCCTGCACTTTATTCCAACCCCAAACGCCAACACCTCATTGGCCCTATGGCCAAAACTTATAACACTGATCACTCCCTTGTGGGAGTCGGAGCAACTCGGCACATAGAGCAGATGCCCGGACTTCGATAAATGGGACCTAATTGGTATATCTTCAGCCGGGGACCTGTGGAAGCGGAATGAGATGGTCCCATTTAGAGACCTAAAAGCTGAGTTTCAACTGGCAGGGTCAGAGATGTTCCGCTATTTACAAATTTGTCATGCAATAACCACCGTTGTGTCGAGCGGTGAGGCTCTACCCGAGGCCTCCCCACTGGAGGATAGATTGTTAACAGATCCCATGTCACGTAAAGCAATATCACTCACATATCGCAAATTAATAAACAATAGACGAGATCCATTGATACGCCTCCGGCAGCTGTGGAAGTCCGACCTCGGATATTTAGAGGACGACGATTGGCAGGAAGCCCTCTCCTCCCCAAAGGAACTTGCGATCCCAATAAGGCTACGGTTAGTCCAGCTCAAAATCCTATATAGAACTTACCTATCTGCACATACACTGGTGAAAATGGGGCTTAGGCCCGATTCTGGGTGCCTCAGGAGGTGCACGGCGGAAGTTACATTTTTCCACACACTCTGGGACTGCCCAAACCTCCAGCCGTACTGGGAGAGAATCACCTCCACACTCGCGAGGGTAAGCGGGAAAAGCATCACTTACTCCCCGCACCTTTGTTTACTGAGCCTATGGGAGGCCACCGACCTGACCCAGACTGAGCGCACGTGGGCATCACTAGGATTTGTCCTTGCTAAGAGGAATATAGCTCAAGTATGGGGGACTGGGGACTTGCCTACATATCAGAGATGGGCAAACGACATGGACACTGCGATGATCGCAGAAAAGGATGTTTTCAAACACAGGGGCTGTCCCAAGAAATAGGATCGAAAATGGGCTAAATGGAATGTATCACGTGGTGAAATACGTGTATCCCCAACAGATGAACTGTGTAGCACTGAAGTGGACATGATCTCAACCCTGCTTAACGATGTACAGAGAATGTGTTTTAATTGTAAAAGATGGTTATTTGTCCTTTTACCACTATATTTCCTTGTTATGTGACCTCGTGGCCTTGCACTGTACATGGTGGCCCCAGGACATGTTCCCCCCAGAGAAACCATCTTCTCAGGTAAAAAATCTCGGAGTGGTGTTTGACGATGATCTATCCTTCCGTCCACACATCCTGGGATTAGCAGGGAAATGTTTCAGCATCCTCAAGATGCTTAGGAAATTTCTTCCTCTGCTCTCACTGCAGTACCGTAGGAATGTAGTCCAGGCGCTTGTGGGCTCCCGCCTGGACTATGCTAATGCACTCTTTGCAGGCCTACCTAAGTATCTGTTATCCAGACTGCAGATTGTCCAGAATTCGGCGGCCAGAGCCATCTATGGGCTGCCCAGGAGAGCTAGCGCCTCTGCGCTCCTGGCTAGGCTGCACTGGCTGCCAATTTCGTGGAGAATCAGATTTAAGCTCCTCACTCTGGCATTTAAAGCCCTCCATGCGATTGGCCCTAACTATCTGAGGAAGCTTATTGCTTTCTATGTGCCGCGGAGGTTGCTGAGGTCGGCGGACCTGGCTAAAATGGAGGTGCCTGTGGTCAAACGTGTTCGGATGGGAGGTCGTTCCTTCCAATACGTGACAGCCTGCTTGTGGAACGAGCTCCCACTTTCCCTTCGGAAAGCGAACAACCTCCTGGCTTTCAGGAAGGAGTTGAAGACTCTGCTCTTTACCAAGTAATCCGCTGTGACTGTAGTAGGTTTGCCTTTGGTTTCCTGTTTCTCTGGGCCTCTTTGCTAAAGCGCCGGGACACCCTTTTGGGGTAGCCGTGCGCTCAAAAAGTTCGGCTTAACATTAACATTAACATTAACATCACAACTGTTCAATAAAAAGAAAAAGAAAAAGAAAAAAAAATGTCACTATCTTTTGACAGAAGGAAATTGTTACTTCTTGATACTTGATTTGTATTTTAAGATGTAAATCTATCTTTGCTATCCTCAGAAATGTTATAGGTAGTTTTTAGTATTCTCGAGATTTTAACCTATCAATTAATTGGTTTGTTGCTCTCTCTTGAAATTTCCCTAACAATTTCAGGGAACCAATACACATAATTGCACCTTAGTTCTAGAATGCACTGTAACGTTTGATATTTTAAATTGGTTTATAGTAGATAGCTATAATAGGCACATGCAAATGTGGCAACTTTTAGGTGATAACTTTTTCTTTTTTTTTCTGTTGAAGCTCAAATAACAAAAATGACAAACGTGTCAATATTCTCTGATGTGTCAGTTTTAAGTATTACTTGTATGAACATTATCTTGTGAATTGATTTTATGGCTTACTGTGTATTGTTATGTGCCGTGTTTTTTTTGTTTTAAAACCAATTAAAGTGCAATAGCGGTCCAACTGCCCAACTCGTAAAGGGACAGTCGGACCATCGGTGCGGTAGTTGCTGGACCGCCACGCCCTGCGAGTCTGGCGGTCCTAGGACTGCCAGACTCGTAATTTGGCCTTTAGTCCACTTTAAACTTGTTGAATGCTGGAACTGAGTGCCTGTTTTATGTGCCTCCAGTGTGTAAATTCTATCCATTTACCCCTATATTTCTCAAAGTTAGAGTTTCATTTTCAGACAACATGGATCAGAAATGGTGAGCAAGGTTTGCCTCTTTCTGTTTCTGAGCTTCTGATTGCTCCTATACATCTCTGCGAGGGGTGCTCACCAGCATTATATTTGAAAATAGGATAGATGCGAACAAGATGAGTTTCAACCAGTGGCGTAACACTAACCCCCGCATCCACCGCGGAGCAGGGGGGCCCCTAAGCTCCAGGGGGCCCCCTCAGCACAGTACTCTCGCCAGAGAGCCCCTGATTGAGTCATGGAGGGGGCCCCTCCAAGTACCTTGAAGGGGGCACCCCTCAATTTTCGTTACACCAGTGGTTTCAACTGCAAATATAAAGCCTTTGGGCAATCTGTAGGTAGAATTCCAAGCAATACACAACATAAGTGACAGAATTTCATTAGTTATGTGAAAGCTCCGGAAATATTCATCTTGCGCTTAATTTGAGCTAGTGGTTTCTGATGCTCAGCACCAGTGCTTAATTGTCAACTTGTGACAGTTCACCACATGGTGGGGCTATTTGTCTGTTTGCCTGTATTTTAGATGAGCACAGCAACAGTTATTTAATAATTCTACATACAATAAAAAGTACTAATAGCTGCCACATAAACTATTCTTGAGACTTTGGGTGGCCTGGAATAGTATGAGTTGCAACACTTGCAGACGTGTGATCGATAGTAGTTGTATTGGTATCGTCTTTGGCAGCTCTGGCAAGTGCAATGGGCGGTGCAAGCTGCAGTGGCCTCTTGACAAGGGACCTGGCACTTATGTTTATTAAAACAAATTAAGCACAGTATAATTTCCTTAAGATAGCGGTATGTTGCCAGTGCCCAGATTTTCCATCCCACTGACCTTCTGTGGGCACTCCCTTGAAAGAAACGGGTTGGGTTTTTTTCAGATGTTTTCTTGTTGAAATTCTTTTGTGTAAAATGAACCCTAAAAATGCGAATGTTCCTGCTCCAGTATTGGTTTATTTTATGCATTGATTGACAAAACACGAAATCTTTCATTATTCCACTCCCAATGGAATTACTTACCATGACGGCAAGGTTTTTCTGTTTTTTTTAATTTCCGATTAGAGGCCCCTACATCAAGCTCTTATGATTTATTTACCACTGTCCGTGTCCATTTTTATACCACTATTGTGATGTGTCTTGCCTGGTAGAACGAACTTTCCACAATATGGAGAGTTACTGAGGCTTTATCCAAAAGAACTGGGCTGCCTCAGCACAGAGCTGAGTTCCTGTTTTTATGCGCTTGCAGTGTGTAAAAAGTATCAGTCATAGGAGCTGGAAGTAGGGTTGTGGGGGTGATGCTGGTTTTTAGGTCTCGCCTGAGCTAGCGCATGCGTTGCTCGGAGAGACATTTTCTATGCGGGTTTCCAAAGTGCTACCGCTGGCATAACGCTTGCGTTCACACGAGCGTGCACGTGTGCAGCAGCCAATCACTGCTACGGTCGCACCACTCGCGTGCTTATGACACAGCACGTCCCGTCCTCGCGATCGCGATCACTTTCTCTTTGATCGCGATCGCGATTACTTTCGCTTTATTTTATGGCCGCGCGGCCAATGCTTGTTATTCCAATGTTGCTTTCCTTTTTATTGTCTCCGCCTTCATGGTTTGCTCTACCAACAGATTTCTGCTTTAACTTTCATTATATTCTGCACAATCCTTCACGCAGAGCAATAAATGGCTATGCATACATGAACCGCATGCCGGGTTAGTGTTGTTTACTCAGACAATCACAGTGAAGAATGTCATCAAGGGGGATCGGAAATTAAAACAAAATAATTTGGAGAAAGGTATAGATTCGAATTCTATTCGCTTTATGACATGAACAGGTCCAAGCCTCTTTGGAACTGTGTTTACGAACCCGGTTCGCTAATGAGAGTCAATTCCCTTAAGTGACATTTCGGCAGCGTCATTTACCGCGCTCCACTGCCGTCTGGCTAGTTTTGCGCTATAGACTTACCATACATTCATAAATATGCATTTAAAGCTTGTCTCACATTTAATTATGCTTAGTGAGACGATATAAAACTATGGTAAGAGGGGACAGACATTTTTTCTGTGGGCGGCGTAATGTATCGCTCTTGCGGACGCACATGTAAGGGGATTAATTTTAAACTTTAACTAGGTTATGCGGGCAAGCAATCTTTTAGGAGCTAAAAAAAATCTGAAATGAAATCAAATATTTTATGCATGCTTTTTACTGACCAATCTTATCTTCTTTCGGTTGTACAGCGCTCTGATATCCTTACGGGTCATGTTCGCGCTATATAAGACCTTTCAAATAAATAAATAAAGAGAAAAGCTCTGAAAACCTTCTATCTAACTGCCCCATCCCACTGCAGGCCATTCTGCCTGGGCCCCAGCAGTCACACCTGGTATGGCTCACTAGAGCATTCATATGTTAACATTTTGGTGCCGATCACGATCCGGCAAAAACCGGGTACGAACCGTCGGACGGAGCATAATCTCCGTCCGACGCGTACCCGGTCGTCAATTTTTACAAACAAGGAATTACGATTCGCACGGGTACCCCAGTACCGTACGAATCGTAAAAAAGCCCGACCGACCAAAAAAAACCTACCATTGCGATCCGGAAAAGCGCCGACCTGACGTCGGGACGCTCGCAGCCAGCCATTCACGACCCAGGAATCACGATTCGCACCGACGTCACCCCGCACGGTGAATATTTTGCGGCAGCCAAAAACTGCCGGGAAATCAGGACGACGCGAACAAGGACCACCAGTACGCGACGGACAGACGACGACGCGAACAAGGAGGACCAGTACGCGACGGACACACAGGACCACGCGACCAAGGAGGACCCGTACGCGACAGGACGACGCGATCAAGGAGGACCCGTACGCGACAGGACGACGCGATCAAGGAGTACCAGTACGCGACGGACAGACATGGACCCGAACCTACGAGTCATCCCTGCCCTCATAGCAGTCCACCTCCTCTACAGGTTACGACGCAGACGCCGCAGAAGGTCAGAATAACTAAGGGAGGGGGGAAAGTGGGGTGGGGTGGGGGTGGCACGACCAGGGCAGGCCACAAAACAACCACATAAGTCACACACCACACATGGCCTGGACATACCTGACTCCCATGCCCTGGTCACCACGAGGGGGTGGGGGCGTGTCCTGATAAGCCAGCGACCGCCACAACGGAAGTCCGTCACCACGCGAACCGGCAACCCAACCAGACAGGTACGTCCCGTACCCACGCCTGAAGAGCGTGGGTACGAGTCGTACCACGCCCACACACACGTCACCCCAACAATGGCGGGACGGATCGTACCCACGTGGCAAAGGCCTGGGTACGGCCCGCACAAGCATCACATAGCGTGGGGACGGATATGTACGGACCCTACCCCCACCCCGTATGCATGGAGCGTACCCCCACCCCAACAGTGTAAGTACGACCCGTACCCCCACCCGCGGACTCACGGACCGTACCCCCCATGCCAACAGTGTAAGTACGACTCGAACCCTCACCCGCGTATGCAAGGAGCGTACCCCCCCACCCCATCAGTGTAAGTACGACCCGTACCCCCACCCGCGTATGCATGGAGCGTACCCCCCATGCCAACAGTGTAAGTACGACTCGAACCCTCACCCGCGTATGCAAGGAGCGTACCCCCCACCCCAACAGTGTAAGTACGACCCGTACCCCCACCCGCGGACTCACGGACCGTACCCCCCATGCCAACAGTGTAAGTACGACTCGAACCCTCACCCGCGTATGCAAGGAGCGTACCCCCCACCCCAACAGTGTAAGTACGACCCGTACCCCCACCCGCGGACTCACGGACCGTACCCCCCATGCCAACAGTGTAAGTTCGACTCGAACCCTCACCCGCGTATGCAAGGAGCGTACCCCCCACCCCAACAGTGTAAGTACGACCCGTACCCCCACCCGCGGACTCACGGACCGTACCCCCACCACACCAGTGTAACTAGACTCGTACCCTCACCTCGAATGCATGGAGCGCACCCCCACCGTGTATGTTCCAAGCGTACATATCCAGAAATAGGAGGTGTGTGTGCAGAGTCCACCCAGCAGTGCCCAGAGGCAGGAGGGGTGTGTGCCTATCACTCCCAGCAGTGCCCTGAGACAGGAGGGGAGTGTGCAGAGTCCTCCCAGCAGTGCCCAGAGACAGGAGGGGTGGGTGTGGAGTCCTCCCAGCAGTGCCCAGACACAGGAGGGGTGGGTGCAGAGTCCTCCCAGCAGTGCCCAGAGACAGGAGGGGTGGGTGTGGAGTCCTCCCAGCAGTGCCCAGACACAGGAGGGGTGGGTGCAGAGTCCTCCCAGTAGTGCCCAGAGACAGGAGGGGTGTGTGCAGAGTCCTCCCAGCAGTGCCCAGAGACAGGAGGGGTGGGTGCAGAGTCCTCCCAGCAGTGCCCAGACACAGGAGGGGTGGGTGTGGAGCCCTCCCAGCAGTGCCCAGACACAGGAGGGGTGGGTGCAGAGTCCTCCCAGCAGTGCCCAGAGACAGGAGGGGTGTGTGCAGAGTCCTCCCAGCAGTGCCCAGAGACAGGAGGGGTGGGTGCAGAGTCCTCCCAGCAGTGCCCAGACACAGGAGGGGTGGGTGCAGAGTCCTCCCAGCAGTGCCCAGAGACAGGAGGGGTGGGTGCAGAGTCCTCCCAGCAGTGCCCAGAGACAGGAGGGGTGTGTGCCTATCACTCCCAGCAGTGCCCAGAGACAGGAGGGGTGTGTGCAGAGTCCACCCAGCAGTGCCCAGAGGCAGGAGGGGTGGGTGCAGAGTCCTCCCAGCAGTGCCCAGACACAGGAGGGGTGGGTGTGGAGTCCTCCCAGCAGTGCCCAGAGACAGGAGGAGTGTAACACATGTGTGTGAGGCCGGAATTACCCACATCCATACTGCCTACAAGGGAACATGTCCCCATGAACTCATGTCAACAGACTCCACACACAAGTACAGTGATCACCAAGGATGCCACGATTGTTGCAGGTGGAGACATGGCCATGCATGCATGGCCAAAGTAGAAGGGCTCCGTCACACACACAGCTCATGTAGACACTGCTCTGCGCTAAACATTGGGAACACCCTGCAGGGAAGAAATCTGGGTACACAGAGGAAGGAATAGACCCTGGGACAATTGCACCATGCAGTAACTGCTTACATGACCAAAGGAAGTTAGCCAACACCTTGTGATGGCACACAGATCCCAGGGTCCCCCCAATGAGCAGAACACTACTACATATCCCACACACCCAAACCCTTAAACACCACCCAAAACCATGTAGCAGCCCCACCAACACCAATACCACCATAGCAGTAGTGTGATAATGAAAACAAAATTAAGCTTTATTCAGCATGAGCACAATGTCCGTGGATCGCAGGCAGTTCAATATTCACAAAGCCCATAGGGCAGTCAATGATTCGCAGCTGGATGGGGGACACAGTGGGATGCGTGTCCCCTACCTTGCCTGCACAGTCAAATGGCATCGTCTTCCATACTGGTGAGGGCATCAGGGGGGGGGGAAGCACCAGGCACCGCAGGGACATCAGGGCAAAGGGGCGGCGTTGTGGGTGCAGGGATGGAGGACTCAACCACAGGGGGTGTGTCATGGCCAAAGGCGGAGGCCAGGATGGCACTACACACCTTAGCAAGGTCCTCCAGGGACTCCCCTGCACCCGAAGGGACCTCAGGCCCCAAGGAGGGGGGGGTCAGAGGGATGGGTCGCAGCGCCACCGGGGGAGGGTGGAGACAGGGGGGGAGACTCAACCACCCTGACCGAGGACTTCCTTGACCGCTTGCGTGGTGGTGTAACTGTGGGGCTCAGGGACAGAGCGGCCATGAAGGAGTCCTTGGGGGAGATGTGGCCAGGAGAGCTGAGGGGAGGGGATTTGGAGGGAGTGGACTGGGTGGAATGCGGACTCCCACTATGGCTGCGTGTCACACGTTTGCCCCCCGACCCAGTGGGTGTGCCTACCTCACCCTGTGTGTGCGTGTCAGGAGGAGTGCGGTGGACCTTCCCTGCTGGTGTGGTGCCTGTGTCTGTTGATGTGGGTGCATGCCGACGTCTGGGTGTACGTGGGACAGGCATGGGAGTGGGAAGTGTGGATGGGGCAGGGGTAGGTGGGGGGAGGTCGCGCTGCAGGAGACCCACTGCTGCAGTCAGTGTGGAGTCTATGGACCTCAGCAAGTTGCGTTGGTCAGCCTGCGATGAATGAATGCCCTCCAAGAATGCCTCGATGTTGGTGAGGGTTTTCCCGTGGGCATGGAGGACATTAAGGATCGCAGCCTGACCAACCTGCAGTTGCCGCTGGATGTCCACAGACTCAGCATTGGCGGCAGCAGTGGAGACAGGGGCAGGGGGTGCGGTGCCTGGCCGGAAGGAGACATGCGGTGACCGGGCACGCTGGGAAGGGACACGAGCAAGTGGGAGGCGGCTGATGGGAACTGAGGGGGCGGTGCGAGGTGTTGTTCCGCTGTCAGCTGCTGGTGCAGCCACCGCCCACTCGGAGACATCCTCCTCGGACCTGTCAGCTTCGTATTCTGACGTGCCAGTCGACAGGTCCTCGGCCGCACTATCCTCCACCTCTGTCCCACTCGATGTGCCAGCCCCGATGTCACGGCTGGCACTGGTGCTCGGTCCCTCCGCCTTGCCTGTGTCCATGTCTCCCTCTGTGTCCCCCGACGATGCTGTGGGCAGGGTGGAGAGACAGAAATAAATCAGACAGCTGTACACATCAGTCACATGAGTCCAATCAACATAGGTAACACTGCATAGCCTGAAAAGGAAGATCCCTAACATCTACTAAACAAGGTACCGATGTAGGGCATGAAACACACAGTTGGTTGAGCCACCATGCCACTGAAATACCATGGAGAGCATGAGACAATAGCTAAAGACAGGAAACGGAGTCTGACATAGCACCCAGGCCCTGGGGACAATCCAGCACTGCATCTGCACCACACAGCGTTGGCGAAAATACCGATGACCAGGGAACATATCCATGAACTTGAGACACATGCTGCATAGGTAATGCTGAAAACATGCCCAACATGACTCGGTCACTGCACCTTGCGTGTGTGTCCAGAAACATCACACACTGCCCAGACCCAGCAAGTAGAAATCAGGATTTGACACATAGGCATTGCCCGCCCCAACAAAACCCTACACGAGGCAAATTGTTGAGACACAGGTGGCACCAACATCTCATAGTCTGGGTGATAAACACAGGGGCAGGCAAAATGCAAGATTGGACGCCAAACAGCCAAGGTGCGCCTGTACAAATAATGAGGTACCAGTGCCCATCCTCAGATGAGTATAACAAGACACACAGGCACTGGCAACTGTGAGTATGAAGAAGGACAATCAGGTCAGGCTGCACAGTGGACACCTGTACAAAATAGCATACATGGTGACAGGGGACAATGGCACAGAGCACAACCTACGCTGTAGACACTGAGAGTGTCCACGTTTATGATGACACATACACCACTGAGGAAAAGGTGCCCCAGGGGACAGTAGTGGGCACGCAACTACATGCTACTGAATGGTAATGACTGCAACACATGTCACCATCCCTGCACTATGCGTATCGCACACTCATGCACATCATGTCACAGGCCACTACATAGGACATGCGCGCTGTAAGGCATGACACATGAGAGACCAACTCCCATGTCTGGAGTCAGCATCAGTGCCAACTGACATGGAACCCACATGCAGTGAACTTGACAGTGCACAGGCAATGTCCCACAACCTGTTACACACCACCCCCACACATGATGCTACAGTCATTGTTCTCGTGGACAAAGCGCCAGCCTACATTACCTTGTGAAGGAGTGACTACACACAGACCAGGGAACACATTGCAAGGAGGGCAAGGGTGGCAGGGGCGCAGCGCTATACTGGGGCAAACAGGATCTGCACAGCACCTTTAAACCCTGCCAGTGAATTCATGCTACTGTGCCCTTACAAATGCCGGTGACACACAACAAACACACATGTACCTACCCCCTTCCGGCTGCTGCATCGCCTGTAAGCGCCTCTCCAGGTCTGGAAAGACCACCGGCAGCACACGCCTGTGGAGGTGGCTCAGACGGCGGCGGCCGCGGTTCTTGTGGCTCTCAGGTGAGTCCCCCAGCAGGAGCCGTGCAATCCTCCACGTCCAGCACCGGATATCCTGCCAGCGTTTCCTCACCTGGGGCAGGCTCCGCCTCCGACCATCCACACCCCTCACGGCACTGACGGCGGTCAGCCAGATCTGCTCCTTGGCAGTGGCGCCTACCTGTGAGGAGGAACAAGTGACACCACATCAATACACCAGCCACATGTCACAGAGAGACATATGAGTACAAATTAGCTGGTTACAACAAGGCATGTCATGCAGTCAACGCATTGCACCTTTGTCATAGGGACATCATCCCCTGGTGAGGGAAAAAGCAGTACGTGCCATAGTGGGTACACAGGTGGAATGATGGCAATGTCACAATCAATGATCAAGGCTCACACTGTGCATCACACCCAGCCCTCCTGTCTCAGGGCACTGCTGTTAGTGATAGGCCCCCACCCCTCCTGTCTCAGGGCACTGCTGTGAGTGATAGGCCCCCACCCCTCCTGTCTCAGGGCACTGCTGGGAGGACTCTGCATCCACCCCTCCTGTCTCAGGGCACTGCTGTTAGTGATAGGCCCCCACCCCTCCTGTCTCAGGGCACTGCTGTGAGTGATAGGCCCCCACCCCTCCTGTCTCAGGGCACTGCTGGGAGGACTCTGCATCCACCCCTCCTGTCTCAGGGCACTGCTGTTAGTGATAGGCACACACCCCTCCTGTCTCAGGGCACTGCTGTGAGGACTCTGCATCCACCCCTCCTGTCTCTGGGCACTGCTGTGAGTGATAGGCCCCCACCCCTCCTGTCTCAGGGCACTGCTGGGAGACATCAGGCACCCCCCCCCCTGGGACCCCCCCGACAGTACATGGCATGTGTGTCACACCAGGACACAATGCCTGAAGTCACAGTCACAACATAGGGACAGTCTGTGGCAGTGGCCTATGCACTCACCTGATACCCTGGTCGCCCATACAGCATGGAGTACTGTGGGAGGATCACATCCAGCAGAGCCATGTTCTCCTCCAGGGTGAATGGCTGTGTCCTCTCCACAGCCCTTGACATGGTTCCAGGGAATCAGTAGCAGCAGCTGGGTCGACGAATGCAAAGATGTGCAGGCAAGTACTCCCTCATGGGACCTGGCTGCCTTATATGTGCCCTTCTGCCCAGTCTCATGCACAGGAGTACAGAGTGATTGGTCACTCACATTTGCATCCTATGTTTCCACCAATCCCTTCAAACCTAGCAGTCTGTGGGTTCTCTATCGGTTTCATTCTCCTGCATGATGTCAGCCCCACAAACACATTGCAACAAAGTAGAAGAATTCCAACTGACTTCTGCTGTGCACCTTCCAGAACAATTTCGAAATTTGAACTTGGTCTCCATGACAACCAGCATGCATGTAGGCCTTAATACTTGTCCCCTATGTAATTTGGAGCATCACACACAGGTACGGTGCGTTTCGGGGCCCTAGGGCACCCCAAATGCATGGCAACGGCCCGTACATGCATGCCTATGTTCACTATCACTATGGGTCTGCACGCGTATGCGTACTCGTAGTGGTACGGGCCGTACACTCGCATGTACGCTCACTATCACTACGAGTACGCATACGCGTGCAGACCCATTGTGATAGTGAGCGTAGATGCGTGTGTACGGTCCGTACCACTACGGGTACGCATACGCGTGCAGACCCATAGTGATAGTGAGCGTAGATGCGTGTGTACGGTCCGTACCACTACGGGTACGCATACGCGTGCAGACCCATAGTGATAGTGAGCGTAGATGCGTGTGTACGGTCCGTACCACTACGGGTACGCATACGCGTGCAGACCCATAGTGATAGGGCCGTACACACGCATCTACGCTCACTATCACTATGGGTCTGCACGCGTATGCGTACCCGTAGTGGTACGGACCGTACACACGCATCTACGCTCACTATCACTATGGGTCTGCACGCGTATGCGTACCCGTAGTGGTACGGACCGTACACACGCATCTACGCTCACTATCACTATGGGTCTGCACGCGTATGCGTACCCGTAGTGGTACGGACCGTACAAATGCCTGTACGCTCGCCATCACGATGGGTACACATACGGCAGCACTCCCACAGTGATTTGGGAACATACACAGGCCCTCTTAGCAGCAGTACGGCGGTTTTTACACATCACAGTGGTGATAGGCGACACACAGGTAGGAATAGGGCGGACATACTTGTCCATGGATGGACATACTTGTCCATGGATGGACATACTTGTCCAGGAATGGACATCAAGGCATCGTCTGTGCATTACTACATGTGTGGGGCACAGGTGTGACAGGCTGTGATGTGGAACATGCCTCCTGAGTGGAGAAGGCACCAGATGTATGATGAGATGTGTATAGGTGTACTGTGTGACGGTGCAATGTGTGCCAGGCATGCCCTTGACTCCTTTGACATGTGTGCATGTCGGACTGCGCACTTGGGGTGAGCGTCACTGGCATGGCACGGACACCAACACACGGAAGTGTCCCATGATGCCCGGTACAGGGGTCATGACACATGACTTGTCACTACCCACAGTGCACAATGTGACTATGTCATTTATGTGTCCGGGATTTTCATCAGGTTGATGTTGTAGCACCCTCAAAAGCTGCAGCCGTTGCAGCAACCAACATGTGTCTGTGTGTAGATTGTCATTGCACACTGTTCCGCACACCATGCCACATGTGTTATCGGATGTGAGGTGCACATGTATGCATGGGACACGGAGTAGCGTGACAAGGCCATGTCAGCATCCTCACAAGGAATGTGTGGTGAGTCATGACATGTGCACCTTCATGGCAAGGTGTGTGGGCAGGCCTAGTGTAATGTCATGTGACCTGTGGCTCCGGTGTTCCGCTACCAGTCTCTGCAATCGGCATCCCACTTCTGCTGATGTGTGGGTGTATGTCACTCCTGTCTTGCGTCGGGCTGTTCACTTGCACTGGGACACAGCTATTCCCATGGCGTGGCATGGGGAGGTTCTCAATCTCCGTGTGTAGCTGGGTCTTGGAAGGAGTGTCACCTTGCATCCATACGTGTCCTGGGCATGTAGCACATACCTGACTCCCTATGTAGCATGTGTGTATTGCCAGATTTACATGTGCTCAGTAGACATGAGTTGTTGTTGTAGTGCACTCACTCTTCCTTGTCACTTCCAAATTACTGCAGAGCGCCGCCTCTTGCCCGAAGAATTCCAGACTTGGCTGCCATGCAGGAGAATGACAGGATCCGGCTCTACCGCTTCACCCAACCGTTGATTCTGGAGCTGACGGCGAGACTGGCACCACACCTGCAACCGCAGCACAGGTATCCTACGGCACTGACACCCCAGCTGAAGGTAATGGCTGCCCTCCATTTTCTTGCCACGGGTACCTTCCAAAATACCATAGCTCATGTTGGTGGCATGTCCCAGAGCATGTTCAGCGGTGTGCTGCATGATTTCTTGGAGGCCATGTTGATTCACCTGGATGACTTCATCAAGTTCCCAACCCCTGAACAGATGACTGAGGTCAAGCGTGGATTCTATGCCCTGGGAGGGATGCCCCATGTCATTGGGTCCATAGATGGGACACATGTAGCTTTGGTACCACCACACGCACGGGAGGTGGCGTACCGCAATCGGAAGCACTACCACTCCATCAATGCCCTTGTGGTGTGTCTGTCCAATATGGTGATTTCACATGTCTGTGCTCGTTTCCCAGGATCAGCACACGATGCCTACATCATGAGGCGTAGCGGGATGCCTGATATGATGATGCAGCTGCGCAACGAACGGGCATGTGTTGTTGGTGGGTACAGTCTGTCTGTCCTGTATTCTGTATAGCCGACCAGCACGACCGCTTCACCACTTCTAACGATGTCCATGTGCTTCCCATGTAGGGGACGCTGGCTATCCCAACATGCCTTGGCTGCTGACACCTCTCCGCAACCCCATCACGCCGGCCCAGCTCCGCTATAACACCGCCCATGGCCGGACAAGGCGAGTGATAGAGAGGACGTTTGGCATGCTGAAGAGCCGATTCCGGTGCCTCCACAAGACCGGCGGTGCACTCCCTTATGCCCCGGCGAAGGTCTGCAAGATCTTCATGGTCTGCTGCATGCTGCACAACATGGCAGTTGAAAGAGCTGTGCCACTCATCCTGAATCAACATGACGAGGACCATCCACCCGTGGAGGACGAAGGGCTTGGCAATGGGGCTAGTGATGTGGAGGATGTGGAGCCGCAAGAGGACATCCGGACTCGGCTCATACGCGACTTCTTTGCTTAGTGGTGAGTACCAGTGTCTGAGTGTGCACGCATTGGTCCCCGTGTGGCATGCGTTGTGATGTGTGTCTCCACCTGCATGTATGGCACGTGGGTCAGAGGTGTGTGTGGGTGTGTCACTGGAGTGATGGTGGCAGTGATGGTAGTATTTCCCCAGTCATAATTGTGACCTAGCATGTTGTCATCCATACATGTGTCGAGTAAATGCACATGCAAGTGGCTGTGCTTTTTGTGGCTGACTTCTTGTGTGTCTCTCTTCCCCAGGTACCTGCGCATGCCGTTTGCTGGTTGCATTGTTGTGGCACTGCTATTCCTCATGGACATGACATCGTGGGCTGACTCAGCGTTACAGGCACGGACACGTTTGGAAGTCTCCATGGGGTAAGGGATGCATCTGGGGTGTATTGGGTGTGGCAGTTGTTCACGATGTGTGCACACTGCCCCTGTCGGGGTTTGGTTCCTCTGCAGCCATGTCGCATCCCCATGGGACACGACATGCAGCTGTGTACACCTGAATAGATGGTCTGCCTGGTTGACAGTCATCAGTGATGGGATAGTGGATTGTGATGATGGCATCAATGTGTGTGACACTGCCCTCGGACACATACGGTTAGCATTGGCTTGACATGGTGTGGGACTTCCACATCAGCGGATCTATGGTGTATGGCAGGCTCTCCGTGTGCAGCTGTGGGTATTTAGCTGTTAGCCGACGCTTGTGTGCCAGTACCATGGCTATCACGCATTTGTGCTGCAGAAGGGGGGTGCCAGTGTTGGACCCACATGTCACTCCACATGATGTGTTCATCTGTACTTCGAGTTGCCTCTGCAAACCCGAATACATGACTAATAAAGGTGTCCCTATGCCTCCAAGGTGCCTCTTCTCAGTCAATGCTGGTGTGTTGGCACGGTGCATCCTGCATGTCTGGCATGGTATTCCCTGATTGTGGCTATGTGTCAATGTGTCGAGTCGCAAGATGCAAGCTGTGTGTGTGGGCTGAGACTGTGTATTGGGCATGATGTCCATGACTGCGTGGGTATTGTGACATGTGCCATCCCCATGCATCCAACGTTGGCCAGGCCCCCATTCTCTGCATCCACCGGACTCAAGCTTGCAGGACATGGTTCTGCCACCTGTCTACACATACCTGGGTGCCACCCAGGACACTGGACTGGATCCCTGACCTCTGCGCATGACTGTTGGTGTACTCAATGTGTGTGTCAGCACGGTTGTTCGGCCACCCCCTCAGCTGGTTGTGCCCATCACGGGTGTGTATGGTGCTCCATGTCTGTCTTGCCTAATAAACTGTGACCCATGTGTCCTGTGCCAGACTCAGGCCCCAGGGTGTGGATGGTTGAAGAGAAAAGATGACTCAGGCATGTTTAGACTTTACAAGACACATGTTAGGTAATAATGCTACCAGCAGGCATCTACTCTTCATAGTGTGATTTATTATTGGGGGGGGGGGGGGGGGACAAAGTGAGGGGCTTTCCGGGATTAGGGAATCCAAAGTTCAGTAGGGGAGTTGGTGTCCTTGCCATTGGAAATCCTCAGAGTCCATGCCACAGTCTTTGTCAACATTGGTCAGCCAGTGACCAGCAGGGCCATGTGGCAGAGAATGTCTCTTGATGCTGTGATGCTGTTGCTCCAGTGGGCCAGGTGCCAGGCCAGGTGTCCTGGGAGATGGTGATGTAGCAGCCACCCTCACGGTCCTTTCCGTGGACGACCCGGCCTCCTGCGGGGAACCTCACCAGCAGGCCGTGACGACGTCTGGGATGCTCCGTCGGATGTTTCCTCCTCCTCCTCCTGATCCCTCCCTGTGGGTGGTGATGTTCTCCGCCTTCTGGCACAGGGAGGGTCGGCCATGGTGTCGGCCATCTGACGGAGTGTAGCGTGAATCCCCTGGAATGCCGTCACTTGCTCAGCCTGTCTGTCCTCCATCCTCCGTTGGTGTACCAGTAGACAGGCAATTAGCTCCGCATGTTGCTGGGCCTGCTGGGCCTTGATCCCCTCGAGGACGGACACAACCTGGGCCATGCCCGTGGTGTCCTGCCGGTATGAGTCCAGGATGTTACGGACATGGGAAAATACCGGATCCCCAGCCAACTGGTCAGGCTCGCGCCTCCGCCGTCCTCCACTCCCACCACCCCTGCCCACTTGCGCCTGGCCTGCACTTGTGGGCACATGGGGTCTCCGGGACCCCTGAGGGGTGGCATTGGCGTTGTCGCCTGCCTCCTCCTGGGTGCCCGGGACACCGTGTCCCTCCTGGCGAGCCTGGCTGCATTGTGGTGTTGGGGCAGGGATCCTGGGTGTCTCCTGGGATGTGGCAGGAGTGGGGGTGGTGGTTGGCACAGTTGTACCTGACGCAGGTGCTGCAGGTGGTTGGACACCAGAGGGGCCAGGTCGGTCGGGGTCGTCCGCAGAGTGGTGAGAGTGGTCGCTGCCGGTGGGATCGGGCTCCTGCAGATCCGGGTCCTTGGAGTGTTCCCCCCCAGTGTTGGTGGGTGCACCACGACGTTGACCTGTGTGTGAGAGAGACAATGTTAATTTTGGTCCATGCAACATCCATGTTTCATCCGTTTCAAAGTTGGCACATTTCCTCTTGGAATTAGGATCTGTCTTGCATTCCACTCACAGTGCACTTGTGCATGGGTGTGTCCCTTGGCCACCACTTTGGCCCCTTTAACTATGTGTGGCACAGTCTTACTTGCTGCGTCAAGTGTGACTGCAGTCAGCAGTGGAGTGGGCAGGTGTGGCGAGCCATGCATTGGCGCCTTCCGTGTAGCACTGTACATGCGCACATGGAGTGGATCCACACACTTATATGATCCAGGTAGCTGTCCTTGTGCTCGTGTACAGGTTGTGACATGGCCCTGTTTTTTGCCATGGTGAAGAGGGGGGGTTCTGGCACTGGCCACCCTTGTCTACATGCACGCAGTCTACCTGCTGACGAGCAGACATTCACACACGCAACACGGCTGATTAGCTCTCCCTGTGTCTCGCTCCCTCTGTGTCCCCCTCTCCCTCCCTCCGTGTGTCAGCCTCCTCCCTCTGTCCGTCTCCCTCCCTCTCTGTCCCCCTCTCCCTCCCTCTCTGTCCCCCTCTCCCTCCCTCTCTGTCGCCTTCTCCCTCCCTCTGTGTCCCCCTCTCCCTCCCTCCGTGTGTCAGCCTCCTCCCTCTGTCCGTCTCCCTCCCTCTCTGTCCCCCTCTCCCTCCCTCTCTGTCCCCCTCTCCCTCCCTCTCTGTCGCCTTCTCCCTCCCTCTGTGTCCCCCTCTCCCTCCCTCCGTGTGTCAGCCTCCTCCCTCTGTCCGTCTCCCTCCCTCTCTGTCCCCCTCTCCCTCCCTCTCTGTCCCCCTCTCCCTCCCTCTCTGTCCCCCTCTCCCTCCATCTCTGTCCCCCTCTACCTCCCTCTCTGTCCCCCTCTCCCTCCCTCTGTGTCCCCCTCTCCCTCCCTCCGTGTGTCAGCCTCCTCCCTCTGTCCGTCTCCCTCCCTCTCTGTCTCCCTCTCCCTCCCTCTGTCCCCCTCTCCCTCCCTCTCTGTCCCCCTCTCCCTCCCTCCGTGTGTCACCCTCTGTCACCTCGGCCCAGCTTCCTGGGCACACACTGTTAGCAGATCTTTGAGTGGCCCTTGGCTTGTTGATGTGAGTTTGTTTCTGATCTCCAGGCACCCATTGGGTGTGATGTGTGTCTGTGCGCTGCTGCTGTGGTGGTGTGTGCTGCCACTCTTTCACAATGTTGGCTGTTCATTAGCTGCTGTCATGTGCAAAACAGTGCCTTCACCCCCATGTGTTGATGCAAGGCGTCCGCCATTTGCTGGCAAGTCATTCCTGTGTTGGGACACACTGTTTGTCTGGCTGTGACCTAGGCCATATGGGTAGAGTGAATTGTTGTCTGCTTCTGAGTTGCACTATGTGCTTTTTTGGGCCCAGCCTCCCGCCATCCGGGTTACCGTGTCATGTGTTGTTGTCTTCTGTGGCCTGTGACTTGACATTGTCCAGCTGGGTGCATGGGGCATGGTGGCAGCAGTGGCATGTGCGTGCTCATGGAGTGTGGTTGAGTCATGCGATGGCTTGTGGTGGTTGCGTGCCTGTTAGTGATGTTGGTTGTGGATGCCGTTCCCCCCATGTGAGGTGCGTTGTTTGTGTACTCACCCGGGTCTCGGAGTCCTTCTAATCCTTCGACTGCCTCCACCGGCAGTATGGCCATCACCCTCTCCTCCCAGGGATGGTAGTGTATGGGTCTGCGGGAGGGCCCTCCTCCGGTGGCGTTGGCCTGGTCGTGTTCATCCTGCCTCTTGGCTCGGACCCTCCTCCGCAGATCGTACCACCTGTTCTGGCATTCCTGCCTGGTCCGTCTGGTGTCCGCAACAGCATTCACAGCATCGACGATGGTCTGCCACATGGCTGTTTTTGCTGCCTGGCTGGTTTTTCTGACCAATGTTCCAAAGATCTGTGGCTCGACTCTGAGGATTTGATCAACAAGAACCTCCAACTCTCGGTTACTGAACTTTGGATTCTTGGTAGTGGGCATGATGAGGGGTGTGGATGGTGGGGGGGGTGTGGATGGTGGGGGTGGTGTGTGGATGGTTGTGGGTGTGTGGGTGTGGTTGTGCAGGTGCGTGTGTGTGTGAATGTGATGAGGGTGTGTTTGTGAAGGTGGTTGTGTGAAGGTGTGCAAGTGTAAGGTGTAGTAAAGGTTGAGGTCTGGTGCTGTGGGTTGTCTGTGGGGTCTGGCAGCAGTGGGTCTGTTGCAAAGGCTCATGGTTTGTGTGCGTGGGCCCTTTTTATTGGTCCATTGGTGGGTGTGGCTGTGTTTGAATTGTGGGTGGGTTGGTTATAAGGAGTGGTGGTGTATTGGGCCTCTGTTTGTTTTTGGCAGTTGCAGGTCAGTGAAGGTGTTGTTTTAGTGTTTTTTGGCCATGTTTAGTGGCTTTGTGCCATTCGAATGGTGTATTGTTGTGTTGTTTTGTTTTGTCCTGGTTGTGTCCGTGCGTTTTGAGCGTGTGTACGGTGTGTACATGGGCCATTTGGTTGTACGGTGCTGTCCTTGTGTGTGGCTTGGTACGACTCGTACATGTGGTTGTGATGTTGGGGCCTGGGGTGCGCTCCGTAGTTAGGAGGTTGTGTTGGGGGTAGGACTCGAACGTACTGGGATGTACATACACGGTGGTTCGACACGTACAGGGGTGGGGGTAGGACTCGAACGTACTGGGTACACGGTGGTACGACACGTACAGGGGTGGGGGTAGGACTCGAACGTACTGGGATGTACATACACGGTGGTACGACACGTACAGGGGTGGGGGTAGGACTCGAACGTACTGGGATGTACATACACGGTGGTTCGACACGTACAGGGGTGGGGGTAGGACTCGAACGTACTGGGGTGGGGGTACACGGTGGTAGGACACGTACAGGGGTGGGGGTACGACTGGAACGTACTGGGGTGGGGGTACACGGTGGGACGACACGTACAGGGGTGGGGGTACGACTGGAACGTACTGGGGTGGGGGTACACGGTGGTATGACACGTACAGGGGTGGGGGTAGGACTCGAACGTACTGGGGTGGGGGTACACGGTGGGACGACACGTACAGGGGTGGGGGTACGACTGGAACGTACTGGGGTGGGGGTACACGGTGGTACGACACGTACAGGGGTGGGGGTAGGACTCGAACGTACTGGGTACACGGTGGTACGACACGTACAGGGGTGGGGGTAGGACTCGAACGTACTGGGATGTACATACACGGTGGTACGACACGTACAGGGGTGGGGGTAGGACTCGAACGTACTGGGATGTACATACGCGGTGGTACGACACGTACAGGGGTGGGGGTAGGACTCGAACGTACTGGGATGTACATACACGGTGGTTCGACACGTACAGGGGTGGGGGTAGGACTCGAACGTACTGGGGTGGGGGTACACGGTGGTAGGACACGTACAGGGGTGGGGGTACGACTGGAACGTACTGGGGTGGGGGTACACGGTGGGACGACACGTACAGGGGTGGGGGTACGACTGGAACGTACTGGGGTGGGGGTACACGGTGGTATGACACGTACAGGGGTGGGGGTAGGACTCGAACGTACTGGGGTGAGGGTACACGGTGGGACGACACCTACAGGGGTGGGGGTACGACTGGAACGTACTGGGGTGGGGGTACACGGTGGTACGACACGTACAGGGGTGGGGGTAGGACTCGAACGTACTGGGTACACGGTGGTACGACACGTACAGGGGTGGGGGTAGGACTCGAACGTACTGGGATGTACATACACGGTGGTACGACACGTACAGGGGTGGGGGTAGGACTCGAACGTACTGGGATGTACATACACGGTGGTTCGACACGTACAGGGGTGGGGGTAGGACTCGAACGTACTGGGGTGGGGGTACACGGTGGTAGGACACGTACAGGGGTGGGGGTACGACTGGAACGTACTGGGGTGGGGGTACACGGTGGGACGACACGTACAGGGGTGGGGGTACGACTGGAACGTACTGGGGTGGGGGTACACGGTGGGACGACACGTACAGGGGTGGGGGTACGACTGGAACGTACTGGGGTGAGGGTACACGGGGGTAGGACACGTACAGGGGTGGGGGTACGACTGGAACGTACTGGGGTGTGGGTACACGGGGGTAGGACACGTACAGGGGTGGGGGTAGGACTCGAACGTACTGGGGTGTACATGGACGGTGGTATGACACGTACAGGGGTGGGGGTAGGACTCGAACGTACTGGGGTGGGGGTACACGGTGGGACGACACGTACAGGGGTGGGGGTATGACTGGAACGTACTGGGGTGGGGGTACACGGTGGTACGACACGTACAGGGGTGGGGGTACGACTGGAACGTACTGGGGTGGGGGTACACGGGGGTAGGACACGTACAGGGGTGGGGGTACGACTGGAACGTACTGGGGTGTGGGTACACGGGGGTAGGACACGTACAGGGGTGGGGGTAGGACTCGAACGTACTGGGGTGTACATGGACGGTGGTATGACACGTACAGGGGTGGGGGTAGGACTCGAACGTACTGGGGTGGGGGTACACGGTGGGACGACACGTACAGGGGTGGGGGTACGACTGGAACGTACTGGGGTGGGGGTACACGGTGGTACGACACGTACAGGGGTGGGGGTACGACTGGAACGTACTGGGGTGGGGGTACACGGGGGTAGGACACGTACAGGGGTGGGGGTACGACTGGAACGTACTGGGGTGTGGGTACACGGGGGTAGGACACGTACAGGTGTGGGGGTAGGACTCGAACGTACTGGGGTGTACATGGACGGTGGTATGACACGTACAGGGGTGGGGGTAGGACTCGAACGTAGTGGGGTGGGGGTACACGGTGGGACGACACGTACAGGGGTGGGGGTACGACTGGAACGTACTGGGGTGGGGGTACACGGTGGTACGACACGTACAGGGGTGGGGGTATGACTGGAACGTACTGGGGTGGGGGTACACGGGGGTAGGACACGTACAGGGGTGGGGGTACGACTGGAACGTACTGGGGTGTGGGTACACGGGGGTAGGACACGTACAGGGGTGGGGGTAGGACTCGAACGTACTGGGGTGTACATGGACGGTGGTATGACACGTACAGGGGTGGGGGTAGGACTCGAACGTACTGGGGTGGGGGTACACGGTGGGACGACACGTACAGGGGTGGGGGTACGA
The DNA here is from genome assembly GCF_964204655.1 of Triturus cristatus. NCBI lineage: Eukaryota > Metazoa > Chordata > Amphibia > Caudata > Salamandridae > Triturus > Triturus cristatus. The sequence continues at coordinate 84,429,250 of NC_140584.1, read as the reverse complement.
CTGGAACGTACTGGGGTGGGGGTACACGGTGGTAGGACACGTACAGGGGTGGGGGTAGGACTCGAACGTACTGGGGTGGGGGTACACGGTGGGACGACACGTACAGGGGTGGGGGTACGACTGGAACGTACTGGGGTGGGGGGTACACGGTGGTAGGACACGTACAGGGGTGGGGGTACGACTGGAACGTACTGGGGTGGAGGTACACGTGGGACGACACGTACAGGGGTGGGGGTACGACTGGAACATACTGGGGTGGGGTACACAGTGGTACGACACGTACAGGGGTGGGGGTACGACTGGAACGTACTGGGGTGGGGGTACACGGTGGTACGACACGTACAGGGGTGGGGGTAGGACTCGAACGTACTGGGGTGTACCTAGACGGGTGGGGGTGTACATACACGGGGGGTACGTGTCGGACGTACGGGGGCTGGGGGGAGTGTTGGGCGCGTATGCGGGCACATGTCTCCATGGTTGCTATAGGAGTTCGGTGCGGACGGTGTTTTTTCCATACGGTTGTGACCTCGGACGCACGGGATGGATCGTGATTCCTCGGTCGGACTTGACTTTTCACGTTTGTACGGTAAATCGTCCGAGGACGTGTCGGACACATTTTCCGACCCGAGGACGTGTGGGGAATGGTTCCCAATGCGGTTCGTATGGACTTTTTCCCATGCGAATCGTGATTGCCAGTTCGTACGGCACTTGTACGATTCGTACGGTAAAAAGACCGGATACGAGTCACACGGGGTAATTTTTTACCGGATCGTGATCGGCACCTTTAACTTCTACTGAGGGGCTATTTGTCTCTTTTATTTACACAGCTTTCATCTGGCACTTAAGCGGAGTACCATGCATGTGTTAAACCGAGGAAGCACTTTTTTTCTTTTAAACAACAAAACTGTAAAAGCCATTAGAATGAAAAAAGAGCAACTGGGATCTCCACAGTGGGTGTCCCTGTGTGATAATTACTGCTTACAAACAGAAAACAAATGCTTACAGCAAACAATCCTGGGTGCTTCCAGCACACAATGAGGAGCTATATACATGCAATGCAAACAAGAAGCTGCGAAGCACACTAAAACACATACTTAACTTGAATAAATGCAAGGTGCACAGCAAGGAGCGAAAACGGCCCACGACAAACGGGTACCAAGGGAACAAACAAAACACACCAGAGAGGGTACAGAGGCTACAATGCAAGTACTTGCTTCCCTAAAAGTGGAAACATGAGATAGACATTATGTCTAAAACCCCAATCTGATATTTATTGTTTATTTGCGATTTTTTATGCAGCGCTGTAAACCACTTGTTTAGCCGCACTGCATTGTGGGCCTGGTACATCAATTTTAATTAGAACAAACATACTAAATGTTGTACCGAGAGTTTTCACCATTAGAGAAGATAGTAATGGCACATTAATCTTAAATCACGTGGGGCAGTCATAAATCAGTAGATTAATTCAGCAGAGTATTGTGTCGCTATTTAATCACATCTAAGGTCACGCCCGAAAAGGCTCCACCACAAACGATTGACGGGAACGGAAAACAATATCATGTTTGTGATGTTGGTTGAAAAGCTGGGGCTGGTTGACAGTCACCCATGATAGGATACGCTTTTCAGTCAACAGCGAGAAGCCTGCTGGGATTTGTAGTTTATGTTTTTCCTAGGGCTCAAGACCTGCGTGAGTTGCTGTCCTAACAGTCCAGCCACCATTTCACAGATGTACCACAGTATAGGCACAAACGACAGTTTTCAGTCCTGTCACAGATGTGATAGAGACAAAATTGTGAAGCTGAATTAATGGAGAAATTCAAATATATTTGGCCCACTGAAATATAGAGTAACTTACAGCTTCGCAACTCAAGTTGGAAGGCAAGGTGTGAGCTATTGATTTCTCATACACAAAAAACAGAGCATTCATGATGTACTTTACATTTCAACTAAAAAATATTTCCTCGCAAAATCAAATCAAAAGAAGGGTGAGAATATTGCAAAATCATACAACAATCGCATCAAATTTACTATATAATATCACTCGATAATGAAGAAAGAGAGGGTAGATCATTGCCTATTAGACCAGTAAAATAAACAGTGAAAGGTTATTGGTCGGTTACTTTCCTGGAATCTTCATTACTTCCTCGCTGTCTTTCTCTTCCCAGCCCTGGCCTGCTAAAGTAGTACCAAAGTTTCAAACGAATCACATGGACCAACAAAATGTAATTAACGAATATACTGAAGATGTCGATAGACAGTCGGCCTCTACCCTTTTATCAGATACAGAAACATTGGAACAAACAAAACAAGCATTTGTATAGCCAATAGGTCTCGCCTTTGTAGCCTTATAAGTGTTTAACCATGCAACAGTTAATGTTGTTACACCAAGGATGTTGTGCTGCATAGCTAAATACTTATAAGGTCCCAAAAGCGAGACCTATTGGCTATGCCAATGCTTGTTCTTTCTGTTGTTGAGGTTTTGCTTAGTTTCTTCAAATGGGCATGTGCATCCTCTGGTGGGAAGCCACTGCCCTTGCGCTGCACTGTTCTCAATCAGCACAGTCAGCCCAGAGTCATTCCTTCTCATGCAGAGGGCCAACTTGTTCTGGCAGTGTGCCTGTCCCCTCTGCTGCCCCAGGTGCTTCTCTTTCCTCTTTAGCTGGGGCTAGGGACCTGGGCGGTGCTGTGGGACTGTGTGAGAGCAAGAACATCTCCTCTTCTCCTCATGTGGTGGTGGCAAATGGCCACTAGGGGGTGCTCAGCACTCCTCTCACCTGTAACGGGAGGCAGAAATCTGCTCCCACTGGTTCTCCCATCCTGTCTAGGGGAGCGAGGCCAGCTCCCCTCCTTCCTGCTGGGGGTGTGTTGGCATGGCTCATGGGTAGCCGAGCTGGTGCGGGTAGTGACGGGTCCTGTCCAACTTCCGCCTCATAGTGGGATCATACAGCCACCAGGGGGCACACAGTGCTCACTGCGCTGACTTTGGCTTCTCTCCCCATCACTGCTTTGGTTGCTGTTGCAGGGAATGTGACTGTTCCTGCTACTGCCTGAATGTGGGTGAGTTGTGTGGACGAGCAGATCTGGGCATTCTGGTATGTTTTTTTCGGGCCTTTCTTCCTTCTGTTCTTGTCTCTCTCCCTCTGGCCAGTGCCCGCTGGATGTCCTCGTTTTGTAGACTCCGTCCGAGGCTGCCCCCACGGACTGATGGGCTTTACCAGTGGAGTGTTCACAGTGTCCTCCACCCACTGTTGCAGCTATGTCCTCTCCAGCAGAGCTTGCTGTTACCATGTGCTGTCTCCAACGGGCCTAATGTTCCCTGCATACCCCTTCCATTTGAAGGCCTCCACGCTGAGGCACAGTGGGAATCCCTTTTCACGGTGTGGGACAATGCAGGACAGCAGTGCCGGTGCCACAGCAGCTTACCCCAGGTGGGGATAGATCTAGGGGCAGGCTGTGGGTTGCTCACCGGGTCTGTGCGGCGCATGCAGATTCTTTCAGGGTAGGTGTCGCATGCTGTAGTTTTTCTGCCCTCGACACAGGAGCAAGCCTTGCCTGCCTATACTATGGGCGAGCTGTACTGCAGGCAGGTCAGGATACAGGATGGGGCAGCATCTGGTGGCTTGTTGGGTCGACCCGCATCCTCATTGCCATTGCAGAGTAGTGGAGCCTGGGCCCACATGCTACGTAAAGTAATGACACAGACACAAGTGTGGTGGATACATAACTGGCCACGAGCACGTGTGCCCAGACGCTTCTAATGACAAGGTCACCTGACTGGTGACACCTGTGTTGGGGGTGTGGTGTGGGTGGTAGGACTGCCCCTAGGTAGGGGCTGCTGCATGACTTGTCCAGCAGGATACTACAATGCCGGATAGGTACACATTTTCAATAGTGCTTTACGTCTCAAGTTTATCATTTTAAGTGTTGTAAATCACAACTTTTATATACGTAGCATAGAAGGTCTGAAGACCTACAGAAAGTGCTTTGTAGAACATTTTGATGAAAGGAAAGTAGCCATTGGATATATTTAGGCATTCCTATTTTCAGTTTCTATTTTTGGTAAATTCTGGTGGAGTTTTTCAGTGTTTTCAGTACCTTAAAAAAACAGTGGTTATCAGTGGTTACACATTTTCGAGCCATTAAAAACAACGGAAACAGTGTTTTTCCGGTGTTTATGGAATGTTTTGTTTTTAATTATTGCTTGCTTTCTACATTGATAGTGCATGTGTATAGACAGTGTGTGTACAGGTTATATGAGGTCCAGATACATTTTTACAGATCAAACTTATTGTAGTACACCATACAATTCTTCTTCTCTGAGTCTTTGATCATGTGCGCTCTCTCTTTCCTTCCTATGTAAAGGTTTATCACTAAAAAGGGCCTCTCAACATTGGCACTTAAGACAGGCAACACTAAAACAGCCGATATACAATTTACTAACTCTGGCCAATGACATTACTTTCTATGCTAATGCTGGAGCACCTGAAGATTATGATTCTCTAGGACATGTTCTCCAACATATGCATTGAATTATGCGCATATGCCCTCAGTTATTGCAGCGGTCAAAAATAAACCAGTACTTTTCAAAGTCTGGAGAAAATTCAGACGGGATCTAGAACTTATGAAGAGTACCTCAGTGAGGCTTTATTAACTTTAAATTCTATGGTTGGCGAAGGGACATTTCTATGCATCATTGCAAGCCATTTCCCATACACTGTAAAATTAAATTTCCAGAATTGCTCCTCAACATTACTTTGCTTACTAAGTGGCAAGAATTCTAGCATGTTGCAGTGCCAAAGTGACTAAAAGTGTCGCCCAGCCTACTCTCAAGGAGATGTGTCACATCTACACCAATTACACTGAACACTTGGTAGACAAGGGTATTTTCAGATACAACCAAGTGGGTGCTACTTCATTGTCCAGAATCCTATGGGGCTACTTGCTAGTATGACGAGCGGTGTGCGACCTACTTAATGGTTGAATTTAAAGCTCCCTCGAGCTAAACGGCTGACGAGTCAGGATCCCGCACCCGCGCGCCGTGAAAGGTATTTAACCTTGTATATTTGGCAGTCTACCGGCCCCCCTCATACAGACCTGCTCCCTGCTGACGAGAGGCAACTACCTCGAAACACGTGTCCAGGGATGGCATTTATTTAACACTCGTAGCATAGGTGTACTCGCCGCTGCTACTTCATTGTCCAGAATCCTATGGGGCTACTTGCTAGTATGACGAGCGGTGTGCGACCCACTTAATGGTTGAATTTAAAGCTCCCTCGAGCTAAACGGCTGACGAGTCAGGATCCCGCACCCGCGCGCCGTGAAAGGTATTTAACCTTGTATATTTGGCAGTCTACCGGCACCCCACATACAGACCTGCTCCCTGCTGACGAGAGGCAACTACCTCGAAACACGTGTCCAGGGATGGCATTTATTTAACACTCGTAGCATAGGTGTACTCGCCGCTGCTACTTCATTGTCCAGAATCCTATGGGGCTACTTGCTAGTATGACGAGCGGTGTGCGACCCACTTAAAGGGTATTTTCAGACTCTAGTATTTTGATTATGTCCACTACAGCAGTCATGTTTTCCTATAAAAACCTAAGCATGCAGTAGACTGTACTTTTTCACATCACTATCAATATGTGACCAAAGATCATCACATTTCTTGCCTTTGGCATCATCACTAAGCAAAAATTCTATAAACGGTCCCCATATGAATAATATAGCATTTACAGCCTTTTGAACTGAGAACTGAGAATGACAACACAATAAGGATGAATCTTTCTTTGATGCCACACAAAGCACAAAATTAGAAATATTAGCATTTTAGTTCCTGGGCATAACAAAACAGTGCACCAGAATGGACTACAAAGTCAATAGCATTCTTCATTAACTCTGAAAATTGTAAAGATGCTTTCAGCATACCATCTAGAAAGTGACAAGGATCTCTTACAGGGAAGCACTGCAGCTCAGGTATCCATTTTGACAGGTCATTATACAACTTTTTAATATATGTTGCTGAATTACTGCAAAGACAAATAATATCACTCCAATCTTTATTGAACTTGGTAGGAATTTTTTGCATTCCAAGTGACACTGCCATGTTTACCAAACGTCTGGTGGCAAATTTTCACCACTATCTCAGATGCTTGGTGACAACACTCTTTTCACATATACCTGTCACTACACCTTGAATTGAATGTTTAAAGCCTGGGGTGTTTGGCAATTTACCTACAATCAATACTGACTCACTAGAAAAGGGGGCTGATGTATCAAAGGATTTCATCCATTCTCTGTCAGTGCATAAATGTGATGGTACATATTGAGGAAGAATTCTTATGAAACCAGCCACTTTACCTATCAGTGAATTCAAATGTAGCCAAAATATCAAGTATGATTTTGATTTACTGATTCTCTAAAGTTCATAAAATAACTAAATAACACTGCATCTTTAGACCAAAGACCACAAAACTGAAAAAGCAGAAGGAAGAAGAAACAATATTTTAGTGACACCCCTAAACAACAATACTCAAGCAGACTATTGTTAGCCCAGTATTTCTTGCCGCTGCCTTATACAATAAAGTTACATTGTATTCGCCCCTTCAGAAAGAAATAAAAATGACTCTTTCATTCATCTTTTCCTTTCTTTGAATGTCACTTAGTTTGTGGTTGTGAAGGTGTTTTTTCAGTGGTTATATGTTTACACTTGTGATGGCTATTTTCCTTTCTGTGGGGTTTTATCAGTTATTATAGGTTTAAACCTAAAACCAGATAGCCTAGATATATTGATGATTTCAGCATGATTTTGAAACCATTTTGAAGCATTTGGGAGTAGCAGCAGCTGCTGTCAGTGTGAAGTTTGCCCGTGTGAGAAGTTTAGCCCAGTCTTTATGGGGCCTTTGCGAGGCTGTCCTCTAAAAAGGCCTACTCTGGCTTCTATGCATCTGAGATGAAAAAAATAACTAAACTGCATTGCTTAGTTTAACATTGCTTACAATGGCGGCAGAGAGGCCTGAAGTGCTATGTAAAATTGTAGTTGGCGGGATGAGGTGAATTAGGGGCTACAATAGCAAGTTTGAGCAGATGGAGTAGATGATCTTGCTGGATCTCTCAGCCGCCTTTGATACTGTCAACCATGACATCCTCCTGAACACCCTCTCACAGCGCACAGGCATCAATGGAACTGTCCTCCAGTGGTTAGCCTCTTTCCTATACAGCTAATCAAAATCAACAACTCATCCCTTAAAAACAGCACCAGTCTCACAAGGAGTCCCTCAAGAGTCAATCCTGCCTCCTGTCCTTTTCAACCTCTATATGGAACCCCTGGCAGTGATCCAGAATAAAGCAAAAATTGCCTATCATCTTTATGCAGATGACAGCCAACTCTACATGAAAATCTCGTCAGTAAAATATATCCACCACCTAAACAGCACCCTCACCATGGTCCAAGCCTGGCTGACTAGCAACCATCTCAAGCTCCACCCCAACAAAACCGAACTTCTCTTCAGCCTACCTAAGGAAAAATCCTTTCCCATAGACACATAGCTTGGCAATCTCACTGCATTAAACTGCAAACTGTCCATCTCCAACTCTGTTAAATCTCTGGGGATTACACTTAACAGTCACTTAGGCATGAAATAACATGGTATTGGCTCTGCATAAAGCGTCCTCTCCACACTGAAACACCTTAAAAAAGTCAAACCCTTCATCCCCATCAAAGACTTAAAGACTGTGGTAGAATTTTTAGTCCTCCCCAAGCTCTATTACGGTAATGCAACGATTACGGCGCTCCATAAACACACCTAGAATCTTTGAAAGCTTTGACCACATCATTCCCACTCTCAAGCAGCTCAATTGGCTTCCAATCAAAGCAAGAGATATATTCAAAACAGCTTGCATAACTCACAAAGCTCTCTACAACAGAAGTCAGTCTACCTCACAAACAAATTATCAAAAGCCGGTCAAAAGAGACTCTTCACAGCTCCAACAGACTATTCCTGATTCTGCCAAAATTTAAGAAACAGAATTCTCGCACCTGCGCCTTCTCCGTTAATGCTCCTAGAATATGGAACTCACTACTCCAAGACCTACATGAAAATCACGTATTCCTTCAATTCAAAAAGAAGCTAAAACTTCTTGTCAACCAATATCTGAATGCTCTCTCCTAATCCATCAGAGTGGTCTGTTTTGCTCCCACCCCGCACTCTCTGAGTAAATCTGAGCTTCGCTACCTCCAGGAAAAACCTGTGCCTTGCCCCTCCACCGTCTCGAGACCCTACCCTAGCTACCTCAACACCTTAGTGTTCATCTATATTACTGTCTACTGCAATCTTTCCTTTATAATTGCTATTATGCATTAGTATTTACAACACTTATAACCTCGTGCAATTACTGCTGTAATCTGCAATGCTTCATATATATATTTACCATACCTAATCAATCAATCAGGGGTTTGTAAAGCGTGCTACTCACCCGTGAGGGTCTCAAGGTGCTGGGGGGTGCAGCTCTGGAAAAGCCAAAGAGCCAGGTCTTGAGGCACTTCCTGAAGGTGTGCAGAGTGGGGAACTATCTGATGTTGACTGGGAGCTCGTTCCAGGTCTTTGCTGCGACATAGGAGAAGGCTCTTCCACCTGTTCTGGTTCTGCTGATGCGTGAGGTCTCTGCCAGGGTGAGGTCGGCGGAGCGGAGGTTCCTTGTGGGTACGTGGAAGGAGACTCTTTCCTTGAGGTATTTGGGTCCGATGTTGTGGAGGGATTTGTAGGCGTGGGTGAGCAGCTTGAAGGTCACTCTCTTCTCAATGGGGAGCCAGTGGCGGTCTCATAGGTGCCGGGTCATGTGCTTGTGTCGTGGGGTTCCGAAGACGAGCCTGGCTGCTGTGTTCTGGATGGTTTGGAGCTTGTGTAACAGGGTTTTGTGGATTCCAGCGTAGAGGGCGTTGCCATACTCCAATCTGCTGTTTATGAGTGCGTGGGTGACGGTCTTTCTGTATTAGGGGGGATCCACTTGAAGGTCTTGTGGAGGATGAGGAAGGAGTTGAAACAGGTGGAGGCGACTGCGATGATCTGGCGGGTCAAGTTGAGGGAGAAGTCTAGAATGATGCCAAGGTTCTGGTCATGGTCTGTCGGGGTGGGTGGGTTACCGAGGGCAGGGGGACACCAGGAGCTGTCCCATGCAGTGGGGGAGGGTCCGAGGACAAGGACCTTTGTCTTCTCCAGTTCAGTTTTAGGCAGCTGTTGCTCATCCAGGCTGTGACATCTTTCATTCCTTCTTGGAAGCTGAGTCTGGTGTCTTCGGGGTTCTTCGTGAGGGAGAGGCTGAGCTGGGTGTCGTCAGTGTAAGATACTATGCTGAGCCCATGCTGTCTGATGATGGTGGCGAGGGGGGCCATGTAGATGTTGAAGAGCGTGGGGCTGAGCGTGGATCATTTGGGTACTCCGCAGTTGATCTTCGTAGGTTCGGAGAGGAAGGGAGGGAGTCTGATCCTTTGGAGTCTGGCTGCAAGAGTCCGATGGGAGACTGTGTTGAAGGCTGCAGAGAAGTCTAGTAGGATGAGGGCCGCAGTGTGGCCCTGGTTGAGTTGAATGTGGATGTCATCGGTGGAGGCAAGGACGGCGGTCTCGGTGCTGTGGTTGCTGCGAAATCCGGACTGGGAGGGGTCGAGGATGGCGTTCTCTTCGATGAAGGTGATCAGTTGGGTGTTGATGAATTTCTCTGTGACTTTGGCTGCGAAGGGGAGGAGAGAGATGGGCCGGTAGTTTTTCAGGTCCATCGGGCCGGCCGAGGGTTTCTTGAGCCGAGGCTTGATTTCTGCCCGCTTCCAGTCATCAGGAAAGATGGCGGAATCGAGGGAGGCGTTGATGGTCCAGCCTAGTTCGTGGTGCTATGGCGGTGGCTCTTTGGTAGATGTGCGGTGGGCAGGGCTCCGTGGGGGCTTCTGAGTGGGTGTTCTTCATTGTCGTGGTGGTGTCTTCAGTGGTGGCAGGTTTCCAGGTGGTGATGGTCGGCTGGTTGTCGGTGGTGGAGAGGGGCACGTTGTCCTTAGTCTGTTCGCTGAAGTTGTCAGAAAGGGCCTTGATTTTCAGGTGGAAGTAGGAGCTCAGCTTGTTGCAGAGGTCCTGAGAAGAAGTGACATCCGTGGCTTTGCAGGGGGGTTTGGTGAACTGCTGTAGGACATTGAAGAGTTATTTTGCATTGCTTGCGTTGGTGTAGCTTTGTTCTTGATAAAGGTCCGCTTTGTGACTCTTATGCGCAGGTGGTTTTCATTCATGGGGTTTCTGTAGTTGTTCTGGTCTTCGGTGGTTTTCCTGTTCCGCCAGAGTTTCTCGAGGTGCCTGCAGGAGCGTCTGGCTTCTTGGAGCTCGGTGGTGAACCAGGCGGCCTTCAGGGGGCGTTGTTTGATGGGGTGGCGGAGGGGTGTGAGCTTGCCAGCGCAGCTGGCGATCCAGCAGTGTAGTTTTCTGGCTGTGGAGTTGGCGTCGGTCTTGGCGGAGGAGGGTCGTGTTGAGGTGTTCCTCTGTGATCTTGCTCCAGTTCCTCCGTGGCGGGCGCGGGACGGGTTTGGGTGTGGTGGTGTTGGTGAAGGTGAAGTGTACACAGTGGTGGTCTGTCCAGAGGGGCTGCATGGTATGGCTGAAGTGGATGTTTGTTTCTCCTGCGAAGATGGGGTCCAGGGTTTGTCCGGTTCTGTGGGTGGGGGTGGTGACAAGCTGCTTCAGTCCAAGGTTGGCTAGGTTGTCAAGGAGGGTGGTGGAGTCAGGGTCCCTGTGGTTGTCAAGGTGGAAATTCAAGTTTCCGATGAGAATGTAGTCCATAGAAGGGATGGCGTGGGGTGCGGCGAGGTCGGCAAAGGTGGTTGCGGAAGAGGACCGGGGCCCAGGGGGGTCTGTAGACCAGGGTCCTTCGCAGCATGGTTCTGAGGCTGGTTTGGATCTGGAAGTGAAGGTGCTCTGTGTTGGAGAGTGGGTCGCTTGTGCTGGAGGTGGAGAGTCGAAGGGAGCTCTTGTGTACAATAACAAGTCCTCCTCCTGGTCGGAGGGGGCAGTCCTTTCTTTGGATCTTGTATACGTCGGGGATGGCGGTGGCGATGTCGGGGGAGGAGGTGGCGTTAGTACAGGTTTCCGTGAAGAAGGTGATGTCAAGCGAGAGGGTGTCGAGCAGGCCCCAGATCTCAGTGGCATGTCTGTGGAGGGACCGTACGTTGAAGATGATACACGTCAGGGCTTCAGTGGTGCCAGCGTCTGGCGAGGGTTCTACAGTCATGGGAGAGCTGTTGCTGGTGAAGGATATACAGCTGTGTCGGCCGGAGAACTGGCCGTGGGTGGTGTTCGGCGCCAATATCTGGCAGTGGTTGTTTCTCCCGGGGTTGAGTGCGAGGAGGGCGGCAGCGGTGTAGCAGTGAGGGGTCAAAGATCCAGGGACCCCGGCGCTGGCTGCGGTCGGGTCACAGACGGGCGCAGACGGGCTTGCCTTTGGCAGGCACAGCGGCCGCCATTAGGTAGGAGAGGGGGGCGGAACGAGCGGTAGGGAGGCGGGAGCGGGGGCTGAGCAAGGGGGCGGGGCTGCAGGGGCAGGAAACCGGAGGTGCAGAGGAGCGAAAATAAATTAAAGATTTCAATTAAAATGAATGAGGGCGAGAATGGGTGCAGCTTTGGGTTGAATTAAATTAGATGAGGGCGAGAGGGTGCAGCTCCAAGGCAGGAGTCTGGATTGGTCTGCTAGCGCGAACCCTAACCATGAGGAGGGCTTGGCGCTGAGGCGAGGCAACACAGATGCGGAGCTGCCGAGGAGAGAGCTGACTCAGATTGGAGGTCAAGGTCTCACTCGCACTCCCCCAAAGCGGCCGCCATTAAGTAGGGGAGGGGGCGGGACGAGTGGTAGGGAGGTGGGAGCGGGGGCTGAGCAAGGGGGCGGGGTAGTAGTGGTGGGAAACCGGAGGTGCAGATGAGCGAAAATAAACTTAAGATTTATATTAAAATAAATTAGGGCGAGAAGGGTGCAGCTTTGGGTTGAATTAAATTAGATGAGGGTGAGAGGGTGCAGCTCCAAAGCAGGAGTTTGCTGGATCGGTCTGCTGGCGCAAACCTTCACAAGGAAGTAAGGGCCCTCCTTTAGTGGGTAAATGAAGTTTAGTTGTGTTTAGGCCCTTTCTTTCCCTTGTAGCTTTACGGTGTTATACATGATGTGTGATGTTAGTCAGTGTAGTTGTCCTTTAGAATTTTTTCCCATAGGTCGTCGTATTTATTAGGTATGGGGCATGCGGTAAGGTCATGACCGGTGAGCAACTATTTGAAGGTCTGAGGGGGCGGGCATCATCCGATGGAGGTTCCCGCCCAGGGGGAGGGGCCATTGGCCCCTCCTAGAACTTCAGGGGCAAGGTAACTGGTGCTTCAAAGGGGCGCGGGTTGGGGAGTCACGCTTTCCTTAGCTTTCCCGAGCACCCCGCGCGCGCATACTCATGACGTCACCGGATGGCGCAGAGTAAGGGCCCTCCTTTAGTGGGTAAATGAAGTTCACGGCGTGGACCGGGTAATTACCGGGCCCGGCTGCGCATGCGCACATCTGTAGGGGAGGCGCAGCTAGTAGGACCTGACACCGGTTAGCGACCTTGCCATATGGCCCAGAAAGGTTAGTATACAAAAATGCAGAGGAGGATGTTAGACTCGGTTAGGAAACAATCTGTATTAGAGTCTTTGTTAAGGATAGTCACTCACACCTGTTGACAATAATGTATCTAATGTCCTGCTGATTTTTGTATAACTGTTTATTATGCAATTATAAAATGTATTGTTTTATAACTTAATAAATACGGCCGGGGGGTCTTGCGACCTCCCGCCTTCCAAAGATACCACGTCTATGTTCCTGTGTCCGGGGGTGGTGAGGTCATAGGGGGAGGGCGGTAGCCAGTCACTGACCATGTGGAAAGGGGGGGCTCTTGGCCCCCCCGCCTGCATGGCGGTGCGGCGACCTCCCCCTTTCCTTCCGGACCTCTCGGTGGTGGGGCGTGTCCTCTGGGGCGCGCCCTGCCACCGATTGGTTGCCACCTTGACCCGGATGTCGTTAATCGACGTCCGGGTCGGAGGGGAGGGGGGCGGGCCACTGTAGAATAAAGAGGTGGGGAGCGCCCAGGTGACTCCCTTGTTGCCTGGACGCTCCCCCACAACGGACGTGCCCCGGCGTTCGGGTCTTCAATTTTTCCCCACCCACCATCCCTGGAGTACGCGGTTGATGCGTTGCTAGTCCGAGTAGTGGGGATTTGGCACGGTAAACTGTTCTGAAATGTTATTGTTTGATGAGGTTTTCTTTTAGGACTTTCTCTCCCATTGTAGTGATCAATATTGTATCTTGAAGGATGTTCCTGATTATGCTTTCTCGTAGGCCTTTTTCTCCCAATGTAGTGAATGGTACTGTATTATGTGTAACCGGAGCAGTTGTGTTTAGACCCTTTCTTTCCCTTGTAGCTTTACGGTGTTATACATGATGTGTGATGTTAGTCAGTGTAGTTGTCCTTTAGAATTTTTTCCCATAGGTCATTGTATTTATTAGTTATGGGGCATGCGGTAAGGTCATGACCGGTGAGCAACTATTTGAAGGTCTGAGGGGGCGGGCATCATCTGATGGAGGTTCCCGCCCAGGGGGAGGGGCCATTGGCCCCTCCTAGAACTTCAGGGGCAAGGTAACTGGTGCTTCAAAGGGGCGCGGGTTGGGGAGTCACGCTTTCCTTAGGCTGGTAGCCACCCCGCGCGCGCATACTCATGACGTCACCGGATGGCGCAGAGTAAGGGCCCTCCTTTAGTGGGTAAATGAAGTTCACGGCGTGGACCGGGTAATTACCGGGCCCGGCTGCGCATGCGCACATCTGTAGGGGAGGCGCAGCTAGTAGGACCTGACACCGGTTAGCGACCTTGCCATATAGCCCAGAAATGCTAGTATACAAAAATGCAGAGGAGGATGTTAGACTCGGTTAGGAAACAATCTGTATTAGAGTCTTTGTTAAGGATAGTCACTCACACCTGTTGACAATAATGTATCTAATGTCCTGCTGATTTTTGTATAACTGTTTATTATGCAATTATAAAATGTATTGTTTTATAACTTAATAAATACGGCCGGGGGGGTCTTGCGACCTCCCGCCTTCCAAAGATACCACGTCTATGTTCCTGTGTCCGGGGGTGGTGAGGTCATAGGGGGAGGGCGGTAGCCAGTCACTGACCATGTGGTTTACTGCATTGTGCCACTGTGGCGAAGGGGGTTTTCCTGTACATGCCCCTGCAAGCCGATGACCTTTTGGTTTCCGCCACATTACGTGGGGCTTGTTAAATAAATGTTGTTACTGCCGGGTGTGGCCTAAGTGTGCAGAGACCCCAACTGATGCAGGGGGGGGCACATGTTAACCCTGCCTCCATGTGTGATTATTTCAAGACCTAACATTCATCAATTGTGTGCAACCTACCCTACGGCATTGGGGCAAGGTAAAACACGAGCCCTGACCACAGACATTAGACTAGCGATGAGCGGGTGTTTTCCCGTCGCTCCCGGTGCTTCGTGGCGGCTACGTATACCTGTCAAGGGGGTGTGCGGTGCTCGTGCCACGTGACCGTTGTAGCCGAGTTTGGTCCTGCCCTACTGCAGTGTGAGGCCACCCGTTGTGCTGCACACCGCGGTCGCACTCTCTATCTCATGGTATCGGCGAGAGGTGCCCCTCCCAGCAGCTGGTTCGAAGCAGGTAGAAAGTTAAACGTGACTCTGGCCTGCTGTGGTGAGGAGAGGCAGAAGACAGCCCCCTCCTCCTGCTTTCTGTACCATTTGAGTTGAGCAAGCCTGCCCCGTGTGAGTGGCTGAAGCATACAAAATATGAAATAATAAAGGAATCCATAGAGGAAGGACATAAGACTGTGGAGGGCTCAAAAGCAAAAAAAGAAAAATTACAAAGGGTGAAAACACAGTGGAAACTTCTCCCTATGACCTATACATACCGGTTGAATGAGGCTGGGTACAAGAACAAAAGGCGGATACAAGTGAAGAATATAGCAGGTTTCATTTCATCATCCACATAAAGGCAAACATACCAGCAGTGGAACCATTCATAGTGGAAGGTGCATCATCGGCACAAGCACCTAAGTGGAAGGAGTGGGTCGAGAGTGTACTACGTTTCTTTGAAGCCACGAAAGTGGATAATGCTAAAAAACGAGCTTTGATCCTCCATTTAGAGGGAAGAGACATCGATGAGATATCCAAGTCCATCAATGAAGCTGCTCCGAAGATGCACCTCACCCTTATAGCAGCTCTCACTGTGCATTTTGAACCTATGGCGAACCAGGACTATGAGAGATTCATATTTCACCAAGCAAGGCAGCAGGCTGAGGAATCCATTGATGTGTTTTGATGTGTGTCTGAAGGAACTGGCCAGCACTTGTGGCTTCAATGACGAGAATGAGGAAATAAGCGAGCAAATCATTTAAGGGTGCGCCTCGGCCAAACTTCATGAGAGAATACTGGAAGAGTCAGGTAAATATCTAGCTGATATCCTAACACTGGGTGGGACCAAAGATCTCTTCAGAGCTCAAGCTGCTCACATAGAAACAGCCTTACAAAAATTGGTAAAGACAGAACCAGTCAACATTATCACCCCAGCACCTGCGTGAAACAGGACAGGAGAGAGGGCACAAAGAACCTAACCGGTGGCTACTGCCTGGGACCTACCCATTGCCCCTCCGAGAGTCCTGCGAGAGGCAAGAAGTGCACAGGGTGGGGAAAACTCAATCTCTTCTTGAAGGTCTGCCGCTCAGGAAAATGGCAAGTATAGCGCACCACCGTAAACGCTATACCAGAGGTACAAGAGAGAAGCAACAACATGGATGATGATGAAGGTGAGGAACACAACCTCCACTCTGTTTTAACTATTGGCAGTGCCCCTCAAACCACACCGCGCCTGCCACAGTGCCAAATACGAGTTGGAGGTCACCCATCCACTGCAGTGGTAGGCACAGGAGCGATGATCAACATAATGTCTGCTGAGACTTATGGTGCCATGCGATCACCCCCACCGTTACACCCAGCGGAAATTAAAGTGTTCGCCTACAGCCAGGATTGACCCCTAGTGATGCGAGGAAAGTTCAAGACAACCATGACCTATGGTTCATAATGTGTAGACTCACAAGTGTATGTCATAGAGAAAGGCCATGGCATGCTCCTGGGCTGCAGGGCGGCAGAGGCTCTTGGCATTGTCACTTTTGGGATATATCAGGAAGCCATCATTCACCTTCTCGACGAATTTCCGACCGTTTTTGAAGGCATTGGGTAACTAAAGGACTAGAAGATCCACTTACATATTGACCAGTCAGTGGGGCTGGTAGCTTTCCAACACCGGCGCACTGCATTCCATCTAAGACCTCTCATGGAGAAATAACTAGACAAACTTGAGGTTGAAAAGGTGAAGGGGCCAACCCATGGGTATCGCCAATTGTGGTTGCAAGAAACCCAAACAGCCCGGCGAGGTGCGGATATGCATAGAATGTGCTTGCCAAGCATTGCAATAAAAAGGAAACAGCACCTGACCTCAGCAATTGATGACCTGATTGGCGAGCTCAGTGGAGTTCCAAGTTGAACTTGCGCTCAGGATATCACCAGCTCATCCTTGCTGAGAAGTCCCGTTACATTACAACTTTTTCGACCCATGTGGACGTGCGGCATTATAAACATTTGAGTTTTGGCATCTCCAGTGCCGTCGGTGTTTCAAAATACGATTCAAGAACTTCTTGCACACCTCCAAGGTGTTGTTATTGTCAGCAATGATAAAAAATGTAATTCATGCAAAGACTGTGCCCGAGCACAACGCCAGGTTATGAAGGGTGTTACAATAAATTCAGGACACTGGCCTCATTCTACATTGCAACAAGTACGAATTCTTGTCAGAGGAATAAGCCTTGGACCCTGATAAGGTACGTGACTTCAAGGAAGCACCTGCCCCAGCTCCAGTAAAAAGAGGTGTGCTGCTTTTTAGGCATGGTTAATTATTATGGCCGCTTAATCAAGAATCTCACAACCCTGACACAACCCCTTAGGGAGCTAACCAAAGTATCCGTCCCGTGGTCCTGGAGGCCAGAGCAATAAGCTCCCTTTCAGAACAGATAACGGTCCGCTTTTCCAGGCGCAAGAGATAGCCTCGTATCTACTATCCTTGGGAATCACTCACAGGAAAATCACTCCAAGGTGGCCTCAAGCCAATGGGGAGGCCGAAACATTAATGAAGACTTTAAATAAAGTCATCCAGATTGCATCGGCGAGCCAACAGTCTCCTGAATTGGCCATTTATTCTTTAATTCGTGACTATCGACAGACTCCCCACTCGACCACAGAGCGAGCACCTGGGTAACTGTCAATGGGGTGGGTAGTCATGGACTCCATCCCTCATCATCCCGAATTGGCCCCGGGTCCTGTTGATGATCACATGGTTCATGAACGAAGGAAGAAATTCGAAGCACGGGCTAGCAATTGCCGGTGAGCAAAGATGTCAGGTCTGAAATTCAGTGATTTGGTGGCCGATGCCCCGGCTGCACATTTAGACTGCCTTTTGAGCATAATCCTTGGAACATAGTTTCTATGCATGGAACCCAAGTAACTGCGATCGTGGACAAGAGACTGTCACTCTGAAATTTCAGCGTTCAAAAGGTTTCATCTACACCGAAATAAGCTCTCTGGATAACCAGAATGAGACTTCTGGGATGAATGAGCAGGAAGTGTGGTCTGAAGCAAAGCCACTAGATTGTGGATCCTCTGAGTCTATTGACCACGGACTCAGAAGTCCTGTTGTGGCTGTGCACCCTCTGGGTAGTTCCCAGGTGAGTTCATTTAATCTCCCCCACTTGATCGCCGTACTCACACCAGTTATGAACTCCAGAGCAATCCTATGCCTTCAGCTAGACTGAAAGATTATTTGGTGTGAGGAGCTGTATTTTTCAGGGTGTCAGGACAATTCCTGTTATTAGGTATGTCACCTTTTTATATATATCTGTCCTTAAAGTGTGTGACCTTGGGTTTTCTGCTCAGAATTAAGTTGTGGTCATAATGTGATGTCTACGTACTCCTATGTTGTCTTTAGTTTGTATTTTGGGGAGAAATGTAGTGTCGCTCCAGTGACACAACTGAAGTGTCTGGTTCAAAGTATGGTGCCCCTGTGGCGAAGGGGGTTTTCCTGTACATGCCCCTCTGGGCCGGTGACCTTTTGGTTTCCCCCACATCACGTGGGGCCTGATTAAATAAATGTTGCTGCTGCCAGGCCTGGCATTAGTGTGCAGAGACCCTGACCTTTGCAGCGTGTGCACCCGTTTACCCTGCCTCCATGTGTGATTATTTCAAGGCCTTACATCCTTCGATTGTGTGCAACCTACCCTACGGCATTGGGGCAAGGTATAACAAGAGCCCTGCCCACAGACATAACAGTGAGGAAGTGCCGTTATTTACAGCACTTGGAGCAGCAGGTGTGGCACGAAGCACTATGTAAAACATAATTTGCCAGTGCAAGATAGATGACGAGGGATCGTGTTGATAGGCTGTACTGATAGGATACATACACATATGATAGATAGTGCTTCATACCCCCACTTCTTCCACTCCACTATACGCATTGTAGGTTACAGTTATATGCATAGCTTAGAAGCGCAACGTGTTGTATGACACGCTATGTCGAATACACATTGATGGAAGGGAGTGGCCAAGGGACTGTGTAGGTGATTCAAGACATATGACACTTTAGGCGTGAGCAAATTTATGTGAGGCCGTGGGGGGAGGAGGGTTGCCCAGGGGGGAACTGGGGGGGGGAGTCTGTTGTAGCATGATGGCGGCCAGGCCCTGGGCGTGCAAGAATGACCATGCACGCAGGTGTAAAGGTGGTGGTCTCAACTCTGACCACACCCGGGTCCCCGGGCTATTTATTATCTCATATGGCCCGTATGCCAGACCCTACCACCTTACTTAGGTGTCCGGGGGCTACCAGATTCCCCCCTTGCACAGCGCATGACATGGTGAGGCCCAACTTCCCACAACACTACATCTGTTATCAGGTTGACTCGTGAGTGTTATTCCAGTGTGTGCAGTATGGTGTAGCCCAGTATTTGTGATGCACCTTGAGTGGGACGGGGAAAGAAAGCTTTTAACCACCCTCAAAAGATTGACACCCGTTTCCATGCTTTCACTGCTGCCTGTGATATGTGCTAGTTAAGTCTGGTATAACGTTTTCACAATACAAACGCCGATGCTTGTTTATCTTGAATGTCTGGAACAGTAGAAAGTGCACGAGGAATAAGGTACCCACTGATTTTATTTTTGGGGTCAGAAATATATAGAGCGAACTCGACCCAAAGGTATTGGAGCACTTTACGTGAGCACCAGTTACATGACACAAGGACACATTCATTTCTTGATAGGCATGGGAGATTAACTGAATTGCCGAGAATAACAGGATGAGAGCTGACGCCAGACTCGAACCAGGTCCCCCAGCTTCAAAGTCCAGGCAAGCTAAAGCAGCCATCACTGTATTCTCATCGTCCGAATGCCTTGCTGAAGCTGCTATCATAACCACTGGTACAGAACAGCTTCAGGGAGCGCATATATACGAGTAATGTGAGCTCTCCTTGTTGGACGTAGAGGTAAGCGAGTCGACAAATTAATAGGATAGTCGAGCCAGAACCAATCCATGAAAACAGTTTTCATCTAAACCATGCTGTAGTGTCCTGCTGGACACGTTCCAGTGTCTCAGCAGGCACTGGGTTTACCAGCCACTTCTTTGAGGGATGGACACGCATGCACCCGACACTCATCCATCACAGGCGTCCATCACAGACGTCACAAGTGACGTGACCCTGTTAATAAAAGGGCCCGGGAGTGTCCAGAGTGTGATTTTAGTAGCAGGTGGGCCCAGGGCCAACAACACTACACATGCAACAAACAGCATGTGAAAATAATTTCAAAAACATTTATTTCTTTAACATGCAGAAGTCTTTCCCCTTAATACATTAAATTATTTGTGTACAGTGCACGCCTTGAACTCCGGCATTGGAAGGTACTCTCATATATGCTAACAAGGAAAAATGGACGCTCTGTAAGTAAATAATTTGTTGAGGACAACACACTTTGGTCGAGCGGGAAAGGCTGGATTGGTCTGTTTTCACATTATGTCAGGCTGCCCGGGGTCCACTTAGGGGACCCTCCTAACAGGGCGGCCGCCTTAGTGCCACAGGAAGGCACATGAGTCAGTGTATTAGGGTCCCTGGTATAGGGACCAGAGGATCAGTCGGCCGCGTCACTTCCGGCCGTGGTGGGGGAGGACAGGGGTACAAATAGCTTCCCTCGCCCATGGTGCAGCCTCTTGCCTGCTGCGCGTCTCGCTGTTTGCGTGCCTTCGAGTCGCTCCATCCAGAGGCCTGGTCTGGCGTCGGCCGCGTGCTCGTTACATTTTCGGTCGTGTGGTTGGCGTCTGTTTGCGGTGAGTCATATCCTCTCCCTTCCTTGGTGTGCGGTCCTCATGGGCGACCCATTCTCCCCGGATGGGTCCCATCGCTTTTGGGGATGTACAGCTGTACCTCAGAGCTTGTGTTGTGCTCCCTTTTCGCGCCGGACATCACCCCGTCTTTAGGCGGTGGACAGCGGGGTGCAGAGGCCAAGTCACTGCCCTGCACCCCGTGATGTCCTCATGTGCACGGTCCCGGGAGTGATTAGTCGCTCGGGTTGGCTCCATTGTGTTCTACTGTGTGTGTATGGCGCTTTGTCCCTTCGCGAGGCCTCGCATTAGGTGAGGATGTGGACCCACATCAGTGTTATCAGGAAAGCGCGTTGCCAAGCGGTGGTGTTCGGAACTAAAAGGGACCGGGGTTCAAACCTCACTCAGCCTAGAGGACAAGACTGATGATTAACATGCAATTCATTTTATGCAGCCTGTCCCGGGGTTGGCCTCTCTGGCTGCGGGGAGTCGGCCCCCCTACTTCCTCGCGGTCGTCTTGGGGGTCACGGTCTGTCGGGGCCTTGACGGGTTTCGGGTCTTGTCTCCGCTCTTTGATCCTTGCCGCAGAGGAGTTTGAGCAAATCACCATAGCTAGGTGATCGGACCAGGCTGGGCCTGGCTTGGTTCGCTGCGTGCGTCTGTTGTGGGGGCCCGCTTATCGGTTGGGGAGTGTGCGGGCAATTGCTACCCCTTGGGATTCTGTGGTGGTCAGGTTGGGCGCACCTTTTGCCTCGGCGTTTTGGGGTAGGGATGATGTTGCAGTGTTGCCTGTGCACCTCCCCTGCTGAGTGGCTATGGCGCGCCGGTTGTGATGCTTGTAGGGCCGTACAGGTGAGCCCTTTGGCGGGTTGGAAGGCTTCGCCACCCGCCTGGTAACGCAGTCCTCGAGACACTGCACTTTTGAGGTGCAGGCAGCGTCGGTGTATTAGGAGGGGAGTCCGGGGCCCGTCGGGACAATTTCTTTTAGCCTCCTGGCGCCCTCCCCTTTTTGGGACTGAGGGTTATGCCTCTGGGCTCCTTGGGGCTGGAGTGTTCATGTGTAGTATTGCAGTGCTTGGTGGTAATGGTCGAATGCAAGCAAACGGTTATTATGGTTTCGGGGGGCGTTTATTATTACAAGCGTTATTGTGTTGTCTATGGGGAAACTCAACCCGAGATCGGAAGCGAAAACGAAGTCTCTTTGTTTTTCAAGCAAAGAATGTATTAGCCTATTTGGAGTGACAGTAGGGGTGGTGTAGCCAGTGTTTTGTGCGTTTGTGCATTTCAGTACCAGGCGTACTTCAGGCCACATGCTTAGAATCATGCTTATACTTGTATAGGGAGAGTATATATATTTTAATTGGTACCAGCAGGATTACAAAAGATGGCAAAGGTTACAGCACAGGAACTCTGTTTCATCTAGAATGCAGGGTCATATCTGGCACATAGGTGTAACGGGACTAGTGATTATGGGATTTCACCTTGTTACAAGGTTTCCTATGGGTGCAAACAGGTCTGGTTTGCAGTTATGGGATAGGCTAAAGGAGGGCTTTTACTAAGGGTGTCAGCAGCGGCCCACATGCAGCAGGCGCGCACTGGAGCAACTCTGCGACTAAGTTGTAAGGGTGGAGTGAGAGACAGATTCACCTCTAACAATTGCAGTATAGATCTTGCACAGTCTCATATTCAGTACTGTAGCGAGTTTCGATTTCTCTCTATTGGTTGCTTATTTGCCTATGCAACTATCAACCCTTGCCAAAGGCAATATTAGGACTGGCGATGGGTCCAAAGGTTACAGGTTGTTTTATTAGAGGGAAACTGGGCAGAAGAGCCAGAACTGTGTGGCATACTAGGCTAGGAAAAGATTGCAGCTTAATGTTTTAACCCAATGCCTAAGAGAGGCCATCGCCCAGGCCAGAATCACTGGGCCAGCGGGTGGCTTGACGACGTACGTTCTTCTTAGAAACAAGCAGGTACTCTGGTCCAGAGTACCTGCACTGCTAAATTTCCATTTTAGCACTGGAGATACCGGATAATACAGGTGGAGCATAGCCGAGTGCCATTGCATACCAGACTGTTCAGGTACTATTATACTACCCATATGTGCCTATGCTCCTCCTTTACCGTACTCCTGACGGTTAGGACAGTCAATTGTGGACCCGAAGTGACATTACTTGGTGGCATTTTGCCCACAGCCTACCTAGCAGCTTTGTACATGCACACATTAGGGTCCTTACTTTGTGTCAGTTAATGAAAGGCCCAGGGTTAAGTGCACTGGTAATCTTTTGTGCCCTTATACAGTATTTATTTAGTGGTTAAACAGGTACTAAGGTGGGGATACCTTTGACAGTATTTTCATGCCTGAACGTATGTAGTGATGAAGTAACAGTGTTCCAAGTTGCGCAACATGATATACTTTGTATAGGGAGCTTGTTAAAAGTTTCATTTGGTCTAGCAGTGCCAGGTTAACGGGGACGACTTGTACAAGAAACAAACATGAGTGGTTACTCAACACTGTTGGTTAGAAGGGATGTAGTCAAGTGCAGAACTCAAACTAATTAGCCTTAAACACATGATGGAGACGATTTAAGCGACATGCATAAAAGCTGTAATGTGGTGCTAAAGGGATGGCATGCCAAGGGAGATATCTTCCATATTTCACTGGATCCCCTCAATCCAACACGCCTAAAGTAAGCGGAGGATGCCGGATGGATTTTTTAGACCTGTTATTAGTTTTATTAAACACACCAGGTACTATGAAGTTGTGAAATTTGTACTCAAATCATAGGTACGTCCAGGACACATGTTGTTCAATACACACACCTCTAGACAGGACTGCCCCCCCCCCCCTTGAGCAAAGGGAAGTAAAACACTATATGGGTTGGCATGCTTTGGCAGATGTTGGTGGCTAGCTCGCACATGTGGGTGTTTCGCTGAGTGTGGGAGGCAGGTTAGCATGTTTCATCTTGTCACTTCTCTGTCAAGAGCCAGCAGACCCCTAGGGTGACAGCGCGCTCAAATACACGTCATGTTGGAGGTAGGTCCAGGATAAAAAGTGTGCTTGGTGAGGCTCAAATCCAAAGCAGTTGTGGTATCGTTCCAAGGGGCACATCGGGTTGGGGCAGTACAAAAATTTCCAAGTACAACCCGGGATCCCCTAATTTATGGCAGATCCTGCTTATTTGTGGTTTCCACAGAGTTTGGAGCAGGTTAACAGGCCGTATCTTGTCTCTGTGGGGTTTGATGTTGGTCGGGTCAATTGACCGAGTACAGCCATTTTCGCTTGGTATATCTGGGCATGTAGGAATGCCAGGCAAGATTCTAGCAAAGGCGGGTAGCTGTACTTATGGGGTATGTGATGTATTATCTCACTGGCAGGCCGCCATGCAAAGGGGACCATGTACCTAGGTCACACACATCAGGCAGAGGTGCCCAGTGGAAGTATGAGGGTGACTGCACAGAACAGGACACCGTACAGGTTAGATGCCGGTGAATTGTGGCTGCACTACTGCACATGGCGAAGTAAACCTGGACTGATTCACATGCGAGGTGGGGTGGTGGTAGCCCTACCTCATTTCACAGGATCACTCCCAGTTGGGTCTATCTAACGATCATCTCAATGGCCTTTAAATTAACAGTCTCTCCTGTCCCTGCCATACTGTGAGTAGGTTAGCCATGAACTTTAATAAAGTGCTACAATGGCCCTCTAATGCTATAGTACAGCATCTAGTTTACCAGTGTTATTTGTACCATCATTAGCACCAGCAGAGGCTCACAGATGTAGCAGTAAAGCTTCCTTTTATTTCGCCCGGGATTGGGGCTGGCGATGTCAGCAAACTTTGCAGCCAAAAAACTGAATAGGCAAAGACATACCTGTGATGGTGCAATGCACACTCAGCAGTAGAGCTAGCTAAGTTTCAACATAATCCTGGTATACCGTCAGTGATAAACGTAAGGTTATGGGCTACACACGAATAGGCACTTTCTGTCAGCTGGGGCGTGAGTTTGCCATTCCCAAGAGGGTGCGGGTTGCCTTGATAGTGCTGATATGGAGGTGATGGAGCACTAATATAGACAACTACCAGAGCACATTTTGCAGTCATAGTTAAGATTAAATTGTTTGCATGTTACCAGTTGCTTCGGTTACGCAAATTTTCCTTGGGAGTTGTCAGCTAACATTGGGACTGCAATTTTGGTGGTCAGCCGGTTGGCAGGCCTTTTAGATGTGGGTTTCTAGCTCAGGCATGTCCAAGTAAGGGTTAAGGTGCCTGAAGTCTGCCCGGGGATACAAGTTCACAGGCATGTGGAGTGGCAGAAATGAAAGGGACTTGTGTTCGGCCTCTGGTCAACAGGTTCAGATCCTGGTAGGTCCACTTAGCATTTCATCCTTCTGAGGTCAATAAAACGAGTACCATTGAGTTGAGTAACATAACCATGTGCAATTTCTCCTGCCTTATAGCCTTGGCTGGCAGCCATGCAGGGTGGAAGTTGTCATCCACAGAGTGTGCTACGGTCCACAAATTGGGGAAACTCTGGGTTAAAGCACTAATGGGCTATAAAGTATTAAAGAACCTTGGCATTCCCAGTATTCAAGAAAGGGCAGGAATGTATACATATGGTTCCCCTCCGGTTCACACTGTCTTGTCTGTTCCCTGGTATACTGGCAGAAGTTTGGGAGGGCCAGGCATCACCTAGGGAGTGACTGGCTGAATTCGATGGACATACTCCAAAAAGCGCTATACACAGATAACTGGGTGAGAGGAAGTAAGGCAGGATTGATATCTCTTACTTGGCACATCTTGTCAGGAGTGGCTTGTCAAAGGTGTTGCTCGTCAGCCAGGCAATGTCAATATTGAACCAACACCAAACTAATTGTTTTAGGTCATCCTGGGCGCAGATACACTTGTTGGGGTAGGGACACTAGGGTGGCAACACAGCACCGGTTGGCAGTTGCCAATATACTAAATGGGGGGACCAGGCCGATCTTACTATGTCTCGCCTTTTCTGGGCAGCACTGATGGGCAAGGCGAGGCGAGGTGAGTGCCCCGGATACTGCCCCCCCCTTTCGAGTTTCAGACTCGGCAGGACATGCTTACATGTGGGGCGATGGGAACCCCAAGGCGTTAAAGGGTACAGTCGGCCGTAGGCCACCCTGGGGAGGGGTAGTGTTACTATACTGGCACTGGAACAGCTTCTGTAGAAGAAGCGGTAAGGGTGGGGGGTGGGGGTCTCTCCTCTCATCATTGTGCTCTGACACTTGGTAGGCAATGACTTGACTTTCCAGGGTAGGAGGGTCTTGCTGCCAGAATTGAATTCTTCCTGGTGTAAGTTATGCAACCATCGGTGGGCATGTGAGTTTGATGGTCAAAGATACCCCAATGTAGTATGGGAGGGGCCTGGCCAAGGGTTGCAGGGGAAACCTCTCGCAGGAAGAATTAAGAGTGCCAGGTGTAGAGGCCTTGAACAGAGGGGTCTTGGTTTTACCAGGCTAAGTTCACAGGGAGTTTAGAAAGGATGGGGGCACCTGTCCAGAAGGGGCATGCTGGCCTCTGGTCCAGTATGAGCTTGGACTTGTTTTGGCTGGACCTGGAAGAGGCCCAGGAATCTAGGTAAAGATGCCTACCTTAGTGGGGGGCCCTGATTGTGATGGTGGCACCCCCAGAGCTGTGGAGGAGTTACAGGGCGATCCGGTGTCTGCAAGGTACAGATGGGTACTATATGCAGCAGCACAACAAGGGTGCAAAACCAAGTATACCCAAGGATGTCTTAGCGTTGTCCCCTGGAAGAGCAACGGTGCCCCGTTAGTCCTACGGGCGGTTGTGGGCCTGAGCAACCGGGGGCTGCCTGGAACGCTCTGCCCCCCCCCCCCCACTTTGGGGGCGTGAGTACATGCGTGGACAGGCGGTCCACTGATGGGAGGGGTGGCCCCTCTCAAAATTGGTAACCACCGATTGGCAACGGCCACAGTGTAGTTTGGCTGATCAGGCGGGCAGGCGGAGTAGGGGATGGCCTCCCCTTGGATCGCCCGCAAGATAACCCACCATGTTGGCATATTTGTTATGCAAATAAACCTGCAGCAATTTTCTCCACTAGCAAGGTGTTGTGTGGTTTATTTATGTATTTTGCTGTACAAAAACTGAGAAGGTGTCTTGTGGTTTATTTATGTATGTTGCTGTATGAGAACTGAGAAGTGTTGCCGATATTGGCACTATGTCAGGCGGCCCGGGGTCCACATAGGGGAGCCTCCTAACAGGGCGGCCGCCTTAGTTCCACAGGAAGGCACATGAGTCAGAGTATTATTGTCCCCGGTCTAGGGACCAGAGAGTTAGTCGGCCGTGTCACTTCCGGCCGTGGTGGGGGAGGACAGGGGTACAAATAGCTTCCCTCACCTACGGTGCAGCCTCTTGCCTGCTGCCGGTCTCTCTGTTTCCTGCCCTACCGCTTACCCTGCAGATGGCCAAAGGGTGGTAGGGGGAGGGGAAGAATCTAACTTATTGTTTTGTGTTGCAGGAGGAGTTACAGGGTGATCCAGAGTCTGCAAGGTACAGAAGAGTCCTATATGCAGCAGCACAACAAGGGTGCAAAGCCAAGTATACCCAGGGATATCTTAGAGTTGTCCCCTGGAAGAGCGACGGCGCCC
This sequence comes from Triturus cristatus, assembly GCF_964204655.1. Taxonomy (NCBI): domain Eukaryota; kingdom Metazoa; phylum Chordata; class Amphibia; order Caudata; family Salamandridae; genus Triturus; species Triturus cristatus. Next base: position 84,402,137 of record NC_140584.1, on the reverse strand, counting down.
CGTTAGTCCTACGGGCGGTTGTGGACCTGAGCAACCGGGGGCTGCCTGGAACGCTCCGCCCCCCCCCCCCCTTTGGGGGCGTGAGTATGTGCATGGCCTGGCGGTCCACTGATGGGAGGGGTGGCCCCTCCCAAAATTGGCAACCACCGATTGGCAACAGCCACGGTGTAATTTGGCTCATCAGACGGGCAGGCCACGTAGGGGCTGACCTGCCCTTGGATCGCCCGCAAGATAACCCACCATGTTGGCATATTTGTTATGCAAATAAACCTGCAGCAATTTTCTCCACTAACAAGGTGTCGTGTGGTTTATTTATGTACTTTGCTGTACAAAAACTGAGAAGGTGTCTTGTGGTTTATTTATGTAGGTTGCTGTATGAGAACTAAGAAGTGTTGCCGATATTGGCACTATGCAATTCACCCACTAGATGGCCATCTCTTACTTTCCTTTTTAACACCAAAGGTTTGTGCTTTGTTTTCAATTCTTGGTGCATGCTGGTAGAGAGTGGGTAGCAGGCAGAAGCCACATTAAAGCTGGGCCTGTTTTGGGCTCAAGAGCCAGGGAGGACTCGAGCTGAGCCACAGCCAGGCATCTGGTTTGAGCCTGCCTCGAGCTTTCAGTGGCTCGTATTTCTCTAGTTGGACATGGCTGGGATAGGAAATGTGCAGGACACAGGAGCTGTGAGGAGGCACAGGGCGAGGAGGCAGCGCCAGCAGCCCAGGGTCACCCACAGCCAGGACCTCTGGGGGCGATGAAGGGGTAGGAGACTCTAAGTGAAGCCATGCATTGAGACTAATTAAAACAGTATTACCTAATTCCTCCTAATTTGTGCCTACATTATGACAAACAATGTTGAATTATATTTTAACTTTTACACAAAAACAGCTGAAAGTCTTTCCTGGCACCCCCAAAATTCCCAAACGTGAGAAAGTCATAGGTAAAGATAGGCAGAGAGAGATTCAGATAGACAGAGTGGGAGGATGATCACTTTATCAGAGGGCCCCTTGGAAAGTTTAGGGTGAGGGGGCCGGGCAATTGCCCACTCTGCCCATGTCTTAAAAGTCTCTTTTGAGACTGCCAAAGACATTTGAGAGAACGCTGAGGCGTTGCACAAGACAGCACAAATGAGGCACCTGGAGCGTCAGATGGATTGGAGGCCCTCCAAAAAGGGAGAGGGCAACACAGAAGGGGGAGGGGAGAAGAAGCATACCAGGGAGCCAGTAACACAAGGTGTGGGTGGAGAAGTACACGAGGGAGGCAGCTGGAAAACACATGCACTCTAATTGAGTGTTTAAGTAGGAAGAAAAAAGTAGGTCCTTAAAAGAAAGCAGCGGAAAGGCATGATATGCAGATTGGAACATCAATCAAGATGCACAAGGCAAGACTTGAATAAGAAGCAAGCAAATGAGAGTGACATAAGTTTAATTAGTTTAAATTTGTTACAACCAGGAATTGAGTGAATAAATGGCCATAAACAGCATAAAAAAAGTTTCTGGGGGGCTTACACTGGCATTATTGCCATTGCTGCTTGGCTCTAAAGCAGCCATTATTATTCATTTTTTAATAGGCTATATTAAAATCTAATCGCAGTTGGTTATTGTGAAATGTTTAGACACTACCCTAAATTCTATAAGTGAATGGAAGCTTAGAGGGCTAGTCTCTCCATGGTTAACATTTTTTCCTTCTAAGACATAGAAAATAAATTCATGTTGCAATAGCATCTGGATGTAAAATCCATTGTCCAGGGATGCCACGCTGGTGGGGGAGGGAGGGTGGATGATACAATTACCACTGGCAGTAAAAGTGAATAACACTTCTGAAAAATGTATTACACCAATCATACCCATCATGGAAAGAAAATATAATACCCCAAAATTATGGAATTTACTATCCAAATTTTAGTAAGCCTTTAAAAGATCTTGAAAAGAGTAAAATCACTAAGACAGTTCAGTAGCATGAAATGTTGTTTACACACTAAATACTCAGATAATGTTGGCATAGTCTTTTGTCCTGCAGGGGTGACTCATCCCTCCCCCTGAAATATAATAATTTTCTCAGGCTGTAATTTTTCACATGCTCGTAGTACATTTTTATGTCTGGTAGTATTTCTCGCAAAGAACATGTTTTCATTGGGCTTTGATCCTACCATTTAAGCAATAGCGGTCTTACAGAAGAGTAATAATGTTACATGTGCAATTGATAACCCTAAGTAATTTCTATGTAATAAAACTTACTTATATTACATAGACAGCCATCCAATGGAAGAGCTTCAGGCACAATACCTATAGTTTTCACTGAATGGAATTCTGCCTTTTGTGGCAATTGGTGTGCAGACTAAACTAAAGTTGAGGAACACAGTCAGTTCTGATTTGAATGTGGCAGGCCTTCATATAGAGTGGTACAGTCAGTGAGAAATTATGGGTTGGAATGCTACCCCGAGTGATTGCCAGTGGTTAGACGTCTTCTCAAGCATCCCTCTCATCACCTTGTGTGTGACTAAACTAAAGTTATGTCTGCCATGTAAGTGCAGCGCTTTACTTTTGGCTTTCACCTCTCTTGAGTAACACTTATCCTAAGGCTGTCCCACGTCTGTTCAGAAGGGCTAAGCCATATCTGATTTTTAGGATGCCACAGGGGATGAATTCAACTGAAATGAGTCTTTAGCACTCATTATGAGTCCACTTTAACTCAGATGTCTTTAGCAACAGGAGCTGTTGGGTCCATCAGAATTAGGAGCTATGCAGTAACTGTGGATCTGAAGATTGTAATTCTGACCTGGCCTACAGAAAGCAAACTAAAACTTCTGGTGAAAAGAGAGGAGTTAAGGGATGAACTGAGTACAGAATTGCCAATTCCCAGGGCAATGCCTCCTTTCTTAGAGAACCCACAGAGTAAACTTCTAAAAGACCAGGTATATATATCCAGGAAGTACTGATACTCCGGTATCAGTAACTCAGATGGGGAAGAATACTAGACAAGAGCTTGGGTACTCAAATGAGGCCCTTAAGGTCAATCATTTACATTGTCTGTGGTAAAATGTGGCATGGCTCCAACTCTGGTTTGCTTTTGCTGGACAGTCCAGACATATCAAAACACGCTTGTCCTCTCGTGCCAGAGCCAAGGTGTACACTTTTTTTTTACTTGCTCTAATTTGAATACAGCTGCCTGTGATATCCTGTTGTTGTGTTTATCCTGTTCCCATGTACCTGGTTGCTAGCTGCTCAGCCGGTGTGAGTGTTCTGTGTGGAATGTTAGTGTGATGGACATGTTTGGAATGGTTAGGTGCCAGGTGTGAGTGTTGACAGTTGAAGTTGGGCTGAGCAGTAGGGAGGCTGCTCCTTGTGGGGCTATTCTACAGGTTCTTCACAACTTGTAACTACAACTTAATACATTTACTTGAAACTACATCCTGGCCATAGACTTCTTTATTACACTGCCTCATAAGATGGACACTTCTTATTTCTTAATCATTTAAAAAACGTTTTAATTTGACATACTTAAGTAAACATTTTCCTCGATAGTTTGTTTTTTCAATATTTTGCTAGCACTTTTATAAGCACAGCCCTTCATTATGAATTTTTCCGAACTCCATCCGTGAAGCCATAACTGTAAAGAACAAACACAATTATTTGTCATGGTTACCATCCGCTCCTCAGCACAGCCTTTGCTCCTAAGTTTATTGGTATATTGGGCTAGGTTAGACTTTGGAGCGTCCACTCTGCTGCCAGAATGCCTCTAACATTCTACACTAAGTTGCGAAATTCAGATAAAATCAAGGAAAGCAAGGATACCAGTTTCTCAATAATTAGTATCCATGATATAGATATATTGGTAACGTTAATAGAAATGTGAGTAAACGATTACAGGCGGAGTTGAATGGGTTTCAGTAAAACATTTATTTTGAGGTATTCATTTGTGTTAGAGGAAATATTCTGCATTTTAGGTCTCGTTTATGAGTGCCTTCTTAAATTGTGGTCTGTGCCCAAACTCCTGTTTGTGCAGGGGGTCACAGTTACATGTGGGCCTCCTTACAAGTAACCCAACAATTTTAAGTATATCGATTACCTCCTGTTACTGTCAGATGTCGAAGTAGGCAGGATCGGAGTGGTACGATGTGCCCATACTTTTTTTAAGTTAGGAAAAACCCTTCCCCTATTTTTGTGAACAGACAGTTAATTTCGATAGTTTAAATGCTTCAGCTGAAGTGTCATTCAGGGAGTCTCCTGTGCTGTGAAACGGAAGGCGGGCAGACAGCTAAACAATAAACAAACCTTGTCAGAGTGTCTGCTTGCCTGAAAGAAATGGAAATGTGTGCAACTGGTTGCTCTGCAAATATAAAGGGTGCTTGTAAACCAGAATTGGCTTTAATTGATGGAATCACTTGAAGTTTTGTGATGTCAAAGATTACATCTTTTTGAATAGTAGTGCACAAGAGTTACCAGCTGAGCTGTGAAGTATGAGCTTTTAAGGGAGTTATATAAAAAAAGTGCCTTATGTACATTCTGGGTATAACTAAAATCCATATTTTGGAATCTTGGAATCACCATTTTATCTTAAAACTTGTTGTGCATTTTGTAACAGTCTATCTTATACTGTGGGTAATGCAAGTTTAAAATATTGACTTACATATTCACAGTGCTTTCTGTTACAGGCTGGGACCTCATAGTACTAAAAATACTCCAGTCTGTATTCTACTCTGCACCAACCAAGATTTATTCTGTGGCTCTTTGGTTACACATAGACCTCTGCAGTGCATTAATTAACTAATAGAGGTTTAATAATGTACTATAGTCAATTTCCCACTAATTAACGTAACATTAAAAAATGTCTTTCTCATTTAAGCTGCGCGTTATTTTAAATATAGCTACCCGAAGGTGAAAGACCAAAACAAGTACAGAATATTTTGTTTTAACAGCCACACTTTTGACCCTGCCCCCACACTCACAAGCCCCACCCCCATTGAGTAGCAGCATCACAGTTTCCATACTTTTTTAATGCTCTTCAACCGCTGGTTACTGCACATATTAGAATTATGAATTTTACAGTTTTTATTGCACCCCAGATCTACATACAGGGTGCAATAAAAAACACACTCCAAAATTAAATTTCGGTAGGTCAAACCTGCCATGCTTTGAAGTGAGAAAAAGGCCCAAAAGATTCCTGGACATGCAGATTTTCACATATTCTGCCAAATTAATAGGTAAACTTTGTAATAGGTGATAATTATCTCACCAAAAACATTTCACACACATTAGTGTTGGATCTTATCAGATGTTATTATTGCACCTAAATAATAACCTTAGTGGGGTATAAAGTTCTGGATACACCGGCACATGCAGATTTGTGCATGTGATACCCTGTTTTTAGAGACACTCATAACTGCTGCTATTTATTGCATCCGAGCAGTAGGGCATCTAATTTTACCCAATGCAATAAACAGCAGAAAAATCCACCATGCACTTGTAATCAAGGTCTCAGTATCCACACCAGTTAGCCAGCCAAGGAGGAATAGGAAGTGGACATCCTCAACCACTTATAGGACTCAAGCTTTTGACTATTGATGTGAGGGAAAGCATGCCGGCATGTCACTGAAATGTGGCTGGGGCAATGGACTGCTGGTGTTATTTAGAATAAGGTGGCCAAATGACTATATATCATTGGGGACACCTTATTCCTTAGGGGTGTATTACACAGACTTGTGTTCCCGCTTTCTGAGCTCCCGAGACACTGTATTACAGGAGGGAACACAGACACTTTTGTTGCCCTTTCTGTAATACAGATACCTTAAGGGGTGCGTTAAGTGGGGGGGGGGGTTATCTCATTTGCATGGGGCAACGCCAAATGAGAAAACACTATCTCTGTGCTAATGCCATACTATGGAAGCAGGCACACAGGCAAAGAGGCCTTCAGAGGTGGCTACTCCCAGGGCGCCCACATAGGCCAGTCCTCTGGAGGTGGGAAAGGAAGTTCCATGGACACCCACAGACATCCCTCTGCAAACGGGTGCAGTCACTCACTGCACGCACTTCAACGGGATATGTACCCCCTTTGAAGTGCAATGCAGCTGCCACCTGAACAGTGAAGGATAGAGCTCAGCAGCTCTGTCTTTCACTAATGCACTGTCCCCAGGGCAGCTCAAGTTTATGCCCGCCCTTGGGGGCAGCGCACTGACTGAAATAAGGTGCACTGTTTCTAATCACAGCAGGCACACATGGTTAAAGGTGCACCATGTCACAAACTGGGACAGTGCGCCCATTACATAATACAGGCCCTGGTGTTTATTCAACAACACAATGCATTCTTAGAGTTGGTTTCCTGGTCAGGAGCGGCCGGTGCAGGTAAGCGCGGTGGGGTGGGGGGAGTCCACAGACGATGAGGGAAAATAAAATAAAAAAGAGAAAACCACTTGCCCTGTGCTCGCTGCATCCCCGAGTCGGTGATGCAGTGAGCGCAAGGTAAGTAGTTATCTTTTTTGACATTTTATTTTCTGTCGACTCCCCTACCCCGACCAAACGCGCTTACCTGCACCGGCTGGTCCTGGTTTACCTCACTTGGAATAATAATTCAAATTACAATGTTTGGTTGAGGTAAAAACTGGACCGAACTAAAATGTCCTGGGATGACATGGATGTATCTGGTAAGCATACTATAGGCGCTACTGAGAGTGTTTACAGGCTGTAAAGGGCTGGACTCCAATTACAGCCTTATTAATTCCCTCTAGAATATTTTGCCAAATCTGGTGAAAAGAAAGGGCAATTCGCAAGCCTCTGTTTCTGGCCTCTGTAAAACTTTGAAAAAATGGTCACCATGTTCATATGTGAAAACGACCGTCCTCCAGCAAGGCCTGTAAAATCGCTATGATATAGTGCCTAATTTAAAGTCTGACAGACAGGTTACTCCGTTATTTATTCACCCCACAGTCAGCAAGAGGCGTCTTGGCGCTCGGAACAAAATCAGCAAAACAGCGATATGATGTTTTTTGTCATCGCTGGGTTTGAAGTCGCAATTTCAAATACGACTGTATGACAGAACTTAGAGCAGAACATAATTTAGGTCATAATAGGTTCCCTTTAAAAGGAGACATGGCAAGATAATAATTTACAGTTGGTTACCTTTCTTTCTAACTGATTTAACCAATAATCTATCCTTGGCTGACAGAAATGGTTTTTTTATTTATTTTTTAGAAAAAAAGTACGTTCTTACCTTGCCCATTCAAAAGGTAGAGGCCGAATAAAAGTGGTAAGAAGATACGTCCCTCCATGGCGGATGGCACCGAGTCTTATTCCCGTGTTACACTGATCTGATCTCTCTCAGGTTTAGCTTGCTTTAACCACATCATAAAAAGTACAAAGTTCACTGTTCTGCTAACGTCAGAGGTTGAGTACCAATGGCAATTCCAGTTCACAACTTCCTTCTCTGCGTCTAATTGCCCACCGCCCCTCCCCACCTGTCTGCCGCTCTGACATTATTGTTTCTCGGGATGCTTCAAGGAAGTACGTCACAGCCTGTGAAGGCCGTCGGCGCACGGCGCTCATAGGCCACTGCCAATTGTCTGCTCCATATTTTTGGTGTGGGAAATTTATGCCAGCCACCGTCGCCAATAATAGAACTTCTCTTTCCGTATGTAATCCAGCTGTTATGTTTAGCTGTCATTGAACTCTGCGAGTGTGAATACCAGATCCGAAGTCTCGTTCTTTACTGCTATGACGTAGAAAAAACCCAAAAGCTGTTTCCCTCTGTTGCTGCGTCATATCAGAATTCCCGACTGCACTGACAGGTTTCACCAACAGCCGGTTCGTGCAGTGCTAGACAGCAGACAGCACAGCTTTGTGGGAAGGTCGCTTAGGTCGGGGAGCCGCAGAGGGTGGTGAGGTGCGTTTTTGTAGGGCAGGTATTTTTTTACATTTGGAACAGGAATGCGAGGCCATGTTATATTTGGCTTTCCATTATACCTCTGACCTTGTGTAGGCAGATAAAAGCGAGGGAAAATGGTTTTGGGGACACACGAAACATAGAATTAGAGATGGGTAAAAAGTGAACAACGGATTAATTACCTCGAAATTCTGAGTGGCATCAAAGACACGTTGAGCTTCGCTCACATTGTCTCCATCCTGTCACTTAGAACTCCTTGGTGAAAAGCATCCCCGTCTATGATTGTATTCATCACCAATCAAAGATAATTAATCTTTTAGGTAACAGTGAAAAAAGGCTGCTCTTTTTGATTAACATTACCATGCAACTGTGCTGCTCCGGCGATTCATGTTCCCTCTGTGTGGAGGGATTATACATAGTTTGTTTGAGTAATTAGAGATAAATCAGGTTGATTTTTTGTAAGTGAATCAGTGGTGTTGCAAGGGCAGCTAGTGCAAGCAAATAAAGTAGTATTGATTAGTAAAATACAACAATAATCCAGATTCAATTTGCGGCCCTGGCAGGATCACTGACAGAATATTGGAAACAAAAATATCGTGCGGATAGAATATTGTGTCAAAAATATAGAAAACCAATTTTTTTTTTAAGATAAGTGCAACTAGCTAAGTATAGATTTACTATTTTGCACTCCACGTCTACGTACCTCCTTGAAGATGTACATATCAGCAGGGTACATATATGTGGAGTGATATATAGTAAAACTTTGCTTACCTATAGAAACTTACCTTCACTACATTTTCTGTCCTCAATATTCTTGACACAATATTTTGTCACATGATATTTTAGTTTCCAATGTTCAGACTAAGCACCCCAGAAGCCTCTTGGGTACAGTGCTACTGCCCTGCTGCACCACTAATCAGTGGAGTAGCAAGGGGGGAGATGTGGGAGTGGGGGTCCACCCCAGGAGGCACGAGTTTTGGGGGTGGCGACCCCAAAGCTCCCCTGCTCTTCCATATCATCATCATCATCATCATAGGCTTTATTTCGATATAAAAAATATCTTAAAAAGCAGTACATTTGGCACAGAACAATAAGTCAATAAAAGTAGCCAGTACATTAACATACAATTCATTATGCAAATGACCCCAATAAATTAGATAAAATCATTTAAGAACAAATTATACAAGATAGGAACGCCTAGATGATCTAATGCGCCAGGCCCAACCAAGGAACTTGGCTATGCCGCAGGCATAAAGTGGGCATGGATCATTTTTTAAAACACGTAAGGCCTCCTTAAAATGTCTTGTCCCAAGTTCTCTACATAGTGGTTTTAACCATCTACTGCGGGGAAGGGCATAGGCCGGACATTCAAAAAACAGGTGCGGGATTGACTCTATCCTGTGCTCACAAAATGGACACATGGAGGTAGTTTGAGTCAAGTGCTTCCACCTAGAAGTAAGTTCCCCGACGGGGAGTAGGCCTATCCTAAACTGAAAATACAATGCCCTATCGCAACGCTTTGTGACGATGTCCAGATATGGTTCACAAAGGGGCGTATCTTTTATTAGTAGGAAGTCCAAGGAGGTTCTACACAATTTAGAATTACTGGATCTGCTATCAGCTACCCAATTCCAATATAATTTCTTTAGCACAGATATTGGGGGGGCAGTTCTATTGACCCAGGCATTGCCAAGACCCATGTTCAGAAGAAGACGCTTAACTTCTCTCAACCAATGGATCTTGGACCAGCCCGGTGACTCCAGCACATCAGTTAGGCCGTCCGCAAAGCAAGACAACTCTGGGACTCTCCAGATTCTTGCCCATAAAAGAAGAGGGCGGAGCCTAGCCTGGTCGCTAATTGATCTTAACCCCATGTCTAATAGCAGTGGGAGGGTTGGGGTGCTATAAGGAAGCCCCATTAAATCTTTCAAAAACTTGCTTTCCGAGCGAGACAACTGATCCACCTTGTGTGTCCCCCAGAGTTCGGCCCCATATAAAACTGCACTGACACCCCTAGCCCTGTAAATGTCAAGAATTGGTGCAATGGGTTTTAGGGTTGAGGCACGTTGTTCCTTAAGAAGGACACCCAATACCCTTTTATGAGTCAGCAACATCTTGTGTAGATGACATTCCCAACTCATCGAATCACAGAGGCGGATACCAAGATAGTCAAACTCAGTAACCCTCTCTAGGGAAACAGCATCTAAAGTTGGCGGTTTAATTGTCTTTTTTGGAGGGTTGAGAACTAGATACTTTGTTTTCCCAGTATTAATAACTATCCCCCTTACGTCACAAAAGGATTTGAAGCTAGATAGCAGGCTCTGCAGGCCTACCGGGGTTTTGGAGATCAGGAGGGTATCATCTGCAAATAGGAGAGTAGGTATTCTTCTACCAGCCAGGGATGGTGCATCTGATGGAACTTCCGATAGATAGTCCACCACTCCATTTACATACAAAGAAAACAGAGTGGGGGCTAAAACACACCCCTGGCGTACTCCTCTATTTACAGGTATTCGGTTTGTTTTTTGGCCCTGGTTACCCCACCTGATCTGCGCAAAGTTGTCGGCATGCAACTTTACCAATAAGCTTAGAAGGTAAGGAGGAATGCCCAGGTCATTCAGCACACCCCAAAGTTGGTTGCGCGGGACCAGGTCAAAGGCAGTCCGCAAATCTATAAAGGCGAGATACAGACTGCCCTTGCCCAGTACAACCACTTTCCAATAGAGCATCAAAAGCCGAAAGGATTGCTCTAACGTCCCCATACCTGATCTAAAACCGGCCTGAAAATCAGAAAGAATACTTTTTTCCTCAATCCATTGTAGTAGCCTGCCTAAAACCACTTTGCCTGCCACTTTCTGGGAGGAGTCTAAAAGGCTTATGGGGCGATAATTGGCGGGGTCGGACCGACTCCCTTTCTTAAAAATGGGAACAACTTCAGCGCCCTTCCATGAACCTGGGAGAGTTGCCCCACTGAAGCTAGCATTCAGTAGAGCAGCGATAAGTTTCGCCCACTCTACTGAATTAATACGTAACAAGTCCCCTGGCAAGCCATCCGGGCCTGCGGCTTTATTGGGGACAAGACATGTAATAGCCCCCACCACTTCCTTAACAGTGAACAAATGCTCCTCAGAGAGTTCACAGGGTACTACAGAATAACTTTCAGTCAAACATGTCTCCGCGCTCAGAACCACAGTATAGAGCTGGGAAAAATGGTCAAACCACGCGTCCTCTGGTATATTACATGTTATTAATGAGTCCGCGGGCTTATCCCTTGCTCTTAGTAAATCCCAGAAGCCCTTAGAGTCCTTCCTTGTGCTAGCGGCCTTTAAATCATGCCAAAACTGATCCTCCCATGCTATTTTAGCCTCCTTTATAATTCTCCTTTGGTTGCCCCTCGCAGCACTAATCAAGGCTCTGTTCTTAGATTTAACCGCCTTAATTAGTTCCCTTTTAGCCTCACGGCAGACAGGAGTGAACCACCCGACATTGCCCTTTGTGGCGCCTCTTGTATTAGGTTTCTTTCCCACAGTGTGGACTAAAAATAAATCACCTAGTGCATGCGTAGTTTGATCGAACAATAATGAGATCTCCTGGGCACTACGAAGAGGAGAATCTAGACGATGAGGAACATTTTACATTATTAGGTTAACCTCCTGGATCTTACACTCCCTGGCAGCAAAGTTGTTCCATTTTAGGCGCCTACCACAGTTTGAAGGGCATACTTCATGTGTAGCTCTCCACGTGTGAGGGAATCGAGGTGGGGAGTGGCCCAACCAAGGGGGGCACAGAGATAGAGACAATGGATTATGGTCGCTATCAGTAGACGGCAAAACCACCATATCCAACAAGTAGGGCCATAAACAGTAGTTCAGCAGAATGTAGTCAATCCGTGAGGAATGCCCTACTCTGTTGAACGTGTGGGCCCCCATTTGGTCTGAGTTGGATCTACCATTAGTGGCTCTAAGATCATACTCCATACAGAGTGCATTGAAATCAATAACACCTTGATTCCATCTCCTGATTGGTGGAATTTGCAATGTTGGAATGCCTCTCCTATTATCATCTTCTCTATTACCCAACACATCGTCCGGGGCAAGGGGTTCATACGTACAATTAAAATCCCCCGCTAACAAGATAAGGGCATCAGATTTGATATTTCTGAGTTCCTCATCGAGGCCAGTTGAGGATAACGTAGATGAACCCCCCCGTGCTCCTCTGACATAGATGTTCAAAATTTCGAGTACTTTCCCTCCACATGGGCCTCTGACTGTTAGCCTTTGGAGATCAGGAGACTTCGTAGTAATAAGTTTAATAGAATATCGCAGGGAAATATTCACCCAGATTGTCAGCCCTCCCGAAGGACGGCCTTTCCCTCCCTTTGGGCGTATAGCGGGGACAGAATAAGTGGTATAGCCCATCTTATGTTGAAGTTCCAGGGACCAAGTCTCCTGGAACAGACAAATCCCATATGATTCAATCATGGCATTCCAATCTGGCATACCTAAATTCCGTCCGAGTCCTGCTATATTCCAACTAACAACCTTCAATGGGGCACTGCCTCCCTCCTCCCACCCCGGCTCCAAATTACTGACGAGGGGGGCGCTAGCAATAGTTGCAATTGCCTCAGTAGTCGGCTTCAACATAGTCTCTTTAGATGTAATGACCTCCTTCAAAGCAGCCTTAGTTTGAACGGACGGGGCAAGTGGTTTAGGACATGGCAAGGGCGATTGCAATTGTTCCTTAGGGGGATTTATATTAGATGGAATACAAGTGGGAGGCCTCACCAATTCCACACCAGTCGGTTGACTAATGCTTGGCAACTCCTCTATTACCTCAAGGTGTGTTTCCCATATTGGGCAGGTAGGATGTCAATAATATTGCAAAAGCCAATCTCGTGGCTGGTATGGAGGCTTATCAGAAAAGCTAGGGTGGAGGAGGGGTCGACAGAACTGTCTGCCGTCCCTCTCCTCCCACCCATAAGAACCAACTGTCTTCCCAGGCAAGTTAGGGGAATAGAAATAACTGAGGTCATGTATATCAATTTGACCCCCACAGGCGAGTGGACTATACATCCTCTGGGGTCCACTGCATACATAACTGGCCAGCCTTGGGTCGTCAAAATTTACAATAATACAGTCCCCATTTATCGTTTTTTGTTTAGAGCCAATCCAACCAACTCTCCTAACGTGTATGATCCGTCCCTCCAAAGGTTTAGGCAGAGGCCTATTTTCTTTGAACCAAAAAAGAGTCTTATTATACAAATCCTCGAAGGTCTCCCGCTTGCCCGGGCTAAGCACAGGCACCCCAGTCAAGACAGCTACATAAGGCTGGCAAGCAGGGGGGAGATTGACGTTGTTCACCCTTCCCTCTCTTAATCCCTCGCCTGTCGGATGAGTGCGGGCCTTTACAGGCTTGGATGCTTCAGGGTTTGGAATCATGGATGGGCTAGAAGCCGCAGGCGTAAAGGCAGGGGTAATGGGATTATCTTTGGAGGCAGTACCAGAAGCTGTGGGACAGGTCTTCTTTTTACTTAACTTAATGTTGGATATTTTAGTGGGCTTAGTTTTATTTGCGGATTTAGTTGCTAACGGACCAGACTTCCTTCCCAACCCTGCAGTTGTAGGGGTAGGCTGTGGGGCACAATCAGACGCCTCCAGTACAACTGTTGGGGTGCCTGTTGTAAAGGCTGGACTTTGAGGGACTATATATGTGTTAGACCTGTCAGCCCTTTGGGTGGTCCCTCCTCATCATTATTTATTTTGTCCCACTTTTGCCTCAAACCCTGTTATAATTTTTCCTTTTTGGGAACCACCAGACTTTTTAGTGTTGATGCAGGGTCAGGGAGCCATTTTCCCTACCCCTGGAACTTCTGTCTGAGGGCCTGAGACACAAAATGGTGGCCACCCATTGTCACCTGTGACATAACCAGAACCCACTGGAGGTTTCTAGAACCTTCTGTAACATTCTAGAACTCTGTGACAGTGGGAGGCAGTTTAGAATGTTGGGAGGCCATCTCAGGGGGGCAGTTGGCAACTGACTGGAGAAGAGAGAGGACAGATATAGAAGGAGGTCGGAGTAAGGCAGCAGGGGTGGAAACCAGTGCTTGGAGTGGGGTCCAGAAACCCACCCTTGATGCTAGTCCCTACAGACCAAGCCCAGCCTAAAGCCCTGTGTGGGACCAAGACCAGAAGAACCATCTTTAGGAACTGAACATTTGAAACAGGCCTTAAAGAGGAAGAACAGCAAGTTCCTGGCCTGTTCAGTGGTGTCCTCCTGGAGTCCCGACGTCGAGAAGCCTGGAGACCTGGGGCCTGAGGTAGAGAAGCGGCGCTGACAGGAAGCAGATGTCGTACCCGGAGCCGCCAGAGGTCGAGTGAGGGCGCCGACGGAGGTCGTGGAGAGGCGCCGGAGGTCGAGTGGAGATTCACCCGAGGTCGAGGTGAGGGCGCCGACGGAGGTCGTGGAGAGGCGCCGGAGGTCGAGGTGAGGCGTCGACGGGGGAGTGAAGTCCGCCCACCGGAGTCGCCGGAAACTGAGGTGAAGCGCGCCGGAGGTCGGGAGTGGAGATCGCACTCCGGAGACACCCGGAAGCGGGGAGACCGTGTCCCTGCGACGCTGGAAGGCGACATCGAGTCGAGACCGCCCAGCGACATCGAGTCGAGGCCGCACAGCGACATCGATCCGGAGCCGCCTCACGGCGTCAACACGGTGCCGAGCGGAGCCGATCATCGTGAAAAGGGCAGTAAGTGGTAGAGGGGGCGTCTGAGGCCCCGTGGAGCCCTAAAAGACCATTCTAGGGGCTAGAGGGGTGTTAGAACCAGCCTGGGAGTGCCAGGGGTGAACTAAGACTGGTGCAGTGACATCTGTGAGGGGCTGTGTAGTTTGGAGGGCCAGATCTTTAGGTTACCCTTGTTCTGCCTCAGCTTAGGCCCCAGCCTTGACCAATCTAGGTGGGACACCCCCATGCCACCCAAATGACCACAAGCTGTGTATGGGCAAAGTAAGACCAAGTTACCTCATGAAAGTGATCTGATCTGTAACTGTCATTGATTGCTTTTCCTTATTTATTGAGGGTGCTTTATTTATTGTCTTCCACTAATTTATTCTTGCACTGTATTCATTGTCTGACTGTATTTATTTGCCGTCTGTATTTATTGCACATCTATTTATTCTTTGCTTAATGAGGACCTGAACCTATTTATTGAAATCCCAAAGTAGCATTGTTTATTTGACCTGCTCTTTTAAAGGAAAATCCTATTGTATTGTATTTATGTTATGAAACCTGCAACTAAGAGAAAATAAGATAAAGACATATATAGTTTCATCTTGTCTTTCATAATTTTTACGGTGTAGTGTCGTTTTTGGAACGGATGAACGCATGGTTATTGTGAGGGTGTGACGTACGCTTAACACGGTGCCTGATCTCCAACCGCTCGAGCCAAGCTACCACTGTGCTGGGAACCTGGTGACTGCTAACCCGGTTGCCCGGTTTCCAACATAAAATTGGTGTTCAGCGGTGGGATAGAGCTGTGCTTGCGTCTACTCGACAATAACTTTGGGTAGTCCATAGGCCTACACCGGGAGTTTTCTCCAAGCGGACTTCCTAATTTTGAGTTTTGTTTTTTTCAAATTTACTTCTGGTGGTGGGAGGAGGTATTACAAAAGGTACCCCCCTGCATAGCTTCTGTAAGCAACTGTCTTCTATCCTGAGTGGGCAAAATGGAGTTTGTATTGGAGGATGTGGAAACTTACACTGTGGCCCAACTCAGAGAGTTTTGTCAGCGAGAGGGGGTGTTTTGTCCCCAAGGTGCAAAGAAGGGTGAGCTCCAGACCAGCTTGAGGGCTTGGGGGGAGGCACGACGAGAAAGTAAGGTTGAGAAGGAGGACAGGGATGGAGAGCCTGACAGCGAGGGGGCTGGTTTGTACCAAACTGAGGTGGGGAACCTATTAGCGGGGCCCAGAACACTTTCAAGGAAGGGCAGCAGTGTCTCTAGCAACGGCTTATTAGAAGCAGAGTTAACTGACCGGAGGGAGAAAAGACAGCTCACATGGGAGTTGGCGAAGCTGGAGAAAGAAAAGGAGGAACGGAGGATGGCTCACGAGTTGAGGCTCAGGGAGATAGATCTCCAGATCCTACGGGTCGGGGCACACACTGTTCCTAATGGTGGCAGCAAAGAAAGAGAAATCACCAGGGAACCCAAACCTTATTTGCCAAAAGACATAGTAGCCAGCTATAGTGTGGGAGATGACATCGCCAAGTGGCTAGCGGCCTATGAGGTCTCTTTAAGAGTCCATGGGGTTCCAGAGAAATATTGGGGAGGGGGATTGTACAAATACATGCCTCCAGCTGGCAGGAATACATTATTGGCCCTAGAGCAGGATGAGCAGACCCACTACCCCACCATGAAAGTGGCGCTCGTGAGGAAGTTTGGACTAACACCCGAGAAGTACAGACAGAAGTTCCGGGGTAGCCACAAACTGGGCACACAGAATTGGGTGGATTTCCTGGACTATGCAAAGAAGGCATTAGAGGGTTGGATACAGGGCAGCGAGGTGAGGGACTACGAGGGGTTGTTTGATTTGATGTTGAAGGAACACCTGCTCGAAAAGTGTTTCCCCGAACTGCGTCAACACCTGGTGGATAGCAAGCTGACCAAACCCCGGAAGCTTGCTGAGGAGGCGGACATTTGGGCTAGTACCCGGGTGTCCACAAGGGGGACTGGAGGGGACTCTCAAAAGACCGGACAGGGCGCCCCCCAGAAGAAAGAGGGAGGGGAAAAGAAAACGGAGTTCTCTAAAGGCCCCCAAAATAGTTTCCAAGGGAAGGGAACGGGATTCACCCCTAGGGCTAACCCACCCAGAAACCCTAATCCTGGCCAGAGTCAGCAGCCAAGGGTTGTCCATTGCTTTGAGTGCGGTGGTGTCGGACACTATAAGGGAGATGTGAAGTGCCCGAAAAGACCACCCCCTCCCATCGGAGGAAAGGCCCCCGGAGTAGCTGGTGTAGTGCTCGGGGAGGAGATGCCTTTAGATAAGGGAAGGGAGTGGGCGGGTGTCACTTTAGTGTCCCTGGGAGAACGGGAGATGGTTCCTAAGATCCAGGTGCCCGCAAATACCACAAAGTATGGGCAGTGGGTCACCATCAACGGCCAAAGAGGGGAGGCTCTGAGAGACACAGGAGCCAGTATGACTATGGTACGTAGCCAACTGGTGTCTCCAGAGCAGGTGATTCCCGATGTGCTCCACCCTGCCGCGATGGCTGACGGCAGAATGGGCCACTATCCGGTGGCCGAGGTTCCATTTGAATGAGAAGGGGTTACAGGGTTGCTTCGAGTTGCCGTAAGCCCTGCCGTGCCAGTCGATTGTCTGCTGGGGAATGACATGGAGCATAATGCTTGGAAGGAGGTGGAATACCGGACTCATGCTGAGATGCTGGGTACACCTGACTGGGCCTGTGTCAGCACAGGGTCTGCGACTACCCGGAGGGGGAGTTCGTTTAGGCGGGAGCCTGGAACAAAGGCACCGCCAGCTGCCGACCAAGGGAAGAACCGAGGGCAGGAGGAGCCTGCCTCGACATAGGCGCCCCGTGTGATGGATAGGCCACCGGAGGTGGTGGACCAGGAGTCCGCGGAGGGGGATGTTACCGAACTGGAGAACCTACCCATCCCGGCCGAGTGGCACGTGGAAGGAGGGCCGACCAGGGAGGAATTCTGCAAGGGCCAGCAGGAGTGTCCTACCCTTGAGGGACTGAGGCGACAGGCCGAAGCCCAGGCAGCAGGGAACGTTGAGGGGAACTACCACATTTACTGGGAGGATGGCCTCCTCTACAGTGAACCCAAGGCACCCATGCACGGATCGTCACGGGCCTTGGTTGTCCCTCAACGTTATCGAGCCTTTCTCCTGGAATTGGCTCATGAAATCCCCTTGGCAGGACACCTGGGGCAAGACAAGACCTTTGCCCGGCTTGTCCCACACTTTTATTGGCCTCAAATGAAAGTGTCGTCCGACACCTATTGCCGGACGTGTGTGTCTTGTCAAGCCAGTGGGAAAACAGGGGTGAAGCTGAAAGCTCCCCTGGAACCACTTCCTGTCGTTAGCACCCCCTTTGAAAGGGTGAGCATCGACATTGTGGGTCCGTTAGATCCGCCTACTACAGCTGGTCACAGGTTTATCCTGGTTCTGGTGGATCATGCCACACGGTACCCAGAGGCTATACCTCTGAGGACCATTACTGCACCTGTTTTGGCTAGGGCCCTGATGGGAATCTTTACCCGAGTGGGTTTTCCCAAGGAAGTTGTGTCTGACAGGGGGACCAACTTCATGTCAGCATACATGCGGGCCATGTGGAAGGAGTGTGGAGTGACCTACTGGTTCACCACTCCTTACCACCCCCAGACCAATGGTCTGGTGGAGAGGTTCAATAAAACCTTGAAAGGCATGATCAGAAGTCTAACTGAAAGCCTGCGGAGGAAATGGGACGTCCTCCTACCCTGTCTATTGTTTTCTTACAGGGAAGTGCCACAAAAGGGAGTGGGTTTCAGCCCCTTCGAGCTTTTGTATGGGCACCCTGTGCGTGGACCTCTCAGCCTGGTGAGAGACGGATGGGAAAGAACTCCCAGAAAGCTTCCCCAGGATGTGGTGAGCTACATGCTGGCCTTCCGGAGCCAAATGGCTAAGTTGTGGAAGCAAGCTTCTGACAACTTGGAAGCCAGCCAAGCAGTAATGAAGGCATGGTATGACCACAATGCTCACCCGGTGGAATTGGAGCCTGGCCAGAAGGTGTGGGTGATCGAACCAGGAGAGCTTAGTGCCCTCCAGGATCGCTGGTCAGGACCCTTTGAGGTGTTGGAGAAGAAGGGTAAGGCTACCTACTTGGTGGATCTGAAGACCCCTCGCCAGCCCCTACGGGTGCTGCATGCCAACCGCCTCAAACCCCACCATGAGAGGCCCGAAGTCATATTGCTGATGGTGACTGACGGAGCAGAGGACGTGGAAAGCGAGCCTCTCCCCGACTTATTTGCGTCTCAAGAGAAGGATGGGTTGGTGGAGGGAGTGATTCTCTCCCCGTCCCTAACTCCTGAACAGCAGGAGGACTGCCGCCAGGTCCTGGGGCCGTACTCTTCGTTGTTCTCCCTTGTTCCGGGTAGGACTCACCTGTGCGTCCATGACGTGGACACAGGAGACAGCCCACCTGTGAAGTCAAAGATCTACCGGATGACAAACAAGGTGAAGGCCAGCATTCATAGTGAAGTCACTAAGATGCTGGAGCTAGGAGTGATTGAACCTTCCAGCAGCCCCTGGTCTATTCCGGTGGTATTAGTACCAAAAGCTGTACCACCGGGTGCCCAACCGGAACTGAGGTTCTGTGTGGACTACCGGGGACTAAACTCAGTAACCAAGACTGATGCTCATCCGATTCCAAGGGCGGATGAACTGATTGACCGGCTGGGAGCTGCCCAATATCTGAGTACCTTTGACCTTACTTCCAGGTACTGGCAGATCTCTCTGACTGATGGAGCTAAGGAAAGGTCAGCCTTCTCCACACCCAAGGGCCACTACCAGTTCTGCGTGATGCCCTTTGGGCTCAAGAACGCACCTGCCACGTTTCAGCGTCTGGTGAACCAGATCCTCACTGGAATGGAGAGTTTCTCTGCTGCTTATCTGGACGACATTGCCGTCTTCAGTAACAGCTGGGAGGATCACTTGCGTCACCTGCAAACTGTTCTCCAGGCCCTGAAGCAAGCTGGGTTAACGATCAAGGCCAGTAAATGCCAGATCGGGCAGGGGTCGGTAGTGTACCTTGGACACTTGGTGGGTAGGGGAGCGGTGAAACCCTCCAGGCGAAAATCGAGGCCATCATGGCCTGGGAACCCCCCAAGACTCAGACTGAGGTCCGAGCTTTTCTGGGCCTCACCGGATATTACCGCCGCTTCGTGAAGGGGTATGGTACCATTGTGGCCCCCCTCACGGAGCTTACGTCCAAGAAGCAACCTCGACGGGTAGTCTGGACGGAGGCTTGTCAGCAGGCCTTTGTGAAACTGAAGCAAGCCATGTGCGAGGCCCCGGTCTTAAGGGCCCCAGACTTTTCCAAGGAGTTCATTGTCCAGACGGATGCATCGGAACATGGCATTGGGGCAGTGTTATCGCAACTCAATGAAGAGGGTCTGGATCAACCCGTGGTCTTCCTATCCCGGAGACTACTTCCCAGGGAACAGAAGTGGAGTGCAATAGAGCGTGAAGCCTTTGCAGTGGTATGGGCTCTGAAGAAGTTGCGGCCATACCTGTTTGGCTCGCACTTCCTAGTTCAGACCGACCACAGACCCCTTCGGTGGCTGATGCAGATGAAGGGGGAGAATCCCAAGTTGCTAAGGTGGTCTATCTCCCTACAGGGAATGGACTTTCAGGTGGAACATCGGCCTGGAGTGGACCACGCCAATGCAGACGGTCTCTCAAGGTATTTCCGCCTTAGTGATGAGAACTCCCAAGGGGTTGGGTAGCTCTCCCCACTTTCAGCTGGGGGGACGCGTGTTAGACCTGTCAGCCCTTTGGGTGGTCCCTCCTCATCATTATTTATTTTGTCCCACTTTTGCCTCAAACCCTGTTATAATTTTTCCTTTTTGGGAACCACCAGACTTTTTAGTGTTGATGCAGGGTCAGGGAGCCATTTTCCCTACCCCTGGAACTTCTGTCTGAGGGCCTGAGACACAAAATGGTGGCCACCCATTGTCACCTGTGACATAACCAGAACCCACTGGAGGTTTCTAGAACCTTCTGTAACATTCTAGAACTCTGTGACAGTGGGAGGCAGTTTAGAATGTTGGGAGGCCATCTCAGGGGGGCAGTTGGCAACTGACTGGAGAAGAGAGAGGACAGATATAGAAGGAGGTCGGAGTAAGGCAGCAGGGGTGGAAACCAGTGCTTGGAGTGGGGTCCAGAAACCCACCCTTGATGCTAGTCCCTACTGACCAAGCCCAGCCTAAAGCCCTGTGTGGGACCAAGACCAGAAGAACCATCTTTAGGAACTGAACATTTGAAACAGGCCTTAAAGAGGAAGAACAGCAAGTTCCTGACCTGTTCAGTGGTGTCCTGCTGGAGTCCCGACGTTGAGAAGCCTGGAGACCTGGGGCCTGAGGTAGAGAAGCGGCGCTGACAGGAAGCAGACGTCGTACCCGGAGCCGCCAGAGGACGAGTGAGGGCGCCGACGGAGGTCGTGGAGAGGCGCCGGAGGTCGAGTGGAGATTCACCCGAGGTCGAGGTGAGGGCGCCGACGGAGGTCGTGGAGAGGCGCCGGAGGTCGAGTGGAGATTCACCCGAGGTCGAGGTGAGGGCGCCGACGGAGGTCGTGGAGAGGCGCCGGAGGTCGAGTGGAGATTCACCCGAGGTCGAGGCGCCGGAGGTCGAGTGGAGATTCACCCGAGGTCGAGGTGAGGGCGCCGACGGAGGTCGTGGAGAGGCGCCGGAGGTCGAGTGGAGATTCACCCGAGGTCGAGGTGAGGCGTCGACGGGGGAGTGAAGTCCGCCCACCGGAGTCGCCGGCAACTGAGGTGAAGCGCGCCGGAGGTCGGGAGTGGAGATCGCACTCCGGAGACACCCGGAAGCGGGGAGACCGTGTCCCTGCGACGCCGGAAGGCGACATCGAGTCGAGACCGCCCAGCGACATCGAGTCGAGCCCGTCCAGCGACATCGAGTCGAGACCGCCAGCGACATCGAGTCGAGACCGCCCAGCGACACCGAGTCGAGGCCGCCCAGCGACATCGATCCGGAGCAGCCTCACGGCGTCGACACGGTGCCGAGCGGAGCCGATCATCGTGAAAAGGGCAGTAAGTGGTAGAGGGGGCGTCTGAGGCCCCGTGGAGCCCTAAAAGACCATTCTAGGGGCTAGAGGGGTGTTAGAACCAGCCTGGGAGTGCCAGGGGTGAACTAAGACTGGTGCAGTGACATCTTTGAGGGGCTGTGTAGTTTGGAGGGCCAGATCTTTAGGTTACCCTTGTTCTGCCTCAGCTTAGGCCCCAGCCTTGACCAATCTAGGTGGGACACCCCCATGCCACCCAAATGACCACAAGCTGTGTATGGGCAAAGTAAGACCAAGTTACCTCATGAAAATGATCTGATCTGTAACTGTCATTGATTGCTTTTCCTTATTTATTGAGGGTGCTTTATTTATTGTCTTCCACTAATTTATTCTTGCACTGTATTCATTGTCTGACTGTATTTATTTGCCGTCTGTATTTATTGCACATCTATTTATTCTTTGCTTAATGAGGACCTGAACCTATTTATTGAAATCCCAAAGTAGCATTGTTTATTTGACCTGCTCTTTTAAAGGGAAATCCTATTGTATTGTATTTATGTTATGAAACCTGCAACTAAGAGAAAATAAGATAAAGACATATATATTTTCATCTTGTCTTTCATAATTTTTACGGTGTAGTGTCGTTTTTGGAACGGATGAACGCATGGTTATTGTGAGGGTGTGACGTACGCTTAACACGGTGCCTGATCTCCAACCGCTCGAGCCAAGCTACCACTGTGCTGGGAACCTGGTGACTGCTAACCCGGTTGCCCGGTTTCCAACAATATGACTCCCCACTGTCATCCCCTCTCCCTTGTCCGACCTCCATATTTCTCAACTGTAATTTGCTAAATGTTTTTAGCGAGAAAAAATTATCCAGGGTTACCTGCTCCATTTTATCCACCCGCTGTAAGAGCCCCCCAATTTTATCCAACACCGGGAGAAGTAAAGATTTCATCATTTTCTCTAAATGTGTTACGAGTAGGGAGTCCGGGAGTGGTTGTGTTAAAAGGCCTCCAAGCGGTACTCCACAACCAGTATTCATTGTCCCTCCTGATATACCCTCCTCTATATCTTCCTGCGGCGGGCAAGAATCTCGCCACACTTTCTTATGAGGGCCACCCAACTTGGCACCAGCCTGCCTGCGTCTCTTGTAATCTTTAGCCAGATTACCTTTCTGCGGGGTGAGCAACCATTTCCTTTTAGTAGGGACAGGGTGAGTTTCCGCCTGTACCACTAGGGCTGGAACAACAATTGTTTTTGCGTGGTTTGGGGGACTGGCCAAGGGCGAAGGCATGATGTCCGCCTCATTAATCACTAAATCTGTGGCCATATTATATTCCGCTTGAAGTACAGAATCTGTGAGCACTTCAAGATCATCTATATTGGCTCTCAGGGCTGCCACCCGGGGATGGTCCAGGGGAAAGGGGACATGGGAAGGGGGCTCCTGACTATGTTCAGGTGAAGGCACCAAAGCTAACGGTCCCAACGATGAACGTCGAGTACCAAGGGGCCCTCGCGACAAACGGCGCTCAG
The DNA here is from genome assembly GCF_964204655.1 of Triturus cristatus. Taxonomy (NCBI): domain Eukaryota; kingdom Metazoa; phylum Chordata; class Amphibia; order Caudata; family Salamandridae; genus Triturus; species Triturus cristatus. Next base: position 84,378,937 of record NC_140584.1, on the reverse strand, counting down.
CCACGCGGGTAATAAAACGATCCATGGTGCCAATCATACTCCCCCCGTCTCCCTCCCCTCCCCCGCCTCCCCCCCTCAAACTTTTACCGGAGCGAGTTGACATTACAAACGGGAGCTCAGTCCAGATCAAATCCCAACACACTCAGCACAGTCCCCCTAAGACAAGGGATTAATAGTAATAATAATGTCTACTTATCTAATGGGGCGTAGCTGGATGCAATGAGTGTGGCCCAACCCGACCTTGTGCGACCTCGGACGGCCACAGACGGCCCGCCCTTTGCCCGGGCTTCGCCCGGTGCGACCCGCGCGTGATCCCGCGCGCGATCCCGCGACGCGGTGCTGTGCGGGCTTTAATCTCGCCTCCGGGCGCGGGAAAAGCGTCACTGGATACCAGGGCAGGCTGGGTAATGTAGTCTCCCTCCGGGCGACGGCCGCTGGATGTCCGGTTGCGGCAGCGGGAGGGAGAACGGCGATGTCAGCAGCACACTGGGCAGGCCACTGGGTAAGTGTTTCCCCAAACTCGCACTCCACCCGCTCCTCCGTGCTGTGCGGGCTTTAATCTCGCCTCCGGGCGCGGGAAAAGCGTCACTGGATACCAGGGCAGGCTGGGTAATGTAGTCTCCCTCCGCGCGACGGCCGCTGGATGTCCGGTTGCGGCAGCGGGAGGGAGAACGGCGATGTCAGCAGCACACTGGGCAGGTCACTGGGTAAGTGTTTCCCCAAACTCGCGCTCCTCCGTGCTGTGCGGGCTTTAATCTCGCCTCCGGGCGCGGGAAAAGCGTCACTGGATACCAGGGCAGGCTGGGTAATGTAGCCTGCTCTTCCATGAGTTTGTTATGGTGCAGCAATCATGGGAAAATCACCAGACCACCCCTCTACTCTAATGCCCGCCGCTGCTAAGGCAAAGTGGCTAGCTATGCCACTGCCATTGATAGCTATGTGTAGGAAAGTGGAGTATTATGCGGTGTCGAGGTTAGACCGCACCATGCCATACTATCATGATACCCCAAAGATTGGTGATCCAGCGGGTTACCAGCTAGAGATACTCACATACTCACCTGGGCCCATAAACACACATTCACATAAGCTAGTAAAGTACCGCTGGGGTCAATTTATTGTGATAATACCTGCAAAATGAATTTACCTTATAATTTCTTACCAAACCTTTTCTGTCCGAATGTAGTTTCCTCTGGTCAATCGACCTTTTAGGTAACTATTGTAGGTGAAATGACATAGAATAACATATCTTTAAATAACCACAGACTCAGGAGAGTTTTAAAAGTTTATATAGTTAAATTCATGTGAGCCAAAAACCAATACAATTCGTACACCGAGGAAGAAATTAGTCTATCGAAAATAATGTAAAATAATTCATCCAAGAAATGTTATTACGATGACAGTACCTGGAGAGGAGAAACAAAGAGAGAGTACAATGACATACCACATAGAGTTATAGTTACCTAGGATGGTGTGGAAACCAACCCCTTGGCCAAGGAGCTGGACGGGTCCCCTGGGACAGCGCAGATGACAAAGGTTTAGGACAGGATAAATAACCTCTTCTAGATCCGACGCCTGCATCGCACCCCTGTCTGACACTATCTTCCTCCTCGATTCTTCCGCGATCTTCTTCTAAGTCTTTTCCTTAATTTCATCCCCGATTCTTCAGCGATATTCTTCTAATTTATTAGGTTTAGGCTCTAAGTCTGCTATTCGATTCTTCTTCAGTATTTGCTCAGCTCTCGGACAGCATCCCGGTCTCTCTGCATCTCAGCATCACCATGGAATAACTAACTAACTAAAGTACCTCAATTATACTCCTCTAACGGTAAACACCACCCCTAAATGTTTTACATTTATGAAAATCCCAATTCTGATTGGACAAGCAAGGGGGCGTGATCATCACACCATGCTAAGTTTGAATAATTTCTCTTTAGTCTATTGTTCAGTGTTGCCACACCTTAATGTATTTTCCCAAGCTTTATTTCCCACCCGCATTACACATCTTTATCAATAAAAGAATACATTTAACAGTTTTGCTATTCATCCTTCAGGATGTCCATTACTTTCCCAGGACATGTTGCGAACGTGGCCTTGGCTGAGATTCAAGTGTATCATCATGGTTCCTGGCGGGTTACAATTGCGCTTGCGCGGTGATCATGTGGTGTATGGACATCGGAGGCCCAAATACGAACTAATAGAAGAGGTCAGAAAGAGACATATTAAATTCAAAATAAAATTATTTCACTGTATACCACCTACCTCTACTCTAATCCCATTTACTTCAAAAATCTTTAGCATTAGCATTTTAGTAAATATGCAGGTTTTAGTTCAAGACGAAACAGGTGCGTTACATGTGAGTTTCAAGCGGCCATTTTGATTACTATTGCGCAGCTGCAAGAAATTCCCTCCAAGCTTAGACTCGTTATTACTACGTAGATGTAGTTGACGCATGCGCAGTACAGAATCCCGTGTTAGCAGCCATTTTAAGTCACACTCAGGTTACTTGTTAGTACGACACATAGGCAAGCTTCCCCTAAACTTAAACGTATGAACTGTAGTGCATGTTAGTACTTGCAAACATGATTATTACGGTATTATAAGTTATTTTGAGAGGATTGCATCCGAGCAAGTCTCTGTTTTACGAGTCCTTGCTCCATCATTGTCCTCGGATTCACTCTAATAAATCCTTAGCTCAGTCCTCGTAGCGTGGCAAAGAGCAGTCAGGTTTTACTAGAGAGACATGTGATAAGCATTTTAGAGTACCAATATGGACAATAAGTAATTGACATGACTCAAAAGAAATCTGACACCAATTTATGACATTTTTTAACTTAATTTAGAAATCAAAATTAATGGAATGGCATACATATAAAAGAAGTTATAGATTTTTGAAGCAATAAAAAATCAGTGTAAAATAATACAGTGAAACATTATCATTGCAGTCAATAGGAAAAACCACTAATGGCAATTGGTCACTTGCAGATCGAATTGCTTGGAACCCTTACAGGGTAAAGGGGGTGTGGGTCCAAGGACCAAGCCACCACAGTCATTTCAATTTAACCTGGTCCGTGGAGCCCAGGTTAAGGGTTGTCCTGACTTTCCCTGGTGCTGAACGGGAGCAGTGGGAGAGTTGCTTTTACCACTGAACTGGTGCTGCAGGGGACCTCTGCTGATGTTGGATGAATGCCGGATGGAGATCCCCTCTAGGTGCAGCGTCGATTGCAGGAGTTGGTTGCCGGATTTGTGACTGGCAAACCTTGGCAGCGGTAAGCGGAGCAGAAAGTAACTCCGACGTCCGGTGGTTCCGGTAAAGGCGGTAGCTGCCTGTAACTTTGGGGAAGGCAGGACTACAGTTCCCACAATGCACCAGGATATCTGGATTTGGGTGATACCTCGGAGGGCCCAATGGTCAGTGATTCATCGAATCTTGAGTGTTGTTTTACCAGCAGTTTGCATGGGACTAATGCTATTAGCTTACGGGAGTCTGACGGTACTTCAGGCTTCCAGAGGGGTGTAAGGAAACGCGAGATGGCCTTGGAAAAGTTTCCTTCAGGCAGTTCCAGGAGTGTTTCCACAGGGGCAGAGTATCCCTCTTTTGCTTTGGTGCAAGTCCTGTTGTCACCGACACGTGTCCCTTCTTTGTCCTCTTCGATGCAGGATATTCAGAATTGAGGTTATGGTGTCAGGGGTGTCCCCTAAATCCTAGATTTAGGGGAGTTCGGGGTTTAGGAGCAAGTACCCAATGGGCCATTAGTACCTGCAGCTAATCCACCCCGGAGGTGACCCCATATGTTGGTGTAGGTTATTTCTTCTACCCTGAACCCACTATTGATACCACTTTTAAAAATGGCAGAAATGTTCCTTATGTGTACAGACCAGGTTGCTCATCCTAGAGATGTGGCTACTGTTATGAAGGTGTACCCTTCCAGACTACCATATCTTCCCGCCTGCCCAGATGTAAATGTGCCTGAGGTATGGGGAGGGCTGTTTACTCCTCTGGGAGACAGCCTGGATGCATATCAGAGGTAGTGCAGCCTTTGAAGCTAACCCCTTGATGTGTCTTCACTAGCCTTCCTGGGAGGGAGGAAATGTGACCTCTTTCCTGCCCAGTCATTTGTTCATGATGCCTGGGAGCAATCACAATGCCTGGCAGGTGGTCAGAATCCTGTCTTGGTGGCAGCAAGCATGGGCTGTCAGCCAGAACACAGGAAAGCAGGGGCAACCAGGTGGGCAACCTCAAAGGTTGCCCCCTGTGTGCATATCACATCACTTCTGGCATGAGATTTGTGTCAGGGTAAAGAAGGCACATTGTTTGATATTTCGAGGGTACCATTATGGAGCTGCCAACCTTGGATTTGTCCAGTTGCCAACCCATGTTATCCAAAGGACCATCTATCACTTATAGTGTTGCTTAATGGGAAGGGGCACTACAGGGTCATATAAGCTTGTGCTTATATGTCCACACCTTTAATATAATGAACCCTGCCTCCTGGGATTTAGGAGGTCTTATTTAGGGGTGGCTGACATATGCCAAACATAGTGCATTGACTTTGGCACACACAGTGAGAGCACAGTCGAGTTTGAGCAGTTTGCACTGCTCCTGCAGTATGCAATAACAGGCCTGATGTCAGTAATTTACTTGGGTCACTCTGGGTGGCACAAACTGTACTGCATGCTACGGGGCCCCTTTACCAGCTATGCTCTGGGTGCCACTGTACCATATACCAGAGACTTACAAGGGGGTAAAGTCCTTGCCGATTGGGGATACCAATTCAAACATAACATTTTTGAGGAAAGAGCACTGGCACTGGGGCCTGGTTAGCAGGTTCCTGTGCACTGTCAAAGTCAAAAACCAGCATCTAGTAGTCCAACTTGGGACAAAAAGTGGGGTCATCTGCAAAACTGGGGTGAATGTATGACATTGTTCTGCATTCTGTCCATCAATAGTTCTTTTTGCATTTGTCACCCGAGCGGGACGAGTATGCTCAGACGTGAGTCCCGTGCTCTCCATGCCACTGGAATCAAGCTATCCTGGCTGAAGAGGGGTGAAACCCAGAAACCGGTCCTAGGATGCTTGTTTCCAGTCCAGGGAGGACCTGGCCTGGCAGTTCGGGCTGGACTGTTCCCATTGGGCACAGGGTCAAGACTGATTTGCATATGGATGGGTCCAAAACTGGAATGGCATGGTGAGCAAAAAAATGATGGATTTACGCCCAGATCTCTGCACTGGAATTAATGTATGACATTGTTCTGCATTCTGTCCATCAATAGTTCTTTTTGCGTTTGTCACCCCGAGTGGGACGGGTATGCTCAGACGTGAGTCTCGTGCTCTCCATGCCACTGGAATCAAGCTATCCTGGCTGAAGAGGGGTGAAACCCTGAAACTGGTCTTAGGATGCTTGTTTCCAGTCCAGGGAGGACCTGGCCTGGCAGTTCGGGCTGGACTGTTCCCATTGGGTACAGCGTCAAGACTGATTTGCATACGGCTGTGTCCAAACTGGAATGGCATGGTGAGCAAAAAAACGATGGATTTAGGCCCAGATCTCTGCACTGGAATTAATGTATGACATTGTTCTGCATTCTATCCATCAATAGTTCTTTTTGCATTTGTCCCCGAGTGGGACGGGTATGCTCAGACGTGAGTCTCGTGCTCTCCATGCCACTGGAATCAAGTTATCCTGGCTGAAGAGGGGTGAAACCCTGAAACTGGTCTTAGGATGCCTGTTTCCAGTCCAGGGAGGACCTGGCCTGGCAGTTCGGGCTGGACTGTTCCCATTGGGTACAGCGTCAAGACTGATTTGCATATGGCTGTGTCCAAACTGGAATGGCATGGTGAGCAAAAAACGATGGATTTAGGCCCAGATCTCTGCACTGGGGTGACTGTATGACATTGGTCTGCATTCTGTCCATCAATAGTTCTTTTTGCATTTGTCACCCCGAGTGAGACGGGTATGCTCAGACGTGAGTCCCGTGCTCTCCATGCCACTGGAATCAAGCTATCCTGGCTGAAGAGGGGTGAAACCCAGAAACCGGTCCTAGGATGCTTGTTTCCAGTCCAGGGAGGACCTGGCCTGGCAGTTCGGGCTGGACTGTTCCCATTGGGCACAGGGTCAAGACTGAGTTGCATATGGCTGGGTCCAAACTGGAATGGCATGGTGAGCAAAAAAACGATGGATTTAGGCCCAGATCTCTGCACTGGGGTGAATGTATGACATTGTTCTGCATTCTGTCCATCAATAGTTCTTTTTGCATCTGCAAAAAGGGCATGTTTTCTTACACATTTCTCCCCAGCCAACACATCTAGGAGATTCAGCCCAACCCTGGTAGAGTCTATCTGACTTGTCAGCGAAAAAGAAGGTAATGAAAACTGACTGAGCTGTTAGAGGGCCTACTCTGCCTCAAATCCTCCAGTCATGGTCACTCCCACTGGGCAGTTGACTCATCTCAACAGTATCAGGACCCAATCTAAACTGGACTATAACTGCAGCTGTGTATTTACCTTCTTCCCCTTTTAGTTTGGGTAGTGTGGTGCCCACCTCGGCTAACCCTATCCCAGCAGGGTCAGGAAATCTAACTTGCTTTTGGCCATGGGATCTGCCTCCCATTACAAGTACAGTGCTTCCATGAAGACCAGCATCCATCAGAGGCTACTGACAGATGTCAGTGTCAAAACCCACACCCAGAGTTCTTCAGTGACAGGTGGAGGTGCTACCTTAGGGGCAACTGTGTGTTTTTAGAAAATCTTCTACTGTTTAGAGTGGGGGGCAACCACTTCCTGCAAATGGCACCCGTCTTCCACTCTCCCTTCTGTCAGTTCAGGGTGCCACCCTGATTCTGCACAGCTGCCTTACTCTTCAGGACTTCTTTGGAGTCAGGGAAGGTCTTACCCAACTTTGGGGTTTTTCCTTACAGGGGTAGAATACCCTGGGCCTACTGGATCTCTAGTTAAGAGTTACTTTCCTTTCCTTTTCTTATTCTTTTTCCCTTTCTGTCAGTGCCTAAGTCTCCTAACTTCAGGATCTTTGGGTTGGGTGGCGCCCTGGACGACTACTGCTTCTGGGATCAGACCAACTTCTGGAAGGTCATTGCCAAGCATACAATCTAAGGGAAGTCAAGACTGACTACCACCCGATGCCTGCTCAGGGTACCCCCTCTCTAGGGACACTAAGGCTACAGGTCTGACTGTGACCTCCCCAGGGACTACCCTTACTTTTCTTGTCTCCCCTGGCATATACCTATCTGGGAGAACCAGCCTATCAACCACTATGGTATGACTGGCTCATGTGCCTCTCAGACCAGTGGTAGGGATCCCATTCACCTGAATGGGGGGAAGTGCCTACTGCCAGCCTCAGGGTTCACCAGCTTACCATCCTGACCTTTCTCTCAGTTAATAGCTAAGAGGACCTCCTCATCTGAGGTGTTCTCCCCAGTAGCTACACTGGACAGCCCAGTGCTAACCACCCTTTTGGGACTCTGTAGCACCCTGCCTGTTGGCAGTCAAAGCTCAGCCTGTTATCTAAGAAGTTTTAAAGTCCTGTATCCCCCTTTCTCTGCTTGCCAGTGTTGGGGCGAGTTTTGCTCTCCTTTTTTTAGGGCTGTGAGATCTGAGGAGTCTCTTTGGTGAGCTTACTACCTCCCTTCTTTGTTTATTGTTGGTCTCTCCCACCCTTCTTGAGGTGACCTCCTGGGTCTTCCGGGGTACTCTTGTCCTTACCCACTTATCAACCTTCCTGCCCAGCTCTCTAGGTCTACAAAGCTCCGAATCTACCAGATGCTGGTGTAACTTGTCTGAGGCACAATTAGTTAAAATGTACTCCTTCGTAATTTAATTATAAAGCCCACCATACGTGTCTAAATCATTGCCTTTTATCCAGCCTTCTAGTGCTTTGACTGAAGAGTACACAAAGTGCACCCATTTCAGGTGATGACTTATATGGGTGTCCCTAAACCTCAATGTATACTCTTCTGTGGTGAGTCCAAACAATTTTGTGAGTATCTCCTTCATATGTTGATAGGACTCAGCCACATCCTCATTAAGGGTCGGCAGTCTGTCTCTGGGTTTCAAGCCCATTTTAACCTTTCTTTCCTTAGCGGCTAGTCTCCTTTCCTTGCGTTCAAGCTTTTTCTCCTCCAGGGAGAGTAGGTCAAGATCTTCATCGAAGGTCCCTATCACCCACCCTTTGGGGGTCTACTAGAGTGACTCCTGTCACTTCCCACTGGTGAAGGGGGTCTGGGGAAGGTTGGAGAGTTGAGGTCTTCACCTTCTCCCCCATCATGATAACTTTGGGCTAGGGTATCATTCTCACCCTCTTAAAGATCTTTTTCTGAGGAATGGCTATCCCTCTCTAATCTCTCTTGCTCATAGAAGCTGAGAGCTTTTTCAAGTTCCTCCTTTTTATCTGTAAATCTATAGCGAATGCACCTTGCTTTGCGCAAATCCTCAGTGCTGGGGTGACTGACAAGTCAGTCTCCATTGCTCCTAACTTTTTACTTGGAAGTTGTGACCTTTTAAGAAATTTACAAAAGCTTTTAAACCTTTTCCTAACTCACCTAAGTATTTTAAATTTACTATTGGAATGTGGGGGGGGGGGGCATATACAGGGTCCTAGTAAAAAAAAAACTTAGAATCAATTCTGAAAAAAAAAATATTTGAGAGTCTAAAGTCAATTTAGAGGATTTCTCGTACAAACACTATCACTTATGACCAAGTGGTACTGCGAAACACAGGTTCAGGATCCCCACCACTGTTACACTAATGTAGGAAGGTGGAGCATTATGTGGTGTGGGGGTTAGGCCTCACCATGTAATACTAGCACGATACCCCAAAATGGTCCTTGAATTCCCACGAATAAATCCTTAGCTCAGTCCTGGTAGTGTGACAAAAAGCAGTCAGGCTTTAATAGAGGAGCATGTGTTAAGCATTTCAGAGTACCAACGGGGGCGATAAGTTATTGACATGACTCAAAAGAAATCCAACACAAATTTGTAAAGATAAAGCAAATTGTTATCTTAATTTACACACTAAGATAAACAGAATGGCAAACATATAACATAAGTTATAACATTTTGAAGCAATATCAAACCAGTGCAAAATAATACAGTGAAACTTTATCATTATGGTCAACGGGAAAAACCACATGTGACAATCGGTCACTTGAAGGTAACGTTGCTTTCATCCCTTGCATGTTAAGGGTGATGCGGTCCCCAGGACCAAGTCATTTCAATTTTACCTGGCCCATGGAGCCCGGGTGCAGAGGGTAAACACCCCTTACTACGCAGCCATCACCCTGCATATTGTTACAACGCGGTCGTTACAATGACCGCATTGTAAAAACGCATACCATTACCCCGCAAGTCGTTTCAATGACTTGTGGTGGGGGGAGAAGGTGTTGGATTTAAAATCCAACACCTTCCCTACTGTCCGCACAGACTGGTGTTGGAATAGTAAATTATACTATTCTAACATCCAGCGTCCCCCTCCGCAAGTCGTTGTTACGACTTATGGAGTAATGGTATGCGTTGTTACAACGCGGTCGTTGTAACAACCGCGTTGTAACAACATGTAGGATGAGGGAAAGCAGAAAAAAGAGTCATATTCAGTGCAGAGTTGTCATGCCTGTCCCTGGTGCTGAACGAGAGCCACAAGAGAGCTATTTTTGCCTCTTAAACTATGCTGCAGGGGGAAAGGATGCAAAAACACTACAATGGGGACGCTGCTGATGTCAGTTGCCGAGCTGGCGACCAACAAGTCTTGGCAGCAGTAAGTGGAGCAGAAAGTAACTTTGACGTCCAGTGGTTTTGGGGAATGCGGTAGCTGCCTGTAACTTTGGGGAAGACAGCACTACAGTTCCCACAATGCACTATAACATTTGGATTTGCGCAATCTCCCTTGGAGATGTCCACTGATTCTTCTGGTCCAGAGCATTCTTTTTACCTGCAGTTTGCAGCGCCCGTGTGCCACTAGTCGAGGGGAGTCTGACGGTGCTTCAGGCTTCTTCAGGGGTCCCCCTGTCTAGGGGCACCGAATGATATCCTAGAACAAATCTCAATCAGGCAGCTCTAGGAGTTTCCACAGGGATCAGAGTATCCCTCTTTTGCCTTGTCGCAAGTCCTGTTGTTGCCGACACAGGTCCCTTCTTTGTTCTCTTCGATGCAGGGCATTCAGAACTGTGGTTCTGGTGTCAGGAGTGTCCCTTAAATCTTAGATTTAGGGGAGCTCAGAGTGTGGAAACAAGTAGCCCATGGGCTGCTAGTCCCTGCAGCTAATACGCCCCTGAGTTGACCACACCCAGGGGTGTATGTCATTTGTTCTACCCAGAACCCACTATTTCTACCACTTTTAAAAATGGCAGAATTTTTCCTTAGGTGTAAAGACCAGGTAGCTCAGCCTAGAGGCGCAAGACATACAACGTAGGGGTTTCAATGGAAAAGGACAGCGAGGACGAGGAAGGAGAGCAGCCATGGCGAGGAGGAGGCAGCCAAAGCAGGTAAGTGCCTTTTTAAAAACAATTTAATTAATTAGGGAGGGGGAGGAAGGGGAGTGGAGTTCCACTGAGTGTTTTTCCAACTCCATGAAACTCCGCTTAGATGCACTCCGTCAACTCCGCCCAGGGTTGGTTTATAGGCCTGCATATATGCACTGTTTCAGCACCATGTTAGAACTGTACCTACTATTTACTCTTTTGGTGCTTGTAATCACTTTCATCTGCTTCTGCCTACTGATTATCGCAGCACATGTATTTTATACAAGAATACCGTTGGTTCAATAAATATATTGAAAACTTCCCAGTGTGTATTCTCTGTATATTTCTCTGAGCACAAGTAAGCATGAGCAACTGAGCGAAAAGTTCTGATCTGTTTCCATGATCTCTAAGGGGTGAGAGATGTCATGTTCAGTGGTTGCCAGAAACCATTCGCTCCCTGGTAAGGTTAGGGGGCTTACGGTGGCACTGTGAGCTAGCTGGTCTCTAGGCCAACATATCCTGTGGGGGTGCCCAGAATCAGTCTAGGCGCCTCATTCAAAGTTTATGTTGTCCAACAAATGTGCAGGTCCTACCGATTAGTGGGAACTACACAACATGGCACCGCCAACATTGGATGGGTTCTTATTTAACAGTCTGAGTAGCTCAGTTGTGTTTTCTCAGAGATCCCTACTCACCTCCTAACCAGGGACATCTGTGGTGGGAAAGGAAAATCTGTCTCAGCTGAATAGGTATACCATATGGTACCGTAGGTTATTCAAACTTGTAGGATAAAACTTTCCCAAATTGTGTAAACCCAATCTCCATAAACTAATTTATTTAACTCCTTATCTTTTTTAACAATTACGGAACAAAGTGAAGACACTGAAGAACAAGCAGTTCGACTGAATATTACAGAAAATTGCAGACATGCATTTACTATGAAGTTACTACAATACAGCCTCCCGGCAACAGGTGGTGACGTTACCTTCGTGGTTGAGGCAAATGAAGCATTCAGAACAGAGGTTTTCTACTCTTGGGTTACATTCCTAGCTACGAATGCTCGCACAAAATTGTTTCACACTTACGTTGAAGATGAAACACCAGAGAAATACTTTCCATATGTGGATATTGAAAATTCAGTTAAACTACCATGAACACATAAATTGGTATAAAGGCGCTCTCCCCATAGAGTAAAAAATGGGAGACTCAGTCCGCTAAGTAAAGAAGGAGCGACTTGACCAGTCATAGCTGCTTACACACCACATCCCAATCTTGATAATTCAGATGCGCGGAAATAACAACACTATACAAAGATTTAGTAAAACTTTACAGAAACCTCACACAATGGGCTCGATTCCGATCTCGCTTGTAAGGGCTCCGAACGCGATACGGCGGGAAAAAGGTACGAGTCGGACGCGTGTTTCACGACCGACTCGGACACCTGTACGAGCGAGCAAGTACGATGCGAGTGTACGCGTGTGTTCCGACCGAACCATTTCCGGATCCAAGCTGCTCCAACTGACTCGTACGGACACGATTCGCACCGCGCAATGGAGACATTTTCACGACCGAGCAAGTACGATGTACGCGTTGGACAGCCGGATTGAGCTGAAGTTTCCGGCTCGCAAAACGTACGGAAGCTGCCTTTGGGGGTCCGCGTCGGACCCCCATCACACGCAGCCTTACGACTTGGACACAGGGGGAGACCCAAGGGTCTCCCCAGCACAGGCATGTACAGTGCGGATGGCACCGACGCGTACCCTCTGTAAGGGGGCCCTTGTGCGAGACGTACCCATTCAGTCAATAGGAGCCCATGTACGTGTCGTACGACCAGCTCCCATTTACTTCTATGGGAGCCCAACCGAACCGAGTCGGGCAGCATGCGGCCGCATCGTACTCGCTCGATCGGACTGCAGGGGTCCGGCTCAGTCGGAAACCACTCCAGATCCGGCTCGGTTGGAGAGCTTTCCGACCCAGATCGGAATCGACCCCTATATGTTATGCGAACACTGACAGTTAATAATGCAGGGACGGCTAAGACCACATAACCACAACTGGCTACTACAGGCATCAGCCCTCAAACGCTGAATGCTGGTATGGGAAAGGTTCCTACCAGTTGGGAGCAAATTCTGTTCTGGATAGCACAGAAAACAAGCCAACTTGAAGCGGTTTTTCCCCATACTGGACCACAGGACAAACACAGAATATTAACAATATGCTGGCCAATTGGGATGGAACCCTCGGTGGAAGATTGTGCCACTTGAGGTACAGTCTTTACTGCAGTTTACACCAGAACTCATGGTACCCCTCAATAGCAGTCTTACCTGAGGTACTGAAACAAGTACAGAATGAGTACGGGGCAGGACCTGCCCTAGACTTGGGGATGAAGCTGATAGGCAATTTTGCAGTGGTATCAATCATTATGTTAAGTAACATAAAAGAGGAAGCAGCAGCATTGGCTATACACCAATGCCTGAGGGAGTTCACTCCTGCACAGCAGGAGTGGTAATTGCTTAAATTATCGAAGAAACTTATGCTACGATAGGTAGCATAATTTGGGAGCCAGACCTGGGAAACCACAGATTAAGAGTAACTCTGAAAAGGATAACTCTAAGCAATCACCCGATTCTTCTAAGAAGAAATGGGACAGTAAACAAAACAAAATCATGGGGTGGGTCTACTCAACAGGAAAGGAAACCACTGAGAAAAAATAAAATTTGAAAAACCGTGATAATATTAGAAAGCCTGACAGGTATCAGGATACTGATACATGTTCCTCTCATTCCTTTCAGGATTCATCCGATACACGTTTGGAGAGAGGTGGACGGTCAGAGCGAAGATCAGAAAAGCGCGTGAAGCCAAAAAGGGAAACACATCGTACTTCAGACTACATCCTTAAAGAGGACAAACAAAAGACTCCTCAACCTCAACTCAAAAAAAAAAACAAGGGAGTGGGGATTAAAACAAGACATGCCCAGGCTACTGAGGACTCTGCTTTTGAACGGGGTGCAGAGACTTGGGTGCCGATCACGATCCGGTAAAAAATGTCCCCGTACGACTCGTATCGGGTCTTTTTACCGTACGAATCGTACAAGTGCCGTACGAACTGGCAATCACGATTCGCATGGTAAAAAGTCCATACGAACCGCACTGGGAATATTTCCCCACACGTCCTCGGTTCGGAAAATGTGTCCGACACGTCCTCGTACGATTCACCGTACAAACGTGAAAGGTGAACTCCGACCGGGGAATCACGATCCATCCCGGGCGTCCGAATGTACAACCGTATGGTGAAAAGACCGTCCGCACCGAACTCCCATAACAACCATGGAGACGTCCAAACAGGTGCCCGGTACGTGCCGTACCCCCCCCAGCCCCCGTAGGTACGGGCCGACCCCCCCCCAGCCCCCGTAGGTACGGGCCGACCCCCCTCAGCCCCCGTAGGTACGCGCCGACCCCCCCTGTGTGTACACCCGTGTACGGTGCGTACCCCCCGTGTACGTTCGAGTCGTACCCCCACCCGTGTATGTACGGTGCGTACCCCCCGTGTACGCTCGAGTCGAACCCCCCGTGTACGCTCGAGTCGGACCCCCCCGTGTACGCTCGAGTCGAACCCCCCCGTGTACGCTCGAGTCGGACCCCCCCGTGTACGCTCGAGTCGAACCCCCCCATGTACGCTCGAGTCGGACCCCCCCGTGTACGCTCGAGTCGAACCCCCCCGTGTACGCTCGAGTCGGACCCCCCCGTGTATGCTCGAGTCGTACCCCCACCCGTGTATGTACGGTGCGTACCCCCAGCGCGTACGCACCGTACATACACGGGTGGGGGTACGACTCGAGCGTACACGGGGGGGTCCGACTCGAGCGTACACGGGGGGGTTCGACTCGAGCGTACACGGGGGGGTCCGACTCGAGCGTACACGGGGGGGTTCGACTCGAGCGTACACGGGGGGGTCCGACTCGAGCGTACACGGGGGGGTTCGACTCGAGCGTACACGGGGGGGTACGCACCGTACATACACGGGTGGGGGTACGACTCGAGCGTACACGGGGGGTACGCACCGTACATACACGGGTGGGGGTACGACTCGAGCGTACACGGGGGGGTCCGACTCGAGCGTACACGGGGGGGTTCGACTCGAGCGTACACGGGGGGGTACGCACCGTACATACACGGGTGGGGGTACGACTCGAGCGTACACGGGGGGGTCCAACTCGAGCATACACGGGGGGGTTCGACTCGAGCGTACACGGGGGGGTCCGACTCGAGCGTACACGGGGGGGTTCGACTCGAGCGTACACGGGGGGGTACGCACCGTACATACACGGGTGGGGGTACGACTCGAGCGTACACGGGGGGGTTCGACTCGAGCGTACACGGGGGGGTCCGACTCGAGCGTACACGGGGGGGTTCGACTCGAGCGTACACGGGGGGGTACGCACCGTACATACACGGGTGGGGGTACGACTCGAACGTACACGGGGGGTACGCACCGTACACGGGTGTACACACAGGGGGGGTCGGCGCGTACCTACGGGGGCTGGGGGGGGGTCGGCGCGTACCTACGGGGGCTGGGGGGGGGTCGGCACGTACCTACGGGGGCTGGGGGGGGTCGGCGCGTACCTACGGGGGCTGGGGGGGGGTCGGCGCGTACCTACGGGGGCTGGGGGGGGGGTCGGCGCGTACCTACGGGGGCTGGGGGGGGTCGGCGCGTACCGGGCCACCTACTCTGGTCGATTCGCGCCGTACTTCGCTTTTGCGGCACTTTTTGGGTGCCGTGAAAATATTGCCGTCCGGACTGCTGTCGGTTCGAATCGTAATTCCTGGTTCGTGAAACGCTGCCTGAAAGCGTCCCGACGTCACGTCGCAGCATTCCCGGATCACATTCGTATGTATATTTTCGTCGGTCGGTGTTTTTTACGATTCGTACGGAAATGGTGTTTCCGTGCGAATCGTAATTCCATGTTTGTAAAGTTTTACAACCGGGTACGAGTCGGACGGGGAATTCGCTCCGACCGACGGTTCGTACGCGGTTTTTAACGGATCGTAATTGGCACCAGAATATTGAGTAAAAAATATGGAATTTCACAAATATTGTGTCCAAAATATTGTGGATCAGGAATATCGCCAGACAAATTCTCGTGGTCAAGAATATCGATTTTAGGTAATTAATATTGATTTAAAAAATATCGAAGTGTTTAATATTGTTTGCAAAAATATAGTTGTTAAAAATATCTATTTATTAATAATGTTACATATGTTAGTATATATTTTACATGTGCGTGATGTTTGTTTTTATGTAAAAGAATTGTTTGGATTTTTATTATATGTGTTAAAAGTTTAGTAGTTGTAAAAAAGAATTATTTGAATTTTGCGTTTTTATTTCGGTAGCGGGTTGTGGGTTTATAGGGGAATAAGGTGGGAAGAAATTTAATTAGATAACATTTATTGATTATTTTTAGTAGTTATTTTTTTTTTATTTGAAATTTCTGTTTTTATTTCCATAGTGGGTTGTGGGTTTATAGGGGAATAGGGTGGGAAGTAATTTAATTAAATAAAATGTATTGATTATCTTTTGCAGTTATTATTTTTTTTTTTTTAAATTTGCATTTTTAGTTCCATAGCGGGTTGTGGGTTTATAGGGGAATAACGTGGTAAGTAATTTAATTATATTACATTTATTGAATAATTTTTATTAATTTATATTTGTTTAATTGAGATGTTATAGTTTTGAATGTGTAAATTAATTTATTAATAATTATTTAATATTTAGTTAAGTAATTTTAAATATTTAATTAGTAATTAATGATGATAATTGTGTAATTAATTTTCGGTGTGTGTTGTGGTGTTTATAGGTGTACATGGTGGGAAGGGTGGGAAGTGATTTATTTTTTATTGATGAATTATTGATTAGTTGCTAATTAATTTAAATTAATTAATTAGTAATTAATTAAGCTATTTGTGTAAATAATTTTAGGTGTGTGTTGTGGTGTTTATAGATGTAGATGGTGGGAAGGGTGATAAGTAATTTATTTTTTATTCATGAATTATTAATTAGTTGATAATTAATTTAAATTAGTTATGGTAATTGTGTAATTACTTTAAGGTGTGTGTTGTGGATATTATAGTGTTAAAGAATGTGTACTCAATGAATGTTTATTATGTTTATTTATTATTAATACTTTTGTAATTCGCTATTCGTTATATTAATTATGGAGATAAATTTAAATAAAAATGTTGAAGTCTTTTTTTATTGGTGTGGTGTTATAGGGTAGGAAATAAAATAAATACATTTGTTAGTTAATATTTGCTCATTTTAAATAAATATTGTTTATAAATGTATTAATTAATTTATTTTATATAATATTTGTACCCTTTTGTTATAAGTAATTAATATTATAATATGTGTTCTTTTTATATGTTTAATATATTTAATTGTATTTGTTCAAAATATTGTTTATTTATTTTTAAGATTATTTAATTTTTTTCAATTGTTTTAATTTTTTTAGTAATTTTTGTTTCTCTGCTATCCAACACTTTCCCTACTGTGGCACTCACTGGGTTGGGAATAGTAACTTTTACCCCGCCGCTATCCAGCACTTTCCCTAGTGTTGCACTCATTGGAGTAGGAATAGTAATTTTTACCCCTCCGCTATCCAGCACTTTTCCTAATGTTCCAATCACTGGAGTGGGAATTGTAATTTTTTCCCCTCTGCTATCCAAAACTATCCCTACTGTTGCACTCACTGGAGTGGGAATAGTAATTTTTACCCCTCCGCTATCAAGAACTTTCCCTACTGTTGCACTCACTGGAGTGGGAATAGTAATTTTACCCCTCCGCTATCCAGCACTTTCCCTCCTGTTGCACTCTTTGTAGTGGGAATAGTCATTTTTACCCCTTTGCTATCTAGCACTTTCCCTACTGTTGCAATCACTGGAGTGGGGATAGTAATTTTACCACTCCGCTATCCAGCACTTTCCCTACTGTTGCACTCATGGGAGTGGGAATAGCAATTTTTACCCCTCTGCTATCCAACATTTTCCCTCCTGTTGCACTCACTGGAATTGGAATAGTAAATTTAATTCTTCCGCTATCCAACATTTACCCTACTTTTGCACTCACTCGAGTGGGAATAGTAATTTTTACCCCTCTGCTATTCAACACTTTCCCTACTGTTGCACTATTTGGAGTGGGAATAGTAATTTTTGCACCTCCGCTATCCAACACTTTCCCTACCTCTGCACTCACTGGAGTGGGAATAGTAATTTTTACCCCTCTGCTATCCAACATTTTCCCTACTGTTGCACTCACTGGTGTTGGAATAGTAAATTTAATTTTTCCGCTATCCAACATTTATCCTACTTTTGCACTCACTGGAGTGGGAATTGCAAATTTTACCCCTCCGCTATGCAACACTTTCCCTACTGTTGCACTCTTTGGAGTGGGTATAGTAATTTTTACCCCTCCCCTATCCAACACCTTCCCCACTGTTGCACTCACTGGAGTTGGAATAGTAAATTTAATTATTTTGCAATCCAACATTTTCCCTACTGTTGTATTTATTGTATTGCGAAATGTATGTTTAAATTCCTTTTAATAGTTGAATGTTTTAATTAATTATAGAATGGTCTGTTTAATTTTAACTTATTGATATATGTATATATTATTATATAATTTAAAAGTTTAAAAATTAAATATAGATAATAGCTAATAAATTATTTGAAAGTAAATATATGTATATGTATAAATTATTATGTTTGTGTGTTCATATTCTTTTAATTAAGTTTCTTTTTTATATTTAGTTAAAATGTATATAAAGGGGTCGATTCCGATCCTGTATTTTGTTTTCCCGTACGACTCGTATCCGTATTTTTTTCCGTACGAATCGTACAAGTCACGTCCGACCCGTGAAGTACGATCCATAAGGGAAAAAGTACATACGGATCGGCCCAATCCGTACGAATCGTATCGGGAAAATTAGTACGAGACAGACCCCGGACACTTCTCCGTACAAATCGTAAAAATGAAGTCCGACCGTACTAGTACGATCCGGACCGGCGTTACAATCGAAGTTTGTACGCACCGTACCCCCCAGCGTGAATGTATGGTGCGTACCCCCAGCGCGTATGTACGCACCGTACCCCCATAGCAAATGTACGGTGCGTACCCCCAACATCGCGTATGCACGGTGGATGATGCGGGTACGCGATGTTGCGGGTACGCACCGTACATTCGCTATGGGGGTACGGTGCGTACATACGTGCTGGGGGTACGCACCGTACATTCGCGCTGGGGGTACGGTGCATACCTATGCACTGGGGGTACGCACCGTACATTCGCGCTGGGGGTACGGTGCGTACCTACGCGCTGGGGGTACGCACGTACATTCACGCTGGGGGTACGGTGCATACCTACGCACTGGGGGTACGCACCGTACATACGCGCTGGCGGTCTATGCACCCGCACCCTACAGAAGCAATGGGGTGTACGCACCGTACATAGAAATGTCCGTGTACGCGCCGTACATACACAACGCATGGGGGTGTGTGGCTGTACGACTCGTACCCCAGTACCATACAGAACCACAGACACTGTAAAACAGCACAAGGAGGGCCTATACGACTCGCACAACACCACAAAACACGTCTACACTGCACAAGAAATGAAAAGGACTGACCTGGACACATCCAAACAGGCAAACAGAGGGGCAACCTCACAACCACCCCTTATAACACACCCACCAAAAATTCAAACTGAGTCCCACCCACAAATGGACCAATAAAAAGGGCCCACACACACAAACCATGAGCCATTGCAACAGACTCACCACTGCTACAGAGCACACACAAACCACTGCACCCATCCACCTAAACATATATACCTACACACACACCCCTTCACACATACCCCCTCTACACATTCACACACACACCGTCACATTCAGACCCACACACCCACAACCATCCACACCCTCACCCCACACCATGCCCACCGACAAGAATCCAAAGTTCACAAGGGAGGAGCTGGGCATCTTTGTCAATGAAGTTATCAGAGTCGAGCCACAGTTGTTTGGAACATTGGTCAGACAGACCAGCATAGCTGAAAAATCACGCCTGTGGCAGAGGATCATCGAGAGGGTGAATGCTGTCGCACCCATCAGAAGGACCAGGAATGAATGCCAAGCCGGTGGGAGTACATGGACTCCAAGGACTTCCAGAGCCTGGTGAGTACACAAACCACTTACGTAACATGGGGGTAATGGCATCCACACCACAACTACACCTAATGCACGCAACTACCCCCAAGCCCTCACCCGCCAGACCCACAGTCACAAACAACACGAATGCCAAGAACATTTGTATGCCCCATTGAGAAAGCAAGTCCATGCCATGCCCCATGCTACACAAAGCACCAACTCAAGAATGGATGTCCCGTATGCTGGGAGGGTGGGTGCACCAAAACGCATTTTTGAATTCCAAATCAGCCACAATTGCCCTCATCCCATATGGCCCAGCTACATGCCCATGCACCATGCGCAATGCACAGGGATTGGAAAAGTACTGACAAGATAGCTCCCACTCGGCCCGGGTGTAGGCAGCACAAGGCCCTCCTGTGACCAGTGCAAACACAAACACCAAGACAACCAGGTCAGATATCTAGGACAGGAACTCACACTCACTGTCATGGCAGCATGCTCCATGGGGGGACAGCTACATCACCTGGGAGCCCCAGGGCCAAATCACACTACACCCACCAGCAGGCCCTGTCACACACACCCCTTACACAAGCACACACCACCAGGACAGGCAATGGATTTACCCACTGCCACAATGGACATGTAACACAACAACACCAATACCTAGCCGAAGAAGCATCCAAGCCACAAATGGACATGTCAAAGACTCAGGCGAACATATCAATCTGTCCCCCGCAACATACCCATACACAAGTGAACATTGAGGAGAATGCTAGGCACATACAACTACCTGGAGGAAATGTGCCAACTTGAATGTGTATGAAACATGCATGTTGCATTAAACAGCTTCAACATTGTCTCTCTCTCACACACAGGGCAATGTGATGAACATCCCCCCAACAAAGGGGGGGGAAGAATCACAGTCACAGGCTCGGGAGGAACTGGATCCCACCAGCAGCGATGCCTCTCAACACTCCGCAGATGACCCCGACCGACCTGGACCCTCTGGTGTCCAAGCCCCTGCAGCACCTGCTTCAGGAACATCTGTGCCAACCACAACCCCCATTCCTGCCACATCACAGGAGACACCCAGGAGCCCTGCCCGCAGTGAACAGGGCCAGTCTGACCAGGAGGGACAAGGTGCGGCGGGCACCCAGGAGGAGGCAGACAACACCGCCACTGCCATCCCTCAGGGGTCCCGTCGACCCGATGTGCCCACAACGGCAGGCCCGGCTCGTGTGGGCAGGGGTGGCGGGAGTGGAGGCAGGCGGAGGCGAGAACCTGACCAGCCAGCTGAAGGGACCAGTATGTCACACATCCGCAACATCATGGAGGCATACCGGCGTGACACCAGGGAGATCAGCCAGGCAGTGGTGACCCTCACTGAGATCAAAAACCAATAGGCCGAGCAACACGCCAGTCAACAACAACACCAAGAACGGATGGAGGCAAGACTGGCTGAGCTCCTGGCGGTGCAAAGGGACATAAGCCATTCACTCCGTCGGATCACCGACAACATGGGCAACCCTCCCTGTGACACCAGGCGCAGACCAGCACCAGCCACAGGGAAGGAGGAGGAGGAGGATTCGTCCGACGGAGCGTCCCAAACATCGTCAAGGTCTGCATCTGAGGGTCCCCGGAGGAAAGTTGGTCGTCCACGGAAAAGACCGTGAGAGGCAGCGGGCCATCCACATCTCCCAGGTCACCTGGCCAGGCACCTGGCCTTCATGTGCGACAGCATCACCCCATTGACTGACATCATCTGCCACATGGACTTGCTGGTCACAGTCTGACCAATGATGCCAAACACTGTGGGCTGGACTCTGATGACTTCAAATGCCAAGGATCCCATCTCCCCCTGTGAACTTTGGATTCTATGGTCCATGCATCTCCCCTTTTTCTGTGCACAAATCACGCCCCAGAGTTCGAAATTAAAAATTTAATTATTGAAATTTGATGTTGCAGTCATTTAGCATGAGTCCACAACCTACGTGTGGGGATATGTTAAAGTATGCCTGTGCGTGGAACTAACTCCAGCCATCCATACACTTGGATCTGAGTCCGGTCGAGGACACACATGGCTCACAATGTATCACAAAATGCAGACATGGAGCCTAACACTCACCCATGATGGCCTCAAGCTGCTGAGGGGGGTCTTGCTATATTGCTCTGAGTGGTTGAGGAGTCTGAAGGTGATCCTGCAGCACACAGTGAGCCATTGTACCTATCTCAGGTGGACGGTGATGTGGCTGGGGTGGGGGATGTTGCAGATGAGGTGTGCGGATGCACCCTGGATGTGGATAAGTTCTCCTGCATGTTTGCTGTTGTCCTCTGTAGAGGCCGGTGCTGTATGTGAGCCGGCTGGTGTCCTGGACCAGGGGGACGGTCTGTCTTGCCTTGGAGTGGATCTATCTGGGGGCCATCAGCAGCATGTGGAGGGTGTTGCAGCATAAGGTACAGATGTTGGTGAGTTGCATGTTAATTGTGAGCGATGGGTCCATGACGAACACCAGCTTGCCTGCGTGGCCATTGGGTGCTGGTGCGGTGCACACACCAGTGGGACACAAGGAGTTGACCCAGCCGTAAGGGGACAATCCTCAGATGATGACTTCTGTCACATCCAAGTCCAGCCTCAGATGGCTGATGTTCAGCCATTCAGCAACGGATCTCATGCCTCTGTGAAGTTTGGATCTGTCAATGGCTGGCCCTTTGGTGAGTTTGAGGAGCAGCTGGGTGTCAATGGCATACCAGATGATGATGAGGTTGTGTGTGCATGTGATGGTGGAGAGGGGGGGTCATGGAGACATTGAAGATCGTCACGCTGAAAGTAGAGCCCTGTGGCATGGGCCAGATGCCCCCAGTGTACTACATGTTGCAGGGTGGAGGCAGACTCCCTGGCCCTGGCTGGTGAGCTACTTCCTGAGTGAATCATGGGCCCTCCTCTGGATACCACTGTTGGAGATGTGTGAGCTGACAGTGTGGTAGCACATGGTGTAGAATGGCGTTGAGAGGACAAGGGTGGTGGGCTCACCATTGGTGAGCAGGGCAAAGTAGTCGTTGGTGTTGCCAATGATGACGGTTGCAGTGGTGTAATTACTGTGTAAAACGGTCGGGTGCCAGTTGGCTGGAGCTGGTAGCATGTAGGAAATTGGACAGTTGCTAGTAGAGTGTCTTCCTGGTGACATTTGCTGGGTAGGGAAGTAGGCTGATGTACCAGGAGATCCTGTGGTACTGCCGTCCGTTGTTTAAGAAGGGCCTGGGGCTCTGCATGCCTCCTGCAGCCATGGAATGTGGCTAACTCACAGGAGACATTCATGACGCGCAGGACGTGGGCTTCAAGGATGGCGAATGATGTGGTTGAGAAGTTGTGTGGGAAGGGGCCTGATGGAGAGCCAGAGTGGATGGTGCACATGATCCCGGTTGTGTACTTGCTGCTGATGGGAGTCCATGACCTGGGAGGGGTTTGTCTAGCGGAAAATAGTGCTGTCTGCCTGGCCATGAGCTTGCAGTGGTACAAAGTAGCAAGGAATGGGATCTGCCTTGCAAGGGTGGGGTGTCTTGGATGGAGATCTGCTGTCAGTTCACTCCCAATGCTGAAGAGCTCCTTGATGTCGTGTGTTTGGGTGTCTCGGCACTATCTGATGGATCTCCACTTGTCCTTGCTGAAGATATGGTGATAGCTGTGTGTGGTGTTTTCCAGGGCTGTAAGGAAAATGATGGCTCTTTGTGTTGCAAGGTTTGCACAAGAGTCCGGCTAGGTCTGTAGGAGTCCAGTAGGTCTACCTTATCCCAGGTGCCTTAACTGTCGTTGTGCTTCACAGGAAAGTCCGTCAATGTGGCTAGATTGATGGATCAGATGCTGATCTAGTGTGTGAGTTTGCAGGGTGTGGCGGTGGTGTTGTTTTGAGGGTCCCACACAGCTTGTCTGTGGCGACTTACATCTGGCATCTGTGAGGGATCGGTAGCGGGGTGAGTGGCACTGTGTTGCTTGTTGGAGACGTGGATTCAAATGTTGATGGACCAATGATGGATGGTGGTGTGTGTCCCCTCCTGCAACAAGTTACCGGCCCCCTGCCACATGTAGCCTGTGGAGGTGAGTTCCTGCATGCAGATGTACGTGTTGATGGCTTAGCGGAATTGTGGATGTAGGCCTGCAGATCTATAGATGAGTGTTACTCTGAGGGTTGCTAGGGAGTTGCTGCAAACCCGGACTTGTGACTCTGAGGATGTACTTGTCAATAATTACCTATTCAGCCCCCGTGAGTGGTGTTGGCGTCCCTGCGGGTGATCTTGGATCCGTCTGAGATGGCAATGAAGATGTCATGTGCTGAGGATGCTTTTGTCCAGGTTACTGTCATGAAGGTGATGTGTGGGGCTGCAGTGTTGAGGAGGTAACAGAGTCCCATGGCGTGCTGGTGGATGGAGCGGGTGTGGAGTAGGAGGCACCTAACCTGGTTGGAATGACAGGGTCTGGGAGGCTGGGCAGCTCTGTGTAGGCAGTTGGAGTTGAACACTCAGCATGCGAAGGTGTTGTGTGTGTGCTTAGGGGTTGCCTGATGGCAGGAGGATGATTGTCACGAGGACATTGCTTGGAGAGTGGCTGCAGCATGAGCCTGTTGTGTGACGTGGGTAATGCAAAGACTAGAGGGTCGTGCACTGTGCATGTTGAAGGTGCAGATGGTCCGTCCTTTTGCACGGCGGTGGGGCTACAGTGCCACAGAAAGGCTGCTGGCTGCATTACAAATGGGTGGAGGGGGAAGGGCTGAGCATTTCAGAGGCGTGGGGGTTGCAGAATTAGGGCACTCAGAGTGGCGGGCCGCAGGTGAGGCAGCAGCAGGCGGGAGGGCTTAGAAATCATGCAAAAATCAACACACAAAGACAAGGAGGTCTGCAAGGCACAGTGCAACAGGTGTATGTCAAAGAAGGAGTGTCAGCTGACTCATGGGTCACTCCCAGAAAGTGTATGATCAATCACCATAAATGACAGCCACTGTGTCAGGCAACAAAATGCGGAGATGCGCAAAGGAGACACACCATCAGCAGCCATTCACGTCCCGTTGTGGGTAGCAACCTGCACAAATACATACACAACCAGGCACATCATGCACAATAGAGATCATTAGCCATGAAGCACTGCATGCATGTTGCCAAAGTACACATATACTCATATGCCCAATCTATGTCAAGTCTGCCATAGATGACTCATGCAAACTGGTAAGAGATCTGCAGTGACCGAGATGAGGCACTTTGGATTGTGCTGAACACCTTTATTCCACATACACACACAAAGGGATATGCCTCCATATTAACAGACTCACAGGTCAGTTGACAGAACATGTGGGACATACGCTGGTCACCCCCTTCACAACACGGATGATGTCAATCCCAATGAACTGGCACACAAGGTAAGGGGATGAGCAGAACACATCCTGCTGCACACTGAGAGGCTGCAATTCCCCATAGAGCATGTTGTTGTGATGTCCCCCACTATGTCCACCCGTAGCCTCTGCAATGTTTCAGAGCCAAGGTACACACACATTGAAGCCTTCATCAGACGCCGTATTCCACTACAGATGACTGTCAAGAAGGCTGACTATAATGTCATGGGAGTGATGCTACATGTCATATGCTCCATGGTAGGAAGTCATGTATGCATGGTACCACAACATGCACAGAAGCAGTCACCACACGTTCACAACCTGTATCACCACAAAAAAGCCTTGCTGCAATACTCACCCAAACTGAAATTTCCACATGTCCGTGCAAGGAACGCTGATTCAGCACACGTTGCAATCCACAGGAGGAATAGCAGGAGGACAACGATGACACAACCAGACTACAGGTGCCAAATACCTGGGAATTACAGATCCACGAGAAGTCACCAAAAAATGATTTTCAACGCACACATAGAAGTGTACAAAACAGCAACAATGTTGGACACATGTAAATTGCCTATCAAGTCTCTGTGCTAAACTGTGTTGCATGACATCATCACTCGAGTGACACATCAGAACACACATCCAAGTCACTGTGCATTCAGTTAGCTGGACACACACATTGCAACACATGCCACTCAACGCTACAAGCTTGCACACTCATAGCCAGTGACTCACCATTATGAGAAGAAGTTGCGTATGAGCTGACTCCGGATATCATCCCCCTCCTCCTCATCATCACTAGCCTCGTGACCAAGCCCTTGATCCTCCACGGGTGGATGCTCCTGCTCATCTGGATCCAGGATGAGTGGCACTGCCTTCTCAACTGCCATGTTGTGCAGCATGCAGCACACAATGAAGATTTTGCAGACCTTCTCCGGGGCATAAGGGAGGGACCCGCCTGTCTTGTCCAGGCACCGGAATCGGCTCTTCGGGAGTCCAAACGTCCTCTCAATCACTCACCTGGTCTGGCCGCGTGCATCGTTGTACCGGTGATCTGCAGCTGTTCTTGGGTTGCGGAGAGGTGTCAGCAGCCATGGCATGTTGGGAAAGCCAGAGTCCCCTACATGGAAACATCATTTAAATAAGTGGGTCACAAGATGCCGTAAGAGACTAAGATACCGCAACACATAGGACAAAAAGACTATACCCACCAACAAGACATGCTCATTCGTTGTGCAGCCGCAGCATCATTTGTGGCAACCTGCTACGCCTCATGATGTAGGCATCGTGTGCTGATCCACGTCTGGTGCGTACACGGACATGTATTAACAGTGCCTACACGTACTTGGACACGTCCGTGTACGCACCAGTTGTACACGTCCGTGTACGCACCAGTCATACACGGACGTGTACTACTGGTGCCTACACGTACGTGTCCAAGTACGTGTAGGTACTGGTAGTACACGTACGTGTATGCACCAGTTGTAAACGTACGTGTACTAACAGTGCCTACAGGTATGTGTCACACACACAGTGCAACTGGTGCCGTAGTAGTACATGTGAAACGCACCATACCTGTGTGTGGCTTTCAAATTTACATAGGGGACACATAAGGGACAAGTATTAGGCCCTAAATGCATGCAGGTTGACATGGATACCGAGTTTTCTCTTCAAATTTTTCCAGCAGGTGTCCTGGAAAAGTCAGTTGGCCACAATATACAATGTTGCAAAGTGGTTGTTGACTTGACATGATGCTCTAAATTTGAGCGATGCTAATGCTGTCACTGCTGTATGTTTAAAGGGATTGGAGTAAACGTAAGATGCGAATGATTCTGACCAATCACTATGTACTCCTCAAAATGAATGGCCCTCAGCAAGACAGATATAAGGCAGCCAGAAGCCATGAGAGGGCACTTGCCTGCACAACTTTCCTGTCGACAACCTTGCTGGTGTCTCTGCTTCCCTGGACCATGTCTTGTGCTGTGGAGAGGGCCCAGCCATTCACCCTGGAGGAGAATGAGGCCCTGTTGGACGTCCTCCTCCCACAGTACACCAGCCTGTATGGGAGACCAGGGGAGCAGGTGAGTTCTGAGTCCACTACCTTTGCCTATGCACCTGTTGTGTGACAGTCAATATTGTGTCCAGGTGGGAATGTTGTTCAGAGTGTATCCCGGGGGGGGGGATGCTTATGTCACTCATGCAGTGCATCATATAGTTCCTGTGTGCACTCCTCACTTGCATGGTGCTTACAGTGACTTTCACTGCATAGTGCATGAGACATTCAGCCTGGCTAATCCTTGGGGGCTTTTCTTCATGTTGTCCTGAGGTGATTCAGTGTTCCCCCCGGCGTGACAGGTGACTGTACCCACAGATGTGTATGAGTTGGGTGGACCTGTGGTGAGAGTGTCCAAATGACGTGTACGACCTCATGGACATTGACGTGTGTGAATGTTCCTTGTCATGTGGGTGAGTGTACATGTGAAGTGTTGCACCACACCTGCATGTGGAAGGCTACTGATGTAACCATCGTATGTGAAAAGTGAGCCGTGCTTTGTGTCTAACTTGCAGAGCTGCCACGACCCCTGTGACTCCCCCCTGGCAAATGGCACATGTGCAGAGTGAGGGTTGTATCCGCTGTGGTCAATGACAGGCCAGTGCTCAGTGGCTGGGTGTGTCTGTCTAGTCTGCTGAGGGTGCGTCAGTGGAGGGGGACATGTGACTGCATGGCACGTGCTGCCCATCAGCCTGCTGTTGCATGTGCTGCACAGTGTGTGGCATGTGCATTGAGTGTTTTGCACCCCTCATGCCACCTGTAGACTTTCAATGCCATGTACTGCATGTGCGCTTGCACATAGGCCACTTGCATCTTGTGAATGAGACTATTCCTGTCAGCATCCTATGCCCTGTTCAATATTTCAAAGATGTTCTGATGTGTGTTTCTGGGACATGGAGCAGGTGTATTGATGTTGTGTCACTTTGTCATCCTGACAGGTAACTGCTTACGAGAAGGGGGTCATCTGGACCAACGTCGTCAGGGCCGTGAGGACTGCGGGGGGCGTGATCGGCAGCTGGCCCAGGTCCGCAAGAGGTGGCAGGACATCCGGTGCTGGACCCGGCGGATCGCCTGGGCCCAGCTGAAGCTCTCTCCACCTCGCCGCCACGGCGGGCGCCGACACCTGACCCTCCACATGAAACATGTCCTGGCGGTGGTCTTCCCTGACCTTGATAGGCAGTTAGAGGAGGAACTGCAGCAAGGAGGGGGTAGGTACATGGCTTTTTGTTGTGTTATGTGTCGCCAGCTTTAGGAAGTGCTATTTTGCATGAATACACTCCCAGAGTTCATATGTGCAGTGCATTTTCTCTTTCTAAATGTCACCTGCCCATCTTTTTTATCCCTGCCTCTCCTTGACATGTGTCCCCTGGTGTGTGTGTAATTACATTTGCACATGGTCATCTATGGTGCCAGTACATCTAAGTGCACATTGCTTTCTGCATCATGTGGGTGGGTGGTCTGTGACTTGTGTCAGTACCTTGCCTGTGCCATGACCTGTTCACTATGTAGGGGGTCCATAGTTGTTGTCACTGATGCTGATTCTCAACATAGGAGTGTGAGCCTTCAATTGGACACCCTTGCAGCATGCATGTGCAATGTTGTGGCTTCAGACATGATGTGCATGAGTGTGAGATATGCATAGTGCCATGACGGTTGTACATGGTAGAGCCAGCTCATTCCAGGACCATGGAGCAGTGTGCCCACTACAGCCCCTGAGACACCCTGGCCTCCTAATCATGTGTGTCATCCAACACTGTGCACATTCTCTGTGTGTGCTGCATAGGTCTGCCTCTGTGGCATTGTTCCCTGCCCTACTTTGATTTGGTTAATGTGTGCTACATGTGTCCACTGGACAGGGATACAACATTTTGGTTGTGCATACTCACACTGGGCATTGCCTGTGTGGCTATTCACAACAATCTGTTGATGGTTGTTTGTCACAAATATGTGTTCTCAGCCCCACGAGGTGATGTGGTGTCAATGAAGCTATTTTGCAAGCACAGTTGTTGTAACCCTGAATAAGAGGTGTCACTTCTTGATCTGTATACATCACATTGACTCAGGTATTGGTGGAGGGGGGTGCGGGAGAGGCATACATGTGCAACTCAGATTTTTAACTGGCAGGTCTGACATTTGTGGGAGAATTGGCTGTACTAAAATACACTGGGCAGTGCCCCTGTGATGCTGGCCAGTGCTCAATGTACGTGCTTTGCAGCCTGTGTCTTTTTTTTTACCAACAAGAATCCTGCCCATACATTTTTTGGCACATGTGTGGTTCTGATGCAACGCAGTTTGGACTGTGTGTGCTGACATCTGTGTGTACATTCAGGCTTGCCATGAGGGTGTCCCCACGGTACAGCTGGCCTTTTTTAACACTCAATTGCAGTCCCATTGGCTTATGCATTGTCCTGGGTGTGGACATGGGTGCCACTCCAGATGACAGGCAGTAGGTCATATGTGTAGCCAACTGTGTCATCAGGTGACGGATGGCCTGGTGACAACTGACATGATTCTATTTGTTACTCTTCATGATTTGTACCTTGGCACTCACAGCACTTGTCAACAGTTGTTCATGTTTCACATGTGGAAATTCGTTGATTTGTGTTAAGAACACTAATGTGCCTGCATGCAATATGTCGCACAAGGCAGTGCACACAAAAGTACATTGTCATGGAATGAGATGGCACATTTTCTATGAAGCCACTGTTTTAAATAAATGTTGTCACAGATTCTCCATATACATGTTCCCACGGTGGTCTTGATTTTGTGAGACTCATTAGTTGTCGTTGATACAAACTAACGAGTGTCAAGACGTCCAGACCTCCGTGGGCCCATGTATATATACTTTCTGCAACACAACCTATTTCTGACAGTGGCTCCTCCGAACAGGTGGCAGCTTCTTCAATGACAGTGTCAATGTACTTTTGTATGCACTGCCTTGTGCAACATCTTGCATGCAGGCACATCAGTGTTCTATTAGCAAAATGGCCAATTGGCACATCCCAAACATGTAGATCGGTTGAAGTTGTGTGAGTCCCAACGTACCAACATTTGTTCGTTTTGTGTTCCAAGGGACTTACAGGTCTCTCAGTGTAGTGGCTCCTTGAGTATTGAGGTGTGTAAGTTTACCTTGAGTGCACCACTCCGGTTTATTTCAGGGTAAACAAGAGGTGTCATGACTTCATTGTATTGCTGTGCTCACCGGTTCACAGACACTAGCTTCTCAGTGTATTGCTCATTCAAGTAGTGGCCTTTTGTGTATTGAGTTTCCTGGTGTCAAAGTGGCATGGTGGGTCTACCAACTGGGCAGTACAGGGCTTACATATGTGTGGAGTTATCCAGCTGTTACTCATGATGCATTGCCTGATATGCACTGTGACCTATTGTTCTTGTGCTCATGTGTCAGATGTATACAGGTGACTGATGCTTTCTGGTTTCTTCTCCTTGCCCACAGCATCATCATCCACACACACCGGCATGGACCTTGAGGAGGGACCCAGCGACAGTGCCACCAGTGCTGTGGAGTCAGCAGGAGACAGTGGCATGGAGGGCGAGGGGAGTCAGTCAGAGGACCTGTCCGGAGGCGAGAGCATGTACGACACCGACAGGTCCCAGGCTGACATCCTTGAGGAGGCGGAGGTTGCAACAACATCTGGCAGGATCCCACCATCTGTACCCGCCTCCTCCATTGACATCTCCTCCCTCCCAGTTGCTCCCGTCCCTTCTGTCCGTGCAGGGTCCCACCGTGTCTCCTTCGGACCAGGCACCGCACCCCCTGCCCCTGTCACCCCTGCAGCCCTCAGTGAAGAGTCTGTGGACACACTGTACCAGTTGCAGGTTGGTCAGGCATCGATGCTGCATGTCCTCCATGAACACACTAGACTGCTCACACAGTTGGTGTCGTTCGTGGAGAGCATGTCATCAATGATGACTGAGCAACGCAGGTTTCTGCGGTCCATGGACTCTTCACTGAAGGAAGCAGTGTCTCTCCTGCGGCGCTCCGTCCCCCCCTATCCCGGACCCATCCACACTGCCCTCTCCCATGCCTGTCCAAAGCACACACAGACAGTCACAGGCACACACCACAACAGACACATCCAGCACACCCCCAACTAAGGCACAGCGCACACCTCCTGGCACGCACACTCAGGGGGATGTAGTCACACCCACAGGGTCTGGGGGCAAATGGGAGACACGCAGCCACAGTCAGAGTCCGCAGTCCTCACGACCCACTTCCTCCAAATCCACTCCCCTTAGCTCCCCTGGCAAAATGTCACCCAAAGAGACCTACATGGCTAGTCTGTCCCTCAGCCCCACTGTGACACCACCCCGCAAGCGGTTGAGGAAGTCTCCGGCCAGGGGAGTTGAGGCCCCCCCCCCATGTCCACCACCTCCCCCAAGAGCGCTGCACCCCATCCCTCGGACACCCCCCTCCGTTGGCCCTGGTGTTCGTTCCAGTGCAGGGGTTCCTCTGGACGCCCTGGCTGCAGCGTGCAGCGAGCTGCTCACCACCATCTTTGGCGCTGCACCACCCCCTGTGGTGGATACGTCCAGCCCTGCACCCACCACACCTACCCAACCCACTCCTGTCCCTGCGGTGCCTGGTACTCCCACTGATGATGCCCCCCCCCCCGGTCGACAACCCTTGAGGTGACTTTGTGCAGGCAAGGTAGGGGTGGACACACTCGCATCCGTCCACCCTTGGACTCAATCTATGGACTGGCCATTGGCCTTTGTAAATAGTGTTTTATTACAACTTCTTTTGTTTGCGTGCTGAATAAAGCCTTTTCTTTTAGTTTCCACACTATTGCATTTCAGGTACTTGATGTTGGTGACGAGGCCCATGAAGTTGGTGTTCTGGTAATGTGTTAGGGTTCTGAGAAATGTTTTAGTATGATGGTCATGAGGTGGACCATGGTGTCTGTGTGCCATCTCATTGTCTGTGAAAATATTAATTTGTAGTGTTTGTTATTTGGGATTGTGAGACATTGTCCCAGGAAGTGTTCCTTCCTCTGTGGCACCTGACATGTTCCCTGCAAACAGTTGCACAATTGTTGTGCTGACCTATGTCAACATATCCTTTGTTGGTGACGGATCCCTTCACCAATGGCCATGCATGCTCACCAATGTCTCCTGCTAACTCGTCTGTGCCATCCTTGCCAGTCACTGTACTCGTGTTTTGTGTATGTAGGAATGGCATCAGGGAGCAATTGGCCCTTTTCAGCACTATGCATGTGTGTAATCACGGCCTAACACACAAATGGCACGTGTAATGCAGGGTATTTGGGCACCTGAATCACAATTGTGGGCATTGTATCTAGTGGCAGTGGAACCTATTCCTTACATGAGAGACATCATCTGGGTGGCTGGACCAGCACCTGGACATTCCTTTCACTCCTGTGATGTGCGTGGCAGTGTGTGGTCCCCTTGGCTAACTTATTTTAGTATTCATTTCCATGACTATACAGTCTGTTGGCATTAAATCCGGGTGTGTATTGTGGGGCATCCGCCATGGGTGGGTATACATGTGTTGTATGTCCTCACACCCACATGTGGTGTGTCATGCAGTGTGTGAATGACATCCATCCTCCTGGGAGTGGGGCACTGCTGGGAGTGATATGCACAGACCCCTCATATGTCTGGGCACTGCTGGTAGTCCTCTGCACCCACCCCTCATATGTCTGGGCACTGCTGGGAGTCCTCTGCACCCACCCCTCATATGTCTGGGCACTGCTGGTAGTCCTCTGCACCCACCCCTCATATGTCTGGGCACTGCTGGGAGTTCTCTGCACCCACCCCTCATATGTCTGTGCACTGCTGGGAGTCCTCTGGACCCACCCCTCATATGTCTGGGCACTGCTGGTAGTCCTCTGCACCCACCCCTCATATGTCTGGGCCCTGCTGGGAGTGATATGCACCCACCCCTCATATGTCTGGGCACTGCTGGGAGGGCTCTGCACCCACCCCTCATATGTCTGGGCACTGCTGGTAGTCCTCTGCACCCACCCCTCATATGTCTGGGCACTGCTGGCAGTCCTCTGCACCCACCCCTCATATGTCTGGGCCCTGCTGGGAGGGATATGCACCCACCCCTCATATGGCTGGGCACTGCTGGGAGTCCTCTGCACCCACCCCTAATATGTCTGGGCACTGCTGGGAGTGATATGCACCCACCCCTCATATGTCTGGGCACTGCTGGGAGGGCTCTGCATCCACCCCTCATATGTCTGGGCACTGCTGGGAGGGATATGCATCCCCCCCTCATATGTCTGGGCCCTGCTGGGAGGGATATACATGCACCCCTCATATGTCTGGGCACTGCTGGGAGTCCTCTGCACCCACCCCTCATATGTCTGGGCACTGCTGGGAGTGATATGCACCCACCCCTCATATGTCTGGGCACTGCTGGGAGGGATATGCAACCACCCCTCATATGTCTGGGCACTGCTGGGAGTCCTCTGCACCCACCACTCATATGTCTGGCCACTGCTGGTAGTCCTCTGCACCCACCCCTCATATGTCTGGGCACTGCTGGTAGTCCTCTGCACCCATCCCTCATATGTCTGGGCACTGCTGGGTGTCCTCTGCACCCCCCTCATATGTCTGGGCACTGCTGGTAGTCCTCTGCACCCACCCCTCATATGTCTGGGCACTGCTGGTAGTCCTCTGCACGCACCCCTCATATGTCTGGGCACTGCTGGGAGTCCTCTGCACCCACCCCTCATATGTCTGGGCACTGCTGGTAGTCCTCTGCACCCACCCCTCATATGTCTGGGCATTGCTGGGAGTCCTCTGCACCCACCCCTCATATGTCTGGGCCCTGCTGGGAGGGATATGCACCCACCCCTCATATGTCTGGGCACTGCTGGGAGTCCTCTGCACCCACCCCTCATATGTCTGGGCACTGCTGGGAGTGAAATGCACCCACCCCTCATATGTCTGGGCACTGCTGGGAGGGATATGCAACCACCCCTCATATGTCTGGGCACTACTGGCAGTCCTCTGCACCCACCCCTCATATGTCTGGCCACTGCTGGTTGTCCTCTGCACCCACCCCTCATATGTCTGGGCACTGCTGGTAGTCCTCTGCACCCACCCCTCATATGTCTGGGCACTGCTGGTAGTCCTCTGCATCCACCCCTCATATGTCTGGGCACTGCTAGGAGGGATATGCACCCACCCCTCATATGTCTGGGCACTGCTGGGAGGGGATATGCAACCACCCCTCAGATGTCTGGGCACTGCTGGGAGTCCTCATCACCCACCCCTCATATGTCTGGGCACTGCTGGGCGTCCTCTGCACCCCCCTCATATGTCTGGACACTGCTGGTAGTCCTCTGCACCCACCCCTCATATGTCTGGGCACTGCTGGGAGTCCTCTGCACCCACCCCTCATATGTCTGGGCACTGCTGGTAGTCCTCTGCACCCACCCCTCATATGTCTGGGCACTGCTGGGAGTCCTCTGCACCCACCCCTCATATGTCTGGGCACTGCTGGTAGTCCTCTGCACCCACCCCTCATATGTCTGGGCACTGCTGGTAGTCATCAGCACCCACCCCTCATATGTCTGGGCACTACTGGGAGTCCTCTGCACCCACCCCTCATATGTCTGGCCACTGCTGGTAGTCCTCTGCACCCACCCCTCATATGTCTGGGCACTGCTGTTAGTCCTCTGCACGCACCCCTCATATGTCTGGGCACTGCTGGTATTCCTCTGCACCCACCCCTCATACGTGTGGACACTGCTGGGAGTCCTCTGCACCCACCCCTCATATGTCTGGGCACTGCTGGTAGTCCTCTGCACCCACCCCTCATATGTCTGGGCACTGCTGGGAGGGATATGCACCCACCCCTCATATGTCTGGGCACTGCTGGGAGTCCTCTGCACCCACCCCTCATATGTCTGGACACTGCTGGTAGTGATATGCACCCACCCCTCATATGTCTGGGCACTGCTGGGAGTCCTCTGCACCCACCCCTCATATGTCTGGGCACTGCTGGGAGTGATATGCACCCACCCCTCATATGTCTGGGCACTGCTGGGAGGGATATGCAACCACCCCTCATATGTCTGGGCACTGCTGGGATTCCTCTGCACCCACCCCTCATATGTCTGGGCACTGCTGGTAGTCCTCTGCACCCACCCCTCATATGTCTGGGCACTGCTGGGAGTCCTCTGCACCCACCCCTCATATGTCTGGGCACTGCTGGGAGTCCTCTGCACCCACCCCTCATATGTCTGGGCACTGCTGGGAGGGATATGCAACCACCCCTCATATTTCTGGGCACTGCTGGGAGTCCTCTGCACCCACCCCTCATATGTCTGGGCACTGCTGGGAGGGATATGCAACCACCCCTCATATGTCTGGGTGCTGCTGGTAGTCCTCTACACCCACCCCGCATATGTCTGGGCACTGCTGGGAGGCCTCTGCACCCACCCACGCACCCCCTTGGAGCTGTACACTGCTGGCCAGGACGTACACACACATCAATTTGTAGTTAACATGCTGGGCCAGTCCTCTATGCCAACATTCATGGAGTGTGTATGCCTCGTATCAAAATTATCCTGCTGCCGTATTGGGGTATGTGTGGTACGGACCGTACCCACGCATTCATGCGTGGGTACGGTCTGTACCTGAGGACTCATGGGGCCGTAGGTGTACGCACCGTACCCACGCATGAATGCGTACCCACGCATGAATGCGTAGGTACGGTCCGTACCACAGATACCCCAATACGGCAGCATGAATGCGTACCCACGCATACATGCGTGGGTACGGTGCGTACACCTACGGCCCCATGAGTCCTCAGGTACGGACCGAACCCACGCATGAATGCGTGGGTACGGTCCGTACCTGGTTACTCAAGGCTGCCGTAGGGGTACGCAGCGTACCCACGCATGCATGCGTGGGTACGGTCCGTACCACTGTTGTCATGGCACCGTAGGGGTACGTGTGGTACGCACCGTACCCACGCATGTTGTTCTCACCTTCTGCGGCATGTGTGTCGGGTGCGGTGCACCAGGTCGTAGGCCAGGAGGAACGGGATGACACGTACGATGGGGTTCATGGCTGTGCATCGCGTACTGGGGCTCCGTTGCGTTGCCGTTCGCGTCGGACCCTGCTTTTCCAGCTGTGTTTGGCTCCCGTAAACAAAGAGCCGTACGGAGTGACGTCGGTACGAATCGTACTTGCTGGGCCGGAAAACGCTGGTGAAATACGTACGGATGTCGCGTACAAGCATTTCCGGATCGGAATCGTAGGTATTTTTTTGCTGTAAGGCTTTCGGTACGAATCGTACTTCCTAGGTTGTGAAATGAGTTTACCTGGTACGAATTGTACGGGGAAACGCTCCGTACGACTATTCGTAGGGCCTTTTTACAGGATCGGAATCGGCCCCTAAATGTAATTCATTTTGTTAAAGATAATATTAATATATTTAATATCTATTCTTTTGTTTTATTCATATTTTTTAATCAATATTTTTCACATCTATATTTTTAACTTCTATATTTTTGATTCAATATTTTTGTACTTACCTGTTTAAGTATAAGGAGTCGATATTTTTGCATTCTATATTTTTTTCGGATATTTTTTACATCGATGTTTTTAGCATTGATATTCTATCAGTGAACCTCTGAATGGGGAGTGGGCAGTGACGATGCTGGACAGTGCAGCAGAAGTCACACTAGCTTACTGGAACCCGATGGATTATCTGGTGGTAGTGGTGCTGAATGAGCTTATCATAGTGGAAACACCTGATACAAGGGTAAGTGTCCACATCGTTTATATAAAATAAAGTCCAAATGGAGGGGGACATACCGAGGAACATCAAGGCCCTCTTTTGGAAGAACCTAAAATATGGTTATGTCATTCTTCTGGCTGAAAAGGATTGGCTAAACCACTACAAAAGGGGAACCCCTAAGTCAATAGAGGTAGAGCAGCAGGGGATAAATCAGAAGTAGACAAAAAAGAGTCTGCTGTACCTATACATTTTTTTAACTAACGCATCTAAGTCAATTTTTAGAGAAACAACCACTCTATCTGGACCATGCATATAAATTGTGCTACAAATCAAAATATAATGTTTATACTTTTTTTATTTCAAATTAATTGAAAGAAACTTGCTTTTTAAATGCACAAATAATAAATCACAGAGACAGTTCAACAAATAAAGGACATGATAGACCTATGAGTAATGATATCCATGGAAAATCTGAAAATATAAGTTATTCAAGCACTCTCATTCATACTTAAATCCATTCACACCATAACACCATATAACATATACATCCTAAAATCTGGAAAGTGAACAAATCAGAGGCCCAACATTGTAGGCGTGTCTTCTTTAGCGTGAAACACACAGATAAATAAATTGTAGGTAAAGATTTGTAATCGAGGGTATCCCAAAGGTGAAAAAAGGGAAACAATGGGTTGTTCTTTTGGGATTTTAAGGTCTTAATGGATCTGTGTGACGAAACAAATCAGTTCGAGACGCCGACGCGCGTTTCGGTGTGACACCCCCTTTCCTGGGGTAACACCTTCTTCAGGGCGTAAATCTATTCATGTGCGATTTCCATGGGACCTATCAAATAATAAACACAAAGTATAAAGATAACATGCTATTCCTAAGTTGGTATGTTTAAAGGTTCAACATTTTAAACAGCATAAAAAATTAATAAACGGACAATGTATTTAGGTTCATATTGAGCACTGGTCCAGGCAATTGAGTGGTAAGAAACAGGATACATGATTCATATATGAAAGTTGCACACACGATACTAATGAACAGCCCCCCAGTCATAATGAAAAAAGATAACAATGAAATCCAAAGAATACTAGCCCTGTCAAATAATCAAGGTATCTGTGGGATTTCTAAATGTGTTGACACATCTAAGTAAAATTGGGTGGGTTTAGTGAAGGAAATTCAGTTAAGAAAAGTAAGACAAGGCCACATATGCTGACCACAATCAGAGAATGGATGTGAGCACCCAGCTGAAAGCTGAAAAGTACTGTCAGGCAGTCTTCAGAGTAGAGGAAGAGGACGGTTTAGAATGAGTGTCAGGCTAGAAAGAAATGGTGAAATAAATTAAGATCACTAGTTCCAAATGGAACATATAGCATAGAGATAGGGTAGAATAAAAATGCTCCCCATAGGACAGAGGAAAATGTTCGTAAATTCAGTAAAACACTTTTCGAGATTCTTACAGGGGGCGAGCATAAAGATTAAATAAAGCTCCTCCACTAGAGGGGGTTGCGGATCTGAAAATGAAGACAAGAGAAATAATCATTCTAGTTACCTAGCACGCATTACAAGAATGATGTATAAAACATGAAGACGGTAACCCAAATCTAGGAAAACTGATCTACCTGGGGTCAGCGATTAAGGGTCTCATTTATGGGTGTTACAAGCAGGGGAGGCGGGGTTCTAGGCCTAAAACAAGGAAACACACGGAGTGTAAATGCGCTGGTTTGAGAGAGATTCCGGGTTAGAAAACTCAATTACGATTGATGAAATGGGCCACCTACTTTGTAGTTGAAATAGCAGCACCTCGCTGTTCTACCTGAGCGTAGAATTAGTTTCAAAGTGGCAAATTGGACGAAAAAACGGCACAAGATTTTCGTTAGGTCTAAAAGAAAATTAGAAGGTGACATTTAGCGTTCGAAATGAACGCATAAGGGTAATTAAGCTTCAATTTAGACAGTCCCACGGGTTTCCAGCGTACTCACCGTGAAGGTTGCCTAATAGTATGTTCTTTCGTCTCGTCTCGCTCAGGTGCACGAACGTGTAGGATGAACGGCAGACGGCAAAATGTGATCCTCTCCCGGTCTTCCCCT
This sequence comes from Triturus cristatus, assembly GCF_964204655.1. NCBI lineage: Eukaryota > Metazoa > Chordata > Amphibia > Caudata > Salamandridae > Triturus > Triturus cristatus. The sequence continues at coordinate 84,340,008 of NC_140584.1, read as the reverse complement.
CTTCAACGATGAGAACACGAAAAGCCCAAGGGTACTCAGCTGTTTTAAGTGCTGCTTGGGGGAGTGAACACACTACGTCATAGTGCAAAACATAAAAGGTGGCAGTGGATTCCACCAAGTAAATTGGAGAGGAGTTCCCTAAGGTAGGAACGGAAACTGATTGCACAAGATGTTAACATCAGCCGGATACAGGATATTTCTAAAGGGCGTAAGTAACGTAGAGTTCAAAGCCCCATGCAAATGGCTCAAAGGGAAGGCAGAAGAAAATTCCAAAAGGAGTTCGATTAAAAACCCCATCAGTCTGGTTATAGATGGGGTTAAAGAGTAATCAAGGGAGAACGCAGATCAAGATAGAACCTGGTAAGATGGAGTCGTCTTCAGTTACAAAAATGTAAGAAATCATGTAATGCTAATTATATGATCGCGTTTTCCCAAGGTAACTCTTCGTTCAGACCCTTCGTTCTAGATTCCAGAAAAAAGATCCAAAAAACTTCTCGTTTTTTACGGATGCGAGTACTGTCGGTGCCTTTTTGTGTCCGGACCTTTTCTAAGATGGTCCAAAGTAGGTCCTTCTCGGTATGTTTGGCCTCCATCCAGTGTTTGACCAATGGGGCTGTAAGGTTGTTCCGCCTGATATTGGACTTATGTTGGACCTTTAAACATACCAACTTAGGAATAGCATGTTATCTTTATACTTTGTGTTTATTATTTGATAGGTCCCATGGAAATCGCACATGAATAGATTTACGCCCTGAAGAAGGTGTTACCCCAGGAAAGGGGGTGTCACACCGAAACGCGCGTCGGCGTCTCGAACTGATTTGTTTCGTCACACAGATCCATTAAGACCTTAAAATCCCAAAAGAACAACCCATTGTTTCCCTTTTTTCACCTTTGGGATACCCTCGATTACAAATCTTTACCTACAATTTATTTATCTGTGTGTTTCACGCTAAAAAAGACACGCCTACAATGTTGGGCCTCTGAATTGTTCACTTTCCAGATTTTAGGATGTATATGTTATATGGTGTTATGGTGTGAATGGATTTAAGTATGAATGAGAGTGCTTGAATAACTTATATTTTCAGATTTTCCATGGATATCATTACTCATAGGTCTATCATGTCCTTTATTTGTTGAACTGTCTCTGTGATTTATTATTTGTGCATTTAAAAAGCAAGTTTCTTTCAATTAATTTAAAAATAAAAAAAGTATAAACATTATATTTTGATTTGTAGCACAATTTATATGCATGGTCCAGATAGAGTGGTTGTTTCTCTAAAAATTGACTTAGATGCGTTAGTTAAAACATTTTTTAGGTACAGCAGACTCTTTTTTGTCTACTTCTGAAAAGGATTGGCTGCCTGAGTTCATCATGGAATGCCCACTGGGAGAAAGGGTAATTTTACTTGCTTTCTCTGACCTCGTTCCAGAGTCAGTTCAACATTAGTTAGGAAAATCCTAGAACAACTTGAATACCAGGGTGTAATAGAAAATTGCACCTCACCAATGTATAATCCCTGGTTTCCCGTAACGAAACCGGACAATTAATATTGTTTAGTTTTAGACTACAGATATTTGAACACTTCCACACGCACATTTGCAGTACAAAATGCACATAGTGTCGCACTAATGAATAACATTGTGCAGAAGAAATACAAAATGATATTAGATATCGCAAATTGATTTTTCTGCCAGAATATAGCACTTGAAAGCAGATATTTGACAGCGTTTTCAGCACTCGGTTCACAGCAGCAATTTTGCTGTTTACCTCAAGGGTTTAAGAACAGCCCTGGGCTATTTTCAGCCAGGGTAACATAGTTAGTTCCAAATGTTGATGAGGAGGCATTGTCCTATGTAGATGATATTTATCTGACAGACAATGAGTTAATGGAACACTTGGCTACAGTGATCCAGATAGTTCTTGGGTTTGCTCACCGGGGTTAGAAATGTAATTTCAAAAAATCCAAAATTGCCTGCCTTAATGTCCTGTTTCTAGGAAATGAATTGTCAAGTGAAGGCAAAAGCCTGGCGGCACATTTTTAAGAAAAATTAGCACTGCTCCAATCTCCAACGACTCTGAAGAGACTACATTCCACTTTAGGATTTTTGACTTTTGGCAGAACATACATTTTGGATTATGCAGAACAAGTAAAACCATTCTACAATTTAATCACACCAGCTTTTTCAATCAACCATTGGACACAGGAGCGTGGAAACATTTTCCGTTCCGTAAAGGCTGATATGATAGATTCCAAATATTTGCACACAGGTGTAAACATAACTGACCTGGTGATCCGCGTAGTCGCTGGGCCAACCGTGCACACCTATATCACTTTCAATGAAGCCGATACGGTACCTATTGCATAAAAATCACATTTGTGCACGAACGCTGAAATGCATTTTGCACCCACTGAGAAAATTCTCATAGCAGTACAAACTGCTGTAGTCAGAAAGAGAGAGCACTGGCTCAGGGTAAGCGTTAAATTGTCATAACCCCTGTACCAACCTTAGAGGCAGTTACAAAAGCAAGCGTTCCAAATGCCAAAGCATACATCCACGATGGATTCAATGGGTTAACTCTCTCACTGCAACAGATGTAGATTACAGATTTGATTCTACAGTACAAACACAAGCATTCTTGTTGAACGAACAAGAATATCCTCTGCAGAATGAAATAATGCCTCTAGATCAATATGAATACATCATTTATACTGATGGATCTGCTCAGCACAACATCAAAATTCCATGGCATGAACAATTGTAAAGGGGTGCATGCATGAGGGAAAGTTCTGTCTTGAAAAAAAACACACTCAGTCCCTAGGGGACTGTAAAGCGCAGCTGGCAGAACTTAAAGCTTTAATTATAGCACTACAAAGTACAGTTCTCAAATTCCCCACACTTATTGGGTGTGATTCATACTACTGTGTCCAGTTCTATAATAAATGTCTTCACTATTGGGGCCAAAATGGATTTTGAGATTCCAAGGGTTGCACAATTAAGCACAAGCTGCTTTGGGAACAAGTGGCAAAGCTGAAAGAATGCTTGCCACAGACTCATGTTATCCACAAATTGACGTCAACATGTTGACGTTCACTTTGAAGGGAATTCCAGGACTGATGAAGCCACTAAGGCAACTGTCCGCACTGCTGCCGTTGCTGTAATCACTCGTTCAAGTACGAGAATAGACAGCAAAATCATTGTGGCTGCCAATGCTGCTCGCAACGACACCCATCTGCTAAAGGGCTTTCCACTCAAGTACTCCTACAAATTAGTTGCACAAAACATTATGTAAGCTCAGATTACAGAAGTGGGAGATAGACTAATACCAAACACTGATTGCAGATTGGGTTTAATACTAGCTGCACATAAGGATCTGGAGTCAGCACACACACGAGTCACTGCTACAGTTTCATTTCTGAAGCATCGCTATTGGTGGCCTGGTTTTAAAAAACAGACCAAAACCTTTGTCCTCAAATGTGACATCTGCCAGCAGATGAAGGGTTCCACCATAGCATGTCCTCCACACACAACTATTGATTTCAGACAAGCCTCTAGCTGTTGCTTATTTGGATCCCTGTGGCTCCTTACACTCATATAGGGCTTACAAGTACATCTTGGTGGCAGTGAATTCATGCCCCAGATTCCTCTGGGTTTGGCCGCAGCGTTTGGCTGATGCTCAAACTGTTAAAAAAGGATTTGCAAGTCTTCATCAGGACATACGTAATTGACATACTACATTCCGACCAGGGCCCAGGCTTTAGCTCTTGGGCTTACAAAAAGCCTTGGGAAGCTTGGATGTGGACTTGCGGTACTCCTCCCTCTACCATCCTGAGGGAAATTTGGTAGTTGAGAGGAAAAACGGTGACTTAAAGCAGTCCTTAACAGCAAGGGTATTAGGCTCCAGTGGCAGTTCAGTCACTCACTTATATGGGGTCCAGAGGGCACTCAATAAAATGCCAAGAAAATCCCTGTTTTGTGTGAGAATGTGGATACCAGTCCTCAAACATGTCAGCACGGTGGTGGCGGAAACACCATTTGACGTCAATGAATGTCTGACTGTTTTACAGGAACTCAATGAATTCTGGGGCACACAAAGCAACGTACAATACAAGTAAAATGCACCGCTACTGGAGAAGTGAAGGTTGTACCGGCAAGAACTGCCTGGGTCCCGAAGATTGAGGACCTGGTCAGAGAAAAGATTGAGGACAAAAAATAATTTGGGCCATCTTACAGACTGCCTGTACCTGTCCTGGCTGTCGAAGGTACCAGAACTATAGTTCTTCTGCCCCTTGCCTGTTGCAGAGTCAAAAGGTGTGTCTCCATTGATCTAATCAAACCAGAATAAATGTGGCCGATTCTCAACAGTAGGCGGCGCGGGCTCCTGGGTTGCCACCACACTCCTCTTGTTTCCGGAGCGGGAGTTCAGATGGAAGATTTAATAACTACAGAAGATTCCACTTTCCAAAGAGAAGCTGTAAACAACAATGAAGTATTACTCCTTCCTGTTGAAACAGCCACTGTACAATCCACAAGTACAGAAACTCAAATTTCAATAAAAAAAATTAACGAGGTCTATGTGAACATCCCACAGATCGAGTCAACTCCCAGTTCTACAATTCCTGCTGAGCTGCCAAAAATAGAATGGATGGCATCTGGCTAATTCATGCATTATGACAACTTTTCATCAGATTCAAGTGAACCTGAGCTATCAGCACCGCATCTCCCTTTCAGCTTGCTATCTTTGGCTGAAAAAGACATACTTTTTGCTCCATGGATACATCTCTAGATTACAATTGGAAAATTATTCCTGGTCCTCTGGATTGGTTTGGTGACTGTCTTTTTCCTACTTTTGACTGGACACTATCTCCCAGAATACTCTGCAGTCCTACTTGTGAACTTAGGGGCCTATTAGGATGGCGGTCGGAAACCCATTCCGACCACCATGGTAGCGGAAAATAACCGTCCGCAGGTACCGTGGCAAAACCGGCAGTCAGATTAGGGTCAACTGCCAGAAAAATCCGACCGCAGTAGAACAATGCCACAAAAGACAGCCGGTAGCGGGCGGAGCAGGTGAAAATCCGTCCCCGGCGGTCAGATTCACGGAGGAAAAAGCCAAACCTGCACCTAGGCCAGCGGAGTGACCGCACGCACAATTAGGATACCATTGAGGTGACAGCAGAACGGGCCACTGTTTCCGACCTCCACGATCGCCAACAGTGATGAATGGGAGAGCGGGCAGAAGGGCTGCTGCATATCCACCGCCGCGGCTGCTCCGCAACTAATATGGTGGTCGGAAAAAAATAACACAACAAGGCCACCAAGTGTACACATCAAACTAACTTCGCTCCCAAAAACACCTAACACACCCCAAGGACACACCCCCCGGGCAACTAAAAAAAGACAAATCCCAAGACAACCCACACAACACACCTGACAGCAATACACCTTTTGGACACACCCACATAGCTGAGTATAAAACCTGCCCCTTCCCTGACCAGAATCCTTTGCACTAATCCAGCCCTGAAGGAACTAAACCCTACAGCACATTGGATAGGCAAAACACCACACATCTCACTAGCACAACAACACACACACACAAACACACCACCTACACCACCCCTACCACCCTCACACCTGCACCTCAATCTATTTGCACACCACACACCATGGTACAAAAGAAAATGCCCAAATTCACTGACAATGAGTTGTCAGTCATGGCAGATGAGATAATCAGAGTAGAACCGCAATTGTTTGGTCACCTGGTTCAACAGACACCATTAGCCACCAGAGCACAAATGTGGGAAAGGATAGTCAACAAGGTCAATGCAGTAGGGACCACCCCGCACACTAAGAAGGATATTATGAAGCGATGGCATGACTTGAAGAGGCAGGTGAAGGAGAAGAACAACAAGAACCATCAGCTGGCTCGAATGACTGGCGGTGGCCCTCCCATTCCACCAAGACTATTCACTGCATGGGAGGAGAAGGTGCTTGCCATACTGCATCCAGAAAGTCTCACAGGCATACCCGGGGGGAGTGGAAGCTGGTAAGTACAAACAAATGTCTACCATCACACTGCTATGTACTGTCTTGCACAACTCCTAGGCCAAATGTACCCATGTGCACCATACACTCCCCAACACATGTCTCGCAGATCCAACATTCACTCCCTCTCATTCACCCCAAGGGTAGCTAACAACATTCCCTGGGTTGCATGTGTACAGGCAGCCAGCACTACAACTCCCACCAGGCCACCTTGTCCCACAGCTCAGCAAGATGTAGCCCTTCCACCCCAAAGCAAAACCAAAGGAAATGATGGACGGAGTGTTGAACATTGCAAGCCCTCACCCCCAGTCAACAGATCTGGGTTTAATCCATCACCGTTCTTTAGCCCACTCTGCCACCCCAGTTCAGACATGGCCATATGCAAATCAGTCTGACCCTGTGCCTCATGGGAACAGTCCAGCCCGAACTGCCAAGCCATGTCTTCCCTGGACCGGAAACAAGCTTCCTAGGACCGGTTTCTGGCATTTCAGCCGTTTTCAGCCAGGCTTGCTTGAATCCAGTGGCAAAGTGAGCAAGGGACTCACGTCTGAGCATACCCTGCCAACTTATGGCGAACAAAGCAAAACCAAAGGAAATGATGGACGGAGTGTTGAACAATGCAAGCACTTCCACCCCAGCCAGAAGCATGTGGCAGCCATTGCTCACTTCAAACTAACAGGTAGGTAGCCATCTTCACAGGGATGGGTGTTGGTGGGTGGAAGGTCAGCACTTCAACTCCCAACAGGCCCCCTTGTCCCACCCCTGAGCTGAATGGAGCACTCCACCCCACCCAGAAGCACGTGGCAGCCATAGCATTGCTCACTTTCAACTAACAGGCAGGTAGCCATCTTAACAGGGAGGGGTGTTAGTGGGTGGGAAGACTGCACCACAACTCATACCAGGCACCTTGTCCCACAGCTGAGCAAGATGGAGCACTCCACCACACACCCAGAAAGATGTGTCAGAACCCCCCCCCCACATGTGCTACAGAACAGGTAAGTAGACAGTGCATGCACTCCGCCATTTCTCTCAAAAAGTATGGAGCCATATGACCACACCAGCCCTCACATCCCACCAAACTTGGCATAGATCCAATAGCCACTTCCAGTGTGCAGACGGCTAAGCGTATGTAACTGTTACAGAAACCAAAGTGTGACTCACCAAATCACATGCATAACAACTTCAGGGCACAATAATGCACAGTACTGAATGCTATCTGTAAGTGCCATGGGGGCAGAGCATCAAGGCCCATATGAAAACAAAACAATCATGGTCTGTAGTAAAAAGAAAGCAAAGCACATGACATGACAAAGGTATGCATGAGATTACAATGTCTAGTTCATGCTCAGATGTAAAGTCTTCCATGCAGAGTAATCAACAAAGATGCTTCGCATAAAGTCGTTGTGCTGCTAGTCGTTAGATGACAACATGTCCTTGACAAAATCTGCACGTGGCGCATGGTATCAATTGACATGTCACACCATGGACAAGTAATGTATGTACCTCCACATCATGTACTGATGCACAGTACTGTGCAGACATACAATGTGATATCAATGTAAACTGTGTGGTGTATAACTTGTAAATAAAAAACATCTAACACTAAGCTTAAGGGGTGCACTTCAATGACCATTTCCCCTCTGTTCCACAGGTGACCAAGAACTGACAGCAGAAGATGACCACACCAACCTGCAGAGCCAGTCTCCACCCCTGGTGTAGGAGAGTAGGATCTGCTTCACATGGGTACCCCCACTTTTTGCTGGTGTTTCACTGTTTTTCGACCTTAGTCTGGCTGTGGCCCTGCTAATCAGGACCACATCCTAGCTGCTTCCTCTCTAAAATGGTTTCCATGTACATTAGGTACATATCTAATTGGATTCTGGAGTGCCTTATAAGCCCCTAGTATATGGTATACTATGTACCTAGGGCATAGGTACCTCAGAGGCCTACCAGGGGCTGCAGCATGTATTATGCCACCCCTGGGAAGCACTCCAAAATGACACCACAGGTCTGCTACTGCAACCTGGGTAAGGGTGTGCTTGCACCCCTTACTGTGGTATAGGCTACCTATATCACTACCTTAAATAGACACATATAAACTTATAAGCCACTCCTATGGCAGCGCTTGACAATCCTGAAGGCAGAGTGCTTGGTTTTATGTGAGAGGGTACCTAAGCATGAGCTGAGCCCCTCTGCAGCTTTCGTAAATACTTCCTTATGGCTGTTCTGTGATAAAGCCATACCATATACTCTTAAGTGCATTATAACCTCGTGGTAAATGCTAACTTTGGGATGGCTGCATCAAAACATGTTGTGTTTGGTGTCAAACGCTTTGGAATACTACCTAACCCCCCCGCCAGTCCTGGCGGCGGTGGTAGCATTCCACCTTTCTAGAGGGAGAGACATGTTCACACTGGCTAAACCCGGTTAAAACTCTCCAAAGCCCTGGCATCACAAAATGGATGCCACTGCCACAGACACGGGTCTGGCCTCCTGCTGCTGACCGAAACTCCAGCAGGGGAGGCCTGGACAATAGGTTTCCTGTCGAGGGGAAGTGTAACCACCTCCCCAGACAGGCAGATGTGTATTGGGGCAGGGTGGGTGCATTCAGAGAATGCTTCTGAGACACTGCCTGGGGCACAGAAGGTGTCCCTTTGCATAGCCCAGTTCAAACCAGTTGCAGGGGCACTCAGCCCCTGCTCTGGCGTGAAACTAGACAAAGGGGAAGGGGGGTAACCACCCCACCCCAGGCCCACCCATAGGTGGGGCCTTAGAGTTAGTCCATCCCCTAAACTTAGTATAAGTATAGGAATCCAGTCCCTAGGACTTTAGATTACCCTGGACGAACCTCTGAAACATATATCCTGGACCTTTGACTTTCTATCACGACTAGAAGACAGAAGAAATCTCCCTTGGGGTCAAGGAGTGACTCCACTGCTTGGCAGGCACCAAAGAAGCAACTGACCTGTCTGCATTGCTGAAGCTCCTGCCGGACGCTGAAGTCTTTGCATCACCAGAGGTGGAATTTCAGACTTCCACTAGGCTACCCTGAGTCCACAGCAAAGCTGAGGCCCGTGGCTATCGTGGGTAATGTGGAACCGTGACCCCTGGACACCGTGAACTTTTGCAGCAACACTACCTTCCTGGTCATCTTTGAAGTTGTGCTTTGGGCTCTGAGTAGCCCCAGCCTTGAGCACCTCCTGCACCAAAAATTGTTGGCCTCCACTCCACGAATGACCCATGGGCCAGCTTCAAGTGCGACCGCTTGAGGCTCCTTCGCGATCACTAGCCCATTGGCTAGCAGGTCCCCACGAAGGCAACTCCACTTCTGCTTGGGCTTTTCTGGTTGCTCCAGACTTGCTCTTACTTACCTTTGCTGGGTGAGTCCATCAGATTTTGCTGGTCTGCACCGCAGTCCTTTCTCTGATTTCCTGAGACTTGCCGTTGCCAAGGCTTGTTGGGTCCTTTCTGGTCGCCGACACCGCAGCGCTCGACAGACTTTGTGGGACAGCTCAAATCCGGCTCGTGGACTTCGTTGACGCCTCCTGGACCTCGTGGGTGAAGAGTCAAGACACCCATCAACTCACCTGAAGCACCCGACATCTGTGGGCATTGGTCCATCCTGCCCTAGGTCACTGGCAAGTGACCCAGACTCTGTCCCCTCTGCTTTCAGGTTCCTTACATCCCAGATCCAGGCTTGGATCTCTCCGGACACTTCTCCTCTTCACTGCAGCAGCAGTTCTTTGCAGGCTTCCATTGGAATCGACGACGCGACCCGACACCAAAAGACACCTATGCACCCGGCTTCCCTGGGTGAGGTAACTCGGTGCTCTCGTGGGTGCTAACCCTAGAACTGTCTAAGTCCAAAAGGGTTTTGTCCTGACTCGATTAGAAGTGTCCTTAATCTTTAAAATTCCAACCGCGACATTCCCCATAGAAGATAATAGGAACCTGAGGTTGTATTTTTACACTGCATACGGCCCCGGTGGGTCCCCTGTGTCACTACCTTGGGTGGTTCCTTGGGGTCCCAGCGATTCTAGAGGCAATAGGTTTAGTGCCTATTACAGTCGTGGTTCTTATACCACTTTTGTAGTATATGGTTTGGTACGCCCCTAGGGCCCAAATGTGTATTTGTACTTTTACTGATGCTTAAACACTTGTAACTAAAGTACTTCGAACTCCAGTCTCATAAAGAGGCTAGAGGATTGTGCGTTATCTTAAATACATATATTTTAAATATATACCTGGTGTGGTTGTCTTTTCATTTGATCATTCAAGAGATTATAGACTGGTAAAACAAGCTGCTTTACATTCCTTCAAGACTTAGCCTGAAGGCTGCTCTCCATAGCTACCACTAGGATAGCTTTCATATAAGGTTGTCTTAAACCTATCACCATAAGGGGTTGTTTGGACTGATACAAGGTGCCCACTAGAACTAGTGGATAGCATATATCAGGCCACCTTCTCACACCCGGAACATGGACTCTCTGATGCTGACTCCCTAGATTCCTTGGATGCGGAGCCAGAAGCTGGCCCATCAGGCATGCCAGGGTGCAACAGGTCCCAGGACCCCTCTGCCCCCCTGCCACCACCTCAGCAACAACTATGCTGACCAGTGCTGTAACGACCTGTGCAGCCTCCACAACCACCACCACTAGCACCACCACCAGTGCTTCCTGCAACACTCTCCCTGCCTCAGAGGATGACCACCCCACTCCACAATCTGAGGAGGGCAGGGAGAATACGCGGGTGCGTAGAGTGGTGACGCCACAGGTCCGGGACAGCAGGGCAGGTGGGAGGGCAACTGGGCGACAATCCCAATCGGACACTGGGACCGAAGCCCTGGCCAACATCGCCAGAGTCCTTGGGGCCTATGAACGGGCCCAGAGACACACGGGCCAGGCTCTTGAAGATTCCCGTGAGCTCCGCCTGCTGCTGAGGTCCATAGACACCCGCATGGGCCAAATCGTGGACCTCTTGGGCCAGCTTGTGGCAGTACTGAGAGAAAGGCCTGTGGACCAAACAACAGCTCCACCTCCCTCCAGTGGCCTGCAGGATGACAGTTCCCCCAACTCCCCTGCGGCCACAGAGAGGGGTGAGTCCTCAGACCCCGCTGAGCCCCCAGCAGAAGCCCCCCTGCCAAACGTTCCAGGGGCCGTCCAAAGAAATCCCAGGAAGGATCCGGTGGCAAAGCACCAGCCAAACGCCAGTCAAGGAGCCAGCCATGATGGCATCCCTCTTCACCTTGCCATTGACTTTGTTGACTGTCCTTCCCCACACCGCCAGGTTAATGGCTTGCGTCTGTTGGACTGGGTCACCACATCAATGTGGTGACTACTCGATTGTCTCATCTTCCATCACTGACAACTCATTGATTCATGATAAAAAGACATTATCTTCTTCAGGTAAGAACTGTACTTTATTTTCCAACTCCTCTCTCCACCAGTACTCAGCAACTCCTCACTGAACATTCTAAGGTAGCCTCCAGGGAAATAAGGAGCGTACCAAGGGGAAAACAGGGGTGAGCATGGAGGAACATACCATACATGTAACTTACATAGTAGAAGTAGCATATTTACAAATGAAAGAAAATACACGTTGTAACAATTCACTTTTCACCTTTTTGTCAATATTCACTTCCATGTCACATATACCCATTGTAAATAAACACTCTTTACACCCCTATGTATTTGTGTCAGCTCCATGTTTATCACAGGATGTACAATGTTGACTCTGTTTACAATGTACCAGGAGCACTGATTGTTTGGAGGCATTGGGAGGCTGAAGGGACCTAGGAAAACACAAGAGAACACTATTCACTTGTCAGGTGATGGCATCACAGCCATTACACAACATTTGTAATCAAGGTACTCAATTCTGCACACATCACAATGAGCAACTGTACCAACATAGACATCCTGTAGCTGTGCATGACTACCCTGTCCCAGAAACATTAGTAGCCAGCACAGAGCCAACAACAGGCAGCAGTCACAAAGCTCACCTAGGCCTTTTCAACAACAACAAAATCTGCAGACAATGGCACCGTTGTACGTTTTCACTCACCTTCAAGGGAAGTAGCGGTTGATGAGCTGTTGACGCAGGTCAACACCTTCCTCCTCTACACTAGCCTTGTCAGTGGATATGTGTGGGTTTGCAGGCGGTGGCCTCGGCTGCTCATCATCGTCCAGGAGCAGGGGGATCTCCTTGCGCAAGGCCAGGTTGTGGAGCATGCAGCATGCAACTACGATCCGACACACCTTTTGGGGAGGGTACATCAGTGCACCTCTGGTCTTGTTCAGGCAGCGAAATCGTGACTTAAGTAGACCAAAAGTACTCTCCATCACACGACGTGTCCTGCCATGGGCATCATTGTAGGGGACATCACCCGGGGTCCTGGGATTCTTCAATGGGCTCAGCAACCAAGGCAGGTTGGGATATCCAGAGTCACTTAGGTGTGAGATACACAGACCAATTTTGTAGGATAAACAGTAGTTGAGAACAGCATGTCACACATATAGCACACTACTTGACTCTGCGTACTCACCCACAATACACGCCTTCTCTGGATGCAGATTTGCCATCAGCTGTGGTACAATGCTGTTACACAGGATGTAGGAGTCATGGGCTGATCCTGGAAATTTGGCACAGACATGGGAGATTATCATATCTGCCTGGCATACCACTTGCACATGGAATGGAAATGTTTCCTGTTCCTGTAGATGTGCGCATGTGCCTGTGGTGGAACTAGACGAACATGTGTGCAGTCAATGGCACACATGTTGGCCATTGACACATTAGGGATGTGGCTAAAGACATAAAAATCACCCTTCACAGCCACCAATTCATGCCTCCTGGGGAAATGGATGTATCTGTCCTTGTAGGTCTTCATAGCAGACAGGACATCACGTAGCACCATGCTGAACATAGGTTGCGACATCCCACCTGCGGTAGACACAGTGTACTGGAATGAACCAGTAGCAAAGAAATGCAGGGCCGCCATCACCTTACACGTTGGTGTCAAAGCAGTCGGATAGGTTCTGCGAGGCCTTAGATGGGGCTCCAACAGAGCACATAGGTCTTGAAGGGTAAGTCGATCCAGACGGAATTTACGTATGATGTCCTCATCCTCCATGTCCGCCAGCACTGTGAATGGACGATGCACATTTGGTCGCCTCCTAGGTGAGATGAAAGGGCACACATGTCGATTAAATTCCACTATGTGATGTGTTCAACATCTTACGTGAGACAGCGCCAACAATGATTGGCAAATCACTTCAGCTTACAGCACAACTCACATGTAGGGACACCTTGACCTAAACTAGTCACACACTTGTCCAGTATTCACACAGAGATTTCCCCCAAAACAGATTCAGACTATGTGAATTCAAATAGGTACATCCCAACATCTTGTGCCACCAGCCCTGAGAGTAGAGACAGCACATGTGTGAGACAGCACCACTGCTAGCTTCAACGTAGCTGCTGTACCTGCCACATCTTCTTGCGTAATTCGGATAGGGCACATATAAACAACACAATGTGCACAGTGTGTGCACAAAGATCAAGTATGAACATGAGTTCAACAATCTACACAGTGAAATATGTGGTCATACCCTCATTACTGTGTGTCGCTTCAACATGTCACACATTGAATGTGTACACATGTGAGAGTCCATCACACCACAGATCTGTGTACATGCCCAACAATTTCATAAGTGACATGTGAGTGAGTACATGCCCGTGCATGTAATCCTGTGCACTGACATGGCATGTGTAGTCATCAGTGGTCTAAATGTCACACTAGCACTGGTCTGCACTATGTGGTGGCATGATTCATGTGTCTACTGTACAATGTTGAGAACTGGCCATTTACACTGCCATAGCATGATGTGTCCATAGGTGGCTTAACCGTGCTTCGCCACCAGAATCACGGCCATGGGCACCAATATCAAGCGGCATAATCACGGTAGCGGCCGCCTGGCCCCTGCGTTGTGCCACCACCAATGCCTACCGCAATCGCGGTAGTGATTTACACTTTGTAAAATGGCGGTTGGTGTGCTCCGCCACCAGAATCACGGCCATGGGCACCAATATCAAGCGGCCAAATCACGGTAGCGACCGCCTGGCCCCTGCGGTGTGCCAATTCCCACCGCAACCGCAGCAGTGATTTACACTTTGTAAAATGGCGGTTGATGTGCTCCGCCACCAGAATTACGGCCATTGGCTCCAATATCAAGCGGCCAAATCATGGTAGCGACTTCCTGGCCCCTGCGGTGGTATAAAGATAGAATATCGACGGGAAAATATCGACTAGCATTAATATCGTGGTAAGAATATCGACTGTGAAAAATATCGTAATAGAAAATATCTTTTTAAAAAATATTGTTTCGTGAGAATGACAAAAATATCATCATAAAAAAATATCGATGAACAGAATATCGTTGAACAAAATGTCGTTTCATATAATATCGACAGAAAAATATAAGTTGTTATAAAATTTATAAAAAAATATGTATTATGTTTTTAAAAAACTTACAAAACTCCTACTAGTAATAATATGTGTTAAAAAATATTTTCTACAAAAGAATTGTTAAAATTTTAGTAGCGGGTTATTGGTATTATAGGGGATAAGGGTGGGTAGTAATTTAAAATTTGGTTTTTAAAAAATTTATAAAATATAAACAAATTAGAAAATATTTAAGAAATCCAAATTTTATTTGAAATTTCGAATTCTTCACAAAATTAAATTTGTAATTAAATTTTATATTTTCAAATAAAAATTTTAGGAGCGGGTTTTTGGTATTATAGGGGATTAGGGTGGGTAGTAATTTAAAAATGTAGTGTTTAAAAATTGTATAAAATATTAATAAATTAGAAATTTATAATGAAATCAAATTTTAACCTCGAAATTTATAATTTTACACGAAATGTATTTTTTAATATTAATAAAAAATATTACATTAATATTGAAGAAGCGTTATTTTGGTATTATAGGGGAATAGGGTCTAAAAAATAATTTAGATAGAAAAATGTATATTGTTTACTAACCTGCACATTTCCTGACTTATGTTGGATTGGAGTTAGAATAGTAAATTATTTTAAAATATAAACAAATTAGAAAATAATTAAGAAATTTAAAATTTAATTTTAAATTTCTAATTGTTTACGAATTTAAATTTGTAATTAAATTTAAAAATTTCAAATAAAAATTTTAGGAGCGGGTTTTTGGTATTATAGGGGATTAGGGTGGGTAGTAATTTAAAAATGTAGTCTTTAAAAATTGTATAAAATATTAATAAATTAGAAATGTATCATGAAATCAAAATTTAACATCGAAATTAAAATTTTTACACGAAATTTATTTTTTAATATTAATAAAAAATATTAAATTAATATTGAAGAAGCGTTATTTTGGTATTATAGGGGAATAGGGTCTAAAACATAATTTAGATAGAAAAATGTATATTGTTTACTAACCTGCACATTTCCTGATTTATGTTGGATTGGAGTTAGAATAGTAATTTATTATAGTTTACTATCCAGCACTTTCCCTGAGTTATGTTATGTTTGGAGTTAGAATAGTAATTTATTATGGTTTACTATCCAGCACTTTCCCTGACTTATGTTGGATTGGAGTTAGAATAGTAATTTATTATGGTTTACTATCCAGCACTTTCCCTGACTTATGTTGGATTGGAGTTAGAATAGTAATTTATTATGGTTTACTATCCAGCACTTTCCCTGAGTTATGTTATGTTTGGAGTTAGAATAGTAATTTATTATGGTTTACTATCCAGCACTTTCCCTGACTTATGTTGGATTGGAGTTACAATAGTAATTTGTTATGGTTTACTATCCAGCACTTTCCCTGAGTTATGTTATGTTTGGAGTTAGAATAGTAATTTATTATGGTTTACTATCCAGCAGTTTCCATGACTTATGTTGGATTGGAGTTAGAATAGTCATTTATTATGGTTTACTATCCAGCACTCTCCCTGACTTATGTTATGGTTTACTATCCAGCACTTTCCCTGACTTATGTTATGTTTGGAGTTAGAATAGTAATTTATTATGGTTTACTATCCAGCACTTTCCCTGACTTATGTTGGATTGGAGTTAGAATAGTAATTTGTTATGGTTTACTATCCAGCACTTTCCCTGAGTTATGTTATGTTTGGAGTTAGAATAGTAATTTATTATGGTTTACTATCCAGCACTTTCCCTGACTTATGTTGGATTGGAGTTAGAATAGTAATTTATTATGGTTTACTATCCAGCACTTTCCCTGACTTATGTTGGATTGGAGTTAGAATAGTAATTTATTATGGTTTACTATCCAGCACTTTCCCTGACTTATGTTATGTTTGGAGTTAGAATAGTAATTTATTATGGTTTACTATCCAGCACTTTCCCTGACTTATGTTGGATTGGAGTTAGAATAGTAATTTATTATGGTTTACTATCCAGAACTTTCCCTGACTTATGTTGGATTGGAGTTAGATTAGTAATTTATTATGGTTTACTATCCAGCACTTTCCCTGAGTTATGTTATGTTTGGAGTTAGAATAGTAATTTATTATGGTTTACTATCCAGCACTTTCCCTGACTTATGTTGGATTGGAGTTAGAATAGTAATTTATTATGGTTTACTATCCAGAACTTTCCCTGAGTTTGCAATTTATTTTTGATCAAAAGGGTATTTAGTCCTCTGGAACGCGTAGACCCTCGGTTTGAGTCGTCACATACTGTAACTACATATTCTGTGGGAAAGTTATGTCAATCCTGGCTGCGACATTCCACCTTAGCATCTGTCAAAGTTCATTTATTGAAGTTACATGACAAAATAGATTTGAATTATTTTGTTAAAGGTCCTGTGGGTGGCAGAACCAAAAGGTGGGCGTATGCTATTTACAACGAAGTGTGGAAATTTTCGCAAATTGAGGCGGATTCAAGATTGAGAGCTATTGACCAAGCAAACATGGAAAAGGTTTTAGCCGTTATAGATAACAGCATTAGCACTCTCTCTTCCAGAATTTATACATTAGATAATATTGTTTCGTCAGTTGTTGATATTGTGCATGATGATATGTCTGTGTTATATAATGGTCAAAACCAGTTGCGTTCTGTTATGCAGTTTGCATGGACATTGCAGACGTTAAAGGCAGGGAGGGTCCCTTGGGACTATTTGAGCACTACATCGTTATTCATTCCTTTTAACATTACTGATAAGCAGCTATTTATGTCCATGAAAGATGCTACATATTCATTATTACATATTGAAAAATTAGAACCGTTACCTTTCTCTGTGGCGGAAATCAATTCAGTCACGTGGCTTATATACGGGTTGATAACTCTACCGTTCGCACTTCTTAAGTTTACGTCTTGTATGAAACATTATGCTCTGGGTAGATATGAACAGCTGGGCACCGCTTTCATACATGAGGTTTGGTCCCTCCCCTTTACGTATAGATGTACTAGGGACGGAACTGAGGTTTATCTGAAGGGTGAGGAATGTATCACGACAACAGATCATTCCTTGGTATGTAGGCACATTCAATTACACGGTGCATGCAATGTACAAGCCCCGATTTTGGCCTGCGTCCTACGAGGTGTCCCAGTGCCTGTGATTACGCCTTCTTTGACGCTGCTTGCAAACAGTAGTTATTTAATTTTGAATAATGAAGCTTGCTGCGGGATGTTAGTGGGAATCCCATATATAGTAACTGTATCGGAGAGGGTTGTCTGCTGCAATAATGTTCTCTTTTCACCCCCGCACGGGCGGGTGGATGTTTCCATCTGGCCTTCGATTCCAACCTTGAAAGCAGAGTTCAACAAGTTGAGCAGAATAAGAGCTGTATTGTCCCAAAAAGAGGTGTCATTGACTTCCTCTCGTGAAACATTTGTCCTTCACGTTGCTAATACGCGCACTGAGGTACAGGCGGTTTTGAATACTGACCTCCCCCTACATTTCGGAGCTTTGATCCTAACTATTTTCAATGCCTCGTCCACGACCGGCCTGGCTCATTTTTTTAAACTTGTAGGCTCAGGCCTCGTGACCTCTTTCCAAACTATTTTTGGTGTTATTCCGGCATTTTTTCATTCGATTTTCTCGAGCATCTTTGGAGGTGTTCCGCTGCTTCTGGCGCTGGTGGCAGGTGTGCTGCTTTTACTTTTCATACTACGGAATGGCTGCTGTTTCTGTGCCACACGAGCACCTGTCCCGTCTGCATCTTCTTCGTGATAGGATGCTTGACTTTTATGGTACTCTGCCATTGGCGACTTTAAGCCTGGCATATGGATTATCCTTCAGGTATTCCTACTTCACCTGCGTGCAACCTGTATTTCACTGCCTGGATTGTCCCTTTGAATGGCCTCTGGATTTGTGCTTGACCAACACGGTGTCTCCGGTGCCGGATTTCGATCGACTGATGAGGCCCTTAGTGTCTCACGAGTTGGCCTGTTCTGGTGTCCGGATTATGGCTTGTGGTGCGGCGCATGGTATCCTGGGTAATTGGGACATATCAACGGCTGCCTACGACTTCTTGGCTATGAGCTATTTAGAGGAACATTCCGGTTGCCCTCTGATTGTGCTAGAGGCTCCGATGGTTGAAGAACACGTATGTTCCTTTTCTTTAATTAATTGGATGGCTGAGACTTTTAGTGGCCCTGCAAACGATTTTTTGTTGGAAGCAGTTGCCACGTATGCTGCCTATACATTCATGGATTAACTGAACTATCCTCCTTTGCGCCTGTGCTACTGGACAGCAACCTAGCGCAGCATTCATTTTTTTTTTCTAATCATTGTGTTACTTATAGTATTTGGATGATAGTAGTTGTTAATATATGAAGTAAATTGTACATTTACTTAGCAAGTTTAAATAATTTTAGTCAGCTATCTAAGTAGACATGGATAAGGTAGTTAATAAATGTTTTTACATGTAAGTTTCTGGTCGTTGTTGATAAGTTCAACATGTTCTTTTTTCACTCTAAAGAAGAACACTTTTTAATTTAGGGAATTTATCTACTTTATGCTAAGTTCGAATGAAAAAAGCAATGGGATTTTAATTACTTCAAGTGTAGTATGACGTTTTGTAGTTGTAGTCGTAGGTTTGTATTTTCTTCTCTCAGCAAGGTAACCGTTTTTCTCCAAGTTTGGCCCAAAAATGGTAAATTACGTTAAGTGTATAATTGTTTTTATATTAGTGAGTTAATTAATGGTAGCTTTTGATTGGTTCAATTAGTGAAATTTCAAAATCATTGGTCGAGAACGTTATTTTGAATTAGAAAACCGTTAAATAATTATATGTGTGAATAGTTTTGTAAAGTAAAATAGTAAAAAAAAGTGTGTAAAATAAAAGAATAGTGCATATCGAGTTGGTAATAAAAAGACGATATTTTTTGTATATTTCTATAAGCAGATAGGTCGTCGATGTTAGTGTAGTCGATATATATGTCTAAGGTCATGTTATTTAAAATAAAGTCGATCATGTAGTAGTCGATATTTATGTTGTCGATATTAGTGTGAACGATATTAGGGTTGTCGATAAAAAAAAATCGATATTTGTGTGAATCCTTGTTTAAGTATAGGATGACGATATTAATGTAAGCGATATTTTAGTGACGATATTTATTTCTGACGATATTTATGTTAACGATATTCCATCATGGAACCCCCTGCGGTGTGCCACTGCCAATGCCCACCACAATCGCTGTAGTGATTTACACTTTGTAAAATGGCGATTGGTGTGCTCCGCCACCAGAATCACGGCCATGGGCACCAATATCAAGCGGCCAAATCACGGTAGTGACCTCCTGGCCCCTGCGGTGGGCCACCGCCAATGCCCACCGCAATCACGGTAGGTATTTACACTTTGTAAAATGGCAGTTAGTGTGCTCCGCCACCAGAATCACAGCCATCTGCACCAATATCAAGCAGCCAAATCAAGGTAGCAACCGCCTGGCCCCTGCAGTGTGTTACCATCAATGCCCATGCCCTTACAGCCAATGGGAACTGCAATCATGGTAGCCAAATGCAATTTTGAAAATCGCGGTAGGCGTCCTCCGCTACAGTGGGGCCGGTCATTGGATGCAATTGTAAGATGCACGATCGCGGTAGCAACCGCCTGGCCCCTGCAGTGTATCACTGCCAATGCCCATGCCCTTACAGCCAATGGGAACCGCAATCGCGGTAGCCAAATGCAATTTTGAAAATCGTGTTAGGCGTGCTCTGCTAAGTGTTTCAGAGTGAAAGTAGGGGAGTGCCCAAATGAAGTAGATCTGCTGCAGTATCTGCCTGAGAGTGATGGTTTGTGTGATACACTGCCTAGCATGCTGACTTCAGGGGAAAGGGGTCTGTAGCCTTTTTTAAACATTTCCCTGGCTGCATATCAGGATGGGAGGGACATGCATTGTTTTTCAGCCATACAGTAACACTGCAAGTTTGGTAAATGAGAGTCAGGACATAAATTACCTGTGCTAATGGATATTTGGGTCCATGAGGTTCTTCACAGGCTCATCTGTGACATTACAAAGAGTTTCCATCCAGAGGGTACTGATGGAAGTGTGTTTGACTTTATATTGCCAACATGGTTATATCAGCATAATGCCCAATAGTGAAATGCCTGAGGGTGACACTCTTGTTGGAATATCACCAATGACACAGCAGATTGTTGTACTTTTGAGACATCCCCCTTCCATTTTCTTCCAAATGTGTACTGACTCACATGTGTAGGCACATTTTTCCCTCACATATTGTACATGCATGTGACAGTTCTGATAGCCCACATTAGACCGCATTGTGAGCCCCCCTGGCCTGCACAGTTACTGCCCAATTTGTCAGGGACCCATCCTTGAATGGACAGAGTGAGACATATGGGTTGTCTGCTACCCTATTCCTCAATGAGCTATCTTACGCCTGTGTATTGCACAAGACAGACCTTGTGATACGTGGTTTAATATTGTAAGATCATGTCCCTATATGTGACCTCCATGACACAGCTAGCCATTCACTGGCCAAGGACATTGAGGGGTGTGCAGTGTTGGACACAGTGAGTCAGCCCCAATACATCATTTCAAATGTAATGTATGTCTTGCTCCCTCACATACTGCATTGCAGATGTGGGCCATCTTCACCTTGCTTTCTGTGCTGGCATTCTGCATGTGTAGGACATGGCCAGGTACTGTGTCCATACTCATACCTGCATGCATCTAGGTATGATTATCTCATGCTGATGTACTATGTGTCATGCTGTATTGTCTCTGCTAAACATATCCGAATAGCTGTGCTGAGTGTGTTCATGCTCCTGTACTGAGACACAGTGGTACATAACCCAGTGTAACTGACATTTGCTCTCCTTGTCTCCCATGCCTGCAACTCAAAGTTCACCAGCGTAAGGCTGTATGGAGGGCCATTGCACGCAAGGTGCGGGCTCTGGGTGTCTCCAACCGACGGCACACACACTGTCACAAGAGGTGGGAGGAAATCTGCCGGCTGAGCAAAAATGTGGCAGAGATGATGGTGGGGCTGCTCCCTCAGACTGGCAGGTTGGCGCCCAGGAGCATGACACCACTAATGGCCCGCATCTTGGCTGTGACGCAGACCAGAGATGGATGAATGTTTGAGGGCCCATCAGCAGCAAGCTGGGGGGAGTATTCTGGGAAGGGTGGCTTTGTTTGTGAGTGACTGCATGTATTCCAACCCTGAGCCAGTGCTGCGCTCTTTGATGTTGCAAGTGTGATGCCATGCCTTGTAAGTAGCCTCCCTGTTGGGTGCAGCTATCATGCATTTTCGCTATATGTACTTTCTCATGTCAATAATGTAATGGCCCTTGACGTTGCATTCTGAGTTGTGGCCT
The DNA here is from genome assembly GCF_964204655.1 of Triturus cristatus. NCBI lineage: Eukaryota > Metazoa > Chordata > Amphibia > Caudata > Salamandridae > Triturus > Triturus cristatus. The sequence goes on along the minus strand of NC_140584.1, from coordinate 84,318,112 downwards.
TATGGCATCGGCTGCATTAGGGGAGTCAGGGACATCCCATGGCTGTGAATTGCAGTGTGCCTCATCTGAGTGTTCTATCGTCAATGTGTGCAGTGCCTGAGCTCGAAATTGTGAGAACGACACATCTGACACCAATGTACAACTGTAGTTGTGCAGCAAAGCATGATATGGTGGATAGCAGGAGCTCATGGCCATTGCTAAATGGCATTTTGGAGTCTGTATCTGTGTTGTCCCCTTATGTTGACTCCATATGTGACTGTGACAACATGTTGTGATGTGCATCTTTTTCACCCACAGGGACCTCGGTATGCTCACTGGGATCTGCATGTTAGGGTGCACGGAGGCATGGGCCAGCTATTTGGCTGTGTGGACATCACATGGGTCATTAATGCGAAGTGTGCATTTTACAATGCATCTTTTGAGTTTAGAATTAAGGTTGCACACTGTGACTGCACAGGGTGTGGTGCATTTTGGGGGTATCATCATCTTTTTGTGTGCTTTGCTTGCATATGATGTTTGTGTGTATGGCACTAAACTGAACCTACATCTCTGTCTCTTGCAGCATCTGCCGATGGCACAGAGGGATAGGGGACGGACACCAGTGGTGAGGCATCTTGCATGACTGCTACACATAAGCTCACTGACACTGATGTGACCAGCACCTCGGAGGGGACAGGAGTGTCCTTGAGGAATCACACCCAGAAACACCAACCGCAACTTCATCTGATGCCAGCGGTGACTCCTCAATGTTGGCAGGCACAGGGAGTGGGAAATTTGCCTCCTCTTCCACCACACATCGTTTAGTGCCCACCCTCCCGGCTACTTCCACTAGTGCTGCCCGTGCCTGCGGCCCTAGGAAGGGTAGAGTGTTCTTCCCCCAGGCACCGCTGCCCCTGCCCCTGTCTACCCTGCTGCCCTCAGTGTTGAGGCGGGGGACTTTTTGCGCCAGCTGTGTGTGGGTCAGACAACTCTCCTGAATACCTTCCAAGACCATGCCAAGAAGTTGGCACAGGTAGTTGCCTTCAAGGAGGGCATTCATTCAGACATGGGTGGGCTACACAGGACTGTCCAGTCTTTGTCCTGCACAGTGACGGCAGCCATTCAGCTGTCACAGGCTCAGGGTCCAGCTCCAGTCCCTTTGGCAACCCCCCAGCCAGTGTCTACATCTGACAAGAGTAACCACACACCACCACCCACAGGCTCCAGGTACATCACACGCAGCACACAACTGCAGCACCCCAAGCGTGCCAGAGCGCAGACACCATCCCCCCCAAAAAACTAAAGTGACATAGGAGTGCAAAGGCAAAAGCCCTTCAGGTGACAATCAGGGCCATCAAGCCAAGAAGCAGGCCTCAGACTCACATGCCTCAAAATCAGTCCAATCCAAGGACACTCCCTTCCCAAAAGCATCTCCCAAAGACAGGCAGACAGATGCCGTGCCTGCTGTGAAGCAGGTGCCTGCTAAGAATCCGCAGAAAAAGCCCGCAAAGGCAGATTCACCCACAACCTCAACTCCCACCCTCACTCCTGTGAAGCTGGGTAAGTAGGGGGTTCATCTGGTCAACAGGGGAGGGTGGGGAAAAGGCAAAGCTAGGTCAAGCGTACCGCCCGAACCAGCAGATCCCCAGAGGGAGGGCCACCACCTGCACCTGATGCACCTGTGGTGGAGAGTGAGTCTGTTGTGCCCGCCCCACTTCCCACTCCACCCAAGACAGTTATTCCCTATCGAATCCCCAAGAAGTGGAAAGGCACCCCTCCACATTCACCCTCCCACACTGTCTCTCAGGGCAGCATGTCTCTGCCTCCACATGCCACCACACCACCAGGTCTAAGCAGCCCTCTGGCTCCCAAAGCCACTGATGCCTCTACCTCAGGTGGTCCTCTCTCTCCCAGGTCCAGTCCTCCAACTGGCCCTGACAATCAGCCACCTCCCAGTCCAACTGACAGCCAAGTCTGAGGCTAAGTCCGCCTCCCACACCTATCTCTCCGACAGCGGTGCCTGGACTGCCCATTGTTATACCCCTGTCTCTGTTGCTTCCCATGGCAGTGAACGTTGTCACCCATTCACTGTACAGGTCCTCATGCACACATGTGCCTACTTTGAACTATGGACTGGCCACTGGCCTTGCTGTTTAACACTTTGGATTCCAATTCCCTGTGCAGTTTCTCAAGCACACATGTACTTTGTTCTACTTTGTACTAGCCACTGGCCTTGCTGTTTATCACTTAAGATGCCCATTCCCTGGGCAGTTTCTCAAGCACACATGTACTTTTTTCTACTTTGTACTGGCCACTGGCCTTGCTGTTTATCACTTAGGATGCCCATTCCCTGTGCAGTATCTCAAGCATATATGTACTTTGTTCTACTTTGTACTGGCCACTGGCCTTGCTGTTGGTTACTATGGATGCCCTTTCCCTGTGCAGGTTCTCATGCACACATGTGCCTACTTTGAACTATGGACTGGCCACTAGCCTTGTGTTGATTACTATGGATGCCCATTCCCTGTGCAGTTTCTCAAGCACACATGTGCCTACTTTGCACTTTGTACTGTCCACTGGCCTTGCTGTAGGTAACTATGGATGCCCATTCCCTGTGCAGGTTCTCATGCTCACATGTGCCTACTTTGAACTATGGACTGGCCACTGGCCTTGCTGTTTAACACTTTGGATGCCCATTCCCTGTGCAGTTTCTCAAGCACACATGTACTTTACTCTACTGAGACAGGCTCCTTGGTTGTTTGGTGTGTGTGGTGTAGGGTCTGGGTACACCTGTCTGGTTAAGTGTGCAGGGGGAACAGGAGGAGCCCACATCATGTCCCCATATGGCTGTGGGGGGTGTAGTGTTTGAAGGGCGGAGGTGGGGCCCTGTGAATCGTTGTGGACTGCCCATGCCTGGCGCTGGCCCTGCCTACTACATTGTTTTCAGGTTTTCCTGCGTCTGCACCGCTGCGATGACGTTACCGGGAGATTGCAGTGATTTCGCGGTTGATGGGTGACCCGGATGCGGAGGGGTGACTTTGTGACAGGTAGGACATGTATGGGTACACTTGGGGAAGTGTTCCTGTCCCCACCAGAGTGTCTGATGTGGACATGAACCGTATATCAGCACAGGAGTTGTGTGTTGTGGTTGTGTGCGGAGTGGTGTATTTGCTTACCTGCTGCATTGTCCGCGACAGTCCATTATTTACTGGTTGTGGATCAGGTAAAGCACCAGAAAGGCTTGTAAGGCTGGATCCATTGCAGTTCAGACTGGGTGGAGGGGACCGGGAGTCTGTTTTGGCGCTCCGCTGTCATGCTTCCGCCGTCTCTGGTTGGGTGGTGTTAGACCGGCACCATTGGCGTGGGTCTCCCTTCCATTTTTTGCTGTTGCCTCTGATATTTTTGCTGGTTTTAGATGCTTAGGGCACTGTGCCACTGCTATTCAGTGCCACAGTGCAAGTGCTCCCTATGTTAAATTGATGTATGGATTAGTGACTCCATGATTGGCTTATTTGGTTTACTCGTCAGACCCTAGAACAGTGCACTGCGTGTGCCCAGGGCTTGTAAATCAAATACTGCTGGTGGCCTTGCAGCACTGATTGTGCCACCCACCGGGGCAGCTTGTAAAGTGTGTCTCAGGCCTGCCATTGCAGAGCCTGTGTGCAGTCTGGTACTGCCTGTTGACATGGTAAATGCAGCCACTTGCCAGTCCCCAAACCTTCCCTTTTCTGCATATCCGACACGGGCAGGGTGCACTGTAGGTAAAAGGTAGGACATGCCCTGGTGTGTGTGGCATATCCTAATAGTGAATTACAGACATTTTTGTTTTTCACTATTGAAAGGCTACCAGTCCCCATAGGCCAGAATGGGCAGTTTGATTATAACACCGTGTAATCCTAACTGACCCAGGGAACATGGTAGAAATTCGAGTTTAGTATGCCTGAACTCAGAATGATAACATACATATTTTAGTTAAGTTGGTTTTTAACATTCTGTGTTTGAAAATACCACTTTTAGAAAGTAGGTATTTTCTTGCCTGACCATCCAAGCCTGCCTCTGCTAGGTTGTGTATTCCTTGTCTGGTTTGTGAGTGACAGGGGCTGGGGGGATTCCAGGAGACAGGGTGAGTCAGCACAGGGCTGAATAGACCCATCCGCATGTAGAGTGGTGGGAGGAGTAACACCCGGGCCTGAATAGGGCTGTGCCTGCCTTCCACAATGCTGGCTCTACCTCCTCTGAGGACCCTGGCCCACCCTGACAAAGAAGAGAAGGAGTCTTGTAGACAAAGTGCTCCAGGACTGAACAGAACTGGTTTGGCCTAGGTACAGATACTCTCTGCCATCAGAGACTAAGGATTTTGGTGTATAAAAAGTGGGACTCAGACCCCAGAACTTTAGATCCCTTCTGGAAATCAAGACGACTCTTTGCTGAGGAGAAGAACCAGGAAGCTGAAGGAGGAGACTACCACTGTGCTGTGTGTTTGGGGGTTGGCCTGCAGTGGTTGCTTCATTGCCAAAGATAGGAGAAGAGGACTGAGTGTGCTTTTCATCAACCTGAAGAAGAATCTCCAAGGGTTTGAACTTGGTATAACACACTTTATTCGATATAAAAATATCATAAAAGTACGGACACAATTAGTTCATCAGTAATCAATAAAAGTCCATCATTATACAACATATGACAGTATAAAAATAGGTTAAAAAGAAAATATACACAGACAAAAAGACCATAACATCGCATCCTGATTTAACAGGGGAAAGTACACATGTCACTCCAAAGGTCTAGCTCTTATTGGGCCTCAGCAATTTGGTGCGCGTCAACCAAGCAAACCTCAAAAATGTAGCTACCCCACAGACCATGGCAAGGGAAGAGGTATTGGATAAAATAGAGCGCAATGCCACCCTGAAATCCAAGAAACCCAAGTTTCTACAGATTGGGCTAAGCCATTTCCTCCTTGCCGCCCTGTAAACCGGACACGCAAAGAGAAAATGGGGGATGGATTCGTTGGGAGCACAACATCCGGGGCAATTGGCAGAAGTTGCACTCTGCTTTTTCCAGCCCGCCACCAGGGCATTGATCGGGAGGGTTCCAAATCTAAGCTTCATATAGAGTGATCTATCTCGGGGAGATTGTATGAAGTCTAGATACTGCTCTGTTTTAATATCAGGCTTGTGCTCCCTGAACCGATCAGTTAGAATCCCTCGATTGGGATTACGATCTTCCTCTCCCTTCACCCAATCCCAATATGCTTTTTTAATAATTTGCTTTGCGGGTGGAATCTGGCTGGCCCAAGCCTCCCCAAAACCAATTTCTATGGCCAGCTGTTTTAGATTACAGATCCATTTGATCTTGTTGCCTGTATCTAAGTTGATAATCTCATTCAAGGCGACAGCGTAGCTGGCCAGTTCAGGGGTGCGTCTCAAGCGGACCCAGAAGAGCAGCGGGCGCAACTTGACTATATCCTTGATAGAGCGTTTACCCAGATCACCACGAAGCGGTATCAAGGGGGTAGAAGATGGTAGGGAAACTAGACCTCTATAGAAACGATTCTCGGATCTCTCCAGGTCACTGATACACTCAAACCCCCATAACTCCGCCCCGTATAGTGCTGAGGGCAAGGCCTTCCCTTCGTAGACCACTAAGGCTGGAACAACTGGTCTACTAAGGGAAAGTCGCTGCTCTCTTAGGATAGCCCCCGCCACCCTCTTATGGTTAAGCAGCATTTTCGCTAGGTGGCTGTTCCATTTCATCTTATTGTTAATCCTAATACCCAAATAGTCAAAGGAGTCTACAATATCTAGTGGCATACCATTGAGTGTGATCCCATTCTTAAAGCGTTTGGATGGGGATAGTGTCATAAGTTTTGTTTTAGTGGTATTTATCACTAAACCCCGTACGTCACAGAACTTACTGAACTTATCAAGCAATTTTTGCAGACCATTTGGACTTTTAGACATCAGCGAAGAGGAGGGTAGGAGATTTCTCCACTGCCAGGGTTGGGGCATCAGATGGGTCCTCTCTCAAATGGTCAACCACCCCATTTATAAAGAGAGAGAACAAAGTTGGAGCCAGCACACAACCCTAGCGTACTCCCCTGTTCACTGCCACCCTTTCTGTCAGCTGGCCCTGGTTGCCCCACCTGATTTTAGCGTAGTTCCCCTCATGGAGGCGCTTGATGATGTCAAGGATCGAAGATGGAAAACCCAGGTCAGACAACACCTGCCAAAGCTTGGCACGAGGTATCAGATTAAACGCAGTCTTAAGATCGATAAAAGCCAAATATAGGCTACCTTTCCCAAGAACCACGACTTTCCAATAGATCATATAGAAGCGAAAGACCTGATCCATCGTACCCACCCTCTGTCTAAAACCCGCCTGGAAATGCGAGAGCACATTGCCTTCGTCCATCCATGACCTTATCCTCATAAGGAGGACCCTGCCAACCATCTTCTGTATAACATCAATTAAACTGATTGGCCTGCAGTTGGCCGGATCCTCTCTGTTCCCCTTCTTGAATATAGCTACCACTTCAGCACCCTTCCAAGAATCGGGGACAGGGTGACCTCTAGCAACCAGGTTCAATAAGAGCAAGATGAAATCAGCCCATAGCTTTGGTTCCAGCAGGAGGAGATCACCAGAAATGCCGTCAGGTCCCGCCACCTTTCCTGCAGCTAACCCAGAAATAGCGAGGAAAACCTCATTGATCGAAAAAGGGTCGAATGAACTAACAGCCTCAGGCATAGTATCTAGCAAGGGGACCTCCAGAACTGGAGGGAGCTTCTCACAGCTAATAGATAAGGGGCTATCACTGTCACTGTACAACCCAAGAAAATGTGAATGCCATTACTGTTCTGTAATATGATTGGGTATTGGATCGGCATCCTTGCGACTGCCTCGATCAATGAGGTCCCAAAACAATGTGGCATCTTTCAGAAGGGAGGCCGATTTAAGATCCTGCCAATGCGCTTCTTCCCAATTACGCTTGGCTTGCTCGATTGTCCTGGCATACTCTTTCCTAGCAGATCTATCAGAAGCGGTATTATTACTTTGAAAGGCCACGGATAGCATGCGCCTCTTTTCCCTGCATGCACTTGTATACCACAAATTGGAGGGCCTAGAGGTTTTTTTGTGCATGCAATGCCCCGTTGCGGTGAAAAACATTCCCATCTTTTCAATAAATTCTTGATAGAAATTTGGAAGGGAAGAGTTCTGAACTCCCTCAGGTGTCACCCTGGACTGATAAAGCTCAGAGGATTTTTGTTTTATCAGGTCTCTTATATTGCACAATTTATCCTCCTCCTGTGAGATCTTATGCCACTTAAGGCGTTGATTACAGTTAGAGGGCACCACTTCTTTGGTTGACAGTCTCACTACGTTATCGGACCTAGAAGTAGTCCAGTTGTTGCTTAAGAGCATACATAATGAATTGTGATCACTGTCCAAGGACGGTATGATTTCCATGTCTAATAAATTGTGCTAGAGTCGCATATCCAGAAGGATATAATCAATCCTAGATGGGCAGCTAGGCCTATTGTATGTGTTGGCCCCACCCAAATCAGAGCGTGTCCTGCCATTTACAGCTCTCAAGTTATATTCCAATGTTAGGGCATTCATTTGTATGGCCCTTTGGGTCCATTTCTTGATTGGGGCCAAACTGAGGGGAGGAATCGCAAATTTAATATCCTGGTCACCACTACCCAAAACGTCCTCAACACAGAGGGGTTCGTAGGTACAGTTGAAATCCCCGGCCACAATGGATGCTGAATTAGGATTAATGTTGGACAACTCGCTCTCTAATACTGATATAGTTGAGGAGGATTGTGCTCCAACAGACCCTCTAGCGTATACATTAAATATTTCCAGATTGAAACCGATTTTGAGGCCTTTCACCGTCAGATGTAAAATATCATCTGAGGGAGATTGATGCATGGTAATTGACCAGTTTATAGAAATATTGAGCCAAATGTGGAGCCCCCCTGCCGGTCGACCTTTCCCTGATTTGGTAGCTGGGATAACATAGGTGGTAAATCCAGGTTTATATATTGGCACAAAACTCCAAGTCTCCTGAAACAAGCAGATATCTTGTTTATCTATAAAATTGTTCCACTCTGGGATCGACAGTTTTTTTTTCAGTCCCGCTATGTTCCAGGACAGAAAGCGAATTGGCCCAGGGCTGCTACCCACAGATCGGATACCACTATTCCTTGTATGCCTATTACAATCAGCCAATGGGCTCCTTAGCCCCAATCTCCCTGTATCCCTGTTACATCGACAGATAACTACCTCATCTTTTTCTTCCCCTATTGATTTAATGCAAAATGCTGGTGGCAAGGTTGTATTCAGTCAATCGACTGAACTCAGACCAGACTCTATTCCTTCCCCAACAGGTGTCCATAGTGGGGAATTACGGAACTGAATTGCCGAATACTCAGGAGGGGAAGTACGAAATTCGAGTGCAACCAAATTCTCAGCAATTTCAGCATTGAAAAACTGTAGCTCAATGCAATCTGTCTGAGAATCGTCTTTTTTAATCCTCCTTACTTTTGCCACATCCTCCCGTATTACTGACCTACATCCCCCCACGTATCTTATCCAGTGGATTATTTTATTGTGGAGGGATTCGTGGCTTTCAAATCTATGGGGACTCACAACTTTTGGGACCTTGGTCATATAGATTGTAGACATGTGATTCCTTGAAAGTATATTGCCTCTTATGGGGCCTAAACACGCCTGGTCGGGCTGTCCCTCCCTGGTCATAACGGTGCTACCAGTTTTGGCTCTTGTAGGGTGCCAATCCAATGCCCTACCCATATTACCCTTGTCGTGGTTCAGGTCAGAGTGTATATTGGTTTTTCTATGGGGAATAGAACTAGTAGTGGGAAGCTGTGCTTGAGACACATGGTCATACGCTGGCCCAAGCCTATCCTCCTTCATGCTCCCATCCATCAACTCTCTACCTGTACTAGTACAAGTTGGTGGAAGGGAGGTTGTGGATAGGGCAAGAGGCCTGTGTCCCAACACATCAACCTTTTCTCTTAACAGTGCCAATTCCCTTTCAAGTAGTTCCACTCTCTGCCGAAGAGCATCATTTTGGGAGCCACGCAAACTGCATTTTACTGGGCTATCAGAGGGCTCAATCTCGCCTACTTTACTCAGAGATAAAGGTAAGCTGCTCTCGTAGTTAGATTCTAATACTGCATACCTGAACTTGTGCTTGCCTCCTGCCTGAAGTCTCAGGGATACAAAACTTCACTAACCAGCTCCCCCCGAATACCCTTGCTGGGACTTGAAGTGTCTGCTATTGTGCTGGGCCTTCTGAGAGACTGCGTGTCGCTGGGAGCTGGAAGCGCGACTCAACAACGAGAAGCGTGTAGCCGACGCAGCAGTTGCCGTAGCATTGCCAAGGAAACGTGCCTCCGCTGCCGCTGTTGCCATCGCCGAAGCACGGCGCATCACCGGAGAAGCGTGCCACCGCCGCAGAGGTCACCGTGGCATCACCGGAGAAGCGCGCTGCAGGGCCTGTCGCGGCTCCAAAAATCATCGAGTCACCGCACGGCGATCGGGCGTGTCCGCATTGCATCAATGTTGTCGCATTGTAAGAAAGCGCCATTTTGTCGCATCGCACCGGAGAAGAGCATCGAGGAGCCATCTTGTCCAATCAGAGCAGTAAGAAACCAATGCGTCACCTCCCCACACAGTAAGGATGCGAGCAGCAACTTCCCTGAGCAGCAGTAAGGAACCGACGCATCCACTCCCCTGAGCGTAAGGAACCGACGCATCACCTTCGCTGCGACCCTTTTGTTTGCATTGCATTACGCATCCAAGGTACTTTGAGAGTAAAGTGTTGCATTTACAACTTGAGAGACTGAGCTATTTTCTACTATTTTAGAGTCTATTTTTGAGTACAGTACTGTGGATTTTTGTCGTTTGGTCTTGTGTTTAGTCTATGTAAAAAAACTTATTTTTATAATACAACCTGTGTGGTGTCCATCTGTAGTGTTGTCACTGTATTACTGTATGTGTTAACAAATGCTTTACACACTGCCTCCGAGATAAGCCTGCCTGCTCATGCCAAGCTACCAAGAGGGTGAGCAGGAGTTATTTTAGGAGTGCAGCCCCTTCCCCTGACAGACGCAAGGGTCCCTATTTGGTCAAAGGTACCTACCTCTGCCAACTAGAGACCCCCAAATCTAACAGATGGTTTCTCCGCTGCGGTGTGATGGGCTGTTTGGGGCATCCTGATTTGTACAGCGGACAGGATGTCATTCCGCACGGCAGTGGGTCTTTTTTGGCTCCCACCGCCGCGGTGGTGGGCGCATTTTTCTGGCGGTTCACATCACACCGCAGGGGACAGGAAATAGGCTATGGTTGCCCACTGTAATATGGCGGCCGTTAGGACTGCTGCTGGAGGGTGGAAAATGACATTTTCCGCCAGCACCGCAGAGGTGCCTCCGCCTGCCATCCTAATGAGCCCCTTAGTTCTGAAACCACATGCATCATCGCATCGTGAACTAAGGGACCTGTCCTTGGTAAACATTACAGCAGCTCCAGTTCTGAAAGGAATGGTTTGGGACAGGTTATCGTATGTTGTGTATGGTGCTACTTCACATTTACAAATACCATATTTGTTTAAGATTTCATTAAATGATATAATCACCTCCAGTATCTTCTCTGATGATTGGGACATTGAAAACTGTGCATAATTTGCTTTCAGGTCTAGAGCATTCAGCTGCTTATTCTAATGATGAATTGTATGATGGTACATTTAATTTTGACAACATGTTTTGTTTTCAATACTATGGTCACCATTTTTTACAAAAAGCTAGTATCCCGCGTGCTGTTTACAATTACTCAATGGGAACATGCCCAACACAGCCAAAAGGTAGTTCAAAAACATTGCACAAACGTTTGCTTATTTTTCTGGTTTCAACACATTAGACCCAGCCTCTAATTATTATAGGCTTGCACCACCTGGAAAGAAAAATATGCTTAAAAACACCAAGCTGATATATTCTGCTTCCTTTATTTCCCATCTGTCTATACAGGGTTTCGACTTTTGGAAAGACACCATAGACACAAAATATGTCAGGGGGACACAAGTTTGGCAGGTCCAGGGAACTGAGGCTTTATTTAGAGCATGCCTCATACCATATCAAATCTATTTTCCTGCATAAAGCAGTGCAACTGACTTCCTGTCTTGGAAAAGTCAAGATGAATGATTGGAACACACCTCACATTCCCACACTCTCAAGATTTGAGAACTGGCACCACATAACACACTTCAGTGAGGATACACTAGATACCATGATACAAAACCATTCTTATAATTCATCAGACCCGAATTGGAAGGGATGGTTGGTTTGGCCTGTGCACACAAATGGTGTCAATCTAGATTCCTGGGCAACACCAAAGGTTTTAGGATCAATCGGCCTGATCAGCGGTATGAACAGTCAGAACACTCGGGTGGTGACATCATATAGTGTTGGGAAGTTGTGCCTTGATTAGCTAAAAACCTCAACACTCTCTCAGGTGAAGAGACACTTGTCCCGTCTTTCTGATGAAATGTACTACAGGGATTTAAACAACAATAAGCTGAATGATGCATCTGTCAAGATTCAAGACAGGTACATCAAGAGGATCAACATGTTTCGGCCATCAGTGACCTATGGTAGTGTCTTGGCCTTCGTCAGGATCCAAAGGATTATAACAGCTACTGCAATAAGTGTAAAGATAAAAAAAAGGGGGACAATAAATGATGTATACTGAACCAGAAATTAGTATGTTCAGTAGGGTCCACCGCTACAACCTGCAATGGAAAGAAAAGAAACAAATACAACTGGTGTCAATATTAGAGGAGTGTCACATACCAAATACAATCAGCTTGAACATAAATATTGTCAAATCCCAAATCTATTACAACTGTGTTTGAGGCAATAGCAGAGCGGCACTTAACAAATGTGGTCTCACTTTCCTCAAGAAATCTTTGAACACATTTTTAAGCATGATCTCCCTACATGTATGACAGTCTGTTAAGAAAGTAAGGTTGTTCAATGTCACAGCCTATCACTTTTCTAAAATCAGACACTATTCTGTGATGGTATCCCAGAGACCAAGCGGTGAATCTGTACCTGAACTCTGACAACACTATTAGGCTATACAAATGGTAGAATGTGTGTGTACAAATCTTCAAAGCTTAACACAAAAATATAAATGTAACCCTTCTATCACTTATTTTTCCATCCTTCCCTTTCAATTAAGTTCTCAGTCATATCTTATGACTTAGAGACCAATTTAGCTATTGGTGGAGAGAGAACTTCAGCTCAATGGCAGCTTATTTCCCTCCCCGCCAAAACTATCGTCTTCACACCCAATTGAAATGTGGGTGGACCATAGTTGGATGACGAGGGAGACTACTCCATATCTGCTGTGGTCGAACTTCTATGACAGCCCAAATGAGTAAGGACCATCGGAAGTTTGACTATCTGTCTGCCCACCCAATTTCGAGAGTTGGACATACAGCCATTTCTCAATGCCTGGCACCATCAGCAATAACCTTGCGGTTAGAGGCACTAAAAGGTGCTAAATGACCCCCTCGCCATGGGAGGAAATGACCTGGGAGAGGGGGCATTCTTTCTTTTAATTTTCAAAATGAAAATCGGGCTTTGGGATTTTCTTTTTGTAAATAAGAAAACCTTTGCAAGCTTCCCATACAGCTCTCTCATGTTAATGGAGCTGTACAGCAAAATTACAATGCATTGACAGAAGCCGCCACAAGGGCAGTTTCAACCAATGCTAGAAATGTCAGTTGGGCCGGCAGGCATTTCTAAATTTGGCCTTCGGCACACCTGTCAAGGTAACTGAGTAATTTACTCCGTTGCACTGTTGGAGGACAGGCTAGTCGGCAATAAATAAATAAGGTCCTTAGCCTACCTGGAAGAGAAAGGCTGCAAAATCAAATTATATGCAAATCTCAAAACTGAAGGCTGGATAGAGCAGAGCTAGAAAAATATTCCATGCTCATATAGTAAAATTAGTGTTTACCCACACAAAGCTTATACAAAATGTTGGATCAGAAAAGTCCTCTTCATGGTAATGGACGCCCACCCATCCCCTGAGTGCCCAACTATACTGAGGTGTGGCTCTTTAATGCGAATTTTTGTTGTTATAGGCAAACACGAATCAGGTGTGTGTGCCATGACATTGGCCTGTTTCATGGATTGCTGTCTTGTTGGACCGTGAGAGGTGCCCGAAGTACTACCCTCATAGTGGTGGAGGTCAACCACCGTCATCAGGAGTGAAGAAGCACTAGCGCAGTCATGGCAGCATACCGTGTAGTGATCAGTAGGAATGAACAGGTCATTTTTAACCTCTGTCACTGGAGTGAGACATACAGGCTCACTCCCCTTTTAAAGTTCAGCTGCTGTGTGCTTAACTTGCCCTTTGGCCTCCATCGGTTGGATTGAAGTGCTGCGGAGCGCAGAAGTTGGGACTCTCTGCTGGCTGTATGTGTGCCTCAAAAGAGGTACAATAAAGGGAAAGAGCAGTGCTGTGCACTGCCTGCATAATGAGTACATGTTCTGGGTGTATGTACCTGCGAGGAGTACAGTACATGAAGAGTGTAGCGTTGTGCAGCACGCACATGGATATGTATGTGCTGGACATATGTTTGCCTGCAAGTGGCACAATAAAGAAATGCTATAGCGCCGTGCAGTGCACACAGAGTGAATGTGTGTGCTTAGTGTCTGTATGAATGTGGTGCACAATTCGTGGAGGTAACTGCTGGACAGTGTTTGTGCTGTATAGCTGTACTGAGTGCAAGTGTGCCTGTAATGCTACATTACATAGAGAACTCTGGGTTCCATTTTGGGAGAGCCAGGCCTGCAGGGTGGAGACATGAGGAGGTAGATTGGTGTATTTCTGCTTTCTTGTAAGTTGGGTGGGACACACTGGAGGGAGGGAGACAGGCTACCCACTACACATCAAATGGTAATCTTTGATTCAGTAAGAGATCACCATGAAGGGGGCTGGACACATCTCAGGTAGGAGATGGGGTTGATAAGGGAATCATAGAGAGTAGGGCTTAGAGCCAGGGTGTTGGGATGGAAAAGTTCCCTGTAGGGTAAGAGATGTGTACCCCTACCCAGAGTGCCCAAATGTACTGTTTTCTGGATCCCTAATGCTGAATTGTTGTCATAGACAAACATGGATCTTGTGTGTGAGTCATGACATAGGCCTGTCTCACGGATTGCGGTTTTGTTGAACCGGTAGAAGTGCCCAAAGTGCTACCCTCATAGTGGTGGAAGGCTACTGCCTTCATCAGGGGTTAAGAAGCACAAGTGCAGTGGTGACAGCATACCGTGTGATCATCAGTAGTAGTACATAGCACCTTTTTACACAGTGTCACTGGAGTGAGGCTGATGGAGCAGGTAACGCAAAATTTTGTACACCTCCTCTATTCTACATGAAATTAGTAATTATATAATCTATTAACTATAATATTATTAAACAAGTTTGCATGTATATTAAGAAACATTATTAATATTTGAATTATACGTGGGATTTGCATTTTGCATGGCTAAATTATCTTTATAACTAAAATCTATACGCATATTAACAATAGTATATGTGGTAATAGAATACTGCATGATATATGTTGCTTTTGTGATGTTGCCCCACGAGGAGGACCGAAAAGGTGAATATAATGGCTTTAAATGTTGTTATATGCTAGATAAATACAAGCACATAGAGGGATTAGTAAGGGGTTAACATTAGATTCATTATTTCTATGTATTAATTACTCTTTTATGTTTGTTTCGCTTAAGTTGGCATTTGGGCCTAAATCAAAGATGGCCGCTGTCACCACACGGCGAAGTGGCCACTGTCTCATGAGGCGCAGAGTGAGCTACACATGCGCGAGAAATCTCCTAAAATCTCGTCGCAACCGTTGTTCACCATGTACCCAGACAAGGCTTGAAAACGGGAGGCCTGCCAAGACAGGAGAACATTCAACCTTACAATAAACCGGAACAAGCCGACTCATGGACTAACCAGTGACCTCACCCCTCGAACTGTACTGAGAACCTTAAAATGTAATCGAACGATCTCAACCAGCCAATCACGACTGTTCTAAAACTGTAAAATTTATCTTCTTTACTTCATTGTATTATAAAAAGAGTAGTAGAATAGAGAGGGTGGTTGCGCGTTCTCCTGAATCCTTGAGGGTCCGGATGCTGTCTGATCATCTGATGACTGCAAACTTTTTCTAAATCCACCTTCAATGATAGATGCTTGCACGTCTCTGGTCCTTTGCCGATCTTTGGGACTGTAACGTGCTGAGCAAAGAACTTTGAGCTTTGGCCTGCTTTCGGACGATTTACAACAAAATTTTGATTAAGCAGAGCCAATGAATTAGAGCACCCCAAATAGCCAGATTAGGTAAATGTGATGTTCTGCGATTTACTTAAAATTTGATATACATTTTCTAAACTTGGACGAGAAAAATGCAAAATTAAATTCATTATAAAATTTTAGATAAACAATTATTGATCAACGAGAAATCATGAGCTGTGGGTTTTTCATTTAGAAAAAATATTCTGAAGTCTTAAATGTGTTTTAGCTGGTTCTAAATCACCATCAACCAATCCAACTAATTGGTCCATTGACCAAGTGGAAGGAGTGCCTTGATGTTTTAGTATTAAGGATCTGTAGACGAAGGGCGTTAATGTATATTTTGTGAATAACTTTTCCCTTCCTAAAGGTTATAAGGTGTTCCCCTCACATGTCCAGCGCTTGAATTACTCATCCCTCCTGTGTGTGCAGACCAGTGAAGAGGAAATGTGTGAGTGTTGGTGTTATGGGCCCCACCAATGACTGCATGTGTGAATGAGTTAGTGTGACGTTGGGTCTGTGACGCAGGGAGGATATTGGTACAGGTTGTTCCCCATTTCCCGATTTTGCGCTGGATCAAGGCCTAATCATCTTTTTAAAGCTCAGCTGCTGTGTGCTTAACTCACTCTTGGCCTACATCAGGTGGATGTGGAGTACTGCATAAAACAGAACTAGTGACTCTGCATTGGTTGCATTGATGTCTTGGCAGGGTACAGTACAACGATGGAGAAGTACAGTGCAGTACATGTGTGGTTAGTACTTTTACTGGGTGTATGTTTACCAGGAAGGAATAAATTACATAAAAGATGTAGTGCTGTGCGTTCGCAAGCACCGTATGTGTTGGATGTATGTGTGCTGGGTGAAGAGTTGTGCAGCGCACATAGTGAGTGTGTGTGCTGGTAGTGTGTGTGTTTTGAAATAACACACTATTTAAAGATAGAAAAGTGTGAGTACTAAACAGTGTGTGCAGTCTGAGTGTGTGTGCTGGATGCATGGGTACCTATGAGGGTACAATGCATAGTGTTATTAGTGCTGAACAGAAAGTGTGCTACGAATGTACTTAGTGAGGGTGCCAGCAATGGTACATTGTATAGAGGACCCTGGATTCCATTTTGGGAAGCCCAGGCCTGTCTGGTGAAGACATGAGGAGGAGAGGAATCCTCTCTGACAGATTTGTGGATTGCTGCATTCCTGTGAGCTGGCTGAGGTCACACTGTAGGGAAGGATGAGACTCCCTTTACATCTCAAATGACTGCTCTTTGATTCAGTGATAGATCACAAGGATGGGACCTGGACAGAGAAGGGAGATGGGCTGCTAAGATAATTAAAAAGAGTATAACTGGGGGTCTGTGATTAATCCTTTGATTCACATATCAATGTAGCTGATATCCAGCTTTAAAATCTGGTCACTCCCATGAATTATGTTGTGGACAATCAGCTCCGGGATGTGACTGCTGTGACAGACAGCTTTCATGAAGGAAGATGAAAAGGAAAGTGTCCACTTCAAAAGAAGCAGAACCCCAGCATTAAACTTCACAGACCCAAACCCTAAATTACATTTGGTGTCTGGAAAAGGACTGTAAGAATGGGAGGTTGAGTCCCCAAACAAAAATGTGTCATGTGATAGCAGCCGGACAGGGTGTGTGAGAATGAGAAGCTCTGTAAGACTTCCGCCTGTGACCAGGATTGGAGGTAAAAGACTGCTAGTCTCCCTGCTGAGTGAGGGGAGATCACCAAGGACACCAAGATCACCTGCCCTGGAGCCTGGAGCGCCATCGCCTGCCTGCTTACGAAGACCATTGTGTCCTGTGAGGTGGAGGAGAGCGTTCGAGGAAGAGAGGTCTAGTGGGGAGCCCAGCACAAGAATTCCATGATGAGCTGTGGCACTGTGCACCAATCGGTCTGATGTGTATCGGCTCAGCGGCCCTTGTATGCCAGGAGAGGGCCGTGTTGTTCCAAGCTATTCCGGAAGCTCTGGGTGGAAAGCTCCACGCCACACTGCTGTGGCACCCTGTATGCCAGAGGGTCACCAGTGAACTGAGTTTGGGCAAGGTGCGCAAGACCTGTGACTGCCAAGATTGCAATCCTGTGTGCCAGGAAGGGCTACCGTAGTGAGGGTGATCATCCAAGAAGAGCCTGTGCCCTGATTGTGAGTCCCCCGTAACCCCATAAGCCGGGAGGGGCTGCCGGTACCACTTTGGCTTAGTGTTTGAGTCATCGCCCCGGACTGAAGGAGAACTGCTATGAGAAGCAGGTCGAGAATGCACGGCATGACCTGCTCTTGACAAAGTCCCAGAGGTTTGCTGAGACGCGGCCGAGTGCATCACACCCTCATTGGAGCTCCGGTCGGGAGCCGGAGTATCACACCAGCACCCCCGCTCATCTGCTAGGGGGAAGAGCTACTCAGCTTCTGTGTCCGCTGAGCAGGAGCCACTCCAGTCACTGGAAGCCAACCGGCAGCACTGCTCAACAGGAAGAGCTTGCTTCGCTGTACAGATATGCACCGGTCAGCACATGAGATGAGGGTCCTCGCTGCACTGTTGAACACTGCCAAACCGCAGGAGCGGGTAAGACTGAAACTGGCACTATGGGGCCCTGGAGCACTTGCTGCTAATGGTGCTGCTGCACCATAGACAATTTTGACTACGTTCTAAATGGTCAGAAGGGAGAACCGTTGAGTGCAGCCTAATAGTTTGCATTCCCTGATGCACCCACCAGTAAATGCGGAATAACCTGAACACGTTACACAAAGAACGGTGGAACAGGGATTCCCCTGACAACTACTAGAGCTCCTGACTTCAAGGGGGATTGTGTTATTGCATTTGAATGGCGCATCTCATGTGTAGGATTAGAAATGAAATACTACTTTTTCTTAGTAAAGCAAGTATTTGGATGGACATTGATTTTTTGTTCTCACTGTTTGCATTTTGAGTTATGAACCATATTCACTGACCTGTATCTAAATCCCTGAGGGAGGCTTCACTGCTTGACCACAGCTACCACTGAGAGTCATGTGCAGAAGGGGTACTTGGCCCAGCTGGGTGGGATCCATAGTAAAACGGGACCTGGGACATCAGGAGTAAAAGGCTCAACCACCAAGGTTGGGCCCAGTAGCCCCTTTCTGCTCTGTGGCACTTTGAAAGGGGTTCTGACAATTGGTGGCAAGTGGTAAGGTGCTTTATGTTTACAAGTCAAAGATTACAGGTGGCATTGTCCATTTCCTATTTGCATCAGTACTGCAATAAGCCCAGTTTTTTTTCTTGTACAAACAAAGGTGACACATATCCAATAGAGCACACAAGTTTGGAAATTGACCTCAGTACCATGTCCACAATGTCCATAGATCAGATGAAGGATTTATTTAGGAAAGGAGGGTGGCGTATTCCCAGGAAAAGGGACAGACAGGTCCTTGGTAATTTCATTAGGGATCAGTTTGAGATACTGGGTGACGATGAGGAAGCTGCATCTTACTCTGGGGAGTAAACCATGGTAGATCGCTATTGACCCAGACTTTAGGATCCCCTTAGCACAGGTATATCCAAGACACATGCCGAGTGTGTCCCATAATGTAATTTCTGGAGTTTCACCAAGACACTCACCATCTTTCGTTTCTAGAACACCTCAGGTGTGTACACCACCTCGAATTTCTATGGTATCACTGTCCCCAATACCAGAAATGAACCACTTGGGTGGGTTGAATCTAGCAGAGACCCTAAGCTTGAAGTTGGCACTTCAGAAAGCTAAGGCTATTAGAGCCAGAGAGTTCAAGAGGAAGAAGTTAAGAATAGCTGATCTGGATCAAGAGGAGAGGAAGAGGGAGAAATAGCAGGAATGGGCCAGGAAAGACAAATTGTGAAAGGAGAGTGGGAGGAGAAACAGAAGGAAAAGGAAAGAGAGCGAAACATAGGTTAGCAGCATTGACAACTCCATCTGGTGTAAGTGACTCTAATTCCACTTGGGGCCAGGTTGTGGCAAAGGTTCCAAAAGATCTAGTGCATGTATATGTGAATATGTGGAAGACCAGGATATTTTGGAATGGTTCGGGAGCTTTGAGGTTGCTTGTAAAAGTGCAGGCCTTAAATGAGGTGTCTAGTGCAGCTGCCATAATGAGGAGATTGCCATTAGAAGGGACAGATGTCACTGGGAGGATGTCTGTGGCAGACCAGATGGCCTATGAGCGACTAAAGGAAGCTTTCATTCGGGGGTTTGGGCTGAAACCAGCTCAATACCTACAGAGATTCCGAGACTGCAAGAGAGCAGATGGTGTTTCATTTGAGACTTGGATTCATGGTATATTTAATGATTGGAATGAGGAGGTAAGAGGGAAGGAGGCCAAGGATTTCCAGCAAGTTACACTTGGGTGAAGGTGTTCAAAAAGGGCCGGTTGCACTTAACCTAGTGGCCATGGACATTTGGAAGCAGGAACCAGATGCTCTGAAGCACATCGATCCTGATACAATGTGATTTATGTAGGAAGTTAGTATCAATGGGATGAAAGTGCCTGCCCTTTTGTATACCAAAGGCCTTCCACACTATGGTTGAGAGGAAGAACCTTAAGCTTGAGGAGATACTCCGTGTAGCATGGATAAAGGATTGGTTGCCAGTGGAGAGGGCGTAGAGTATCCGCTTGCCAGGGGTTGAGATTAAGTTCAATGGCAAGGTGGCTATGATTGAAGTCGGAGTAAGGAAAATTAAAGGAGCTGGATGTCTCTTGGGCAATGATGTGACTGACCCTGGCTTGGTGCCAGGATCAGAAGCCTTTATGACTGGGACAAAGTCAGCTGTGTTGACAAGAGCACAGGCTGCCCGGCAGTCTTAGTGTTGTGTATCGATTTAGATACCGTATATAGGTTTCCCGATTTATGCCCTTATATAGTCACAATTCGCATTGCCCATATTTAGGCATAGAAAATCTACCCTTATTTAGGCATTATCCATGCTAACCAAATACTGGCATGGCCACCTACATCCGTTCATCTACGTCACAACGAGTTCTTGGAAAACAAGACTCTTAAGCCTTTAGGACTTCCCCTTGTTTGGATATTGATTTCTCCAAGAACTCATTTATTATGCATGAACATCAATTCCTTAGGGGTTCATTCATGAAGTTCCTATGCCCGACTTTTACGTCAATACTGGCATTCCTAAACAACTTCAAGGTATTAATATACCTTCACTTACTATGGCACACCAAGGTTCAGCTATCTACTTGCACGACGTGGCTCGCCACGGCAAGTTTGGAAGGAAGTCAAGTCCCCGCCTGACGCACTGACCAGACGCTGTCATCCTCCTCGCAAAGAATCCAGCTCCAGTGTTTCTGACTCCCCTTGCGGGGTGTTAGAGATTGAGACTCGGAAAGAAATTCCAACCTCACTCATTCTAAGGTATGGAGCAGACTAGAACCTAGAGGGACTTTTGGCAAATCTTGGCAACTATAGCTTAAACTAGACTATAGACAAACAGCACCTACTTCTTACCTAGTACTACACTTAGGTTAGGTACATGGGGGTAGAACTAGCTAGAAGCATCAGATGAGTATTAACATTTTAGCCTGTGTTATTTATGTATGTATTTTTATGAATATCTGTCATAGCTATATATCATGCTATTGCAGTATTATTTTATCTTCCTGCTAATGCTGTACATATTTTACTTCTCATTCTGTCTTACGATTGTAGCAGTTCATATCTCTTGCACGAGAAATAAGACTGTTCAATAAACCGTTTTTATTGAAACGCCCGTCTATCTATTTATGTGTAACTCTGTAGAAACGAAGCATGCACGATTTACTGAGTGAAACTGTTATCTATTGTTTCCACGATTCTGAGATTGTTCAGATTCTAAGGGAAACAAAGCTGTCATATTTATGCAGTTGTCAGAAACTAATTCCTTCTTGTTTATTCGAGAAGTTTTTAGTGATCTCTGAGTTAGCTGGCACACACAAGTAATTAAGTTTAATGTACTCGATAGAGACATACTGACTTCAGTCCTATGTCAAAACTATAGTGTATATTATTATAATGCGCAGGGCCTATCAGGAACATAGGAACTACATTACATGGCGCCCCATTGGTTTGGTAAGGCACTAATTTAATGCTAGATACTGAAGTAACTCAGTCGTGCTTTTCTCAAGGACCCCTACTCATAATACTCCATAAGACGTCTGGAGTGGGTAGGGATAATATCCGCCATAGCTGAGTAGGACGAAAATCCTATGTATTAGCTGTTTGGTTTGTTCAACGTTGAAGGATACAGTGTTCCACAATATTGTGCACCTTTTCTTTGTTCCCTTAAAACTTGCTCTGCAATTTACATCAAACAATGTCCCAAAACGAGGATAATAACACCGGAACCGGTGGAGCTGTACCCGACGATGTCGCAGCAGCTTTTGATTTTACATGTTTTGATGAAACCGATGAAAATGTGAAAATCATCGCTCCAAATTTAAGGAGAGCCATCACTCTAAAACCTATAAAACATGGCCTAACACCAAGAGGTGGTGGAGCAGTTTTTGTGATAGAGGCACATGAATCTCACCAGACAGATGTATTCTATTCATGGATAGTATTCCCAGAATCAAATCAAGTAACTAAAATGTTTCACTTCTACAAAGAAGATGAACCACCTGAGGAATATATTCCTTTTGAGGATATTGAAATTCCACTCACATACCAGGAGCATGATCTCTGGTTTAAAGGTGCCCTAAAACATTACAATCACATTACCAGGCTCGGTCCACTAGGTAGACCAGTAGCAACATGGCCGATTTTAGCCGGCTACACACCTCATACGGACATTGAAGCAATGTCAGACGTAGAATTACTTAATCAGATACAAAATTTTATAGAATTACACAGTTAAACCACAACTGTCTGAAAGTCCTGAAAATGCCTTTACTAAAAACAATCCTACCTCTTCTAAAAAGAAGTGGGAAAATAACAAACAACATTCAAAAGAGAAAGATTCTCAATCTCGGGGTAGGTCTCCTCAAAAGGAGCCCTCTGAAAGGAGGTATAACCTCAGGAATAGGGAAAATTTGAGAAAACCTGACAGGTATCAAGATACTGATACACGTTCCTCTCGTACCTTTCAGATATCATCACAGACATCCGAGAGAAGAGGACGGTCAGACCACAAAGAAGAATGCGTGAAGTCCAAAGACGATCACCACGTTCAGAAAAACAAACCAAAACCTCAATTCTCCAAGAAGAAAGTAGCAGGTCTGAAGATCAGACATGCCGAGGATTCTGAGAACACAACTCAAGAACGGAGAATGGGCTCAGACAATGTTGGACAGCGCAGCAGAAGTAACAATAGCTTGCCAGAACCTGAAGGGACTTCTGGAGACAGTGGACTTGAAAGAAGACATTTGAGTTGAGACTGTAGACACCAGGGTTAGCTCTCCACATAGGTTATATGAAATAACATTCCGGATGGAGGGAGACATACCAAGAAAAGTGAAAGCACTCTTTTGGGAGCATCTTTCAAGGGGTTATGACATACTTCTAGCAGAACGGGCCACCAGAATTTGTCAGAGAGTGCCCACATGGCGAAGACATCATTATAAATCTCACATAAGATATAGGGTAGCACACTGAAAACTAAAATCAACCATTATCTTGGGCATGTACCAATTATGGACGAAAACCCTCACTCACCCGAGGGTGACATGCTTCATCATAGGGTTCCTCCAGCACACGGGGACCGCAAGGTACCCCGTGTGGGCTACAACTTGACCCAAGAGGGAAGGAGCAGGAGTGCAAAAGCACGTGTTGGATCTACCAACTCGAAACGGTGATGGGGGCAGAGTGCAAAAGGTGAGGTTAAAAATGATCTATTTAGGGGCAACAATTTTATTCTTCCTGCCTAAATGATAGTAATTAAAAAGAAAGTGAATATAGGGTTAAATATACCCTATCTATTGACCAACATGTTTCTGCCTTGGTGACATAGCTGTTCTTGGCATTCGTCAGGATCAGTGAGAAGTCACTCTGCAATATCAGTGCTCAAATCATAAGAAATGTATACTTAAGCCTCAAATGCTTAACATTCATACGGACAATCGTTCAACGTAATGGGTCAGCGGGCTCTGTAAAACAACAAAACTTGTATTAATATCAAATAATCACCCATGTGACCATTGCCCAAATAGTGGTAAGAATCATATGGTTGAAAAAACTTGAGTCTTACCAAAAGCATACTTCGTGTGTATCAACTCGACCGACTTCAGAGTCTTACATCACGCTCGATATGCTATTAAAGTTAAAATAAATGTACTTTTCTGTTTAGTACGTTAAGCTCATAGTACAGACACTATCATATAAGAACACACCTTCTTAATTCTAGTGTAAAATGTTTTATAAAATGTTCTAACCAAACATGACAATTGACTATCAAAAGATAGAATCTCTATCACATGTAGTAACGCACTATATATTGTAGACCATGCGATCGAAATTGTGATGGCTGCCGTCCCTAGTAGCCAATCCCCTGAAGGAACTCATGCAGTGAACGCTGATAGCTTAGCGAGAGACAGTCCCAGCGAGAAAAAAAACGATTGTGTGATCGACAGTGTTAAATGCAAGACGAAAACAAGGTTTAATAGCACAAATAAGCATTCTTAAAGGCGGCTTACTTTAACGGCGCGTGATACTGCTTTGCAGACTCTGCCGGGAGTAACGCGTAACTAAAGCGTGTTTGTATATATACGGAAGTGTTTCGAAAAGCAAATCACATGATTGCGTCCTCCGCATCACTACGTACGCATACAACAATCGTGATGGGCACAAAAACGAAATGCAAAACACACAGCCCAGGGCACTAAAAATAGTTTGACTGTCAACGTGTTGATTTATCAATCGTCAACATGTTGGTAATTACATTTTGTATCGTTAGCATTTAGTGAAAAACATTAGAACATGCAACATTTGCTTAAGTGAATTACGAGAAAATTCTCTAGTAGTCACGTGATTTATGTTATATATTATTTCGTTAAGACGTAATCCCTTTCTTCAAGTAACAGATTTTGAGGGATATAGAAATAGATAGCAAAACGTCACCCTCCAATTCATCTTGCAATGTCTCAATGTATTTATTACAACCACCTACAGGAGACATATGCGCAAGGTGGATAGTGGTCTCCAAATTGCTCCAAAATTGTCTCCTTTCGCACAATGGCTGTTAGACATCAAGCCTCCTGTACAATACACTGTAGCGTGAGGACAGCTTAGGTGCTTGCTCTGTAGAAATACAGCATACTTTTGAGACGGTCCCTGGACTCTTCTCATGAGGCGGAGTTTGTTGACACTCCCCACCTTCAAAAGGCACACCAGCTGTTGAAGCCGTTGCTTGGCTTAAGCTTCCTGTCGAGTTTCCTTGCCCTCCTGCCTCCCTGATTCCTGTGTGTCCAGATCTGTTTCCCTACTAATCCCAATTGGCGCTGCACTCGCTTGTTCAGCCGTTCGTTATTTCGAGAGCCCTGAACCCTAACTTGTTTCTGGTGAGTTATACTCACTGCCGAAATGCCCCCAATGATATAACTCCCTTACTCGTGATCCAGCAAGAAACCCCCGTTATCCTTTTTCCCGTCGCGAGAGAATTCGGGAGAACCCGGCCTGGGTCGCGCATCAAATTCACAAGCCGCGATCCCTGAGGTAAGGTTCTATGAGCCTTAATGTTTTGCATGACTGCTTTCGTAACCGCTTAAGAGACGCGGTGTTTAAATACGGAAGTCTTTTTGAACTCGAGTTCTTTATTTTTTTTAACCACGTTCTGAGCATGTAAGACGCGGTTTATTTGAGTTGAGAGTCTCCGTCCTGATACTTTGTATCCCATGTTAGAAAAGCGTTCTGAGCGCTTCCGTGTGTATTTTTGTATTGCAGACATTAACGAGCCAATTCATTCGTACATAACCACATATTATTTCGTCCCTTGAATTGAGCTCATCGGAGACCCACGAGCAGCTTCTAGTTTAACCAAGCATTGCTACGATTTGGTATTCCTGCCTTAGCTGTCTATCCTTTGTTTATTATTTTACACTGTCTGCTCCTGCTGATTTTCAAGACGCCATTTATTGGGGATACTCCCAGCTTGAATTCTTCCTTTGGGCCAAACGAGATGTCCAGCCGGTGAGCTTTATTTTGTTTCTCCAGAGCAAGCACGTTATACAGTTTTACATTAATTAGTATAATTAGTTCACGCCAGAGAAGGTAACACCTTTTGCTAAATACTATGTTCTTCTCTCTATAGGTTGTCACCCTTCCAGTCCCACGGGCCCTCCTATGAAACCGGCTGGGGGATTTTAGAAGTGCTACTTCCAAATTCTAAATCCCCACATCTCTTGGAGTTAGTGTATGTGTGTGGAGGATATTTATTATCCACGTACGTACGTTGATTTGAGGAGTGTGGGGGATTTCTCGTCGCTCCTGTGGATTGAGCCTCGCTGGACTTAAGGTTAGTGGCATCGGCAACAGAAAGCCAAGCCCACGAATCAAGTCCACCCGGGCGACGATGAATATCGAAGGGGCTTGCGCCCCAATGGAGAACCCTGCTCATAGTCCCTCTGTTGAGGAATTAGCCACAGCACTACTTGAGTTGCAGGGGGAAGTGGGACGGCTCAGAATAGAAAATCAGCGCTTACATACTGAACTTGTACAAGTAAAACTTCAGGGGGTCCCCAACGTTAGCGGGAGTGATACAATGCCAAGGAGTAAACGCACCTATATTCAACCTGCTCACTTCACAGTGCCCTCATCTACTCCCTCCTCTTTACCAAACACTACACCCTCCAATCCTGACAATCCACAAGCTGTTCATGTATCAGTACACACACATACTCCTGTTCCATTGGCGGTCCCTGAAAGGTTCCATGGGGATAGTGCGAAGTTTAGGGTCTTCATAAATCAGTGTCATTTACATTTTTTATGTAAGGCTTCTTCTTTTCCTGATGACGCCGCTAATGTGGCGTTTGTGATTCCCTATCTAGGAGGTAATGCGGCTAGGTGGGCCGTTCCTTTGGTACAAAACAACGACCCCCTTCTGTATGATTTCCCGTCTTTTAAAGACAAGTTACGGAGTTTATTTGCCAGACATACGTATGTGCAAGCCAGTGATACTGAGCTATTGAATTTAAAACAAGGTTCTAAGGATCTTCTCACTTACCTAACCGAATTCAATAGATTAATCGTGGAAACCCAATGGCCAGAAGACAAGAGAACTTCCTTGTTTTACAGAGGATTAAATGATGAGCTCAAAGATCTCCTTTCTCAAATAGTGGATCCTCCAGAGGATTGTTCAGCATTTATAGATCTGGTTGTAAAGTTAAATCATAGACTGAGTGAGAGAAAGGGAGAGAAATCTCGTGGGAATCTGGCACGTTTCCTTGTGGTTAGAGGTGACAAGAAAGAACCCAAAGAGCCTTGTGAACCTATGCAAATAGGAGGAATGAGAACACCCTTATCTATGGATGAAAAAGAAAGGCGGAGAAAGAACAATCTATGTTTGTATTGTGGGAAAGGAGGTCATTACGCCAGGGCTTGTCCTGTTAAGATTACCCCCGTTCCTAAGACTGCGGCAGCCATTCAAGAATACAATAATCTAATGGAAAACTAGAGAACTTGAAGACGGTAGAGACCTCTTCTTCAAGTTATATGACTCCCTTGGTCTCACATAAAGTGGCCAGTATTGCAGCTCCTATAGCTCGACATTTCACGTTAGCAGTTACAATAATAGTCTCTACTCAACGCAGGAAGGCCATATCCATCCTTCTTGATTCTGGGGCTACCGGAAATTTTCTGGACATTCAGCTTGCTCACTCATTGGGCATTAAGTTCGTGCCCAAGACAAGACCAGAACCTATCAGGGCTGTGGACGGAACTGAATTATCGTCAGGATTAATAACCCATCAGACTCCAGCTCTGACTATGGTATGTAGCAACGGACATTCTGAGACGTTAGTGTTTGATTTGATTGATACACCTACTTTCGGCGCCATACTGGGGATTCCCTGGTTGCAGGTACACAACCCCCATATAGATTGGAATACCCGCCAGGTCACTTTGAAATCTTCTTACTGCTTGTCGCACTGTTATGGGGAAGCAAGAGAATGGGGAACGTCTTTATGTGGTGCCTTGGAACCTACTCAAGAGCATCTTCCTCTCCTGTATAAGGAATACAAAGAAGTGTTTGATGAGGGGAAGGCCACTGTCTTACCACCACATAGGAGTTATGATTGCCGCATAGATTTAATCCCGGGGGCTGAATTGCCAGTGAGTCGTATCTATGCCTTAACTGAACCTGAAACCGACTACTTACAGCAGTATATCACAGACATGTTAAAAAAGGAATTCATTAGACATTCCACCTCTCCGGTGTCTTCTCCCATTTTTTTTATTCCTAAGCGGGAGGGAGGGTTAAGAGCGTGCCTTGACTACCGTGCATTGAATAAGGTCACTATTAAGAACAAATACCCTCTTCCACTTATATCCGTTCTTCTTGACCAAGTACGAGGAGCGAAAATATTCACAAAATTGGATCTCCGCGGGGCCTATCATCTTATCAGAATCAAAGAAGGTGATGAATGGAAGATAGCTTTTCGGACCAAATTTGGTTTATTTGAATATTGCGTCATGCCATTCGGTTTGTGCAATGCCCCTGCGGCTTTCCAATTTTTCATCAATGAGGTGTCACGTGAATATCTTGATGTATTCGTGATAGTTTACATTGATGATATTTTAATCTTCTCTCAAACAGAACAGGAACATATTGAGCATGTTCGGAAGATTTTGAAAAAATTACAGGACAACCAACTATTTGCCAAATTGGATAAAAGTACATTTCACACTACTAAAGTGGACTTTTTAGGATTCGTCATTTCTCCTGACGGTATCCACATGGACCCCAAAAAGATCGACGCCTTAATTACATGGCCCAGTCCCCGTAATGTAAAAGAAGTCCAGTCATTTCTTGGATTTGCCAATTTTTATAGGCGTTTTATTGATCATTTTTCAGATCTAATCACACCCATCACCAGATTACTTCGAAAGGGTACTGTATTCGTGTGGTCATCTGAAGCAGAGAAGGCCTTTTTGCAACTCAAAGACAGATTCACATCTGCCCCCATTATTCGCCACCCTGATAACACACAACCTTATTTTGTGGAGGCAGATGCCTCTCAATACGCTGTAGGAGGAGTGTTATCACAACGTAACCCTGTCACTGGTTGTTTGCATCCTGTTGCTTATTTTTCTAAAACGCTGCTGCCTGCAGAACAAAATTACACTATTGGGGAAAGAGAACTTTTGGCCATAAAATTGGCCTTCCAAGAGTGGAGACACTACCTCCTTGGCTCCCCACACACTACTACCATTTATACGGATCATCGGAATTTACAATTCTTTAGGTCAGCTAAAGCATTGACGCCTAGACAGATGAGATGGGTCTTATTCTTCAGTGAATACGACTTTGTTATTACCTACAGACCTGGAACCCAACAGGGTAAAGCAGATGCGTTATCCAGATTGGGATCAGAGCAAAGACTTCCAGTAAACGAGAGCTCCCCACTCATTCCTTGTCAGAAAATTATCGGAGCCAGTGAAGTGGGGTGGAATCCTTCTTCCTTTCTAAATCAGTTAACCACTGCTTGTTTAAATATGCCTCCCAGAGACTGGTTGACAGATCCCCTCCATACCATACGTGACGGGTTGTATTACCATCAAGAGAGAATATATGTGCCCTTAGTGGAGTTGCAGCAACAAATTATTAGATGGTGCCACAACACCTCTTTAACTGCTCACCCTGGTGGGGAAAAGACTATACAAACTTGTAAACGATGGTTCTGGTGGAAAGGTCTCAATAGAGACATCATGGCATATGTCTTGGCATGTCCAGTGTGTGCAAGGCAGAAATCCTTACATGTGGCTCCAGCTGGATTGTTACAACCTACACCTATTCCTTCGGTTCCGTGGCATTCCGTTAGTATGGATTTTATCACGGACCTCCCTAGAACTCGAGGTTACTCCACCATACTAGTAGTGGTAGATATGTTCACCAAGATGGCTCACTTTGTGCCGCTGAAGAAATTGCCTTCTTCTCAAGACTTAGCACATGTATTCATCAAGAATATTGTCAGACTGCACGGCCTGCCCTCAGTAATAATTACAGACAGGGGAACCCAATTCATTTCCCGTTTTTGGCAAGGGCTATGTAACAACCTAGGCATTGACCATCGATTGTCCACTGCGTACCATCCGCAAACAGATGGACAAACCGAAAGAACAAATCAGACATTGGAACAATACCTCCGCTGTCTGTTAGCAACGCTCACTTCTGATTGGGTGCAGGCCCTGCCTTTAGCGGAA
This sequence comes from Triturus cristatus, assembly GCF_964204655.1. Taxonomy (NCBI): domain Eukaryota; kingdom Metazoa; phylum Chordata; class Amphibia; order Caudata; family Salamandridae; genus Triturus; species Triturus cristatus. The sequence goes on along the minus strand of NC_140584.1, from coordinate 84,288,389 downwards.
TTCGCTTACAATAACACCACACATTCAGCCACTGGTATGTCCCCTTTTTTCTTTGTCAATGCTCATCATCCTAGGATTCTGCCCTTTCCTTTACCCCTCTCTTTGGTGAAAATTCCTGCTGTCCAAGCCCATCATGATAATCTTTTGAAAGTCTGGGAAAGTGCTAAGATTGAATTACATAAAGCAAAAGAATCAATGAAGCAACAAGCTGACAAGCATCGTCTTCCGGCCCCTGAATATAAGATAGGGGACAAAGTATGGTTAGCGACCAAGAATCTACGATTAGAAGGACCTCGCAAGTAACAACCTCGTTATACAGGGCCCTATACCATCAGTAGAGTCATTACTCCTGTCACCATGAAATTAGATCTGCCTGCTGAGATGCAGATACATCCTGTGTTTCATACAGCCTTACTTAAAATGTACGTCCCTCCAATTGATCCCGAAAACCCTCCCCCACCTGTCCAAGTGAATGGAGACGTAGAACATGAAGTAAGAAAAATTGTAGATTCCCGCCGATACAGGGGAAAGCTCCAATATTGAATTGACTGGGTGGGATACGGCCCTGACGACAGGTCTTGGGAACCTGCGGAAAACGTTCATGCTCCAGTTTTGGTGCGTAGATTTCATGCCCTCTATCCCTCTAAGCCCCGTCCGGTGAAACGACCTTTGGGTGGGAGAACTGTTAGACATCAAGCCTCCTGTACAATACACTGTAGCGTGAGGACAGCTTAGGTGCTTGCTCTGTAGAAATACAGCATACTTTTGAGACGGTCCCTGGACTCTTCTCATGAGGCGGAGTTTGTTGACACTCCCCACCTTCAAAAGGCACACCAGCTGTTGAAGCCGTTGCTTGGCTTAAGCTTCCTGTCGAGTTTCCTTGCCCTCCTGCCTCCCTGATTCCTGTGTGTCCAGATCTGTTTCCCTACTAATCCCAATCGGCGCTGCACTCGCTTGTTCAGCCGTTCGTTATTTCGAGAGCCCTGAACCCTAACTTGTTTCTGGTGAGTTATACTCACTGCCGAAATGCCCCCAATGATATAACTCCCTTACTCGTGATCCAGCAAGAAACCCCCGTTATCCTTTTTCCCGTCGCGAGAGAAATCGGGAGAACCCGGCCTGGGTCGCGCATCAAATTCACAAGCCGCGATCCCTGAGGTAAGGTTCTATGAGCCTTAATGTTTTGCATGACTGCTTTCGTAACCGCTTAAGAGACGCGGTGTTTAAATACGGAAGTCTTTTTGAACTCGAGTTCTTTATTTTTTTTTAACCACGTTCTGAGCATGTAAGACGCGGTTTATTTGAGTTGAGAGTCAGTTGGGCAAGGACAACCCTCCCCAGTACTTTCACAGATGAATCTATTAAGGAAATTGGACGGTAACAGCTCGGATCCCCTCTATCACCTTTTTTGAAGATAGGTATAATGATAGATTTCGCCCATGTCGACGGTAGACCCAGTTGACATGCATTTACGAAGACGTTGAATAAAATTTTGGACCAGGTTTTTATGTCTGATTTAAAAAGGTCTGCCGGGACTCCATCAGGTCCCGGCGCCTTGTTACTTGTCATTTGTATAATGGCATGTGTGACCTCTAATTCTGTAAAGGACAGGGTGTAATTCTCCGGGTTTAATGAGGATGACACCCTAGAGCCATCTCCATCATACACCTGTTTAAAATGACTAAACCACTTATCTTCTTGAATACCGCAGTCAAGCTCATTATTACTTTTACCGTTAAAAAAAGGCTTGTTTACGATGTTCCAAAATTTGGCACTATTTTTAATGACATCAATGGATAAAAGTTAATTCCATGCTTCTTCCCTTATTTCATTTTTACGCTTACTCTGCGCCTTTTTATAGGCTTTCCTGAGTGTAGCGATTTCTGACTGGTTGGCTAGAAGAAACAGGAACACTCTCAAAGATCCAGTACGGATTCAGAAAGGGGATGGGCACCATAGATCAATGTCTAAATTTACAATTATTAATAGGCAAATACACGGTGGCCAAGAAGGGAACCCTATTGGTGGCCTTTATGGACCTGTCATCGGCCTTTGACCGTGTAAATAGGTCAAAACTATGGTCCCTGCTCCTATCCCATGGAGTAGACAAAAACATCGTCTACTTCCTAGCTGATCTTCATAGGGATCTATCGGCTACAGTACGGTATGATCAAACAGGCAATTGCACAAAAGATATACCTATATCAAATGGTGTTAGACAGGGGTGCATTTTGACACCTCTGCTCTTTACACTTTACATAAACGAATTAGACAATGCCTTAATCACCTCATGTAATGACATTCCTCGTGCAGGGAAATTTTTAATCCATGCACTGTTATACGCCGATGACGCTGCTTTACTTGCAAGAACGGAAGTGGGTCTCCAGTTACTGCTAGACTCATTTGCGGCCTTTATGAAGGCCTTGGATTTAACTGTCAATTTTGCTAAATCGCATGTTATGGTTATTGGTCCAAAATCTGCTAAGTCTAAAACCTTTAAATGTGGGGGTCATCAATTATCTAGGGTATCCTCGTTTCCATATTTGGGCGTCCTCTTTGACGACCAAGGTTCGTGGGTAACCCAAATAACAGCAAAAAAGATTGTTCTTTCTAGAGCAACTGTGGGTGTTCTTGGCTTTGCCAGAAAGCTAGGTGCCAGACCAATGAGGGCCCTTATTCAAGTTTATAAAGCTAAGTGCCTTTCTTTGGCACTGTATGGAGCTGAGATATGGGGCTTTAAAAATGTTAAAAGTATTCAGATTGTCGAGGATAGGTTCCTAAAAAACCTCCTTTCAGTCCCAATCTCAACTGCTAATTTTAATGTCCATCAGGAACTTGGAATCGGTTTTGTAGAAGATAGCATTGCTCTGGCTCCATTACTGAAATGGATTAGCACTTGGCTTAACCCGGACCTACAGCTGAACCGCACAATTATGAAAGACTGTACAATGCTGGACTATGGGTCGCGTATACCCTGGCTGAAATACATTCAGAACCTGGCCACAAAGTTAGGCAGACCCGAATTATATCAATCCCCAGAGGCCCTAGTGAAAGGTGACATTAAATGGTGTAAAGAAACATTTATGTACATATCCACCATGGATAGGGAAGGGAATGAGCTGGTTAAGGACACTGTCAGGGCTCACCAGCTCTGCAAGACAACACCATCCATGGAACTATATTTAGGTTATGTCACAAATGTAAATCACCGTTTCCTACTGACTAGATTTAGACTAAATCAATTACACCTTTTGTTTGGAGATGGGAAAGGCTGGAAAAGGGCTGTGGATCTTGGCACTTGTTCCTGTGACAATTTTTCCACTCAGAATTTGATACACTTTTTCTTCTTCTGTGAGCACTTTATTGACATAAGGCAACGCTTTTTATTCCCTATATTAAGAAACAAAGGCTTTGTTCAGGTGAGACCTGCTCTTCTTTACCTTCAGATGTTAAACGATGTTTGGGAAACTTTTAATATTGCGAATTTTTTATCTGTTGTAATTCGCTCTTTGAGGAAATGAATTGTATCCTTTTTAATGTTTTTAATTGGACATGTTGCCCTGTTTTATTAATTAGTGTCAATATGTTTAAAATGAAATTTGTATTTTTAAGTCTATTTATTGTAGTATGCTTTTATGGTTTGCACTTAAACCGAATAAAGACTTTTGACTGACTGACTGACTGACTGAGTTGAGAGTCTCCGTCCTGATACTTTGTATCCCATGTTAGAAAAGCGTTCTGAGCGCTTCCGTGTGTATTTTTGTATTGCAGACATTAACGAGCCAATTCATTCGTACATAACCACATATTATTTCGTCCCTTGAATTGAGCTCATCGGAGACCCACGAGCAGCTTCTAGTTTAACCAAGCATTGCTACGATTTGGTATTCCTGCCTTAGCTGTCTATCCTTTGTTTATTATTTTACACTGTCTGCTCCTGCTGATTTTCAAGACGCCATTTATTGGGGATACTCCCAGCTTGAATTCTTCCTTTGGGCCTAACGAGATGTCCAGCCGGTGAGCTTTATTTTGTTTCTCCAGAGCAAGAACGTTATACAGTTTTACATTAATTAGTATAATTAGTTCACGCTAGAGAAGGTAACACCTTTTGCTAAATACTATGTTCTTCTCTCTATGTCACCCTTCCAGTCCTACGGGCCCTCCTATGAAACCGGCTGGGGGATTTTAGAAGTGCTACTTCCAAATTCTAAATCCCCACATCTCTTGGAGTTAGTGTATGTGTGTGGAGGATATTTATTATCCACGTACGTACGATGATTTGAGGAGTGTGGGGGATTTCTCGTCGCTCCTGTGGATTGAGCCTCGCTGGACTTAAGATTAGTGGCATCGGCAACAATGGCAGTCAGTCTATAGGTGTAAAAATTAACAGTAGGTCTACATGAGCAATAACAGGGAGTAGGTAAATAGGGAATGCGTAAAAAATGTAATATACACATTGGTAGCCTATAGCCATCTCTAACCTATTATTATCCCAAGCAACATATTGGTATAGAAGAAGCTGAAAAAGCTGAAAAGACTGACCGCTTATATAGAATCCTATATCACAACAACGATCTAGATCGAAATGAGGTTGGTGATGTTGTAATGTCGCTTCTGTCAATGGGAGTTAAGTGCACACCAGGGTATGTCATCATTGAGCCCATTAATATGGCTGCTCAATCTGAACACCCATCATTGTTCTCTTAGGAACAAAACTGTCTCTAAAGGACCCATGTTCCTATGATAATGGGGTTTATCCAGAACCACCCATTTGAGATCCATTTCAGAGTGGTTTGCATCTAGAAAGTGCCTGGTCAATTTCGTGTTTGATTTCTTACACTTGATGGAACTTTTATGTTCAATCAACCTGGTCTTTACTTTCCGAGTAGTCATACCTACATAATACAGTTTACAGGGACACTGTATGAGGTAAACAAATCCATCTGAATTGCAATTGGTGTGTGAAGTGAGACGCCAGGGCGTTTTTAATCCCAGATCTATTGAAAATGTTTGTGTAGTGAGGTGACATGCTACACAGGATCCACATAGATAGTGCCCTAGAAATGGTGTGCCAGTATTGATTGTTCGTAACTGACTAGTGACATTAGTGACTCTCGGCCGAGAGTGTACCAAGATGTTGCCAAGATTCCTACTTCGTCTAAATGCAAAGAGGGGTTTCTCACAAGTCTTTTTACCCTTGTTAAGGATATTCCAATTGGTATTGATTGCCTTTTTTATGGTTGTGCTCAGATGGCTGAAAGTACTGACACAAACTAAGCGATCAGAGGAGGGTTTGTCGATAGTTTCTAGCAAAGCTTCTCCGTTATTGTTCATAGCTCTCTTCTTTGCCTTGCGTACCAAACCTGCTGGGTATTGACGTGTTTGAAGTTGCGCACTGAGATTGGTAGCATGTTTCTGATATGTCACAAGTTCAGTGCAGTTTCTTCTTAACCGTAAAAATTGTCCAACAGGGAGATTATCCCGAAGTGCCCTAGGATGGAAACTTCTATAATTAAGCAAGGAATTACATGCCATGGGTTTCTGATATAGTTCTGTGTAAATTTTACCTTCATGAGGGTATAATCTCAAGTCCAGGAAGGGCAAGGTCTCGATGCTGGCTTCCCATGTGAAATTGAGGTGGATGTTAAGAGAATTTAGCCAAAAAGAGAATTCTGATAGTGAATTATTGTCACCTTCCCAGATAATTAGAATATCATCGATATATCGCTTCCACAGCAACAGCTTGCTGTGGAAGGGATTATGCTCAGGATATATATGGGTGACCTAAAACCAGTGCATGAACAAATTGGCCATACTGGGAGCGCAAGTACTGCCCATCGAAGTGCCCATGACTTCCAATACAGTTGTTCTTCGAAAGAGAAATAATTCTCACTCATCGCTAATTCAGCACACTTCATTACAAAGGCTGTAGGTGTTTGATCACTACGAGGATTTTCTTCCAATTAAACTTTGATGGTGCGGAGGGTCTCCTCTTGTGGAATGTTAGTATACAAGGCCTCCACATCAAATGAGGCCATGAGGTGTTTAGAAGGATCGAATTCAATCGTCGTCAGGAAGGATAGAACATGTTTAGTGTCTTGCAGGTATGATGGCATTTGTGCCACCAAAGGTCGTAAAAACCAGTCAACAAATTGCGATAATGGTTCTAATATAGAACCAATACCAGATACTAAAGGTCTACCAGGAGGTGGTGTCTGATTCTTATGTATCTTAGGCAAGATGTAAAATGCCGGAACCTTCGGATGTTTCGGATTCAAGAATTCGGCTTCATTTCTGGTCAGCCATCCTGCTTCCAAACCTTCTTGAACTAGACTACGAATGACAATCTGTAATCTATTCGTAGGATCACGTTTGATAGGCTTGGTGTATTTGAGATTATGTAATTGTCTAAGACACTCTGTACGATAGGAAATAGCATCCATCAACACTGTCGCTCCACCCTTGTCTGCTTGTTTGATAACAATAGAAGAATCAGAGCCAAGTTCTTGCGCACACCGTTCTTCTGCTTTACTCAAATTGAAAAAGGGTTTAATAGCCATGTTTTTATTGGCATTAAAGTATTGAATAACCGCTTTTTCAAAAGTAGCTACCTCTGATGGCAGTTGTTGTAAGGTCGGTAAAAAAGTAGATGGATTCCTTAGACCAGTGTTCGTGGAGTTTTCTGACCTATTATCCACAACATTGTCGAAGAAAAAGGAAAGACGAATTTTGCGAAAAAAAGAAAAATGTTCCTGATGAGATTTAAAATCATCACCCATATAGGTAGGCACAAAACCCAATCCCTTGTTTAGTACCGCAATTTCCAGTGAGTTAAGATTTTTGTGGCTTAGATTGACTATCAGACTGTTGGGGCACTGGTTGATGCTCCCGTCTTGCTGCGTGTAATCCGCTGTTCTAGTGACGGGTCCCAATGTACTTGCGGTCTCTGTTGTTCCTGTCGTAAATCTGATCGACGATCTCGGTTGTTTCTTCTCCTTCCTCTTCGTCCTCTGCCCTGGCCTAAAAAAGGCCCTGGATATGCCGAACCTTGGTAGGGGAACGGTTGGAAGGGAGGTGGTGGAAATTGCCAAGATGGAGATGGCCAGCCTTCTCTAACCATGTTCCAGTACATTTAAAATATACTTATGCCAGGAAATGGGCAGTGGCCCAAGCCCCAGCATTATACAAAAATCATGTAGGATGGGATGAGGACTCACCTCACCATAAGATCCAGTTAAAAAATCAACCAACTGCACAAAGGCAGTATCCAATTAAGCAAGAAGCTAAAAAACAGGTCAGTGAGATCTTAGATCAACTTGAATACCAAGGGGTGATTGAAAAATGCACCTCGTCAATGAACAATCCTTTGTTTACTGTTTCCAAACCAAACAATACATATTGTCTAGTTTTGGATTACAGACACCTAAACTTTTGTTGTAAAACATTTGCAGTACAAAATGCACATAGTACAGCATTAATGAATAACATTCTGCGGAAAAAATATAAAACCACATTAGATATTTCTAACGGTTTCTTTTGTCAAAACATAGCACCTGAAAGTAGGTATTTGACAGCTTTCTCAATAATGGGGACCCAGCGTTAATTCTGTCGTATCCCTCAGGGATTCAAGAATAGTCCAGGGTTATTCTCATCAAGGGTAACAGAGTTACTACAAATTTATGATGACAAGGCATTGTCATATGTAGATGATATCTATCTGACAGATGATGACCTGAACAAGCACTTGAATAGAGTGAATACCATTATACTGGGCTTCACCTCTGAAGATTGTAAATTCAACTTAAAAAAATCGAGAATTGCTCATCTCAATGTCCTTTTTCTAGGATTTGAACTATCAAGTGAAGGCAAAAGCCTGGCAGCCAACGTTTTAGAAAAGTGTGCGCTGCTTCAAACTCCAAAAACAATGAAAAACTTACAATCGATTCTAGGTTTCCTAAATTTTGGAAGAACATGCATTCTAAACTACGCAGAAAGGGTTAAACCTCTCTACGAATTAATCAAACCTGATTTTAAAATCACACATTGGACACAGAAACACACAGATATCCTGCGTTCACTTCAAGCTGGCATGTTAGCAACAAAACACTTACAAACATGCGTAAACGTACGCAACTTAGTGATCCGAATCATTCCGGGTAAATGCGGATTCACCTACTTAACTTTTAACGAAGGTGAAAAAGTACCAATTGTATACAAATCACATTTGTATACGCAAGCAGATATGAAACTCACATTGACAGAAAAAATTCTGACAGCAGTTCAAACCGCTGTAGCAAAAGAAAGAGCCCTAGCACAGGGAAAACGCATTATGGTTGTAACCCCTGTAACAGTCTTAGAGGCAGTTACAAAAGCGAGTATTCCGAATGCAAAAGCTTTTTATCCAAGATGGATACAGTGGGTTAATTCTCTTGCTGCAACTGATGTTGAATATGTTTTTGATCCTTATTTGAAAACACAACCATTCCAGCAATACGAACACGAAATTCCTCTGACTACTGAAATTTTCCCTCTTGACCAGTACGAATTTATAATTTATACTGACGGATCTTCACAACCCGCTGCGGGGGATAAACAAGCTTATAGTGCAGCATGCGCGATCGTTAAAGGTCGTATGCTCGATGGCAAATTTAGGCCAATGGTCCCAAAAACGCAATCTCTGGGAGATTGTACAGCTCAGCGAGCTGAGCTACAAGCATTTAAAATGGCACTTGAAAATACGGATCGCGAATTCCCCACAGTCATAGTGTGCGATTCTTTTTATTGTGTTCAATCATACAATGAATATTTACAGAATTGGCTTCAAAATGGTTTCAAAGATGCAAAAGGTGGCCCAATCAAGCATAAAACGCTTTGGGAACAGGTAGTTCAGTTGCGAAACGGACTGCAAAACACTCACGTGATTCACACGCTAAGTCATCAACGTGATGGCGTTCACGTTGAAGGGAATTCATTGGCTGATGAAGCTGCGAAAGGGGCTGTGCAAACGGCTTCCGTAGCTACAATCACTCGTACAAAAACTAAAATAGACAGTGAAATAATACTGGCTGTCAATGCTTCGAGCAAAGGCAGCGGTGCAGAGTTATCTAAAAAATGTCCACTCATATATAATTGATGCGAACAATGTTCCGGTTGCTCGAATCCCTGGAGTGGGGGATAGGGTAATACCAAACATGGAACATAGATTAGGACTAATCCTAGCAGCACATGAAGGGATCGCCTCTGCCCATGCAGGTGTTTCCGCCACAGTATCGTTATTAAAACAGAGATACTGGTGACCAGGCATTAGGAAACAGACCAGGAATTATGTTTTGGACTGTGAAATATGCCAGAAGAGGAAAGTCTCTACTGTGAAACGTCCTGCGCAGACGCCCCTGTTAATTTCAGATAAACCATTAGCATGTGTTTACCTGGACTACTGCGGTCTCTTACAAAGGGATGGTAACTATAAATATATCATGGTCACAGTGGATTCGTGTTCAAGGTTCCTTTGGATATGGCCTCAGCGCTCGTCTGACGCTCGAAATGTTATAAAAGATTTACGAGTCTTTATCGGTACATACGCAATTGGCACACTACATTCTGACCAGGGTCCTGCGTTTAGCTCTCGAGCTTACAAAGAAGCCATAGCCAGTTTGGCCGTAGCATTGCGGTATTCTTCTCCATTCCATCCTGAGGGAAATTCTGTTGTGGAAAGAAAAAAACGGGACATAAAGCAGTCTATGACAGCTAGGGTATTAGGTTCGGGTGATGGGTGAGTCAAACATCTTTATGGGGTCCAACCCTCATTAAACAATTTGCCAAGAAGTTCTCTAGGGGGTGTCACTCCATATGAAGTCCTATTTGGAAATAGAATGTTGATTCCAGACCTTGACATGAAAAGCACAGTGGTGGAAAATAAAAAGTTTGATATCAAAGATCGTTTGGCTGTTTTACAGGGCTTAAATGAACTAAGATCGAAACAAAGCAACGTGTTCCTAAAGCTAACCACCACTGGGGAAAAACCAACCTTCCCAGCAAGGCCTGTCTGGATCCCAGAGCTTGGTGATCTAGTCAGAGAAAAGATCGCGGACAAGAAGGAATTTGGGCCTTCTTACAGACAACCAGTACCTGTCCTAGCAATCCAGGGATCAAGAACAGTATTACTGCCGCCACTTGCTGGTAAAAAGGAGAAAAGATTTGTGTCCATCGACCTGATCAAACCACACTATGTGGCCGGTACTAAACAGTAGGCCAAGTGGACTCCGACAATGTAGCAGGCGCACTCCGCTAGCTACAATCCAAGAGGTTCAAACTGAGAGACTCATCACCTTTGAAGATTCTACAGTGAGAAATAAAGGACTAAGCAACAAAGCTATGGAACTCGTCCCTCTTGAGACCCAAATAACAGTTCGTCCTGATACACCTGTCTACAACGAAGCAACAAGTGATCAACTGGTTCTAGCAATTTCAACGAATCCTGATGCAATTCCAACAATTGACTGAACTGCCTCTGGCTATTTCATGAACTTTGATACGTTTTCTGAGGATCCCAGCGAACCTGAAACGACGCCAGCACAAAGAACTTACAAAGAACAAGCAACATACTTTTTTCATTTCCTGAAAAATACTTATCTGGTTTCACCATGGATTGAACTATGGATTGTTTTGGGAATATTCTTCTTTCTACTTTGGTTAGCTCTGGTAATAACTCTGGGTATGCTGATTAATGGAAGATGTATTCAAATGGACACAGCAAGTAAAAGAGTGACCTTACTTCTCCAGCCACACAAATCATCACGCTGTGAAGCAAGAGACTTGTCAGCAGTGAACATCACAGCCGTTCCTATACCAGAGGGTAAAGTTTGGGACTGAACTGAATATGACATTTTTGGCCCGTCGGAACATTTGAAGATTCCACACTTATTTAAAATTTCATTAAGTGACTTTATTACCTTTAGTACCTTTTCTGTTGATTGGGACTTCGAGACTGTTAATAACATGATGTCTGATCTAGAGATGTCTGCAGTATTCACAAATCATGAATATTTAGAGGGTTCATCAGACCATGAACAAATGTATTGTTATAACCACTATGGTCATCATTTCTTGCATAAAACTGCATCACCTAGAAATGTATTTATGTATAACCAATGGGAACATTGTCCTACACCTCCGAGGGGTAGCTCAAAAACTTTTGCAATGAAATTTCCATATTTTTCAGGGTTCAACCTATCAAATCCAGAAACGTTTTATTTTAAGAATATAAATAAGACAGGAACGAAAAATATGTTAACGAATACGAAACAGATTTATTCTGCAGCCTTTATTGCCCAACTGTCTAGACAGGGTTTCAACTTTTGGAAAGACAGCATTGAGACAAAATCTGTCTGGGGTACAAAAGATTGGCAAGTGCAGGGGGTAGAAGCTTTGTTTAGAGCCTGTATCATCCCTGAGCAAATTATGTTTTTGAATGACACTGTTCAACAAACGTCTTGGTTTGGGTTAGCTAAGATCAAAGACATGAACACACCGACCATACCTGTACCTGCAAGTAATAGCACTTCACGGGGGAGGTCGACGTACATAATATTTTGCATCACAACAGATCAGATCCAGAATGGAAAAAATGGTTGCTCTGGCCCACAGACACAAACAACTGTCAAGATCGATTCCTGAACAAAACACAGGGTTTCACTATCAATAGGCCAGACCCACCCTATGTTCAAAGACAGCATCCAGGGGTAGTAACAACATACAGTGTAGGGAAACTCTGCCTTGATTGGCTACAAAAAGCTACACTGCAGGATGTAAAACAACACTTATCTTTACTTAAAGAAGGCGCAGACCTTAGGGAATTCTTGCTAGGACCAAGAAAACCGCGTCAAAAACGTTTCATATATGCCGGTATCTACGCTGCTTATAATGAAATATGGAAGATTACCCAAGCAGAGACTGCAGAACGAATACGAGAAATTGATCGTATTAATTTAGAGAAATCTCTCTCTGTAGTAGACAATGGGTTAATGACGTCCAGGATATATTCATTGGACAGCATTGTGTCTTCTGCCACAGACATCATGGAACAAGACTTGGTCATGTTGCAACATGGTCAGTCTCAGTTACGTTCTATAATGCTATTAGGCTGGACACTCCAAAACTTGCATTCCGGCTATGTGCCTTGGTGTTTAATCAACACTACGTCACTGTTTTCAGAATTCAATCTCACTGATCAACAGATCAGACTGGCACAAAGGGGAGCAGACTATACGGTACTGAGCATTGAAAAACTGGAGAAATTACCATTCACGGTGGCAGAAAAACCAGCTACTGAGTGGATCATACATGGAAAAATTTCTCTGCCTGTTACAGCTTTCCATTTTCAGTATTGCCTAAAACATATACCAGCAGGCAAATATGAAAGGTTGGGTCAAGAATACATCAAGACATCTTGGGATTTACCTTACACACATAGATGTTGGAGTGCGGGGCGTGAAGTGTTTCTTAGCGGTACTAACTGTGAAAACGCACTAAGCGGTTCTCTCCTTTTTCAGGGTATTAATTTACATGGGGCCTGCGATATTTCCACTACGAACTTATCCTGTCACCTGCAAGGCTCACCAGCTGCAGTGATTAATCCAATTTTTGGAGGCTGGGATCATCTCTGATTTTCAGGGACCAGGACAAGGTAGTTTTCGGCAAGTACAGACTCCGGGAAGGCAGTGCCCATGGAGGTCATCGTTGAGGTCATTGCTTCTGTTCCTAAAGGAGAGGAGGCTCCCCAAGAGGACCATTTGCTGGAGTCTGTGTCACTTCCAGAGCTCCAGGGTTTGTCAGCTGCTGGAGGGCCTATCCTTGAAGAGTTCTGCAACACATAGGAGGATAGCCCTATGCTTGTGAAACTTCAGAAGGGAGCCCAGGATCATGTCAGCAAAGGAGTGGTCAGGAAATGCTATGTTGGCTGGGAGGGTGTTCTACTTTATAGTAGGCCTGGGTGGAGTTGCGGAGTTCCACGTAGTGGAACTCTGTGAAGTGACCAAAACACTCTGTCGTGCAATGCAGAATTCCACAAGCTGTGGAATGCATTAGGTCGCACCATTCGCAATAATTTTTAGTGCCGTGTGTGTGTCCCGTGCTGGAAAATCAGCGTGAATGGCACCATCCGCAGTGCAAGAGGCTGCTGCTTCTTTTACCGCACAAGTAGAAGTTCTACTCGAGCGGTAGCTTCCTCAAGCGAACGTAAGTTTTCTCAACACAAGTGGTAGTGGCCATCCGTGACCGCCCGCGCTGAGAAATCTCCCCAGGAGGTAGTCTGGAGTAAGATTTTCCTCACTTGCACTCACCAACTTAATATTGGCGAGCAAGTAAAAAACACTGTTCCGGTCAGAACTCCACGTGCTACGCTGAGCACAGAGTGGGAAAAACTATGCGAGTGGAGTGGAATTTCACACCCCGGCCAACTTTATAGTGAACCGGTAAATCCCGAGCCAGGTCCTAGCAAGAGGACTGGTTCAGCTCATCCAACTCCTGCAAGGCGCTACACGGCAGGTCATTGGGGTCTCAAGCAGTGTGGCACCAGCATAAGGTCCCAGCAGCAGAGCTCAGGGTGAACCGGCCCCTGCAGTGTCTGGTGTGATGCAAGTCAATGGATTCATCAGGCCTGTTTCCCATCTCTACCTGCATGCACACCGCAGGTGCCACAACAGTCACTCCCTCTTGCCATATCTGTCTATCACCAAAGTGAAAGAACCAACGTGAAACACAGCCTCATGCCAAATCTGCACAGGTGATGAATGACCATGGCCCATACCCCTTCACTGCCTGGGTGAGGACCCCTAGAGAGTGACCAGGCTGCACACGGGAGAAATTGTAAAATTAGGACGCACATTAATGTAACATAGAAATGCCCCAGCATTCATCATGTGTTAGTGTTATTGTTTTGTTTTTTTAAAGAAAAAAACAACTAGCAACACAGGGGTGGTGAGGAATGATGACAGGTGAAGCATCAATAAGACAAGAAACATAAATGCGGATGCTGTGCTGAAATGCGTCGCCCGTGTATAGAAAATGCATGCGCACAGTGCAGTGCATGGGGCATTTGACGAGCAGGAAATAAAATAAGTAATTCGCAAAGGAACATATTAAACATCACAGAATAAGGAAACTGTTGTTCGCCGGTGCTCCCAGACGCAAAACGGAATTGATGTATTAAGAGCACCAAGCAATGAGGAGCCAGTAAAAAAGAGAAATGCTGGAATGAACCAATGGAAAGCAGTAGGAGGGATTACACTCCCTACAGTGATTACAGCAGATCTTCCAGCAGCACATGCGCGCTGCCTAGGCTTAATCTAAAAATGGAGCTATGATCACAGCTTTGGAGCATCTTGTTACACAAATGCAAAACAAAGCATTTTAAATCAATGTACACACTTGACTTGCTTGTTGAAGCCAAACTCTTTAAGGAGTTGCAGACCTCAACTAACACTGGACAAGGTCCGATCACGAGCACTTCTTGCAGCTCACAATAATGCATGGGCTGGGCCAAATGGGTTATCACTGAGGGGAAAAATGAAAAGCAAAAAAGCTGGGCCCAGGCTGAGATGTCTGATATCCATGGCAACCAGTCCGCTCTTTTCGGTCCTGGACCCAGCACACATACCTCAAAGGGCACACAGCAGAGAAGTCTCTCTGGCTGTGCGTCATACAGAGAACTGTAGCGCCTTGAGCAATTTGCTGTTTTAAGTTATATGGGATAGCATTGAATTGTTTTGTATTGTACTGGCACTTTCTTCCCCTGAAGATTTACTAAGGTGCTGAAGCACTTTGCATACGGATGGCGCACTTTTCCATTGTATTTTTAAAGCATTAGATACATTTGTCATGTAAATTTAGTTACAAATTCTCATGCTGTTTATCACACAGTTGCCACGCAGTTTGTAAGTAGCTTGTCATGCAATTTGTTATGCAGTCTGCTATGAAAAACTGACACAAACTGTCATCCAATATGTCTTATCATATGTCTTTAAGAGGTCATGCAATCTTGTAGGGAGACCTTCAAGTAACTGTGGTTACAGTTGTGTTGTGATAAAGCGAGTGGTCGTGCAATCACACATGCAACAACTACATTCTTGCACTAGAGCTACCAATGTAATACTATGTAGTCATCCCTGAAATGCAGGCCCGGTTCCAGGAATTTATATCTGAATGGGCCAATAGTGCTTTCGGGTGGGCCAATTTGTGCCTAATTTTAGACAAGTCTGGAGGTAGCATACAAGCGCTAGATTTACATTATATTTTCTTCCAAACTGTCATACAGAGCATGTGGAAAGTTATTTGAGAGTAAAAGATTATGTCTATACTCATCAGGCCCAACCCTCATAATTTCCAGAAGGCCAGGCTTCAATAAAAGCAAACGGATACCAAGCAAATTGTAAAAGTAGTTCAATATTAAGGAGGTCATTTAATCACACCCAAGCCTTTGCATCTGTGCAGTAGCTATTTACTGCTTGCAGTTTGCCACACATACCTATTTCTTTGCACACTGTGATCTTTGTAACTGTTTATTTTCATGTAATTCTTTTGCTTTCATTGATAAAAAAAGTTTTTAAAAAACAGCAAATCATTTGTAAAATAAAATCAAAGCAGTATTCTTGATACATGAGAGCAGATGTCATGCCTGGCAATTGTAAAACTGGTAATTGCAGCCGAATAGGTAACCTTCTGGAACGTATCGCACAGAGAGCCTCAGGGGCCCAACGGCCCACTTTGTGCACCCCAGGGCACTATGATATTAAAGAACAGGGCTGCTTATGCAGTCCCTTCTGTAATTCTGGTAGCGTTGGCACACATATAGAGTCAGTGTTATCTTCAGAGCACATTGCCTCATTTTCATGGGAGCATAGCCCCGTTCAAATGAAGGAAGGGATTTGCCTCTGCGCCCTATATCATGGATGCGGGCACAAGGGCAAAAAGACCCTCACAATGCGCACTGACAATATGCCACAAAAAGGTGGTGCACAGTCTGTGTGCTTCCTTAAGCCTTCTGGAGGGTGCCAAGGGGCATTCTCTAACCTCACCTGCCTGCAAGGGAATCTCTCGCCCCTCTTTAAGTTGCAGGCAGCGTTTAGCCTGCATTGTCAAACACATGATTTCTATCATTATAAATAGACGTTTCGTATATCACTGAAAGTGCTGCCCCCAGGGCAGTCTTTGGCTGTCCTGAGGACAGTGCAGTAATTGTAACAGGGTGCACTGTTCCTGGTTACCCCCAGCACACCAGTTTAAATGTTTGCAATAACGCAAATAGGGACAGTGCTCCTATCTGTATTACAGGCCTTGTTGTTCTCTGAAAACTCTCTTACAAAATTAGCATACATATTTTGGTGTGAGCTCCAGCGCATGCACTAAAATGGTCAAATTCTGTTACCACTCATTCTGCAATAGAAAGGTGTGAGGACAGGCGATAGTGTTGAAAAGTTCCTATCACAGGTAGTATCTTCAATCTGTATAACAACTGCAGCTACACCATAAAGTACTGGAAAAGCTTACAAATAATCATAAATCAGTTCACAAATGGTGGCAACATCTGCACCAGTGTAGCTCCTTAAGGTGAGGTGATATATGTGTCTTCAGGGTGTGGAAGAATGAGATTTTGGCAGCGCTGACTTGGACGGTCATGTCACGTTTGAAGTTGGTGATGATCCCAAGGATCATGGCGTGGTTGATGGGGGTGGGTGTAGGTCCTAGCTTTGTTGGTCACCAGTGTAGTCACACAGAGAAGAGCTCTCCCCAAAGATCACAACTTCAGTCTTCTTAATGTTTAATTTCAGACAGTTGGACTTCATTCATGATTCATTAGTCACTGTGATTTATAGGCAGATTCAGCTAAGGGGTATATAGGAAGATTCAGCTTAGAGGAGAGAAGCACTGAGAACTTGTGGGGCTTGCAGTTTTTGAGGCACTGTTTGTGAATAGTGAAGGTTTGTGCATGTATATCTCTAATATATGGGATCTACATATGTACATGTGCCGTTTGAGTGAGTATTGTATATGTGTGCATGTCTGTGGTCTTTTTGCGCGTGTGGCATGGCCATTCTGGTGTAGGTGTTTCTGTGTGCAGCGTTCGTTTGAGCCTGATGTGATTGTGCTTATGTGTTGTGTGTATGGGTACATGGTGTTTATGCATGTGGCGGTGCATGTATTTGGTGTGTTTTGTGTTCACTAAACACTGGATTGGTGTGCAAAACAATATTGATACATTGAAACAATTACTTATTTGAGGGAAGCAGACAGCATGTATTTTCTGAATGTGTATGTGATGCAACTTTGGGTCCTGAAGGTAGAAGGACTCAATAGAACAGATGAAATGTTGTCTTAAATATTGTACTTACTTAGTTTTAACACAGCTGTATAAAGTATATACTGTGATATACACAGAGGCTATCCATTTATCTGAAAGTCATACTTTGTGGCAAAGGTTTAGCGAAATCAATTATAAAATATACCTGTGGAATGAAATATTTAGTTCTGAGGTAAGTGTGGATCATTAGCCCTAATGCCACCAAGTGTATATCATGCCACATGGTATAACTCTTGGTAGCTTTTTATTGATCTGAATTTTGATCAGTATCATTGCAAGTACATGTGAAGAGTACAATCCCTATAAGCAGCACCACTGAAAGTATGAGGCAGAGGATGGCCAAATTATGTGGCAGTGTTGACTAAATTGTGCTGCTGGGAAAGACAAATAATGTGGCGTAATGAGGCATATTTTGTGATAGTATTACGTTGATGGAGCATGATTTCATGAAAGAAACCTACTCAATTGATCTCCCCTATAATACGTACTAACAGTCAGGAGTGGTAGAATGAGTAATGTGCACAAATACACTACACGTGGGAAGCTTGCTTTGCAAAATGCATGAACTAACCAAAATTAATGCGTAAATAACCTGAAATGTAATAATCTTGTGTATACAATGAATTAAGAACGTTTGCATGGCAAGGCCGTATATGTATGTAGTAAAAAGCATGACGTGTATTGCCTTATCCTAATAAATAATAACGCTTTCCTGCTTATGCATTGCTAGGCTAACCATTAACATGTAATAGAATTAAGGTGGGTGGTAAACAGTGAAAATATCACATAATTAATAAATGTTTGTTTTCCGTTCTTTTACTAATGGACGAGTCCTCCATGTTGTTAAATTAGCCTTACAAAGGGCGGGTGAAGTTGGGAGCGCGCGGGAACCATGTGACCACATGACTGAACTGCTGAAAAAGCAAGACCTGGTGAGGGACAGAACATTTGACAAGCGGCCAACGCCAGTATCATCCTGTGAACGGAACCCAAAGTTGTTGAATTTATTAAAATGTACAATAAATTGTAACATGTGTACCCGTGAGAGAGAAGAGGTATTGATGACTATGTAAGAATTGTTTAGAACAATGGTGTAGTCAAGAGAAAAATTATTTCATGGTGGGGTGACATCCCACCCCTTGAATTCAGCCAATCCCTTAGCTAGAAAGTGTGAACTTAGCAATTATAGTGGGGCGGACATGTGTTTTAGTCCCACATGCATCAAAGCAAAAACCAGTCGCAAACGGGCAGATTCTCAGAATCTGCCCCTTTGCGACTGGGATTTTTGCATTTGGGATGCATCATCCCAAATGCAAAAATCGCAATTTAAGGAATCTCTAAATTGCGATTCCTTAAATTGCTATTGCATTTAAGGAATCCCAAATTGAGATTCCTTAAAGGCAATGCATGAAAGTTAAAAAATTAGCGATTTCGCTAATAGGGGGAGCAAATTACCATGAAGTTGAACTTCATGGTAATTTGCAAAAACTTTGAAAAATGCACTAAAGTGCATTTTTCAAAGTTCCATTTTACACACACACATGCCCTTGGGGCATGTGTGTGTGCAAGATGTATTCATATGCAGATTTCAGGGGTGCAACAGGGTGTCTTTTTGACACCCTGGCACCCTTAAAATAGCATGAGCAATTTGCGATTCTCTAATTGAGATTAGCAAATTGAGAAATTCTTCCCATTCATTCCTATGGGCCTCTAGGCCCATAGGAATCAATGGGGAGGTATTCCTTAATTTCGACTCGCAATTTGCGAGTAGCAATTAAGGAATGTTTAGGAATAGCTATTTTGTAAGCGATTTCTACATGCATAGCCTTTTGCTATTCCTTATTAGCGAATCCTTATTTTTCGCTATTAAGGAATCGCAAATGGCATTGTTGATGTTAGGGTATAAAAATAGGTACTTTAGGGGTGAGGTTTAGGAGTCGTTGAGGTCGCTTTGGCTGAAGGTGTCCGAGTGAGGGATGCGCCGCTGATCGTCGGGTTGCAGAGAGGCCTAGCTGTTCCTGTCCTGTCCCTGGCCCTGTCCTGATTCTTGAATCTTTGATTCCTGACTCTCGGTCCAGGGGTCCCCTACTGCTACCTAGGCCTGGGTGGTGGTTTTTTCTTACAGATCCTTTGGGTGTGTATTCAGTAGCAGCTCCTGGTGGGAGTGCTGCGGGGTGGTGGGGGGAAGGAGAAGGGTGAGGGGTAGTAAACTACGGAATACAGCCGAATGGAGGGGAGTAAACAAATAAATAAATAAAACAAATTTCGTTGCGCGCGCTGCATTGCATTTGGCAATTCAGCGTGTGCAATGAAATTCGTTTTATTTATTTATTTGTTTACTGACCTCTGTTCGGCCGTATGCCGTAGTTTACTACCCCTCACCCTGCTCCTCCCCTGCCCTACCCCACCGCCCAGCAGCACTCCCACCAGGAGCAGCTACTGTTTGTATTTGAATCTAATTTAGTATAACAGAAATGTATTTCTGCAGTCGTATTTCTTGTCTCTGTACCTTCTGTCTCTTCATCTATCCCTCCAAATTGTTGGTATAAAATGCGATATTATTATTTGCATCTAATGTCTCTTCATCTATCCACTCTTTGTAACGTATATTTGAAATGATAGTTCCGTTATTGCTATGATTAGATTATTATTCTCTCTCATGAGGTTTCCAGTATTCGACTATATGAAATTAATCGCTTTGAGCATTTATTATTACTAGATAAAATTATTAAATCTCTCCAAGAGTCTGTGGTTATTTTAGCCAGTTTTATAATTATTGTTTCCTTCAGAATTTCCATTGCCATCAACTCTTCAAATAATTGGTTCATCTACCAAGTAGATGAAAAGTCGATTATTATTTGTTCAGATACGCAAAAGTACAAGATAAATAATTTTAGTGCCTGAGAGCAAGAGTAAAGTGATGCAAAGTTAACAAACTTGACCCCAGCGCATCAGGGATTTGGGTGAATGTGTATGGGCCATAGTACGTGATTTATTGCATAATTATCCCTGAACAATTTATTGGGTTCGCGCTGGATCAACGTAATTGTTTTTTTACACTTGTTATCACTATCTGGGCATAGGTTGCATCTCGGTTGTACAGTTTACTAACCAAGTATAGCAATAAGCAACAGAAAAGTGACCAGTCAGGCTTTGTGAAGGGCCTTCAACTGTACGGCACCACATGTTGCAATATTTTAGGCTACTTTTGATCCCTTTGAGCTAGAATTTTTTTTTACAAAAACATCTGCAGATTATTCATCAGATAATGGATTATGTGGTAAAAGCGGCAAATCCATAATTATGCAGAAAACACCATGTCAGCAAATTCCAGTGACCCCCGACTATAACCTGGGAATGTGTAATGTACTTTGACAAGATATCAGAATATGAAATGCTCACATTTGTAACCCTGCCACACTGGTGAGAATAAAGCCAGCCCAGCACAATTTCTTCCTTGAGATAAAACGATTATTTACTTTACCATAGCATCTGGCAGAAAACAGACAGATGCACATATTCTAGTAGGCATTGTAATTCCACGTTATGGCTGCTCATCCAATGAGGCATGAACTGCCACTGTCTGAACAGTATAATGCATGCCCCATTCTGCAGTATATTACTGCAGGCATTCTACGCAGACTAAACTATATAACACTCTCAGAACCCAACACAGATGAGCCATAATTGAGGTTCAGAGGCGGTTCGTAGCCCTGGGCCCTGGTGCCACTGTACCTGCTGCATCATTTGTAGGTAAACACCAGTCCTCTTCTCCCCCAAAACACCTCTCCCCACTGCAAGTTGCCTAAGACACGAGCTAGGGTTGTCAGTGGACTGTTTTCTTTTTACCAGCATGGGCAGTATTTTAATGACTCAGCCAGTAAAAAAATAGGGAAAATCCTCTAAAGCCGGAATTTTTATCCCTATCACTACATAATTAAAACACCTATTATTAAAACAATGCAGTTTAAAATGTATTCTAGAGGTTCCTCGATGACCCCTGACTGAAAATTAAAGTAAACAAAGTGGGGAAAAATCACGTTTAGGCGTTGATATGGAGGAAGCACTTAATGGGTGCGTTCTCTGTGGCCTCTTCTGCTGTGACTGAGAGGGCCAAAGGTCATGTTTGGGTGGGCCTGGCCCACCTGGCTCACCTGCTAACCGGACCTGCTGAAATGGCAGAATCCAAGTACCTGTTGGTAGTGCCAAGTCACCAGGACATGCAAAATGGGGTCAACCCTGAAGCAAAAGAATCCTATCCCTTGGTGGCAATGTCAGGCGACCAGGAAACACCACATTGAATTAACAAAGGAGTGAATAGGAGGTGAAAGTACATGAGTAAGGGCAATTGATGCTAAATCTAATGTTCAGCACTTGTAAATGACATTCAGCCCTTTGTCATGAAGACAGCCGCGGACCGTGCAGGTAAGAGCGGTGGGGCTGGGTGGGGGGATTTCGACAGACGATGACGAGGGAAAATGATTTATTCATTTAATTTTCACTTGTCATCATCCGTCGTAAACCCCCTCCACCCGGCCCTACCCCTCTTACCTGCACAGGCCATGGCTGCATGACCAGCTGACTGTTGCAGGCAGATACAGAATATGCATCCACCTTGGTGCGACTGGAGTTGCTGGTGGCATGCTTTGGTTGCAGTCAGCCTGGAAAAATACCAAATACCAGGGTCAACCTAGGAGCAGGGCATGGCATGCCGTTGTTACATGCAGAGCTATTATAAGAGCCCACTGGATGTATCCAAGAGCAACAGAGGATCAGCACATGGCTTGCACTAGTTTCATGTGGCCAGAATAGTGTCCATTAGGCTCACCCAGGTTCTACAGATGGGCTGCAACAAGTGGAGTTCTCTGATCACAGGCAGACAGAAAATGTGCATTGGGTCCCCCCTGGAGCGACAGAGGCGTTTGTTACTGACAGGCAGAATAAATTAAACATACAATCTACAGGAGGAACAGAAAGGCAGCATGGGCGTTCCTGGGTCCACTATGATTGTCCTTTGTGGTGTCCACAAAACAATCAATCTGGAAGTTAGGGGCGAAGGGTGCAAATGCAACAATCGTGGTTGTAGTGATGTTGGTAAGAACTGTAGTTCCCAATAGTCTTATAAAATAAAGCAGTCTGGAAAACCAAAACAATCTCTGTTTCAAGAAGAGTCCAATTGGGGAGTTTGTGCCCAAAACAGGTTGCCCTGTTCACCAACCATTGTCTTCCTTTTTATCTAAAAGGGTAGTTGATCTGTGCCCTGATAAGAATCTTCTCCTTTGGATCTCACTCGATTCTGTGGAAAAGGATCCTGTGGATTCACATACAACTACGGTGAGCTGGTACCGGGATAGTTCAAATGTGCATCCAACATTATGTTAGCATATGATTCCATGGCACTAATGACACGCTTCTTCAGTCTTGGACCCTCCTTTTCCATGCCATTGCCAGTGCTTAATTTGAGCCGGTGGTTTCTGGTGCTTGGCACCGGCATTTTATTGCCAGCACTGGCGCATATGAAAAACTGCCACATGGTAGCGCTGTCTGCCTCATTTAGGTATGAGCACAACAACAGCTTTTTAATACTTCAATTTACATTTACAATGACTAATACCTGCCTCCAAAGCCATTCTTATAGCTTTGGGGGCCTGGAATAGTATGAATTGTTACACTTGTGAGAGAGTGATCGTAAGTTGTTGTGTGGGCACTGTCTTTAACAGCACGGATGGTAGATACTGTAGTGTCCTCTTGACAAGGACCCTGGCAGTGGTTATTTTACAAATTAAACACTGACCATTGTTGTCTAATAGGGCACCCCCTCTGACTTTGTTAATGGGATTCAAGCTTACAAGTACCAGACTGCATTTGGTCATTACCTAAATTGCAAGACTGAATAATTGTGTCCCTGGTGACATGGAGTAATCCAGTTACCTGATCTAGCCCAGTTATGTGCAGGAGTTGCAAACATACCCCAATGGAAGGGGTGCACTCTCAGTACCCCTGTAATCAGTTCTTTAAATGGGCCTGTTCTGTCAAGTACTGAGATCATGTTCTTCTTTATTTAGAGAGGGAAAGTACCTGCACATCTCTGAAGAGGAGCAATACTTTTAATTGGAGATTATTTGGCACATCTCAGAAAGAACTCGGTACTCTGTTATAGGGCAGCTGCACTTCTGTTGCTCCATTTCTAGTTCTTGTTTGCTGTGAGAACTAACAACATAAATGAGTTGCGTTTGACATCATTATTGAAGTGCATACACTGTAGGATTAGAGAGTTCATACATAACACTGTGTGCCATAACAGTATTAAATGAGATATTCTTTGGAGACTTGATGAATAAACCATACTCACATATTTAGAATGTGTTTACTTTAAAAATGACAGTAGATCTAAGTGATATATGTATTAATATTTCATATATTTCATTAACAAAATGTAGCTTTTGGCCATAACACGTGTGTTAATTTTATTGTATGCCATAAGCAATATGAATCTAATGCACTGACATTTATATTTATTTGTTTGAAAGTGCACATGCATAATAAATGTGCACCATTGATTTAATACTTTAAAACTGCCCTTATTGGGCCAGTTTTCCATTCTGCATGAAATACTGCTGTCCATTTCTGCTTACATGACTTTGCCTTGCAGGTGCATAAACACACATTGTTAGTTTGAGAATAGATGCAACATTGTACTAGCGATAGAGAGGGAGCCTAAGAAGTAGACCCTGACAAAGGAACATGGAGAACCAGAGCATTAACTGAAGAGTCCTGTTCAGTATTATTGCAACATGGCTTGGTTGAACAAGGACAATGTCGTTCCCATGTTCAGTGTGGGACATTCCAGTAATGTTTCAGCTTACAACGTGAGAATGGAAAAGGACAATGGAACCCCTGATGATGTGAACCGTGGGCTGGTAGCCGAATGATTTTGGTGCAAGTAACTGGAGTCTGCACGGTCTGAGATTACCACCACTTTTCCTTAGACTTTGAGAGGTTTAGACCACTATGCTTATTATCTTTGACTCTTGCTGAGTGTGGCTTAGGCTATCACTAACATTCCCCTGACCCAAGAAGACTCTTGACTGAGCTTCTGCAATGCTGACACCTTCTTTCACTTTGATTTCCTTATTTCCCGACCTTTCATGCATTTTTCCAATTTTTCTGCAGTTCCCTGAATTCTGAGATTCCTTAGACTATCGAACCATCCTTTTAGTTTGGACTTTAACTTAGATGATTCTAGATTTTGCTCATGTATAGAAGAGAGGGCCAGAAACTCTTCTCTGACCACTAGATTTTGTTATTTATCTTTTGTATTGCTGTGAATGAACTTCTTGTTTGTCTCATACCGGTATGCCTAAACTTATTTAGGAGGTTGGGTTTCCCAGTTGTTATTCTGTATCTTTATAGCATGGGGCTAAGATTACGCCTAAATTTATTTCAGGAGGTTGGGTTTCCTAGTTGTTATTCTGTATCTTTAAAGCATGGTGCTTAGATTTTGGTACCTTAGCTTGATTGCTAGCTTATAATAAACTGTTTTAACTATAGTTACTGATTCCTGATCCTTATTGTATAGCCAAATGTGTTACACTGTTAATTGAAATTGATTGCTGTAATGTTAAGTCCCATCACCTCTCAGTTGTGAAAGAAAGGATCTATCGGAGGACGAATGGTAAGAGGGTTGGCCCAGAGCACTGGATCAGTGGGTAAGGGAAAACCATATAGACAGCAAGTACACGTACAATGTTGTCTACTTTACCTACACCCATGCTACATTTTCACTGAGTTAACGCATAATTTAAGATTGGGATGATTAGTCTCCTGAAACATACGCAGGATGTGATGTGACACGATCGATCTGTTGAGTAACTAATTCTATGTGTAAGTCTGTAAAACAATAAAAAAAAATTGAAAGAACTTCCTTGTGCTTATCTTAAAACACATTTGTAGATCATTTACCAATTCTGTAAATAAGACAATGATCACATGTGCTTCGGGTCATTATTCAACTTCCCAGGCTTCTAGTATTGTTTACATTTCCGCCTGTGTTTATTAATAATTCTTATTTTCCATTCTTATTGGTATTTAGCTATATTTATTTTTCAATAGGCAAAAAATAGAATTGTAGGGTGTATATTACATATTTTTTTGTGTCTGTCTGATTTTGCTGCGCTTTACACAATAAAACAGATCACTCACTTGAAAACATTAGCATTGCAGTACCAGTAAGTGCACATTTGAAGCTATGTTAATTGTATTGGGAAATTGTATTTTGAGGTTTGAACACATTATTCTGTCCATTATTCACTGGTGTAGGCAGCCGCGGTCCCTGCAGGTAAGAGCGGTCGGGCCTAGTAGGGGGGGTCCCGACGGACGATGACGAGGGAAAATTAATTGTTTATTTAATTTTCCCTCTGCATTATCCCTCAAAATCCCCCTGCCCCCCACCCGGCCCCACCGCCCCACCGTTCTTACCTGAATGGGCCGCTGCTGGGTATAGGCCTCCCCAAAGATGGACACCATAAAGAGACACAAAAGAAAATCTTTTTTTGCATATCAAATGACTGTCAAACGCTGTTCGAGGAGGCCAGGGGGTAGCAAGTGCCACTGGGCATCAACAGTGTGAATTGGGGATGTTGGCATCTGATATGCCGGGGTCTGATCTACTATGCTCTGCAAATCCAGCGAGTACAACCCCTTCAGCTTTTGACTATGAGTGCTAGCAATGGCAACCAATCAAAGGAAAATACATTGGAGGTGCTGAAGCTTAGAACTCAACAGCCACT
Source organism: Triturus cristatus (assembly GCF_964204655.1). Lineage (NCBI taxonomy): Eukaryota > Metazoa > Chordata > Amphibia > Caudata > Salamandridae > Triturus > Triturus cristatus. The sequence continues at coordinate 84,262,244 of NC_140584.1, read as the reverse complement.
CAGCAGCGCAATAACTGACTGTCCAACCCAGTGCTTATTTTTTTTAAAGAAAAGCACCATATTACACAACAAAACTATGTACAAAAAAGAAAAATACCATATTAGACACCAAAACTAGGTGAAATTAAAAATGGCCAGGCAGCTTTTCTCTCACTTCTAGGTGACAAACCACACTTCGGGTGAGACGAGATCGCCTCTTCTTGCAGGGAGGTTGCTGTCCTGGATAGTGGCAGGAGCCAATGTCAAAGATCCTGTGGGTCAATGATTCAGGCAACCTGGGAGTTGTAGTGGCCCCACAGGGCAGATCTTGTCATGGCCACACTCATAACCATTTCTGAGTGATAGGCTTTCGCTTGGGTTCTCTTTCAGGGTGCTAAATCAGGGTGTAGTGGTGCAAGCTAACCACGCCAGTCTCTATAGGTCTCCGCAGCATGAGAAGAGCCACAGTTGCACTTCGGTTGGTTACAAAGGCACGGGATGAGCAGCTCTAACACTTCTTTTGGTCACAGCAGCATGGGATGAGACACTGTTGCACTTCTTTGGATCACAGCAGCAGCAGTTCTTAGTGTGATGGCACTGAGAAGCTATGATTTAACAGGCCCCATTTGGCACTGCAGCCAGGAGAGTCCGATGCCTGAAAACAGCTGGGAAACCAACCTCACCTCCATCTTGCTCACCATGGCTTAACAAAACTTGAGGGCCCCCACTCTCCGGACCAGTCAGGAGCTTTCAGGCCAGGGGCATGTGCACAGTGCTGGAGGGGACCCCCTGGAGCTCATGCCTCCTCACCACAGGGGCTGTGGGGCCTTTTGTTACGCCGGGGCTTGTGAATGAGGCTAGGCAAAAGGCATACAAAATGGATCCCACAGACCTCCATGACTCTAGTTTTCTCATTCACACAAGTCAGGTATCACCCAGGCCACATTTACAACACACACAACATAGACTTGGGATGTTAGCACTCGGTTTTGGGTAAATGGAATTTTATAAGAGTGGTCCAATAGGCCTAAACTCCAGTGACACAGATAAAAGGTCTCTGGTCAAAACTGTGGATTTATAAAACATAGTAGGCTGCCAATACTGCTTTATGTGCATGGCAGGGACAGTTGCCCACATTCCAGTCCAATCAATGCCTTACAAGTGTAGTGTGTGTGGAGCACAAGATACAGAATTAAGGGGTAAGGTACTCATAGTTAAAAACAGTCAGAAATCTGCACCTGCAGGTTTACTACAGCCCAACGGAATTCACAAAACCTTTCCTGGTTACACCCTCAAACTTGCATCAGTCCCGGCCTTTCATGCGTAACCTGGAACGTTTTTCAGACTTTCTTCACATACAAATATATACACATGTACATTTTTTAAGCCAAGGAACAAGTCCAAACACACCTGCACCATTTGTTTCTCTCTACTGGGAAAATTGTTTACCCATAGATACATCACTTACATCCACACCAATTTTGTGGCTGTCTTTTCTTCCTCTCCCTGGAGAGGAATTTACTTCTGCCCCTTAAAGGAGTAAATATCCTCCTTCGAGTTATGTATGGTGATCATTGACCGCACACATTGCTCTTCTGAGATATCTGATTGGTAAGATGAGTACATATGTACCTACCATAGCACTATGGTATGAACATGCTACACCTCGTTCTGAAGTGAAGCCACAAGGAAAGAAGGGGATTTACTCTTGCTCATGACCGAAGTAAACATCCAGGGTGGGAAAGGATTGAAAACACATTTGTTAATACTCACAAATGTGTACGATTCCGGGTGTGCACAAACGCCCAGGCTATTCTGCCCATAAAACACCCACTTCCCGCCCTCAGGAGCGGAAGTACTTAACTGGAAACCTCTGCGTTCGTAAATTCTTTTATGAGTACCAAGTGATTTGTGTGAATTCTAAAAGTTGTTTTGCATTTTTGGAAAAGGAGGCTTGCATGTAAATCATATTTAAATGTACATACAGCTTTGTAAATCAGGACCCCAGTACTCAATTTTGTTAGTCCAGATTTCACAAATCATCGACTTAGTCAGAAGCATAGAACACATACCAGATGAACACTTACTCTATACTTCCTGGATGTCAGGTGTTATGGGGGAGATGCTAACAGAATGGCTGTGGTTTTTTTTCTAGCCTGAAGAGTAAGTGGTCATGGTTGCATTAAGTTGATGGGGATGGTGTAGCTTGTCCCATATGTTTTTCCCATGGCCTGAGGATCACTTGCTTAGGTGAAGTACTTTAAAAGTTGAATCAACCGTTTTAACTTAGTGCAAATAGTGATGGTCAGAGCCCACTCTCTAACCTAGCACAACCAGACATTTGCCTGAGGTGGCAAAAGATAAGGGGGCATATCAACAAGGGCTTTATCTCTGCTTTTTTGGCTTTAAAAGCCAAAAAAGCAGAGATAAAACTAGCACCCTATCAACAACAGGGTGCTAACATGCAAATTTGCATGTTAGCACCCTTTTACTCTACGCTTCCCCTTGCATCTCTAATGAGATGCAAAGGGGGCGTTCCAGAGTAAAATAATAGGAGAAATGTCGCTAAGCGACATTTCTCCTATTATCAAGAATGTCGTTAACCCTGTTAGAGACAAAAAAAGCAGCGCTAACCGCAGTTAACGCTGCTTTTTTACGTCTGGTATTTTTCTGACTTAGCCATGATATCCTATGGAAGGAGGATATCATGGCTAAGTTTGCCTGTCCCTATCAACAAGGTAACGTGAGATTATCACTGGGTTTCCAGCGATAATCTCACGTTAGCCTGTTAGCGTGAGGATTTTTATCGCTATTGAGATAAGCGTTGCTAATAGCACGCTATCTCAGCGATAAAAATTCACGCTAGCCGGCGATAATTATCCTAGCGCTAAGTGCGCTTAGCGATAATTATCGCCGGTTGTTGTTGATATGCCCCTTGGTGTGCCAACATGGGCAGCTCCTCCGTTTGAGAGGAGGAGTGTCGCCCCACAAACAAGAGCCCCAAGCCAGAACTGAAAAATAAAATGGTGGTACATTTTAATTATTACCATCTTATTTTTCAACAACCACCCGTCCCAAGCTGAGCATGGCCATTGCTGCTGAGTGGCGGCAGGGGGCTTTATTATCTCGAGTTTAAAATATGCATGTCTCTTTGGTCGGCCATCTTGTGACAGCCAACCAGGCATGCACATTTTAAACCTCTCTAATGCAGCATCTTCAGACAGCTGGGTTACAGGAACCAAAGACCTAAAGTGCTCTTGTGAGCGCTGATAGAGGCCGCTCCCACCAATCCTAGCGCTGTTCTCATGCTGCATGAGAGCATTGCCAGGATTGACTTGGGAGTCGAGAGTCTGCCTGCCTCGAGGAGAGAAGGATTATGGAGGACGTTGTGCTCGTAGAAAAGGTAAGTGCCTTTTATTGTTTATTTTTTTATTTGCCCCCGCCCACCACCCTCGGGACATGCAAGCCACCACTGCATCACAAAATCTTCTCTGCCAAGGAAGATCTCATATCACATATTGGTTAACAGGCTTTACTCTTAACACACCAAGTGATTATCTCTTTGTAAAAATAAAGTGACAATATAATTTACTCATTTTATTTGTTGCAACATATATATAGTCTCAAATTTCTTAAAATGCTTTCACTTTTATTGTTTTCTAAACTAAATTATTCCGTTTCCATTTGAGATACATGTGATGTACATGTGATGTACAGTAAGTGAAAACAATGTTAGAATATTGATTCAGAATTTATATGTGTGATTATATTAATTATGTGTTGCTTTTATATAGTGACCGAACAGTAAAAATGCTTCTTCAATGTTAATATGAAAAACTTTCCTGAACACAAATCTCATAATTTTTTAAAAAAACAACAAGATCAAAATGATAATAATCCAATCAGTAGAACCGGAGATATTCAGTTTGTAAGATTTCAGTATAAATAACACCAAAAGGCATAAAGCGCCAACGGTGGATATCCGGTCGCACTAGATTAGGACAAAGTCACAAGATCAGACTGACCCCATTGGAGCATGGGCTTGCTACAGGGACCCAGTTAGGCCCATTGAACAAACTACCTTCCGATTGTCGTTTGAGGAGCGTTGCGAGGGTCCGTGCCGAGGATGCGTAATGCAGCCATGGAGATGTTAGTTCCATGATGTGATGTGGGGCCCTGCTCTATTATCAATGACAATCCCATTGACAAGGGCTTGCGATGTGAAGTCCAGAGTCGGGACTGTGTCACGCAGTCAGGGAGATGCATCAGTTCCAATGAGCTTTGCGTCTGCGATGCAGAGTCCGTCGTCATCGAGGCTGCTGTCAATGAGGGATGCATGGGTCTGCTCCAAGGATGCGTCATGCAGTGGCGGTTCTAATGCGGCAATGGGCTGCAATATGATGCAGGTCCTTGCGGTGGTTCCGATCCACGCAGCAGCAATGCCTCAGTTCTGCTCGGGGGTTGCGCCTCGCAGCAGAGGAGATGGGTTGTTCCAATAGATCCACAGAGGCTGGCAGAGAAACTTAGGCCCACCTCCAAGGATCCAGGGCTAGGCTGTTGGAGAGTTCTGTCCCTGAGCCTCAAGTTGCGAGGCCAGCCAACTAGCCCTTGGAGTCACTCTGGGGTTCTAGGTTCAAGAGACGCAGGTCCAGTCCTTCTCACTCAGGAAGGAGCAGGTCAGCACAGCAAGGCAGCAACGCAGCAAAGCAGGAGTCCTGCAGAGTGGCAGTCCTTCCTCCCAGCAAAGTATCCACAGGTCCAGAAGTGTACTGAAATGGTGGTATCTGATATCCAGTATGTATACCCAGTTGTGACGTTGAAGTGTGGCAGAAGATTCTAGAGGTTTCCCTTTGAAGTCCCCAGGCATCCTGCTTCCCCTGTCCTGGCACCAGATTATCTATAGAGGGTATGCAGCTCTTTGTATGGATGCAAAAACAACCGTTGATGGACAGAATGCAGAACAATGTCATACATTCACCCCAGTACAGAGATCTGGGCCTAAATCCATCGTTTTTTTGCTCACAATGCCATTCCAGTTTGAACCCAGCCATATGCAAATCAGTCTTGACCCTGTGCCTCATGGGAACAGTCCAGCCCGAACTGCCAAGCCAGGTCCTCCCTGGACTGGAACCAAGCATCCTAGGACCGGTTTCGGGGTTTCACCCCTCTTCAGCCAGGATAGCTTGATTCCAGTGGCATGGAGAGCACAGGACTCACGTCTTAGCATACCCGTCCCACTCGGGGTGACAAATGCAAAAACATCAGTTGATGGACAGAATGCAGAACAATGTCATACATTCACCCCAGGACAGAGATCTGGGCCTAAGTCCATCATTTTTTTGCTCACAGTGCCATTCCAGTTTGAACCCAGCCATATGCAAATCAGTCTTGACCCTGTGCGTCAAGGGAACAGTCCAGCCCGAACTGCCAAGCCAGGTCCTCCCTGGACTGGAACCAAGCATCCTAGGACCGGTTTCGGGGTTTCACCCCTCTTCAGCCAGGATAGCTTGATTCCAGTGGTATGGAGAGCACGGGACTCACGTCTGAGCATACCCGTCCCACTCGGCTCTTTGTATGGAGGCACGACACAGCCTATTCAAGTGTAAGTGGGGCTGTGCGCCGCTCCTCCCTCCCATGTGCCCAACCAGGCACATTTAAGCTCCCTATTGTGTGTGGTTGTCTAGGAGGAATGCACAAAGCTCAACGGTTAGCTACACCCAGTCATGTGACCCAGGTACAGGCTACAACATATTCCATTCATCAATGTGATCATGAAATTTAATTAGCATGAACACTTTTAATTATATATGGTGAATTCCTTGTGATTTGAATTGATTCTTTTAACACATCATATCATATACTTTGGAACACTGTATCCATATTTACAAGCAAAATACATGTCAAGCTTTCACTTCTTAATTGCTATTTATGAAACAAAGCCTATGCAAGCAATTGAATATTACTTGTATCACACAACATATACAAAATTAAAAATGCATTTATCAAATTAAAAAACAACAACATCTGTGAGAAAGAACATGTGAAACTTAAAAGTACATGTCCTACCATTTTTAACACACTGCACCCTGCACCCTGCCCTTTGGGCGGTCCAGGGCCTACCCTACGGGTGACATATGTATAAAATGGGAAGGTTTGGGCCTTGCAAAAGGTTCATTTTGCCAGGTTGATATGGCAGTTAAAAACTGCACATACAGGTTGCAATGGCACGCCTGAGACATGTTTCAAAGGGCTACTTAAGTAGATGGCACAATCAGAGCTACATGCTCTCTAATATCATTTAATTTACAGGTCCTGGGCACTTGTAGTGCACTTTACTAGGGATTTAGTGTTTTATTCAGAATCCCTGTCCTCGTGTGTGTGTTGAGAAGAGCATGACGAATGGCTGACACTGGTCGTGTGAGCTCTAACCCGTGGGAGGGTGCTTGTGTTTTCAGGCGTGTTTGAGAGGGTTTTTCTCCCCTCGAGATGTGCAGCGGGAGCGAGTGAGCCGGGGAGAGTGAGGGAACCTGTACCTTAAGCAGCAGTCTCCTCATCAGGGATTCTGGACTCGGCGGATGGGTTCTGGTATCAGGCAGTCTGGCGTTCTAGAGACTCTTGGTGGAGCATAGCGTCAGCTCTGCTGTGGGGCTCTCATGCTGCTGCGGCCTGAACTGTCTTCCGAGTTGGCTCCGGTAGAGTCAGCACAATCATGAGCGCAGCAGGGTGCTGACAGCTTCGCAAAGGAACGGAGTTGAAGAAAGGTTGCGTATGTGTGGAGGAGTTTAAGATACGTTCAGCTTTGTTTGACCCCCAAGAAAATTGACAAAAAGGTAGATAAGAAGAGTGCAGGCATTAGGGAGGCACAGCAAATGTCAGTGGAAAAATGAGCTTTTTGACAGGTACTATTACCTTCTCTTGGGGGTTCAGGAAGGGCTGTAAGGGAAAAAAACAACAGTAATAAAGGTGTTACACAGCAAAGCCCGGAAAGTGTGGCAGAGCGGGCCTCCCTTATGACCGAACGTCCTCTACCATGAGTAAACAAGCATTGGCATAGCCAATAGGTCTCGCTTTTGGGACCTTATAAGTATTTAGTTATGCGGCACAATATCCTTGGTGCAACAACATCAACTGTTGCATGGCTAAACACTTATAAGGTCCCAAAGGCACGACCTATTGGCTATGCCAATGCTTGTTTTTGTTAGGCATTGGATGGGGGAGGTTATGTGAATTGCCCAGAATCACAGGATGTTGAGCGTCCCTGCCGAGACTCGAACCCAATACCCCAGCTCCGAGGTCGACCGCCCTAGCCGTTACGCCACATTCTCTCTCCGCTATGAAAATGATTTCCATTTAAATTGGATATCCTGAAAATCTGGTCAAAATGTGGTCCCTTCTGGACCTATGTCGACAGACACATATGTTCTAAATACCACAGCAATAGCTATGAATGATAGAAATACGCATGCACCCATTGCTAGCAGGCTCCTGAAATTAAGGTCACTGATACATCTGCCAGACATCTCTGTATTGCAAAGATACCCATGGAGTCAGTCTGCTGATTGCTACATTGGACATAAGTCACCCTGTTGATCGTGTGGACATCAGATAAGAAACTTAAATTAGGGCAATTGTAAATGGAAAGCATCTTGCGCGTCAGTTACACCAAAGTAATTATATGACCCGGATGTAAACAGTGCAGTCTTGTGACCAGCTCTGCACAGCGGAATGCGCGAATGCGGCAACGTGCCCTAGCAATGGTCAAACAAATGAGCGCACAATAGCTATTGTCTCGGAGGGCCACTGCAGCCCGCGAAGTCAAATTATATGGTGTGTTGCTGCCGACGGTTGGGCTGCGGGCTGTGGGGAGGCGGTTGGAGCACCGCCCGCTGGGGACCTGTGTAAAATAAAGGCAGAATTAAAAATTTTGAGGGTTGGTTAATCTAGCCAGTATTTACTAATGGATGTGCGTCTTTGATAGGTTTCTTCAGTGCTGCCTCGTCGTCAAAACTCTTAATGAGTAGGGTTTTTAAGAGCCAATCGCATAACAACATCCGTGCACTTCAATGTCAGCCTTTTCTGTTGCACTCGGATTTAGTCGTCGGCACACACTCGCTGCTCAATGTATATTTTTCTAACAAAGTGCTTTAAAAGCCATACATTTACTGTGAGGTACTTGAGTTTCACTGGCAAAGAGTCTGCTGTATGCAGAGAGAACCAAGGGGCATATTATCAAGCCAGGCGATAAAATTATTGCCGCTTTAGCGGCAGAAAACTGCAGCTAAAACGGCGATAATGGGCTTGATTATTTGCTCTTTGGAATTCCAATTGAAGCCCATGATAGATGTCCTTCACATCTAACATGGTCTTCAATTGGAATTCCATAGAGCATATTATCAAGCCCATTATCGCCGTTTTAGCGACAGTTTTCTGCCACTAAAGCACCGTTTTGTATCGCCTGGCTTGATAATATGCCCCTAGATTGTGTTACCAATCAGCACCCTGGCAGATTTGCGACGGTAATAAGTAAACAGTAAAACTGCCAGGACGTGGGTTACTTTGGCACAGAGCTCGCAGTGCATATCATTAAAAACACACTGAGGTAAGAATGTGGCCCGCGTGCCGCTTCCATCCAATATGCACAAAACTCTGATAAAACAGTGGGCCAACTTCCCCACACATCGCTCATCATAAGGGAAGCATTTTAAGGTAGGTCGGGCTTGAAAGGCTGGCACGGCTGGGGCAGAGTCAAGTTTACTTCAGGCTCTACCTGGCAAAGCAACAAACTCTGCCCTAGCAGTACAGTTTTCTGGCGGCAATGACCTGAAACATGTCTGCAGATGTGCCTACAGGCCTGGGCCTGGCGCATTAGGTATATACCAATCGAGTTTGGAATTCTGTTTTAATTTAATGTGAGAGGAAAATGAAAAAAAGACAAATTAACTAAGCTCCCTCATAACTTATTAAATGGTGACATGTTTTTTTTCATGCATTAAAACACCTAGAAGTAGACTGCATAGACCCTGTTGCATTTGAAAACAGTACACACAGAGGGGCAACTTTTCTCCCTGACTAGAAAGTTGGAAGCAGCGTTCAGGAAGGCTCACTTGCCACATAACAATGCCTAGAAAAATATAGAGTATTTGCTTTTGTCGAATTTCCGTTCCCTCAAAGAGGACGGCGAAGGAAGCTTCGTCTGTGGAAGCGATACCAAAGGGGATGATGGACAGAGCGCTTGAGCAAATCAAACACTCACCCCCAGTCAACTGATCTGGGTTTAATCCATCATCATTCTTTAGCTCACTCCACCACCCCAGTTCAGACATGGCAATATGCAAATCAGTCTGACCCTGTGCCTCACGAGAACAGTCCTGCCCGAACTGCCAAGCCATGTCTTCCCTGGACCGGAAATAAGCATCCTGGGACCGGTTTCGGGTTCATAACCCTCATCAGCCAGGCTATCTTGAATTCAGTGGCAAAGTGAGCAAGGGACCCACGTCTGGCAGTTCTGGCTGGACTGTTCCCATGAGGCACAGGGTCAAGACTGATTTGCATATGGCTGGGTTCCAACTGGAATGGCATGGTGAGCAAAAAAACTATGGATTTAGGCCCAGATCTCTGTACTGTGGTGAATCTATGACATTGTTCTACATTCTGTCCATCAACTGTTGTTTTTGCATTTGTCACCCCGAGTGGGACGGGTATGCTCAGACGTGAGTCCCGTGCTCTCCATGCCACTGGAATCAAGCTATCCTGCCTGAAGAGGGGTGAAACCCTGAAACCGGTCCTAGGATGTTTGGTTCCAGTCCAGGGAGGATCTGGCTTGGCAGTTTGGGCTGGACTGTTCCCATGAGGCACAGGGTCAAGACTGATTTGCATATGGCTGGGTTCAAACTGGAATGGCATGGTGAGCAAAAAAACGATGGATTTAGGCCCAGATCTCTGTACTGGGGTGAATGTATGACATTGTTCTGCATTCTGTCCATCAACTGTTGTTTTTGCATTTGTCACCCCGAGTGGGACGTGGGACGGGTATGCTCAGACGTGAGTCCTGTGCTCTCCATGCCACTGGAATCAAGCTATCCTGGCTGAAGAGGGGTGAAACCCCGAAACCGGTCCTAGGATGCTTGGTTCCAGTCCAGGGAGGACCTGGCTTGGCAGTTCGGGCTGGACTGTTCCCATGAGGCACAGGGTCAAGACTGATTTGCATATGGCTGGGTTCAAACTGGAATGGCATGATGAGCAAAAAAACGATGGATTTAGGCCCAGATCTCTGTACTGGGGTGAATGTATGATATTGTTCTGCATTCTGTCCATCAACTGTTGTTTTTGCATTTGTCACCCCGAGTGGGACGGGTATGCTCAGACGTGAGTCCCGTGCTTTCCATGCCCCTGGAATCAAGCTATCCTGGCTGAAGAGGGGTGAAACCCTGAAACCGGTCCTAGGATGCTTGGTTCCAGTCCAGGGAGGACCTGGCTTGGCAGTTCGGGTTGGACTGTTCCCATGAGGCACAGGGTCAAGACTGATTTGCATATGGCTGGGTTCAAACTGGAATGGCATGGTGAGCAAAACAAAAACAATGGATTTAGGCCCAGATCTCTGTACTGGGGTGAATGTATGACATTGTTCTGCATTCTGTCCATCAACTGTTGTTTTTACATTCGTCTGTGGAAGGGCAGCACTTGAGAAACGCGCATCGAAAAAGTTCTGAGGGGCTGCGCCAGATAACACAAATTGGCAGAAATAGGCCTTTAATCTCGTGTTTGTATTCACAAAGTAACACAATGGTCCATTCTTGGACAAACTGCTAGGGCTACAGAGAAGAAAGAGTGGATTTCTGTGAAGAAAAACCCTGGGAGTGAAAATACATAGCTGTACACATTCTGCCAATGCCCCTGGTAACGAAGGCCAATCTTTTCTCAATGTGAATTCTGTGGAGTTTTCTGGAAAACCTCCATTTTATGTTTGGGTTGAATATACACTGTCTACATTTTCATAGCATATATTTTAATAATACATATACCCAGAGGGCAACACAGGCCCTAACGGTGCAGCCCCCTCTCCCTCCCGGAGTGGGGGGGGGGAAGAGACAATGCCCAAGGGCAATGAATATTTGTGTGACATGGGAGACTCCAGCCCCCCCCCCCCTCCCTTCACATTCTGCAGGGGGTCCACATAATTTTATGTTAGCCTCTGCCTATACCAGTTATTTGACCAGGAGAAACATAAAGGCCTTGAAAGTAAAGCTAACGTTCGACCAGCCCTGTATCTTTCAAGCAGCAACTATAAGCATGCTGGGCATCGTAGTTTATATTTTCCAAATGACCTAATAGGCCTACAAGCCCATGGTTATGGAGGTTGGCTGAAAAAGTAGGACTGGGTGAACCTCACTCTCGACATGGGGCCAGTTGTCAGCTATGTGTAAAGAAACAAATTCGGATATAAAACACATTTGATTTGGAGCAAGCCTTGTAATTAATGCCAGAGAGTGTGAGGAATCCTGCACTTTGTACGCAAAGATTACATTTACTGGCACAGGCAGGTCATAGTCTGAGGCTTTCTTTCTCAGCTCTCAAGTTTTCGAGGTACAAGTGTGAATAGCTATTCAAAACCAGTTTCCCCTGTGGATTCTGGGCTTTAAAGTCCTCTTTATCCTGTTGTAAAATAAGGACTAAAAGTGCAAAGAAAAAAACCTGGACTGCATAGCAACGCAGACATGGACCTGGGAAACTTTAAAGCTTTGCTATTTGCAGGCATGACATTCAATAAAAACAAGCATTGGCCGCGCGGCCGTAAAAGTAACGGCCGCGCAGCCGTGAAAGCGAAAATAATCGCGATCGCGATCTAAGCGAAAGTGATCGCGAGGACGGGACGCGCTGTTTGTTAAGCACGTGAGTGGTGCACGCGCAGCAGTGATTGGCGGCTGCGCGCGTGCGCGCTCGCGTGAACGCAAGCGCTAGGCCAGCGAGGTCTGGTAGCGCTTTTGAAACCCGTATACTAAATGTCTCTCCGTGCAGCGAATGCGCTGGCTCAGGCGAGACCTAAAAAAGAGATATCAGTTATGGTCTGCACCCAATAGGAAGGTACGGAGTCCAAGGGCCAAAGACTTGCCTACGAAGGAAGTGATCGCAGTTGTTCCTATTGAAACGGCTTTAAAAAGCACCGGAAGACCAAAACATTGCGAGTTAAAGGAAGATTCTGTTTTCTTGCAACTCACCCCCGCACTCAACTCCTATTTTAGAATTATGGAACATGCAAAAACCACTGTACAAAGTCAGGGTGGCAATGAGGCGAGGGGCCAATACCAGGACACTTTGCTAAGGACCAAAGAGTCTTCCTTTGCCACTAGCAACAGTTTTGCCCATCTGGCTGACTTAGATAAGGGGGATCAGGGTGTAGCAGGCCAAAGGGTGGGGACCTACACCACAGAAGTCTCTGATGAAACCAGCGTGCGAGTCTCGAAAGATCATCCACACGCCGGAGAAGGAGCATAAGACCCTTTAGAAAAAATGATGTTGAAGTTAAGGTCTGATATTTAGAAGAAATTCGAGCTATCAGAAGTATATCAGAAAAGCATGCAGGATAAATGTGCGATTTTAGAGGGAAAACTGGATAGCCTTGCTGAACGTACCTCGTCCCTAGAGAAGAACATGAAAGGACTATTAGCGGCAGTGAACATACATTTTCGAGATATTAAGGCCTTGGAGCTGCAGAATAAGACCCTGCATGATGACCTTGAAAGATTGAAAAATTATTCAAGGCGCAATACCCTGAGATTATTGAATATCCTTTAAGGTGTGGAGAATGGGGATGTGAAAGAGTTTGTTTGTAAATTATTAAGAGAGGGGTTCCTGCTTGATAGACCGGATGAGGACTTGGATAAAGAGATCCAAAGAGTGCACAGAGATCTGTTTAAATTAACAGCCAACAGGAAATCCCCGAGGAAAATCCTTAATAACTTTCTCACCTATGAAGTTAAAGAGCTAACTTTAGGTCGTGCGCTGAGGGAGAAAAAAGTATGAAGAAATGTCCTATAAAGTGAGGCTTGATATCGGAAAAAGGACTTTGCAGAAACAATGGTAGCTAGACGCTAGGATAAACGACCTACAGAGGAAGGGGGCTAAGGTTCAGATGAAATTCCCAGCAATGTTAAGGATTATGTGGAGGAATAAGATGTTCAACTTGCGGGTTCCGGAGGAGGTGGATGCTTTGATAGCGCAGATGGATGAAACCTTGGCCTCCGCCCCTAAAACGTAGGTGTCCTTTTCCGAGACAGAGGGGATGAAAACTCCATCTGAAGATGATATGTGCAGAGTTATGTTGGTCACGCACATGTGACGGAGTTATGCACTGCCTCACAGGGGAGGGAGCTCGCGAATAGCGTACGATATCGCCTATGGATAGGGGGGAGGGTTCCCCAAAGGGAAGTGGGGAGCACTGGGTGTTGGGAGCATAGGGGCAAAAAGTCAAAAAATGTATCCTCATCTCATGATTCAGTCGAAATAACATAGCAGTTTTAGGAAAGTCTTCATTATATAATGTCAAGCAAGGGAGCTTACAAAGGGGCATCATGTGGGTACAAGGTAATAAAAAATGGATAGGAATGTTAAGATAATAACCTGGAATGTTAATGGGTTGAGATCTAAGAGAAAACAGGCAAAGGTGGCAGAGTATCTCAGAGATAGTGGGGCACACATTATAATGCTTCCAGAGACCCACCCAGAGAGGAAAGAGAGTAGATCCTGTTTTTGTAGGCTATGGTGGGTACAGGAAGTAGTGTGTTCGGATCAAAGGAGCAGCACTAGAGGGGTGGCTTTAGTCATCAGGAAAAACTCTGGAATAAAACTATTGAAGTATGACTCTGATATCTCGGGTAGATGGTTGGTGGCTAACCTGGGGATTCGGATACACAGATAGCATGTGCAACTTATAATGGTCCTAATAGTGATATTCCAGATGCATTGGAGAGGCTGCAACGCCGGCTCTTTGAGATATCTGTCCCAATTATCCTTGGAGGAGATTTCAACGTCATTTTAAATAAAGACATCGACAGAACATCGAGGGATAAATATATAAGCTCCGCTAAGACACTGCGTAAGCTAAAGGACATGATGGTGGAATTGAACATATTAGTTGTTGCGTAGGAAGATGGGTGCTGCTTGGGACTTCACTTTTTATAGTAAAAAGTATGGTCACCATTCACGTATAAACTATTTTGTGGTCGACCAGTCTCTATGGAACGAAGTCGAGTCAGTGGCTCATGTTCCAGTGTTACTTTCAGACCACTTCCCCATGGTCCTACTTTTAAGGGATCAAACAACAGGGACAGAATAGTAGACTCTCAATAGAACTATATTGTTGGATGAGGGGGCGGTTGTAAGACCTTATAAGACCACTGACTTTTTTGTGTTTAATAAAGATTCTGCTAGCCTACAAATAGTATGGGATTCTTATAAGACATACTTATGAGTGATAATTAGTGCCATAATGATTGGTAGGAGGCGAGCTACACAGAGGAGGGAAGAGATGTTTCGAGCAAAAATTAAGGCGAAAGAAACAGATCTTCAGAAGGCTTCATTAGAGGGCACACCTGAAATATCTATCCTGCGAGGAGAACTGGAGGTAAATCCAATTGCACCTGGTAAAATTTAGATGACCAGGTTCGTGGTATTGACACCTGTATATAAGTGGTGTGTTTGAAGTAAGTTTGTAAAGATCTGAATGTATCTGTGTGATCCGATGTCCAAGATGATAAGGAAAAATCAGGGCTATTAAGGCATAAAGAGGTTTGCTGCATTGTGCATATTCAGGTGTGTATGATCTGCCAAAATTCAAAAAGCCTAGCAGGGACTGCAATTTCTTTAGTGTGTTAGGAGGTTGCAATTGTGCACATTTCTCCAAAAAATGAGGAGCAAGACTCTTTCCCGCATGTGTAAGTTCATATCCCAGGAAAAGGACATTTAGAAAAGCTATATAAGACTTTTTTTTTGAAACCGTTTATTACAGAATCCAAAAGATATACAAAGATGGGCCTACAACCTTCAGGCCGGCCGCTAGCAGACAGAAAGAGCATATAATACAAACAGTAGAACACACGCTGCGGCAGAAGAGAGATCACGGGAGTTGAAAGAAGCGTTGGCAGCCACACCATCCGGACCCCACACAACGGTTTCATTTTTATATAAATAACGAAGAAACAAGTCCACAAGGCAACCCACAATCGGAACAATAGCATGTGCTCCCCTGGGGGGGACCCTACCGGTCCACAGGAATATCAAGGGGGGGGATAGGTCGGGACGGAGACAAAGTGAACTCAAGCCCAGAACCAGGAAGACAAGCAGGCTAAGGAGACGGGGCCGGTGACGGATCAGGCATCAGCGGCTGGGTACAGATTCCCCCACGGTAGGCGTTCCAGGGGCCCCACACTTTCACCCATTTCCCAGGCTTACCTCTCGCAACATACACCACCTTTTCCCGAAACATACACCAATCCATGTTGTCCTTCCACGCCGAGACAGTCGGTGACCTCTGGGAACCCCACAATTGCGCAATATCACGCTTGGCCACCATATATCCCAGAGTCACCCACCACGTCTGCGGCACTGAGTAGTCGGTTGGCTCCCACACATTCAGGAGACATCTCCTCGCCTCGGGCAGCAGCGGCACATGCGTAACTGCCTGCAAGACCTCGTGCACACCACGCCAGAATCGCGCCACCTCCGGGCATTCCCACAATATATGGAGAAAGGTCCCCAAAGAACCACACCCACGCTTACACAACCCGTCCACAGCATAGCCCATACGCATCAGACTCGGCCCCGTAACATAGACCCTATGGAGTATCTTGAGCTGGACGAAGCGAAGGCGAGCCGGTATGGCCACCTCTTTCGGGGAGGCCACCGCAGACACCCAGTCCTCGTCATCCAGCTCCAAGCCATCAGCCCCCCACGCCTCACGAAGGCCAGTCAGCAGTCCCGAGCGATCATTGATGAGTTTTTTGTAAATTAATGAAATCGTGGCATCCCGTACATGCCCATCTAGCACTCTATCCTCCAGAGGGGAGTACTCCGGGATGGAGGCAACGTCCGGGAATACGGAGCACAACGCATGACGGATCTGCATATATCGAAAGTACTCCCTGTCCTGCAACTGGAATTCCGTCTACAGCACATCGAACGTTTTGAATCCCCCCCTCGTCCAGAGATCGCCCACCCTGCTGATGCCTATCATATCCCACTTCTCAAAGCCCTTCGAGGTCCACAGGGAGCCCAGCCGCTCAGATGCGTATAGTGGCGTCGCCCGGGTCAAACGATCCTTCCACCCCATCGCCAAGTTAGCCGCGTGCCACACTCGCACCATGACCCGCGTGGGGCCCGTCAGACGTGCGTCGAGCGAGCTAGAATAAAGCGCCCGATTATAGTCGCCGCCCGGCAGTAACATTTTATCCATCTCAAAGGCCGGGTTTAGAGCGGGCCCGTAAAGGCCGTGATTTATCGCAGCCAGCTGGGAGGCCCAGTAATATCGCTTGATGTCTGGGAGGGCAACCCCCCCGTCGTACCACGGGAGCGTCAGCTTCGCCAGGGCGATACGCGGTCTACCCTCCCAGAACAGGCGGCGCTGCAAACTCTCCACCTCGCGAAAGTAGCGCGCCGGGACAACGTCCATCGTGTTCTGTAAGGCGTACAGGAAACGTGGCAGCGACATCATCTTAAACAATGCCGCCCGGCCGAGCGGCGAGAGCGGCAAGCGCCTCCAACGCGTGACATCCTCCTTCAGGCGCTGGAGGGGGGGAAGCAAGTTCTGTTTATACCGGGCCTCCGCGTCCAGGGTAATGAAGATACCCAGGTATCTAAATCCCCGCGGGGCAATCTGGATAGGACAACCCCGCGGAAGGATAGGAGCCTCCCCAGAGAGGACATACACACAAGATTTAGCCCAATTGATGACTAGGCCGGAGTTGAGGCCAAATGAGTGCAATACATCAACCAGCACTATCAGCGATTTACGCGGGGAAGCCAGGTACAAAAGAATATCATCAGCGTAAAGAGATACGCGGTCCTCATACTCAGGGGTCCATCGGAGACCACGGATAGAAGGATGCCACCGCAGCCACTCCGCCAGGGGCTCCAAGGCAAGCGCGAAGAGGAGCGGCGATAACGGGCAGCCCTGCCGCGTGCCCCTGCCCAGCTCAAACGGAGCCGACACTCTACCGTTTACAGCCACCTGCGCCAGCGGTCCGGAATACAACAATTTCACCCAACCGATGAATCCCGGGCCGAACCCAAACTTCGCCAGCGTCGCCCAAATATACGGCCACTCAAGTGTGTCAAACGCCATAGTGGCGTCCAGGGACGCCAAAATGGCCGGCTCCCGCATGAACGGGACACGCGCGAGCACCCCATGCAAGCGCCGCAGGTTGAGCGCAGTGTTGCGATGAGGGATAAAACCGGACTGATCCTGGTGAATCAGATCGCACACCACGCCGATTGGCCAACACCTTGGCGAGAATTTTGGGTTCCGCATTCAACAGTGAAATGGGCCTGTAGGACGTGACCCGGTCCCGCGGCCTCCCCTCCTTGTGAATAACCACGATAGTAGCCAGACGCTGGTCTAGCGGGAGGGAACCCGCCGAACGGGCCGCGAGGAACATAGCACGGAGATGCGGCGCCAGCGTATCCGGTCGCAGCTTGTACAATTCGATATGAAGACCATTAGGGCCCATGGCCTTGCCGGAAGCGACCGAACGTATGGCGAGGGCAATTTCCTCAGATGTTGGGGCGGCGTCCAACGACACCCTGTCCTCCTCCGAAAGGGAAGGCAGCGCGATATCCCTGAGCAGGGCATGGGAATCCTCTTCCGAGCGGGAGGACACCGGGGAATACACCCCACGGAAATATTCTGCAAAGCAATCAACAATTTCTTCCGGTTCAGTGACACACACACCATCCAGTTTCTCAATCGACGGGACAACACGACTCGCTCTCTCCTTTTTATCCAGCCACGCAATCAGTTTCCCAGCCTTATCACCCACATCATACAGTCTCCCCTGTTGCTCTCTACTGAGGCCCCTGGCTGCCTCCGTGACGAGGGCCTTATAGGCCGCCTGCTTGAGTCGGAGAACATGTAGTTTGTCATCCGTCACCCCACATTCCAGGTCACCCTCCAACTCGGTTATCTCAGTTTCAACACGGGTCACCTCCTCCCACTCGCGCTTCCGGGAATGGGAAATAAGGGACAGGGCCTCCCCCCGGAGTACCGTCTTGAAAGCCTCCCACAGGGAGACCGCCGATGACACTGACCCCACATTATCGTCAAAATATCGCTTAAGGGATTTAACCAACTCTGCGCGAATGGTGGGGTCACGCAGGTACCAGGGATTAATCGGGACCACCCTACCCTCCCCCCTCGGGAGAATGTCGAAGTGCAACAGGAGCGGGGAGTGGTCTGAAATACCCCGCGCCAAATGGCGCACCTCCCCGATCCTCCCCGCATGCGCCGCCGGCACCAGGACATAATCTAGCCTTGAGAGACTGCCATGGGCCCCGGAATGAAAGGAATACTGTTTCTGCGTAGGGTGTTTCAAACGCCAACAATCCACCAACCCCAAAGTATCCAAGAGGCCAGATAACCACGCTTGGGCACGGGGGAGATCCCTAGGGGGGTGACGGTCCTCAGTTCCGGAAACCACCGCGTTGAAATCCCCCCCAACCACTAGAATCCCCTCCGGAAGGCCAAGGAGGAGGCGCCCCAGATCCGCAAAAGTAGTCGTTTGCAACCCTGGCGGGACATAGACAGAAACAAAAACAATCACTCTGCCCTCCATTCTACCCACCAGAACCGTATAACGTCCCCTGTCATCATGGAGAACCTCATCAACTTCCAATGGGAGCGAGGTTTTAGCCATGATGCCCACACCCCTGGAACCAGACGTGAAGCCCGAATGGGCCAGAAGGCGGTAGCCCCGTCGATTCATAGCACGAAAGGAGTTGCCAATGAGGTGCGTCTCCTGCAGAAAAACTATATCAGGTGAAATTCGTTTCAGAAACTGCAGGACCACACCCCGTTTTATCCTGTCCCCCAGTCCATTAACATTCCAGGACAAAAGACTCAGTCCCCTACCCCCCATCATAGCCGAAAGCGACCAATCGTCCCCCCGAGAGCACTTTAGGAATAGCACAACAATACTTTTGCCTTGTGGTACAAATGAACAATACCCCACCCCAACCCAACCGCCCCAACAAAACTCCCCCCTCCCTGCACCCCTGCACGAGCCCAGACAGCCCCCCCAACTTGCAGTGTGCCTGTCGCCCCTATATAATTGGAACTAGCTAGACCCCCTAGAGGAGGAAAGAGTACCCCCTCAAGACCCCGCACAGCCTCCAAATGAGGGGAGACGAGTACAACAAACAAAAGACCCTAAGCTTGGCCGAAAGTGGCCGCGTCATCCGGAGTGAGCCCCGGCATCAGTACCTCAGACCCGGTCCGGTGGGCAATCCCCTCCCGCAGCCCCCCCCCGCCATCCCGATCATGACCCCCAGACAAAGTGTCCAGCCAGTCCCCGGCCATTTCAGGACGGTCAAAAAAGTGAGTGCGACCATCCACCTCCACCCGCAGCCTGGCCGGGAAGAGCATGGCGTATTTTAAGTTCATGCCTCGAAGCCGCCGCTTGACGCCGAGGAAACTCAGTCTCTGCTTCTGGACCGCTTGGGTGAAGTCAGGATAAAAGTTCACCTCCATGTTCTCCAGCTTAATCGGCCCTTGCAGTCTGGAAGCTTGCAAAATCGCATCCCTGTCCCGAAAGTGAAAGATACGGGCAATAAGAGGCCGCGGAGGGGCTCCAACCTTCGGTCTGCCCCCGGGAACTCTATGGGCCCTCTCCACGGCAAAGAATTTACTCAGCCCTCGAGGCTGGAGATGGGTAGTGATCAGGTCCTCCACGAAGAGATCCGCCGCCGACTCCTCCCGTCCCTCGGGCACTCCGATGATGCGGATATTATTCCTCCGGGCCCGGCTCTCGGAGTCCTCCAGGCGCCGATCCATGAGCGCACTCGCCTGACGGAGCCGGTGCACCTCCGTTTGAAGGGCCGCCACCTCAGTCGTGAGGCCCGACGCGGTGTGGGCCAAAGAGTCGACCCGGTCGTTAGTCTTAGAGAGATCAGCTCTCACAAGGTTGACATCAATGAGGACCGCGTCGATTTTGTGCGCTAAAGTGTCGAACTGCTGGCCCACCGAGGCCTTCATCTCAGCAATGGCGCTCATGACGTCTTGCAAAGACAGATCCGTGGGCAAGTCCGGGGCATCCGGGGGGCACTCAGAGGACTTGTGCGATCCGCCGGGAGACCCCTTCGGGAGGGTGTAGCGGTCCATGATGTTGGCCTGATGTGCGGCGCCACGCCGGGTTGACTTGGCCTTCAACCGATCCCCATCCTGCTTCGTGGCCATCGTCGCGGGTCTCACACCCGCACCAGTCACGCAGTGAAGAGCAAGCAATCAAGGCCACGAGCTCCGGGGGGCCACCCCAGGACGGCAGAGCGGGCCACAGCAGGCAGGCAGGCAGGGTCTCCCAGCGAGGCCACCCCAACACAAAGAGCGCCGGGATCCCACTTGCGAAAACGGCAAGGGGGCGCGAAAGTGAAAGCGAAAGTGTGGGGTACGCGACTCGCCAGGCCCAGCCTGCCGTTGTTGTTCACTTTGCCACTGGGTCGCCCCCAAACGCGAATCCGGGGTCAGGAGAGAAGTAGGCCGCAAACTTCAATCGGTGCTCACTCCGGCACCCGAGGTCCGATTCGAAAACGGGAAACGGGTACCACCTCGGCTCAGGCTCACCGACACAGTCCCCTCAACCGATGCAGGATGAAGACAGGATAAACGTAGGAGGCTGCGGAGGTCCTCGGGAGCCTCGCACCTACGCGGCCATCTTGGTTGCGCTAGGCTCCTCCCCCCCATATAAGACTTTTTAAAGTTGAACTTGTAGCCAAGATCGGTAAATCCCAATATTATGCAATCTACTCTGGCCAAGTGGATATTTAATTCATCGTCCATCAAGTAGATATCGTCTACATAGGACAGAGCATCAGGGTCAATGGCAATAAGAATTTACACAATTCATGCCACAAAATGTCCAGGCTCTTCTTATAGCCCATAGGAAGTCGTGCATAACGCAAGTCGTGCATAACGCATTTGCAAGCCTAGGGTGCTAAAAGAGGACCAGTCTCAGCTCTGAGGAGTTAAATTGTGAGTGGAAAAACGTTGGAAATATCCAAGTTGGGTTTGTACTTTTTACAGATTACATTGTTAATGAGTGCCATACTGTGCGTGTTTTGCAACGCAGAAGTGCGTGTATGACTATTCAAATGTCCATAATCTAAGACAATTTAATAAAAATGATCTGGTTTTAGAAAAGGAAAAAGAGGATTATTCATTTGAGACACACAGGGTTCAATTACACCCTGGTACTCTAATTGGGAGAGAATTTCCTTTACGGGCGCTTTAGCGTCCTGTTTAATAGGATATTGTAACTGTACCTGTGGGGTGGACCATAGAGAAATAATATGATAAGGGAGATCTTTATCACACCCCACATGATTACAGTAAAGTGCAGGGTTAATCATCGAAAAGAATGGATCACTTGTACCTGTTGGATGTATGACGTTACAACGCATACTTTTACAACGCATGCACTTACAACGCAATTTTTACAACGCAACATCCACTACAACGCGTTCCATTACATCGCATGACACTACAACGCATTTTTAAAAACTACCTTTACAACGCATTCCATTACATCGCATACTACCTTTACAACGCATACCATTACAACGCATAATATTACATTGCATTTAAGGTAAGTGTTGGATAGTACAGGGGTAAAAATTACTATTCTAACTCCAGGGGGTGCAACAGTAGGGTAAGTGTTGGATAGTATAGGGGTAAAAATTACTATTCTCACTCCAGGGGGTGCAACAGTAGGGTAAGTGTTGGATAGTATAGGGGTAAAAATTACTATTCTCACTCCAGGGGGTGCAACAGTAGGGTAAGTGTTGGATAGTATAGGGGTAAAAATTACTATTCTAACTCCAGGGGGTGCAACAGTAGGGTAAGTGTTGGATAGTATAGGGGTAAAAATTACTATTCTAACTCCAGGGGGTGCAACAGTAGGGTAAGTGTTGGATAGTATAGGGGTAAAAATTACTATTCTAACTCCAGGGGGTGCAACAGTAGGGTAAGTGTTGGATAGTATAGGGGTAAAAATTACTATTCTAACTCCAGGGGGTGCAACAGTAGGGTAAGTGTTGGATAGTGTAGTGTAATATTATGCGTTGTAATGGTATGCGGTGTAAAGGTAGTATGCGATGTAATGGAATGCGTTGTAAAGGTAGTTTTTAAAAATGCGTTGTAGTGTCATGCGATGTAATGGAATGCATTGTAGTGGATGTTGCGTTGTAAAAATTGCGTTGTAAGTGTAGTGCGTTGTAAAATTTGCGTTGTAAAGGTTGTTCCCGGTACCTGTTATCCAGGGTTTGGTGGTTTTTCAACTGTTCCTTAAAAAACCCTCTTTCACGTTTTTAGATGGTTCATGTGGCGGTATATCTTGGTTTTCCGCCTAAATAACGTGACAGCATCATCATTGGGTTTAGTATTGTGCTTCCTCCACCCGGAGGGAACCACTGGATATTTGCAGTAGTGATCAGGGATAAAAAATTGGATAACGTGCTCGTGTGCAGTGAATCAGTGTGATTAAAAAGGATGTTCCCTCATGCTACCTGGACTATAGTTTTTATTGTTGTCTGGTGCATGGGAAAAGAATAAAAAGAGGGAAGTTGTACAGAACGGGCATTAAGTGTGTCCACTGTACAATCAGTCCAAGAGGTGGGTCGACATGTTTCAGCTCCTCATATGCCCCATAGGGTCAGGTGAGCTTTCTTCAGGACCTTAGGGTGTTCGTGTTTGAGAGGGGTATTACCCACTGTCTAAGTGAGGAGTTCAGACATGGATTCTCTGAGGTCCTAAAGAGAGGTTATTACCTGCCGTGGAGAAAAAAGGGGGGGCAAACAACACAAAAACCTTATTCTGTGATTTTAGAATTAAAACCCATGATGAGAAAATTCGAAGCAACATGGCAATTCTTTTGATACAGTAAAATGCAAGTGGTGTTCGAACATACAGCTATCCACAAATAAAAAACAAAAGCAAGTATAAATGGCAGATCTTTTCAATGACTTGTGCTGACGCTGTCTTCCTGTTTTCTGAAGACAGCTCAGTGCAGATAGTCTTTTAAGGTTATCGTACGGAGTGAAGAAAGACTACTGGCTATATCGATGTTAGTAGAGCCTCCACAATTGTTTTACACGCAAACTATAGTCTAGAAAATTATGTTCTTAATTCATAAAACTTCACTGGGTGCGAATTTCGAACATTTTTCAGACATTTTACGCTAAAGATTGGTATATATGTTATAAAGGTCTCCAGATATATCGCGTTTTTATTATAAGGTCATATTCAATCGTAAAGCTGAAGTGGGTCCGGATTTTGATTTCAATGGTGCCTGAATTATTGCATACGTACTTTGGAGGTTGGTAATGTCTCTAAATAATTCTTCATAAATTCTATTGGTTATGGGTCTATTATGACTTAGGTCACTTGACGGTGTTGGAACTTTGCAAAAGGAATTGTTCCTCTTCATAAGCTTCACTGGGAAAAAAGGGTTTATAATACATTTAGCCAGGGGATATCGTCATTCAGGCCTATTGAGTTTGTTTTCAAACGATGTACCCATCTTTGTTCTTTTTCAAAAAGTCGCTTTTCGATATTTGGTGACCTCGACACCATAGTTTCTAGGACAATCCATTTTAGGTCATCAAGCGTGTGTGGGTGGTCGATAAAATGGCTACTCATCTTGGTAGTGTGGCGTTTACATTTGACGTTACTTCTGTGTTCACAGATTCGCTGTTTTATTTTGTGGCACGTCATCCCGATGTATCTCAGTTTGCATGGACAAGTAATCATGTAGATCACATGCGTTGTATTACAGTTAGTGTGTTGTCTCATTGTCCAAATCAGGTCGGGGGCCAGTTCAATGGATTTCGTTGTTTCTGTTAAGTGACAGACGGAGCAATGCCCACAGGGGAAATGGCCTATCACTGGTGGCAGGCCCCATAGGGTATTCGTGGTTACATTTGTCTTCTCTTCCACAGGGCGGGTGTGTACTAGCATATCTTTGAAATTCTTCGTTCTTCTATTTGCAAAGCGGGGTTTAGGCCAATCAAGGTTGCCTGAGGTTAGTATGCGCCAATTCTTATTGATGATTTTCTTGATAGTATTGCTGGCTGTGTTATAGGTTGTAACACATGTCAGTTGGTCTGGTGGTTGTGTTTTAGGTATTGTTTCGAGGAGATTCTCCCTATGTTGATTCCTCACTCTTTTTTGACATTTATTGATAATTTTGGAGGGATAGTCACGCTTCAAGAGTTTGGTGCACAACTCTTGTGCTTGTTCCTTATATTCACTCAGCTCGCTGCAGTTCCTTTTCAGGTGCAGAAATTGGCTGTATGGTAAGTTTTCTCTGAGTGGACGTGGGTGAAAACTATTGAAGGAGAGAAGGCTATTCTTAGTTGTAGGTTTGAAAAAGGTTTTAGTTTTGATAGTATTATTGTTTACATAGATGTAGAGATCAAGAAAATCCAAATGGTCTTTGTTGGCATTGAAAGTAAACTTTAAACATTGATCTTGTGTGTTCAGCCAGTCGTGGAAGTTCTGTAGATTTTCTTCTGTTCCTTCCCAGAACATGATGATATCATCTATGTATCTTTTCCAGAAAAGGATACTTGAGAGAAATGGGTTGTTAACATTCTGGATATGTATCCTCTCGAAGTTGCTCACATAGAGGCCTGCCACACTCGGCGCGAAGGTACTCCCCATGGAAGTACCATGGCATTGTTGGTAAAGTGTGCCGTTGTATTCAAAATAGTTCTCCGTCAAAGCCGGTCTACAACATTCTAAGATGAAGTGTCTGGGTGTATGGTATATCCAGTTTTCTTCGAATAGTAAGTCCTCAAGGGTGCTTAAGGTTTCTTGTTGAGGCCGACTTGTATAGAGGCTTTCCACATCTAGCGAGACCAATATCATGGTTTCGCTTAGAAAGGGTTGGTCTTGTAAGAGGTTGAGTAGATCTCGTGTATCTTTTAGGTAAGTTGGGGTCTTCAGTACCATAGGTCTGAGGTATTGATCTGCAAATTGAGAGAGAGGTTCCAGAAGTGAGCCTATTCCGGATACGATTGGGCGTCCTGGTGGTGGTCGTTGATTTTTGTGTACCTTAGGCAAGGAGTAAAAATAGGGTGTGCGCGGAGAGTCAGTTCTTAGGAATGAGGCCTCATTCTTAGTGATCCAATCGTTGGTCTCTGCTTCCTCCACCATTAGGTTAATGGTTCTTTTTAACCTAGGGGTTGGGTCTTCAATGATGACTTTGTAGAATTTCTTGCAATAGTTTTAGGCATTGGTCGTTGTAGTGGTCCTTGTCCAGAATCACTATGCCTCCACCTTTGTCGGCAGGTTTTATAATGATGTCATTGTGCAGTCTCAGTTCTTCCAGGGCTTTCTTTTCTCTGTTGGAGATATTGACAAAAGATTTTATTGTTTTTTTGTCGATTTCATTTATCTCTCTCATAATTGCTTGTTCAAAGGTCTGTATTTCTATTGGGACCTGATGATTCATAGGGCAAAACGTTGACTCTCCGCCTAACCCCACAATTCCCCCCCCTTCTTTCCTGTACACAGCTCATCTGCACTGCTACTTTTCCCTTGAAGCCCCAAAGTGGAGCGCTTAAAGATACACGTACAATATTACGCATCATGTTGTTTTAGTTATTGGTCTTCATTACTAACTAACAATTGTAAGCCATGAAAAAATATATATAAATGGTACTAACAACAAGCTCCCCAATGGCGGAAAATTACACCGTGATTTCAATATCTCTCCCTCTGAACTACATCGCTTTGTCTAAAACGCTCGACACCAATTGAACAGTGATAACGATCGGCTTGTATACTTGTGTAAAAAACGAATGCTACCGATAATACCGCTAGTCTATTTTGCAATATAACGACGCACCATTGCATTTGTAACTTAACTTTTCGTGAAGCGTTTTTCCATGCCATATGGTTCACAATGTTTTAAAACTTTGCCTACAACCAAATTGAATAATACACATAGCGATGCTTGTTGCTTTTTGGTATGCTTTTTGGTATGTTAATAGAACGAGCAACAACATGGTCAGCCCAATACAGTGGCTCCCTATGTACCTTGTCTCCTTGGTAATAATTGTTTACCTCCATCATACTAACTAATTTTCGAT
This sequence comes from Triturus cristatus, assembly GCF_964204655.1. Classification (NCBI taxonomy): domain Eukaryota; kingdom Metazoa; phylum Chordata; class Amphibia; order Caudata; family Salamandridae; genus Triturus; species Triturus cristatus. The sequence continues at coordinate 84,235,913 of NC_140584.1, read as the reverse complement.
CGTTTTTCCTTACCACAATCTCTTTTGTGCATAACAACTGTGTAATGATACCATACGGTAATAACTACACTTTCTTAAAGATCTCCTTCACAAAACCAGTCACATTAGAATACAAATGTACATACAGATATCATTGAAAAGATCTGCCATTTATACTTGCTTTTGTTTTTTATTTGTGGATAGCTGCGTGTTCGAACACCACTTGCATTTTACTGTATCAAAAGAATTGCCATGTTGCTTCGAATTTTCTCATCATGGGTTTTAATTCTAAAATCACAGAATAAGGTTTTTGTGTTGTTTGCCCCTCCTTTTTTCTCCACGGCAGGTAATAACCTCTCTTTAGGAGCTCAGCGAATCCATGTCTGAACTCCTCACTTAGACAGTGGGTAATACCCCTCTCAAACACGAACACCCTAAGGTCCTGAAGAAAGTTCACCTGACCCTACGGGGCATATGAGGAGCTGAAACATGTCGACCCACCTCTTGGACTGATTGTACAGTGGACACACTTAATGACCGTTCTGTACAACTTCCCTCTTTTTATTCTTTTCCCATGCACCAGACAACAATAAAAACTATAGTCCAGGTAGCATGAGGGAACATCCTTTTTAATCACACTGATTCACTGCACACGAGCACTTTATCCAATTTTTTATCCCTGATCACTACTGCAAATATCCAGTGGTTCCCTCCGGGTGGAGGAAGCACAATACTAAACCCAATGATGATGCTGTCACGTTGTTTAGGCGGAGAACCAAGATATACCGCTACACGAACCATCTAAAAACGTGAATGAGGGTTTTTTAAGGAACAGTTGAAAAACCACCAAACCCTGGATAACAGGTACAAGTGATCCATTCTTTTTGATGATTAACTAGTAACTGGAAGGTGAATGGATCACGTTTCCTTCTATCTCCCTTACAATTGATCGGTTACAGTAAAGTGCAGGGGCCAATTCAAGGGCCCATTTAGCTGCATAAGCATGTTTGACTTTGTCAGGAGGATGTCATTAGACATAGATATGCTGTCCCAGAATATTGCTCTAATGGTGCGTTTAATGTCAACCTCAATGTGTATGTCTAAGTGATATAATCTGTCTGGAGGGGCTATGTGTGCATCCGTGATTTCAACTGTAACAAATGTTTCCGTTGCTCTCGCTGTCATAAACTCCTGGAGATTCCGCCATACAATGGTGACTTGCACCACGCTTTTGAGGAGAGTAACTACCAAACTTCTGTTCAAGAGGATTGTTCTCATCGTCTGTGGCATAGTTAGCAGTTAAAGCCGCAACTTAATTTTTTTAAAAAGGGGCTTTATATTGAGGAGTTCATTTCTCCTTCTTAATCTTCACGTCAGACGAGCAATGCGTCTCGCGTTTCTGTTTCACATGCCCTTCTTGTCTGTTCTCAGATGGCCCTCCACTGTCATACTGCTGGTCAGATGATTCCTGAAAGGAACGAAGAGAATGTGTATCAGGAACCTGATACCTGTCTGAAGTCTTGATTTTAGTGTGATCTCGAAAATCATATTGTCTCTCAGAGGACTCTGAGGGAGGAGAACCTATACGAGGTTTCCCTTTCTGTTGCTGTTTGGATTTAGCCCATGGTTGTTTAGTAAATTCATGGGCTGGTGTGGCATCAGTGCTAGGCTTGCAAGGCTAGGCTTGCCAAGTGGTCGTATTGAAGGCCTGGTTCCCAAATTATTGCGTCCTAGCAATGTATATACATTAGCAATAATTATAGGCAGCTCACGTTCGCGTTCGGCTACCGCCGCCACTGTAAATTGCTGGCATATAGCCAAGGATGCTGCTTCACCTTTAACACTGGATAAAATCATTTCAGAGACTATGCGAAAATTACCCATTTATTTCATCCTCAAGTTTGGGCAGGACCTGCCTCATGTTCATTCTGTTACTTTTTGAGGACGAACGTTCATAATTTTTTCAGTCTATACTCTCTGTAATGGCTTACAGAGAGTATAGACTGAAAAAATGGTCCCCCAGATGTTGCAGTCTCAATGAGTGGGAAATTGGTCCTGTGGGTAGGCACATAGTTAAAATGTTGTGCTTGTCTTGTGGTACTGTAAGGGGAAACCCAGCTTCAAGTTGATCTATTTTTTCGGCAATCCAAAATGGAATTTCTTTCCAATTAGTAGGACGTTTTTCCATAACGGAATGAACAATTACAGGACTAATAACAGGTGATGCAGGCAACTGGGCTTGCGCTTGCAGGGCAAGTCTAGCTGGACCAGCTAACAATGTACCAAAATTAGTTCAGTTAGACGTCTATATAAGATTACTAGAACACTGTACAAACCGTGGATTGTACGAGATTCAAATTGCCTAAATCTGAATATGGTGTATACCCAGCTACTGAGAGGACCCATTTGAACTGTCCCAGGGACATGATGAAGGGGCTCCATTATACCAAGTCTGCCAATTCCAGACTGTAAGAGGAATTTCAACAAGGTCTACATACAGCAGGTGCTGGTGGTGAAGTGTATTCATGAAAAGTGTTAGTGTGAACATCCACAGCTAGAAAAGTGACCCAAGAATAAAAAACTTCAAAGTGGAATGCAGCACCCACTTCTACTACAACAATTACAGGAGCTCCCGCATTAGGGGCTCCATGCTGTGCTAAATATGCATATACTGCCGTTCGGCAGTTGGCCGCAATAGTTTGCAACATAATTAATAAAAAAATTGATCCAATGTGTAACACAAATCGGGTTGGAACCTTTTAATATTCAATCTTGAAAAACCAACAGAAGTAGGTGTTCCCTTAAAACTGTGGAGGACTAATCCATAACACCACAGACATGTCCGGTAAAAGATGTGAGGGTATTGCGGGCAAGTACAAGCACTACTAAGGGTTTCTGCAAATAAGTACCTGACAAAAACATTAGCGGTGCCATTTTACAGAGATTCTTCTCAGGAGTAGAACTATGCTTGGGACCGTAGAACATCAGTATGTAGGGATTGAGTCGCGACTGCACATCAGTGTCTATGAGCCCAAGTCCGACTAGCTATAGTGCCTCACTTACCCTCCTAACCTTTTCAGAGAAGTAAGTGAGTTGGCACCCCAGAACACAACACTCTCGACCCTCTCAGGGATTGCAGTAACAGGACACACCCTTTCCCTGGCCCACTCGTACTTGTCCACAATAAGATAAACAAGAGACACGAAGGAAGTTTATAATATTTATTTAAACGATTGTGACCATCCTCTGTCTGACTATGAGCTAGGTGTAGCACTTGTTCATGAAGTGCCATCAGTACTAATAGTTGCTCTTTGTATGTATACCTTCTCAAGTGACTCTATATACCAAGCCTTTTCTTATGCAAAAGAATGGGCCTACCTCTTCTGGACTGTCTTCCTGCGCTTGTTCCCAGGCATGCATCAAGGAACTATTGTCCTTCTGAGCCATTCGAAAACTCCGTCCGGGGTCTGGAATACATCTAAAGATGTAAAGACACAAGCAGGTGTTGGACAGGAAGAAACATGCTAGTGAGTCTGTTGTTTTTGTAAAATTAAGTTATATGTATTATTTTATTTATTGTACATTATTTTTTATACATATTAAAAAAACGATATTTTGTACTTCGATATTTTTAACAACAATATTTTTTTCCGATATTTCAGTACTTACGATTATGAAGATAGGCGGTCTATATTTTTGACATCGATATTTATGTCCCAATATTTTAGTAACATGATATTTTTGTACTCGATTTTATGTCAGTGATCCGCCCTGGACGGCTAGAGCAGAATAACCCCATCCTGTACGGAAGGATGCAGCGGCCATCTTGGATGTACAGCTATCCATCCCAGTCTGATCACATAGATATTCTACATCTCAGCTGACGTAGCACTCTTGCCTCATGACCTTCGCTCAGTGTGTGTTGTTTCAGAATCCCTGTCCTCAGTTATATGACAAGACGTGTATTCACAAACAGCAGCTGCATTTTCTTATTATGTCTAGGTGCTAGTGTCTGGCCAGAGAGAATAACAAAGGGCACTATTGTTTGCCGTCGTCTAGTTTGTTCAGACTAAATCCCAGGAAAAAGTATAAAACACCAAAAATATGTGCAGGTTCTGTATAAAAATACAACATAGCACAAAAACAAGCACGCTATGAAGTAACTTGTGCAAAATAAAAGCGGCGTACAAGTAGGCTAACATACGAAAAACAACAATGGGCCATGCAAGAAACACACAACAGCTCCATATGTCATGATTTTGAGAACTGGGATATTGGAATTGATCACTGACTCCAAGATGTTGTTGTTTTTTTATTTTGTATATGTTTTTTAATTTTGTACATGTTGTGTGAGACAAGTAATAGTCAATTGCTTGCATAGGCTTTGTTTCATGAATAGCAATTAAGAATTGGGAGCTTGAAATGTATTTGGTTGTGACTATGTATACAGTGTTCCAAAGTATATGACATGATGTGTCAAAAGAATCAATTCAAATCATGATCAATTCAACATATATAATTAAAAGTGGTCATGCTAATTGAATTTCCAGATCACATTGATGAATGTAATATGTTGTTAATTGATTGTCACCCGAGTGGGACGGGTATGCTCAGACGTGAGTCCCGTGCTCTCCATGTCACTGGAATCAAGCTATCCTGGCTGAAGAAGGGTGAAACCCCGAAACCGGTCCTAGGATGCTTGTTTCCAGTCCAGGGAGGACCTGGCCTGGCAGTTTGGGCTGGACTGCTCCCATTGGGCACAGGGTCAAGACTGATTTGCATATGGCTGGGTCCAAACTGGAATGGCAGGGTGAGCAAAAAACAATTGATTTAGGCCCAGATCTCTGTACTAGGGTGAATGTATGACATTGTTCTGCATTTTTGTCCATCAATAGTTCTTTTTGCATTTGTTTCCCATAGTGGGACGGATATGCTCAGACGTGAGTCCCGTGCTCTCCATGCCACTGGAATCAAGCTATCCTGGCTGAAGAGGGGTGAAACCGCGAAACCGGTCCTAGGCTGCTTGTTTTCAGTCCAGGAAGGATCTGGCCTGGCAGTTCGGGCTGGACTGTTCCCATTGGGCACAGGGTCAAGACTGATTTGTATATGGCTGGGTCCAAACCGGAACGGCATGGTGAGAAAAAAAACGATGGATTTAGGCCCAGATATCTGTACTGGGGTGAATGTATGACATTGTTCTGCTTTCTGTCCATCAATAGTTCTTTTTGCATTTGTCACCCCGAGTGGGACGGGTATGCTCAGACGTGAGTCCCGTGCTCTCCATGCCACTGGAATCAAGCTATCCTGGCTGAAGAGGGGTGAAACCCCGAAACCGGTCCTAGGATGCTTGTTTCCAGTCCAGGGGGGACCTGGCCTGGCAGTTCGGGTTAGACTGTTTCCATTGGGCACAGGGTCAAGACTGATTTGCATATGGCTGGGTCCAAACTGGAATGGCATGGTGAGCAAAAAAACGATGGATTTAGGCCCAGATCTCTGTACTGGGGTGAATGTATGACATTGTTCTGCATTCTGTCTATCAATAGTTCTTTTTGCGTTAATTGATGTCAAACAAGGTTTTTTTTGTAGATTATTGAATTTAAAATGGCCTAACCTTGCTAACTATAAATAGGCACAATCCCTTTGTTAGTAACTTTCTAAAAGTGGCCTTTTTGAAATTGTAATTTAAAATTCAACCACACCATAAGTTAGGCTTTTTCATTACAATTCAAAAAACACTAAACATGAACCGGTTACCTGGTCCCATTTGTTAATTACAGCTTATTAAATATAATAAGGTAACTCCAATGTTAGTCTATAGGAGACAAAAGCCTTGCAGTAGTGAAAAATGACCTTATGAGTTTTTAATACCAGGTCATGAAAAACTTAAAAGTACATGTCCTACTTTTTCAACACACTGCACCCTGCCCTTAAGGCTGTCCAGAGCCTACAGTAGGAGTGACATATGTAAAAAGAAGGGAAGATTTGGGCCTGGCAAAAGGTTTCTTTTGGCAGGTTGACATGGCAGGTAAAAACTGCACACACAGGTTGCACTGGCAGGCCTGAGACATTTTTCAAAGGGCTACTTAAGTGGATGTTATGTTATGTTATAGATATTTTTTAGAGTGCAGCGATTACCCAAGGGTGTCCTGGCGCTAGTCACTTCTCCTTTAGGAAGAGAACGGAGAAAAAGCATTTTATTTATCAAAAAGCCAGGTTTGTAGACCCTTCCTAAATGCCAAAAGATCAGTGGCATTTCTCAGGTGGAATGAACGGCCATTCCAGGCTTTTTCCGCACAAAAAGCAAAACTTCTACTACCCCACAATACTTTTTTTGTGGGTGGCTCTATGACCAGCTTGGCTCCCAATGAGTGAGGAGTTCTTATCGGAGTGTACCATTGAAACTGGCGTTTTAAATGGTCGGGTCCTATACCTTGCAGAGCCTTAAAAACCATGCAGATGGACTTAAAACGCACTCGATTCCTTACAGGGAGCAAGTGCAATTGTTTTTATTTCTTTGGATATTGTGGAAATCCTGGATGTCCCAGTGAGTAATCTGGCAGCTGCATTTTGCAGCAGCTGAAGTTTATTCATTAATCTTTTTTGAATGGTTAAGGAGAGACTACTACAATAATCCAGCCTCGACATGGCCAGTGCTGTGACTACTGTTTGCCGGCTACTGGAAGGTAAAAACGACAATATTTTCTTGACCATTCTAAGAACATGTGCTGTTGTCGATGCCACTGCATTTACTTGGTCACCAAAGGTAAGTCTCTCATCCACTATTACTCCCAGGTTTTTAACCTTTTTTGAGGGTGTAGGGAGAGTGCCCATAGAGTACGGCCACCAGTTTGGGGTCCAGAAGTTGGTATCATTCCCAAAGAGTATGACTTCAGTTTTGCCTGAGTTTAGTTTTAGGTAAAATTAGACATCCATCTCCCAACTGATTCCATACAGTCTTGGAAGCATTTATCCATTCCCACTTCTTGGCCTGGAAGCAGAGACACCACAATTTGGGTGTCATCATAATTATTTCAATCAGTTTTGCTGGGAGAGGGAGACGTGAGATAGGGCACAAGTTGTTTGGATCCTTAGGGTCCAGGCTAGGCTTCTTTAGAAGGGGCAGTATAGAAGCAACCTTCCAGAGTTTGGGGAACTGCCATGTTTCAAACGTGACATTATAAATAGATGAAAGTGCTAGAGCGACCGGACCCGGGACAAATTTGACCATGAAGACTGGACATGGACCATACGGCGACCCTGATTTAGCTGCCATAAGGAGCCCAAGAATGTCATTTGAGGACAGTGATATGAATTTGTCCAAGGTATAGCGGGGAGCCTCCATGGGCTTAAGTTCCTCCCTTGCCATGTTCACACCGGCAGTGCTTGGACTGCTAAAGGCCGAGAAGATGGTCTCCGCTTTATTCAAAAAGAACTTAGCGATATCTTCACATAGTTCCCGACTGGACTGAACTTTAACTGGACATAGGGAGGCCAGGCTTGAAACCGTTCTGAACAGCTCTTTCACCAAATATTTCGCTAAATCAATTTGTGTTACATAGAACTTTTGTTTAGCGGAAAAAAAGAGTTGTTTGTAGCGCTGGAGGCTTATTTTATATAACTTTTTCTCTGTCTCTTTGTAGCCTTTCCTCCAGCTCCGCTCAAGACGTTTACATATGAGATTTTGATTTCTCAATTCTTCCGTAAACCATGGGACGGAGAGTTGTAATCTTTTGGGGAAGAGGGTTTTTACTGGGGCTACTTTACAAACGGCTTGCTCCACCCATTTAGTATATGCAATGGTGGCCTCCTCCACTCCCAAAGGCATTTGACCTGCTGTTGTGGTAAGGAGCTCTTGAAAAACAGTCCCCTCAACTTTGTTCCAGGCCCTAATTTCTAATTGTCCTTTCGGACATTTTCCACTCGCGCGCTGAACCGTGAGAGTCAACTCAAATTGAACAGCAGCATGGTCAATCCACACCAGAGGTACTAACCAAGTGAACAGAATACAGGGGTGGTTCGAAAAAATACCATCCAGGGTATGCCCTGCCACGTGAGTTGGACCAATTACGTGCTGCCTAAGATTGGCGCTGTTCATCATGTCGATCAGATTCACTGTGTCTGCCTCCAAATAGTATTTATGGCACAATCAGTGCTGCAGGCCCACTAGCAGCACTTAATTTACAGGTCCTGTGCCTATGTTGTGACATTTTACTAGGGACTTACTGTTGTATTGGGATTTGTTTAGTGATTGGTTATTGTTGCTAGACATCTGTGGTGTTCTAAGAAGGAGTTCTGGAATGAGGGCAGTGGTAGTTGGTCCTGCTAGGAGTTGCACCATTTTTAAATTGAGTCTTTAATAAATCCTTGAATGAACTTCGTGGAGTGTGTCTTTTTTGTAAAACTGGCAATGAGGATGGGATCAAAGATTTCTCAGTGACAAGCGACTGACTGTGCAACCCCTGAGCATTTCCTCTGGGAGAAACAGTTGCTGGTGCAAAGGGCAGGCAACCGGATGTGAATTCTTCCTTAAAACCCTTGAAGTTCCTGGTAATTTTATGAAAGGAAGTGGATGTGGTACTGCCAACTGACACTGTACAGTAGGGCAATTTATATGATCTATTGGGACAAATCTGGATATTTACCATGTGGTGCAGCGCTTGATTCATTGTTGGTAGAGGATGGAATGAAGATGGCAGCACACTGGGTAAGACTGTGGAAGTAAATGGACATGGCAAGTATGGCATCATGTGCTCCAGATGGATCACAGGTCTGTTGGTGTGCACTCCAGGTGCACCTTTGAAAATATCAGGTGTCAGTGTGAGGCTGCAAAGGACTGCGAGCACAACACTTAATGAAAGACACAATTTTGAAAGGAGTTTTTTGCATTACATTAAAGGAATAAAGGGCATGAGAACTAACTTGCTTCACTGAAGAGGAGTGCTGATGTAGTGCATCGGAGTTCCAAAGATGGGAATGGCTTTCTCTCAGACAATTTTCTATTGGCTGAGGGGAGGAGTGATACAATTGGTGAACATAACACAGTTATCATTGGTTCCAAGGACAACCAAAGAAAATTGACTGTGAAGTTCAGTTTTGCAAGCGTTACCCTTATTCTTAAGCTGACATTGGATGCAGCAGACTACTTTTATTATTTTTTCCGGTGAATAACGGTGACTACTTTATTTGTTTTTATTTGTTGAATTTTACCAGTTTGAACATGTCTGCTCAATCCATTGTTCCTCCTACCTTGTTTTTTAAAGAACCTGGTTTGCCAATTATATCATGAGAAGATTGGATAGAGTCCTTTGAGACATAGTTGGAACCTATTGGGGGTGATGTATTTGTTGCAAAGAAGAAATTAGCCATGTTGACTTGAAACACAATTTAGGTGTGGAGGGGAGGAAGGTTTCAAAGACGTTCCCTGTACCTGCTGAAAGGGGGGATGAGGAGGCTGATGGAGGGTCTGACGCAGATGAAGATCCAAGGAATGATGACTGTGTGAGTACGATTAAAGCTTTTGAGGAAACGTTTGGGAGGAAAACAAACATTGTGGTGGAAAGACATCATTTTTTTCACAAGCCCAATTATCTGGTGAAGCCATTGAGCAATATGTATCAGTTTTAAGAATATTAGCTGTGCCTTGTAGGTTCAAAGATTTACAGGCAGAGATTATCAGGGACCAGATGATAAACAGAACCAGTAACATTAAAATTGTAGAGTAGGTGTTGGGATTAAAAGATCTATAAGTACTGACCAACGTATAACAAACACGTCTCGTTATATTAAAGAGTTTAGTAATGATCAATTAAAAAACAGATCGGAAGGTGATGTTGTTAAGGATGTAAACATGTTATTTTCTGTTGAAAGGAGAAACAAGATTGCAATGAATGACAGGGTGGGTGAAGCATGCAGTAGTTTTAAGAAATAATTATGTTTCAGGTGTGGAAGAATAAATCACTTGGCTGAATCCAATACCTGTCCTGCAGTGAAAGCCAAGTGTTATAAGTGCAAAAAACTGGGGCATTTTTCCAGAGTGTGCAGAGATGGTGGAATGGACGGGAATAAGTTGAGCATGCATTGGCTAAATGAACACAAGATTTGAGATAGCACTGATGACATAAACACCGACAATGAGGATGTGGAAGTATTGATAGTGTGTGGAGTAGATAAGATTAAAGGTGGAGCACCTAAATGTGTGGTAGCGGTGAATGGGGTCCACCTGTGGGCGGATTTATGTTCGCCTTGCATGTTAATTGATAAATCTGTGGAGATGAGTGTCAATGGATGTGAACTGAGTCCAGCTCGTGTGGAACCAGAAGGTCATTGTGGGGTAAAATTGCCAGTTTTGGGGCATTTTGTGGCTGAATGGAAGTACAAAAATAAAAGAGCTTCTGGTAAAGTGTATGAGGTGAAAAAGGACAAGACTTTTTTGGGCTGGAGGGAACAACGAGCTTTAGAGATACTTTTGGACCCCAATTGTCTGGATCAAGTATTACTAACTGCACAAGGGGTAGTGGAGAAATGGAGTTCAAAGTATCCTAATTTGCGCAAAAAACTGGGGTGTTTGAAGAAAATTGAACATTGCATAATCTTAAAGAGGGGTGCTGCACCTAAGGGGCATAAGGTACATAATGTACCTTTGACTTTGCAAGAACAATTGAAAATGGAATTGAACCTTTTGTGCAAGGCTGGGATTGTTGAGCCTACTGAATCTTTAGAGTGGCTGAGTCCAGTTGTTCTAGCAAGAAAAGCGAATGGGACCTGGTCCCCTTGGAACTTGTACCGGGGCGAGATATGTACCCCCCCTCCAATGGGCGAGGAGGATGACTCCCCATCCTTGTAACTTCCAACGTAATTGAATGAATGTGCTATAATGACCTTGATTTCGCTGTAACCCTTCCATTGATTCAGTAATGTTGTACCTGTAATGTCGAGAATGTTTAATAAAATAAAAAAAGATTTAAAAAAAAAAAAAGAAAAGCTAATGGAACTTTAGGCATGTTTGTGGATTTAACGGAGTTAAATGACAGCATATGGGTGGATCGTCATCCCCTTCCCTATATTAATGAAATCTTGAGGAATGTGAGTGGGGCCAAATGTTTAACCACGCTGGATTTATCTAGCACATATCACCAGGTATGGCTTCATTCAGACTCTATACATCTAACATCCTTTATTACCCCTGAAGGAGCTTACCAGTTTGTGCATATATTATTTGGATTGGTGTCGGTATCCACTGTATTGCAGAGAGTGATGCAAAGTGTTTTATATGGTCTATCCAATGTTTTGTTCTTCCAAGATGACATTTTGGTGTGGGGAAGTGGTAAGGAACAGCATAATGCAATGTTGGAGGAGGTGTTATCAAAATTGGAGAAAGCTGGTCTCCCCATAGGATGGAGAAGTGTAAATTTGAAGCAGATGAAGCTGGGTATTTTGGTGATACACTGTCATGGGAAGGAGTAAAACCCAAGCTAACGTTGGTGGAAGCAATAGAGTTGGCTCCTGCATCCAAAGATAAGGAGCAGTTGTGATATTTTCTGGGGCTGTCAGAATATTACTCGAAATTTGTGAAGCGTTTTCCTGACAAGGTGCATGTTTTACATGCATTAATGAAAAAAGGTTTTAAGTACCAGTGGACAACTGCTTGTCAACAAGCTTTTGATTTGGTGAAGAAATCAATCAGTAAAGCTGCACTGTTGGAACCTTTTGATCCTAACGAAAAACCATTGTAGTAACAGATGCCAGTGCATATGGATTGAGAGCAGTTATAATGCAAGAGTGTAAGGGACGAGAGAGAGTGGTGGCATTTGCCTTAATTACATAAAAATGTGCTAAAACCATGTATTCCACCATCAAAAAGGAAGCAGTGGAGTGTTGGTGGGGCATCCAATATTTTACAACATATGTCTCGGGGCAATCATTTTGAAAAACGAAAGGATCATAGGCCTTTGATAGATTTCTTATCTATGAACGGTACCGGAAAAGCTACTCCCAGCATAGCAAAGTGGTTGCATTGGTTACAAGAGTTTATGTTCTCTATTCTGTATGTTCCAGGAAGCAAAAATATCAATGATGACTGCCTTTCGAGATTACCTTTGGATAATGATGACAGTGAGGAGGATAATGAGAGGATGGTGCTGAAGTGTAGGAATCATGTAGAGGTGCTATTTGGGAATAAGTTGGAAAGAGGCTTTGTCAGAGGACAAAACCATGTTATAGTTCGTGGAAAAGTTATTGAGTGACTCAATATTGATTGGGAATGAATAAGAATGTTTGAGTGATTTCTTACCTGTATGGAAGTGACTCTCTGTGGTAGATGGAATTGTTAGGAGGACTAACAGTGTAGTAGTCTGTGTTGGCCTGCAGCACAGGTTGTTGAATTTATTGCATAAAGGACATGGTGGAATTTCAACTATGAAACAAAAAGCTTGGATTGATTTTTGGTGGCCTGGTATGGACAAGGAAGTTGAAAGGTTTGGAAGAGATTGTGTGCCATGCACATGTAGTGACTAATATCATACAGTAGTGGAAACATCCATTGTGCCCACAGCATTTCCCGAACTATCCTGGGAAAGAATAGCCATTGACATCTGTGGTCCTATTGATTGTTTAACTTTTGTAAGTAGCTATGCTATTGCATTGATAGATTACCTTTCCAAGTGGTCTGAAGTGGCTTTTATGAAGGAAGTCTAGGCTACCCAGGTAGTTCCCTTTTGTGAAGATGTTTTCAGAAGAGAGGTTGCCCAGAGGTACTATGAAAATGGGTCACAGTTTGTTTCTGCAGAGTTGACCGCTTTTCTCAAGAAAGAGGAGATTAGGCATCACAGCACAGCTGTTTATTATCCCCGTGAAAATGGTTTGGTAGAACGATTCAATCAAGTATAGAGTGACTGTATTCAACTGGCTTTGAGTGGGGGATTGGATTGGAGACAAGAAGCGAAAACATGTTATGGAGTTATAGAACAACACCCCACTCAGTTACAGCAGAAACTCTGTTTTTTGTATTGAAAGGAAGGATAGCATGCACCACTGCGGTTCCTGTGTGGACGGAGAGAACATTAAAAACTGTGGTGAATCAACAAGTCTTGATAGATAGAGTCAAAGAATATCAAGGGCGGTATGAGCAAAGACATAATAAGAGAGTGAGAAGGACACTAAATTTTAAGAAGGGGGATTGAGTAAGAGTGCATGTGGGGGGCCATAGGAAGGGTGATAGAAGATGGTCGGATTGAAAATAAATCAGAGAAGTTGAAACGTAATAAAATATTGCTAGATGGAAAACGATAGAACGTGCGCAGAGTTGTTAAATGTAATGAACTAGAACCTGAGTTGGGGGCAAAAATGTTCTAATGCACATGCAAGAAAAGAGAGATGAGAAAGGTGGTATTTCCCAGCATGAAAGGAGGCCTAAACTGCTTGATGATTATATATATTCCTCATGCAGTTTTATTTATATAGCACACTTAAGTGGTGAGTTGGGGGCAGTTCCTTCCCAGTGAAGTTCCGACCCACGATTGATTGCCTCCGTCTCTCTTCAGGCGGTAGCCCAAATTCATATTCAGTGTTGGTACTGGCAGCCTATCCTGGCATATGGTGTTGCAGCGGTACCTGGTGATACGTGCCCAGGTTCTTCCAGCCTCAGTACCTCGGCCCAGATGGTCACAAGTCTTGGCACTCCTTGAGATGGAACTTTAACAATGGCCCCCTCTGGCATACGTGGTCAACTCAGCACAGCTGTAGGGGTGTAGCAAGACCCATACTGTGCTCAACACATGGTTCAGTCTACGACGGCCCTCTTTTGACTTATGGGGGTTGATAAAAACAATCTTACACACAGGTGAGGGACTGATTGGTGCTCAGCCGAATCTTCACACCTGCACAGAAAGTCCTCATAGAAGGATTCCCCACTGGACCTTACTCCCCCCAATGCTCTCCTCTTCCTCACAGGACACACAGGTCTTTACAAACATGCAGGCATTGGTGCTCCAGGCTCCAGGGCAGGTGATCTTGGGTTCCCTAGATGATATCCCCTCACCTAGCAGGAAGACTAGGAGCCCTTGGCCCCCAGTCCTGGGCACAGGCAGCAGTTTTGCAGAGCTTCCCTTACTCACACAGCCCGTCTGGCTGCTAGGCAGATGACAGAGTTTTGGGGACTCAGCCCCCCTTTTTATAGTCCTTTTCCAGACATCAAATGTGATCTGGGTCTTTAAAGTTTTATGTTGGGTTTCTGCTTCTTTTGAAGTGGGTACTTTTCCTTTTCATCTTTCTGCATATGGTCTTATGGGTAGGAAGCACACTCTGTTACCACCTGTTCTATCAGACTCGGACACAGTACGTCTTAGACCATATGACTTTTCATATGGTCCTTACGCTACCAACTCACATATCGTCGGCAAACCTGAGGGTTCGATGCCTGATAACATGTTTTGTCTCACCCTAATACAGTCAGATATTTTACTTCTGGACCTCTTACAATACGGTTATGGACTCACCCTGAGCTGCAGAACCTTGACAAATATTGGTTCTTGATTCAAGGACCACATATGATACTTGTGTCACATTGCTATATTGAGACGGACATCTCAACCAGCTTATTTCCTGCTTGGCTCATCCTTAAATACCTTACCTTTCTAAGGGTCTACTTTCATTGGAAGCATTCATGTCTACAAACTGACTGTACCTAGTGTTAACCTTGAAAAAGTCACTTTGTGACCAGACATGTGTCGACTGGTAACCAAAATTTTGAAATATTGAAGATTGGTTGTTCCCAAACTGAATGTACAGAAGGTTACAGAACTTCCCTTTCTTTAATAAACATATATAATTGAAGCAGAACTATGAATCTTTAATCTATGGACTTTCTAAATATGTAGGAACTTTCATTTGAGTGCTGTGGTATCTTTTGATGTTTGGTATACACATAGGACCTAAGGGTCCAATGTCACTTGGCACCTCCAGCCATAGGGCGCTTGATACCTATAGAGCACAAACCCGAAATATCTTGAGTGTTTTCTATATTATACTGTGCCCACATATACATATGTAGATAGAGGTGCGATTGAAATACCACTACTACCAAGTTGTAACATATAACATACACTCAGCACGTTTTTTCCACACATGCCCTGCACAGCGCTACATCTCTCATGTAATGTATTCCTCTCAGGCATACATATATCCTGTACATGTACTAATCACACATGCACTGTACTGGACTGCTCCATCTTTGTACTGAACACTTCCCAGGCACGCATACAACTAAAGCAGAGTCACGAATCCTGCACTGCGAAGCACTCCAGAACTTACCTGATGTAGGGGAAGGGTAAGTTAAGCACACAGCAGAGGAACTTTTAAAAAGGTAAGTGACCCTATAGACCTCACTTCAGTGACACAGGGTAAAAAGTTCCTGTTCACTACTACTGATAACTACACGGGATGCTGCCACCACTGCGCTCATGCTGCTTAACTCCTGATGAAGGCAGTGGCCTTCCACCACTATGAGGGCAGTGCTCTGGGCGCTCCCCTGGTCCATCAAAACTGCAATCTGTGAGACAGGCCAATATCATGGCGCACACGCATGATCCGTGTTCGTCTATGACCAGAAATCAGCATTAGGGATTCAGACAACAGTATAGTTGGGCACTCAGAGCAGGGGTACACGTCCCTTACCATGCAGAGGACTTTCCATCCCAACAGCAGTCAAAGTCTTAAAGCTAATTGTGGAGTAGTAATAAGAAGGGAAAATAAAGGTGGGTAATAAAGGAAACCAGTGAATGGCAAAGAGAAGGATAGAACGACCTTAGATCATTCAACAAATCTAGGCACGAAAGAACAAGCACTGACAAATCCAAAAGGTGGGTGCCACTTTTGTGTAAGGCATAAACACAAAGACACCCATGGGCATAGACCAATAGACATACAGGCACTTTTATACATAGATCAAATTAAATACAGTAATACCCATTTACATTCACTTATAGACAGACCTATTTGCATACAGAGCAACATACATATAGGAACCCATGCAAGTAGACCAAAAAACACAGGTACACCATGCATACTGGCAGACAGGCTTCAGCTATTAATGTACATAGTCCAATTGACATTCAGGCACACAAAAACACACATTTAGGTTTCCCTCAACATATTGTCATGCTCAGGCCTACAGTGTACTGACTTATGTCTTGTGTTGAAAGAGGCCATACACTAGGCTCCCATCTTCAGGATTCTAATTTCAGTCCATAGTATCCTCAACAACTGTCTTGCCCACTGTGTCCTTCTCTTGCCCCCTGTCTTTTATCTGTAAAGTGCTCCTTTTGGACATCCAGTGAGATCACAAACTCCAGCTACCTCTCGTGGCATGTATTTTTATGTTGCGCAGATGGGGCAGTCCTGTTTTCTCCTTGAACACAAGTTTGTTACTCTTGGGGCATATTTTCAGAATGCATCCCTGTAGACCGCAGATCCATTCACGTGATGCAGGCCTTCGAAACAAACACACATAACTGACGGACATATGCTGAACAACCCCTTGATCAACTCTTTAAATCAGTTGCTACAAGTGTCTAAACTCTAGAGGAGCACGACCAGCTATTTTACTTTTTGTGCTGCACAAATCGTGAGTCTGTGGGTGGGAAATATGCATTTAAGCAATGAGACAGGAGACTGGAGTACAGCATTGACCAGCCATGTATCCTGGTGATTTGCGATTTCTAGCAGCCTTTACACCACCAACGTTTGGCTTTTTCCAGCTGTATTCCAGATGGTATTGCTAGGAACATTAGTATCAGAGGTGTGCCAAGCATTGCAAAGCTATTTGAGGAATCCTGGTCCAGTGTTTTCTGGGCCCATTCTCTTACCATATATTTTCATCCGATGAACCTTTCTTATCTGCACTGAGGGGTGTGGGGAGTTAGTACTTCATCAATCAATATCAATTAACAATGCAATCCATTTGGCTACACAGTGGTGACTAGGAATCGGTAGCTAGAGTTAAGAAGTACTATTACAAATTCAGAATCAAATTAAAATACATGAGGATTAACACCATGCAAGAAAGATACAAAATAACAACAGGCAAGCCCAACCTACGGAAGACATTGAGGCGGACCAATATTAGGCAAACAAGCAATTCAGTCACAGCGATACAAAAGATCAAGAGGAGTATCTGATACTCAGAGAAGAGTCGACAGTTTTGTTGTCTATACATTGATAAATCTAAATCACCTATACTAGAGCTCCAGCTAAAGAGATGGTTCTAAAAATCGAAAGAATCTCAGGAATCAGGCATTTCCATAAAGGAAATAAAAACGATGCAAGGGAAAAAATAAGTAGGGAAGGTGTCAGAAGCTCCATCAAGAGTCTTCTTGGGTCATGCAAGTGAGTGTTAGCTTAAGCCACACTCAGCAAAGAATCAAGGAAAGCATAGTCTAAACCTCTCAAAGTCCAGGGAAACTGTGCAAAAATGTAAAGGGGCATCTGAAAGGAATCTGAACTCCAATGGTGAGAAAGCTACGGTAAAATACACAAGACTTTTCTTGGGCAACACCCCTGTGCACCCATCATCTGGGGTCTATTGTCCTTCTCCCCTTCTCACGTTGTAGACTGCAACAATTTTCAAATATCCCACACTAAACACGGGAACAACATCGTCTTCTCACTCACATACCAGGTTGAAACATTGCTGAATAGGCCTTTCACTTATGGCTCTGGCCCTCCAGGTTCTTTCGGTCAAGGTCTTCTTCTCAAGCTCTTTCTCTATCTCTAGTACAGTAATGTATCTATTCTACAACTAACAATGCATGTGAATAATTGCAAGAAATGTCATGTTAGCAGAAAATGAAAATCAGTATTTATGCAGCAATAAGAATTATAGGCCAAAATTGCCAACTTGAAGTATTAGCAAGAGTGCACATTTAATATGCATATGCACATTTAAACACCAACAAATATGAATGAACAGTGCATTCGGTTCACAATACATAAATTACACAGTAAATCCTTTTAATAATCATGTGCAAATATGGCTAAGACCTACATTTAAATCAAATATATGAAATATGAATGCACACATTACATAAACTCTTTATTGTTTCAAGTGTAATCACATTCTACATATATGAGGATGATTTTTAATTAATTATCTAAACAGTAAATGCGATTCACTGTATTAAGACACACATTATGAAAGTCGAATTTAATCTTTATTGTGAATACCTATCTGCTAAAGACAGATGGTTTATTAATTTCTCATGAAATACGGTTAAACACACAGTCTAAAGAAATTCACTAATCCTACAATAAATGCACTTTATTAATAATGTCAAATGCAACACTTACTTTAGTATAATTAAACCATATAAGAGTCATGTGCTAACTGCACATTCATATCATACATCATGTCATTCATAT
Organism: Triturus cristatus; assembly: GCF_964204655.1. Lineage (NCBI taxonomy): Eukaryota > Metazoa > Chordata > Amphibia > Caudata > Salamandridae > Triturus > Triturus cristatus. The sequence continues at coordinate 84,217,523 of NC_140584.1, read as the reverse complement.
CATGCATCATATCATGTGACGTATTTGTGACGTGTAAAGGATGGGTAAACTTTGCACTGCACCAATCCCCTCTCTGATGGCGAATCAAGCCATCACATCAACGTCTCATCAGATAGACAAATTATTTTATGGGTGTTTTCATAATCTTTCTTCTAGAATCCTTCAGAAATTTCATGTCATCATAATATTTGCTCTGTCTATCTTCTAGTTCTAACTCTGCTCTCTTTCTCTTTACTCCTTTCTTTATTTGTGCACGTTTGTATCCCTTATATATTGCAAACAATAATAATAATCCACAAAGAGCAATTATCAATGAGGGTTTCAAAATGCTTCAAACAATTCTACTGCCTAGGTTTCCAAACCATCTGCCATAACCATTCCCTATTGCTTCCCAAGCACCTGTTGCTGTCACCCCTTTCAAATCTTTCTCTATGTCAGTAATGTTCTGTATGTATTTCTTCAAGTCCTTACTCTCATCTGAAATGTAAGTGTAACATTGTTAAACTTTTAACATCTGTCAGACTCCATCCTCCTTTGCAAGAAGGACGTCTAATGGAATGTCGATTCTGCAAAACCATGATTCGGATTGCAACCAATTCCGGAACTATAACTAAAAATCCTCCAGCTGTACTAGTGGATAACTTATCAACTACAGAAGAAAGCTTTCTAATTTTGTGTGAGTTGAGTACCACTCCTACAGATGGTATCAGAGCACCAAAAATGTCACCTACATTATCACTAGCACTAGCACCTCTTTTTGTTCTCACATGTTGTTCCCTTGTTGAATCATCAAGTTGTCCCACATGATAAATCTTTGAAAACCTATCCCCATGTAACATTTTCTGTACCATTTCATGGATAACCTGTAACATGCAATAAACTCCAGGGAAAATAGGACCTACACCATCTATGTATAACCCCCATTTCCTTCTAAATTCAAAGATATGATCACATTCACTATTACCTACAACATTTGTGTTTGTTGTGAATGTTCTAATGAATATGCATACTCTCCCTTAATGTTGGCAATCTAAAGCTAATGCTGCCATGTTTCCCACTGACCTATGCTCACTTTCGTCTTTAGCCTATTGTTGCCCTTTTGAATTATTTGTTGCTCGAGCTAACATGTCTCTTCGTGTTTCTTCTACAGAATCTATTAATTTCTTTTCTACACCTGTCAAGGAACAATTTAATTTATGTCTACGTGCATACATTGTGTGTATTGTTATAGTGGGTCTAATGAAATGTCCCACTATCTCAGAGTTTCTAGCATCAGGCTGTCGATTTAAGTGCTTCAGCACAAGAACTTTAGAAAAAACAAGTCATTATTCAAGTAATAGAATTAGAAATGGCCATTTCCATAGAATAAGCTAGCAAGAAGCTGCAAGTAACTCCATATGTTAAGGGGAGATGATGGTATGTAATCCTCTCAGATACCAATGCAGGCAATTGCATGCAAACGTAGCAAACCCTTACATCCATAGTGTCAACATATTCATAAAGCAGTTTTAAATAAACATTCAATTAATAATTTCCTCCAGAAGCATCTACAGGCAATTCTTTCTCATCTATTGCAGGTAAATTATTGTCAGTAGAATATGGTGTTTGAGGGGCGCATGAAGACCTAGGTTACTCTATGTGTGAAGAATGGGGTAAACTCAAAATTAAAAGCAAAGCAATTAGCACTAATGTCACAAGGACAAATACTCCTACACATGAGCATCTACTTCTACTAGTGTTTGGGTTAGGCCCCATGAGTTCTACTGAAGTCAGACCTTTTAACTAAAAGATTGCAGCACAGTTCTTTCAGTTAGTTTCCACTTGAACAAAATAGCAAACAAAGTTCAAATGTCTTTTCCAGTGTATATATGTGCGATGATCTTTGTGAGACTTCCTTAATCCTACTCCGTGTTCTAAGTGACAACGTTACAATGCTTCAGCAGAGCCTTAGTACTCTTCTTTGCAGTTTGGGCAAATCTATTAAGGTCTCTCTCTAATAACAGTTCAGTTCAAACTCACTAATGATCACTTACAGAATACATTGACTTAGTCTATTTAGTGGCAATGCAATATCAAAACTCAGTTTACCACAAAGTTCAGTTCAAGGAGGCTCAATTAGATGAAAAGTGTTATAGAAAAGGTGCAAAAACTTCTCTCCCAGTCATTGACAGCCATGTATTTCTAATCAGGTCAAGAATATCTCCAAAAAGATACTCTAGCTCTTTTTGATATCCTTACTGTTGGCCCTTCTTCGACACTGTCACTTAGGCCAGATCCTTCAGTATCTTCTGGGTTAGTGTGTGGCACATGCGCTTCAGACAAACAGCGTCTCGGTCTCTCTCCTGTTTTCTACACCACCGGCCTCCAAGTACTACTTGCGTTACTACTGCACTAGGCCCTTCGCCATGGTGTGAATCTGGCGCAATCAACACTACAGGATGGGATCCTTCTGCACCAACTTCAACTGTTGACTCTCTCAGACCCCCCTCAGGCTGAACAAGTGCTGTCCCAGCTTCTAGCCGAACCCCAACAGTTTGACTAACCTGCTCCCTCTGTCTCACTGTAGGCACCGACACATCAGGAACAGGTGCTATTATGTTATCAAGGGGACAAGGGACTCTGTGGGTATGAACAGCATGTACCCAGTTTGGAAGACCTCCATACTTCAAAGCTATCAGACCATAATCACCTGGTAGGGGGCATGCCACATAGGCTCCCAGCACAACCTGCGCACAGGCTTCTTCACCATAACCCAGTTGCCAAGACTGAGATCATGGCACTGCTCTTGTTGAGGCAGGGCTCTAGTCTCTCCAACCTGGTGGGACACAGAACACACCACATCAGCCAGTCCTTTGCAATAATAAAAAATCATGTAATCTGTAATGTTCACAAGCGCATTTGTAGGCACAGCTGGCAATCTCACGGCCCTTCCTATGATGATCTCATGTTGAGAACAATCCTGTCCTCCTAGTTGCAGTACTGCGTAAACTCATCAACACAAGAGGCAATGCATCAGGCTATTTCAGAGATGTCGAAGCACTTACTTTAGCCAGTCTGGATTTCAAAGTGCCATTGACTTGCTCCACAATTCCAGAAGCCTCTGGTCGGTAATTGTAGTGGTGCCTTTTTTCGACTTGAAGTGCTGCACACAACATCTTCAGGACCTCATTATTTAAATGAGTTCCTCGGTCTGACTCCAGAGAAGACGGGACACTGAACCACGGTATTAACTCCCTCAACAACAATTTAGCCACTGTGAGACTATCATTTCTCCTAGTCGGGTAAGCTTCAACCCAATGTGAGAAAATTCACAGAATCACTAGGACATATCTCAACCTATGCATACATCTCAATAAAGTCCAGTTACATCGTGTTGAAGGGACTGCCTGTCTCTCCCTATGTGACTCAGTGTTACTGCTGTCCTTCTGCCTACATTCTGTTGTTGGCACACCACACATCTGTGGCTAAACCCTTCAGCCATCAGTCTAAATATTGTGTCAAACAACGTTTTCCTAAACAAGCACACCATGGCCTCTCTCCTTACATGTGCACTTCCATGATAATGTGTCACCACTGGAGGTAGTAAGCTATCTGGCAACACAAGCCTTCCACATCCTGAAACCCAAACGTCATCCTCTTTTCTTTTTACACTACCTACTTTAATACAGCCTTGCATTTCTGCTTCTGATACTTCTTTCTGTAATCTCTTAACTTCCTCCGAGGTATCAACTGTGGTTAACAATAGATTGCAATTTTTGGCATCTTATTGTGATACTCCCCATTAAAAGTGTAAGTGCCCGATTCACAGAACTAACTTAAGACAAAATCCTAAACTTACTATCATTTTGGTATGCACAGAAGGCACTTACTCATTTCGGTATTCACAGAAGTTAGGAGTCCTAACTTTAGGACTCCTAAATGCCTTCTGTGAATACCGAAAGCCTTAAAATTAGGATTTTTCTCAGTTTAGTAGTAGTATATTTAGGACTCCTAACTTTTGGACTCCTAAATGCCTTCTGTGAATACCGAAAGTCTTAAATTTAGGATTTTTCTCAATTCAGTAGGAGTAAAGTTAGGACTCCTAACTTTAGGACTCCTAAATGCCTTCTGTGAATACCGAAAGCCAAAAAATTAGGATTTTTCTCAGTTTAGTAGTAGTAAAGTTAGGAGTCCTAACTTTAGGACTCCTAAACTGAGAAAAATCCTAGTTTTGAGACTTTCGGTATTCACAGAAGGCATTTAGGAGTCCTAAAGTTAGGACTCCTAACTTCTGTGAATACCGAAATTAGTAAGTGTCTTCTGTGAATACCAAAATGAGTAAGTGCCTTCTGTGAATACGAAAATGGTAGTAAGTTTAGGATTTTGTCTTAAGTTAGTTCTGTGAATCGGGCCCTAAGTATTTAGAGTGCAATATCCCACTGTTTCATCAGCTTTGCCATTGCCCACTGTCACATAGTCAAAGCCATTTCGATGTGCGGCTCACTTCACATCTGCAATCTGGGCAGGTAGCTGCAAAGCCTGAAAGAGGCTATGAACACTCTTGCCGTTGTGAACTTGTGACTCCAAAGAGGTCATAAATCCCGTTGGGACCATAACTGTCCAAAGCCATGAACAACACCAAAGTCATACTGACTATCAGTTAAAATTGTCACTCTCAACTGGTCTGAAACACAGCTTGCTCTGGTAAGAGAAATTAATTAGGCCACTTGTGCTGAAAATACCCCTTGAAGTCAGGAGGAATCAACCACACCCAAGACAGTACAGACTGTGTAGGCAGCTCACAGCTGTCCAGCATGGTCTCGTAAGCAGGAGCCATTAACAAACAGCCCATAATCTGATTCAGGTAGCTGCACATCTTGTATGTCAGGTCTCGGCTTGGTGCATAGTTCAGTAACATCAAGACAGTGATGCTCAACTTCAAACTGAACATTTTAATTCCCAGGGATGGGAAACAGGGTAGCAGGATTTAGTGCAGTTCATCTCCTCAGTGTGACATTATGTGCACCAAGGTTGACATGTTCATGCTTGGTGAGACTACTATTAATTAGATATTAGGCTCTTGTGCCAGTTAAAAGGACTTCTGCAGAATGAGGGTTGAAAAACGTCAGTGGATGACCCATGACACTGCTCAATGCTGGCACCTGATGAGGCCAAAGCAGCAGTTACGGGATCAAGTGTGGCAGAAAATAAACCATGGGTCTGCAAGACATCCGGTTCATCTGGGTTGGCACTGAGAGAGTGCAGACCTCTCTCTCACTGTAAAGCAAAGCAAAACATTTATTATAATAAGGCATTCCCAGTGCCAGGGAATGGCAGAGACATTCTCTCAGCTCTGAGAAGGCATGCATGCAGCTTTTATCCTATGGTAGCTGATCTGACACGTCTTTGTGTGCCAGCCTCTGTAAAGGCTTGGCCATCAGAGAAAAGTTAGAATTCCACTGTCGATAACAGCCCACCATTCCCAAAACCATTCTTACGTCTTTCTGGGTTGTTGACAGATTTCTTATCAAAATCGCCTAGATTCCCCTTCTGACACCTTCTTTGTTTATTTCTCAATGTGATGTCCTAGATACAGGACTTCTTTCTTACAGAACTGTAAATTGGCGGGGACACTTTATGTCCATTCTCAGCTAAGTGGTTCAACAAGGCAATTGTGTCTCTTGCAAGCCTCCTGCATATTTGACACCACCAATAGGTCGTCAATGTATTGCATTAGAACTGATTAATAGGGCATCATCAAAGACTATAGATTCTTTTTGAGTATCTGGCCAAAAATTGCTACCCTTGTGGGACTCAGCACCATGCCAAAACACAACTGCTGAAACGGAAAGCGAAAAGAAACTTGCTATCCTCAAGCAATGGTATAAAGAAGAAGGCTTTACACAAATCAATGACTGACAACCACTCAGCCTCACATGGAACCTTAAACAAAATCACTGCTGGAACAACAATGGTGTTAACCTTTCACAGGTCTTAGACAATGCAAACCTTTCCACTGGGTTTCTGTAAACCCATGATGGGTTAGTTACATGAACTCCCCATAATCTCTTTCAGAATGCCTTGCTCAATCATTGAGTCAATCACAGGAGTATGCGCAGCAATGGTTTCAAGGGTCAGATTGTATTGTGGTATTCTCGGCTACTCAGCATCAGGCTTCATCGTTGATGAGACCTGAAAATTCCCAGACTTCAGATAACACTGTGTTTCTCAGCTCTTGGGGCAGATGAACATTGAGGACAGTCCAACTGATAGGACTCAAATCACACACCACAAATTGGTGATTCTACTCAAAGGACCCTCTTTTGACTATCGCTTCTGAAACTGGATTAGTCAATTGCTTATTTGCAACTCCCACAACTTGGATTCTTTGTCCCGAGAGGGGTAGGTTGGGAACCTCTGCTGTTCTTACAGAGGAACTGGTAACACCAGTGTCAATGAGGAATGAGACGGAATTCCCATTTATCTCACCATCCATGAATGGACCATTCTGGTCTACCTCTAAGGTTGCGCCAAGTACACAATCCTCCTTCCCTCTCAGGCCCCGTCATTGCGACAGGTCTGAGTTGTAGTCATCATTTGTTTATATCATAGAGTACTGTTAATAAGTGCCCTATTTCAAGAAAGGATTGGTGATTACATTGTGAATTTGATTTGCATTGTATCTCTGGACAATTGCGTTTTGTTGCGGCATTGGAGCTTGCGGAACCTGCATCACCTGAGCTTGGGATACATTGGGATTGTGAACTCTCTGTCCTTGTACTTGTTGTGCCTGAACCATTTTATTTCCTTGTGATTGTACAAATTCACCATTCTGAAGAGGATTCCCATTAGCCATATTGCCAGTATTAAATCGACATTTGCACTTTCAATGCCCTTGCCTACCGCAGACGTGGCTGGGATTTGTCTTCTTCAGAGTCAGTACATCAACACCTGTACTCGGATCAATCAGGATGCCTCATCCTCTACCTTGCTGTCAAAATCCATTACCACCTTGCATCATCTGGACTCCCTGCTGATACACTCCCTGCATGGGACAAGTATTCCCAACAAACTGTTGATTCTGACCTCGCTGTGCAGCTTTCATTTGTGCTACTATTACCATTTCCTTCAATTTCTTGTGGTTCATTACCACTTTGTCACTGAAATATTTGGCATATCTCAGTATCTCATCCATTGGTTACTCTGCCAACAAATCAAATGCTGTTGAATCATAGACATAACCTCTGTTTTCAATCCATACACAAATCTGTGAGCAAAATGTCCCATATCCTTTGCCTCAAAGTCCTCTGTCCCACTGAACTGTTTAAATGCCTGTCTTTCATAGTAAGTGTCTACACTCTCTTTGGACTATTGGGTCGTTCTGTCAATCTTGACCCAATCAATCTCTTTAGGAGAGATTTTTTATTTCAGAAATGTAATCTCCTGATTATACTTTTTAATTACTGGTAGGGAAGGAGCATGCGATACAGGATGTCTTGTTGGCTCCACTTTCGGCCAATCCACAGCAACTTTGCATTCAACCCAGAAATTGCTTGGAACCACAATGTCAAATAATGTATCCAAATCCTTTCATAGAACTTTTGATATTTTTACAAATCAATCAACCTGTCTGTCCCATTCCACTGGGTTCTCTCTCAATTTCAGAAAATCATTTGTGAATGATGCAAGATAAGTCCTGCTCCTTGGTATATGGACAAACCCTCCACCAGGCAATTTTCTCATTGGAAGAGTGTGTACATCCTCGTCTTCCTCCTCTGTTCCAGACAGAGGCATTTGTAACCTGACTTTCTTCGGCTCCTTTTTCTTTTACCATGTGCCTTCCATGTATCTAACTCGTTTCACCTTCGAACATAGGCAATTAATTCCTTAATCTGTAATTTCCTTCCTGACTGTCTCATATCTGTGAGATCTGTGTCGCTTAACCTGTAACTTCTTTGAAAGGCTTTAGATTTCTGCAAATCAATTCCATATCTGTGAGCTAATTCAGATAATCTTTCATCATCCTGGTAAGCATTCAATTGTGATATGTCAAGAGTTCCAATTATCATTTCTTCTAATTCTACTTTCAATTTAGCCACATCCATTACCCTTTCTCTCTCTGGGACCCTCCACTAGTTCCAGGATTTACACTTCTGTCGTAGTGTCTATGCCTCTAAGCCAATCGGCAAATTCTCAGCAGTAAGACCTGGTTGTTCTGCTGGGGTATTAAGAAGTATCTCTCAGCTATAGGCAACACTACTTGCATTTGACAGTGAATTTAAAAGGGACATGTCAGAAGTTGGTGTTCCCATAGGTATCTCTGTCTTAGGGGTACTGTAATTCACATTTGGAAGGTCATTTGTTCTAGGCAGGAAAAAGGAGACAATCTCTGAGGAAATCTTCTAGTTTGGTCAAACCTTGTCTGACTCAATGTAGAGTCTGCACTTGTAGCACATAGGATATTCCCCTGTGTCGGAACCACAGGAGTCTGAGGAATTTGTCTCACTGTTGAGCCCACTGAATTGCTAGCTATAGTGTTCATCCCAGAAGGAACAGCCGTAGTTTGTGTAGTAATTCCTACTGATCCAGGCTTATACAACGTAGCTAAAGGACCAATAGTGACAGGAACTGTCAATGCATCTGAATAATTTACAGCATGTGTATTTGAAGGGGCTGTCGTTCCCTAATTCTCTCCCATTAGATTAGGATTCATATTTACTGGTGCTGTAGGCACATCAAAAGTCTCCCTCATAGGTACATACTCGCTCTTCCAGTCTGTATTACAGTGTATGGAGGTGGACCATTTAACAATAATTTGGTTATAAAATCCTCATTTGAATCGCTGTCACTGTCCTATATTCTCTGTGTCTCTTTCATCTTCTTCTTATGCTTGCGTTTACCTTTCCCTTCTTCCTTACTTGTGAGCGCAGGATATAATCTAGCTCCCTCAATCATGTCAGTTCTCCAGGATTTCTGCTCTGCATCCCATCTAGCATCCATATAAGTGCGTATGGCGTACTTGACTCTTCCTTGAAACCTCTCTCTTTGTCTTAGATGGGTTGTATATTCCCAAGCATTAAGTTGTTCGTATTGTGTAGAGCTGGGAGGCGGTTTCATGTTATACAGAGTCCTTCTTAAATGCTTAATAATTCTCAAATTAAATGACTTATGATGAGGAAATCTCAATTCACCATCCTTCTCAGGGATCTTAATCCATTGTGCAAGGCAAGCATGTGTGAAGACCCATTTCTGTCGCCTTAATATGACATGGTGTACATTCAGGCGGTGACCCTTCCACCGTTCTAACAGGCACAGTCACATCTCCCTTCACTAGGCTTTGGAATGCTTTAAAGCATTTTATTTTCAATCAACAATGTGCAATATTCACAAATTACTTTTAGTAGAAACTAAGAAATTATTTTCACCCACAATTCTCTGTTCAGCAATTACAACCAATCTCATCACGGTTCCCTATGACGTATTCAACCAATAGCAGACAGCTTGGCTCTGCACCAACCGACCCACGCCAGTATGGGACACTGTGACATCAATCTCACCCTCTGCAGCAGCTCACCTTCCTTTACAATGTTTCACAAGCACTTTCTAAAACCAATTTATGCAAAACATATTAAAGCAATTTCAACAACTAACTTTGTCTGCACCTCTAGAGAAATAAAAAAAAATTGCACACACAAGAAACAGTTCGGAGCAACACCTTCCGACCTAACCTGACATTCACTTCAAATGAAGTTCTTCCCTGTCCACTGAGAACAACTATACCAACCACATCTCACAATCACACAAAGATTTAGGGCCTCATGTAGGAAGCCAAATACCGGTTGGTAACGGCCGAAAATCGGTAAATATCCCGTTACCGACCGGTATTTAGGCATTTGCTATGTAGGGGGCTCATTTCTGGATTCGGTATTTACCGAATCGGAAATTAAGAAATCGGTAAAATACCGATTCGGTAAATACCAAATCCAGAAATGCAATGTAGGGAGCACTCTAAAGAGTGAAAATCAGTATTAAGAATTCGTTATTTTCCACCAAATACAGGTTGGTGATAAATAACGAATACCTTGCAAAAAGCAATATTTTGCTGATTTAAGAGTGCCATGTGGCAGACATACATGCCCTTAGGGCATGTATGTGCGCCACATGTGCACACATGCAAGATTCAGGGGTGCAACAGGGTGTCAATGTGACACCCTGCCACCTTGTATATGCTCCCCCATTACCGAATCGGTATTTACCGAATCGGTAATGAGGCATACTTTCCCATTGATTCCTATGGGCCTCCAGGCCCATAGGAATCAATGGGAAGGTATGCCTCATTACCGAATCGGTAAATACCGATTCATGATTTCCGAATTTTACCGATTCGGTAGACATTACCGAATCATTACCTACATCACATTTACCGATTAATAAATACCGAATCGGTAAAATTCGGTATTTATGAATCGGTAAATGTGAGGCTACCTACATATGGCCCAAAGTCTCTACCTCAATAATGCTGTCGATGACATCTCACGATCAGCACCACAACACAGCAGACAACTGCACCCAGTGTCTTCTATACTGAAACACCTACCATGTAGATATATACCGGGATCTTAGGTCACGACGGACCCGAGAATCACTTCAACTTCTCTGCATAAAGTGCCACATTCTCATATCAACCTAAATCATCTCCACAGAACACCACACAATCACTGCAAAATACAGCAATCTAAGCATTGCAAATGAAACGCACAACCCTGTTAATACTCACATTCCTCCGCTGCTACAATTAATTTCCAAACTGCTGGAACAACATCAAGCCTTTGACCCAACCATGAGCTTTTGGTGTTTTGACTGGGCTTGGGGAATATTTTAAATAGGACGCCCTAACTCCCTCATGCCAGTGGATAAACTATCCGACATGCTGCCAAATTGGTCCAGTGTTTTCTGGGCCCACTCTGGCCTTACCATTCAACGATTGATCAGTGAGAAAGTGGCTAATACCTGAATGGGAGGCCAGCTGAGACCAGTGCCTAAATTAATAAGGGTGTCTATTCATCAGACCCCAACATTTCCAGAAAGGTTTCTGAAGGCCGTGGGGGCTAGTAGGGAGCTGGTGAGTCCAACTCATACACCTCTGCCCAGGACCGGAATGTTAGCTAATGGGCCAGTGAAATATAAAACAAGCCTCTCTAGATTGGGCCAGGGCAGTAGATAGGCTCATTGTCTTATTAATAAGCAAACCATTTCTCCAAGTTAAGACATTTTTCCTTTGTTAAAAAAACACTCTTTCTGCTGATAGCAGGCATGTGATGCCTTAGTCTATTGAACAAGGTCATTGGCAGGGCATGCTCACATAATACCCCTGCTTGGGGGCCTGCCCTTGAGTTTTTAGCTTTTAAACCATGACCTGCTAGCACAGAATCCCCAGTGATAGACCTAATGGACAATTTCCTAAACTCTATAGATCCCAGGGCAACAGTAATTGGATTTTAATTGTAAATTTGAAATGGTCATGGGGCTGGAAACTATTTTGGAGGAAGGGGACATAGCAAACGGTGTCCTGCCCCTGGAGGCCGGTACCACCGTACCCTGCACAACCGCAGTGGCCCAAATGATCCGACTAGTTTCAGGGCAGGGATTGAGGGCCCGTAATGGCAGGTTTCCCTCAGATAGACTGCTTACACATTCAAAAAAGAGTAGAATTGATTACAATTACAAAGTGGCAATTCATGGGGGAACTTAATCGATCTAAAAGTATAGGCTAGAGACAATAGCAACAATTTCCCACTGTGCTTAACAATGGTGAGATCCCTCTTTAAAACTTGGACTTTTGGAAACAATGCTAACACTAGAAACCCAATCCAACTGATAGTAACAATCGTAGAGCTTTAAAATGGCCATCGATCGTAGGCAAATCCCAATGCCATGACGAGGATCTATAACACTTTCTCAGACGTCTTAGCCCTCTTATATAGATATATCTAATCTGGTGATTCCCATTGTGCAGATCCATTGCACTATGGTAGATACATTAAAACAGATCTTGAGTAAAATCCCTAGAGAACACGAGCCAGCTTGGTAGGGCCGCTAACTGTCCCTTATACAACCACTGGTATAATAAAGACTGCCGCAAAGCTAAGACTGAACTGCTAGTGGATGTGAGATCCAACGACACCGAAGCACTAAGTGACAGACGGGCTAAGTACAAAAATGTACTAGCGCAAACAAAAAAAGATTGGGACGACCTGATCATTGCACCTAAGAACAACGATCATGCAGGCTTTTGGAAATTATTAGCTAGGGACAACAAAACCGGAACTACCAGCCTGGATCTCTTTCTGAACCCAGGCACATAGCATGGTCATTTCTCGACACTGTATTCAGAGGTTACCACTCAACCCACATGTAGTTACTTAACATAGGTAACAAGCCCCCGAGAAATTGTCCAGAGTGGACCAAATTCTGCTCCTCACTTTAGCTTAGAAGACACAATGGCAGCAATAGATGCTGTCAAGCCAGGGAAACCTTGGTTCTGACAAAATACCTGACGATCTATTGAGACACGACAAAACAGTATGGGCACCTTACGTAAACCTTCTTTGTAATACTGTGGCAGCTGGAGCCCATTACCAGAAGCATGGAAAGGGGCTGAAATAATCTCAATTTTTAGAAAGGGAAACCAACAAGATTCTGCCAATTATAGGCCTATAAATCTAAATTACACTTTACAAAAGAACTATGCAAAACAGATTTCATCTCAACAACTAGATAAGAGTGAAACAACACTCTAATGCAGTACCAAGCTGGGTTCAGAGCATGAACGAGCACAATTGACCAGGTCTTTAGACTTCTATGTATAGGTTGGAAATACACTAATCTAACTAAAGAACACCTGCACATAGCATTTATAGACTTGAAGGCTGCCTTCGATCTTATCCCCAGGGATTCCCTTTGGAATTCCCTTGAAATTCAGGGAGTCACTGAAGATCTTCTGACACAGATAGTCCGATTGCATGAAGACAACTATGCAAAGGTCAGATGGGGACCCCGGGATAAACTTACAGAGGTGATCACTATAAGGAGAAGAGTAAGGCAGGGATGTGTACTGGCACCCACCCTCTTCTCACTATATGTAAATGATGTTGTGAAGCATCTCCAAGAGTGTAAACGATTTGCCAAAGTTAGGAGAGGTGCCAGTACCGGCTCTACTATTCGCAGATGATACAATTTTGCTATCATAAACTCTGAAGGGACTGCAAAATCTGTTAAATTCTTTTAGTGAATATTGCGTTTTATAGGGTCACGAAATAAACTCTAATAAAACAAAATACATGGCATAAAACAACGTAAAACCTTTAAGAAAAATATTACAGTTCAAAAGCTAGAATATGGGTCTAACTTCATCTACCTCGGTATCACACTAGAAACCAAACTGACATGGTATCCACACTTACATAAAAGCAAGGCTATCCTGCTCCAAATCGACATGCCAATACTGAAAAAACATCAGAACAATGTAACCAAGGCAGTGTCTCCCGCCCTTGAGGTCTACAAATACAGGGCACAATCCGTAACCCTTTATGGTGCAGACCTCTGGGGGGCAACTAGGAGGAACATGTTTACACAGGAGGAAAATTAGTTCCTAAGGATGTTATTGAGTCTGCCTGTACGTACACGCATGATTCCTATCATCCAGGACCTTAACATAAAACGCATAGCCCAACAGGCCTTACTGAGTCCTCTGTAATTCTGGGGCCATTTGTGGACCACAGAAGAACTTACAAACTATAAAGAGGGGCTAATGGAGATTTTGACACAAGACCAGCATACAACAATACAGTGGGTTAGACATGCCCGATTATGGTTCTGCAAACTAGGTCTAAACTACTTTTGGGATGCACCCAGTTCACTAACGCCACTTTCAAAAAATATTTTTAAAAAGACATACTGGGCGTATATGCAAAACAGTATCCATCACTGCTCTAAAATAGGTAGGCTAACATCCCAGTTCTTATTAACAAAACCACTCCCCTTTTTTTTAACAATATTTGGACGAAGTTCAACCAAAATTAGCCAAGTTCTTGTACATTAAGTTTTCCTTCAACGTCCTACAGGTTAACTGAAACACAGCTAAATGGTTACGCAATAATAGTGATAATAAAAAGGCCTATTGTCCCCTATGCCATCTTAATGCAGTAGAAAATTACTCTCACTTCCTATTTTTTTTGCCCAGCATACGCCATTCCAAGTAAAAAATGGATTAAACCCATCCGTCGAAATCTGGGAATTAGGTCACATTCAGGAGCTATTAGGATTTTTAAAACTGATACATCCCAGAAAATTGTTTTTAGTGGAAGTAGATACTTATTTGCTGTTTATCTGATACGTGAGGGAAAAGGCATGACATTTTAACGAGTTGTCGTTGTCTATATTTTAAATGTTTTTAATATTGTACACTGTTTGAGTATGTATAAGCACTTTTTCGCACTTGGACTTTATTAATTCCCGCCTTGAACTAACGTCCCTTATATGATAGGAAATCACACAACAGCATCAGCATCAAAATTTATGTTTTTATATTTACAACTGATGTACTCATTCCAAAACACATTTTGAGCAATTTGATCGCTACTGGAAGAACGTGGGCATGGTTGCTTTTGTTTTAAATGATTATGCATTTATGAAGTGCACTGTTATGGTTTTTTAAATCGAATAAAGATTACTGAATTGAATTATAATCTTTTAAACCTTCTGTAGAGTGGCCGATGGCCAGAGATTTCATGTTGGGAGTCAGGAGGTCATAGTAAATGCCAATGTATTGCTCTCTCAAATCATGAATCTAGAGCCAAGTTCATGTTTTGGTTTCCAGCAAGTACTGAGGGGATTAACACTTCCTGCACACAAGAATCCACACTCTTTTTAAAAGTTACCATTTAAAGTTCAAAAGCACAGCCTTCCTTTTACATTTCATCCCTTATTATTCAGCCTTGTTTTTGTTGATCATTACCGCTCTGGAAATATGTCCCGTTTGCTTGTGACATAAGATGGTCCCTTTCCCATCTGCCTATGTTGGTTGCCGAATCTTTCTTTCTCTCTTTGTCTCCACACGTAGCAAAATCAACTGAGTACAGCAGTGCAGGGTCTAGTGGAAGAAGTATGGGGGATGAAGACACCCACAAAGCTAAAGGCTGCTGCGCGAAGTGCCATGTTAAAGAAATTGGTCTCACTGCACATGGAGTGCCTGTTAGACTTGGGGGTCTCTAGTCAGCACAGGTATGCACTTGTGACAAATAGGGACCCTCTTCTCTAATCAGGATAAAGGGTTACACTCCTAAAATATCCCCTGCTCACCCCCTTGGTAGCTTGGCACGAGCAGACGGGCTTATCTCAGAGGCAGTGTGTAAAGCATTTGTGGACACATACAGTAATCAAGTGACAACACTACAGATGGACACCACACAAGTTTTATATCAAAAATAAATATTCTTTATATAGATTTACCACAAGACCATAAACGACAAAAATCCACAATACTGTTACTTAAAAATGGTAGTAGTTAGCTTAGTTCTCTTTAGTTCTTAAATGCGACACTTTAAGTCAATGTACCTTTAGATGCGACACGCAGGGCAACGAAAGTGTTGCAACGATGTTGATGCGATGAAAGTTTGGTGCAAAGAAATAAAGACGTGAAGATCTTCCTGATGCGGCTCGCTTCTCCGATGGTGCAAGAAGACTCGACTCGATTCGTCAGCTGCAGCGGCAGCACCTTTCTTTAGTGATGCGACGACAGCAGCTTTGGCGGCGACACTCTTCTCCGACGTTGTGAGACGCTTCCGCTCGATGCAATAACTGCAGCAGTTCAGACGGCATGCTTCTCCGTGGATGCGAGGTGCTTTTCTTGATGCGGTGCAATGCGACAGCTACAGCGGCGTCATCCAAGATGCGATGGCAGAGGCTGCGACAGCAACACGCTTCTTCCTCATTGCGAGACCCTTCTCTTGATGCGGTGCAATGCGTCAGCTACGATGGCTGCGACGGCGACACGCTTCTTCGGTGTTGCGGGGCGCTTCTCGTGATGCGGTGCAATGCGACAGCTACAGCGGCGACACCCTTGTTTAGTGATGCGATGGCAGAGGCTGCGACGGCGACACGCTTCTTCTCCGTGAGTCGAGCTTCCAGCTCCTTGCGACACGCAGTCCCTCAGATAGCCCCAAAACAGCAGCAGGCACTTCCAAAGAACTCTGGTGAGCTGGTGGTTGAAGTCTGTTGTCCCTGAGACTTCAGCAGGAGGCAAGCTCATTCCAAGCCCTTGGAGATCCTTTACAAGTTGAGCAAAAGTACATACAAAGTTCCTTTCTCCTCTCTTTGGCAGTAGGCAACCACTGCAGGCCAATCCCCCAATTCAGGGATAGTCTCTCCTCAGTTTCTTCCTGGTTCCTCTCCTCAGCAGAGGTTTCTTCTTGTTTACCAAAGTGATCTAAAGTTCTTGGGTTGGGGTCCCAATATTTATACTAAGTTTTCCTTTGTTCTCTGAAGGTAGTGCAAACCAGTTCTGGTCAGTCCTGGAGCACTTTGTTTACCTGACTCCTTTTTTCCTTTCAGAGTGCAGGGCAGAGACATCAGACGCACCACAGGAGGTGGAGCCAGCATTGTGGAAGGAAGGCACAGCCCTATTCAGGTCCCAAGTGCAACTCCTCCCTCCCATCTAGATGCAGATCTCTCTATTCACCACTGGGTTACTGGAATTCCCCAGTCACTCAAACTCCAGACAAGGAATACACAGCCTAGCAGAGGAAGGTTTGAATGGTTAGACAAGAAAATACCTACTTTCTAAAAGTGGTATTTTCAAACACAGAATGTTAAAACCAACTTCACTTAAAAGATGTGTTTTATCATTCTGAGTTCAGGCATACTAAATTCGAATTTCTACCATGTTCACTGAGTCAGTTAGGATTATAAGATGTAATAATCAAACTGCCTAAGGAAAACAGGTAGCCTTGCAATAGTGAAAAACGAAAATGGCTGTAATTCACTATTAGAACATGCCACACACACCAGGGCATGTTCTACCTTATCCTTACAATGCACCCTGCCCTTGGGCCTACCAGAGTGGTGTCTGATATGAAGAAAAGGGAAGGTTTAGGGACTGGGAAGTGGGTGCACTTGCCCAGTCAGCATGACAGTACCAGACTGCACGCAGGCTCTGCAATGGTATGCCTTAAACACACTTTTACAGGCTGCTTCTGTGGGTGGCACAACCAGTGCTGCAAGCCCACCAGCAGTATTTGGATTACCAGGCCTGGGCACTCCTGGTGCATTGTACTAGAGTCTGACAGGTAAACCAAACCAACCAATCATGGAATCACACATTCATACATCAATTTACCAGAGGGAGAACATATGCACTTTAGCACTGGTCAGCAGTGGTAAAGTGCCCAGAGTCATAACACAGCCAACAACAGGTCAGAGAAAATACCGGAGGAAGGCAAAAAGTTCAGGGATGACCCTGCAAAAAGGGCCAAATCCAACAGTGCCCCATATGTAGGTGCTGGGAAAATGGCCGGCCCGAAAGCCTCACTGCTAGCATTGGTGGACATATGTAGTATGTGTGTATGTATGAGGTATTTGTATACTGCGAATCCATCCGAGAAAGGCAGCACAGCGCTGTACAGGGCCAAAGACAAGCATAAAGGCAACGAGTGATAAAAAAGGCCGCTTGTTAATGGACTGTCACTTCATTGTGGTCTAGTGCTCTTTAAAGAGGTGTGGTGTGTGACCTGACCGAGTTTTAGCATTCTGGCCTCAACTCTCATTCGTTCAAACTGATATGTTGAGCCTTGTAGTCCTGGGGCAAGTGCTCAATGTCCCTGGGAGATGTATTATTAGCTGAATTCATCTATTCCACAATGCCTTTCCTGCTCGCTTCTTGTTCTGCAGTGGACTGTACCATATTGTACTGGTGCTCTTTTATTGATCAATGCGATTTTGTGAATCCACGGTGCTTAAACTGAGCATTCATTGTTTTTGGTCCCTCTAACGCTCAATATGCTTTTATGGTTGTATGTTTCATTTAAGCTAGCAGCATCGGCCGCCATAAACAAAG
The DNA here is from genome assembly GCF_964204655.1 of Triturus cristatus. Taxonomy (NCBI): domain Eukaryota; kingdom Metazoa; phylum Chordata; class Amphibia; order Caudata; family Salamandridae; genus Triturus; species Triturus cristatus. Next base: position 84,199,432 of record NC_140584.1, on the reverse strand, counting down.
GGTGGTGGGGCGGGTGGGGTCGCACGGAAGGCGTCGCGCGGGAGGGGAATACAATATATATATTTTTTAAAACATACCCTTTGCTGCCGGCCGCCTCCAGCGCTGGGTCGCATTCACCGCCTCTCCTCTTCCTGGATCCCAGCAGCCCCTGGGACCCAGACTCTCATCCAATCCCCGTGCTGCAGAGCAGTGCGGGGATTGGTCTGAACAGGCAGGAAAGACGCCCTGCTCAGACCAGGGAGTCTGTGGGGTTTCTCCAGCCAGGCTGCTTGATGCAGCTGGGTTGGACAAAACCTAAGTGCGCATGCACATGTGTGTTTTGGTCGGCCTGAGACGGCTGGCCAAAACACATCTGCACACTTAGGGAGTGAAGTGCACGTAGCACTTCTCCTCCCTCTCATGCCTAAGCCTCACTCTCCCAACACCACTGACTAAGAGCCAGCAAATGTAAAATAAAATGATGAAAGTGCATAATTTTATTTTACATTTGCTGGCTCTGAGCTAGGCAGTGGGGTGGCACTCTTCTGCTATTCTGAAGGAGCCACCACTGTAAGTCAGGTGGGCAGATGGTTATGGATCCGCGACTCAGTTCCTGAGCTTAGCTGCTTGGGGCATAAGGAGCGAGCCTGCAGCAACCCTGCTTTGTCTGAGACCAGGATTAGCATCTTAAGGGTATTAAAGAAAGCTCCCACTGAAATCAATATGTTTTTGTTGCTATCCTGTGACTACACTATGACAGGGCCTGGGGTAGCTCCATTTGGCTGGCTGCATTGCTCACAGGTTTTTCTCATATGAACCGAGGACCTGCACTGCTGAGGAGCTCTCTCATTCACAGTTAGCATTTCATCTTGCCCAAGGTGGTGTGGATGAAAAACATTCAACCCTCCTGAAAACTGCTCCACAACTGGCCCAACCCCTGCGCCGCACATCATGGGTTTGAGGTTGTGAAAGTTGTTGATATCAAAAAAAGAAGTCTAATTTGAAATTTCATTAGAGACATTATGATGCTCAGTGTCAGTTTAATTTAAAAAAGCACATTGTTTTATTTGTGGTGGATAGTGAGGGTGTTTTCAGGCAGCTTTTCTTCTTCCCCTTCTTGTGTCAGGTTCCAGTCAGTCCCTCATCATTGTTTCATCTGATCCTCTTCATTGTCTCATTAGATGGCTTCATTGCATCAGAAGTTTACCCCTATTAGGACCATCCCTCCTCCCTCGACAGGCCACATCATCTACTTCTTATGAGGGTCCAGCAACAAGGCCACATATTCAGGACATTTTCCTAGGGTTTCCCCTGTTTGGTCTGCTAAGGCTGTGTACATCCTGAATGTGAAGTCATGCCATTCATACTTCTATCACTCGATTCTCCGCCTTCTCCTTTTTGTCTTCAATCTAATCTGTACATACTCAGCTCCCACAGGTGGCAGATTGCTGCCTTCCTGACTTAAGCTCCCATTGATATGACACGATGGATCCATGACCCTTTACTAGGGTGATCGCCAATATCCGTTCAACTATGCCTTCTGTTCCTCTGTGGAGACCCCATACACCCTTTACTGGACGAGGCATCTGTGTTTTCGCTTGGGTTGTACTTTCAGTTCTTCTGGATAGACTCCATAGACAAATATAGCTGAAGCATTGGATGGATGGATGGGTGCATAGTTTGTGCCAGGTGTTTCTGGCTTCATGTCCACATTCAACATTATATAGACCGTGGTGTGCAGCCCACTGGTCCAACAGATTGGCAGAGACCATGGCTTTCACCTTACACTGGTGGGGGACAGCCTCTCCTTGTTCAGAGAAACCCACCTGGATTGCAGGGATCTCTGTGGTGAAAGTTCATATGGTGGGGCACCGGTGTCTGGCACTCTCTTTTAAAGATAGTCAAAAGCAGGACTTTGTTGCTGAAAAGCAAAAGACAGATGTTCCTGTTGCACAGGCGGAGTGTCTGGAGTATTTTGACATTTTGCTTCCCAAGTATCTTGTTGTGGTACTGAGTGGAAAAATTCAGTTCAGCAATGCTCAGGGTTTCCAACTGGGGAAGCTGCTGAGTCTCTGACATTAGAAACCACTTCTAAATGTGGCGGGGCAACAGCAACATCACTGAGGTTATGGTGGAGCTTCACTCTGCTGAACTCTGTACAAAATACAACCGAAACCTAAACTTGACAGTTGCAATTGAGGCAGTGAAGTCAGTGGCACCATATGAAATAAAGCTGATATTATTAATGCAAACCTTAACATGGAATAATTATGACATTGCACAAAACCTTAACTAAGTACAATAAAGCACTAAGTAGGTCCAATGTCCATCATGATTCACCCTACCCATGTTTGATTTACCCCTTCTTTTATGATGTTGGCAGAAGGCAAACTGTGAAGCCAGATGGTCGACGAGGAGTTGTTTATATCATATGGAGCAATTTCACAGGGAAGAAAATGGCATCCTAATTAATGTACATAGAAATACAATGCCACCACCTCCAGATGCTGTGAAAAGTAAAACGACGTCTTCTATTCACACTCTAAAAGTATAAAGAAATGGGCAAGTCAGTAGGTTCTGGCAATGGTAATGCACATGTGGATGCCGGTAGAGGTTCAGCAAATGAAGCAACGAGATTGATGTGTTGCGGTTTGACGGGGCAAGATGGCGTCTGACTAGGACGCTAAACTGACTACTCTCCTCAGCTTCAGCCTGAAATGATGAAATGGTGAAGTAGGAAAGGATTAACTGCTTTCGGTACGCAGGAGATTTCACAGGGAGTAACAGTAGCTTGAGTACAAAATCTGAGTGGCTTGCATGCAGCGAAGGCACTGAGGGTCTGATTGGCAGCTGCATTGGCATGGCTGGCTGATGGTGTACTGGGGAAGCTGGGCTGCTGGTTTAGCCAATACCTATGACGGAAGATGCCGCCGAGGCTGAGTAAACCTGCGAAGGAGAAGGAGCGGACTGCTGCTGTGACGGTTGGTCTATATCCTGTCGTATCGGGGTAGGAGTAGGGGTGGGCGGAATTTGCGTAGTCGCGCTACGAAGTGCTCCGCGAAATGGTAAAAAATCTCAGCGAGCACGCAGAGTTCAGCGCACCCGCGGAATTGCTTGTTCCGCCCGTTCGCAATGCTTTTTTCCTGTTCGCGAATGCTGTTTGAGTGCTCGTGGGGAAATATCTCGCGAACGTGCACTTTGAAAGCATGAACAAGCAAAAAATTCCGTGAAGCAGCAGATTGTGGAATTTTGGGCAATTCCGCGTTCTCCGCAGAATGCAAAATTACCCAAATTCCGCGAGCGGAACGGAATTTACCGCCCAGGCCTAGGTAGGAGAGTTGAGGACGCAGAGCATGATGCTGTTGAAAAACCAAAAGCCGGGCCCTGTAGGGGAAGCTGGGACTGCAGAAGGAGCCACAGGGCTGTGACGGGCTAGGCCGGTGGCGATGTAGGCCTGCGCTGAGTGGCATGAGACAGAGATACACGGGACCCTAGCCCGTTTATTTGTACCCTCAGACCGAGCCCGGTCACGAGGGGTGTTTGGGTGATACAAAATATGGGAGAGGCCGGGTGGCTCTCTACATCACTCTCTTCTTTTAGTTCGAATCAGAGGAGCAGAGGGGTGATACAATAGAGGAGAAACAGAAGAGGAAAACAGAAGAAGAGAGAACAGAAAGGAAAAAACGGTCACAAAAACATTGGCTGCTCAGCACATAAAGTCTCTCAGTCTCTGGCTTGGTACTGGGTTGGGCTGTAGCAGATGGCGTTGACTCCTTGGCTCCCCCACTGGATTATTATCAGGCATGCTCCCCGAAGAACTCACAGATGTCTCTGGCAGCAAACCTTCTCTCCTGCTGTCCTGGTGCCATTGTTGCCATCGGCTGGGAAGGCGGTGCAGGGCTCTGGTGCCCGCCATGGCTGGCACATCGTCATCACTCATGGGCTCACACCATCCTCCTCGGGAGAGGTTTACATGTGCGGTGTTGCCATGTATAGCTTTGAACCAAGACACGTTCCTCTCTACTGTATGTCAGCCGTGTTGGGCCATAATCATGGTGCCATCCACTCGGGTCACCGTCCACACTTCGGGCTCATATAGGGTGTGAAATTTCCATCCTGGACAGCGATTTTTGAACGAGCACCACTCTGGCCCCTACATGCAGTGTCAGAGTTGTTGCTCTCCGATCCTTGGTCACCTTTTCGTTTGTTCCCTGCCGCTTCTGTTGGGCCCACGCGATGTCCAGGCAGGGTGGTGTCCACCTAGGGTCTTCTAGGATGGCATCATACTGTGATTGTTTGAGCAGTAGGGAGGCAGGAGCACACCTGGTCATGGAGGGAGGTGTTTGTCGGTATGCAAGTAGGAATTGGTGCAGGCACACCTCGGGGTCCTGGTGTTGATCCACTCTGACCCCAAGGGCTTTGTCAGCATCCTCATAAACGGCTCCATCTCCCTGTTGGCCTGGGGCCATTGTGGGGTGATCTGATGGTGCTTGACGGCCCTTTGTGCCAGGAAGTCAAGGAAGTCCTGTCCCTGGAATGGTGGCCCGTTGTCGGACTTGACCTCATCTGGTAGCCCAAACAGTGCAAAGGTCTTTTCCAGTACTGGCTGGACGTGGACAAACGCCGTGGAGGCAGAAGTCAACAACGGGCAAAAACTGGGACAAGCTGGTGCTCCGGACCCACTGCAGGTCCCCGCCACGGCCAAGGGCAGGATCAGCATGCGCACCACGCTGCCGCAGCAGGATACGGGCCGTGGCGTGCAGAACTGAGGCGGGCAGCGGGTGGCGACTCACCCTACCTGGGGAGTCCCCGATCTAGACTGGCGCTGTGTGCAGCAGGTTCACAGCTCTGCAGACTGGTGAATGAGGCTGCAGGAGGGAGGGCGATGGTCCGTGTCTCCCTCGTCACCAGTGTGACGGGCTAGGCCGGTGGCGATGTAGGCCTGCGCTGAGAGGCATGAGACAGAGATACACAGGGCACTTGGTACCTTCTCAGCCAGTGGTCACGTGCAACCCTGGCCCGTTCATTTGTACCCTCAGACCGAGCCCAGTCATAAGGGGTGTTTGGATGATACAACATATGGGAGAGGGCGGGTGGCTCACTACAAGGGCGATGCAGGTATGTCGGGTCAGAAGCAGCCATCGATTCCCGAGATTTTATCCACAGCCTTTGAAGCGAGTTGACCTGGAAAGTACACAGGGTGCTGCAGCACAGGATGTTTCACAGAATGAGACTCTGGGTTAAACCCCGAAGAAGGAGCGGGGAGAATAATTTGTTAAGCTAGATTCTGTGGCAATTGCTATGGCCCGAGGAATTTCGATGGGAGTGGAGGAAAAGAGCAAGCCAGGGATTCTGTAGGGGGTGGTCTGAAAAGTGACATGCCTGCTTCATGTATAGAGAGATTATCGAGGAGCCCTGATAAGCTGGGTTCATTGTTAGAGAGAGCTTCCCCAGCGTAAGGCAATACGTTTCTTTTGCTCACAAATTATTCTAATATGTTTGGTTCAAATGGAAGGATATCGGATTAGAAGTCTGTTTCAGGAGCCTCTGGGGGTGCCTCAGCAGTGTTTTTAGTAAGCCTGTTACTCAGAAATGACAACTGTCCCAGGAAAGGTGGAAAGAGAAGGACAGAACCTCCGGAAATGCCCAAGAACCAGTCCCAAATGTCGCTCAGCATTTAAAACGTCACTATTCGGCTACCCAACAGTTCCATGAGGAGAATAATGCAGGAACAGTGGGTCAGTCTCCGGATGAGTTATTAATGGGCACAGGATCAGTAGAACCCCCTTCCATCGAACTTATTTATAGTACACTGAAATAGATGCAAGGGAAAGCCCGGTTAGAGAATCAGAGTGCTCATCTGGCTACAAAAAAGTTTCAGGGGGAAATCTGGAATGTCCACAAGATCTGTTCAGAAATGGCTGAGAGAGTCGCGGCTGTGTAGGACCGGACTATGGTGGTGGAAGCGGATGTTGGAGCCCTGTAGCAGCACATCAAAAACAAGAATCTCAATTGGTCGATGTCCAATGGAAATAATTTCAGGTTTTTTGGTCTGGCAGAAAATATTGAAGGGAGTGATATCAAGGCATTTATGCTGGGCTTATTAAAATATGTTTTCCCGGGCCTCTCCTACTGGGACTGGGATTCAGAAGTACAGCAGGTTCACAGGTTTCCATTAATGATGACAAAAAAATTGATAAATAGATCAAGTTGAGAAACCAATGGCGAGCCTGGTTTTCTTTGGCAATTTCCTTCTCCAGCAGGCACTATATGACAAAGCCCGGCCTGAGGTAAAATGCTCCTATGAAGTGCATACGTTCTTTGTCCGCCCAGATTTCTGCCATGTCACAGTGGAAAGGAGGTGGCCATTGCAACAGATGTTTATCCCTTTTCAGTGGCTGGCAAGTCAGGACTTCTTGTTGAATCCGGCTCATTTAAAAGTTATCTCTAAAGGAAAGCCAGGACATTTACTTCAGAAATAAATACTTAAGAATATTTAAAGGAGATTTTGGGGGGCCAACGGACTCAGGGCTTGGCTGGTAAGATGGTAGTTGGGGTATAGTCTGTTGGGTGGGCCTGTAGCTTTCACTTCTCTGCGTTTCCCTAGCTAAAGTATTTTGATGGGGGCTCCTGTGTTTGCTTTGTGTTTTCTGCTCTCTAGCTCAGGAGATTTTTGGATGGGAGGCTGGGGCAGGGATGTCGGTGGGGTTGTGTACAGTGGGTGTCATCACAAGAGTCATACTAGACCTGTTGCTAGGTGGCTGCTTGTTGGTGGGAGGGGGGTGTGCTTCCTTAGGGTTTGCGTGGAGTTGAGCCAAGCAGATAGACGCATGTTTATGTTAGAGCGGCATGTGGGTGAGGAATGAGAGAAATATTCTGTTGACACAGTGTGGCATCCCTTTTTTCATTGTATTTTATGAATAATTTACGGATTGCTACTGTAAATATGTGTTGGCTTAATAATTGGTAAATGAGACAAAGAGTGGCTGTCGATTTACAATTTTTGAAGGCAGATACAGTCTGCATGCAGGAAAGGCATATAGAGAATGCACAGTGGGATGTCTTGCATGGTGTGGAATATCAAGTTGTTTGCTGCACCTCTCAAGGTACACACATGCGGGGGTAGCTATTTTAACACGTAAGGGTGCTTGCAATGTTCCCTGCTTTCATACAGACAAATATGGTCGGAGGGCAATTGCAGAATGATGTTTCCCTAGTGGGTCTTTTACACTTTGCTCTGTATATGGTTTGGTGGTGTTTGACCCTGCAGTTTTTAATTGGTTGAATAATGAACTAGCATTATGGCCACTCCCGATTATCCTATGTGGGGATTTTAATATCAATTTAGTCCGTGGGGTTCGTAAGGCGGGTTTTAAATTTTATCAAGGCCGTAATCCCAAGGTGTGTAGATCCCTGATAGATTTGGGGCTCACACATGGTTTAGTGGGTGTGTGAGCTGAGAAGGAAATAGCTGATCCTGGCTTTACATTATTCTCTGTTCTCCACCGGGTATATGCATGGTTGGAATATTTCAGCATATCAGAGGGACTGGTGAAGGCATCTCAGATCACTAAATATCCTAGGGTTATGTCAATCCATAATCCTTTGGTCTTAGAGGTAAAAATCGCTCCCATCACCGGAGTCGGTCGTTTGAAAGAGCATTATTACTGGATGCAGAGTATATAGAGTATATGATGGAGTGGATCCCTGTTTATATAACTAATAATTTAGGCAGCGCTTCAGTTAGAGTGATCTGGGATGCCTTTAATGCAGGTGTGCGAGGGGAATCTTTGAGGTTTAGGGGCCAATTAGGATGGCGGTCGGAAAAACACCCCGACCGCCATGGAAGCGGAAAACAACCGCCCACCGGCACCGTGGAAAAACTGGCGGCCAAATTAGGAGTATCCGCCAAAAATACCGACCGCGGCGGAACGGGGCCAAGTAAAACCGCCCATAGCGGGCGTAGATGGACAAAATCCGTACGCGGCAGTCAGATACGCAGCGGAAAAACACCAACCTGCCGCAAGTACAGCGGAGACACCGCACGGGAAATTAGGATATCCCCCGATGGTCCTGCGGTACGTACCGCTGTCTCCAAATGCCACGGTCGCACAATGGGATGAATGGGAGAGCCAGCGGAAGAGCTGCAGCATAGCCACCGCTGCGGACGATCCATGAAAAATATGGCAGACGAAGCAAAAAATCCATAATAAGGCCAAAAAGTGCACACAGAAAACTATCCATGGCCCCCAGATACACAAAACGCACCCCAATGACACAACCACATGGCAAAACGAAAAATACAATTCCCAGGACAACACACCTGGCAGCAATACCCCAATTGGACACACCCACATAGTTGATTATAAAACCAGCCCCTTCCCTGACCACAATCTTTTGCAATACTCCATGAGAGAAGGGACACACACCCCAGCTTGAAGGAGAGGTGAAGGACACAACATCACTAGCCACACCACACACAGCACCACCACCACTTCCACACCTGCACAACTAACCCCCTGCACATCACACACCATACACATCACAACCACACCCACCACTCACACCCCTGCACCCACAACCACTTTGCACACCACACACCATGGCCACACAGAAAATGCCCAAATTCACAGAGAGTGAGTTGACAGTCATGGTAGATGAGATAGTCAGAGTGGAACCACAGCTGTTTGGGAGCCTGGTCCAACAGACACCATTAGCCACAAGGACACAAATGTGGGCAAGGATAGTCAAAAGGGTCAATGCAGTAGGGACCACCCCAAGATCAAAAAAGGAGATCATGAAGCGGTGGCATGGTCTGAAGAGGGTTGTCAAGGAGAGGAGGCGCAAGAACCGTGAGCTGGCTCAGAGGACTGGCCGTGGCCCTCCCATTCCACAAAAACCAGTCACACCATGGGAGGAGAAGGTGCTTGCCATACTGCATCCAGGAAGTCTCACAGGAGTAGCCGGGGGAGTGGAGGCTGGTAAGTACAAACAAATGACTACCACCACTCTGCTATGTTCTGTCTCGCACAACTACAAAGCTACACCACATAGGACAAATTCCATCCATCTGCACCACACACTCACAAAAACATGTCTCACAGATCCAATATTCACCCACTCCCATTCACCCCAAACATAGCTACCAACATTACAATGGGGGCATGTGCACAGGCAGACAGCACTACATCTCCCACCAGGCCCCCTTGTCCCACAGCATCAGCAAGATGGAGCCCTCCCCTACCCAGCCAGAAGCAGTTGTAAGCCATTGCAGTACACCAAACAAACTTACAGGTAGGTAGCCATCTTCCCTGGGAGGGTGTGTGTGGGTGGGAGGCCTGCACTACCACTCCCACCATGCCCCCTGTCCCACCCCTGAGCAGGATGTAGCACTCCACACTACCCAGAAGCATTTGGAAGCCATTGTCCCACTACAAACAAACTAACAGGTAGGTAGCCATCTTGTCATGGAGGCTGTTAAGGGGGTGGGAGGCCTGCACTACTACTCCCGCCATGCCCCCTGTCCCACCCCTGAGCAGGATGTAGCACTCAACACCACCCAGAATCATTTGGAAGCCATTGTCCCACTACAAATTAACAGGTAGGCAGCCATCTTGCCACAGAGGCTGTTTGGGGGTGGGAGGCCTGCACTACTACACCTACCGTGCCCCCTGTCCCACCCCTGAGCAGGATGTAGCACTCCACACCACCCAGAAGCATTTGGAAGCCATTGTCCCACTACAAACAAATTAACAGGTAGGTAGCCATCTTGCCATGGAGGCTGTTTGGGGGTGGGAGGCCGGCACTACAACTCCCACCATGCCCCCTGCCCCACCCCTGAGCAGGATGTAGCACTCCACACCACCCAGAAGCATTTGGAAGCCATTGTCCCACTACAAACAAACTAACACGTAGGTAGCCATCTTGCCATGTAGGCTGTTTGGGGGTGGGAGGCCTGCACTACCACTCCCACTGTGCACCCTGCCCCCCACCTCAGCAGGATGGAGCCCTCCCCCCACCCCACCCCGAAGCATTTGGAAGCCATTGCAGTACACCAAACAAACTTACAGGTAGGTAGCCATCTTCCATGGGAGGGTGTGTGAGGGTGGGAGGCCTGCACTACCACTCTCACCATGCCCCCTGCCCCGCACCTCAGCAGGATGGAGCCCTCCACCCACCCCACCCAGAAGCATGTGTTAGCCATTAAATTACCCTCATCAAACTTACAGGTAGGTAGCCATCTTCACAATGAGGGTGTCTGTGGGTGGGAGGCCTGTACCACTACTCCCACCATGCCCTCTGCCCCCGACCTCAGCAGGATGGAGCCCTCCCCCAACCCCACCCAGAAGCATGTGTCAGCCATTACATTACCCTCATCAAACTTACAGGTAGGTAGCCATCTTCACAATGAGGGTGTCTGTGGGTGGGAGGCCTGTACCACTACTTTCACCATGCCCCCTGCCACCCACCTCAGCAGGATGGATCCCTCCCCCACCCCACCCTGAAGCAGTCGGAAGCCATTGCAGTACACCAAACAAACTTACAGGTAGGTAGCGATCTTCCCTGGGAGGGTGTGTGTTGGTGGGAGGCCTACACTACTACTCCTACCATGCCCCCTGTTCCACCCCTGAGCAGGAGGTAGCACTCCACACCACCCAGAAGCATTTGGAAGCCATTGTCCCACTACAAACAAATTAACAGGTAGGTAGCCATCTTGCCATGGAGGCTGTTTGGGGGTGGGAGGCCTGCACTACAACTTCCACCATGCTCCCTGACCCCACCTCAGCAGGATGGAGCCCTCCCCCCACCCCACCCAGAAGCAGTTGGAAGCCATTGCAGTACACCAAACAAACTTACAGGTAGGTAGACATATTATTCTGTCCTGTGACCCCACTGAGAAGGATGTAAGCCTCCACCACACACACACAGATGTGTGACATAACAAACCCAAATGTGGGCACATAACAGGTAAGTAGCAAGTATGTGCACCCACCCATTCGGCAGAAAATAAATGGTGCCATATGACAACACCAGCCCTCTCATTGCACAAAGAGGCACACCTACCCCATTGCCAAGCACAGTGTGCACACAGGTAAGCTAAGGAAACTGTCACAGCTACCAAAGTGTGACACATCAATGCACATGTAGAAGAAAGTCAGGGCACAATCATGCACATCACCTATTTACATGTGAATCGCCGTGGTGCAGGGTGTGTATTGACCTGGCTTGTTGTTGTGCATGGTTTGCACAGGAGGGGCACATGGCATGTGCCTTCATGGTGTGTGCTGGTGTGTGGTGGGAGGGGGTGTGGCCCTGCGGTCTTTGTACCCTGTCCATGCCTGGCGCTGGCCCTGCCTTCTGCATTGTGCGCATGTATTCCCTTGTGTTTACCGCTGCGGTGACGTGACCGGGACATTGCTGCATGGTCGCGATAGATGTGTGTCCAGGATGCAGCGGGGTGACTTGGTGGCAGGTGGGTGATGTGTGGGTGCCCTTGTGGATGTGTCCCTGTCCGCACCAGGGTGTCTGATGTGGATTTGGACCCTGTTTCAGCCCATGTGTTGTGTTTGTGTTATTGCTTACCTGCGGCGGCATCCGCGGTGGTCCATGAGTTCCTGGTGATGTAGCAGGTACAGCACCGGAAAGATGTGTACAGCTGGGTCCATGGCGGTCGTGACCAGGTGGTATGGACCTGGACTCTAGTTGGGCGGTATCTCCGCTGCGGTGCATCTGCTTGTTTGGGTCATCCTAATTTGTGGAGCAGGGCGGACGTCATTCCGCACGGCGGAGAGTCTCCATTGGCTCCCACTGCCACAGTGGTGGGCGCACTTTGATGGCCATGCACGTCGCACCGCAGCGGTCAGGAAATGGGCTATGTTTGGCCATACTAATATGGCAGACGTGAGGACCGCTGCTCGCTGGCGGAGAAAAGCATTTTTCCGCACCGCCAGCACCGCGGTGGTGCCACCGCCCGACATCCTAATGACATCCTAATGGACCCCATGGTTTGGAAAGTCAAAGGAAAGAGAAATCTCTTGGCAAACGTAGACATTTTCCTGATTGATGCAGTTTCTGCAGGGTCAGATATTGATCCTGCACAAATTAAAGTTGCTATTGCAAAGACTGCAGTTATAGACATTTCCACAAGAAAAGATTCTGACAAATATACTGTCTGGGGCCAAATGTTTTATGAATATAGTGAAAGGGTGGATCATTTGTTGGTAAACCGAACAAGACAATCTATCATTCAGGGACAGATTATGGAAATTTGGATCCTCAGATGGGGGTTATATCTGATTCAGAAGGAATACGGGTGGCATTCCAAAGGTTTCATCAGCAGTTGTATACTATCAATCCAGGGGAGAGGGCTGGTGATATGGGGGGATATATGGATTCAGTGTTATGTGAAACTTCAAATGAGAAAGACATATTGTCATTAGAACTCCCTATTTCAGAGGAGAAAATAGGGATGGCCATTGCTAGTTTATAATCAGTGAAGGATGTTGGGATGGATTTTACACCGGGGTAGTTCTATAAGACATATTCCGCCCCCCTTAAAGGGTATATTTGGGAATTGTTCCAACAGGCCCAGAGAGAGGGAGACCCGCCTCACTCATGGGCAATGGCTAATATAAAAGTATTTTTAAATAAAAATAAACCTGCCCAGTAATTAGGCTCTTATCGCCTGATAATGTTGATGGACAGCGATGCTAAGATCTATTCTAAGATTTTTGCAACGCGATTATCTGCTGGAATTAGCACTTTAGTCTCCCCGGTGCAGCATGGATTTATCCCTGGAAGGTATACAACTGACCATATCCGTAGGGTTATTACCTTGTTTGATGCGGCCAAAACATCAGGAGACCCTATGGCGTTAAAACTTTTGTATGCTGCAAAAAACATTTGATAGTGTCTCTTTGCCATATCTTTCGGCAGCTATGGCAAATAGAGGTATTGGCCCCAGGTTTCTGAAGTCTGTGAAAGCCCTCCATCAGAATCCAAAGGCTAAGATCTCATTAATGGGGGGTACTCAAAATCAGTGATGCTACAACAAGGTACAAGGCAAGGATGCCCTTGTGCCCCATTATTGTTCGCCCTTTAATTGATCCGTTTATTAGAAATATAAGGAATAAATCTGCAAATTTTCCAGTGTGTTTTCAGGGGTAGGTAACAAAAGTTTCAGCATATGCCAATGATCTGGCAGTCGTCACCCTTGACCCTAGGTCTGCGTTGATAGAAATTGAAAAGGAGGGTGGCAGATTTGGTAGTTTTGAGGGCCATTTATTGAATCAAGATAAGGCAAGTTGTTATTAATGGGGAAATCGAATTTGTGGATAAATGGGAGGTTGAGTCTGCAGTTTATCTGGGTGTCAATATCAAGGCAGAAATTGAGAAGATCGTGGAAATTAACTTGGATCCCCTGATTTAAAAAACTATGCTGGATTTTGGGTGGTTAACAACTTATGGCTGGCTTTAAAATGATATTCCTACCTAAGATTTTATACTTTTTCTGGGCTATCCCTCTTGGGTTGGGGAATATGTGGTTATAAAAGCTAGATGCAATAACATCACAAGTCGTGTGGGCTTGTACCACATCCAGAATGGCATTAAAATATAGGCCCCTCCCAAAAGAACGGGGAGGCTGGTCAGTTCCGAACCTTAGACAATACTAATGGGCGCCAGCAATCCAGCAGATGGCTATCCTTCTGCAAGTTAAAGAGATGGGGATTGGGGTGAATAGATTCCCCACGATATATCAGCTACTACTTGGAGAAAAGGCCTGGGGGTGTTTTCTACAGCAGATAGAATTTGGATATTGTAAGCGGGTACGATTTAAAGACACTGTGTTGTGCATTTCGTATATGGGCAACTGTTCGGAAAAAAGTGGGTATTGGTCGCTTTAATTATTACTCACTGGTGCATAGTAATTCGCTTCTACCCAGTATTTTTTGTGATTCTTATGTTAACGGGTGGATAGAAAGGGGCCCATATAGACCTTGTAACTTTGTCTCATGTAGGATCATAGATACATTTGAGGCTATAAGGCTAAAATGTAAGCTCGAATATAATTAATTATTTAAATATTTACAGATCCAGGATTTTTTGGGATGAAAGGGAGGGGGTTGATGGGGTTCGCCAAGGTTGAGTTCCTGGAATCAATTATTGGCGGGGAGACCTCCATAGGATCTTCATATCATTCAATGTAGAGCTTGGCATTAGATGACATTGATAAACATTCTAGAGGATGGCAAGAAAAATTGCATGCACCAGAGAATAATGTGGTTGATGCTTTAGTTCTGGCTTAATCAATTTAAATAGCACGCAATTTACAAGTCCAACATTTGAAAACATGGTTCAGTTTGGATATAACTCAAGGGAAAATAGTGAAATTGGAATGGGGGCACGAGACGTCCACAATGCCAGGTGTTTGGGGTAGATTTGGTACATATGTTGGCTGGCTCTTCAGTACTTGGGAGTCTTACAAATGAGATCAGTGATTTTTGGGATAAAACGTTAGGTGTTAAACTTGAGGTAACCCCTCAACTTGTGTTACTTGGGGTTCATAATGAAGTTGTGCCCTCTTATGCACAAGAATTTATGTTTTTTGCAATGGCAGTACTGAGGCTGTGTTTAACAACAGTTGGTATGACCTTTCTCCTCCCTCGTTTCAGCAATGGTTGGCACGATTTCTAATTATATATCATATGGAAACTGCAGTGTATGCGCAAAAAGGTAAAACTGCTCGAAAAAACAGGGCTGCGGGCAGGGGCACCTTTGAGTGATTGGATTCTTTTGAGATCAGAGGGGGATTGGTTTGGCTACCGGGTCTTGTATAAATATGATAAAATACTTTAGAGCTTGTACCCATTGTATTATATTAGTAGTGAAATGCATGAGTCACTTTATGGATTAATAGCTTAGTGTGTCTTATGGATAGAGCCCGTCAGTAAGTATTGTTGTAAGGCACGTGTTACTTGATGTCTTAATATATATAGTATATTTTATATTTGAGTCACATATGAATTATGTATTTATTTATTTATTTGCTGCTTTATGAAATTAAGTATTTTTTTGAACTGTCTGCTTGGCCAAGGGGCATGGGGGGGGGGGAGGGGAGGGGAGGGAGGCAAATGATTAAAATGCAATAAAAAAAACTAATAATAATAAATAATTAAAAACAAAGTACCGATCACCTAACTAACAGCATCAATTCTTTAGAAAAAATATTGCTTGCTACTCTTTCTGACAACTACTAGTGTTTTAATGCTGAATTACTTATGCATTATTTCCTAATCAAACAGGTATGCTTGTAGAAAGAAAAATACAGATTGGTGTGTTGCATTAATCGTTCAATTTCAGACTTTGATGACATTTAAGAATATAAACGAGGAAGCTGGGAACGTTTAAACCTTTGAGGGCATGAAGATGACGAAGATGCACTCTTGCATGACCACCATTTATCTTTCTGCTGAGAGAGGTCTTATGACAGCATTGATCAGAAAGTACTGAGTCCTGCCTCACAGCACACATGTACACTAATTGCTATAATTAAGGTACATGGATGAAAAGAACATGGCTCAGATGGCAGTGTTGGCAGGACATAGAGGATCAGGCTCAAGATGAGCACTAACTGAGTGCAGAGTTCCAAGGGGAATTTAATATTATCAGATGTATAATGCCTAGGCATTGGGAAGAGTAGCATGACGTCAGGTATTATTTGATACTGTAGCTGTGTGGAGGGACTCAGGAATAGTGCAATGTGCCATTGGAAGCCAGTTTCATTGAAAAGGCTTTAAATCTCTGGGCCCCAGTTAATTTCCTCACAATCCATGCACAGCTGTATCAATGCAGATAGATCAACGGATAAGAAGGATTGCACAAAAAGCAGCACAGAGCATAAATGTATGAACTTTGAACAGCATCAAGGAGATGTTTTCAACCTCAGGGTTACCAGTGACGAACAACTTACTGACAATCAGCAAGTGGCGACCAGCAGTGAACCTCTTCTCATTCTAAACGTTACTCGTGTGCTTTCATGTGCAGGTGTCTTATCCACAACTGTATTCCTATCAGCTGTTTATTTATTTATAGCATTTGTAGAGCGCTCTGCAACCCTACGGGCATCCTGGCGCTAGGTACATACAGCTGAGAACCCTGTAGAACAGAAGAGGACAGTGGACAAGGTGCTGATCAGTTAGATTTTTTTGGTAGATTTTTTGGGAAGAGCCATGTTTTCTCCTTTTTACGAAAGGCCATCAATTCGTTTGTTTTTCTGATGTCAATAGGGAGGTTGTTCCATAAATGAGCTGCGGCTATACTGAAGGCTCTTCCCCCACAGGTAGCTTTCTTGATCCTAGGAATGCTGATAAAGTTTGAAAATGAGGATCGAAGAGACCGGGTTTATTGCTTGGAGCTCCTGGTGTAAGGCAGCTCCTTCGCTGAGCTCCGGATATACTGCCCCAAGCAGCACTAATCCTGAGACAGTGGTATGACATTAAAGCACAGAGAGGCAACAAGAGAATGAGACAAATGAGCCATCCAAAAACACTAAAAGGAAGAGCAACAGTGGTGAAAAATGCAACAGAAAATTGGCGGCGGTGAAATGGAGTCTGTGAAATAGTGACGGAAATAGGATCAGAAGTAGCCGCTCTACCAGGTGAGAAAGGAAGAGACATAATCGACATAATCGTTCCTGTTATAAGAGCTGCTTATGATCAATGAAAATGAAACCAAGCTGCTAATAAATTTAGTGTAGTACTAGTGATAACGTCAGACAACATTACATCAGTGGCCACCACATGCAAGATTACCAGCAGTGATCACCTCATGGAATCAGGCAGGGTTACCAGCAGTAATAGGAAAAAGGTTTTTAATGATTTAAAATGACCCTTCATGATTATTACATGATAGCCATAGCTGCAATGCCCCTGGAAACAAGGTAATAATATTAGCAAATAGACTTACCAGTGCCTCATGATTTATCTTTTAGATATGAGCTTTAAATATATGAAATATCTATCAGCATACCAGGACTACGCGGATAGCAAACTTAAATACCTATTGAGAAGGCAGGTGGCAAGAGCGTATGGGGAGGGCGGCAGAGCAGGGCACATATTAGCACAAAAAATCTCCGGGGACTATACCCCACACACGGTGATCAAACTTCGGGACTCACAGGGCACCCCACGGTATGATACACAGAGTATCCTCTCGGCTTTCATGACAACATATGGGGATATGTCCACCACCCGCAAAATGGCTGATCCGCCGGAAATACTCGAATACTTGGAAGATGTGGCAATAGCCTGGTTGCCAGATGCCCAGCGAGAATATCTAGCACAACCCATCACCATAGAAGAAGTTACTGAAGTGGTAAAATCTCCATCCAAAGCACCTGGCCTGGATGGGTTTACAGGTGAATTCTGCAAAGCATATATAGATCTCCTGGCCCCCCCACCTTGTGAACATGTATGGAGACGCCCATGAAAAACAAATCCTTCCACCCACCCTGAGGGAAGCCATGATTATAGTGCTCTTAAAGCCAGGTAAAGACCCTGACAGAAGTGAGTTCTATCGACTATTATCTCTAATAAATACAGACAACAAGATTTTGGCTAAAATTATTGCTAAACGGCTCCAACCACTCATGGTTAATATTGTCCTGCCGGATCAATCGGGATTTATCGCACACTGGTCCACCGCCCACAACCTGAGAACCCTCTTCGCATTATCACACCAACTTAATCCAGAACTAAAGGCTGCGGCTGTTCTGCTAGATGCTGCAATAGCGTTTGACTCGGTCGAATGGCCATATCTCTTTACAGTATTACGCAAAATGGGTGTGCCGCTGATATTCCTGCAATGGATTAAAATATTATATACACAACCTGTGGCACGCATCAGGATAAATAAATAAGTTTCCGATTCAATAAGCATAACACGGGGAACTAGACAAGGGTGCCCGCTCTCCCCGCTGCTATTTGCTATTGCATATGGAAGCACTAACTTGTAAAATACGACAACATCACTAAGCCGCAGCCTTACAATTCCCCCAACGCCCTATAAATATCTCTCTATATGCGGACGTCATGGTTCTATTTGTACGTGAACCACATATAACTCTCTCACCTTTATTACGCTAATATATAAAATTTGGTAGACAATCAGGCCTCCAAATAAACTGGAGCAAATCCACCATAATTAACCTGACGGACATTACGGAGCCACATCGAGTAGAGTATCCCTTGGAATGGCAGCGAGACCCCATTAAATATCTTGGTGTCTGGTAGCACAAAGACCCTGCAGAGGTTATACAAGCCAATTATGGCATAGCCATTAGTAAACTGGAAGACACCATAGAAAGATGGCTCCATCTGCCGCTGTCCTTGGTGGATAGGATGGCACTGGTAAAGATGGTCATACTTCCCAAGTTCCTATACCTATTTAATAATGTCCCCATCACTCCGCCTAGGGCGGTATTTCAAAGTCTAAAAGCGTGTGTGACCCGCCTTATATGGGTTGGAAAACAAGCGCGAGTTGAGATACGGGTATTAACTTTACCATGTTCTAAGGGGGGTTTTACAGTACCTGACTTCCTGCTATACTACCTGTATGCACAAGCACAGTATGCGCACTACTGGTATCACCCAGTGCGATACCTGCCTCATATGGCAGTGGACGATGGTGATGCCCACCCAATACTGCTTCCACACATCTTACCACATCCGCGCACGCATGTACCGAAACAAGAAATAAACACTATTCATACTACGAATCTGGCCTGGTAGAGAATGGGGAAATTAGCGCATAAGCTTCCACTCTATGCTCCAGCATTGCCACTGCCAAACCACCCAGCTTTATCAGTGTAACTCAGGAAAAAGTGAGTATGTCCCTACTGCTGCAGGTTGGGATAGCCGAAATGGGGGACTTATACCGAGATGGCATTTTCCTGGCACTTCTTTTTAAATTTGCTTATCATAGACTCAGCAGGGCAATCAAAGACATATATCAGACCTTCCCAGAGGAGCCGGAAACACTGCAAGCCCTGCATATGATTATCACTGTCCCACACAAAAGTGTCCAAACTATATGAGCTATTACAATCTGGTATAGCTGGTAATATACAAAAAGCACAGGACAGGTGGTCGAATGTTTTGGAGACCCCCCTGACCGACGAGGAATGGGCCACATGTTGTGCATTGACGGACATGCTCACCCCGAATGGTAAGTTGAGACTTATACATTACAAATATCTTCATCAAACGTACCATACACCGGTTAAACTGAGGAAATGTGTGCTCCGAACTGATGCATTTTGCAAAAGATGTAAAGCCGATAATGCATTTTTTATTCATTTAGCGTGGTTCTGCCCAAAGATCAGAGAATACTGGGAAGAGATAATAGGCATTCTGAATGTTATTTTGGGAACTAATATAGAATGCACAATCCGTATCTGTTTATTGAGTCTAGTACCCACTCTCAAGTCGACTAAACGTAAGTTTTATGTAATTGCTCTCTTATTGGCGAAGAGACGGATATCTATGAACTGGAATGGTAGGAACTGCCCCACACATGAACAATGGCTGCAAGACTTGTGTTATTGCAGGGATACGCTACGGACTTATGAGGAAGAACTGCCCACGGCGTCCGAACCTAGAGACTACTGGGGACCCTTGACAGCGTATTTACAAAACCGTCCGATTATGGCATTGAATGCTAATGTGTAAAGTGTGGTATTTAGTCTCTATAGAATTAAGGTCGCACATTGTATTGCCTTACATCCATTTGACGTGTTAGTAATTGTACAGATCGCTGGTGCCTTTACAAGCCTGTGTGTTAATTTGCTTTGTATGTTGCTTTTCCTTTTATGCTCAATAAAATCCTTTTTTTTGTAAAAATATATATATTCTAAAAAAATAAAAACAAAATATATGAAATTTATTTAGGAAATCAACCATATTTCTCCAAATATCAGGTTACGTGTATTTCAGTTCTTCTGGATGGACTACATAAACAAGTATAGCTGATGCATTGGATGAATGGACACATTTTTGCGTTGAGTACAAGTGCTCTTCAATTTTGGAATACATAGATCAATTCAACCTAGCAAAAGCTTCTAATTTAGGACGCTGAGCTGCACACATGAGAGCTACTTACAGATAGCTAGAGAGCTACCAGTATCTCACGAGCTACTCGTTGCAGATGCCTGTATTAGGGAGACAACGAGTGAGTGTGAGCGTCAGAGACGCCAACCATCATTTAACCGAATGAGGACGGAATATTTGGCACCAGGAATAGCGGCACAGAGTGAGCACAGCACTAACTACAGGAGCACAGGGCATGGGCCGCTGTCTGCACAAATAACTCTCCTGAGTGCAGTACAGACAGGCGAAATGCTACACAATTCACTGTACCCGCGGTCCTGAGGTGGAGGTTATTGGGGGAACCTCCAAGGGAGTCAGTCCATTTCTTTTCACCCCTCTCCCCCCACTTGCTTTATCAGACGACCTGTGACAGGAGCCCTTGCAAAAGAATGGACTGATAGGGGTTGCATGAAAGCAAACACAACTAGAGGCCTACTAGCTGGAACAGGGTTTGCGTATAGCAAAAAACTACAAAAGCACAGAACTGAAATTACTGCTAGAAATTAAATAGCAAGAACAAAGTAGACATGAGGCGAAACACCTCCAAAAGAGTACAGCAGTAATAAACCTGGCTGGTGTGGGTGAATAATTAATGTCAAACGTAATGCAAGAGAACTGGCAAACAGTGTAAAAAGTACCAAAATAACGAGAAACCACACTATGATTAATCGTCGCTGGGAGAAAACAGACTGGAAGAAACAAAGCCCTGAAGTAAATGCTCCAGAAGAATGGAGGTATTATAAAGGCCCAAATAACAACAATTAACACTGAAAACTTACACGGTGACGAAAACATGGAGGAGTAAAATAATAGACTAGAAGCCATACTTGGACAATAAAAGATACCTAGAAAACAGTGGAGCACAAAATTGACATGGTAGCAGTAGTTTTGGGGTTTCTTAAAGACAATCAAACAAAAATAGCAGAGCAAAGAAACTACGCTGAAAGGCCTACAACTAGTAACAGAATGCATGTGCAAGCAGGCATGAGGTATTACAGAAAGAATATGCATTTTAGAATACTGAGCAGAGGACCATGAAGGGCGGGTACGAAGATTTTTTTTTACAAAAAATAATGGGGTGACCCGGTGTCCCTCAGAACCTGGGTATACGTATTATATAAATACAATGGTTCTGTCGAGGAAGTTTCAATTGTTTTAGGGTGTTAACAGTATAAGCTTAGGAGTGACATGTAGTGGTAAATACAGATGATACACTGTAGTATGACAGATAGAGAATTCCCAAAATAACCTTTTTGTGATTTCTCTATCTGTCATACTACAGTGTATCATCTGTATTTACCACTACATGTCACTCCTTCTTCACAAATCTTTCAATTGTATAACTGTAGCCTTGTTTATTCGTTATTTCCTTTTTTCTAAAAAATAATACCGATTGAAAATTTCGCTTGGGTGTGTTTTATTTACTTATGGATATGTGTTACATGTAATGTATTTATACTGTGAACACCCTAAAGCAATTCAAACTTCACCGACAGAACCATTGTATTTATATAAGGGCGGGTACGAAGAAGCATTATAAGAGTAGCGGGAATTCTGAGACAGCAAAAGGAACAAGCATGGTTTGCCTTTTGGAGCAATGGCTGGCGCAAAAGGTGGCACCATGAGGACCATCAACGTTTTACACACTTGAAAGGGTGGATAGAGTTTCAGTGAAGTTTCCATCTCCAGGCGCCCACCCCAGACCAGTTGCAGCAAAAGTACTAAACTTCAGGGATATCGATCTCATAATTCAAAAGGCAAGAAAGGAAGGTAGGACACTACACAATTGACAATAACAAATGAATGATTCTCCCTTACTACACAGCCGAGGTCCAAGTGAAAAGTGCATAATTTTTAGAAGTCAAAAAAAGATTCTCAGAAATGGGCATAAAATATGCATTGCTTTACCTGTGAAAACTAAAAGAAATTATAGACAAAGTCACAAGATTCTTTCCAGATCCGCGGAAGACTTTGGACTGCACTTAGAAAGGATCAACGGTCGTGGACAAATCAAGCCATCCCATCCCAGACAAGCAGAGTTGACTCAGGAAACAAAGGCATAGAGGGTCACAAGCAGGTAAACCATCACCTCAAAAAGCAGAAAGAGAGAGAAGCAGTCAAACCAGCCAAAGGATTACAAGAGAAAAGTCCAACAATACATACAACAGGGTCAATGGACGAAGATTCTAAATCTGACTTAAACTCAAACCACAATGATGAGATGGAACACATATCCCCAATATATGTGGATGACTTGGTTTAATGCTGGACTACAGAGAGGAACAATACAGGAAAATATAAGCATGGTGCACTAAAGTGAAACCGATGATATCTACTGTCATGGATATTGAATAAGATTGAATGCTTGTGAGCAGCCGACAGAGGCAGAGAGTTCAAAGTGTAGGGGAAGCCCATGTCCCCAATCTCTCTGAGCTCAGAGACTGGTAATAGATGAAATAGTTATATGCTATGAATAGATTCTTTATAGATAGAGGACCATTGCCTCTCAGTCCTACTGAAAAGAAGTTAAGGGAAGTTATGTTTTTAGGGTAATACAGGTCTTGGATGAATGAATAACAACTGGACATAAAACGAGGAGGAAGTGGGTCAGTCACCTTTCAGATGCTACAAGCAGGGTATTTCTGCAAAACATTATCGGATCACAAACCACTACTGGTGACCATACAATGGAGAAAAACGAGGATTGCGATCCCAACATGGGGACTACAGGTCGCAATACTAAAGACAGTATTTCAGTGAAAGAAATAGCTTCCAATATATAAGTGAAATTAGATGTCTTTAAGCAGTAGTACATGGGATTTGTATTAAAAAAAAATCACAGGAGTCAGACAAACACTAAGGAAGGATATTGAAGTTCATGAATGTATAATTAGAGAAACGGGGGAAAAAAACTGAAAATACAAATTTACAGGTAAGATTACTTGAGAAGAAGGAGACGCTGACACTTTTAACAGAAAAGCTTGGACACTTTAATTATAAGACAAACCAAACGAGATTGCACAATGTGGGGGCAAGGCGGGACAATTACTGGCCGTGCTAGCAAAGCCTCAGTTGGGTGGGGTCCACATATTGGGTGCATACATGGTTTAAGGAGATTTTGTTCACTCACACATTCTCAGAATACAACTCTCAGTTGGAAAAAGCACACGAAACAGCAACAGATAAGGAGACAGAGAAAGAGGTAAATTAGAGGCACTATCACAAGAAACATCATATATGACAGAAGCTGAAATTAAAGCGGATATAGAAGGAATGGCCAGGAGCAAAACACCGGGGTCGGAAGGCCTTCCGCCAGAATTGTACACCACATAAATGAATGTGTTGGCCCCAAAATCAGCTGTACTGTACAACGTGGCACTACTGGAGCGTGCCTTACTGCTGGAAGCGTTACAACAAACAAATGATGGACGGAATGCTGACAATGCAGACATTCTCCCCCAGTCAAGAGATCTGGGTTTAATCCATCGTTCTTTTGCCCACTACACCACCCCAGTTCAGACATGGCCATATGCAAATCAGTCTTGACCCTGTGCCTCATGGGAACAGTCCAGCCCGAACTGCCAAGCCATGTCTTCCCTGGACCGGAATCAAGCATCCTAGGACCGGTTTCTGGCTATCAGCCGTCATCAGCCAGGATAGCTTGACTCCAGTGGCGTAGTGAGCACGGGACCCACGTCTGGGCATACCCATCCCACTTGGGGCGAAAAGCGTTACAACAAACAAATGATGGACGGAATGCTGACAATGCAGACATTCTCCCCCAGTCAAGAGATCTGGGTTAAATCCATCGTTCTTTAGCCTTACTGCTGGGAGCGTGCCTTACTGTCAGTGACCTGTAAAACACTAATATAATGTCCATACCAAAGCCAAGCAGAGAAATTACATCACATAGAGCTTGTCAATGTTTAAACAAAGAATTGGCTAAAACTCTACTCCGACTGGTCCCCAAATTAATACACCCAGATCAATGTGGGTTAAATCCATGCCCCTTTGATGACTGCACCCACATATCTAGGACTCGGTAGAGACCGGTTATCTATGCTACCTACACCATTAAAAGAGGGATGAGGCAGACATGACCCCTGTCCCTGCTAATAGTCGTGATTGCATATAACCATTTATAGGCATAAAGAGTCAGGGAGATGGATAACAATTGGAGGGGAGAGGAATGTCATATAGCTGTATGCAGATGATATGATACTCTTCATTAATGATATTCAAGAAGAAACAGCAAGACCCATGAAAGCAATAGAGTATTTTAGAAAAGTGTTGGGGCTTCAAACTAATTGGAAGAAATCTAGCATCTTCTCACTACACACGGACATGATTAGAGAAAATATACCCGTAACCTCAAGGGATTCAGATGTGAAGCTATGTTATTTAGATATTTGGGGTAATGAATATATCATAATATGATAGACATAGTGGACGAGAATGTCAGAGCACCATTACCATAAAGCCACTATGGTCCCTCTCAGAACAATAATGTTATTCAAACCACACAGTTCATTCCATGAATATAAGGCACACAAACAACATGATTGACTATCATTGAAATAAAGTAAAAAGTTATGTTATCACAGTGCTAAGTGCAGTGAACAAGTACTGCATTAAATACTTTTAATAACAGTCAACAAAACACATTTTGGCCAGAGAATATGAAATCAACAACCGAGGGCTGGTCATAAATAGCTCAAAAACTAAATTTATGGCCTTTAATTGCCACAAATCATATAGGAGTATCCCTCTGCTGGGTGGGGAATGTCTTAGAGGCCCCACTTAGTAAAGATGCTGTTGGGACACAAGCGAGTGGCAGGAGCGATAGGGAAAGAACACTGCCTCTCACATTCTAGGCCGGTAGCTCCCGTCCTCCAAGTTTATGATGCCAAAGCAGTCAGCTCTGCTCTCTAAGGAGCAGAGGTCTGGGGATTTGACAAGCTCAATGAGCTTTGTAGATCTGAATACAAGTCCTTTAGCGATCTAGTAATGCTACCTAAAAATGTCCCCTTTACCCCTTTATTGCTGGACATGGGCAGGCGGTCAATTGGTGATGTAGCCAGGCTACGCCCACTACTCTTTTGGGCCTGCATTAGGCGGACCCCTGAGCTTCTCCCCTACGCCAAAGCTCTTACTTAGATCATTCGCCTAGATACTGGCCGTAAAATAGGCTGGATTTCCAATGTTAAAAAAACGCTGACAGCTATTGGACTCCAAGCCTATTGGGATAGCCAGGAATCCCCTAGGAAAGACAAGCTTAAACAACTCTAATGGGAATGGGTGGCCCAAAGAGAGATCCACAAACCCAATGTGGGCAAATTAACAAAATAATTTTATTTACATAAACAAACCAGATATCTTGTGCCCTTTCTTGATATAATACAGGTCCCCAGGGACAGGATGTTGTATATACATTTTAGGTTTTGAAACCTCCCTGTACGCGAGACCACTGCGAAATGGCATTCAAGCAATGGAAAAGATTACCCACGCTGCAGAGCCCTGATAGAAAGCATCACCCATGTAATGTTTGCCTGCCCAGCTTATAACATCTCGCGGGCCAAATGGCTAATATCGATTTGCAAGCAACTGGGTACACAGGATCACCATACAGCATTGCGCATTCTTAGGTCTGACTCCAGAGCTCTTTATGCATGTTGTGCAACAAAGTTTCTAGGCCGGGTATGGCTTATTGGGTGGAAAGCTCTTTCAAGAATGGCACACTTTTAACTTAAACAAGGTTGTGACAAATTTCTGTCACAACTCCAAACCCTAATACAAGCCTAATTGCTATGCACTAGCAATTTATTTGTTATTTTGTGTTGCTTTATTAGGAAAAAATCAAAACCTTCCCAGCAAATTAACGATCAAATATAGCATAGAGAAGACCTGTTATTAGGATGAAATGTTTACTGCTTTTATCTTTTTATATTGTTTTTCTCATAGATTCACATTTGATGTATCAATTGCATGTTTTTTCTCTTTTATATTGACTTTTAACTATTGAAATATGACAAATGTACTTTTGTGCTCAGAGCCCAATAGGCTATCATACCGTACTGTTTGCTCATACAAGCTTAAAATGTTGCATGTTTGTATTTCTCATTTTGAAAAAATTTATTTTTTATCTTTTATAGCTTTTATGACATTTTCTGTCGAATAAAGCGTATACAAACAAACAAAATCAATAGGGCCTACATAAATTACAATGAGAGTTCAAAAATCCTTCAAGAGACGCTCATTAGCTGTCGACTCTTGACCCCTGTATAAAGATTAAAGGGTCACCCTCAGGACAAAACAAATTATTGACAGCAAGTGAGAATAAAGTTTACACGTAGGTCAAATAGCAAAACTATTTAATTCAGAAACATGAAGTCTGGAGAAATCCCAATAACTGGTGATAACATTAGAACTCAGGCTGGGTAAGAAGGAGAACTCCTCTACTTGTACACTAAACAATAAAGAAACAATTTATCAATCAGGGCCAGGATGTGGAGAAACAAAATAGAAGGCAGACATTAAAAGAGGGCTACTCCTTGGTGAGTTGAGCATTCCAAGATTATGGTGGGTGCCGCTAGAGATGTCGGTTCGTTATCAGAACCCAAAATCCTACTAACAGAGGGACACTGAGTAAGTGGAGCACAATATACACTAGTGTAATTCAGGGATCAATCAGTTACAGAAAAGGTACAGTCCACTAAAGGAGATGGACGAGGGTACGGTGGCATGAAAGCCAACATCCTGCCCGGCAATGAGAGGAAGTGTAGCATTTTGGAAAACTCGAACACTTTCAGTAACTGGTAGTATGGCACTTTCATAAATGGTTGTCCTGCCAAGATGTCTGCACTGTTTCACAATCCTCTCAATTTGAATCCCATGGGATTTCTTCAGTGAGCGAGATGTGGTACTAGCAGAACTAGTTCGAGGAAATGGGAGTCACAGTGTAGCTTTGGCTAAATTTAGGCTGCCAATTCAAGAAGGTGGCCTGGCGCACCAGACCACGATACATATTAAATGGCAGCACAGATTGGGTGAATTATGGTAAAGTCAGATTATGCAACTAGAGCAGCTGGGCATAGGAGAGCTGATGTCCATTTAACAAAGAGAGTGATAAACATCCTAATTAGACCCACAGATGAAAAGCGAGATCATTTAAAATTATTCAGTACTCTTGGTTGTGCTGTCAAGGACTTACATGGACAATGACCACTTATGCCTCAGAGATCCCTTTATGAAACATATTTAAAATCAGCAATAGGGTAGGAGGTAAAAGTTTAGAGACCCGGAATAAGAAATGGTTGGAACAAGTGGGAGACCTTTATGAGGGCAGTACCCTCAAACTAGTGAACATAAACTCTCACTGGGACACTTTCTTCAACATCAAAACATGACAGCAGCAAAAAAAAAAAATAAAGAGGAAGGGAAATAAGGAGCCTGAAAAAATTCATAGGGCAGAACGACCAAATCAGTATCTGTGCTAGAAAGTATCCATAGATATCATGAAATGCTCCCTGGTGGAACCAAGAGAAAAGTGGGATCGATCTGGGTCGCAAAATGGTGGCGATGAATGTGATCATATACTAAGTGCCGTGCCAAGGGTCTTTAGAAATACCGGTTTCAAAATGATACAAATTAACTTCACATGGACAACTTTTAGTCTACCCACCAAAAGTATAAGAAGGTCACAAGCAAATTTGCTAATTTGGCACTAGTTTTAGGGAAAAGGCAAATTGCAATGAGTTGAAAAGAAGGAGGAGGACCAGATTTGACCAAATGGGAACATGGGTTCAGAGAATGAGTGCGAGAGCACACTGGTATACACAGAGGCCAGAAGGGGACTGAGGAATTTAAACACTGCTGGGCGTGGGATGACATTGTGATGGATTTCAGCTATAAAGGCATAGAGGACAACAGTCCCAGACAGTAAAACACTGTCAAAATCAAAAAGAGGAAGTCACAAAGCTCATGCATCAAATATAACATTAAAGCTGACTGTACATCGGAAGTTCCCAGTCCCTCACCCTACATCGATGAATTCAGAGACACAAAATACACCACAAATGGTAAAACTGACCATAGTTAAGAGTTGAGCGTTTATATAAAATAGTATAGCCTCTGAAGTTATAGACACAAAAGAGGAAAGGACACGAATATCGATGAATTGCATATATGATGAACAAAAATGTACTCATGCGTTGAACGACATAATCCTAATACTATGATTATAAGAATGGTGATACAATGGTGAATAATATATGTAAAACAATAAAATATGTTTAAAAAAGCAATCAGTTATAGGACAGTATTATTTTAAACCCAGCTTCCTAACAAAATTATGCTGTCCCTATAACTAAGATTTTTCATTTTACAGTTTGGTATCCAAGTACCAACTTCAATAGTTTAAGAATTCTGAGTATGCTACCTGATTTTTAGGTGGAAATATTTGTATTGTGTTACAATGTATTTTATTTTAGCATAAATCTGGATTGTATTAACTCTCTATGCTAATAAATATACGTGAACACTGTGGTCTCCTGGCTTAATCATCTGTTTGTGTTTAATTCATTGACAGTACTCTATCTAAATTGCATTGATCACCATGGGTTCTATCTCACTTTGAATGCACCGAAATTTTATATAATTGGATTTTTAAAATTTGATTTAAACAGTATAAACCAGATTCAGCGACCTTATAAGTATCAGAAAGAGGCCTATGAAATATGTAAGTGGCCCTTAGAGCACAAAATGAGCATCGTCGGCAGTTTAAAAAAAAAAGACAGATATAGCAATCTTATAAGGGTGAAATGATCACAGACTATTTACCAAAATGTGAACCTAAGCCCAGTGCTAACACCCCCTTCGCAGGACCACACACACACACGAACGCACGCACACACGCACACACACACACACACACACACACACACCCCTTACAGGTGACTACACCAAACGAGCGCATGCTAAATCACACCCATGTGCACAAACACCTGGATCTCCGGTTGCCCAAGACTTATATTTAGTGGGAACAGTCATGATAAATATATCAATTGATCGGTGAGGTTTGGCACATGTTTTATATTTTTGTGACTACGATCTTGTGTGCCCTTCTCTGATACTTTTATAGGCCACAGTCAGGCTTTTAAAATGAATCCAGACTTTTACTCACAGTAAAGGGAGCAAAGGGACAATGAATCTCTTTTGGGGGGACCCAAAATCAAATACACCCCTGAGGTTTGTAGGCACTGTTATCATACAATTGGTCTAGGTAATTTACATAGTCCAAGGTATATATCAACAATGTTTCTACTATGATGTCAGGTGACTATGTAAGCAGATACTCCAGCATCCTCTGAGGTAGGCGTAATTAAAACCATTAGGATTTAGACAGCTAATGTGATTAGAGAGACTCGTTCATTAATCTCAGAACAATCCCAAGGTTTTAACTTGGTTTTCAAATTTATGGGGATGATCTTGCAGAAAGGTTCTGACTGAATGTCAATTATTGTTGCAAGATTATTCCCCAGTAAATGCTGGTCAGCAACAGGGTGATAATTGGTCCAGATCCCTGCCTTCAGATATGTTTTTGAAAGCGAAAAAAACCCAGATTTCCTCAGATTACCAGGGAATACACCAGATGCAATTAAACAGTTGATCAACTGCTCACACTAGGAACAATAGTTTCAGCATTGACTCTTGTTGACATGGCTGTACAAATATTTGCCAATTTATAAGTAGGCTTGAGTAAAAATGTAGATTTATATAATTCATCTGAAGTACATTAGAATCATACCCTGCTAAATGTTCATCTGCAGTGGGACAAAATGAGTTCTGATGCAGGAAGAGCTCAATGTCAATTAGTTAATGAAAGTAAAAAGAATTAAAGTTCTCTGCATTTTCTAGCGATGCAACTATTTGAGAAGTGTAGAAGGCAAAAAAAGGTTTTGCGTAGTTTGAAAGATTGCTTGGATTTTGTTAACAGAAGACAGACCCTTGGTGGACTAAAGGGATATTTTTTGCTTCAAAGATAATTTTTTGATCAATGATAGTAGTTGGTTTTCTTGTGAACAGTGGAAGACTGGAAGCACCAGAGGTACATTCAGCCTTTAGGCAATGTTACGTCATATTTGATAGCGTATTTAACTGTGAGACCTACTATTAACAATCAATGAGGCTGGTGACATTTGAAAATGGAGGGGCGTGAAAGTTAGCTTTGATTTTTTGGGAGTGAGCAAAGTCATCAAGCTCCATGGACAAACATAGGGATTGGGGGACTCTGCCACCCCAATGAAAAATTAAAAAATGATTGCCAAATGGTGCATTTAAAGCAAATTTTAATAAAGCATTTAGTGAGAAAACAGGAAGGTTTGTAAAGCAATTGTGAATGTGTAATCTTAAAATATTTAAACACATTAGAAACTGCTCCATATCTTACTGTATTTATATGTTCAACAGTGATTGTAGTGTGCAAATTATACAGTTTGACAACTTCAGGTCCTTTAAATTGTGTGCTTGCCCAGTGTCTTGCATTCTGTGTGGTATCGACATTGGAAGAAAATGCTCTTGTCAGGTTTGGGAAAGCACCCACAGCTGCTGGCTGCAAATACGTCCTATAGAAATATTTGCAGAAAGGTCTTTAAGTGGGATGAATAAGTGGGAGTCCATAAAAAGGGGATGTCTTAAACATGTAAACTAAATTCCTGTGATGTCCATAATGTCCCACCTGACCTGAATTTTGGTTTTTCTCTGAGCCTTCTGTTTTTGCATCCAGATATATTACACCTAAACCGACATACACTTAAACTCTGGAAGGACTATTGCCTTTGTCAATGGTTCTTAGCTGTTTATCATAAATGAGTAACAACAATGATTTTGTTGGAAATAATTAATATTGAAAATGTTTCAATTATGAAATTGTGTATTACTAATGGTTTTCAGTTATGCCTAATCTATATTCGACTAGCATGCCCTTTTCTCCCACACATCTGGTCAGTCTACATATCTTAAATCTTATCTCTTTCTTCTTCAGAACCCTCTTTTCACTCTATCATGAATGCACTTCCTTGCATCTCCTTCACTTCACAGCCCCAAAACATACACTGCTCTTACTCACATGTAAGCACTTTATTTTCTTTTACGCTTGCCTTGTCAATATTTTGACAACTGAGTACACTCTTTACACACATTTATACAGAATTTCAATTGCAACAGGAGTACATTGCTCTGCAGTGAGGCCAATCCACTCACAGGCACTGTGAGAAACTCATACTGCCTTCAGCCTCAACGGTGCAAGGACCAAATATTGGAAGAAATATTGTATTGCAAAAATATTGTGTCAAGAATATTGGAATCATATATATATATATATATATATATATATATATATATATATATATATATATATATATATATATATATATATATATATATATATATATTCACTTAAAAAACCATAGGTTTCACACATGTTATAGTTAGCTGGGCATTTCACTTGTGAAAAACCAATGAAATTCCCCCGTTATAGTTAGGTCAGATAACTATAACTCGCGCGACCGCCACTCTATCACAAGGATGATGTCATCGGTGATGTCATGAGTAATGCCACTGACCATGTTATGAGTGATGTAATATGTGACGTCATGAGCACTGGATTGCGGGCGCGCGAGTTATAGTTATCTGACCTAACTATAACGGGGGAATTTCATTGGTTTTTCACGAGTGAAATGCCCAGCTAACTATAACATGTGTGAAACCTATGGTTTTTTAAGTGAATTTGCAAGGTTTTTTAAATGCTAATTCCTAACTATAACGTGTGTGAAACCTATGGTTTTTTCAGTGAATTTGTACGGTTTTTTAAATGCTAATTTATGTATTTATTTATTTTTTTAAAGTTTTTTCACCGTGCTTCGCGCACCGCGCGCCCACGTTACGTAGTTCGCGGAATTTTTCCGTTTCTACCGTGCGCGTACGCTACGCGCACTCCGCGATTTTTCGTAAAAAAATTAAAATACATTTTTGCCCTTGGGGGTCCTTCTGGGACCCCCTGACCAAGGCTAGGGGGTCAGGAACTGTCCAGCCTGCCCCCTTTTCACGTTATCCACCTTTGTTTTTCACCCCCTCAGACTGCGAGAGACAAAATGGCGGCCGACACTTCCTGGTTTCGACCGATTCGAATGTTTACTAAGATCTAACAACCAATCAGAATCGCGCTCGCGCACGGCAGCGTGCGCGTACGGTAAGCTTACGGTAGGCGCTCGGAGCGCGCCTATACATATATATATTGATTTAAATGCTATTTTCTCAGGAAATACTGAACAGATTTACACCAGACCTGCAAAAGGCACATCCCTGACCTGAGGACTACCTCTCTGCCAAATTTCAAGTAATTCTGTTCAGCCGTTCGGGCTGCAGCTTGGACTAAAGGTCCTATGGAAAAATGCATGGGGAAAACGCGTTTTGGGACCCCCCCTTTTTCTCAGCCCCCGCTTGACGAATCCCCCCGAGACTTTCAGGGAAGGAGCGTAGCGGAGCGCCCCACCTATTTTGAAAATTTCGCGAGGATTCGTCAATCGGCGCCAAAGTTATTCAAAATAGAATGTTGCGGATTTCCTATGGAAACACGGTCCTAACTATAACTATCTACTGGCGACCGCCAGTAGATAATATATATATATATATATATATATATATATATATATTCACTTAAAAAACCATAGGTTTCACACATGTTATAGTTAGGTGGATATTTCACTCGTAAAATGCCAATGAAATTCCCCCGTTAAAGTTAGTTCAGATAACTATAACTCGCACGCCCGCAATCCTGCTCATGACGTCACATATTACATCACTCATGACATGGTCAGTGGCATCACTCATGACGTATCCACCTAACTATAACATGTGTGAAACCTATGGTTTTTTAAGTCAATTTGCAAGGTTTTTAAAATGCTAATTCCTAACTATAACATGTGTGAAACCTATGGTTTTTTCAGTGAATTTGTACGGTTTTTTAAATGCTAAGTTATGTATGTATTATTATTTTTTTTATATATTTATTTTACAAGAAACCACGTTTTTTTTTTTTTGGTTTTTCACCATGCGCGCACGGTGCGCGCACCCCCGCGATTTAAATATATATTTTTTTTAATTTTCTGCCTTCGGGGTCCTTCAGGGACCCCCTGACAAAGGCTAGGGGGTCAGGAACTCTCTACCCTGCCCCCTTTTCACGTTCGCCACCTTCCTTTTTCACTCTCGCACTGAAAACAAACAAAATGGCGGCCGACACTTCCTGATTTCGACCGATTCGAACGTTGACTAACATGTAACCACCAATCAGAATTACGCTCGCGCACGTTAGGGTGCTCGCACGGTGCTCGCACGGTGCGCGCACAGTGCGCGGCTATAGATATGTATGTGCTTTTAACTGCAATTTTCTCAGGAACTACTGAACAGATTGACTCCATATATGCAAAAGGCACATCCCTGACCTGAGGACTACCTCTCTGCCAAATTTCAAGTAATTCTGTTCAGCCGTTCGGGCTGTACCTTTGACTAAAGGTCCTATGGGAAAATGCATGGGGAAAACGCGTTTTGGGACCCCCCTTTTTTCTCGGCCCCCGCTAGACGAATCCCCCCGAGACTTTCAGGGTAGGAGCTGAGCGGAGCGCCCCATTAGTTTTGAAAATTTCGCGAGGATTCGTCAACCGGCATCAAAGTTATTCAAAATAGAATTTTCAGATTTCCTATGGAAACACGGTCCTAACTATAACTATCTACTGGCGACCGCCAGTAGATAATATATCATGGACAGGAATATCAAAGGCAAAAATATCGTTTATGATGTAAAAAATATCAATGTTAGTAAAAATATCATTGGATATAATATTTTATTTAGTATGAAATAGTATGTAATGTTTTTTTTTTTTGTTTTATGTGTTTATTTTTTTATATGTTTTAATTTTAGAATGATTTGTATCTAATACACGGGTATAATCTGTAAATTTTAATTGTTTTACTGTTTTTGTTAAGAATTGAAATTTATTTTTTAGTAGCAAGATGTCGAGTTAATAGGGGATAAGGGTGGGGAGATTTTTAAAAAAATGTATAAAGTCATTTATTTTATTCATTTGAAAATTTATTTTATTACATTATGGTGCCGATTCCGATCCTGGAAAAACCGGGTACGAATCGTCAGACGGAGCGTTTTCTCCGTCCGACTCGTACCCGGTAAAAATACCTTACAAACATGCAAGTACGATTCGTACGGAAACACCATTTCCGTACGAATCGTAAAAAACACCGACCGGCATAAAAATACCCACAATTCGGATCCGGGACACCGTGGACGTGACATTCGCACGGAGTCAGGCAGCGTTTTACGGAACAGCAAGTACGATTCGTACCCACAGCACTTCGCACGAAAATATTTTTACGGGACCCAAAAAGTGCCGGAAAAGCTAAGTACGCCGCGATGCACGACGAAAAGGGGGCCCGGTACGCACCATACCCCCATCCCTACACGTCTGCACCGTACCCCCAGCCCCCCCATGTACGCACCATACCCCAGCACCCATACGTGTACGCGCCGTACCCCACCTCCGTACCACAGCCCCGTACCTGTATGCACCGTACCCCTACCCCCCTGCATGTACGGTGTGTACCCCCACCCCCGTATGTATGGTGCGTACCCCCCGTAGGTACGGAGCATACCCCCACCCCGTGTAGGTACGGAGTGTACCCCCACCCCCGTAGGTATGGAGCGTACCCCCACCCCGTGTTGGTATGGAGCGTACCCCCACCCCCCGTATGTACGGTGCATACCCCCAGAGCTACGCGCTGGGGGTACGCACCGTACATGCGGGGGGTGGGGGTACGCTCTGTACCTACACGGGGTGGGGGTACACTCTGTACCTACGGGGGTGGGGCTACGCTCCGTACCTACAGGGTGGGGGTACGCACCGTACATATGGGGGGGTGGGGGTACGGTGCATACAGATACGGGGCTGTGGTTCGGAGGTGGGGTACGGCGCGTACACGTATGGGTGCTGGGGTACGGTGCGTACACGTATGGGTGCTGGGGTACGGCACGTACATGGGGGTGCTGGGGTACGGCGCGTACATGGGGGGCTGGGGTACGGCGCGTACTTGGGGGGTGGGCTGGGGGGGTGTTCGGCGCATATGCGGGCACATGTTTGGACGTCTCCATGGTTGCTATGGGAGTGCGCTCCGTACGGTGTTTTTTCCATACGGTTGTGCATTCGGACGGACGGGACGGATCGTACTTGCGCGCTCGGACTTCAGTTTACCGATTTGTACGTAAAACTGTCCGGGGACGTGTCGGACACTTTTTCCAACCCGAGGACGTGTCGGGGAATTTTCCCAATGCGATTCGTATGGATTTTTTTACATACGAATCGTACTTGCCAGTTTGTACGGGACTTGTACGATTCGTACGTAAAAAAATCCGGATACGATTCGTACGGGGAATATTTTTAACGGATCGGAATTGGCACCTATATATTCATTTCATTTCATTTTTAAATTTCATGTGAAATTAGATAAATCTAAATGTTTTCTTGAAAATAAAATATGAAATACTTAAAAATATTTAAAATATTTTTGACCCAGCCTATATTTGCACTGCGTGGTTCTTCCGGAGAGGGTTTGGGGGGCCGGTGGGGGGTGGGTTTGTTGGGTCCTTCTAGAATGGACCCTTAAATGTTCTTTTCTGTTATTTCTCGATGTTGTTTTTGAAAAGGAAGACTTAGCAGCACTGGTCCTGCTGTGCAGGTGTTAAGTCTTTTCCTTAGGCACAAGTATGTGTTATATTCAGCTGGGCTCCTTCATTGTTATTTACCTGCAACTTTGGCCATCTTTTGCTTTCTCTTTCTTGTTTGATGAGTGGGTTGTAGGCAGCTTGCTGTGTACTTAACTTTTCTTCGATTTGCAGTACTCCACTGGCTCTCTTTTTGCACACTGACCTTTATGTAGCCGGCTCGTTGGGTTGTAGGCACAGATACAATGTAATGTTTAACCGTGTGTTCTGCTAATAAAACTGAATTAATTCTAAAATATTTTTTAAAATGTTTAAATAATTTTATATTTGTATTCATTTATGTTTACATTAAAATTATTCATTTTTTTAATTAAATTGTTGTAATTGTATCAATAAATTATATATTATTTAGAAATAAAAAAATATTGTTACAATGTCAAAACTTTTTAATAATTTTGAGAATGTATTTTAGAAAATTTGTTTTTTTCTAAGAAAGGTAGTTGTACATTTAGAAATCTTTTCAATGGTAGAAACGATTCATTACTTGTTTTGAAATGTTTATATTAAATAATAAGCTTAGTTTTGTATTTATTTTTTATATAAATAATATTAGTTTATATGAGTGTGTTATAACATAACATTTTTAAAAAATATATATAATTTCCTTAAGTGTAATAATGTGAAGTATTAAATATGCATTTTGTATTTGCAAAATATGATATTGTAGTTAAAAAGTTGTATTTTGAATTGGATTGAATTAATTTGCATTTTTAAGGTTTTTACACCTTCACTATGTTTGTTTAGATTTGAGTGGGCATTGTGAATTTCACCTCTTAAGCATCCAACAGTGTCCCCAAGTTGGTTTCGATTGGGGTAGGAAAAGTAAATCTCACCCCTTTACTGTCTAACACCTTACCTAACTTGGTTTAGGTTGGATTGGGAACAGTAAATGTCACCCCTTTACTGTCCAACACCTTCCTCAAATTGGCTTATATTGAAGTGGGAAAAATAAATATCACCCCTTCAGTGTCCAACACATTCTCTGTGGTTTTCTTATATTGGAGTGGGAATAATAATTGTCACCACTTTAGTATTCAACACCTTCCCCAAATAGGTTTACATTGAAGTCGGAATAGTAAATGTCACCCCTTTAGTGTCCAATACCTTCTCCAAATTGGTTTAGGTTGGAGTGGGAATGATACATTTCACCCCTTCAGTGCCCAACACCATTCCTGAGCTTGTTTAGATTGGAGTGGAAATAGAAAATGTTACCCCTTTAGTGGCCAACACCTTCCCTAAGCAGGTTTAGGTTGGAATGGGAACAGTAAATGTCACCCCTTTAGTGTCCAACACTTTCTCTGAGTTTGGTTATATTGGAGCGGAAATAATGAATGCCACCCCTTTAGTGTTTAACACCTTCCCTAAATTGCTCTAGGTTGGAGTGGGAACAGTAAACGTCATCCTTTAGTGTCCAACACCTTCCCACATATTGGTTTCGATTGGAGTAGGAATAGTTAATGACACCCCTTTAGTGTGCAACACCTTCTCTAAATTGATCAGTGTCCAGCAATTTCCCTGATTTTGTTTAGATTGGAGTGGGAATAGTAAATGTCACCCCTTCAGTGTCCAGCACCTTCCCTGCCTTTGTTTAGATTGGAGTGGGAATAGTAAATCTCACTCTTTTAGTGTCCGACACCTTCCCCCATATTGGTTTCGGTTGGAGTGGGAATAGTAGGTTTCATCGTTTTAGTGTCCAACACACTCCCCAAATTGGTTTAGATTGGAGTGGGAATAGTAAATGCTACAAACAAGAATAACAGAGTCCCTTTTCACCTAAAGTATTAATTAATCATGGGAGATATTTTTACAAAACGGTTGTAAACGAGACCAACCTGTTTCCTAGAGACCCCTGATATGTGGGTCCCTAAAAAATGAAAGACCAATTCTTTGTATTACAGTAAAAACAATAAAATCACGTGAACATAGAATTAAAGTCTTTCTCAATAAACAATGAAAAGCCACTAAGCACAATAAAGCAATTGAATATGTGGGTGTTTATATATATATATATGTGTATATATATATATATATATATATATATATATATATATATATATATATTACCTACTGGCGATAGCCAGTAGGTAGTTATAGTTAGGACCACGTTTCCATAGGAAAACCTCAACATTCTATTTTGAATAACTTTGGCGCCGGTTGACGAATCCTCGCGAATTTCTCAAAATAGGTGGGGCGCTACGCTCCGCTCCTACCCTGAAAGTCTCGGGGGGATTCGTCAAGCGGGGGCTGAGATAAAAGGGGGGTCCCAAAACGCGTTTTTCCCATGCATTTTTCCATAGGACCTTTAGAACGAGCTACAGCCCGAATGGCTGAACAGAATTACTCAAAATTTGGCAGAGAGGTAGTCCCTAGGTCAAGGAAGTGCCTTTTGTAGGTTTGGTGTAAATCTGTTCAGTAGATTCTGAGAAAATAGCCTTTAAATCAATATATATATCTGAGCCAGCTTACGGTACGCTTACCGTACGCTTACGGTAAGCGTACGGTGGCGTGCGCGAGCGCGATTCTGATTGGCTCTTAGATCTTAGTAAACATTCGAATCGGCCGAAACCAGGAAGCGGCGGCCGCCATTTTGTCTCTCGCACTGAGAGAGATTTTTAAAATCGGAAGCCCAAAAACATCTAAAGGGGCTGTTTTGACAACTCCCTCCCACATAGTCATGTTGAGGGAGTCCCCAAACATCCCCCAAGTGCAAAAACGGTTTTATTTTTTTTTCGGCAATTTCGCGGGGTACGCTTACCGTACGCTTACGGTAAGCGTACGGTAAAAAAATAAAAATAAAAAAAACACTATCCACACTTACCCCACCCCCTGTGCTTTTGGTGGCCGAAGGCCACCAAATGTGCTGGGCTTATTACAATGGAAAAAAACACTATCCACACTTACCCCACCCCCTGTGCTTTTGGTGGCCGTAGGCCACCAAATGTACAGGGCTTATTATAAGGGAAAAAAACTTAGCATTTAAAAAAACGTACTAATTCACTGAAAAAACCATAGGTTTCACACACGTTATAGTTAGGAATTAGCATTTAAAAAACCTTGCAAATTCACTGAAAAAACCATAGGTTTCACACATGTTATAGTTAGTGGAAATTTTACTGATAAAAAACCAATGAAATTGCCCCGTTATAGTTAGCGCAGGCAACTATAACTCACGCGACCGCAATCCTCTGCTGATGACATATGTGTCTTTATGAAAAAAAAATATTTGTAATATATGTATAGCTAAAAATGTATGGAAGAAGACATGGGCAAATAAGTGTCTAAATACAGTATTAGCATCAGCAGAGGATTGTGGTCGCGTGAGTTATAGTTGCCTGCGCTAACTATAACGGGGCAATTTCATTGGTTTTTTATCAGTAAAATTTCCACTAACTATAACATGTGTGAAACCTATGGTTTTTTCAGTGAATATATATATATATATATATATATATATATATATATATATATATATATATATATATATATATATATATATTATCTACTGGCGGTTGCCAGTAGATAGTTATAGTTAGGACCGAGTTTCCATAGGAAATCTCAAAATTCTATTTTGAATAACTTTTGCGCCGGTCGACGAATCCTCGCGAAATTTTCAAAACTAATGGGGCGCTCCGCTCCGCTCCTACCCTGAAAGTCTCGGGGTGATTCGTCAAGCGGGGGCCGAGAAAAAGGGGGGGTCCCAAAAAGCGTTTTCCCCATGGATTTTTCCATAGGGACTTTAGTCGCAGCTACAGCCCGAACGGCTGAACAGAATTACGTGAAATTTGGCAGAGAGGTAGCCATAAGGTCCATGAAGTGCCTTTTGCAGGTTTCGTGTAAATCTGTTCAGTATTTCCAGAGAAAATAGCATTTAAATCAATATATATATCTGTACGCGCGCAGCGTGCGCGCTGGGTGCGCGCACCTTGCCGTGCGCGAGCGCAATTCTGATTGGTTGTTAGATCTTAGTAAACATTCGAATCGGTCGAAACCAGGAAGTGTCGGCCGCCATTTTGTCTCTCGCACTCTGAGGGGGTGAAAAACAAATGTGGAGAACGTGAAAAGGGGGCAGGGTGGACAGTTCCTGACCCCCTAGCCGTGGTCAGGGGGTCCCAGAAGGACCCCCAAGGGCCAAAAAACAATTTATTTATTTTTCGAAAAATCGCCGAGTGCGCGCACCCTGCGCGCACCACCCAAACGGAAAAAACGCTGCGAAGTTCGCGCAGCGTGCGCGCACTCCGCGATTTATCGGAAAAAAAAAATGTATTTGGCACTTTGTAAAGTGGCCGGGCGGTGCGCGAAGCGCACGTGTGCCCACCGTGCGCGCACGGTGCGCGAAGCGCTCCGTGCGTGCACGGCACGAACTGCGTAAAGTGGGTGCCCGCGTGCCGTGAAAAAGTTTTGTTTAAAAAAATATATTAATAAATACATAACTTAGCATTTAAAAAACCGTTCAAATTCACTGAAAAAACCATAGGTTTCACACACGTTATAGTTAGGAATTAGCATTTAAAAAACCTTGCAAATTCACTTAAAAAACCATAGGTTTCACACATGTTATAGTTAGCTGGGCATTTCCCTCGTAAAAAACCAATGAAATTCCCCCGTTATAGTTAGTGCAGGCAACTATAACTCACGCGAACACAATCCTCTGCTGATGATTACATCACTGATGACATATGTGTCTTTCTGAAAAAAAAAAAATGTAATATATGTATAGCTACAGATGAATGGAAGAAGACATGGGTAAATAAGTGTCTAAATACAGTGATGTAATATCTGACGTCATCAGCAGAGGATTGCGGTCGCGTGAGTTATAGTTGCCTGCACTAACTATAACGGGGGAAGATATATATACATATATATATATATATATATAATTTTTTTATTTTTTTCAAAAACAGTTCAAATTGATTGTTGCACTAAAACAAAGGATAGACATCACAATTGCATTCTGTAGAGAGAACAGATTACATAAAGTGCTCAAACAGGTAATTCAGATCTTATACATAAAATTACTATCGCCCATTACCATATACATGAATTATTGTATCCTTTAAATTGTAATTCAAACCATAACAATCAATATCACAAAAAATCATCACGTATTAAAAAGACTGTTGTTCTTAAAAAGGTCCCTTTAGAGCAGATTACAAGTTATTTGTAGTCTGGTGGGGAGGGGGAGGGGTGTGGCATTCCCTGGTCAGTGCCTCTCTCAAAGGTCGCAGTGTCTTTGAAAAAGACATCGCAATAAGAATGCCACACAAGGTTCCTGCGCGGCATGGACTGAAAAGTCCATGCCGTGCAGGAACTCTTGTGCATGCACACTAGGAGGGCACATGTTATGCCACCATGTGTGTATGCACAAGCAGAGGAGGCAAAGGGAGCCCTCTAGGTCCCCCTTTGTTTCCTCTCCACCAGGGTTGAAATGGGAGGAGGAACCTCCATGCCACCGCCGTTGTAGAGAAAACTTGTAATATGCTTGGCGGGACCACAACAGTTCCGCCAAGCATATTGCAGCCTCTGACTGCTATGCCACCTCCAGAAAACGGCAGTTTCCTGGTAGCGTCGGCTGTCCCACGGCAGTCCGACCACCAGACTCGTAATCAGGTTGTAGTGTTTAAGATTTTCCCCAAATTTAGTATAATAGTAAGATGTCACTTATATTTTTTAAATTACATTTTTTGACAATTTTTATTTATTTAGGTTAATGTTTATTTTAGAAAATAGATTTGGCGTTAATTTTAAGTAGTCTAGTCCTTTGTTATTTATGAAAATTTTGACTTTACTTTGTCACATGTTGTACATTTTTTTAGTTTTTTTGTTAAGTTAGGGCCAATTTCTGTAACAGAGTGTTCTATTCTCAGTTCTTGATATCTTTGTTCTTTGTGTGATGCTTCGATACATTTGTATAGCGTAGGTTGAGTTCTGTCTAGTGTGGCTTGGAAGTCATTATGCCATGCTTCCACTGCATTGTTTGCTCTGGCTTTCTGTGCCAGGGTGCTGTCTTAGACATTCTACCATGGTATCAGGAATTTTGCTTGGCGTCTTTGTCCTGATCGATGCAGTCTGCCAACCCAGATATCTTCGTAATAGTCCATTAGGAGACTACGTTTGTCTTCATTTTGTTGGTAGAAAGGGCTTTCTATTGGAAAGTTATAGTGGTTGACCAACTCTGTCATAGGGACATAGGTTAATGGGATAATCTTTGACTTCGAAGGTGAATTGGCTGTTAATGGCATATTGTACACTTAGGGCCTTATTACAACTTTAGCGGTCTTTGTCTAGAACGGCCACAGTCCCAGAAAGACCGCCAAGGGCTGGTGAGCCGGCCGGCCAGATTATGAGCATATTATCCTGGGCGAGCTGGCGGTGCTGCGGCGGTGGTATGATAGGCTTATAGGATAGCCTATACAGCATACTGACGCCATGGCAGCCCCAAATGCTCTTTCGTGCATGCTGTGGTATGCACCATGTCGTGCATGCCACACAGTGTGCACGACCATGCATTTGTGAGTGGACACGTCTTGCCCCCCCAGCTCCCACCCCTATGGGCAGATTTGCCCGGGGCCCATTTGGAGGAACCTTTCCCTACCTTTCTGCCAAGCATTTCATGGTGGGCTCATCGCCATGAAATGCTTGGTGGAAAGGCAGGTCATTATTCGCTCAGAAGTGCTGGCATCAGCACCGCCAGAAATTGGTCCTCCAATCTGCACCCCCACTGCCTTTGGATCCTGGATCCTCGCGATGGCGGTGGTGCTGTGGCTGTCTGACTGCCACACTCCTAATAGAAAAAGAACTATTGATGGACAGAATGCAGAACAATGTCATACATACAGAGATCTGGGCCTAAATCCATCGTTTTTCTGCTCACCATGCCATTCCAGTTTGGACCCAGCCATATGCAAATCAGTCTTGACCCTGTGTCCAATGGGAACAGTCCAGCCCGAACTGCCAGGCCAGGTCCTTCCTGGACTGGAAACAAGCATCCTAGGACCGGTTTCGGGGCTTCACCCCTCTTCAGCCAGGATAGCTTGATTCCAGTGGCATAG
This sequence comes from Triturus cristatus, assembly GCF_964204655.1. Lineage (NCBI taxonomy): Eukaryota > Metazoa > Chordata > Amphibia > Caudata > Salamandridae > Triturus > Triturus cristatus. The sequence continues at coordinate 84,156,413 of NC_140584.1, read as the reverse complement.
AGAGCACGGGACTCACGTCAGAGCATACCCGTCCCACTCGGGGTGACAAATGCAAAAAGAACTATTGATGGACAGAATGCAGAACAATGTCATACATTCACCCCAGTACAGAGATCTGGGCCTAAATCCATCGTTTTTTTGCTCACCATGCCATTCCAGTTTGGACCCAGCCATATGCATATCAGTCTTCATCCTGTTCCCAATGGGAACAGTCCAGCCCGAACTGCAAGGTCAGGTCCGCCCTGGACTGGAAACAAGCATCCTAGGACCGGTTTCGGGGTTTCTCCCCTCTTCAGCCAAGATAGCTTGATTCCAGTGGCATGGAGAGCACGGGACTCTAAGCTATTGCTTAGTCCATTCGGCAGTAAAGCATATATGAAAGGGATATTGGTGTTTTGATATTCACCATAAATGGTCCTATCCAACATCCAGGTTTGGCATTGGGTATATTTCATTAAGTTGCTTGCAGTGGAGATTATTAGCATTTTTTGCTCATTATTTTTATTGGCATGCTAAAGGAAGGGTTCCTGTATATGTGTAATTGTTAACTGGTATGGTACGTCTATGCCCTGGTATCTCCTAGGAGCAGGTGGGGTGTCACTGGTGACTTTTCTAGTGAGTGTATTTAGATGTTTTAAAGTGGGGATAGATGGTAGTTGGCCAGAAATGTGTTCAGAGACTTTGGGTAGAATGTCTTTAAGGATTATGGTTTTGGGTTCCTTAGTACTAGTGCTTGCCTATCTTATGTCTTGTACATTTTTTCTCACTTTTATTTCTGTAACATTTGAGGGGGTGATTGTGTCTTTTACATTAATTACAACCTTCTTTTTTTGTAGGTGCCCTTCCACAGCAAGCATTAGAATAATATTTAGTACATTTCCAGTTAATAGTTTCTGTTGATGCACTTTCTTGGTTGTAGGTATAGCCCATATGACTTAGTAATTGCTTTCCTTTTTGTGAAGTGATACATTTGGCACTTTCTGCCATTATATCTGTAAGTAGTTTAATCGTATAAATATATAATATAGTTACATTTTGCATGTTAGTTATTAATATATTTAAAAATGCAGTTGCTTTTATTCTATATAATTACATGTATGTTTTGTTGAGATGTTTTACATTTTTTCCTTTCAGCTCACTTAAAAGTGGAGCAGCTGTTTGTTTTCTGCTGAAAGAGGAAAAAGTTAGAGTAAGTTAAATTGGTACTTTTTGCTAGTTTGTCAATGTTTAGGGAGTACGGTTTCATTTTGGGTACTGTTTGGGTGAGTTTCTAATTTATTAATTACGAATAGCTACTTTATTTTTAAAATATTGGTGCGTTGTTAAAATTGAGATTTTGTAGCAGCTTGTTGGTTTGGAAGTTGTTGTATTTTCTTTCATGTAGCCTGCGTGAAATGAAAAAAGTTACTGAATGTGTTACGATTTACATGCTAATTAACAATTTTTTAGTTTAGTAATATTTAATTTGTAGTTTAAATGTAAGTATAACTTTGATATGTAGTTGTGGAGATGTATCTTTTCTTGTATAATTGTTTGTAGCGAGAACCCATTCAGAGCTTCCTCTTCTTGCACTGTTTGTCATTTGTGGAGTAATTATTTGCTTTAATTAGTGTGCCTTTTATATTGTTTGTTTAATTGCATCAGTTGTTTGATTGGTTAAAGATGTTTATATTGTTATTTCATTGGTTGGTTTAGTACAATTTAAATTTTTTATCACTTAAATGTTTGTTTGGTAAACGCTAATTTATATTTGCTATTAGTAGTATTACATATATATATATATATAATCATTTAAATATAAATGTATTTGTTTTGATATAATATTTTTCATTGTAATTTGAATTTAAATGTTTATAGTTAATATTAATGTTTTAGGTGTGTTTATGGTATATTTTGTAGGTGTACTAATTTTATGGGGTTAATGTTTAATTTTTGGGAGCTGCAATATATTTTAATTTAATTATAGATTTTTTAAATAAGTTTAGGAGTTTTTTGAAGTAATGGGCTTTTTTATTGTTATTTAGTCGATAATTTTGTAGTCAATATTTTGGTAATCCATATTTTTGACATGGTATATGTTTATTTATACTAGGTATCAATATTGAAAATGTTGTTAATTATATTTGTGTGCTCGATAGTAGTGTTTTTTTTATTTATGTATACGGAGTCTATATTTTTGATCTCAATATTTAATTTCCAATATTTGTGGTTCTCGATATTTGTTGGATCAATTTTATGTCACTAATCCGCATCAACGCCAGAACTAATTTACAGCCTGTCTTAAACACCTGGAGCGACTCAGTTCAAAGTATGCACTATACAAGAGTGATAAGATGCACACAAAAAATACAAAAACACAACTTGATGCAAAGCAGCTAACACTCTTAGGGAATACATGATTACATAAAACATGAGAAATAGAAACAGAAACTAAATCCCTGACATACATTAACTTAACGTTTTTGTTTCTGTTCGTAAATCAATCTGTGTTTTTGGTAATAATGTTAAGGCATGAATAAAGGGCCCGAGAGGGACCCATTACAATCTGTTTTTAATGCCATATTAAAGATCCAGATCCCCAGAATTATGAAACCACAAACATCTAGCCTAATACAGTATCTAACTGTCTGTAAAATCAAAACATGTCCAGAGTGAGGATCAAACATTGTAGAACCACTGCACAGATCAGTCTAAATAAATCAGGACCTTAATAAGCAACAAGTATGAGCATCATTTTCTAGGCATGACTAAATCATGGCATGTAATCATTTTTGACAGTTTTCTGGTAGTCCACAAATTAGGACACTATGGCCCTAATTACGATGGTGGGTGTAAAGGAACCGCATGACCATGGTTCGGTGGTTCTGCATTTCCAATTCGGATGCGACCGCATATAGGGCCCTATTATGATGTCGGGTGTAGTTTCTTCCCTCTGACATCGTCTTGGTCATGGTACCGACCAACACCTGGTCGGTGGTCCAGACCGATTAATTAGGATGCTACCGAACACTGTTTGGTCACATTCCTATACTTTACAATGGGAGCATGTATTCCGGCCGACATGCATGCTCTCATTGTAAAATAGGAGGTGCAGTTCATCCCTGCGCCCCATGGCAGGCACCTCAAGGTGCCTGCCATGAGGTGCAGGGTTCAACTAAGGGCATCCAATAAGAGGCTGTGCACCCAAGGGGGCCCTGCTGGGGGCCCCCAAAGTCGAGTTCAGATGGCCTTTCTGTGTCAGAAAGGCTGGCACGGAAAAGCTGATAAATCCTGACATCGTAATTCCTCGTGCAGAAAGGTCCACCCTTGGAATTACTGACCACATTCCGACTGGCAGACAGGCTCACCGAGCCTGTCGGAAGCCTGTTGGAATGACAGATCAGATTCCTTTCTGACCGCCTCCATCGTAATGAGGTGGTCGGAAAGGAATCCGACCGACATATTACGATGCGGTCAGAAAGGCTCCGACCGACAGTCCGAGCCTTTTCTGACCGCATTCTAATAAGACTGTTAGTACCGTTGGAAACTTGAATTATTTAATGGGAGCTTGTGCGGCGGGCTGATAACACCTGCAGCACCAGCTCCCGTTGAAAAATGGAAGTTTGTAAACATCCCTGCACCGATGTTAAGGGGCAGTATGCGGAGGACCAGGAGGAAGGGGACCTTGCTTACGGCCCCCAATGTCACTTTCTGACAGCCTTTTGATGTACGAAAGGCCGACATGGAATAGCTGTCAGAAACTGACATTATAATCTTGATGGCGGAAACGCTGTCCTTAAGGGATTATGCATGCTGCCTTTCCAACTGGGGCCCGTCGGAACAACGTGGGATTCCCCCGCAGGTTTAAACTCCGACAGCCGTCATCCTAATACGGCAATCAGACTTTAAACCTACGATGTCGGGCAGAAAGTCTACAAATGCTTGTCGGAGTTTTTCCACCCTCATTGTAATCAGGCCCTATGTGCATATATTTTACCTCTTGCACTTGACTCTTCCAAAACCTGAAGATTTTTGGATCAACGTCACCAGGAAAAAAAAGCCATGCGTTATTTTTGTATCATCTTCGCTAGAGAATGCAGCAGCTCTGCTTCTAGCGGGGTCAGCGACCTACAGCCAAAGCCTGGGAAGTCACAGTAGGGCAGGTCAGTGTGACCAGATGTCTCAGCACACTATATCTAATGCAAGTTGAGCATTAGCACCTACCATTACCAGGGACAAGGCATCAAATCTCACTTACTGTGCTTGTATTCAAACCTACCATTGGACTTGGACCTTTCTGCAGGGTCATCCCCAAACTTTTTGCCTTTACAATGCTGTTTTCTGATTCCCTTGGCTTTTAGGACTCTACGCACTTTACCACAGCCAACCAGTGCTAAAGTGATCATACTCTCTCCTTTAAACATGGTAGAATTGGCGTGCACCCAAATGGCACATTTCATTTACTTATAATTCTCTAGTAAAGTGATACTACATGTACCTAGTGCCTGTAGATTAAATGCTACCAGTGGGTCTGCAGCTCTTATTGTGCCACACACTTAAGTAGTCTTTTTAAACACGTCTTCAGGCCAGAAATTTCACCTTGTGCAGTAATAACCATCCGTTTCAACTAGGCAAAATAAATCTTTTGCATGTCTAAACCTTCCTTTTCAATAAATATACGTTACCCCTAATGTAGGCCCTATAGACCCCAGGGGGCGGGGTGCAATGTATGCAAAAAGTAGGAAATGTGCTTTTGAGTTTTGCATGTCCTGGCAGGGAAAAACTCCTAAATTCATTTTTCACTACTGCAAGACTTACCTCTACCATAGTGTAACATTGGCTTATCTCAATTAAGTGATACTTTAATTGGAAACATGTAAGAATGTCAAGCGTGGTTTCTAAAGAATTGCAATTTAAAACCCTCTTAAATGATTAAGTTGGATTTTAAGTCACAATACTGAAAATGCTACTAGACAAGCTGGGGCCAGGGCAGGGAGGCAGGAAATTCCAAGCACCCCTGGGTGTGGAAACCTCCAGAAGCTTCTCCTTCTTCAAAGCTGAAAACAAGAATATATATTGGACCATCAGACCCAACTCTTCAGTACACTCCTGGACCTGTATACCCTTCAGAATATGGAAACCCTCCACCCTGCTTGCTGAGAAGGAAGACTGGACCTGCACTCTCCATCCAAGTCTGAAGTGACTCAGCTAACTAACCTCCTGTCTGAGCCACAAGGACATAATACGCTTCAAAGGCCTCCCTGCTGCCTGGACCTGCAACTGGGCCTGCCTGAGCCCTGCTAACCTCTGCTGGAGTGAGTTCCTGATCCCGAAGAGGTGCTCTTCAGGTCCTGGACTCTTGGTGTGGTGTCAGTGGATCATCTCCTCAAAGAAAAGGAGGAATCCTGAAGTTTTGAGCTCTTCATAACCACAAACTGGCCAGTTCATGCCAAGATCTTTCCACCCATACTGAACGGCAATGCGAAGCTCCGGTGAACGAAACTGTTTGGACTATAGTGATGCTAATGCGAGATCTGCACTTTGCGATACAACATCAACAGCCCTCATTGACCGTCAATGTAAATCTCCAGCAATGGCCGCCCGTACTACTCAACAGGATTTTTGCACTACAGCGACAGCCATCCAGGATGCCCAGCCTGCTCTTCACACTACAGTGACAACCATCTACGATGCTCTCCTTGCCACTTGCGGCTCCCTCCACCGTGAACCGGAACCTTCCTGCTAGACTTTTGAAGGCAACTCTTTCAACTGGACTAACCTGCTCCCTGTATCCAACCTGTGCTCCTGCACCGTTAGGCTGTATTTGTGGCTTTCACCTGATTTAGCATGACCAGATAGCTGTGAGTAGGCATGTGTGCCGTTAGGAGATATATATCTCATACATCTCTAAAATAGCATATCTCAAGTTCTACTGATTGGATTTTTGTTGTTTTGGTATCAAATAATTTATTAAAATTGACTCTATTCTTCTGGTATTTTGCTTTCTCTTTATTGCTGTTTGAAGTCCTGCAAAAATACTTTACACATTGCTTCTAAATTAAGCCTCACGGCTTTTGTGCCAAACTACTAGAGGGTTACTCACAGGTTAATTTGGGGTTTGCTTGTGTTTCACCCCAACAAGAATGTCGGTTGCTGCTTGAGTAGGGTTTCACCCCCTCAATCAGTAACCCAATTTCCTACACCCACCCTATGACGAATGAGAAAGGGTGGGAATTTCAGAAGAGTGAAGCCCCAGAGCACCAAAGCAGGAACCGCCCCTTTTCAAATTGCAAATTAGTAATATTCATCAATGGTGTGAAACTGTAGCTCTGGTCGCAAATCATTAATCAGTTACCTACTCTCAAGTTGAAGTGGTAGCTGATTCTCAATAAGCAAGAGGACCATTTGGGAATGTGAATGGCAGATTCGGAGGAAGTAGGCAGTGGAACAGGTGACCATAGCCCAGGTATTTGATTATCGTTTTATTTTTAGGCAGCTGGCTCAGCCAGTGTGTACAGGGAGGGGCGGGCATATGAGAGGATAGGAGTGCTGTGTACACTCTCCAAGTGCACATGTGTGTTTGGCTGGCCATCTCAGGCTGACCAAAACATACATGTGTACTTAGGTTTTTCCAGGCTGGCTGCATTGAGCAGCCTGACTGGAGAAACCCCACAGACTCCCTGGTCTACGCAGGGCGTCTTTCTAGCCTGCTCAGGCCAATCCCCGTGCTGCTCTGCAGTGCAGGGATTGGACAGGGAGTCTGATGCAGTCCCAGTGCCTGCTGGAACACGAAGAGGAAGCACCCAGCACCACGCGGGCGCGGCCATCAACTTAATGTGCGATTTTTCTTTTTTTCTGTATTCTCCCCCCCACACTCTCCCTCCCACGTGCCCTGCCCCTCTACCTTTTGTATGTGGCAGCCGCCATTGCCAACTCTCAATAAAGTTCATTAAAATGAAAAACCTTTTTTTAAAATAGCCCCATTTCTTTTATGAGAATTGGGCTGCTTTATGAAAAAAGATTTCTACTTTGAAATGCAATAACAGGAATTGTGGTCTGCTGCCCTAGCAGGACACCATCACTGTGATTGTAGTCAAGCTTAGGAGGTCAGAAATTGTGACCTGCTAATGAATAATCAGTAGGCATGTTTTTCCTACGATTCCCTATTATGCAAACTGACCTATATTTTAATATATAGGGTGGGTCAGAAAATCAGAATGGAATTGTAAAAAGTCTTTGCTCAATGTGCGAATACTTTTCACCAATGCAATTTTAGCATATCTTGCACTAAATTATTTATCTCATAGAGACATTGTGTATAGAAAACAACCATTTTTAGGTATGCCCTAAGTACAGCTTTAACAGCCTCAGCAGCCTTTTGTTTTTTAAACAAAAAAAATAATAGATATGAATATATCTCAGCCATCTCTCTTCATTCATGTGTCTGTTCAAGTGTCATTCATATTTTGCTTCTGCCTACCACCACATGCATCATAGGGCAGTATTGAAAGTCCTCCCCTTTGAGCTTAAGCTACAAGCAAGCTGAAAGCTGTGCTCATAGCCACTCACAGGCCATGTGAAACGCCATGCACTAAACTGCTGGAGCTACTGAGATGTCTCTGACGTGCTCTGCCTTATTACGGAAGAACTAAGCTGAACACCTAGGTTCTATACTTTACCCAGCATAGGTAGTGGGTCAAGCCACTTCTCCCATTGGCTCTCTTCCCTGTAAGTGATGGCATGTTGCTTGTGTGCATGTGCCCATCTGCCTAAAAGCTGTCAGTTTCAATGACAAGGCTTATGGGTTTCTGCTTTTATTTCTGCTTTCATTGCATGTATTTTTAAATAACCTTTACAATTTGTTTTTTGCAAACATATGCACGCCCCATTTAGAGGATGGAATTTTACTTAACTTTACTGCCTACTGCATAAGGTTGCAAAAATAAATCAAAATAGCATTGGAGGCTTGAGAGCACCAGACCTATTTGCTTTGCCAGTGTTTTTTGTTTTAGTTTTCAATGCACTAGGCTTTTTAATTCTTTTTAGTAAAGACTTAAAATGCCAGCCAACATTGTTGGCTTCACCAGTGCTTGTTTCTTTAGGCCAGGAAGTTTCCTTCCCATCATGAGGCAGACAGGTGTTTTGTTTGCCCATACCTGGTGGTGCTTAACGTTGAGATACCTCACTAGCCAGACTGTTATAAGACTCAGTAATCAGTGAGTGTTTCATATCCCATAAAGCTACCACCTCCTCGCCATGGTCCCGCTCGCTCCCCCAGCAGCTCCGCTTTTGCGCCGCTGCCGCTGACCCCGCGTCACCTCTGCTAGTAGGTTCGAGGCCTCTGTCTGCCTCTCTGCTTGTGCCCATTGTTTGCTGTCTGCGTCTGTCATCGCTGGTATTTCTGTGCCGTGTTATTGTGCCTTTGATTTGATTTGTGCCTCTTTGCCTGTTATTGTGCCTCTGTGCCTGTTTTTCTTCTGCCTGTCTTTCCTGTCTCTCCTGTTGTGTCCTCCGTGCTCAACGTTTCCCCCCGCTGCTGCCCCTGCGGCCCCTGCCGGTTTCCCGCTCCCGCCTCCCAGCTGCGCCTTCCTCCCTCTTCCCTATTTAATGGTGGCCGCTGCAAGGGAGCACGAGCAGGACCCCGGACCTCCTGGCCAGGGTCATACTCTCCCCCCGCAGCTCCGCTGGTGTGCCGCCACCGCTGATCCCACGTCACATCTGCCAGTACATTCAAGGCCTCTGTCTTTCTCTCTGCTTGTGCCCGATTTTGCTGTCTGCGTTTGTCATTGCTGTTTTTTCTGTGCTCTGTTATTGTGCCTTTGATTTGATTTGTGCCTCTTTGACTGTTATTGTGCCTTTTGTTTTTGTGCATCTTTGCCTGTTTTTCTTCTCCCTGTCTTTCCTGTCTCTCCTGTTGTGTCCTCCGGGCCCAACTTTTCCTGTCACTGCTGCCCCCGTGGTCCCTCCCCCCTGTCGTATTCCCGCCCCCCACCTCCCAGCCACGCCTCCCTCCCCCTTCCCTGTTTAATGGTGACCGCTGAGCACCCGCACTGCCGTCGCGCCAAAGGCAGGCCCGTCTGCACCCATCCTACGACCTGACCGCGACCAGCACTAGGGACCCTGGATCTCCGAGCCCCCACCGCTACGAATCAGCTGCCCTCCTCGCACTCAACCCCGGAAGGAACAACAACTGCCAGCTCTCCACGCTGAACACCACCCACGGACAGTTCTTCTACCGCCACTGCCTCCGAACCTTCATCACCCTCTGCACCGCCATGGCCACTGCACCACGCTGGATGCCAGCCCCACTGTAGCCTTGAAGTGCATCCTTCTCAATGTACGCTCCCTGAACCGACATGCTGTAGAAATCTGGGACCTCCTCGGCACCCTCTCGCCAGACGTCACCTTCTTCACAGAAACTTGGACCAACTCCACCTCCGCCCCGGCATCGCCACCGCCATCGCTAACAGAGACAAGATCCAGAGGAAGGACTGCAACAACCGCCCTGGAGGATGACTCGCCATCGCACACAAGAGCTCCCTCCGACTGACGACCTCCAGCTCGAGTGACAGCCCGACCACCACGAACACCTCCATTTCCGAACTACCCTAGGAGGCACCTTTGCATACAGACCTCCCAGACCTCGAACTGAGTTCACCATCGCCGACCTCATCACGCCCCAGGCCATCGCCTCCATGGACTACATACTCATCAGAGACCTCAACTTCCACCTCGACAACCTCACCGACCCCAACTCCGCCACCCTCCTGGGCAACCTTCGCAACCTCGGACTGAAACAACTCATCACCACCCCCACCCACAAGGAAGGACACACCCTCTACCCCATCTTCACTAGAGGTAACAACATTCACTTCAGCCACACAATGCAACCCCCTTGGACGGACCACCACGGTGTACACTTCCGCGTCGACAAACCCACGACGCCCAAGCCTGCACCCTGCCCTCTACGAAGAAACTGGAGCAAGCTCACCAAAGAGCAACTCAACTCCATCCTTAACCTCGATGCCTCCGCCACCTCGACTGACGCCAACCTCGCAGCCAAAGAGCTCCATAGATGGATCTGACAACCTCGCACCCCTACGTAACCCCGCCAGACAGCGCCCCAGGAAGGCCACCTGGTTCACCGCCAACCTCCAAGAATCCAGAAGCACCTGCAGACGTCTCGAGAAGAACTGGAGGAACAGCAAATCCTCGGAAGACCGCACCACCTACAAGAACGCCATGACAGAATACCACCAATGCATCAGATCCACCAAAAAGACCTTCCTCCAGAACAAGATCCTCTCCAACTCTACCAAATCCAAGGATCTTTTCAGCATGATAAAGGAATTCACCAAACCCCCCAGCGAAACCACAGACATCACCCCCTCACAGGACCTCTGCAACAAGCCCGGCTCCTACTTCCATCTGAAAATCAAGGGCCTCTATAACAACTTCAACGACCAGACCCCTGACTCCGAAACTACTCCCTCCTCCAGCAACGCCAGCCAACCCACCATCTCCGCCTGGACCCCAATCACCACCGAAGACACGGCATCGACCATGAGAGGAAACCACTCAGGAGCCCCCATGGACCCCTGCCCCTGCACAGTTTTCGGAGAGCTGCCGCCGCCATCGCTCTGGAACTACGACGCACTATCAACGCCACCTTCAAAACCGGCATCTTTCCCGATGACTGGAAATGTGCAGAAGTCAAACTCCTACTCAAGAAGCCCTCAGCAGATCCCACCGACCTCAAGAACTACCGACCCATCTCCCTCCTCCCCTTCACGGCAAAAGTCAATGAGAAGATGGTCAACATCCAATTGATGAAATTCATTGAAGAAAACTCCATCCTCGACCCCTCCAAATCCGGATTCCGCTCTACTCGCCGCCACAGACGACATCCGCACCCTCCTCGACCAAGGACACATCGTAGCAACTGGTCCTACTCGACCTCTCTGCAGCCTTCGACACATCGCCCACTGTACACTCGCTGCCAGACTCCACGTAGCCGGCATACAGGGAACCGCCCTTGACTAACTCTGCTCCTTCCTCACAAACTGAACACAAAGAATCAGACTACCACCCTTCCTCTCCGAACCCACGGAATCAACTGTGGAGTACCCCCAGGGATCGTCAGTCAGCCCCATGCTCTTCAACATCTACATGGTCCTCCTCGCCACCATCGTCAGACAGCACAGGCTCAGCATGGTATCCTACGCCGACGACACCCAGTTCATCCTCTCCCTCACCAAGGACCCCATCACCACCAGACTCACCTTCCAGGAAGGAATGAAGGACGTCGCATCCTGGATGAGCAGCAGCTGCCTGAAGCTCAACTCGGAGAAGATAGAGGTCCTCATGCTCGGACCCACCCCCTCTGCATGGGACAACACCTGGTGGCCCACCACCTTCGGCAGCCGCCCCACCCCCACGGATCACGCCCGAAACCTCAGCAGAGTACTCGACTCCTTCCTCTCCTTGACCCGACAGGTCAACGCCGTCGTCTCCACCTGCTTCAACACCGTCTACATCCTCCGAAAGACCTTCATATGGATCTCCCCAAATCAAGAAAGACAGTCACCCACGCACTCATAACCAGCAGACTGAACTACGGAAACGCCCTCTCCCGCCGGGATCAACAAGTCTCTACTCCACAAACTCCAGACCATACAGAACACCACAGCCAGACTTTTCCTCGGCATCCCTCGACACGGACATATCACCCAGCACCTGCGTAACCTCCACTGGCCCCCCATCGAGATTATAGTAACATTCGAGATACTCACCCATGCCTACAAATGCCTGCACAACACCGGACCCCAATACCTCAATGACAGAACCTTCTTCCACGTACCCAAGAGGAACCTTCAATCAGCTGACCTCGCCCTCGCCGAACCCCCGCGCATCCGCAGAGCAAGAACAGGTGGAAGAACCTTCTCCTACATCGAGGCCAAGACCTGGAATGAGCTGGCGATCAACATCAGAGCCCCCACCCTGCACATCTTCAAGAAGACCCTCAAGACCTGGCTCCCCGACTAACCGGAGCTGCTCCTCCCCCCACCCCCACCAAGCGCCTTGAGACCATCACAGGTGAGTAGCGAGCTTAAAAATCCCCTGATTGATTGATTACAAAGGGTGAACTGAATACAGCAGAAGAGTTTTTTTCTGTGATCTTCCGCCCATCCCTACTAATGGCTGAGGGACTGGACAACAGGATATTGGTAAAAAAATAACAAAGTGCTGAAAATGGTCATACCAGGCTATTGACTGAAAAAATTATTTATGCAACTGCTTGAAAAATATAAGTTATAAACAGTTATAACATGGTGTGGACTAAATTGATGCATAGGCAAAGGTGCTCAACGTGCAGGACGGCAATGCTGTTTCTGAGGCCAGGTTATATGTAAGACTATTGTATGCAAGAAATATTGGCTAAAAAATATTGTCTCCTAAATACCGTTTACAAAAATATAGAGTATGATAAAAAAAAATGTAAAGATATTGAATACTGAATATTTACGTCAGACAATATTCTGGCGATTTTCTGGTGCTGTACCTTGAGGCCGCCCAACACATGGAGGGATTTTTGGCTGGACACAAGTGAGAATGGGTGTCTTTCCTCAGGGACACCAACACAACAGAAGAAGGTAGTGGCAGAAAGGCCAACAGGTCTTGTTCTTGGCCACCAGCACGTCTGTGAGTCTGACCGCTGCTCCCAAGTCTACTAGTACCGCGCTTCCCACTGGTGCAGAGGAGAGGAGTCTGACCATGAACAGGTGGTCCAAGGTACAGGCGCCGTTCTCCGCACACCTGTAACGTAAGGCAGCCAAAGTGACAGAAGCCTTCCTTTGCTGCCTGCCGGAGTACAACACAGCCCACGGTTTCTTTATTTATTTCTTATTCTGCCAAAGACAGTCTGCAATGACCTAGGGAACTGGGAGTGTGTCTTCATGGCCTCGAACACCTGCATTAACAATTCTTAATTCACCATGTGGAAATTCATCTTTGTTTCTGAGAACAAAGAATGGTAGCAGTACATTCATAAGGTTTACGCTCTGAAGTTAAAAATCATTGTTGGTTACTGATTGTCTGCCTGGCACAATTATTTTTAATCCGGCCTACCTAGTTGCTTTTCAACCTTCGCCTAGCAAGCTGCCCACATTTTCATAAATATTTTGTAAACTTAATTTAATAGAGTAATAGGTCACTATAGTTCACAGGATGTGAGAACACTTCCTAAATGCCCTCAGTCCCTTATACGACTGTTTGAAGTCTGTAACCGAGGGTCCATAATATCCTGTGAATATTTACAGACTACTGCTCCAAGGTTCTGTAAAAATCGGGCCTTTCTTATTAGCTGAGCCTAAATAGCCTGTTTACCCCATTCTTCAATTATACGAATAGAAATTCCTTCTCTCTCTACCGCCTGCAGCATGGCGAGCCTTGCTTTCTTTGTTAAGTCGTTACCTGTCATTGTAGTCAGGGTTCAATTTTTCTCAATGGTATCTGATAGAAAACCCTAGCCATTTCTTTGGTCAGTTTTGTGTTGGACAGAGTAATTGGAGCATAAAGTTCTGTTACATTGTTTCTAAGTTGATGTTTCTTCTTTATTTTGCACCACATAGATTTTGAAACAAGAATACACGACTAGAAGCCGGACCCTTTTGATGCATTTATCTTAATTAGGGCAGACAGTGTATGTGTGTGTTCTGATGAGGACCCCATACGTTTCTATTCAATGCTTTCATTAACCCTGCTCACCTCGGTGATAAATGGTAGTTTGCTGCCACTACAACAGCTCTCTCCGCACTCTTCTTTGAAAATATATTTAAAAAAATACCTCATGCCCTACCGCGCTTCTTCAATCACCTATTGAATCCTTTCCTGCCTTATTTGAAACACGTGTGAATAACAAGTGTTTATATCAGTATCCCCAGTATATCCAAGGACTTCGCAATTGCTGCCTTTAAATATAGGTTTATGTAAATTGATACTTGTATAGCGCACTACTCACCCGCAAGGGTCTCAAGGCGCTTGTACGAATACCGCTGTGGAACCCATCCTGGCTTTCCCTGTGAGGCATCCACTCCTGGGCACCCCCAAGGTGGAGGCCAGGCATCCTTAGTGTTGTGGGGGCCGTTGTGGAGATTAAGCAAGCTATTGCCCAGAGTTGCGGAGTGGGACTCCATGATTGGAATGGCACCGAGGCGAGAATTATCAGGTCTGTGGAATTTTTGAGCCCAAGACCTGCCGAGGTGGGGAATTGAACCCTGGTCCCGGGCTAGACCTCTGCATCAGGGTCTGCTGCTCTAATCATTGAGCCACACTTCTCCACAAATTATAAAATATCTGTTTTCTGCCACGCTAACTGATCTGCCTTTCTGCGTTCTCTTGCACTCCTTACCTTTCCTCCTGCACTCTGCACTCCTCGTGCCTAACATCCAGTCTGCCTCAGATTCTCGCTTCCAGCGGGTCTACACAAACCTCATGGAGGCTGTGAATAGTGTTGGCACCACAGCACCCTCCTTCCCCCTCTTCCATCACGTTTGTGAAGACGATTGAGAGGCGGAAGAAGACCATTGAGGTGCCACCCACTGTATGCTAACAAGCCCTAGCACACATATATGACCTCTTTATACACATTAATGGTGTAAAACAGATTATAACAAAACAATGAATATTAATGTATTGTTGTAGGTTTAATGTTCATTCCAGTTTCTCCAGCCAACACGTGTTTCGTCGCTATGGGGATATGGCCCGCGACTTCCTCAGGGCTGGAAAGACATATACATGTTACGATGTGACATTGTCAATAGGTGTTGTGGCACCCAAATACAACAGTGGTGATCAATTTCAACCAATAAGTGGGCTTGATTGTGAGGCGGATACACAGTGCTATTTACTGATGATATTGTATTTTTGGTATGCGTGATACATATGCTATTTAAATTCACACAAGAAAGCAGGTAATGGAGGAGGAGCCTAGCGCGCAACCAAGATGGCCGCGTAGGCTTACGGCTCTCGAGGGCCCCCGCAACCTCCCACGTCTATCCTGACTTAATCCTGGTTTATTCGACGGGCGTTTGCAGATGAACTTGCGCTGAGGTGCCACCAGTTTTCCAAATCCGGATCGGACGCCGGGAACCGGAATGGTTGCACTCCGAAGTTTGCGGCCTGCTCTCGCCTTGGTCCCGATCTCGAGCTGGTGAAGTGCCCGGGTACGAAGTGAACAACAGCGGCTGGTTGGGCTCGACCTGTCACGGACCCCGCACTTTCACTTTCGTTTTCAAGCTCGTTTTCTGATATCGGCTAAGAGACTTTGGTGTTTCAGAGGGGCGCGGACGGCGGAGTGTCTGGCCTGACTCTCGGACTATACATGGGCTTACTGTCGGCGATGGCTGTGTTCAATTGAATCAGCTACCCGGTCTCTTTTTCCTGGTGCGGGCGGGTGCCAACCTTGGTGGCCTCCGGACGATGGCGGCGAGACTAGACGGAGACAAGTCGAAACCCAAGTCGACTCGGAGGGGTGCCTATACCCAGGTCAATAATATGGATCGATATGCGCAGGCAAAGGGATCCCCTGGTAGCTCGCATAAATCGCCTGAGAGGTCTAAAGAGGTCTCAGACCCATCGTCAGAATTGACTTTGCTGGACGTCATGGGCGCCATTGAGGAGATGAAGACCGCTGTGGGTCAGCAGTTTGATACCTTGGCTCATAAATTGGTCCTGATCGATGTGAATTTGGTCAGGGCAGACCTGTCCAAAACTAACGAGCGGGTCGACTCCTTGAGTCAAGCGGCGTCGAGTCTAACTGTTCACGTGGCCGCCCTGCAGACGGAGGTCCGTAGGTTGCGGCTAGCCAGTGATCTGACGGACCGTCAACTTGAGGACTCCGAGAGCAGGGCTAGACGGAACAATGTTCGTATCATTGGAGTGCCGGAAAGGTCGGAGGACTCTGCTGCGGATCTTTTTGTGGAGGATCTGGTGATCAATCGTCTCGCGCCCAAGGGACTGAGCAAGTTCTTTGCGGTGGAGCGGGCCCACAGGATTCCGGGTGGTGCGCCCAAAGTGGGTGCTCCCCCGCGGCCTATAATCGCCCGACTCTTTAACTTTCGGGATAGGGATGCTATCCTTCAGGCGTCGAGGGTGGCCGGGCCGCTGAAGTTTGAGAACTCTAATGTTAGCTTTTACCCGGACTTCACGCAAGCGGTCCAAAAACAACGGCTGGGATTTTTGGGCGTCAAACGGCGCCTGAGGGACATGGAGCTGAAGTATGCAATGTTATTCCCGGCTAGGCTGCGGGTTGAGTTCCGGGGTCGCTCACACTTTTTCGACCGTCCGGAGGCGGTTGGAGACTGGTTGGATGCCCTGCCTCGGGGACAGGATCGAGACAGTCGGACGGCGGAGCGCGGACAGGATTTGGTGGAGCAGGCCTAGAACTTGGTTCCTGGTGATGGACTGGACTGGTGTCGTTTTGTACCTTGGCTCAACTGGACCCTAGTTTGGCACAATATGCCCTCCAAATGCCTGGGGGTTGTGGGGAGCTTATTGGGGTCCTTTCCTCCTTCTGGGGTTCTTTTTGTGGTATATGTTAGGGCAACAGGCACACTGCGAGTTGGGGGGGCTGTTTGGGCTCAAGCAGGGGTGCAGGGAGGGGGGAGTTGTGGTTTGGGGATTGTGGGGGAGGGGGGTTGTTGGGGATTGTTTGTTTGTTTCGCAAGGCAATGTGAAGTTCTCTGCTGACTTATCCGGATTGTGCTTTCCGGGATGTGGGTATCATGCACGGGAGTGGGATGGGGGGTAGGGGATTGAGAATCCTTTCGTGGAATGTAAATGGACTGGGGGACAGGATCAAGCGTGGGGTGGTGTTGCAGTTTTTGAAACGGACTTCGCCCGACATTGTTTTCCTACAGGAGACACACGTGATTGGGAACTCCTTCCATGCCCTAAATAGGAGGGGCTATCGCCTTGCCGCTCACTCTGGTTTCACTTCTGGCTCTAGGGGAGTGGGCATTTTGGTTAGGGCCTCTCTCCCATTGGAGGTGGACGAGGTGCTTCACGATGATAGGGGGCGCTATGTGGCACTGGTGGGGAGATGGGAGGGTAGGACTGTTTCGCTCGTTGCTGTGTATGTGCCTCCGGGGTTACAGACGGCTGAATTTGCTGATCTGGGGCGTTTGGTCCTGGGACTCCCTGGGGGGGTTCTGGTGTTGGGGGGTGACTTTAATGCTGTTGTCTCCGGGTTGGAGGACCGTCACCCCCCCAGGGATCTCCCTAGGGCTCAGGCCTGGTTGGGTGGCTTTTTGGACACCTTGGGACTTGTAGATTGCTGGAGATTGATGCACCCGGGACAGGCGCAATATACCTTTCACTCGGGGTCCCATGGGAGTCTCTCAAGACTTGATTATATGCTTATGCCGGCGATCCAAGCTGGTATGATTGGGGAGGTGCGTCATTTAGCCCGTGGTATTTCTGACCATTCCCCTATATGGTTGCAACTGAAGGTTGTCCCTGGGGCAGAGGGGAGAGTAGCACCCGTTAGCCCTTGGTATATACGTAACCCTAAGATCCGCGTGGAACTGGTCAAGTCCACTGATCACTACTTCAATGATAATGTGGGGTCTGTGTCGTCGGCCGTCTCCCTATGGGAGGCTTATAAAGTGGTGATCAGGGGGCAGGCCTTGTCCCTTATCTCCCATGCTAAGAGGTGCGAGAGAGCAGAGGTGGTTCGCCTGGAAACTGAAATAGCGGAAATGGAGGAGGACTTGGAACGGGGAGTTACTGATGAGAAATTGCACGTTTACAGCCTCAAACAATCAGATTATAGAGCGCTAGTCACGGAAGCCGCTAAAGGGATGAGTAGAGAGCAGCAAGGACGACTGTATGATGTGGGGGATAAGGCCGGAAAGTTGATTGCTTGGTTGGATCAGAAGGAGAGAGCGAGCAGGGTGGTGCCCGTTGTGGAGAGAATGGATGGAGTGCGTGTGACTGACCCGGTGGAGATCGTTGACTGCTTCGCGGATTATTTCCGCGGGGTATACTCTCCGGTTTCTGTGCGTTCGGAGGAGGATTCTCATCTGTTGCTTAGAGATATTGCATTGCCAACCCTATCGGAGGCTGATGCAGTATTGATGGAGGCGAAGTTGTCGTCAGATGAGATCGCTCTGGCCACTCGCTCGATCGCATCGGGTAAGGCTGTGGGTCCTAATGGTCTTCCCATCGAACTATATAAGTTGCGTCCCGATAAGATAGCGCCGTATCTTCGGGACATGTTTTTCGCGGCACGTGCGGTGGGCTTCCTCCCCCCTGACCAACGCCTCGCCAACATAGTTGTGATACACAAAGAGGGGAAGCCGCGAGATCGCTGCGCCTCCTATCGGCCCATTTCGCTGTTGAACGCAGAACCCAAAATTCTGGCTAAGGTATTGGCTAATCGACTGGTTCGGGTCGTGGGCGACTTGATTCATCAGGATCAGTCCGGTTTCATACCCCATCGGAATACCGCTCTGAATTTGAGGCGGTTGCACGGCGTGCTTGCTAGAGCGGAGTTTATACGTGAGCCGGCCATCTTGGTATCTTTAGATGCCACTAAGGCGTTTGACACTTTGGAGTGACCGTATATTTGGGCCGTGTTGGCGAAATTTGGGTTCGGCCTTGAGTTTATTGGTTGGGTAAAATTATTATATGCTGACCCACTGGCTCAGGTGGTGGTGAATGGTAGGGTGTCGGCTCCCTTCGCACTGGGGAGAGGTACGCGGCAGGGATGTCCGTTGTCACCCCTTCTCTTTGCACTTTCTTAGGAGCCTCTCGCCGCCTGGTTGCGTTGGGAGCCGTCGCTGCGAGGCATTAGATGGACGCCGGAGTTTGAAGACCGTGTCTCCCTTTACGCGGATGACATCCTTCTGTATCTCACCTCTCCCCGACAGTCGCTAATTGTATTGGTGGACGTACTGAATTCCTTTGGTCGCAACTCTGGCCTGGTCATTAACTGGGCCAAGTCATGTGTTTACGTCCTCTCGGGCGAGGCCCCCCTCCTACCACGGGATTGCCCCATCCAGATTGCTACACTGGGGTTCAAATATTTGGGAATCTTTATCTCTCTGGATCCCGCGGTCCGCTATGAGCGAAACCTTCTCCCTCCCCTCCAGCGATTAAAGGCCGACGTCGCGAGGTGGCGACGACTTCCGCTCTCGCCGCTCGGACGGGCGGCATTGTTTAAAATGATGTCGCTACCTCGCTTCTTGTATGCTTTGCAAAATACTCTAGATGTCGTGATGGCCCCTTATTTCCGGGAGGTGGAGGGTCTTCAGCGCCAACTGTTTTGGGACGGGCGGCCGCGGATTGCTCTCGCCAAGTTGACGCTCCCTTGGTACGATGGGGGGGGGTCGCCCTCCCCGATATTAAACAATACTATTGGGCGTCTCAGTTGGCGGCGGTGAACCACGGGATATACGGTCCTGCCTTGAATCCGGCCTTCGAGATGGATACATTTCTGCTCCCGGGTGGGGATTATAATAGGGCGCTGTACTCGGTGACCCCGGACACGCGGTTGACAGGACCCACGCAGGTTGCGGTACGTGTGTGGCACGCGGCGAATGCTGCAATGGGGTGGAGGGATCGCTTGACTCGGGCGACGCCGTTGTATGCCTCCGGGCGGCTGGGCTGTTTGTGGAGATCGAAAGGCTTTGAGAAATGGGATATGATTGGTATATGTAAGGTGGGTGATCTTTGGGCGAAGGGGTCTTTCAAAACGTTTGAAATGCTTAAAACTGAATATAAATTAAACGATAGAGAGTACTTCCGGTATGCGCAAGTTTACCATGCGCTGTGTTCGGTTTTTCCGGACGTTGCTGCTATCCCCGAGTATTCCCCACTGGAGGATAGAGTGTTGGATGGCTACGTGCCCGACAGCACTATTTCTCTGATTTATAAGAAACTCATTAATGATCGCGCGGACTTGCTGCTCCGTCTGCGGGAGGCATGGACGGGCGATGGCTTGGAATTGGACGATGAGGACTGGGTTTCGGCGGTGGCCTCCCCGAAAGAGGTGGCGATCCCGGCCCGCTTACGATTCGTACAGCTGAAGATCCTTCATAGAGTGTATGTCACGGGGCCCGGTCTGCTGCGTATGGGTTACTCGATGGATGGACTGTGTAAGCGTGGATGTGGCCTGCCAGGTACCTTTCTTCATATCTTATGGGAGTGTTCGGAGGTTGTGCGATTCTGGAATGGTATCCACACCGTAATGGAGGAGGTCATGCACGTCGCTCTGTTGCCAGAGGCTAGGAGGTGTTTGTTGAATGTCTGGGAACCGAATAATTATAATGCGGCACAGACGCAGTGGGTGACTCTGGGGTACATGGTGGCTAAGCGTAACATTGCACAGCTATGGGGCTCCCCGAGGCCGCCCACGATCGAGGTATGGAAAGAAAATATGGACTGGTGTATGTTTAGGGAAAAGATGGTGTATGTGGCGAGAGGCAAGCCGGGGAAATGGACTAAGGTATGGGGTCCATGGAATTTATATCGTGGACGTATCTGCACCCCGCCTCTGCCATTAGAGGTCGATATTGCTTTGTCCCCCTAGCCACGCATTCTGCGGGATGGTGGGAGGTGTGTTCCATGCTTTGTCTTCCCGTTGCCCCCCATTACCGCTTCCAGACAAGAACTGCTTTGGACACTGTACGTTGCTCCCCGTCCTGGGAAGGGCACGCTGCTATTTCGGACTCTCATTGCCTTGAGTGTGTTTTATATTTAATAGAAAATGAAACTGTTTTTTCCGATTGCTCCTGGCCTATGGCCACAGCCTGTTACATGTGCTCACGAACTGCCGAGAGCTTTGCCTCTGGTTCATTTGAATGTGTGGCGTTGCACTGCGGGCCCTCGGGCTCTATAGCGGCCGGCCCTGGTGGTTGTAGGCCATTGTCTGTATTTTATCGTGTACCTACGGTTTCTAATAAAAAAAAAGAAAAAAAGAAAAAAAGAAAGCAGGTAATCAGGTGTATTTATCATGATTTATAATATACTGGTGACTTGTGAGATTGTAGACGTGGTATTCTAGTCATAACCGTATTTAAAAGTCTAAAGTGTGGCACCGTCCAAAGAAGTGCACATAATCATTATTTTACGGTGTGTTCCCTTCGTGTCTTGTGTCGATTGGGGGTGGGCGAAAGCCCAGGCCTACCTGTATCGCTTTTGTGAAATACGTTCTGCCTAAAGATTGTTAGACGAATCATATTATACACCAGGCACATTTATAATTTATATAATAACATCAGTGCATGAAATTCCATTATAGGTATAAACATACCTTCCTGCCGGTTATACTTCCGTCCCGGCCGTATTTCGACTGGGATGATATTCAAAATTCTCGTTTCTTGTAGAAACTTTGTCTGTGAATCAAGTATGATGATATATGTCAATATCATCAGATTTGTATGGTTATATGATAATATATGGTGGGTACATATACCGTGAGCTGGGGAAAGTGATCCTAGTGAGAGGGAAACAACTCTACATATAGAATATAAGTGAAAACCCTAAGTGCGCATTCATAAAACCTGTCTTTTGTGACTACCAGCTACCAAGCTGGTAGTATGTGAATAGATCGTTACTAGAGAGCGCCACTACCACATGATGCATAATCATCCCACATAGTGCCACTCACTGTATGCCTCATTTGCTGTAGCCCTGGGGACGTATTACAGAAGTGCCCTGGGGGCGCAACGGGCGTTTGCTCCTGCTTAGTGTGCTCCTGGGGCAGTTTGGTACTAAAGAAGGGACTGCAGGCGCTTGTGTGTCCCCTTCTGTAATACAGATAGCGCTGGCGCACATAAAGCGCCAGAGCTATCATCAGAGGGCATTCTTTCATTTTCATGGGGTCGTGGCCCCATGCAAATGAGGGTATCCCTTTGCCTCTGCGCCTGTGCCGTATTATAGACGCGGGCGCAAATGCAAAGAAGCTGTCAGGACTCAGGAGGTGCACTGTCACTGCTCTCCCTGATGGCAGCCCTCTGGAGGGGGCTAAGGGGGTGCCATGGATTCCTAAGACATCCCTGTGCTTTCAGGTGCAGTCACTCACTGCACCCATCTGCAAGGGGATCTCTAAACCCCCTTAAAAGTGCAGGCAGGTTACGGCCTGCGCCGTGAAACACGGACCGGCTTCAAAGCAGCTGCTCCGTTTTTCACATGAATGTGCGGCCCCCCAGGCAGCGCTATTTCAAGGCTGCCCTGGGGGCAGCGCTTTCATCCTAATATGGCGCATTGTCCTTTTAAAAGGTGCACCCGGCGCAAACAAGGAAAATGTGCTGTATGTATGACACGGTCCCTGGTTGGCACATGGCTTTCCTCAACTTCTGAGGCATTTGTCGGGATGTGACAGAAGTGCAGTCATCCGTATATTTTAAATTAAGGCTTATTAAGTGATACTTTACTCCCGTGATCTCATTGCAGAGCACAATCACTTTCATTGTGCACTGATGTGACTTCGCACCAGTATGCATCATGAGTTTGGATCGGGCTCTCTTATACAAAGAGATGAAGACCCGATACAAGACAATTACTTGGACAAACATTTTCATAAACATATAAAACACAAATGATTTTGCTTTCCTAAAAATAGAAAACCTATGGTGTTTGATTTTTTTCTTTTAGAGTGGGGCGGCAAAAGGCCTAGTTAAGCCACTGCCCCTAGCACTTTTTTTATCCACTGAGACATCACAAATGCAGCACAAATCACTCAATAAGCAGGTACTTTGAGAAGAATAAAATATAGTCGGATTTTAAAACGAGTTAAGTAGGTCAGTCTGTGTCTATAACTTCCAGACTAAACCAATGTTTCAAAAGAGTGGTTGGTCCTTGGTTACAACACCAGCAGGTGTTACCGAAGATATATTTAGACGTTTATACTTTAGACTTTGGTCAATACATAACAGACTCCCTGCAATCATGCAATAATGTGGGCCAGAAATAACACTCTCTTCCTTATGGTGCCCGAAACATGCGTCAAACACAGCATCAGATAAGAAGCTATCTGCGTTTATTGCAGGCCTGACGGATTACATATTTATTAGTAAATGAATGAAGTATTCACCTGCTCATCCAAATGCCATCCATTCCAAGTGCGGCACTTCCACTTAATACAGATTTCCTATCCCAACGCCGCAGCCCGTTATATACATTTTTGGCACTTTCTATATTACTCTGAACTCATAGCAAGGATACGCATTGGTTCCAACACATGTAAAGGGAGTTAGAAACAAGGTAAGCATCGTTTGTCATTAAATATATTGTATAGGGCTTCAAGTGGGCCGGGTCCTGCCGGTTCTTAAGAGCAGGTGCCGAAACGGGTCCCTATCGGGCTCTCCATTTTCGTCCTCACTCTCAGAATGGAAAAAACAATCTTAACTCTGCAGCCGTTCACTGTTCTTGATGTAAATTTTATTTTTTTGTAGTTCTGTATGTCAAAACTCGAAGTACTTTACATGAGCACCAACAAGGGCATATTAATTTATTTTTTGGTAGGCACGGGCGATTAAGTGATCTGCCCAAACGCACAGGATGTTGAGCCGACGCTGAGACTCAAACCTGCTTCTTCAACTCCAAAGTTGGCAGCCATTATGCCACAACCTCTCGCAAAAGAACTAAAGCATTTTCAGTATTATATACAAGGAATCCATAGTTGTGTGTATGAATGTAGTATATTTATCTTATCCAACTAACATCCTTTAACAAAGCCAATAGTCCTGGCCTGTTGTAGGTGTAATGTTACTTGTTGTATTGCATATGTGGAGGCATTAACAGACGCAGCATAATACTAGCTGGATGGCACATTATGCTGAGCACATATTTTTAGCATGAATGTTTTAAGCCGTGCCATTAATTATATCGGCCACGCCCCTTTGAGAGACCCGCCAAGTTTTTACATCCCACTTAAAGCCCTGTAATGGCGTGTTGTGTGGGTGCTGATCTTTATTAAAACCTGTGAAGCACGAATCGGTGTCCGTGTGCTTCTTCCTCGCCGTCAGGAAGTGGGAGACAGCTTTTTGGAATTCATATATATATATATATATATATATATATATATATATGGGAAATTGCATGGGGAAAATGGGTTTTGGGACCCCCCTTTTTTCTCGGCCCCCGCTTGACGAATCACCGTGAAACTTTCAGGATAGGAGCGGACCGGAGCTGGCCAAAAGTTCTGAAAATTTCGCGAAGATTCGTCAATTCGCGCCAAAGTTATTCCAAATAGAATGTTGCGGAATTCCTATGGAAAATAGGTTCTAACTATATCTCCCTACTGGCGACCGCCAGCAGGGAATATATATATATATTATATATATATATATATATATATATATATATATATATATATATATATATATATATATATATATATATATATATATATCCAATTACAGTCGAAAATGAAGTATGCTCTCAGTAGAGTAAGACAGTTTCCAAAATAGTGGATGGTCAAGTGTTTTATTTCACAATAATTGGATATTGTTAGCCGGCTGGCTCCGCCGGTGTGTATGCCAACTTTCAAGGGTCCCAGTAATCTGGAAGGAGCAACTTTGTTGTTTGGAAATATATATATATATATATATATATATATATATATATATATATATATATATATATATATATAATTCACTGAAAAAACCATAGGTTTCAGGGACGTTATAATTAGCTGGACATTTCACTCTTACAAAACCAGAGAAATTTCACCGTTATAGTTACTTGAGCTAACTATAACTCGTGCACCCGCAATGCACTGCTCATGACGTCACATATTACATCCTTCATGACATGGTCAGTGACATCACTGATGACATCACTGATGACATCTCAAATGACATCACTGATGACATCACTGATGACATCATCCTGTGACTGTGTATTTCTGTAATTTTTAAATATGTTTTATATATATTCCTAGGTGTATTGAAGAATAAGTGGGTGTATAAGTGTCTGGATGGACGATTTAGTAGGTGGGTGACTGACTGTATAAGTGAGTGATTAAATGTGTCTTACTGAATGCATGGGTTAGTGACTAAACTGTGTGAATGTCTGTATCAGTCTGTCTGTTGTTGTGCAAGCTGCTGCATGAGTTGGTCAGTAGCTATTTGCGTGTCTATATAGGTTATTGATTGGTTTCCTGGGAGACTGAGTGTGTTTGGGTGCGTGAGAGGTGTGTGACTCTGTGCATAGATGTGTGAGTGGTTGATTCACTGGGTGTAAGGGTTCAACAGCGCATGTGGAAACACCTGTATGGGTGCGTGAGTGTGTGTTTCGGTGTGTTGGTGACTGAATGGATGTCTCAGTGGTACATGTCCAAGTAACTACATATGTAAAAGGCAGTGTATGTGAGAGTTGAAGTATATAAAGGACTCTACATGATAGTTGGTGATGGGGGCGCTAGGTGGCGCACGAACAAGATGGCCGCGTTGTGGTGAGGCTCCTGCAGCTCGGCTCAGTCATCCGCTAATCTCTCCTGACTAACCGATACTGATCCTGCCAAACTCCCGTTACAAGGAGTTAATAACCTTTACCACCCTCGCTGCGATCCTGGGCTGGTTGAGGCGAGCGGCGCCGGAGTTCTACCTTTGGCGAGTTGCCGCCGCGGTGCTGGCTATTTCCCCTGGAGCCGCGACTGGGCGTGCGCCACTGGGAGAGGTCGGTGTGCCCACGAGGCGTGCAGGCCCCTGTCTGGGGGGAGGCGCCGGGAGACGTATCCTTGGCAAGGAGGTGAGGCTGCGGCGATCGGGCCCCTGCTGGGAGCTGCATCTGGAGGCGCTGCCCGCAACTACCCCCTGACGTGGCGAGTGGCTGCCCTTGGTTCGAGGTGTGGGGGCTTCTGCCGGTGCCCGGTGGCTTGGGAGGCCGTCAGCCTGGAACTGCGCTGTGGCGATCTGACGGCGGCACTGGAAGCATCGCGGAGACAGCGGATGTAGCGGACCCGGCCCCTGGGGGGGTGCGCGTGACGTTTACTCTGGCCGTGGGTGACACAGGGGGAGCACGCACTTGGAGGACGGAGATTGGGGCTGTCGTGCCCTGCCGTTGGCTGGTACTGGGATGCTGCGGCAGTCCACAGCGGTGGCTCTTGGGCTTCACGTGGAGCGCTGATGGCTGTGGTGTGTGAGGCGCCTCGGCGGTGGCCGCGCTGCGGGCGCTGCCGGATGGACTTACCTGCAGTTGAAGGGAGTGGTGCCTTTGCACGCCGGGCACTGAAACCGCGGACTTGGGCGCTCGCCCTGCTGGCCCACGAAGTGATCAGGCCACTTACTGCATCCCCCTGGTATCGTTGAAGATCGTTGCTGTGGACGGTCCGCTGGCTGAAGAGCGCCGTGGGCCCCTGCGGGGAGTCCATCGTTGGCCTGGAGCGGCCCGCTGCCGCTGAGCAGAGAGGGAGCGCAATTCTCTGTGGCACTGAGGGGTCTGCGAGGGATACCGCCGGTGTGGCCCTCCCTGGGCTCTGATTAGTTGGTGCTGGGGCCTGAGTTTGGTGACGGCGCTGTGTGGATCGATGAGCGGTTCGCCGGATCGGCGGAACTGGGGGATATGAAGGTGCTGGTACTGCAGTCGCCCTAAACCGGAGCTCCTTGTGGCCACACGCTATTTGGCCCTAACTGTGGGTCGAAGATTGCTGCGACCTGGCTATGGTCTGCGGGCGGGGCGGAGGCCTCCCCTCTGAAATTGGAAAGTGAGGAGTGTGGTCTGGGAGATCGTGAGGGAACCTGTGATCTCTTGCCTCTGGGGCCTCCTTGTTGACGGCGAGAGGTGAGCGGAGAGGGGGTGTGGTGGAGCCATCCCGACCTGAGGACTCTTGGCCTGCGGACGAGTGGCATCTCGAGTAGAGTTTGGAACGCTGGTCCGCCACTATGGGTAAGCCTAGGCCCAGGAACACTGACACGGGCCGAGACTCCGAGGAGGCGGCGACAGACTTGTCGCAGGTGGATTCGGGAGTCCCTATACAGCGACAGCTCCGAGAAATCCTGGCAGCCATTACAGACACTAAAGCTACCCTCCACCAGGACATTACCACGGTGGCGGTTGGGCTGGGCCTACTGCGTGACGAACATAAGAAGTTGGCGGGGAGAGTCAAAGAAGCTGAAACCAGCATAGCGGAATTGCTCCCGGCTAGCAAGGATACGGCCCACCAGCTGAACGCTCTCACGGTGAGAGTAAACACCTTGGAACGTAGAGCGGACGATGCGGAAGGTAGGAATCGGAGGAAAAACGTCCGAGTGGTGGGGCTCCCGGAAGGAGTGGAGGGAGCTGACACAGTGGCGTATTTAGAGACATGGCTTAAAACTGTGGTAGCTCCGCAGGGTCTCTCTGTTTTCTATACACTGGAGCGGGCCCATAGGTTCCCGGCTAGGCTGCTTGAGCCGGGCAGGCTGCCGAGACCGGTGATTACTCGCCTCCTCCATTACCGGGACCGGGATCTACTATTACAAAGGGCGAGAACGATGGGCCCCTTTATCGTGGATAACAGTAGAGTCACACTGGTCCCGGACTATACCCTGGAGGTCCAATGACGGAGGGCTTCTTACTTGGAGGTCAAAAAGGCGCTGAGGAGGGAGAACTTGCAGTATTCCCTCTTGTTCCCAGCGCGGCTCCGAGTTACTTTTGAGGGTGCATCCCATTTCTTTGATTCTCCTGCGGAGGCCTGGGAGTGGCTGGAAAGGTATACAGGCGGGCAGGCGCCCACGGACAGACGCGAGAGGTCGGCGCCCCGGGGTCGATTGACCGACGGGATTGGTCCGCGGCGGCTGCGGCGGGGATCCCGGACGAGGCCCTCCACTGTGCAGACAGGGCTGGAGAGGGCGGCTGCCCTACGGGCGGTGGAGTCTGTGTCGGGCTCTGCTAGTCCACCTCTGTTGGTTGGAGAGGGGGGGTCTGCTGAGGACTCTGCGGAGAGTGGAACGGACAATTCTACAGGTAGCAGCACAAGACTTCCGGTGGTTACGCCCCAAAGTGTGGATGAGATAATCTGACCCTATGGTGGGGAGGTTGGAATCTATTGGGGGCTTCCCTGCAGGGAGATGATTGGGTGTACGATGTGAATGCAATGGGAAGGTAGTCTGTTTATCTGTGGTTGGTGACACTTGATTGGGTTGCGGAGCCGGCCCCGGGTCAGCTGTGTTCACCCTTGCCTCTGAAGTAGTCAGAGGACTTTGCTTATTGTTCAGTTGGTACTTTGTTTGGATGGGTACTAGTTTTAAGGTAACTGTCCTTGGGAGGGGGGATTGGGAGTTGGGGAACGTTCACTGGGGACTCTGGCATGACAATTGGAATTTATTGATGAGGCGATGGAAGAATCATGCACCATGGGGGCACTGAGTGATTTGAAGTGTATAACGTGGAATGTCAGGGGACTGCACACCATGAGCCGCCGACATAAGGTCCACGCCTACCTTGTGCGGAGGGGGATACAAGTAGCGTTCCTCCAGGAGACTCACATTACGGGGTCAGAGGGTCTGGCGCTGCGGTGCGGTGCAGGTGGAGGGGTCAGGTTTACCATACTTCGTACTCCGCATTTGCGCGAGGAGTATTGGTGTGGATTAGAGCTGGGGTCCCCTTTCAAATGGTGCATCAGATTGTGGATCCAGAGGGGCGGTATGTACTAGTGCAAGGTAGATTGAATGGGAGAGATGTCACACTGGGCAGTATTTATGCCCCGAATACTGAGCAGCAGGCCTTTTTTGCTTTACTGTCCCGTAAGTTGTCATCCTACCTATCTGGCCCAATCCTGCTGGGGGGTGACTTTAACTCAGTGACGGACACCGCTCTTGACAGGTCCCATCCGCCGCTCCTGACGGCGCCGTCTGCTCTGGCTGCCAGGGCTCGAGGGGCATGGCAACTGAATTGGGGGTTGTTGGATACTTGGAGGGAGCAGCACCCAGGTGAGAGGGACTATTCCTTTTTCTCTTCACTTCATGAGCTACACGTTAGATTAGACGCCATCCTCTGCTCCCCTGATATACACACGGTGATTCAGCACAGTGAATATTTGACCAGAACAATCTCGCATCATAACCCCCTGCTGCTGAGGCTTTGCTGGGTCGCCCAGCGCTCAGAGATCCCGTTATGGCGTTTAAACCTGGAGCTGCTGGAGGTCTCGGTATTCAGAGAGGCGATAAGTGAGGGGGTGACCCAATACTTTCACGAGAACACAGGCTCAGCCTCCTCGTTGGCTGTGGAGTGGGACGCTTTTAAAGTGGTCGGTAAGGGGCCTATGTATTGCTCATAAGATTGGTGTGCGTAGAGTCCTCCTTCAGGACATAGATACGGCAGACCAGCGATTGCGTGAGTTAGAGCGCGCTCGCCCAGAGCGTCCGGAGGGACAGGGAGAAGAGTCGGCGGCCCGGGAGGCAGTCGCGGTGGGGGTCGAGAAGCTACGGTGTTACGATTACAAGCAGTATTTGATACGGGCCCATGCGGAGCGCGATAAGGCGGGGGCATTGTTGGCGTGGCTTGCGAGTCCACCAAAACAGGCAGCCCCCATATTGGCGATAAGCGACCCAGAGGGGCATACGTGTTGCACCCAGGAGGGTATTAATCGTCTTTTTGCCAGCTACTACGAGGGGTTATATGCTAGTAGGGTGGACTTGGATGAGGATCGTCTGGGGGGATTCTTGGCTGGGGGAGACTTGCCAGCCCTTCCCAAAGCGGCAGCAGATGTGCTGAGTCAAGACATCACTCTGGGGGAAGTACGAGGTACAATCAAACATATGGTGCGAAAGGAGACTCCAGTGGTGGATGGGCTACCAATTGAATTTTATGCATCATACGTGGAGTTGTTGGCTCCTAGGCTGGTGACCCTCTACAACGAGTCGCGGAGAGTGGGCTGGCTTCTGGCCATGATGCGTGAGGCGCTTATAATTCCGTTATTGAAGTCAGGGAAGCCTCCCACTGACATGACCTCCTACCGTCCGCTATCCATGCTCACTACCGACTATAAGATCATGAGTCGGGTACTGGCCTCGCGCCTCCTGCCGTATATGACTCGATTGGTCCATGTAGATCAGGCGGGGTTTATTCCCAGACGCAATACAGCTGGTAACGTTCGGCGCCTGCTCCGGGTGATGGAGGCCAATACGTATGCATCGCGCACCGCTGCTGTGTTCTCGGTTGACATAGAAAAGGCCTTTGACAGTTTGGAGTGGCCTTACTAGTTCCAGGTCTTGCGTACCTTTGGGCTGGGGGTCGCTTTGTGGCTTGGACGGCTCTGCTGTACAGAGACTCTACGGCTAGAACTAAGTCAGGAGGTCTGATATCACCCCCCTGTGCGGTGGGTAGGGGGACGCGACAGGGGTGCCCCTTATCCCCGCTGTTGTTTGCGTTGGCCATAGAGCCGCTGGCAGCTCAAGCCCGTACGGGAAGATGGTTTAAGGGGCTCCAGGTGCACGATGATACCCATTACATAGCCCTTTATGTGGATGATCTCCTTCTGTTTTTGGCCGATACCCAGGGGGAGTTGATAGGAGCTAAGCGACTGCTTCAATGTATTGAAGAATTGGCGGGACTGAAAGTGAATTGGTCAAAATCATGTCTTTTCCCCAACTCCAAGATAGCTGAGGGTCCTCGATATACAGAGGAGGTACAGTGGGAATACACCTGTATAACATACTTGGGGACACGTATTTACCATGACCGCAAAGATCTGGTGGAGGGTAATATTGGCAGAGCTGTGCGAGGTCTTCGGGGCAGTATGGACTTTTGGCAGTCGCTGCCGCTGTCCCTGATGGGGAGGGTAGCGCTTCTCAAGATGGTGGCACTCCCCAGGTTGCTGTACTACTTTCGGACGCTCCCTGTTTGGATCCCTGCGTCGACGTTTAAGAAACTCCAACAGATGATAACGGGGTTTCTCTGGGTTGCTGGCAGACGTCGGGTAGCTTTGCATGCGTTGATGTGACCGCGAGGGGAGGGAGGGTTAGCGGCTCCGGACTTGGAAACCTATTATTTAGCCGCTCAGCTGCAGTGGTTGACCCAGGCGGTGGCTCGAGAGTTCAGAGGGGGGGGGGGCCAGGGTGGGGAGGCGGATTCCTGCCTACCTGCTCTCTAGGATTATTTTACAACAGCCGATGCGCCTTGGGGGTATCTCTAGCGAGGTGCAGACCTTGCGGTTGTGCTGGAATAGGAGTCAGCAGAGGGCACGGATCACCTGCCCGTACGCGCCGGAGATCCCACTGTTAATGTGTCAGCAGTTGCCCCATGGGGGCAACTGGTCGGCGCTTGAGGGGTGGTGTGATTTGGGTTTGACGGCGGTGGGAGATCTGTACGAAGACAATGTTTTGTTGCCTTACGAGTCCATTCGTGAGCGATTTGATCTCCCTCATGGAGACTATCGCCTGCATGCGGGCTTGGTGTCGGCTATACAACGACGGTGGAAGGGGGGGCTATCTGAGCCTAAGACATCCATGGCTTGTCAGTATGTGGTGCTAGCGGCTGGAACCATCAAAGCTGTTGCTTGTTTATACCGACGGATGACTTGCGAAAAACTGGCCCCCCTTATAAGGCTGAAGCAGCAGTGGGAGGAGGATATTGAAGGGGGAATACCTGATAAAATAAGGGCTGAATTGCTTGAACGTCACTGGAAATGCTCTAGGGATGCTCGTTTCCAACAGATCCAATTTTTTATTTTGCACAGGGCTTATCTTACTCCAGTTAGAATCCAACGCTATTTTCACACACTTGCGGCGCCTTGCCCCCGGTGTCACGAAGAGGGGGCGGACTTCGCCATATGTTGTGGGGCTGTCCTCGGATCGGGGCTTACTGGCGGGAGGTGTGGATGTTGCTTTGCGATGTTATGGAACGGGAGATTGAGTTTGGTATAGGTCCGTGCTTGTTACACTAGTTTCCCCACACCTCGAAGACAAAAATAACTAGTAAATTTATAGATCTGGGGCTGGTACTGGCCAAGCGGGAAATTACTGCTAATTGGAAGGCGAAGCGAGGGCCGAGGTTACAGAAATGGAGGGCGGAATTAATTCGATGGGCGGGGTGTGAATCGGTTTTCCGGCTGCAGGCGGCTACCCGAGCTCAGAGTGATAGGGCAATGGACTCGGCCCGAGCCTGGGGAGCTTTGACAGAATTACTGAAACCCACAGACTCTGATACTGATGTAGGCTCGGGGATGAGTGAAACGCAAGATCCGCCTTCCCCTGGGTCTGGTTAGAAAGGTGTTGGGAGGGTAGGCGTTATCCCAGTTAGGTTGTTAGCGGCCCTGTGTTAGGAAGGTCCAGGGTGTACCTCGTGGTGGTAGGAGCTGCTATTCTGAGTGAAGAACTGAATGCCTTGTTATGTATTCAACCAATAAGTCATGCCAGGGGAGTTGTGGGGGAGGGGGAGGAGGGAGGGAGGAGGGGAATTAGTATGGTAGAGATGTTAGGTTTGCTGTTCTTTTTCCTGATTACGAGATGGAGCTTCTGCATGTCTGTACTGTTATTCATGATGCCATCTTTTACCTTGATAAGGAAGCATGAGGGTGGAACTGGTGGGTGGTACACTGCAAGGACTGGCGGTACATGTGGGTAGTACAGCCTGCGCGCCATGGGGTAACAATGGATGCGTGTGCGCAAGGATTATTGTATGTCAGGACTATTTTCCATGAAGGGAGGCTACTGATCGGATTGTTACCGAGTACTATCTGACGTTGCTTAATACACATATTTGCTAATGTATCCTGTTAATGAAACCTTGAAATGCCAATAAAAACATGTTTAAAAAAAAAAATGATAGTTGGTGATTTTGAGACTGGTTGTATAGATGAGTGTGTACTTGTATCAATGATTATATAATAGAGTAAGTATGCGTTAGTATCTGTATAAATAAGTGAGGTTGTGTGTGTATAATTGTATAGGTGAGTAAATGGGACTGTGGTAGATTCTTTGCATGACTAAGTAGGTGTGTGTGTAACTGTATAGATGAGTGGCGGTTTGTGATTGTCTGTATAGGTGTATGAGTGCATATGACAGTGTTGTATTTATGAGTGACTGCATGTATGAATGATTGTATGGATGAATGAGTAGATGTGTGTGTAGACCTAGAAATCAATGAGTGCGTATGTAGTAACTGGTATTGGTGTTTTAACGATTTTGAAAATGGTTGTCTGTATTTTACAGTGGGTGTATTAACGGTTATATTAGAGTGTGAGGAGATACATCAGTTTTTCATGTGGATGATGTCATCAGTGATGTCATCAGTGATGTCATTTGAGATGTCATCAGTGATGTCACTGACCATGTCATGAATGATGCAACATGTGACGTCATGAGCAGTGCATTGAGGGTGCGCGAATTATAGTTAGCTGAAGTAACTATAACGGTGGAATTTCTCTGTTTTTGTAAGAGTGAAATGTCCAGCTAACTATAACGTCCCTGAAACCTATGGTTTTTTCAGTGAATTTCTAAGGTTTTTTAAATGCTAATTTCTAACTATAACGTCTGTAAAATCTATGGTTTTTTCAGTGAATTTCAAAGGTTTTTTAAATGCTCATTTCTAACTACAATGTCCCTGAAACCTATGTTGTTCTTAAGTAAATTTTAAAAAGACGTGCATACTTTTTGTAGTCAAAAACGAACTGTAACAGTAGTCTGATATAAGTTATAATTTAACAATGTTTAAGACTTAATTAGCACTAATTAAAATGTAAGTGTAGAAAAACTGTGACGCAGCAGCTATGATACCTGACTTCGAAAAACAGCGTTCAAAGTTCGATTCCCGGCTCCGGCGGCACGTCAGCCCACCACTATGTCACTGTGGGCAATACCTTGCTTAATCTTCTTGATGCCCCCGAGCGCCGGGACACCTCTCTGGCGGTAGCTGTACGCTTTACAAATCCTGGCCTTTTTTTAATTTAAAACCATAGTGATGGCAAATATTAGCAGGTATTTTATTTTTCTTCTATTCTGAGCGATATTTTTTTAATGTCTTATATTTAGAATCACGGCAATTAATAGATATTTTTAGTCACGAGAAAGGAAAATGACACAGTTTGCTGGGTAACAGTTTTTAATCTCTCCAACGTTATACGTGTGAGGATCGAAATCGAAACTTTATAGCTTCACATTTTGTAACTTTTCCCAACATGTGCACAAGTTAAACAGTGAAAACGTGAGCACGTGTCAACTGTAAAATGTGACATCTAAATGGGCAGAGCCGAATGTTCCTTCCATAGACTACTAAATAACCAAAAAGTATATAAACCACACCCGAGTTATTTACGCGTGTCCATTCTGTGATGCAGGTTCCGTTTTCTAGCGTCGGATTCTTCTTTTGCAACAACAAAAGTTATTACGGAGTTGTAAGTTGTTTGATTATGGCATAGTAGATACTTTTAATACGTAGCTATTTGTGAATATTTAAAGATTTTTATTTACAAAAAAGTGTTATTGGTTGTTTTTGCCATTTATATGTAACGTCAGCAGCTTCAGAAACAGACACAATAGAGGATACACTGTTCCTTCACTGGCTACTTTGAGCTCATATAGTGTGATTTTGTATATTATAATAGT
The DNA here is from genome assembly GCF_964204655.1 of Triturus cristatus. Lineage (NCBI taxonomy): Eukaryota > Metazoa > Chordata > Amphibia > Caudata > Salamandridae > Triturus > Triturus cristatus. Next base: position 84,121,902 of record NC_140584.1, on the reverse strand, counting down.
GGATCACTGACGAAATATCGAGAAGGAGAATATCGAATTGCCAAAATATCGAAGTAAAAATATAGAATGACAAAATATCGAAGCCCTATCTCCAAACAGGTAAGTACAAAAGTATAGAATCCAAAATATCGTTGTAAAAAATATAGTTAGTCAAAATATCTAATTTTTTAAATGTCTTAAAATTAATGTAAAATTAATGAAATAAAACATATCATTAACTGAAACATACTTAAAAATACTTAAATAACTTTAAAATTAATAAATAATTAATGTAAGTAAAAAAAAAAAATAATACATATATTAACGTAATATTAATTAAAAATATGCAATATGTTTTGCGTAGGATAGCGGGCGGGTAAAATTTACTATTACCACTCCAGTAAGTGCAAAAGTAGGGAAAGCGTTGGATAGCGGGAGGGTAAAAATTACTATTCTAACTCCAGAGAGTGCAACAGTAGGGAAAGCATTGGATAGCGTAGGGGTAAAAATTAATATTCACACTCCAGAGAGTGCAACAGTAGGGAAAGCGTTGGATAGCGGGAGGGTAAAATGTACTATTCCCACTCCAGAGAGTGCAACAGTAGGGAAAGCGTTGGATAGCGTAGGGGTAAAAATTACTATTCCCACTCCAAAGAGTGCAACAGTAGGGAAAGGATTGGATTGAGTAGGGCTAAAAATTACTATTCCCACTCCAGAGAGTGTAACAGTGGGGAAAGCATTGGATAGCGTAGGGGTAAAAATTACTATTCCCACTCCAGAGAGTGCAACAGTAGGGAAAGCGTTGGATAGCGTAGGGGTAAAAATTACTATTCCCACTCCAGAGAGTGCAACAGTAGGGAAAGCGTTGGATAGCGAAAGGGTAAAATTTACTATTCCCACTCCAGTGAGTGCAACTGTAGGGTAAGCGTTGGATACCGTAGGGGTAAAAATTATTATTCCCACTCCAGTGAGTGCAATAGTAGGGAAAGCGTTGGATAGCGTAGGGGTAAAAAATACTATTCCCACTCCAGTGAGTGCAATAGTAGGGAAAATAATAATTTAATATTTTATTAAAAATAAATAAATTATTAATACCAAAAAAAGTATTAAAATTAATTACCAATCACACAATATTTAATAATTAATTAATTATAAATCACAATTTTTTTTATTAATGACCTATTAATAATTAATTAACAACCAATTAATTTTCAATACCAAAAATTAATAAATACAATTAATACCAATTAATAATTAATTAAGAATAAATTAACTAGCAATATACAAAAATTATTTCAATAATTAATTATTTACAATTAAATTAATTCCCACCATATTCCCCTATAAACCCACAACACGCTACAAATAATAAATTAATACAATTAACATAATTATCAATTAAACAATTAATACAAATTAATTACCAATTAATACAAATTATTTACCAATTAATAATTAATCAACAACCAATTAATTTTCAATACCAATTAATAATTACCTAATAACAATTAAATTACTTCCCACCCTATTCCCCTATAAACCCACAACCCGCTACAGAAGTAAAACGCAAAATTAAATTACAAATAATTAATAATTCCCAAAAATGATTATTTAATGTACTATAATTAAATTACTTCCCAACTTAAATCCCCTATAAACCCACAACCCGCTACGGAATTAAATTACACAAAAATTAAATAACATAAAATTCATTACTTTAAAAATATTCAAACATACATTCCAAAATTAATACATACTTTTAACACATATACTAACACTTAAAACTCTATAAAAAAAATCGATATTTTTAACAACTATATTATGACTGTCGATATTACTTACTTCTATATTATTTAAATCGATATTTCTTACCTGATTTTCGATATTCTTCACCACTATATTTTGGCAATTCGATATTCTGTCTATTCTATATTAAAAACTCGATATTCTGTCCTGGCGATATTTTTTTTTTCGATATTATGTCTGTTTACCATAATAGTGACACTATACTTGTCCACAGACGTGTTGGTGACCTGTGTGCACCAAAACTCAAGATTTATATGTAACGTCAGCAGCTTCTCATTCTAACTTTGTTTCTCCCCCGGGATAATATAGTGTGAGTATGTATATTCTAATATTCACAGTCATTTTGATCTCAGAGGACTTCATGACCAGTCGGCGCGAGGGCGAAAGATTTCGAAGTCCCAGAGAAAAGAAGCTTAGAACATATTCACAGCTGGAAAATATTTTGTTATTCTCCTTCTCCTTATAGAATATATTGGAATAGTAGTGTATATTATACTATTATCCTATATATTCTTAAAGGAGTACCTGATCTATCAGCGGAGCAGTCAGCGACCTCTAAGCACTACGCCCAAACTTTCCCGCGTTCTTTTTTTTAATAATCAATTTTATTGTTTTGGAACATAAGAAACAAGTCAGCAAAAGCTCAAAGGACAATAGATCAATTACATTCATAGGAGCATAGCATCCCACGGTTTAAAACCCCATAAGATTTACGCAAGCGAATTAAGGAAGCAAGTTAATCCAAATCTTCCACAGTACCTAGCCACTTTCCCCACACCTTCCGGTACTTCTTGGGACATCCTCTTGCCACATAAAGGGCTTTTTCTAGGGTCGCACACCAGTCCACCCCTTTTCGCCACTTCCCAAGGTCAGGCTGGTCAGGACATATCGAAGCCGCCGCTATGTCGCGCTTGGCTACAATCATGGCTGTGTTAAAGAATATCTTTTCATTTCTGGACCCGTCCAGCCCATCCGTGATCCCCAATAGTGAATAACGTGGGTCATGGGGAACCCCCCACCCCAGGACCTCCGTGAGCTCCTCTTTAATGGCCCACCAAAATCTCTCTAGGTGGGGGCAAGACCAGACCACATGGAAAAAATCGTCTGGGCCACGGCAGCACCTCGCGCAGGACGTGTCCGGGCGTAAGCCCTCTCGGTGGAGGAGCAGAGGAGCGAGGTAAGCAGCGTGCAGATAGTATAGTTGGATCAGCCTAAGTTTGGCGGACGTGGTGATCGTCTTGGGTGCCATAAGGGCGTCGCACCAATCCACCTCTTCAAGGGGGCCCACCCATTCTACCCATTGGTCCCTCAACTTGTCCAGTGAGGTGGGAGTGTTGCTGACTAAAGTGCAATATATGCGGGAGATGCCCCCCTTGCCCAGGTCACCCAACATAGTCTGCGCCTTGGGAGGGCTGTATTCCGGGAGCCTAGTGTCATCAATGACATGCGCGTGGAGGGCGTGCCATAGCTGTACATATTTTTAGAATTGAGATGGATGTAGGAAGTAGCGGGCCCGAAGTTCCTGAAATGAGAGCATATGTCCATTAGTCCACACATCTCCCAGTTGCGAGATACCGATAAGGTCCCATGATTTAAACCCCAGCAGCCCACTAACTTCTTGGAGCCAAGACCCCTGCCAGAGGGGTGTACATTGAGTCAATCTACGTGTCCAGCCAGGCCAATAACACAGAACGTGTCACATCAGGTAGTTGGGATGAAATGGGCCCCCCATACATCATCAATTGGACTTTGGGTAGTCCCATCTCACTCAGCTCGAGCCGATAGGCAGGGTCGGACCAGTCCCCGTTGAACCAATCATGGACCACCAAGAGACGCGCAGCCAAGAAATAAAGATTCAAATGTGTCATCCCCATACTCCCGTCAAAGGAGGGGCTTCGGCATGCAGACAGGGCCAGACGCACCCTCCACCCGCTCCAAAGAAATTTGATAGCGAGACTGTCCAGTTCCTGGGAAAGCAGAAGGGGGCATTCTGAAGGACATAAAGGAATCTGGGGAGGATCATCATTTTGAACAGGGCAACCTCCCCAGGGGATTCAACTGCAATGTCTTCCATTTTTGAAGATCCTCTTTGGCCTTCTTTACCAATGGGGCGATATTAAGGGACCGACCAGCCCAATTCGGGAAGATGGGTGATCCATATCCCTAAGTATTTAAAAGATTGGCGCCGTAGCGGTATGCTGGATTGCTAATCGTATCAGTCCCTAGATAGATGCAGCGGGACCAGTACCGATTTCCCTGGGTTCAGCCAAAGACCGGAGGCTTGCCCGAAGGATTGCAAGATCTGGAGGCAGTGCGGTCCCGAAGAGGTGGGTTCAGCCAGAAAGAGCAAGACGTCATCTGCATATAGAGCGATCTTGTCCGTTTACATATTGGGCCATTCCCAGCCATGAATACAATCCTCAGCCCGTTACAGGGAAGCCAAGGGCTCAATCGTCAGGGCAAATAGCAAGGGTGAGAGGGGACATCCCTGCCTTGTGCCCCTGGAAATAGGGAATGCCTCTGACAACACACCACTGACCAACACGCGCGCTCGTGGGTGGGCATAAAGGACATAGACCAGGGCCCTAAACTGGGAACCGAATCCCATCTCGGCCAACACGTCCTGTAGATATGCCCAGTCCACCGAGTCGAAGGCCTTTTCAAAATCCATGAGAAGGAGAGCTAGATATGAAGTGAGTAAGTGCCGATGGGCTAGAGCCAGCTGTAGCCTCCAAAGGCAGTGTCAGGTCCCACGTGTGGGCATGAAGCTGCATTGGTCTGGATGGACCAGCAGAGGTAGGTAGGGCTTCAGTCGCTGAGCCAGGATGTTGGCATGCAGCTTAACCTCCGTATTGAGGAGGGAGATGGGACGAAAGTCCGCACATTGACGGAAGGGAGGCTGGGATTTCGGGAGGACCACAATGGTGGCGATGTCCGTCTCGGGCGGGAAGGAACCTTTCTCCAAAGCTTCCTGAAATAGTTCAGCCAGCCGGGGCACAAGAGTTTCGCGATACATCGCATAGTATTCTTGGGGGAGGCCATCTGGGCCTGGGGTCGTATCCGCGGAGGTGAGGGAGATCGCTTCATAGATTTCCTCCCGAGAGATGGGAAGGTCCAGATCCTTCTGGGCGGCCGCCTCCAGCCGAGGAAGACGTATGTTGCCCCATTCAAGGAGAACATGGAGTGGTAGGTCGGGGGTTTGCGCTGTATATAATCGCCGATAGTAGAGGGCAAAGGTGAGCCTGTCTCTGGTTCTTCAGCTGACCCTGCGCGACACCCTATATGGTCGCCTTCCCTGCCTCCCACAGGATACCTGTAGAAGCTACCGAACCCTCATTAGTAAGAAAGTACTGCTTGAGCTCCGTCCCCACCACCTTTTTGAACTCTTTATCCTGGAGGAACCAAGCGTTCATTCTCCATATTTGGCGGGCCGAGGGGGGATCCCCCATACTAAGGAGCACCGGGGAGTGATCGGAAATCCCTCTAGGAAGGATGCAAACCACTAGAAGCTCAGAACATTCAGTTGCGGGGACAAAAATCGCATCTATGCGCACCTGTGTGTGGTGGGCCGCGGAGGTGTGTGTGAATTGGACGGTGCAGCGGTGCCATGTGCGCCACGCATCACAGAGGCCCAGAGACTCAGACCAGTTCTGTAGCTGTTTCGCTGGCGCCATTCGGGAAGCAGAGGGAGGACCCATTGTATCGAGTACCGGGGAGGAGACTGCATTAAAGTCGCCCCCAATAACGATGGTGCGCAAAGGCACAGTATTCAGCAGGGCCGCAGTGTGCTTAAGTGTGGGTGCAAGCATCAATGGAGGGGAGCAGATGGACATGAGGTTGATGGGGGAGCCAGCCAATGAGCAGCAAACTATCACAGAGAAACCTTGAGAGTCATGGATGACCTGGGAGAGGACAAAGGGCAGAGTGCGTTTCAGGAGGATAGCCACGCCACGGGAGCCCCTGGAAAAGCCGGAGTTCCATACTCTATTGTACCCGCAGTGAGCCAGGAAGGAACAACAGTTGCCCGGGAGGTGCGTTTCTTGAAGTAAGAGGACGTCTATGTGGAGGCGTTGCACGTAGCACAGGACCGCCGTGCATTTATACCGGTCCAGGAGACCATTGACATTCCATGATAAAACATGGAGAGACGCCCTAGGTGCAGCAGTATCGGTCATGGTAGGCGGTATATGGGTCCGGGATGTGCGATCCTACAGGGATATGAGAATGCGCATGGGAACCGCAAATGTACGGGTAATCGCATGCAATGAGGACACATCTAGCCCCTGGAGAGGAAGCACGTGTCAATCCGTGGAAGCTGAAACAACAAAACAATAAGATAAACAACATAGGGAATAAACAATCCCCAACCTCCCCCTCTCCCCTACCCGACCCCCCCTACACTTCGAGAACAGAAACCTCTGTCGACCCTCCATTATAACAGTACCAAACTACAACGCTCGGGTTGGGTGCATGGAAGACCCCTCCAGAAGGACGGATAAGCAATGGATCCGCATTAAAACAAAGTAAGTGAGCTAGAAGTCTACCAGTGTCAAAGAACCCCGCCGGGGGAGAGAATCCCGCCGCCATGGCCGATAAGCAGCAAATCTGGCCCCACAGTCCCTCAAAAAGTAGGAGGGCGGGACAGGTCCGAACCTAGTCTGGGTGAGGACATTGGAGGACCAGGGCACGCAGCTTCTTTTTAACGTCTGTGTAAGAGCGCCGGAGTTCTTGCACCTCCTTAGTGTAATCCGGGAATACCATAATGGTATGGTTTTGGAACTTGAGGGGACCTGTAGCACGTGCCGCCCGCAGGATGACATCACGATCTCTGAAGTTAAGAACTTTCAGTATGATAGGGCGAGGTGGAGCTCCAGGGGGTGGCTTAGGTGCAAGGGATCTGTAACCTCTCTCAACCACAAACCATGTCGAGAGGGTGTCTCTAGGCATCCACGATGTAAACCAGGCCTCGACGAAGGTGGCCACCTGGCCCGTCTCAACCCCTTCGGGAAACCCCACCAGGCGGAGGTTGTTGCGGCGTGCGCGATTCTTGGCATCTTCAGCAGGTCGATGGAGTTCTCTGGTATGAGTGCGAAAGTGTGCCACCTGCTCCTTCAGCTGTCAGATGTCGTCCTCCGCAGTGGATATGCAGGACTCGGCTTCCGTCAGCCGTGCAGTAGCATTGCGGAGATCCTGCCGGTGGAGGGATACATTCACCTTGATCTCCCCAATCTTAACCTCAACGGACGCCTGCGAAGCACTAATGGCCTGAAGAATGGTGTCAAGATCCCTGCCTTGGGGAGGGGGAGGACCCCCGCCGCCCTTCCCGGGGGATCCTGATCAGAGGTGGTGAACCGGTCCATTTTCGTCTGCGTGGTAACCGGCATGGATTTAGGGCCCTTGTCCCTCCCCATGTCTGATGATAGCTCCTATCGTTGCCTGGGTTCCAAGGACCAGATGTAAGCGGAACCAGCGATCCCGGAAACCCTGCACGAAGACCAAGAACCCACCAGTGCAAGAGGTGTTCAGGTAGGTACACAGGGACCGCGCGGAGAGCGGGCTGCCGGGGGACCCAGTCCCGTGGAGAGTCGAGGCACCGGTAGCACAATCTGCACAGATCCCAGGGGCCGCCCTCACTGATGCCCCCCACCGCCACCCGGTATGGTGGCCGAAGTTACCTGCACCTAATTAGTGGGCACTGGATCGCAAGAACGTGTCCAAATCAGCCTCACCATCACACCGTCTCCCGCAGCCCTCCACTCAGCGAGGAAGTCCGAGGAAGGCCTTAGCCACACTCCGGGGCACAGCAAATGTGTGAGCCGGGTGGTCTAGAGTGGGTGCCCCAGGGTCGTCCACAACGGCGCCCCCGACCGCCACTCGATACGATGGGCGAGGTCACTAGCCCACCGATGACGGGCATCCAGGGGTAACAGGCCCAGCCTCACCGACACAGCAGGACACGAACCAGGCGTCATGGTCCCCCACGTCCAGAGCTACAGGCAACCAGGTAAAGCCACAGAGACAGAATGAAGGGGAGACAGCCGGAGGGTCGGGCCTGCCAGTGATCCGGAGCATCTCCCCGGGAAGATCCACAGCAGCGGGAAGGCGCCTCCAGCGGGCAGGTTGTGCAATCCAGTAGTTGTGCCCGCAAGGTGCAATGTAGGTTTTACATTTACATTAATGTCCAGTAGGCGCCCACAGCGCTTCGTCTCACCATCACCCGATCGCGAAGGTAGAGGGGTGACGGGCCAATCGGAGGGGATCAGGGAGCTACCCAACATAGCAGCCGATCCCCAAGCTCAATCCCCAGCACCAGGGAACGTTTGGATGGATGCCCCAGACCCTCCCCCGTCGGGGGCTTATGTAAGTTGTGTGGATGCCTTTACAGATCTTAGCCCCAGGAAGACTCTCCAGGTGCTTGTGTGGGGGGGACTAGGAGGTGAAGGCCGCAGAGGACCCGGGGCCGCCAGACGCGTCCCACCAGGCCAGCCCCTTGTGCACCAGAAATGCGGGGGAATATTGGGGTCCTAGGGGAAGCTGGAGGAGGTGATCCAGGCTGTGCAGTGTCACCAGGGGAGTGCAGTGTCAGCAGGCCCCCTAGGGCAAGGCAACCCCCCCGCTGGTAAGCCGCGACAAATGCCTCCCCCACGGCCCAGCACTCCAGAAAAGTATCACAGGTGGTGGAGATGAGGCACCCTGGAGGAGAATAGCAGGGGGAGCGGGAGCAGCAGTCCAGAGAAGGCAGCGCTGTCAGCAGGGGATGGAGGGGGAGGCTGGGAGCAACGACGTCCGCTCTCCTCACGCCGCCACCCGACGAGGTAGCCGACCCGCAGGCTGGTGGCACTCACCGTGTTGGTGCCACGTCGTGCAGGAGCAGGTCGGGTGTCCTCATGAGGTTGGCGGAGTCTCGCAAGCTGGTGCCTCCCAGGCCCGTAAGGCGCACCCCAGCTGCCGTCCCCAAGGCCGACGGGTCGGCACCTCGAGCCCATCAGCTCCGGTCTCAGACGGTGGCACTGCAACCGCTCGCAGCGTGGGGACGTGGACCCAGCAGCGGAGCCACGCTGGCTGGGCAGGCAGCACACGGGAGCCAGGCAGTCACCAGGAGAAGGCGCCGATCGAAAGGGGTGCCGCGTCAGATTCTCCACAAGTCGAAGGTGCCATCCTCAGTGGATCACAGCGGAAGCTGCCATCTTGCGGCCCCGGGGCTGCGGGAGGCTAAAGGCCAGAACCGGACGCCGGAGGTTTGGATTCGCCAGACAGAGAGACCGGAGCGGTCCCCTCAGCACAGGGAGCCCCCACAAGCAGGTAGGGAGATCGGATGGCAGCTGATGACCAGAGGAGGTGAGGCGGATGGCGGGGGGTCCAGAGCACTCTTAGAGTGCAACCGCCATCTTGACGCCTCAGGCCACGCCCCACTTTCCCACGTTCTACAGAATAGAAATTGTAAAAAAAAAAGAATTTGTAGGGACCCTTATTCTTCTTCTCCTGTGGAATACTATAAACTCACCCTGTATATTCATATACAGTGGGGCCGATTGCGATTCCGGCCGCAAAACGTACCGAACGACACGGACCGGGAACAGAGACTGACCGACACGGACCGGCGCCATACGACCCGTGCAGTACGATGCAACGTGTGTGAATTACAACCGACATGTACGGAATACAAGCCGTATGACCGAGCCGTAGGGAAACCAGTGATTCGCCCGTAAACCGGACGCGATTCGCACCGACCGACACGCACCAGGTATGAACCTGACCGACAGGTACCCGCGATGTCCGATCCGCGCAGTACGATGCAATGCATGTAAAACCAGACCGACTCGCACGGAGCCCAAGCCGCATGACCGACACGCACAGAAAACAGGTACCTGAAGCAATAGAGATCTCCGCAACCGATGCATATGAAACACAGAAGAAAGTCAGCGTGAAAGACCCGTAGAAGCCTGCACGAGCCAACATCAGCATCCGTCTCGGTCAGAAGAACGTCTCCTTCATGCCTAGAAAACCCAAAGGAAAAAATACAAAAAAAGGACCAAACAAGCAATGACAAAGTCAATAAATATCAAAAAACAAAACTTGGAACAAAGACACTCCCACAACTCCACCTATAAAAAGGACACCAATCACTACCATGATCCTTTGCAAATTCAAGAGAACAGCCAGCAGAGAACACCATCAGACAGCAACCACAGACACACTCACAACTCACCCATCACACAACTTTCACACCATTAGCACCTCACCAAAAGCACTCACACATACACCTAGCAAAACTGACACTCACCCACCCTCACTCGCACCCTCACACACACATCACTCACCACCACCACCCATCACCATGCCCCCAAAGAAAAATCCAAAGTTCACAGATAGTGAGTTAGAAGTGCTGGTAGATGAGATCATCAGAGTAGAGCCACATTTGTTAAGTACATTGGTTCAAAGGACCCCCATGTCACAGAAAACAAAGATGTGGGCGAGGATCGTGGACAAGGTGAACACACAAGCACCAATGTTGCGCACAAAGGATGATATCAAGAACAGGTGGTATGACGTGCGCAGGAGGGTCAAGAAACTCATCGAGAAGGATCACGCCTTGAGTCAGCGCACTGGTGGTGGCCCTCCTGCCAAACCAGTATACTTCAGGTCCTGGGAGGAGAAGGTGCGGGACATCCTACCATCAGAGAGCGTCCATGGTCTATCAGACATACCAGAGCCTGGTGAGTACACAACCAATATACTCAATATTGTGTGGCAAGGGGACAGTGAAACCATGCACCGTTAGCAAAGCCACAGTAACCAATAGATAATCATCCCAAGATGTGTATGCTAGTCAAACAAACACAATACCTGCCATCTCACAGTGACTTGTAACTGTGTCATGACATGTACAAACCTACCAACAAATAGAGCAAGGCAGTGGCACAAAGCTAAATAAACACTATCAGACAGTTTGCCACCACAAACACACTACCTCACAGTGCAGCTGACTGACAGGAAGGAATAGTGGGTATGCAGGTGAAGTGAGTGTATCCAAAAGCATGATGGGGTTTGTAGTCACAGATAATGCTCCCCCTCCCAATTGGCCCATCAAGACCTCTCTGAACCATGCCCACATCACAGGGAGTGGAAAATGACTGACAAAATGGCTGACACTGGGTCCTGCCGTGGGGAGCACAAGGCCCTGGTAGGGGTTGTGCTCAAATCAGAAGCAGGACACCACTGCCTGACATCCTGAAAGCCAACTTGCACGCCCTCCAATGGAAGCACGTTTCATGGTTGGATGTCTGGCCGGGTGGGAAGGAGGGCTGACAGCTCTGACTATACTTACCAGCAAGTGTAGACACACACACCCCTCAACACAAACTCCACACAACTCACCGGGTATAATGCATTGACTCACACTGTAGTGAAATATCACCCAAAGATACACCGCACTGGGTTCTGCCGTGTGAAGCACAGGGGCTCTCTTTGGACTTGTAGCCAAACACCAGAACTTCACAGTCAGCCATCTTGCCATTGCTGTCACACTCACTCACAGGGAAGCAGAGTCAAAAGGAAGGAAGTATGGGCATGTTGGGAAGGGGGGTGTAGCCAAAAGCTTGATGGGAGTTGCAGTCACAGACATTCCCCACCCACCCACATGGCCCAGCAAGCTCACACTGAACCATGCTCACCTCACAGGGAGTGGAAATGGACTGACAAGATGTCTGACACTGGGCTCTGTTGTGGGGAGCACAAGGCCCTGCTGGGAACTGAGCACCAACAAACACCAGGACTGCACAGTCAGCCATCTTGCCATTGCTGTCACACTCCCTCACAGGGAAGCAGAGTCAAAAGGAAGGAAGTATGGGCATGCTGGGAAGGGGGTGTAGCCAAAAGCATGATGGAAGTTGCAGTCACAGACATTCCCCACTCACCCACATGGCCCAGCAAGCTCACACTGAACCATGCTCACCTCACAGGGAGTGGAAATGGACTGACAAGTTGTCTGACACTGGGCTCTGTTGAAGGGAGCACAAGGCCCTGCTGGGAAATGGTCACCAACAAACACCAGGACTGCACAGTCAGCCATCTTGCTATTGCTGTCACACTCCCTCACAGGGAAGCAGAGTCAAAAGGAAGGAAGTATGGGCATGCTGGGAAGGGGGTGTAGCCAAAAGCATGATGGGAGTTGCAGTCACAGACATTCCCCACCCACCCACATGGCCCAGCAAGCTCACACTGAACCATGCTCACCTCACAGGGAGTGGAAATGGACTGACAAGATGTCTGACACTGGGCTCTGTTGTGGGGAGCACAAGGCCCTGCTGTGAACTGGGCACCAACAAACACCAGGACTGCACTGACTGACATCCTGAAAGTTAACCTGCACCCACTGCAATGGTGGCACGCTTCATGATGGGATAACTGGACTGGGGAAGAAGGAGGTCCTGACTTGAAAACAAATAACACCGATGCTGGCCATACACACACCTTCTATGCTAAAACACATTGCACATGTGGTACCAGTCACTCACAAAGATAATGCCCGGGCAAGATGTCTGACACATGTGCCTGATAAATGATGTGGCTGAAAATCACACATATGCACTGGCCAACCCAAACACGTTCGCACACACAGCCATTGCAACCATATGTTCAAACTCACTGTCTGGGGATGCAGTGTCCAGTGGTGCCCCCTGACCTGGCTATGGAGGTGTGTCTTGCAGATGACAAGTGTGGAGATTCATATATAGTACATTGCACAAAATACACAGGAACTCACATATACATCATTGACAGGGGACATCTGACAGTGAATGGAATGGACACACCAATATAGCCAACACCGTAGCATGGTCTCATTCACAGTCGGTGCTGTTGTGAGCTGCATTCCACTCCTACATCGTGCTGCAACATATGCATCCTTCACACAACACACCACTCACTGACATAGACACTGTAGATACAAGGTCTATGCTGGACTGCATTGGAGGAGAAATGCTACTCAAAGCAGCCAAACCGCAACACACACACCGGCTCTCACTGTCATGAGCATTGAAAAGCCAGAGTGCTTCCTTGCCCAATCCATGTCACCATGGAGAACATTGACAAGTCAAATCACATATGCATGTACAAAACTCAGCACCAGACTCATTAACGATGGTGACATCATCACTTGTATGAAATGAGATGGGAACTAGGACCACTGTAATAGAAAACGTCCTCCCAAGAGATCACAGGCATACCGGACTGTGACCATGTCGTACCAATACACCAATGTGACACACAAAGACTAGCAAAATCTGCTACCACACATGCCCCAATCTTACAACATATCCTCAGTGGAATTGCATGTATGTCCTTGTTAAAGGTCAAATGTGTACAGGGATGACACACCTGTGTCAGCAACGTGATGGCCCTTGAGTAGTAATGGCCATGTACACCCAAATCTATACATGAGCTGGTCATGCACACACTTCGACATGCACATTGAAATGCTTCATCTTGGCTGGGCAATGTGCCACAACAATATCAATCTCTGTCCGTGACAACTTTGGACAAAGCAGTGTACAGGCACGCATCCTGACGTACAGTAGCTAATGTCATGTATGTGAACCATTAATGCCTGTAGAAACATAACTTACATTGTGTGTCTCTTCCAAACACAGATGGTGCTGGGGACACAGCAGCAAATGAAGAGAAGTCCCTGCCCCAGACTCCGGTGGACCCTCAGCTCTCTGGTGTGGATCAGTCTCTGTCCTCTCGGATGACGAAGAACAACCTGGCACCTCCGATGCAGCACCAGCAGCACAAACATCTGCACCCCCTGTACCCACGCCTGCAGCATCTGGCAACAGACAGGGCACCCCCGCCAACACGGACAGACCAAGGACACAGAATACCGACAGCACAGGGACACAGGATCACCAGGAAGCTACGGACAACACCACCAGTAACAACACCCAAGGGGGCCCAGTGTCACCTGTGCGTGCCCGTGTGGCTAGGGGTGGTGGGAGGGGTGGTAGGCAGAGATCACGGCATGCAGAGTGGTCTGGACTGCATGATGACCCCCGACTGGCATGCATAATAGATGCGTACCAGGATAGCACCGGAGGATTCGGCCAGGTAGTGGGGATCCTCAAGGACATTCAACAGGAGCAGGCTTCCCATCATGCTCGCATGGAGGCAAAGTGAGATGCACTTACTGCGGTGCATAGGGACATACTCACATGCCTCCGCCAGATAAGCACCAACATGTCCACACCTCCCTGTGTGGCCACAACATCTGTTGCCGCAAGATCTGCCAGTGCCACAGGGAGGGAGGATGACTCTGGCGGAGAGTCCTCTGCACCGCAGACGCCTGCACCTGAGGATCCTCCCCCCCCCAAAGAAGAAGAGGAGTCGTCCGAAGAAGGACAAGTGAGGCGCAGATGGCCATCCACATCCCCCAGGGCCTCAAAACCTATTCTGGAAAATGTTCTTTGTGCGCAAACCGTTCACCTTGTCGTATCTAACACAACTCGCCTACATGACATGGAGGGTTCATGTTCGTCCAATGTAGCAGATGACTGTGGACTTTACTCTGGACATTTCAGCTACCAACACTTCCAACTCTACTGTGATCTTTGGATTCAAAACCCAATGTACAGCACCCACCATTCTGTGCACTATCCTCAGACATGTTTGTAAATAAACTCACCAGTACACTATACTTGCCTCTGTTGTGATTCCAAGTTGTTATGTGTCATGGAGATGTTGATCTGCTAAAGAACACAGTGCATGCCAGATACTACAGCAATGTGATCACCGTTATGTGAGTCATGGGGATGTGACACATGTGAGGGAGACACACCACTTTGGCACCACAACACAAACTCACAATGGCCATGTAACTCATCCCATACAATGATGTTGACCTGAAATACAGTGGAGTGCACAGACACCACACATATCCACAGTCAGTGGTAACAAGCCCACAGGTGAGGTAAGCAAATGTCAGTCAGATGTGGGAAGACAGACAACGCACATAACAAAGCGTAGCACAAGTTCATTACACATCAGCAACATGTTTGTTCCACAACAGTTGCAAGGTAATTCTATGTGACAGTGGACACACGGTCACAAAGTGTCGGAGAATTGAAGTCCAGGGGTGTGTGGTACATCACTTGATGGGAATCGACAACTTCCACCCTGGGGTTGGATTCTGGGTGTTGGGGGTCAGTGTTGACCAAACAGGCAAAGTACCCTAGGAAGGACAGATATAAGACACAGTCAATAGCACAGCAGAACAGGAGAGAAATGCAATACACATGCCCAAAACATGTCACAAGAAACCTACATAAAAACAAGTTAGCAGTTCAACACTATTGTGGAGTACAGACCACCTGAAAGGACAAAACACTGCACGCATCCAGTCAAGTAGCACACAGACACACTCAAACAGCAATAGAGCAGCCCCAACACATTTCAGGCTAACTCAATACATTGACATAACAACCCTGTAAACTCACATTCAGGTGAAGAGGTTGTTGATGAGCTGCGTGCGGACATCACCCTCATCATCATCACTGGCATCGTGGCCCAGGCCTGGATCCTCCACAGGTGGCGGATGTAGGTCATCGTCATCCTGGATGAGAGGCAACTTCTTCCGCACTGCCATGTTGTGTAGCATGCAGCATACAAGGATAATTTTGCACACCTTTGCAGGGTCATATCGGAGGGCCCCTTCGGTCTTGTCCAGGCAGAGGAAGCGGCTTTTCAGGAGACCAAAGGTCCGCTCAATCACCCTCGTGGTCCGACCATGTGCCTCTCGGCTGGTGTTACAGGGTTCCTGAGGGGTGTCAGCAACCACGGCATGTTGGGGTATCCGGAGTCACCTACATACAAACAATTGAACAATTAGCTGAGTTTTGAAAGAGGGTGGAATATAACATTGCCAAACACACACAATGGTAAACAGTCAGTACACACCGACAAGCCAGGCACGCTGGTTTGGCATCTGTGACATCAGAATTGCAATGCGACTACTCCTCATGATATAGGCATCGTGTGCAAAACCGGGGAAACGTGCACACACATGTGTGATACACATGTCTGTAAGACATACCACCAGAGCATTGATGGAGTGGAAATGTTTCCTGTTCCGGTATGCCTGCTCATGTGCCCGTGGTGGTACCAGGGCCACATGTGTACCATCAATAGATCCGATGACGTTCGGCATCCTCCCGAATGTATAAAAAGCATCCTTTATGTCAGTGAGTTGACCTGGGCTAGGAAACTTGATGTACAGGTCAAGGAAATGCAACATCCCCTCCAAGACATCGCGTAGCACACGACTGAACATAGTTTGCGACATACCACCAGCAGTAGCCACAGTGTACTGGAAGGTACCGGTAGCAAAGAAGTGCAGGGCTGCCATCACCTTCACCTCTGGGGTCAGTGCTGTAGGGTATGTCCGGCCAGGTAGCAGATGTGGCGCCAACTCCTCAATCAGTGGCCTGGTGAAGCGGTACCATCGGATGCAGTCGCGTTCCTGCATGGTTTCAAGGTCTGGAGATGGTCTATGGACAGCTGGTGCCCTGCAGTACAGAGATGAACAAAGGAAGATTGTTGATTCATCCACCCATGTGGCTATGACCAAGCAAAATATCACATGATACATCATGACAATACACAATGTACTGAGGTGTGCGCTGTTGGGTATGGACACATATGTCACCTACATGCCCATCACCTCACATCTCAAGTCCACATGTCTACATAAGTTCCATGTAGTGCAATGGGCAATCATTGGGCTGTGTCACAGTACCTATGTACTGCTGTCACGTTACAAGCACACACGACAGTGACAATTGAGGCCTGCTGTCTCCCAGGCATCACAGCTCTTTGACATGCAGAGACCCAGGGTCCCTGTATTGCCACATGGACACTGGCATGACATGGCGTATCATGTACATGCCACAAAACAACCATGAGTCCCACAGGTAGTGGCCACTGTTGTCTCTGCAGGCCCTACATTGACGTCTCGTAGACACACACACAACATCAATGTTGATGCACAAACCACATGGATGTGGAAACTGTCTCCCATTGGGCACATTTGATCAGACACATCTGAGACACAACATGCACACAGACTGTGGGTGTACATCAGAATTGTGGCTATGGGTCTCACCATGATGTACATACCATCCCACCCAGGGTGTACGTGACATGTCCTAAGCATATCCAACCTGCAACTGTGTCCATGACTCATGCCCATAACTGTACAATTGCACATCACAGTGGTAATGTGCACAACACACAAAGGATTATGTCCCCATGAACACGTGCACAGCCTGGGAGTGGCTGCACCAAAGTGCCACACTACAAACCAAATGTTGCCCCCCTACACACACAGGTAATGCAGCCTTACATGCCATGGGACACAGTGTGGAACATGCTGTAGTGTGGTAGGTCTGCACCTGAGTCCCTGGCAAGTAATTGTGTGTGGAAGCCGTCAAAAAGTCACACCAATGTCAACCGACGCGGATGACTTCTACAGAGACGCATTGCACAGTTCAGGACCGAGCCGTGCGTACGCTTAGCCATTGACTGCAATGAGAACCGATGCGGGTGACTATCATGCGTACGCATTGCACAGTCCTGGACTGAGCCAAGCGTACGCTTAGCCATTTACTGCAATGAGAACCGATGCGGGTGACTATCATGCGTACACATTGCACAGTTCTGGACCGAGCCGTGCGTACGCTTAGCCATTGACTGCAATGTGAACCGATGCGGGTGACTATCATGCATACGCGTCGTGCAGGCATGGACCGAGCCATCCGTGCGCTTAGACATTGACTGCAATGTGAACCGATGCAGGTGACTATCATGCATACACGTCGTGCAGGCATGGACCGAGCCGTGCGTACGCTTAGCCATTGACTGCAATGTGAAACAATGCTGGTGACTATCATGCATACGCGTCGTGCAGGCATGGACCGAGCCGTGCGTACGCTTAGCCATTGACTGCAATGTGAACCGATGCGGTGACTATCATGCGTTCGCATTGCACAGTTCTGGACCAAGCCGTCCGTACGCTTAGCCATTGACTGCAATGAGAACCGATGCGGGTGACTATCATGCATATGTGTCGTGCAGGCATGGACCGAGCCGTGCGCACCCATTGGCTCCGGACTGTCATGGAGACGGACGCAGATTCAAAACTTGTACGAGTTGTGCGCTGGAAATTCAGTTGGATGCCTACAACAATGTTGCAATTTCTAGGGTTTTATGAAGGTGAAGATTTGAACGATGCGGAAGACGTGTACGAGTCGTGCAATTCCATGGATTGGCCAGATTCATAGAATGCAACCGTGTTGAATCTATCACTTGGGACACATGGCAAAGATTCTGCCTCAGCAGCACAGATAAGGCTGGCTGGAGCTCACTTGAATGCACTACATGCTACTTGACCACATCTCTGCTACCACTGCTGCTGTCTCTGCATCCTCTGGCTACTGCTATGGCACGTACTCTGGAGAGGGCCCCAGCCTCACTCAGGAGGAGAACCAGGCCCTGCTGGACGGGCTCCTACCACAGTACTGCAAGCTGTATGGGAAACCAGGGGAGCAGGTGAGTGTGCAGTCCACTGCCTTCCTAATTGTGCATGTTGTCTGACTAGCAGTACTAGCAGTGTGTACACCAGTGGCAAGCATACTCACTGAGTACTTTCAACCCCCAAAGTGTGTAGGTACATGTAATGAAAAGGTGTTCTGCAGCAAAAGTGCATTTGTGGAAGCTTCAACTTCCCAGGCAATGTTAACATGTCAGACATGCAGGGCATTTGTCCATTTCCATGGGTGCACTACCTGTGTAACTCATTTTCCTTTGTGGTGAAGACATGTATATCCAACTGTGTGCAGCACAAATATGTTGCATGTGTGGTAATGGCCTTTTCACTTTGTCATCCTCACAGGTTGATGCCCACCAGAAGCAGGAGATCTGGCTGACCATCGCCCGGACAGTTCGATCAATGGGGGTCTACAAGCGCTGGATCCGCAGCTGCCCGAAGTGGTGGCAGGACCTTCGGGACTGGACCCGGAGGATTGCAAGGGTCCGGCTGAAGCTGTCGCCTCCTCGCAGGAGGGGCGGACACCGGACCCTGACCCCCCACATGCTCAGGATTCTGGCGGTGGTGTTCCTGGACCTGGATGGGCAGCTGAAGGCCAGACAGCAGCAAGGAGGGGGTAAGTCCATGCCTAATCTGTGTACTATGTCTGACATGCTATTTGCAGTCTTTTGGCCTGGTCACACTTCCACATTACGTAGGTCTTGTAGTCCAGGACTCATGTCCCTCAATTGTGTGATGCACCCTCCCCATCTGATCCACAGGTGTGGCCCCTACAGTCTGTGGCTTGTGTCACTAGGGCACTCTGTCCCTGCAGTCAGCTATGCTTCAGGTTCCGGACAGCATCTGTTACCGTGACTCTGTTGTGTGTTTCATGGGTGGGTCAATTGTTTACACAATGTCTGAGATCTGATATGTGATCTGTGTGTGCCCTTGATATGTGTTCCAATTGCTGGTCTGACTCGCCACATGTGCCTGGGGTATTTCAAACACACCCATGCAGAAAGGGACTCCAAATTTTGGGCCTCAGGAGTATGTATATCAAGTGTGTTACACTTGCTTAGCCACCTGACTACTGTCCAGGGCTATACACTGTTTCAGGTAGACTTGGGCATGCATGCCTACTCAAGGGCATTTAGAAACACTCTGTAATCCCACTCCCGTGTATCAATTTACAGGTCGTGCTTAGTGACATGTGCCTTCAGGTGTCTGCCTCTGTGTCATTGTGGTGTGGCTTTCTTTTCAGGACAACTGGGGTGTTCATGAGTTTGAGGGTCAGCAGGACATCTGAGATGTGACAAGACCTGTGTGACATACAGGTGTGTGATCACTTGACAGTGCACAATGGTGTATGCAACTGTGAACGAAGGCAGCTGTGTTTCATGTCCATCAGACTGTGATGTGCTCATGTACAGGGAGTTGTGTTCGCAGAGACTCATCTGTCTGTTTTGTATGATGTGGGGGTCATCTGGGTCCGGGATATGTTGTTTGCAGGGGATGGACAATTGCACTTGTCAGCTGCAGAGTTTGCTTTACACGTGACCTATGATTGTGACACAGTGCATACTGTTGTTGTCTGGATGCCCTGCCCCTGTGACAGGAGACAGTGATGACTGACTTTCCAGGCATGCCTGTGCCATGGCATTTAACTTGCTATGAGTGATCCTGCATTGGGGTCAAATGTGCTCCATGCACCCCATTGTGGCATTGACTATCAGGACATGAGAACATCATAATGTGTGTTGCTGATATGCATCACAAGCATGTGAAATGAGACTCTGGCCATCCCTTCTTCCTGACACCTGTACTGAGTCAGTGGCAAGAGATGTGATGTGTGTATAGTAGCATACTCCTACATGTTCACTTGCATGTCCAACAAATGTGTAGGTGGTGCATATCTGCATGTTGGGGTATTAGAAACCAACATGCAACAGACATAAGGGTGCAAGTCCAGGAGGGATATGAGTGCCATGGTTGATGGTGAGACTGACAATTGGCTCATTCAAAACAGTGTGAGCACATTGAGCAGTGTTCAGCTGATGATGCCAGGGCTTGCCCTGTGATGTGCTGTACTCACTATGGTGTGTGCGGTCCGTGCAGGTGACTGATGTTGTTCATTTTTTCCTAATTCTATCCATATACATCCACAGCCACAGGAGGGGACAGCTCCATGGACCAGGAGGAGCCACAGAGCCAGACTGGGACAGAAAGAGAGGAGTTGGAGGGACCCAGTGGCACGGAGGGCAAGTGGAGCCACACCGAGGAGTCCTCAGCACCATCCACTCCAGATGAGGGCCACAGCAGCTCGGAGGACGACTCCCTTGTGGAGGCGGGTTCAGCAGCCACCAAACCCCAGCTAGTGAGGCTGTCCCCGCCACCACCATCACCACCCTCCCATCAGCTCCCATCCCAGAGGTCCGTGGAGGCTCCCGTGTTCGGGAGCATGTCTCCTTTGTGCCAGGCACCGCACCCCCTGCCCCTGTGTCCCCTGCTACCCTGAGTGTGGAGTCTGTGGACTTGCTTCAACAGATCCATGTAGGGCAGACATCAATGTTGAGTGTCCTCCATGCACACACCAGTCTGTTGACACAAGTGGTGTCATTCATGGAGGGCATTTCATCGGTCGGGCATGTCTGCCCTACAGAGGACCAATCAGTCCATGGCCTCCTCCCTGACGGCAGCAGTGTCCCTCCTCCAACAGTCCCTCACACCTCCTACCCCTGCCCCATCCACGATTCCTAGCACCCTACCTGTCCCACGCACACACACACCAGCACATTCACCCAAACCCACAGACACGGGCAGCACACAAACACCCAAACCAAGGTCTAGACGTGCACACAAGCAACCTCAGGGGACTGATACCACACTCACAGGGGAAGGTTTGCAAACACACACACAGGCATCCACAACCACTCCGCAGTCCTCCGATACCTCTCCCTCCAAGACCCCTTCCCTTGCCTCACCTGCAACCCCATCTCCCAAGAAGGTCTTCCTCTGTGACCTCAGCCTCTTCCCGATCGATCCAGCAGATCCAGCTTACAAGGGGAAGAGGAAGTCCCCACACACAGATGGGAGTGCCCCTCACACTCGGACACCCTCCCCCAGGCGCAGTCAGACTGAGGCCCCCACCCGCAAGTCCCCTCGGAGCCAGAAGAGCAAGACCCCACCCCCGCCCTGCAGCTCCACGACACAGTCTCCGTCCTCCATCCCCCAGGCCACCACTCTAGAGGTTTCCCCGGCACACCCTGCCCCAGGTTCCCCCACCCACAGATACACCATCCCCAAAATGCTCCGGCCCTCCCACTACCACTTGCTCTTCCACCCCCACCCTCCCGGTCAGACTGTTTGTGCCACTGGTGTGGGGACTGTGGCCCCCCCTCTGTCCTGCTGACCTCACGTGAACCCCATTCTGCTCCCATGGAGTTGGGCACTGCAGTGGAATCCACGACCACCCCGTCTGACTTGGGCACAGCAGTGGGGACCCAGTCCACTCCATCTGACCTGCCCACTGCAGTTGTGCCGTTACCCACCCCATCTGACTTGTGCCCCACAGTTGTGACTGCACCCACTATGTCAGACACCTCCACTGCAGTTGCCAGTGACTCTCCTGCATCCACCACCGCTTCACTGCCTCCTTCTGCTGAGCCCTGATCCTGTCCCTGCGGTACCTGGCCTGCCCCCATGTATGCCCCTCCGAGTGGATGTCCCCTGTCCTTACCAGTGCAGGCAAGCAACGTGTGACAGTTGTCACTCAAATCACATTGTTGACATTTGGATATGGACTTGCCATTGGCCTTTGTTTTTAAAGGACTTTGCATTTGCATTTCAATTTTGCTGAATAAAGCATTTGTATTTATCATTGTGAATTTGATTTAGCCGTACATTATGTTGATGATGTTTACTATGACCTTGCTGTTATAATGCTGGATTTCCAATGTTGAATACTGAGTTGTTGATGTGATGTACTCCATGTGGTCCATGAGATATGAATCCTATTATGGTCGGTATCCATGTCATCCTTTGCAGCTAACTGGGTGTGTCATGATTAAAAATGTGTGAACATCTCTGTAAACAATTCATTTGCATGGTCACATCTGTGGCTTGCACACATGCACACATGCCTTCATTGGGTGATAACTGATGGCTGACTGACCAAGTGTTCTGCTGACATGACTGAGACCTGCTGGGACTATGTTTGGCACAGCTGAGCTTCCACAGGAGTTGAGTCCCCTCAAATAAGTGTGTTGTTCCGTGACATTGCCTGGGCCCATGGTGTGTGTTGTGTGAGCATGTGTGTGTGTGTCCACATCCCTTTTTATACACAGGCAGTGTTCCCTTGATATGTTCCTGTTGTTGATGCTTGCTGAGTTGTACTGTGTTCATCCCACATCTTTGTCCTGGGCTACCAGATGTGTGGGTGCATGACACACTACTGTTAATTGGTGTTTCATCATTGGGAGTTGTCAGTTCGGAGTGGTGATGTAGTCAGACGCAGATGGGACACAGTCAAGGCTCTCTAAGGCACTTGTTTGTTCGCAATATCATGTAGTTGTCCCTAGGTGGTACCTTTCGGTGATTGAGACATGTGTTTGTGTGTGTGACTGCTCCCACTCGTCAGGTTCAGGGCTGCAATGCTGGCAGGTGTCAGCATGTGTGACTTGTGGTTCTCCTCGGCTTCTGCATTGTCCTGGGACTGTGGCAGAGATTTCGAAGGTTACGGGAGCTTTGACGTCATGGCCATGTACCGCATACTGTGCAGTATGTCTGACATTCACCAGGGTTGTAGACTGTCCTTGTGTGATGAGTCTGTGCACCTTAGTTCCTCCCAATATTACTGTGTTTGTCATGGGTGCATGTGCAATGTCACCTGTCCATGTGGGCTTCACATTTGCACATTGGTGCAGTTCAGGGTGTGTGGTGTTGAGGGTGGACAGATGTGAATGTTTGCATGGATCGGCCCCTACCTCCCGTTTGTCCATGGATGACGGATGAGTGATTTGTGTTTGTGTAGGTGTGATGTACGTTTGTGCCACAGGACACATGTCTGGGTTTCACAGTTTGTACGACATCTACCTTTGTCATCACAATGGACGTATCATGCATGCTTGTGTCACCCCAATGTATGGTCCCTGGGGGTAGTTCTGTTGTGTGTCAGTCTCTTGCTGTTTTAGTTGCTGTTCAATCCAGCTTGTGTCACATATGTCTGTTGTGCTCCCTCTCATCTCACAATGCCTGATTGCCCACAAAGGGGGGACCAATGATGGGTTACTTTTGTATGGCACTGTGTCCACATCTGTGTCACTGTGGTTCAGCCCCCCTCATGTGTTGTGTAGTTGCCTGGGGATACTGAGACACACACACACATGTTGTGTCAGATGTGCAGTGTGAGGTTGCCTGTTTGTGTTTGTGCATTGGTATTGCTGTTGGGGGCCATTGTCTGGATGTTGTTTTTGTGATTTTCCCTGCTGTCCCTATGAGTCATATCACATCATTCTGCACATTCATCCTGGTTGTTAGATCCCATTGCTGCCATGGAATGGGAGTTTGTGACCTGACATCTACAGTCTACACAGGATGTTTTGATTTGTGTGTCTATTTTCGAGATGAGTGTATGCTTTGTGATGGTCACTTCTGCTTTTGTGTCATTGTACACTGTATGCAATGTCAGCCCCCATGGGTGGTGCTTGTCTGCATATGGCCGAGAGTATGTTAGATTTTCACAGCACTGTTAGCCTCACCACATCTCTGTGGGTATGGGACACAACCACTACTTTGCCACAAAAGTGTTTCATGTGTTGGGACCTATATTGGGGGCAACATAGTCCCTATGGGTGGGGGCGGCAGGAGTGATGGGCAACAGGTCCCCTATGAGTGGGGGTGGCAGGAGTGATGGGCAACATAATCCCTATGTGTGGGGGTGGCAGGAGTTCTGGGCAACATAACCCCTATGAGTGGGGGTGGCAGTAGTGATGGGCAACAGGTCCCCTATGAGTGGGGGTGGCAGGAGTGATGGTCAACATAATCCCTATGTGTGGGGGTGGCAGGAGTGCTGGGCAACATAACCCCTATGAGTGGGGGTGGCAGTAGTGATGGGCAACAGGTCCCCTATGAGTGGGGATGGCAGGAGTGTTGGACAACAGGTCCCCTATGAGTGGGGGTGGCAGTAGTGATGGGCAACAGGTCCCCTATGTGTGGGGGTGGCAGGAGTGCTGGGCAACATAGTCCCTATGTGTGGGGGTGGCAGGAGTGCTGGGCAACATAATCCCTATGAGTGGGGGTGGCAGTCGTGATGAGCAACAGGTCCCCTATGAGTGGGGGTGGCAGTAGTGATGGGCAACAGGTCCCCTATGAGTGGGGGGGCAGGAGTGATGTGCTACATAACCCCTATGTGTGGGGGTGGCAGGAGTAATGGGCAACATAACCCCTATGAGTGGGGGTGGCAGGAGTGATGGGCAGCATAACCCCTATGTGTGGGGTGGCAGGAGTGATGGGCAACATAACCCCTATGAGTGGGGGTGGCAGGAGTGATGGGCAACATAGTCCCAATGGGTGGGGGTGGCAGGAGTGATGGGCAACAGGTCCCCTATGAGCGGGGGTGGCAGGAGTGATGGGCAACATAACCCCTATGTGTGGGGGTGGCAGGAGTGATGGGCAACATAACCCATATGAGTGGGGGTGGCAGGAGTGATGGGCAACATAGTCCCTATGGGTGGGGGTGACAGGAGTGATGGGCAACAGGTCCCCTATGAGTGGGGGTGGCAGGAGTGATGGGCAACATAACCCCTATGTGTGGGGGTAGCAGGAGTGATGGGCAACAGGTCCCCTATGTGTGGGGGTGGCAGGAGAGATGGGCAACATAATCCCTATGTGTGGAGGTGGCAGGAGTGCTGGGCAACATAACCCCTATGAGTGGGGGTGGCAGTAGTGATGGGCAACAGGTCCCCTATGAGTGGGGGGGGGGCAGGAGTGATGGGCAACAGGTCCCCTATGAGTGGGAGTGACAGTAGTGATGGGCAACAGGTCCCCTATGTGTGGGGGTGGCAGGAGTGCTGGGCGACATAGTCCCTATGTGTGGGGGTGGCAGGAGTGATGGGCAACATAACCCCTATGAGTGGGGGTGGCAGTAGTGATGGGCAACAGGTCCCCTATGAGTGGGGTTGGCAGTAGTAAAGGGCAAGAGGTCCCCTATGAGTGGGGTGGCAGGAGTGATGGGCTATATAACCCCTATGTGTGGGGGTGGCAGGAGTGATGGGCAACATAACCCCTATGAGTGGGGGTGGCAGGGGTGATGGGCAACATGTCCCCTATGTGTGGGGGTGGCAGTAGTGATGGGCAACAGGTCCCCTATGAGTGGGGGTGGCAGTAGTGATGGGCAACAGGTCCCCTATGAGTGGGGCTGGTAGTGGTGATGGCCATGCAACCCCTATGGTGGCCTGTTGCTAGTGGACAGGATATGGATCCTCTGGGTGTGTGTGACATTTGGCGGGTACGTGTCGTTTGTTTGTGTGGTGGGTGTCTGACTTAGCGTCTGCGCCGTCCGCATCTGTTCCTGATCCGGTCATAGATGTACAGTACTGGTATGATCTGCGCGATGGGATTCATGATGTGTTCGTCTCGTACATGCTGCTTGTTGCTCCGTCTCGTACCCGTTGCTAGCTGGTCCGTCTCGTAGCCGTGGATTGTCTTCTGGCGCTAATCGTACCTGATATGCTGCTTTCCCGGATGCCGTGACGTGCTGTACATGGCGACCCGTCCGGCGCGTATGGTTTGCGCATCGTACTTGTCCGGCCGGAAACTGCTGTGGGTACTGCTTCCAGGCGACTCTGTTCGGCGATGGGAGGTACGGCTCATATGGAAAATGAAGCTTGAATCGCAGCCTACGTGTTGGTCGGATTTGTGTCAGTTATGCACATTGTACTTCATCGCCCGGACGGACCGGCTCCGGGTACGAGTCGTCGCAAGGTAAGGCTACGAACAGCTCTCAGAGAGCTGTCCGACCCGGATCGGAATTGACCCCTGTGTTTTTATAGTACTTCAAAGGGGTTGGACATCTTTCTGTGCAACAAATTTACAATACGTACTATAGTTATTTCCGTAGATAACTTAGTACCTCACAGTTTGTTACACGGCTAATATTTCATAAAAAACTAGTTGCAAAAAAAACATTGTATACATAGTGCTTCATGTGATATTTTGATGAAGCGTACATTTCTATGTAATATCATGCCATTTGTGTTTAACCGTTTTTTACTGGTGATTGTTGTTGTGACCTCAGATGATGTAGAACGGAAGTGTTTCTTGTAGCACTTCATTTCTACTTTATCTAAAAGTAACTGATGCCCTTGTATATTAACAAGAATATGGGGCAACACTTTTACAAACTATAGCCAACAAAAAAAGGAGGGTGTGGCCACGCTTAAGCGATATTTTATAAATTGCGTTTTTATTTGTCACCCCTCTGATATATACAGCTTCACTTTCCTAAGAAAGTATATTAGTGATTGCTTAATAAAAACAGTTTCAAACCTAGACTGAAATTTTTGAAGCGCAACCACACCTTCTCGTCAAAAAAGTAAATACCACATCCTAAGTAAATAGTGCTTCTGGAACGTATCCCACCCGCAGACTTAATAAAGAGAAGTCCGCAACACACTCTGTTATTTTCCCGCCTTGATTTGTAAGGCCCACGCAAATTATATAAATGGCCCTTAAAATATATAAAAAGCAATTTTTCCCTTTACAGTCCCTATAAACCACCTTGCGAGCACTGTACATAGTTAATAGTGTTCCTACCCTCCCCTACTTTTTTCCCGTACTCCTTTTAACTGCGTCACAAAATGGCTGACAACAGTGAACCATTCCCAGCCAATTAGGAGCAATCTTGTACTTGTAACACCTTAGCCAATAAAATGTCCTTGGTGTTCCGCAGAGGAGGAGGGAATGTCTGCCAACACTTCTACTTTTAATGCTTCACAGCCAATTAACATTAAGCTTGGGAAGGTACTGCTTAGAACACGTCACCCAATCAGATGTCCATGATGCTCCGCGGAGGGGGAGGAAATGGCTGCCAACACTTCTACTTTCAATGGTTCGCAGCCAATGAACATTAAGCTTAGGAAGGTCCTGCTTGGAACACATCAGCCAATCAGATGTCCCTGCTACTCCGCGGAAGAGGAGGAAATGGCTGACAACACTTCTACTTTCAATGGTCCCACATAATATTAAATTTCGTCTAAGAAAGTGACACTGTCCGTGATAAAAGTGAACACCGCATTATAAGTAAACATTACTGCGCATTATATTCACCATACAGACTGCTTAAACTAAGACCACACTGTTCCTACTACACCCTATTATACAATTATTCTCTTTTTTTCCGCACCACACATTCACACTACCTGTGTGTGCACTGTTACACAGCCTACTGAACGTTGCCGCAATACCGCACATTCACACTGTTTTCCCGACGGGATTTCCAGAGCCTACGCAACCTTGCTGCAATACCGCGTGCCGTTGTTCTGCGGACGTAATTTCCACGCCTACGCAACATTCAAACTCCCTGCCTCTGCACCGTACAGACTGCTTAAACTAAGACCACAGTGTTCCTACTATACCCTCATATACAATTATTCTTTCAACTCAGTCACAAAATGGCTGCCAACACTTCCTAGTTTCAACAGTTCACAGCCAATCAGCCGCACACTCGTGCTCGTAACGTGATGTAATATGTGACTTCTTCAGCTGTGGATTGCGGTCGCGCGAGTTATAGTTAGCTGAACTAACTATAACGGCGGAATTTCAATGGTTTTTTACGAGTGAAATGTCCAGCTAACTATAACATGTGTGACACCTATGGTTTTTTCAGTGAATTTGCAAGGTTTTTTAAATGCTAATTCCTAACTATAACGTGTGTGAAACCTATGGTTTTTTAAGTGAATTTACAAGGTTTTTTAAATGCTAATTTCTAACTATAACGTGTGTGAAACCTATGGTTTTTTTAGTGAATTTGTAAGGTTTTTTAAATGCTAATTTATGTATGTATTATTATATTTTTTATATATTTATTTTACAATAAACTACCTATGTATATAGTTATAGATTGACTGTATCCTGTAATATGGAATGGCTCAGCTCTTTTTTTTTGAATTTGGATAAAGTTGAACAGCATAGTTAATATCTTCTATAAACTTATAAACAGTTTAAAATGTTTGTTTTTTTTAAGGGTTTTTTACGGTGTGCGCACGGTGCACGCACGGTGCGCGCACCGCGCAATATTTATAATTTGTTTTTTGGGGGGGGGGCCTTAGGGGTCTTTCATGCTCCCCCTGAGAAGGCCTAGGGCATGGGTACTCACAAACTTTCTGTCGGGGGCCAAATTTACAGTGTGGTTTATGGCCGAGGGCCGCACCGGTGGGGGTGGGGGTAGTGGGGGAGGGGGGCGGGGCTAGAGCAAAAAAAACTATGACCATGAGGTTGAACACAGGCCCCTGCAGCGGACGCCTTCGTCCACTGAGCCACCAGACCCGGCATACACACATCTCTCTCTCTATTTATCTATCTCTCTCTCTCACTCTGTCTCCCTCCCTCTCTCTATCTCTCCCTCCTCTCTGTCTCTCTGTCTCTCCCTCCCTCTCTCTCTCCGTCTCCCTCCCTCTCTCTATCACTCTCTCTCACCCTCTCCCTCCCTCTCTCCCTCTCTCTCCCTGTCTACATCTGTCTCCCTCTGTCGCACTCACTCTGCTTGTCTCCCTCTCTCTCTCTCTCTCTCTCTCTCTGTCTCCCTCCCTGTCTCCCTCCCTCTGTCTCCCTCTGTCTGTCTCTATCTCTCCCTCTTCTCTCCCTCTCCCTCCATCTCTCTATCACTCTCTCTCTCTCTCTCCCTCCCTCTCTCTCTCTCTCTGTCTCCCTCTGTCTCACTCACTCTGCTTATCTCCCTCTGTCTCCCTCTATCTGTCTCCCTCCCACTGTCTGTCGCCCTCCTCACTCTGTCTCCCTCTGTCTGTCTCCATCCCTCTGTCTGTCTCCCTCTGTCCGTCCCCCTCTGTCTCCCTCTGTTTCCCTCTCTCTGTGCCCTCTCTCTCTGTCTCCCTCCCTCTGTGTGTCTCTGTCTCCCTCCCTCTGTCTCCCTCCCTCCATCTCTCTGTCCCCATCTGTCTCCCTCTGTCTGTCTCCCTCTGTGACCTCACCCACTGCTCTCACTCCCCGCTGCCCTCCATCACCTCACCCTCTGCTCTCACATCCTGCTTTCCTCGTCACCCTCTATCACCTCACCCTCCCCCCCGTGTCACCCCGGGCACACACACAGCCACACCTGAGTACTTCACAGGTCTTTAAACGACCATTCACTTGTTAATGAGGCTTTGTTATATTTCACCTCTTCTTAGCGCCCCTGCATCTCCACTCAATCAGAGTGGAGATGCAGGGGCGCTAAGAAGAGGTGAAATACAACAAAGCCTCATTAACAAGTGAATGGTCTTTAAAAGAATCACCCGGCCCCCATAGCTCCGCGCTGCTGCAACCGGCGGTGTTTGCTGAAACTCTTAAAAAAAAAAAAAAAAGCACAGGTACGATGTCTGAAAGGTCCGCGGGCCGCCAAGGAAGGCTTGCCGGGCTGCTGGCGGCCCGCGGGCCGTACTATGAGTACCCGTGGCCTAGGGGGTCAGGGACTCTCTACCCTGCCCCCTTTTCACGTTCTCCACTTGTGTTTTTAGCTCTCTTCTGCCTCTAAAACTCAAAATGGCGGCTGGGGGGTGCGCGCACCGTGCGCGCACCCCGCGATTTTTTTAAAACAAATAAAATGTTTTTTTCACCCTTCAGGGTCCTTCAGGGACCCCCTGACAAAAACTAGGGGGTCAGGAACTCTCTACCCTGCCCCCTTTTCACGTTCTCCACTTGTGTTTTTAGCTCTCTTCTGCCTCTAAAACTCAACATGGCGGCTGGGGGGTGCGCGCACCGTGCGCGCACCCCGCGATTTTTTGAAAAAAAATAAAATGTTTTTTTCACCCTTCTGGATCCTTCAGGGACCCCCTGACAAAGGCTAGGGGGTCAGGAACTCTCTACCCTGTCCCCTTTTCACGTTCTCCACCTTTCTTTTTCACTGTCACACACAAAATGGCGTCCGACAATTCCTGATTTCGACCGATTGGAATGTTAACTGGCATCTAACCACCAATCAGAATTACGCTCGCGGACATTTGGTGCGCGCATATAGATATTTATGTACTTTTAACTGCAATTTTCTCAGGAACTACTGAACAGATTGACACCATATATGCAAAAGGCACATGCCTGACCTGAGGACTACCTCTTTGCCAAATTTCAAGTAATTCTGTTCAGCCGTTCGGGCTGTACCTTCGACTAAAGGTCCTACGGGAAAATACATGGGGAAAACGTGTTTTGGGACCCCCCTTTTTTCTCAGCCCCCGCTTGACGAATCACCCCGAGACTTTCAGGGTAGGAGCTGAGCGGAGCGCCCCATTAGTTTTGAAAATTTCACGAAGATAAGTCAACCGGCGCCAAAGTTATTCAAAATAGAATTTTCAGATTTCCTATGGGAACTCGGTCCTAACTATAACTATCTTCTGGCGACCGCCGGTAGATAATGACAAATTCATATCTTACTCTCTCTCTCTCTCTCTCTCTCTCTCTCTCTCTCTCTCTATAAATATATATCTATATTCACTGAAAAAACCATAGTTTTCAGGGCACGTTATAGTTAGGAATTAGCATTTAAAAAACCTTAGAAATTCACTGAAGATACCATAGGTTTCAGGGGCGTTATAGTTAACTAGACTTTTCACTCGTACAAAACCATTGAAATTCCCCCATTATAGTTAGTTCAGCTAACTATAACTCGCGCGCCCGCAATGCACTGCTGATGACGTCACATATTACATCACTCATGACATGGTCAGTGACATCACTCATGACATCACTGATGACATCTCAAATGACATCACTGATGACATCATCCAGTGAATGTGTGTTTTTCTGAAAATTACATATGTTTTATATATGTATATCTCAAGGTCGATGGAAGAATAAATGGGTATATAAGTGTCTAAATGGATGATTTGTTTTTGAAAAATGGATTGTATAACTGACTGATTAAGTGTATCTTAGTGAATACATGGCTTAGTAAGTAATGTCTAAATATGTAAATATCTGTATCAGTCTCTCACTTTGTGTATAAGTGGCTGCATCGGTTGGTGAGTAGCTACATGAGTGTCTATATAGGCTATTAGTTGGTTTTTTGAGTATCAGTATAAGTGTCCGAGTGTCTGTATGGTTCGGTGGGGGGTATTACATAGTGCATAGGTGCATAAATGAGTGACTCACTGTTTGTATGTGTTGAAGACAGCATGTGTGCAGGACTGTATGGGTGGATGAGTGTGTGCATGGCTGTGTTAGTGAGTGAATGACTGTCACAATAGTGTCTTTATGAGTAACTACATATGTTTTAAACTAGTATATGTGCCTATTGGTGTATATAAGTGAGTATATGTGAGAGTGAGAGATTGGAAGAGTTCCTGTATGAATAAGTATGTGTTTCTATAAGTGATTGTTTAAAAGACTAAGTATGTGTAAGTTGCTGTAGAAGTAAGTGTGGTGGTGTGTGTATAACTGTATATGCAAGTAAATGGATGTGTTATTCTTTATTAGCATGAGTGACTATGTGTGTGAGTAACTCTATGGATGAGTGGCGTTGTGTAACAGGATGTATAGGTGTATGAGTACATATGATGAGTGAGTACATGTATGAGTGACTGTATAGGACTGTTGGTGAATGAGTGGATGTGTATGTGGATCTTAGAATTACTGAATAGGTTGTTGTAACTGGTATTGGTATATCCATTGTTTTTAAATTTTTAGTTTCTATTTTTGAATGTGTGTATCAAAGGTCATATTAGGGGGAGAGGAGGTCTGCCACTCTATCACAAGGATAATGTCATCAGTGATGTCATCAGTGATGTCATTTGAGATGTCATCAGTGATGTCATCAGTGATGTCACTGACCATGTCATGAGTGATGTAATATGTGACGTCATCAGCAGTGCATTGCGGGTTCGCAAGTTATAGTTAGCTGAACTAACTATAACGGGGGAATTTCAATGGTTTTGTACGAGTGAAAAGTCCAGCTAACTATAACGCCCCTGAAACCTATGGTTTCTTCAGTGAATTTCTAAGGTTTTTAAATGCTAATTATCCTGTACCCTCAACTTTTTCAGACGGATACTGGTGGTAACTGAGTCTGACTAACCAGTCCTAGACCCAGTGCTATGTTAAAAGACACTCAGAATACAGTGAAAACACCTACATACACTAGGGAACACTATGCGTTGGGGTCCCCCTGTGATTAGCATGACCTCCTCTGTAAGCCCCTAGTATATAATAGGGCAGGGGATTAAAACTACCTCTTAAAATGCGCCACAGGGCGTGTTTGCACACGTCACCTTAGGCCCCGTCCCCTCCCTTCCCCACTGTGTAAACACGCCCTGTGGCCATTTTAAGTTGGGAGATTAAGTCCCCTTGAATCCTGAGGGTCCCTAGGGTCTAACTAGACCACTAGGTACCTCCAGTAAGTGCCACAGAGCAGTATTGCAGAGAGATGTAAAAATGGGCAAGGCCTAGACCACCTCTCTGCAACGCAGCGCAGTGGCGCTTACTGGAAGCACCTGGTGGGCTAGTTGGCCCCCAGGGTCCCTCAGGATTGAAGGGGAATTATTTCCCCAACTTAAAACGCGCCACAGGGCGTGTTTGCACATGTTAACTCAGGCCCCGTCCCCTCCCTTCACCACTGTGTAAACACGCCCTGTGGCCTTTTTTAGTTGGGAGATTAAGTTCATTTGAATCCTGAGGGTCCCTAGGGTCCAACTAGCCCACTAGGTACCTCCAGTAAGCGCCACAGAGCTGCGCTGCAGAGAGGTGTAAAAAGTGGCACGGCCTGAACCACCTCTCTGCAACGCAGCTGAGTGGCGCTTACTGGAAGCACCTGGTGGGCTAGTTAGCCACCAGGGGCCCTCAGGAATTTAGGGGAATTATTTCCCCAACCTAAAACGCGCCATAGGGCGTGTTTGCACACATCACCTCAGGCCCCGTCCCCTCCCTTCCCCACTGTGTAAACATACCCTGTGGCCGTTTTAAGTTGAGAGATTAAGTCCCCTTGAATCCTAAGGGTCCCTAGGGTCAAACTAGCCCACTAGGTACCTCCAGTAAGCGCCACAGAGCTGCGTTGCATAGAGGTGTAAAAAGGGGCGTGGCCTCAGAACACCTGTCTGCAACACAGCTCCCTGGCGCATACTGGAGATACCTGTTGGGCTAGTTGGCCTTCAGGGACCCTCAGTATTGAAGGGGAATTAATTCCCCAACTTACAACTGGCCAGGGGGCGCGTTTGCAGAGTGCTACAAGGAGGGGGCGTGGCCTCCGGCGCGATGCCGGTCTTTTATTTATTTTATTTTTTTAAGAAGGAGGGCTGTGTGGCTCCCCCTTCTTTTTCTAATTTATTGGCCCTGGGGATCCCATCCCCCAGGGCCTGCACCCTAATTTTTTTTGTTGAAAAAAATTCATTTGGAAGGGGGCCGCGTGGCCCCCCTCCCAAGGCCTTAATCGGCCTGGGAACCCCAACCCCCGGGTCATGGCCTTATTAAAAAAAAATCTTTAGGAGGGGGGCTGCGTTGCCCCCCTCCTCAGGCCACTTATGGCCCGGGGACCACATCCCCCGGGGCCGGCCTTTGTTTTTTATTATTTTTTAAAAATATATATTTATAGAAACACCTAGGACATGCTGGACAAACCGTATGTACCTATCACCATGACGATTTGCGTGATATTCATTAAAAGGCAACTATGCATACAATGAATCCACGTGGAATGTATTTACACCGCTAGTGAAGCTCTGACGTGTCTGACGCCCTACCGTGCCTAATCCCGGTGCCCCCGCCGGTGGGTACTTTCCAAGTAGACACCCTTGTCGTTTATTTATACAAACATGGGTAGATTTTGACGGGCACATTTAATACACACGCACACCAAGCCATTCCAAGGGGATTCGACAAAAAATCGACCAAACTATGAAAGAAAACCCCCTTAAGGGTAATAAAACACACATCCACCGCCGGATGTGTAATACTTTTTATTTTACTCTCTGGAAAGGAGACGAACCTCACTTGAGAGTCACAGCGTGCTCCTGGCTGAGCCCAATGCTGTGTTACACCCACCAGTGCCAGCCGAGTGCCACACACCTCTGTGTTGTATT
The DNA here is from genome assembly GCF_964204655.1 of Triturus cristatus. Classification (NCBI taxonomy): domain Eukaryota; kingdom Metazoa; phylum Chordata; class Amphibia; order Caudata; family Salamandridae; genus Triturus; species Triturus cristatus. The sequence continues at coordinate 84,087,261 of NC_140584.1, read as the reverse complement.
CCACCAGCTAGTGCGTATGCTATGACACTCCCTAGCCCATGTGCACTGTAACACCACCCCGTTAATATGTCATGCCACACTTGCCTTCGCACGGGTTATATTGCCCCATCTAACGTGCCTTCCTCGATGCCTATGTTATAACGCACAGCGCTATGCCATACATATTACAATCTGGGATCCATATCTTTGTCACAGTGCATATGCAACGTTACACTCCCCAGCACATATTTTATATTACGACTTTAGAGACTAGTTAGGTTACACAACACTGCCCTGTGCATATTACACTCCAAGGCGCATATCGCATGGCACACGCTAGTGCCTGTGTTATCTCGCGCTCTCCAATGAATCTGTCATTGTGCACAATGTATTGCATATTATATTTCACGCCCCGGTTCATCTTATATCACACTTTTTGGTGCATAGTTTATACCATATACTATATCTAGTTTTCATTTTCATCGTGCTCTCAGGACTATGGTCTATATAACACTGCATCCACCTACCCTTTTCACGGGCATTACATTTTGCGATGGGGGGTGGAGGGTCAGGGGGTGTTTCTGCCAAGTGACCCCGGAGTCACAGTCACAAACGTCCTCTTCTTCCTGAATAAAAGTAAGATTATGCTGCATACTTGTTCATATTTTAAGTAGTTCGCACAGACACATTTTAAAAACAATAAAGTTCCTAATACCCACCTTCTCTGAACAGTTAGCTTGCTGCCCCATCCACCTCCTCCCTATCCTCTGTTGTCTGAATCCATGGACTAGCCTCCTCCTCCTCCTGCCATGCATGGTCTGATGTGCTGCCACTGCCCTCCATTTAGCATGATGTACCAGTCCACTCCTCCTGCCCTCCATTGCCCAATTCTATGGCCCATTATTGACCTCCTGCTTTGCCTCTGTGCTTAGCTTGCTGCCCCTATTCTCCTTCCCCCTGCCCTCCGATGTCTTTGTGCATGCCCCTGCTCCATCCTTTTTGCCCACCATGTTCCATGGACCTGCCACTCCTATCTACTCTGAGTGTTCTGTTGAGCTGCCACTCCCCTCCCACCTGCCTAGCATTGTCAGATGACTGTAACCTGTCCCTGCCACCTGTCCACCCTGCCTGTCCACATGCCATGCCCCTATCCCCTTCCTCCTGTCCTCCATGGTCCATTTTACTGCCACACCCTTCTGCCCTCCCTGGTCTGTTGTGCTGCAACTGCTCCACCTGCCTGCCCCGTGCGGTCTGTTGTGAGGCCCCTTCCCCTGAACTCTCTTGTCTGTGCCCAGGTCCTGACCCTCCCTTCTATCCTCCATGGTCCTTTGTGCATGCCCCTGCACCCTCCTTCTTGCCCATCATAGCCATTGTGCTGCCACTAACCCTCCCGCTTGCCATGCATGGTCTTCTGTGCTGCCATGGTCCCTCCCACCTTCCCTGTGTGGTCAGCTAGCTGCCCTTGACCCCCTCCCACCTTCCCTCCATGGTCTGTGTGTATGCCATCATAGTCTCGCTGTTGCTCTCCATGGTGTGTCTTGTTTCTAGTGCCCATCCTGCCTGACCTCCATGGTCATCTTGCTGCTCCTGCCCTGCCCCCTTGACCCCAGCCCTCTGTTTCCATGTGCAGACCCCTATTCCCTCCCTCCTGGCTTGTCTGTTCCATTGTAATGCCCCTGATCCGTCCCTCCTGCCCTTTATGGTCTGTTATGCTGCAGCTTTCTCTCCTGTCTGTCCATTATTGTCAGCTAGCTACCATTGCCTCTTCCCCTTTGTTCTCTGTTGTCCATGTGCATGGTCCTGTCCCCTCCCTATTGCCTTCTATGGATTGTTGTGCTGCACTTCCGTCCCGCATGCCCAGTTTGGTGCACCTCTCCATGTCCCTCCTGTCCTCTGTTATCCGAGTCCATGTCCCTACCCCAATTCCTCCTGCCTACCATGATCCAATGTACCATACTTGCGAACATTTTTTTTTTTTTTTGTGAAAAACCTTTATTGATATTTCAATCAATTACACGTATGGGCCTACAACCCCGGGGCCGGCCGCTAAACAGTCAGAGTCACAGAAGGCAATTTTATCACAGTCAGCACCTCGGGGAGCAGAATCTCCACGCTAGCCTACTCTCAGTCTCTGAACAGCCCAATTAGGAGATCAGGATAATAAAGGTTTACATTTTATAATAGAGGAGGATGGAAGGATCAGGTGCCAAACAGTTTCCCAGCAGCGAAAAATGGCAGGCAGAATGATGAACGTAAACAGTAAACAGCAGTCTATCTAAGCAATGGCGCTGAAACAGGAAGTTCAGGATGTGGAGAAATATCAAGGCCATTTGCGCCTGCAACCCCCTGCCCTAAGACCCAGGAAACACCACGGAAATTATGGCACACAGGAAACCGCAGTGATTAACAACAAAGGAGTTCCACCATGCTGATCCCAGAAGAGAAAAACAAAGAAAAATAAGAGAAGAAAAGGAGGCCATGGAGAAAAAGGGGTTTAAAGACTAAAGAATCCCCTCCCCCAACCCCCCACCCTGCACCTCTGCAGATGAGTACGGCCCCCCCCCCCAGCAGTGTGCCTGTCGCCCCGGAACCAGACCCGAAATATAGAAGAAACAGAGAAAAAGGAGTAAGGAAAGAGCCCCCACCAGACGGGGGGGTAGAGAGAGTATTAATAAACTGGAGGAGGGCCTGCAAAACATGCCCCCGGCTTCTCCCTCCCGCACCATATGTTTCCCCGCAAAGCATACAATAAACAACACAAAATCGACCCTGTCAAAGGAAAGTAAGGAGCATTATGCACATAGTACACTAACAATTATGCCGTGAGAGCACGCAACCCCCGAGCCCGCCCGCCTATTAGATGACCACCTCTGAAGGATCAGCCTTATCCTTGGCCACTCTTTGCAAATCTACCCATGCATACCCATCGACCCAGTGCCATGTCCAATGTTACAAGGAAGAGGAGCGTCCAATAAAGATCAGGAAGCGACACACACAGGTAGGGTAGAAAGCTCTGAAGCTCGACACAGTCAGCTCTATGGAGGGTCGTCTTTCCCAGTGCTGCCCCAGGATTTACACTGCACACCAGGTCAAGAAAGGCGGAATCAGCCTGAGTCGCCGGAGGCCGCGCACGGGACAAGGCCGCCACCCCCCACTCAGGTCCAAAACCTCCGGAACAGACCAGACCCACAGCCCGCTGATCGCACGTTGGTATACCGTCCGGAGTGTCCAGTTGTGCACTATTCACAGGGGCGGCCACGACACTGTCCTCCCGTGTGCAGTGTAGGAAGTCCCAGCGTACCTGGGGACAGGCCGGCCGCATCTGTTCCGACGCTGTTGTCACTCCATCGAGCTTACTCCCCAACACCCAGGCGCCGTGAACCAAGGTGGAATGAAGGGCACCGAGAGCTTCGAGAAGGTCACCGTAGCCCAGTACAGCTCCCGGCGCTCGCTCCGCTACGCTCCTCAGAGTCGCACCCTCCCTATCCTGCTGCAACCCAGTGGACAGGATGGTGGACTCTGTCATACCAAAATGGCCGCTGGGTAGGTCCAACCCAGATTGGGACCGGGACTCAGGCACAAGCGCCTCGGGTTCCATGGCACTGGAAACAGGGTTCCGGGGGCAGGCAAATAATGTGTCCGGTGTGTGGTCACGGGCCACAGTCATCCCCACCACGGACCAGCGCCCGCGAAAATCCAGGAGCAGCCCGCAAGAATCGGGGCGAGTTACGGGCGGCGTCCGGGCAGCTCACCGGCGAAGGCTGAAGCAATCACCGGAGAGTCTTGGAGTTGCCACCTCGGGCATGCACTCATGCCGCTACGCTTAGTGGTAGGAACGACCACTGCGAAATGTAGGCCGATATTCGCACCGCTCCGGTAGTCCGACTCCACCCAGTCACCAAAGGCCGCTGTTGTTGAACTGCCGCCCGGCCATGGTGTCCACTCGAGGTCCCGGTTCCAGGGTTGCACAGGCCGCAAACATCAGACGGACATTTCTCCGGCGGTATCTCTGCCAAAAACTTCGGGGCCACACGATCGGGTGCCACTCTCGTTCACCAACACGGGCAGATAGCGCAGGCTAAGGATCTCATGCAGGATATCTGTGCGGGGTGCGGAGGTTCGCGGAGCCGGGAGCCTACGCTGCCGTCCCGGTCGCCATCTTGGCTCCTCCCCCGCGAACATTTTGAACTTGGTAAGAGGGAGATTTTGAAAAAAAACTGGGGTATTGATTTCCCCCTTTGAGTTATATTGCAAAGAGGAGATTGTAGACAGGAGACAGATCAAATAAAGCCCATTTGAGCTTAAAAACATTGGACGTTTCCTGGCTGAAACGGGTCTGTTGGCATGTATGGTTGTACTACCACTGCCTCTTCCTTCTGCCCACAATGGTCTATTATATTGCCACAGCCTTTCTTGCCAGTCCTGTTATGTTGGTTTGTTGCCCCTGCCCCCCTTTCCACTGCCCTCCATAGTCTGTTGTGCTGCCACTGTCCTTCCTGCCTGCCCAGTGTGGTCAAATTGTTTCCTCTGCACTCTCCTACCTGCCTTCAATTTTCAGAGTCCATGCCCCTGGCCTCTGCCTCTCAACAGTATCCCAATGAACAACTAGATTGCTAACATTTTATATTTATTACAAAAGTGTGGAACGCCTGACGTCATCTTGATGTAATCAAAACTGTAATACCTAGAGCATTTCCTTTAGAAATTACATATGAGAGGGTCTTATTTGCATACAAATTATGGTTAGTGCTCTAAAAAACTAAAATGAGGACATATTTTCTGAGTTTTCAAATAGCGACAAAGAACTTTTAAATTATTTGTAATCTTTATGTTTTTTTATCCAGTTGACCACTTGATTAAATGTTGCACTTAGGGGAGAGGATGTGGTGTTACTTCCAGAGCTGCAGACTTTGCAACTGAGGAACCAGGTTGGAGTTTCTGCTTCAGCTCAACATTCTGTGATTCTGGTCAAATCACTTAATCTCCCCATGTCTACAACTAAAATGAATTTGATCTTGTGTGATGTAACCAATGCTCATGTCACTCCAATACCTGACACGTCTGCACTATATAAAACTTCAAATACACAAAAAATAAGTGTTTTGCACACTTCTGTCATTGGGCTACATGTGGGCTACATCTGGGTGATATTTGTGCTGCATTTGGGCTCTTCTGTCTCTGGTGGCCATCTTGGGAGATTTATTTCTTATGAAGTTTCCTAATTTCTTCATTTACTGCAGTCTCCTCAGTAGGAAATGCTTTCAGTTTTTTACTTTGATTCCATCAAGAAGGTATTCAGATGTGTCACACATTTGCCATAAATTCTGAATGTTAGCACTCTAGTTGCTCATTAGATCACTGTAGTAAAGCTACTGCTCACCACGGAAGTCTGCTGCGGGTATTAAAGTGCATGTTTCAGTCTGCATATCTGAATGTTTTAATGAAATAGAAGAGGATTTGAGAAGTCACTCAAAATGTGCTCTAATTTTTCTTTCTTCAGCACTAATCATAATTTCTATGGCAAAATGAACCCCCTCATTGTGTTCCTTTTTAAATTAAATGTTTTAAGTGTTACCAGTTTATTCCAATCAAGGTGGCTTCAGGTGTGCCATACTTTTGTCATAAGTAAGACAGTAAGCGCTCTAGTTGTTCGTTAGAACACTCTGGGACATTCTGTCATTGGGCTACATCTGGGTGATATTTGGGCTACATTTGGGCTCTTTTGTCTCTGGTGGCCATCTTGGGAAATGTATTTGTTATGAAGTTTCCTAATTTCCTCATTTAATGCAGTCTCCTCAGTAGGAAATACTTTCAGTTTTTTACTTCGGTTCCTTCAAGAAGGCATTCAGATGTGTCACACATTTGCCATGAATTCTGAATGTTAGCACTCTAGTTGCTCATTAGATCACTGTAGTAAAGCTACTGCTCACCAGGGAAGTCTGCTGCTGGTATTCAAAGTGCATGTTTCAGTCTGCATGTCAGAATTTTTTTCTGAAATAGAAGAGGATTTGAGAAGTCAAAATGTGCCCTAATTTTTCTTTCTGCAGCACTAATCATAATTTCTATGGCAAAATGAACCCCCTCATTTTGTTCCTTTGTAAATTAAATGTTTCAAGTGTTACCACTTTATTCCAATCAAGATGGCTTCAGGTGTGCCATACTTTTGTCATAAGTAAGACTGTTAGCACTCTAGTTGTTCGTTAGAACACTCTGGGACATTCGGTCATTGGGCTATACTTGGGCTACATCTGGGTGATATTTGTGCTACACTTAGGCTCTTTTGTCTCTGGTGGCCATTTTGGGAGACTTATTTGTTATGAAGTTTCCTAATTTCCTCATTTACTACAGTCTCCTCAGTAGGAAATACTTTCAGTTTTTTACTTTGATTCCATCAATAAGGCATTCAGATGTGTCACACATTTGCCATACATTCAGAATGTTAGCACTCTAGTTGCTCATTAGATCACTGTAGTAAAGCTACTGCTCACCAGGGAAGTCTGCTGCTGGTATTGAAAGTGCATGTTTCAGTCTGCATGTCAGAATTCTTTAATGAAATAGAAGAGGATTTGAGAAGTCACTCAAAATGTGCCCTAATTTTTCTTTCTGCAGCACTAATCATACTTTCTATGGCAAAATGAACCCCCTCATTTTGTTCCTTTTTAAATTAGATGTTTTAAGAGTTGCCACTTTATTCCAATCAAGATGGCTTCAGGTGTGCAATACATTTGTCATAAGTAGGACTGTTAGTGCTCTAGTTGTTCTTTAGAACACTCTGGGAAGCTGCAGTAGAACACAAAGGAATCAACTGACAGTCTCTGCCCTTGTTGGATGTACATGTTTTACTGAGAATGTCAGACTTCATTCTCACATGACTGAGAAAGATAATGTGAATTTACAGAAAATATGCTCTCAGTTTAGCTTATAGATCACCTTCCAAACCCCTGTGGGAAAAGCATGAGAAAATAGTTTTCTCTCAAACATGATTCATGATATCACAGCAGAAGGCTTTTTCACATGGTAAAATCACCTTAGAACACACCACAATTCCTAAAATGAGTATGGTACCATCAACAAATGATTTATAATGTAACTAAAGTCTTAAAACCTTCTATTAACTGCAATGCTTTTTAATGAGGTGCTATCATGTATATTGGTCCCAAGATGGCTGCCAACACTTCTTGGATGAAGTACTGACAGCCAATCAGATCTCACGATGAGATGTGTGGTTAGGCTCCGCCCAGATATATCTATCTTTTTAACTCTAATTTTCTCAGGAACTACTGAACGGATTTACACCATTTAAGAAAAAGTCACGAGTCTGAACTGAGGACTACCTCTTTGCCAAATTTGGTGTAATTCCGTTCAGCAGTTCAGGCTGTAGCTGCGTCAACAGGTCCTAAGGGAAAATGCATGGGGAAAACGCGTTTTGGGACCTCCCTTTTTTCTCGGCCCCCGCTTGACGAATCACCGAGAAATTTTCAGGATAGGAGCGGACCGGAGCTGGCCAAAAGTTTGGAAAATTTTGCGAAGATTCGGCAATCAGCGCCAACGTTATTCCAAATAGAATGTTGCGGATTTCCTATGGAAAATAGGTCCTAACTATAACTACCTACTGGCGACTGCCAGTAGGTAATATATATATATATATTCTTTCAAACGCTTTGAAAAGACAAAGTGTGGCACACACCCAAACTTATATTCCAGCGATTAATTTATTTTGCTCCCATCAGCAGACAATAAAAAAAAAATATATATATATATATATATATATATATATATATATATATATATATATATATATATATATATATAGCAAAACGCCGTTCTTCACTACTTCCCTTCACTTGGGAAAAGAAGGACACAAACCCAATTGCTGTGCTTCCAGGAAATTGTATTACTTAACCACCACAGTCGCCCTGATGCGTTTCGGCCAAACACAGCCTTGATCACATGATACATATATAGAGAGAGCAGGATATGGAATTTGTCCTTTATTGCTTTGTTTATTCATATGTTTGCATGAGAACACCTGGGTAATAGTTCAAGTGGAGGAAGAGGCCTTTACATTAGGTATGTGAAGTCTCAGGGATTTCTGGGTAATAGCTGTGCTGGGAACTGTGATTTACAACTAGCAGCCCAGGGGTCAATGTAGTTTTGCCTTCTAATCTGTTGAGCACGTTGCCCTATTTTACTTTAGGAGGGGTTGCTAGGTCGAGCAGTTAAGGTTTATTCCAGGAGGTAGTGCTAAGTTTGGAACTCATGCAGCAGATGATAAGATGATCACATCCAGGAAAGCAGACGGGTGGATTTATGACTGGGAAGAATCCACAAAACGTGACCTTTCAGTTGTTAATGGTTTTACGCCTGCGCAATGACATGCCATATTCTTATAACATGAGACAGAAGAAGATCCGATGGAAGGTTTGGAGAGAGATGGTACCGACGCAGCGTGGTAGGGGAAATCTTGAAAAGTTTGGTGACTATCAGAAAGTCATAAATCTGCAGTCATGCAAGGAGTCCTCAAATCTGTATCAATTTTTTAGAAAAGGGTTTTTTAATTTTATGTAAGAAATGCAGGGCAGTTAAAATGAAAAACAGTACAACAAAATAAGCTACGGATCTTGTGCATTTTAAAGCGAAAATACACTTCCAAACACCTTTATAATACTTGCAGCATAGATCTCTACAATTTAAATAACATTGGGCCTGAGTAGAACTATATGGCATCTATTCTCCAGCTGGCTGAGCTCAGTTCTCTTGCTAGGGCTCCATTTACATGACCCAGTCATAGAACAACGGTGCTTGACATAATGTTCTCTTGTAGTATGTAGACCATATCTCTAAATTGTGTCTTAGTTTCTGAGTAGTCAAGATGCCAAAAAGGGCAGCTTAGTGTGTTTGGGTACAGGCTGACAGGGTGCCAACGGACGAGTTTCAAAGTCCATTGTCCAATCACCATGAGGGCTCCTGAGTTCTATGATGGTGGTACAGGAAGTCTAATTATTGCTTCAAAGCCAAATGTTCCAAAGTGTGGGTTACTGGTGATAAGAGTAACACTTAGGAGTTGGTATGTGTTCTTGAAAGGCTGGTAACGGTTGAAATTTTCAGATCAATTGTAGGAGTGTGCGATGTTGCAAACATTTGTTTCCACAAATCATGAAGTTTACAAATATTATTGCCTTGTTCCTTTAGTCTGAATATCTGAACTTTTGTGGTAGATTGAATCTGAATATCAGGAGCGGCCCGTGCAGGTAAGAGCAGTGGGGTGAGGGAGTCGATAGACGATGACAAGGGAAAAGAAAAAAAAAAGAAAAAAGATAACCAACCATTGACTGCAGCTCACTCACGGGCCTCTACTACTCTCCCTATATGTAGATGACATTCGGGGGCACATGTACAAGCACCTATCCCCACAGGAATGTCACTTTTTGAGACGTTTCCGCGGCGATAGGGCCTTTGCCTTATTTACAAGGCAGCGTTAAGCCACTTAACGTGGTTTATCGCTGCCTTGTGAAAAAGGACCCCTTTCAAGCTACGCTTAGCGTGAAAGGGGTGGGCAGAGGGTGTTGCGGTGGGCGTTTCACCACAACATCCATTTATTTTTGATGGGGCCCCCTATTTACAAGGGCAGCGTAAATAAGAGGCAGCGCCAAAATTAAGACCAGGGAAAACCTGGTCTTAAGTTGGCAAAATGAGGAGAAATGCTAGATTTCTCCTCATTTTTGCTTTTTCCACGTGTGCTGCCTTGTGCAGCACACATGGAAAAAGCAAAATGCCTTTTATTGTTTATGTACAGGAAGGTCCTCCTTCCTGCACATAAACAATCTTTAAACAAATGACATTTTGTGACTTCTATGTGTGATGCATTAAGCAGCACACATAGAAGTGACAAAATGGCATTTCATGATTGTTTATGGTCAAGAAGGTCCCCCTACTTGTACATAAACAATCATTCCCCTGCACGCAGACGGGTGCCTGCGTTAGCGCTACACTGCTAAGTGAAGCGTCAGCGCAGTGGGAAACGCATGGCTTGCCCATATTGTTGTAAATATGGTGCAGCCTCACTTCGCCACTTCTGTTTTACATAACCTCTCTGTTCTGTATCAGGAACCTCCACCTTAATCTCCCCCCACGTATGCAGGAGATGGCACGGTCTGGGAATCTTTCTGGCCTTCGCATAAACTGGGCCAAATCATAATTTTTTATTCTGACAAATATAACCCACCCGCCACCTGCGGAATTTCCCCTCATATGGGCTACGGATTGCACAAAATACATAGGTATCCATCTCCCCAGAGACTTGGTCCTGCAACACAACTACGGCCCAGCGATGGCAGATCTTAAAACACAGGTAGATCGCGGGATCTGGTTACCCCTCTCCATGGTGGAGTGTGTAGCCATCCTTAAGATGGTCGTGCTACACCACCTCTTATATCTCTTCTCCAATATTCCCATTCACTTGCCACAATTCTTCTTCCATGACCTTTGCGGAGTCCTCATTCGGCTAGTATGCTTCCTTAAGAGCGTGGAGATCTTGGGGTCCCCGATCATTGCTTCTACTATTTATCTGCCTAGTGTCATTACACACATTGCTGGTATCATCCAAATGCCCTCATCCCATTCCTGTATCCAGAATGAGCTCTAGTGGATGGACTCCTCCACTCACAGATACTACCTAAAGGCATGCCACTAGACACTAGAGACATCCATGCTGGGCATGGCGCCAGTTACAATGAATGCTGGGTGGCGGTCTACTTTATTTTAGTGCCCTCCCGCTTCACTACAATCCATGGCTCCCGCTCACTAAGGAAAAGCTAGTCCAGTGCACATTACACTGAATAATTTACACACCATGGGGGACCTGTTCCCGGATGGTCATATTACGCCTTTGGTTGAAGGCCCTTAGGTTGGGGACATCTCATTCATGGACCTTTTAATTGTCCAGAAACTCCAGAACACACTGAGATTGCTCATACCCTCCTATCCACTTCCCCCGAGGATTTTTCACCCTTAACGCTGGCAATTGAGGATGCAGGTGGAGATCGCATGATCTCTCGACTGTACCGAGCATGTATTGCCTTGAAACTAGACACCGCTACACAGGTGCGGGAGACCTGGGCAACAGAACTCAGGATAACAATTACAGACAAGATGTGGGAGTATTGTTGTACACAAACTCAGTGTGTCTCCATTAGTCATCGGTATAAACTTTAGCATTTTAAATTCCCACCCCGCTTCTACGTCTTGCCACTTGACATAGCCACATTTGACCACACCAAATCTGATAGATGCTTGAAGTGTCATGCAGCAGGGGCAGACTTCTTACACCTCACCTGGACTTGACCAGTGGTGACTACATACTGGCTAGCAGTGTTCAAACATATTTCTGCCATTATTGGCACTGAACTAGCGCCTGGTCCTCTAGTTGGGCTCCTAGTCTACACTCAGAATATACCCTGCTCCACCCGTCGCATAAATTCCTTAGCACTATTGTTGGGCAAGCGGGAAATTGCACTACACTGGGGAAGCGCCCGCCCACCCACTCCCTCAGACCGGCTCTGGAGCATGAGCCGATGTGAAAATGTGGGCAAAGACCATACCCACCTCCTGTAGTGTAGTTCCTATTTCCCTTATAGGCTCTGCGCATTGGAATAATATGCACTATAGTTTTTGCAGAGGACTAAGGTCAGTATGCTCCTCTCAAGTACATTAAACTTAATTACTTGTGTGTGCCAGGTAACTCAGAGGTCACTAGGAACTTCTCGAATAAACAAGAAGGGATTGGTTTCTGACAACCGCATAAACATGACAACTTTGTTTCCCTTAGAATCGGAACACGTCTCAGAATCGTGGAAACAATAGATAACAGTTTCACTCAGTCAACCGTGCATGCTTAGTTTCTTCAGAGTTACACAGAAATAGATAGGTGGGCATTTCAATAAAAAGGGTTTATTGAACAGTCTTGTTTCGGGTGTAAGAGATATGAGCTGTTACAATCATTAGACAGTAAGCAAGATATAATACGCAAAGCGTAAGCAGTAAGAAGAAATAATACTGCAATAGCATTGTCTTTTAGCTATGACATATATTCATATCTACATACATAAATAACACAGGCTAAAAAGTGAATTCTCGTCAGATGCTTCTAAATAGTTCTACCCCAGTGTACCTAACCTAAGTGTAGTACGAGGTAAGAGTAGATGGTGTTTTTCTATAGTATGGTATATACTAAGTTTTGTATGCCAAGAGTCTCTCTAGGTTCTAGTCAGCTCCATACCTTTAGAATGAGAGAGGTGGGAATCTCTTTCCGAGTCTCAAACTCTAACACCCCGCGAAGGGAGTCAAAACACCGGAAGCTGGATTCTCTGCGAGCAGGGATGACAGCGTCTGGTCAGTGCGTCAGGCCGGGATATGGTCTCTTCCAAACTTGCCGTGGCGGACCGTGCAGTCAAGTCATGCCGAGCCGTGCCGTGATTTGCCATGGTAAGGGAAGGTATTTATACCTGGAAAGTGCTTAGGAATTCTAGCATTGACATAAAGTTGGGCAGAGGAAGACGTCATGAATGAACCCCTAAGGAATAGTGGTTCATGCATAATAGATGAGTTCTTGGAGAAATCAATAATCCTAGCTAGGGAAAGTCCCGATGGCTTAAGGGTCTGGTTTCTAAGAACTCGTTGTGATGTGGGATGGACGGATGTAGGTGACCATGCCTGTATTTGGATAGCATGGCTAATGCCTAAATAAGGACTGGAATTCTATGCCTAAATAAGGGCAATGCGAAATGTGCCTATATAAGGATATGATTCAAGGAAACCTATGTACGGGCATCTAAATCGAAACACTCCAACCACTCACCTTATGCCCGAAGGATATTTGGCTACCTTTTTGCACATATGTTCAGTCCATTGAACAAGACACCACAGAGTGATATCCCATCCCACCATATGTGCCAGTCATCTTATATGTTTTGGGTCTTGTCAATCTATGTTCCTGGATTTTTTAGTGTCTTTACAAGTGCTTATACTAGTGATGACTAATCGATATGGCAATGATGTTTACCTAACATGACCTGGCGATGTGCTCATGTCTCTTTTTTCTTTCTCCTTTTGGATGATATGCAGCTGTCTTCTGTTTGTTGTTAATCTGTGCCAAGCACCCCTAGTGGGCGGCATCCATTGCAGGTAAGATCTCTGTGGGTGCGGGTCTGGGTGGAAGGAGAAAGTGACTGCACCACTGTTGCCGCACCCAGCCCACTATCTTAATTGCAAGCACCAGGACAATTGCCCCCCCCCCCGGGAGAGTTGGGGCCCTCTGACATTCCTAAACATGCAGCACTAGGAATATGCTGAAGTCTGCGTCCCAGACATGGTGCTGTAGGTGTCCCAGGGCCGGGTGCGGTGCGCTGACGTCCTTGTGGCGCTGCATCCTTGGACCTCCACAGCATTGAAGGCTCTGGGGTTGCAACCCCACCTGCCACCCGACACTAACAAGGGGGGGACCCATGGCAGGTCCTGCCTTGGTAGCTGTGAGTGCCGGGGTCGTGCCTTATCACCTAGCTGGCCCTGTGCTGCCTTTGGAACCTTATAGAACTCCATACTGTAAGCACAGGACACCTTAACTTTTTCTGATTCTGTCCTTGCTGTTGAGGACCAAACCAGCAGCTACTTCACAATGCTGGGATGTTTATGCTGCTGCGCTGACTTAGGTTGCATTAGCATACGCAAGCGGGCTCTATACCTCAAGACATACGGTGAGCCACAAAATTCTCCTTCAAGGTCTTTTCGTTTGTACTGGCCAGTAGGAATGAGATGCCCCATAGCCATTTAAAGTAAGTGCTACCACTGCGTCTCTCTGTGACTAATTAACACCAATCGCAGGCAACACATTTCCTAATACTCTGCACTGAACATACAGGACCTGCTTAGGCCACCACGACTGGGAATTATGGTGGAGTGGTCAAGCAAACCCCTGTAATTTGCCTGCCTGAGCTGCCACGCGGAGAGCACTCTTAATGACTGGCACTATGGGTCGCTTGAGGTCTGGGACTTGCGGCATACTTTTCGGCATACCTACACGCCGGGACCGACCAGACAAGCCAGAAGCTTCAGGCCCTTTGTAGTCCATGTGGAGCAAACTGGACGCAGTCCTCTAGCCGGTGGAACAACTTGGAACTTCCCCAGATCCGACAAGAACATCTCTCAAAAATGAGATCGATACTGTGGTAGCCGACCTCACCTTACTACATGCAGACCACCGTAAGCTTGCTGATAAAACTCACTCCATGGATCATGCCCTAAATGAAATCACCTCTAAAATCCGAGAGATGGAGACCCCCATGCGAACACTGACTGACCGAGTACACACTCTGGAGCGCAGAGCAGATAACGCCGAAGGGCGTTCCAGGAGGAACAATATCCGTGAGGTAATTTTGCCAGAAGGAGGGGAGGGGAAAGACACTGCCACCTACACAGAATGGTGGATACACGAGTTGATCCCACCTAAGGCACTTTTGCAGTTCTTCTCCATACAGAGCGGCCACCAGGTCCAAGCGAGTCCTCCTCATCTGGATCAAATCCAAGGCCCTTTATGTTCCGTCTGCTACATTATAGGGACAGGGATCCTATATTACGAGAAGCACGGGTGCTCTCAGTCATCACGGGGGAAAATGCAAGTATAATGCTTTTTCCAGATTACACTATCACAGTGTAGATGCAGAAGAATTCTTTCCTGTCTGAGAAACGTCAGTTACGCACACTCAACCTGAAATATTCCCTTCTTTTCCCTGGGAGTCTACGAATTGTGGCAAAGGAAAAAACACACTTCTTTGACACCTTTGAGGCAACCTAGGACTGGCTGTAGTCGGTGGACCTCGGCCGTGGATCCGTAGCTCCCCGGGCCCAAGCTGATCACAGGAGATGTCATCAAGCCGTCACTGCGGAGATGGGTGGCGCAGGAACTGTCCTCTGTGTTCAGATTATGTCTCTGATCTAGAGAAGATGATACAGGACCAACACAGGGCTTTGCAAACAGCAGCTGCCATAAGGGAAACAGTGCAGACCTCAGACCCAGAGGATGATCCCACCAGATCCAGCAGTGAAGCTGGTTCCTCAAGTAACACTGATTCTACTGTGCTTCCTGATGGAACACCACAGACAGCGGATGACATACTCTAGACCTAAGGTATCCACAATGCAGCATTTAGGAACCCCTACAAAGTCTAACTTATAACATAAACAGTATCATGGCCAAGTCTGTATTACATTATAACATGTCCGAAGCTGGTGAATGGCATGTGCTGTGATCTACCTACTCCTGCCCTTCTTTTTTTCAAGACATACTTCATATGTGCTAAACTTTCATGTTACAAATATTGCTATGTTAAATGTCCTACTAACGCCCTTTCAATCACATGATGATTCTGGCATTCAGGAGTAGTCCGTCATTGCTTTCATACAATCAAAGACATAGCGCAGGCACCTTGCTCGGATCAGACAGAGTCCTCCCTACAAAACAAAGATCTACTGACAAAACTGTGTACTGGATCTTCATTGAAAAATATCATCAGGTCCGCTTACCTAGTGAATAGATGGGTCGCGCATGTCCAAGAGAGTCCGCTAGAGGCTGGCTTCTGACCCGAGAAAGGTGCCTGCGCTATGTCTTTGATTGTATGAAAGCAATGACAAACTGCTCCTGAATGCCGGAATCGTCATGTGATTGTGAAGGGGTTATCATGGCCACTGTATTCGAATGAGCCACGCCAACTAACTTTAGGAGCTTCTGTGTTGTTCGGTCCTAAATTCCTGAGCATGGTAGTAAAGTGAGCCAATGTTAATAGCTCCTATTACATTAATTTGAACACACAGACTCATTTGAGTACAAATGTATATTACACGGCCTGCTTGTTTAGTTTGTTAAGACAAACATGGACTAGTACCATAAAATGATAGTCATGTGATGTAAGATATTTCCATGGTGGCTATATTGAACAGTACTAGGTTCACTGCAACATAACATTTATCAAAGCCCCAGGGCCCCTGAATATCCAATTTATAATATATATGTAGAAGTAGAAGGATTAAGTCAGAATAGGAAGAACAGCCCCTTATATAGTTTTTAGAGCCGGTTATTCAAAATTATATTCTTTTCTTGAGATTACATCCTGAGTATTACTGTAAAAATACATATACATGCCCATCTATATGCATATTTAAAATTAGATTAATTATTTATGGATTGGGACATAGGTGTATGTTTATGATATCAAGCAGAGGTACCTTGAGTATAAATTGTAATAATGCACTGCCTGACCCCAATTTATAACTGGGCATAAGCACTCCCGGCATAGATTTAATTGGTGAGGAGAGAAGGGAAACGGATGAGGTTTCCAAATGACAAACCAAAAAAAGTTGAATGTTATGTAAATTCAGTCACCCAAGAAATACTGTAGTTCGTGATCAATATATACTCCGTCTTCAACTGCTTTGAGGCGCATGATCCATATTGCCTCTCTCCTTCGCAGTTTTAGTTCTCTGTTGCCACCAAGGGGATCTCTAGGATATGTTTTATTTCATAGAATCTGAAACTTTTATCATGCCCCTGTGCATTGCAGTTCATGGTATGTACTGCTATCGGATATCTATCATCTACCTGTTTGAATGCCCGCATGTGTTACGGGCCTCTCACAGAGATTGACATACAAGACCCCCCGGGGGGGACAGAAAACCCCACTAGACACAGGGATTTGTTTTAAACTGCATGGAGGTGATCCCTTTGGCAAGGATTGCTCCCTAATATTTTTATACTTGTCTGTTTTCTGCCCCCCCCCCCCCAGGGTTGGATCTGCCACTTTTGAAGGCCCATCCGCACCCCGGGGGGGAGGGGGGTAAAAACCCACTTGAACCAGGATCGCCTCCTAATTTGTTTTATACTTGTAGCTGTTTTCTGCTCCCCGCACAGGTGGTGGATCGGCCCCTTTTGAAGGCCCACATGCCCCGGAGGGGAGGTAAAAAAAACCACTAGAGCCCGGGATTTTTTGTAAATGGAAGCGACCCCTTGGGCAAGGACAGTTTCCAAATGGGGACATTTTGTATCAGCCATTTTTGACCCCCCCCCCACACCTCCCGGGGGCAGATTGGGACAATTTTGATCCCCTGGACAAGAATCACCCCTCAATTTTTTTTTATACTTTTCAGCCTTATTTGAAGGCCCATGTGCCCCTTGGAATGGGGGAGTAAAAAACCCACTACAACAGGGATATATATATATATGAGAAATCCCTGGCACGCTCTTGGATGGGGATTCAAGTCCCCTTCGCTGCTGGGGGTCCTTTAGGGACCAACTAGCCTACCTCTTACCTCCAGTAAGCCCCACACAGTGGGATTGCTGAGAGGTTGAGAAAGGCCATGCCCCTTTTCTCCACAACTCTGCAAACGCGCCCCCTGGCACGTTGTTAGATGGGGAATTCATTCCCCTTGAATACTGAGGGCCAACTAGCCCACCAGGTAGCTCCAGTAAGCGCCACACAGCTGGATTGCAGAGAGGTGGTACGATGCCACCCCCCTTTTTACACCACTCTGCAAACATGGCTTCTAGCGCACTGCCACTCGTACGATGAAGTCCACTTGTGTTCTGAGGTCCTCAGGACACAAGAGGACCTCATCGCCTCACCAGCAGCGCACCAGAAGCCATGTTTGCAGAGTGGTGTAAAAAGGGGCGTGGCCTCGGACCACCTCTCTGCAACGAAGCTCTGTGGCGCTTACTGGAGGTACCTGGTGAGCTAGATGGCCCCCAGGGACCCTAAGGATTGAAGGGGACTTAATCCCCCAATTTACAACATGCCAGGGGGTGTGTTTGCACACTTGTTATATCAGGCCCCGCCCCCTCACTGCACCACTGTGCAAACGCACCCCCTGGCGCATTGGAAGTTGCGGGATTAGGTCCCCTTGAATCCTAAGGATCCCTGTGGGCCAACTAGCCCACCAGGTACCTCCAATAAGTGCCACAGAGGTGCATTGCAGAGAAGTGTAACAAGCATTGGCATAGCCAATAGGTCTCGCTTTTGGGACCTTCTAAATATTTAGTTATGCAGCACAATATCCTTGGTGCAACCACATCAACTGTTGCGTGGCTAAACACTTATAAGGTCCAAAAGGTGAGACCTATTGGCTATGCCAATGCTTGGTGTGGTTGTGTGTGTGGTTGTGTGTGTGGTTGTGTGTAGTTGTGTGTGTGTGTGTTGTTGTGTGTGTGTGTGGATGTGTGTGTGTGTGTGAGTGTGTGTGTGGTTGTGTGTGTGGTTATGTGTGGTTGTGTGTGTGGTTGTGTGTGTGTGGTGTGTGTGGTTGTGTGTGTGTGTGTGGCTGTGGGTGTGGGTGCAGTTGTGGGTGTGTGTGTGGATGTGTGGTTGTGTGTGGTTGTGTGTGTGGTTGTGTGTGTGTGGTTGTGTGTGTGTGTGTGTGTGAGTGGTTGTGTGTGTGGTTGTGTGTGTGGTTGTGTGTGGTTGTGTGTGTGTGTAGGTGTGTGTGTGGCTGTGTGTGGTTGTGTGTGTGGTTGTGTGTGTGGGTGTGTGTGGTTGCGTGGTTGTGGTTGTGTGTGTGGTTGTGTGTGTGCGGTTGTGTGTGTGGTTGTGTGGTTGTGTGTGTGGTTGTGTGTGTTGTGTGTGATTGTGTGTGTGGTTGTGTGTGTGGCTGGGGTTGTTTGTGTGTGGTTATGTGTGTGTGTGGTTGTGGTTGTGTGTGTGTGTGGTTGTGGGTGTGGTTGGGCATGGTTGTGGTTGTGTGTGTGTGGTTGTGGGTGTGGTTGTGGGTGTGGTTGTGTGTGTGGTTGTTTGTGTGGTTGTGTGTGGTTGTGTGTGTGGTTGTGTGTGTGTGTGTGTGTGTGTGTGTGTGGTTGTGTGTGTGGTTGTGTGTGTGTGGTTGTGTGTGGTTGTGGTTGTGTGTGTGGTTGTGGTTGTGTGTGTGGTTGTGGTTGTGTGTGTGGTTGTGTGTGTGTGGTTGTGTGTGTGGTTGTGTGTGTGGTTGTGGGTGTGGTTCAGGAGAACAACGATCCACCACCACCCGCAACAGGCCACCCGCAGAAGCTAGAGCAAGATCACCTCCGACCAGCTCACCACCTACCCTCAGCCGGAACCCACCCACCAACACAACGGACCCCAACGAAGCAGCCCGCAACCTCGCACAATGGCTCACCAGCTGCGCCGATGACCTCGCACCACTGAGGAATCCTACCAGCAGACCCGGCAGCAGGAGAACCCGGTGGCTCACCGACGACCTCAAGAACTCCAAGAAAACCTCCCGCACCCTCGAGAAAACCTGGTGCCACAACCCAACAGCAGACAACATGACAGCCCTCAAGGACGCCACCAGCAAACACCACCAGCTGATCCACACCACCAAAAGGACGTCATTCAAAGAACGGCTGGACAACATCTCCCACAACAGCAAGGAACTCTTCAGCATCGTTAAAGAGCTCTCCAACCCCAGCACCAGCAACAACGACATCACACCCTCGCAAAACCTCTGCGACTCACTCGCCACTTTTTTCCACCAGAAGATCGCAGACATACACAACAGCTTCGGCGTCCAGACCACGCACCCAACTACTGAAGCAACGCCCCCCACTACCACCATCGGCACCAGGACCCCCGTCAGCACCGAAGACACCACCCGCATGATGAACACCATCCACTCCGGATCCCCTACCAACCCCTGCCCATACCACATCTTCAACAAAGCCGACTTCATCATCACACCCCATCTCCGGGACGTCATCAACAGCTCCTTCGCTTCCGCCACCTTCCCGGAGAGCTGGAAACATGCCGAGATCAGCGCCCTCCTGAAGAAACCGACCGCAGACCCCACGGACCTCAAGAACTTCCGTCCCATCTCGCTCCTCCCCTTTCCTGCCAAAGTCATCGAGAAGACCGTCAACAAACAACTCTCCGCCTTCCTCGAGACGAACGGCTACCTTGACCCCTCACAGTCTGGCTTCCGAGCAAACCACAGCACCGAGACCGCCCTCATCGCTGCCACCGATGACATCAGGTCCATGCTCGACAACGGGGAAACAGCGGCCCTCATCCTCCTGGACCTCTCGGCAGCCTTCGACACGGTATCCCACCGTACACTGATACAGCGACTCAGCAACTCCAGCATCCAAGGAGCGGCCCTAGAGTGGATCATCTCGTTCCTCACCGGAAGAACCAAGAGAGTCCGCCTCCCACCGTTCCGTTCCGAGGCCACCGAAGTCAGCTACGGCGTCCCACAAGGATCCTCACTCAGCCCCACCCTCTTCAACATCTACATGAGCCCTCTCGCAGCCATCGCACGTCAACACAACCTCAACATCATCTCCTATGCCGACGACACCCCCACTGATCCTCTCCCTCACCAACGACCCCGCCTCCGCCAGATCCAGCCTCCAGGAGGGCATGAAAGACATCGCGGAATGGATGAAGCTCAGCCGTCTGAAACTGAACTCAGACAAGACGGAAGTCCTCATCCTGGGACCATCCCCCTCCGCCTGGGACGACTCCTGGTGGCCCCCGGCACTGGGCACCGCACCCAAGCCTACGGACCACGCACGCAACCTGGGCGTCATCCTGGACTCCTCCCTCACGATGACCAAGCAAGTCAACGCCGTCTCATCAACTTGCTTCAACACCCTGCGCATGCTCTGTAAGATCTTCCGATGGATCCCCACCGAAACCAGGAAGACAGTCACCCAGGCCCTCGTCACCAGCCGCCTGGACTACGAGAACACCCTCTACGCCGGAACCACTGCCAAACTTCAGAAAAGACTCAAACGCATACAGAACGCGTCAGCACGTCTTATCCTGGACGTCCCCCGCCACAGCCACATCTCCGCCCATCTGAGAGACCTGCACTGGCTCCCCGTCAACAAGAGGATCACGTTCAGACTCCTCACCCACGCACACAAGGCCCTCCACGACATGGGCCCGAAGTACCTCAACAGCCGCCTCACATTCCACACACCCATCCGCCAGCTCCGCTCCGCCAGCCTCGCCTCCGTTCCACGCATTCGCAAGACCACCGCTAGGGGAAGGTCCTTCTCCTACCTGGCGGCCAAAACGTGGAACTCCCTCCGAACCCACCTACGGCTGACCCAGAAATATCTCTCCTTCAGGAAACAACTCAAGACCTGGCTGTTCGAGCAGTAGCGACCCCCCCCCCCCCCCCCAGCGCCTTGAGACCCTTGCGGGTGAGTAGCGCGCTATACAAATTCGCTGATTGATTGGTTGTGTGGTTGAACGTGTGTGTGTGTATGGTTGTGTGTGTGGTTGTGTGTGGTTGTGTGTGGGGTTGTGTGTGGTTGTGTGTGGGGTTGTGTGATTTTCTTTAACTAAAATAATGTGAATAATGCTAACTGAATGTTATTCTGTTTTCCTAACTGCAGAAAAATAAACGACAAAAGAAACAGCTTTATTTGTCCTGAAAGTAGTGTAGGTTTTTTAGAAATTATTCTCTGTTTTGCTAAAATAATGTAGGCCTCAGATTGTCAGAGGATGTACTTCCTGTGCTCCTGTCCTTCAAATGTTACAAATGCTTCCTTAGAGTGAAGATATTTAGCCTGTTTCTAAAGGTCTTCTAGGTTTCTTTCCTGTCTAGGCGAGGGATGTAGATGACAAATGTAACTGTTATAATATTCTAGATACATTTGTAACCAGGTTCTTTTCCTCTTCTTCTCTTGGAAATTATACAATATTTAGACAAAGAGTGTTTAGAAAATAGTAGTAAATTCACTGTCAGTAGATCATCATACCACTGGCTAGCAATACCTGCTGATCCTAAGAGGATTTCTAGCGACTTTGCACATCATCGGCTGATGGTGCTGCTTTCGCTATTCCCTAACGGCCGTGGGGTTAGCTTTTCAGACTAATTGCACGCTGTGCATTAGTATTTTCTATTTCGTAAGTGAAAAATTGTTTCGCTGATGTTTTTCTCTCTCTCTCTCTCTCTCCTCTTTACCTGACGTTCTGATGTTTGATGAATAAATTGTATTGATTATTGTGAATCTATTTTGTACTTTATAAACTGAATAATGACATTCTAATTTGTATTTTGTACTTGACCATTCATTTTATGAAATAACAAGAAAACTAATAGAAAAGAATAGTGTTTGTCTTTGTTATTGAGTTACTAAGTTATTTGGATAATGATTGTAATGTCCAATGTTTAGCGTATTTCTTCATTGTAGGTCCTCGTGGAGAAATAGCATTCCGTGTTTCATTATTTAGTCACATTTAGCTCTACCAAAGATTAATCGGAGGACCTTTGATATTGCTAATAGAGTGATAATGACTTATGGGCCCGTCATTAGAGTTAAGCTTCTGATTTTTATATAATGGTTGGTATGGATAAGTGAGCAGACAAAAATCCCCAACGCTTCCGCTGCATCACTCCTCACTACTGCAAGCTGTCTGCCCCAATTGTCTCTGTTATTGAGTTTTACCCAATATTCGCCCACCCGTGATGGCGGAAGCCCCATTGGTGAACCTGCATTTTTTCATCTTATGCAACCACCTACCATTCACCACTATGTCCTCCCATGTCTGATTACCTGACGCCCGCATTGAGGGCTGTTTAAGGTGGTGACTCTGGACCCTGTTCTTACTGCCTCATGCACCTGGTCATAGATGGGACTGCAGGGACCCCGGCTATTAAATGGCCTCTGTGCATTCACGGATATGTACTTGACTGCCTCATCACTTGCTGTTGGAGTCTGAGAGCTATGACGGGGCCCTGACTTAGGGCTACAGGGGAAGCGGGGGGCCTGTGGGCTCAGTTTTAAGGCCTGTGTGTTTGGCCAGAGGACAACGAAAAACACGCTCTCCCGTCCCAGTATTTTTACAAGACGTTTGCTTGCTCTGTTGAGGCCTTCAGCTCTGTAATGGCAGCTCTACACTTGTGTCCCTTGGCGGAGCTCGTCCCCTGTCCAGTGGCTGTGTACTCTATAAATCTTACATCAAAGGGCTGTTCCACATAAGGGCCCAACAATGCGCAGTTCATTCAGCTTAAACAGAGCCCGGAAAACATATTTAGGAAATTCACTCTAATTTCACATCTTTCAACAATAATCTTGTAAGGTTACAGAAGGCAAAACCTGGACATAAAATTATTTTTGTGCCCATTACAAAAGGAAATCGCCCGAAGCAAATATTACAATTACTTCACAGATGTGCTGAAAAGCCCAGAGAATTAGCCTGAATTCTGCAGCGCACTGGAAGTTACCTGCTGATTACAGGTGGTTAATCCTGGTAATATCTGTTTCAATGCTACACATCCACTGCAAGGGCATTTATGAGACTTTCATTGTTTCCCTGAATATTTTTATCGAACAATAGAACCCAACAGAACATAGCAGACAATACAACCTAGGTGGCTACCTTGAAACTCCCAACAGCATGAAATGCCACCCAATCACCCAACAGAAATCATTCGACAGTCCTTCACACATATGTCCAACATACAGCTTAAAGTCGTTTACTCCAGCATTCCGAACAGCCCTTCTCGGTTTTCTGGGCCTTAAGAAGCTTCGGGAAGTTACTTAATCCTAGCAACTAGCATTATATGGTGTCCTTGGAAACTCCACCGCGCGATACTTCTTTGCTCTTGGTGAATGCCAAGCACCTCTTCTTTAGGGTATGACTCTTGCAGGTTAGAGGGTACTTCAAATAGGCTCATTCCTGATACAGGACTTCTTGTTGAAGACCAGCTCCTTGGCACAAAGTGCGGCAGCCTGGCAGCAGTAAGGCAGTGCACACGTTTTTGGACAGAAGTCCGTCTTCTCTGTTTATCCATGACACAACTTCCATGCTGCCTCAGAGGGTCTGCTTGCAGAGATATACAAAGCATCCTCCTGGGAATCTCTGAAGATCTTTTGTCACCAGCCTGGACTGGCAGTGCGGACGGGGCAGTCAATGTCTCTCGAAGCTGGGGTTTTACATGGAGTGTGTGGAGTATTATTTTAAAATGAGACAGTTATGAAATAAACCATGTTTTTTGCTGTACAATACAGTATACAGGTGTTAGCTGAGCGCAAGAGATACCATGAAATGTTTGGAAATGTACAGAAAGTGTATTAAGCAAGATCGGCCTCGTGGAAACAAGGAGGAACCACAGATGAAAAGTGCAATAAAAATAGTTTTTAGAAAACATGGTCAACTTCTAAAATGAGCAACTTGGCGCCCTGTCTCGGGGTTGAGGAGTCACCCCTGTGCATGAGAACAGTGAGGATGATTTGGAGCAAGGAAGATTACTTTTAAGTTACTACAGTTTTCGGCACAAACCTTGAGTGATGCCATGCTAAACTGGACTGCTGTCAAGTGTATCAGGCCTTCCCCTTTATCACTTCCTGAAAACATAAGACGAAAACGCTGAACGAAGGGCTTGATTAGAAGTTGGCTACAGCTTCGCGTGTTTCACACCCGGTACATTACAACACCCTGGGTTGACGTATTTACTTTACGGGGTGCAGTAATTACCTGTCATGACGAATTTAATGACTTGAAAGGAGAGATTGCATGCGTATGCGTTATTTAGTGCACCAGAATCCCCGTGTCGCTTCTTTTCCTGGCAATTTTGCCAGCTCATACATCTGATCCCTGAGCAAAGTCCTGTTTGCACAGGGATCAGAATATAAATACAGCCTGCCTCATATTCAGGCCCTAAGTCTTTACTATTTTCCACACCTGCAAAGGCATTTTTAAACAACTAAATGAAGGCTGTATTTGTAGTTAATCTTGTTTATATGAAGAACCTAATGAACAAGCTTGCATAATTTCACTCATAGATGAGCTGGTTAGGATTACATATAGGCAAAGGTGTGGACAGGTGACATTTGGCATGAAGTTCCACAAAGTGCATTGAAGATGCTTTCCTGGGTCTGGTTTCCAAATTGAGTAGAGTGAAACATGACCTCAGACAAGAGAAATGGGAGGATGTCACAGAGATTACTTGCAGTAATATTTTTGAGCTGCTGCTGTGTTAAAATATTGAAAACACGCATCTCTCTCCCTGAATATTAGATGCAAACACATTTAGAATGGACCTGGGCAAAGAGGGCATGAAAGAGCTAAAATTGGATCCTAAATTCAGAGCTCTTCGGAATAGGGACCCCCAAAATATGCTTGGCCGAGGGCCCGCAAAATCCTTAAGATGTCCCTGGGGAGGGCATACAACAAGAGAGAGGGACTTTAGCAGCCAATATGGCCTGTGAAG
The DNA here is from genome assembly GCF_964204655.1 of Triturus cristatus. Classification (NCBI taxonomy): domain Eukaryota; kingdom Metazoa; phylum Chordata; class Amphibia; order Caudata; family Salamandridae; genus Triturus; species Triturus cristatus. The sequence goes on along the minus strand of NC_140584.1, from coordinate 84,062,043 downwards.
ACTCCCAAGAGGGAGAAATGTCCTAAATCAAATAAGAGTCTCCCGGGAGACACAGGGAGTTGACAATCTTCCTGCAATTTTCAGGTCTTTTCACAGATTCTGCATTCTGTGCCTTATAGACCACTCAAGCCTGCACACACTCACACACACACACACACACACACACAACAGGAGCTGTGAAAGGGGGCTGCAGTCCGCGCCTGATTCTCCCTCTGCTTTCCCAAACTGCTTTTCTTCATTCGCCAGAGCCTTGAGAGACACAGGAGCTGAGGAGAATCCCCCCTCCATCTTTCCACAGCTCCATTAACACTGTGATGAATTGGAGGAAAAGGGCGAAGGCTCGCTGGGAGCCCTCGTCCACAGCCTCTGCCTTTCTCTTTCACCTGCATCATCCACTCTTGCAATGTTGACAGCAGCAGGCCTATGCCACTGTTTATAGCCGCCATCTTCATTTCATATGGTTCTGCTACACATTTATCTTAACTTAATTAATGTTCACCACTTTACCTACTTAGTAAAAACACACATTTTAAGCAGTTTTTATAAAACAAAACTACATAAATGGATGATGTATTGTTGCTCTTTTATACAAGGTCTGCCATTTCCTCTAAGTGAAAAACTCCAGTTTTCAGCCTTTGGGTTCATTTGTTCATCGCTCAGTACACAGGATGATAAACATTGATGCTCTTAGAGTCAGCATCCTTCCAGCTGTGACCTCAATATTTGAAATTCTGCCCATACTAACAGTTCTGGAAGGCACTTAATACCAGAAATCCTTATCAGAGATCAGATAAAAAAAAATACGAACAGGAACTGGGCATTTATTTTGTCAATTAGTGTACAGTTTAGTAAACAACGCTGTTGGTGCTTGATCCCTTATTAGAAATAAAAATGTACTTCCGTTGACAAACCATCTTGGTTAGGAATATACATTTTTGATTAATCAAATAAGATAACTATCTGACTGCTTTATGAAATTAAAACTCAAATTTCATTCAATGCTGCAGTAATGTGTTCTAAGTGGCTATGCCCTGCTAAGTTTGATTGATAATGAAAATAACCAATAATCTGTTAAAATACAAACATTGGCAAAACTGATCGGTCTCTGCCATGAAATCTACTGGCCCAGCCAATCCTCCTTTATTCTTCTGTCAAGGAAGACAATTGGTGAGAAAAAGAGGACGAGCTTCTTGGTTATCTCGTGATTTTGAATATTCAGAAGGTATTACAATTTGGAACCATCACCTCTTCACGTAGAGCAGAGAAATGACATCAGTGTTACATCACTGAAGTCATAGAAATTGTGAAAAATTTTAGCTTCATACAAAGCACAGCTAATGGATTCAGCAGGAAAGTGGTAGCAGGTGGTGCATTTTGGAGCACACGAATGTAAATGTATTAGCGCACTGTCATTTACAGGCAACACATTTTCCATTGAAATGGCCACTTAATGTGCACATTATAACAGTTTTATTGATATATGGCACACAAATGATAATGTGTGGAATTCAGATTTCAATGAATATTTATTATTTGTGCATCACCAAGTAAAAGTGGCTTGATTTGTTTGATTCTATTAAAATCTTTGTTAACATCAAACTTCAAAATTCCAAAATAATGTGCTTCATTTTTGCTTTCCTAACTGCTATATTCTAAAATCTGCATATTTACAGGTGTTTACATTTTGTTGTGTCACAAAAATGACATCCTACAGCCTTTCCTTTCGCACTCCATGTACCCCTACGAGATTGTCACATAGTTCACTTTAAACACTCCATTCAATTTGCAGTCAGAAAAAGACAAGTAAACACCAATCCCCATGTTAAAAGAAAAGGAAGACACGATTCTTCCACTGCTGGTTTAGTCAGTATATACAAGAGACATAGATAGGAGCCATTATCCACCCAATTTTCAAAGGAGGTAGGAGAGCCAACCCCAAAAACTATAGGATGATAGCTCTCCTGGATGTTAAATCCAAACACTATGCCAGTTTGTTGCTCGAAGAACTGTCGTCCTGGGCATTCAAAAACCATCATCTACCCTTCAATCAGACCGGTTCCGTGGCAAAATCAGGAACTACTAGTAATCTGCTTGCTCTATCCGTAATGACGGAGAAAGCATCAGCTTCAAGAATGCCACTCCATTGTTGCTTTGTTGACTTTAAAGTGGCCTTTGACCATGTGCCCAGGGGTCTGTTATGGAATAAACTGCAGAAATGGGGAATCCCTCCTGCTCTTCTAAAGGCAATATCCCAACTTCACTCAAATACCTGGATTTGTATAAAGTTGGGGGACAGATTTCATGTTTCAAGAAAAATACAAACTTCCTGAGGTGTTAAACAAGCATGTGTGCTGGCTCGTTTACTTTTAAACCTTTTTATTTCAGATTTATCACAGCTACTGGATAACGTCAACTTCCACTCTCCTCTACTTGGAGGAACTCGCATAAGCAATTTGCTATACGCAGATGATCTTGGTTTACTTAGCCATACAAGGATCAGCCTGCAGATGTTTATCTGCCATCTGCTTCCCTATACAATCAGTAACGACCTGGAATTAAACCTATCGAAGACAAAGACAATTACCTTCGGCAAACGGAAGTCTCTGAGTGGATTTTTTAATGGCAAAAGCATAGAAAGCACGACATTTTATAAATACTAAGGGGTTTACATGGAGTCAAAGGGTACTTTCTCCAAACGAAGTGGTCGGGGCCAAACATCTGTCAATTGAGGCAGTTATCCGTACCAAGTCTAACACCGCTTTTAACAGTCATGAAAGCCAAAATTATTAATTACCTAGTGTATGGCCAGGAGATAATGCTGGGGAGTGATTTTCACATGGTGAACAAAATAACAACAAGAATTGTTAAGTGAGTATGGCACCTACCGAAATCCTCATCCCCAGCTCAGAGAAGACTTGAGTTAGGCCTCTTAGACCACTGAGGGGTTGGGGCTGGTACCTTCATCAAGCTGTGCAATAAAGTGCGTAACTCGAGGGAAGGATGCTTGGAGGCTAGGCTGTGGCAAGAAATATCGTCCAGCCAGGTGGGAGAAAAACATCAACACTACTTAGAACACTCTCTGCAGATGCTTGATGCAAACAAATACTGGGGAACCAACCCACCCCAGCAGGCCCTAGAAATATGTATCAAGAAAAGAGTCTGACTCTGTTTTTTTCACTCAGACAGGGCACAACTGGCAATAAGAAAACATGCCTGGACAGTCCTTTCGGGGTTCAAGCCCGGAGCAGAGGCACCATATCTATCAAGCACTTATGCAGTATTATAGAAAAAAAGTTCTTGGCACTGAGGATGGGTGAATGGCCTTTCTTGCACCATCTACCGGACTGGCGCTATTCAAGTGACAATACCGAGTGCAGGGGGTGTGGGTGCATCTCGGAGTCGATTGAGCACGTGGTATGTGTCTGTCCCGCCTTACTTAACGACAAAAGGATGCTGCTACGGGGCGAATGGAACAAACTTGGTGTACGATCCTGTCGACAAGCCATCATAGCAGCCATGAAAATACAATGCTCAACATCTGGTTCACCAAGTTTGTCTCAAGAGCAGACAAAATTTCAACGCAGCAGGAGCGCCAGTAATCTCACCCCCGTTTTCTTCACTCCTGAGGATGCTCGAGATTACACAGGTCTGCCGAACTTTTAGGGAAAAGTGCTAAGTCTGCTTTCTTTCTTTTTTTCTTTCCTTTTTAAGTTTTTTTAATGGGATTGCACCCTCTTTGATAATTAAGTTTTTGTACCCCCAGGAAAATTATGTAAAGTTAAATCTGGGATACCATGTCCCAACGTAATTTTGAAATATCATAGTTTTTAACTTTTGTATCAATGGCTCATTTTTTATCTTTTTTTTAACATAAACTGTTCCCTGCTTGTAATGATTTAAAATAAACAATAAAAGTTTTCGTCAGAAGACCCGATTGGACTTCCTGTTTTACTTCCCCCAGGCTGAAAGCCCTTAACCTCTTCGACTAAGCCTTCCCCGTCACAAAGCATACTTGCACTTGAAGAGGCCGACCCCGCTACCCCCAATTGGCCCTTCCACCCTTTTTCCCTTAGTATCTCCAAAACACTCAACGCCTTGGGCCGGGAGCCCCCCGCAACCAACCCTCCCCACATTGCCAATGGAAAACCTATGCATAACGACAACCTTTCCAAAGTTCAGAGTTGTTTTGTTTTTACTAGTTAGATTGGACTTTCCTTTCTGTATGGTCGAGTGGTGTATCCGTCCTCGGTGCTCTCTTGCTGCTTTGACACTAATGTGACCTCAAAGGGGGGCTCTCTTTGCAACCTTGAGACACTACGGGGCCTATCATGATGGCGAGCAGAGGCACCACTGCGGTGCTGGGGGTGGCGGAAAATGCCTTTTTCCGCACGCTAGCAGCGATCCTCACGCCCGCCATATTGGTATGGTCAAACATAGCCCATTTCCGGTCCACCGCGGTGCGATGCAAATCGCCGTAAAAATACACCCGCCACCGCAGCGGTGGGACCAATAGAGACCCACCGCCATGCGGAATGACGTCCCGACTGCCGTACAAATCAGGATGCCCTAAACAGCCAGTCGCACCCCAGCGGAGAAACCGCCCAACCAGAGACGGCGGAAGCTCGACAGCGGAACGCGAAACTAGATTTCCGGTCCCCTCCGTCCGGTCACAACCGCAATGGATCCAGCTCTACATGTCTTCCCAGTGCTGTACCTGATACACTACCATCAAATCATGCACCGTCATAGACGCCGCCGCAGGTACGCAATAACACAACTCCGCACACAACAACAACACATTACTCATGTGCAGATATAGGGTTCCTGTCCACACCAGACACCCTGGTGGGGACAGGAACACATCCACAAGTGTACCCACACATGTCCTACCTGTCACAAAATCACCCCTCTGCATCCAGGTCACCCATCTACCGCGATCTTGAAGTAATGTCCCGGTCACGTCACCACAGCGGTGAAGACGCGGGAAAACATGCGCACAATGCAGAAGGCAGGGCCAGCGCCAGGCATGGGCAGTCCACAAAGATCACAGGGCCACACCTTCATCCTCCACACACTAGGCCCCCCCAACTTGAAGGGACATGCCATGTGCCCCTCTTGTGCTCCCCATGCACAATAACCAGCCAGGTGAACCCACACCCTGCACCACACACCAAACAACTAGGGAGACAGCCTCAGCAGGTGTGGCTGCAGAGGAACACACAGCACAGAAGCACAGGGCCAGGGCAACCCACACACCACAACAACACTACACTCATGGCAAGAAAACTGAGTCCAAGCACAAAAATGAACACACCCACAGGTAATGAACAATCACTCAACTGGACACACAGCCTGCCAAGTCATACAGACATACCCCACAGTGACACACAGCCACATACACAGACCACATGCCAGCAGCAATGAAGGACAAAAAATACGAAACCTTAAGTGAGATGCACACAAAAGGAAGGCCAAGGAGCTAACCACCAAGCATGTGTACATCACATGCAAGAGAAGGAACATCCAGGTGCCTGGAACCCGCCGCCTCGTTTAAACACATGTTTTGGGACTGTCCGACACTTCACAGTTACTGGCACACGATCCATACAGCCCTTAGCACGGTCACGGGGTTACAGGACCTGTACACATGGGAGGCGAGTGCCCTGGGTATACATAGGCGGCACAAGCATAAGAAGGTGGAAAGACGTTATGCCTCCCTGGTGCTTCTCCTAGCCAAACGGTGCATCATCATGCATTGGAAGACATCGGAGGGGCCCCCACTAGCGGCATGGGTAGGCGCAGTCAAAAAGTGGGGTAAGGTGGAGGAAACACTACTCAGAACGGAGGAGGCCCAGGGGATTCGCAAACACCCGATCTCCCTGCCATGGGCCATGCTAATGCATTCCTTCGCGCAGGAAACAACAGTAGTGGCGGGCCCACGAATGATCGATCCCCCAGGGACCCCCACGAGCCAGGAGCCCACCCCGGGAGACGCACGAGAAGCCCAAGCACCCGGTGGGTCGCAGATGTAGACAACGCCAGTTCCACCACCATGCCTCCATATAGGCAGTGACCAGCGCCCCCCCTCCCCCGACTCCCCCCCCCTCCCCGCACCTGCGAACACCCCGACATCATCCCATACGATGGTCCAGCTCTCAGGCGCAAGACTACTATTGCTCATTATCCGCGACATAGTGCATTCCCTCCCCCAGTTTATCTATCCCCAGTTCGTTGATGGTTAGTTCCTGGCTGCAACCCCATAGCCTCTATGATACACCTCACAGGGGATTAGACACACTGCACGGTCCCCATACGGCGCGGCGACCACCATGCGCACTAGTAGGGCATACCCAGACGCAGGCCCCACCCAGACACAGGCCCCGGACACCTGTCTGCAGCTTAAAACAGAGTAGAGACGCACATCCCACGGGCCCACGAGACCAGGAATCCACATGGGGCGCGAATGGGCGTTCCTGCTTTGTACACCTATATACCAACTGCATTACCAAACGTGCCTATGTATGTAATGTTTATAAATGCCAATAAAAAGATCTTTAAAAAAAAAATGCAAGAGAAGGAACATATAACAACACCCTCAGCCCATCAAATCACACACGGCTGGCACAGTGAGTGAAATCAAACCCCAATCATCTCAGTGCAACAACTCAGGGAGACAGCAAGGCAACCCATGTATAGACACAGGGATGAAAGGAAGAGTATGAAGTCAAACAGTGAACAGCCACACATCTGTATCCAACTACTTGACAGGAGTATGTCAGCAGCACAACACACAGGGCCCATTGCAACACTCCATGACTGTCAAACACAAGTAGGAACCTTCACACATACCCCCCTACCATCACACCTGCAGCACACAACAGCAGAGTAAAACACACAGAAGGGTGCCAATAATGTCCAGTCAATACACTGACAAACAATCACACTCCCTGGGGGGTATCCACAAACATCACACACACACAGGGATGCCTGAACCAATGTTTGCACAAAAACAACAGCCAAACACATAACTCAATAAAAACACACACAGAACTACAACAAGACCAGACATGACCTGTGCAGCAAAACTGTGGAAAGGCAATGGGAGCACAGACAGAACAGGAGTACACAACCTCATCAGTCAGGAACAATGCACAGACAACATACCACAACACAAACTGGGAGAAATGGGCCTACAATGACACACAGACAGACATACCACACCACCCATCAAGTCACCATGGTGTCATAGTGTACCACATGCCTGAACATGCACAAGAATGACAAGAGACAGCTCAAATATGAGAGGAGAAAACACCAAGGACGCACCTAAAACAAGCACAGGAACTAGAATAGACCTAAGTTCATGTGACAGACACACAAGTAAGGCACACCACACTGGCAATACACATCTGAATGAAACACACCACACCAACAAAACACACACACTGACATGCAAATAGAATACCACACACAGAGCATCTGTCATCTGCAAGATACAACACAGCCCAAACACTGCACACAGCCACATCAAACACACAACAGATGCACATGCCAATAAATCACACTGCAAACACAGCAGGACATCAGGGGATGCACACCAGACAAGGACAAGGCAACATAAACTCGCAGCACTGCATGCACACCAAGCAGTGTGTGCACACCAAACATACCAGTTCCACACAGATATGAGTGACACACCATGAACACCCACAACAACAATCAAAACAGCACACAGACAACACCACACTCGGGAAGTTAAGCAGTACCTCAGCAAACACACATAGAGCTAACCCAACACCCAAAGATGCACAAGTCTGGGACCCCAAATTGGAAACAACATGACCAGAGGACTGTGCAGCACAAACAGTTCAACTGCATATGAGCAACCATGACTGCAGAACAGTACAAGAAAATCACATATAACCAATTGGGAAAATGTCCTGAGTGGCACATTGCTCCTGTGCACAGATTTGCACCACAAAGCACAGTGTTACAGATGAAGTGATGGGGAGACACACACACAGGAAACCCAAGGGGACAGATGACAGGAAAGTGAAGTGTTGTGTACGTCAGTAGTGGACATGGCAGGAGTGTACCATACACAAATAGATGGAGTGCAGACTCACAATGGGTAGGCATCTGAAGCACAGATAGGGGATGGTATGACACCACATGCCATACTGGAGGCAATAAAGCCCCATGTGACAGCAATGTATGAGAAAACACACCCACAATGTCAGTGTGGCTGAGCAGATCTGCACAGTGACCACCAACAAGACACATGGCTGATCAACACAACACAACACAACACTGACTTGCCAGTCACACACTCTGCATACTCACAATTGCCACCAACAACAAGTAGGAGTCAGCCAGAACTGCAAGGACACACCAACACACTGCACAGTGCACAACATACAACTCACACATGTGCACACAATCACAGGGCTGAACAATCAGACAAACAGGCACTCAACTCCTGGGTGACACATGTGTAGTTGACATTGCAGGGGCACACACACATCAACACTCCCGACAAAGTCACCCCCTTCACACTGCACACTTCTTGACCACCCAAGTGCACACATTGAAACTAACCCATGTGACTAGGATGACTGCCGATTAGGCCTGGGCGGAAATTTCCGTTTCGCTCGCGGAAGTTGCGAAGTTTGGGCATTTCTGCACTCCGCGGAGAACGCGGAGATGTCGAAACTTCCACGATACGCTGCGAAAGCGGAAGTATTTTCTTTATCGCGCTTTAAAAATGTGTTCTCGCGCGCACGGTAGCGACTTACCGGATCCCTGCGTTCGCCAACAAGTTTTCCTATCCATTCGCGTGCGCCACGAGATGTTGGATTGTTGGTAGCCGGTCGCGCTATCCCGCGAGAGTTTGCGATCGCGAACACGTCATTCGACCCGGAACAGGAAATAAGCATCGCGAGCAAGATGGGCGCGCCCATTAGCGACCGCATGGGCAAGTTAGAGATATATTTCCCCGTAAGCATGCAAAAACACATTGCGAACGGGCGGGAAAAGCAATCTCGCGTCTTCGCAAAGGTTCCGCGTGCTCGCGGAGATTTAGAGCAATTTCGCGATAATTTGCGTAGGGTAACTACGCAAATTCCGCCCACCCCTACTGCCCATCACAGAATGACCATACACCAACACTGCTGGGCACACATGATGTGAGATCACACATGCATGATTTTCCTGGCCAGCCTGCCTTCAATCCTGTGGATAGAATCCCAGTCTGTGCTGGCAGTGCCTCCAAACCTGACATGTGTACAATATAGCTAACATGAACAAAGAATGATAATGATAACAGTATTTCATCTAAAACCACCAGCATTGCACCCACAAGCTTCAGAGTCAGGAAGAACTGAAGTCCCTGTCACCCCTGTACAAGCTAGAAAAAGTGAGACAAGCCATTGGCAATGTTGAAGTGGCATACAGAGCATGTGTCACAGTAAACCATACCCACACAGAAAAAACTTTAATCAGTAAGGACACTGACAAAACAGACAACAGGGGCAACTGTCTTTCTTCACATATTGTACAGATAGACACCAATATTAGACAAGAGCAAGGCCAGTGGCCAGCAGTAAGTGCAGAGTAGTTACATGTCATCCTGCACAGGCAAGTGGCAAACAGCAGTGAACAACAAGGGCAGTGGCCAGTCTAATATGCAGAGTAAGTACATGAGAAGCTGCACAGGCAAGTGGCAAACAGCAGGGAACCACAAGGCCAGTGGCCAGCACAATGTGCAGAGTAAGTACATGAGAAGCTGCACAGGCAAGTGGCAAACAGCAGTGAACAACAAGGCCAGTGGCCAGTCTGAGGTGCAGAGTAGTTACATGAGATCCTGCACAGGCAAGTGGCAAACAGCAGTGAGCAACAAGGACAGTGGCCAGTCCAATGTGCAGAGTAAGTACATGAGAAGCTGCACAGGCTAGGGGCAAACATCAGTGAACAACAATGCCAGTGGCCAGTCCAATGTACAGAGTAAGTACATGAGAAGCTGCACAGGCAAGTGGCAAACAACAGGGAACCACAAGGCCAGTGGCCAGTCTGAGGTGCAGAGTAGTTACATGTGATCCTGCACAGGCAAGTGGCAAACAGCAGTGAACAACAAGGACAGTGGCCAATCCAATGTGCGGAGTAAGTACATGAGAAGCTGCACAGGGAATGTGTGTGACTGTACCCTGCCATGGTCAGCAACACAGTCAGGGGGGTAACAATGGTCAGTACAGGCATCACTGTGGGTGAGACAGGTGTGTGAGGGGGACTTCCACTCAGACTTGGCTGTCAGTTGGACTGGGAGGTGGCTGTGTGTCGGGGACCGTTGGAGGACTGGACCGGGGAGAGAGAGGCCCAGCTGAGGTAGAAGCATCAGTGGCTTGGGAAGCCCGAGGGCTGCTTGGACCAGGTGGTGTAGTGGCACGTGGAAGTGGAGTCATGCTGCCGTGAGACAGAGTGTGGGTGGGAGATTGTGGAGGGGTGCCTATCCACTTCTTGGGGACTCTAAATGGCTTCCCTGTCTTGGGATTAATGGAAAGTGGTGTGTACACAACAGGCACACTCACCACCAAAGCTGCATCAGGTGCAGACAGTAGCCCTCCCTCTGGGGACATGCTGGATCCAGCGGTACGCTTGGCCTGGCCTTGCCTTTGCCCCTCCATCCCCTGTTTACCAGGTGTACCCCTACACTGCCCTCCTTTCCCTGCTTCACAGGGCTTTGGAGGGGAGTTGAGGTTGTGGGTGAATCTGCCTTGGAGCTCTTCTTATGTGTACTCTTAGCAGGCACCACCTTCTCAGCGAGCACGGAAACTGTCGGCTTGTCTTTGCGAGACGCATTTGAGACAGGAGTGTCCTTGGCTGGGGATGCCTCTGAGGCATGTGACCCTGAGGCCTGCTTCTTGGCATTGTGGCCCTTGTTGTCGCCTGACGGGCTTTTGTCTTTGCGCTCTGGGGTGGCTTTAGTTTTCTGTGGGGATTGTGTCTGCGCCCTGAACCGCTTGGGCTGCTGCTGATGTGTGCTGCGTGCGCTGTATCTTGCCCTTGAGGTCTGTGGTCACTATTGTCAGATGTGGCCACTGGCAGGGGGGTGGACAAAGGGACTGCAGCTGGACTTTGTGACTGTGCCAGCTGAATGCCTGTCATCACTACAGAGGACAAAGACTGGACAGACCAGTGTAGCCCACCCACGTCTGAATGAATGCCCTCCATGAAAGCAATGATCTGGGCCAATTTTTTGTCGTGGTCTAGGAAGGCGTTGATGAGAGTTGTCTGGCCCACACACAGCTGGCGCAAAAGGTCCACTAACTCAACACTGAGGGCAGCAGGGGAGAAAGGGGCAGGGGCAGCGGTGCCTAGGGTGAAGGACACCCTTCCCTTCGTACTGGTGCGAACACGGCCAGTACAAGTGGAAGTAGGTGGGAGGGTGGATGCTGGACGCTGTGTGGTGGCAGTGTTTCCGCTCCCTGTGCCTGTCAACATAGATGTGTCACGGCTGGCGTCAGATGACGTAGAGGATGGTGTCTCGGGCTGTGATTCCTCAAGCAGACTCCTGTCCCCCTCTGAGGCGCTGGTCACATCAGTGTCACTGTGCTCATGTGCAGCAGTCGATGCCTCACCACTGGTGTCCGTCCCCTGTCCTTTCGTGCTCATGGGAGATGCTGCATGAGAGAGAGAGATGTAGGGTCAGTTCATTGGCATCAACAGAACAATCATATGCAAGCAAACCATCACTAAAGATGATGAAATCTCCATGTTGCACACCACCCTGTGCAATAACATTGTGCAACCTCAATTTTTAACTCAAATTTTGCGTGTCAACAAGCAAACAGGGCATAAGTGAGCCATGTGATGACCACACAGCACAATATCCTGCCGATGGCTTCATTCAACCAGACACACAAATAGCTCTGAGCACACCTAGGGCCCTGATGGGGGCAACGATGTACCCCACGACATGTTGCCACTGTCATATCTGGATGGAGCAAAAGGGGACAACACAGATACAGACTACAACATACCAGTCCACAATGGCCATGAGCTTATGCCATCCACCATTTTGTACTTTGGGGCACAACTACTGTTGCACATTGGTGTCAGATGTCTAAGCCTCACAGTTCTGAGGTCAGGCAATGCACGCATTGAGGAAAGCACACTCAGATTATGCACACTGCCATTCCCTTCCATGGGATTTCCCAGACTACCCCAATGCAGACGATACCTGAAGCCCACGACTCAGAATGCAATGTCAATGCCCATTTCTCAAATTATATTAGGAAGTACAGGTATTGCAAATGCATGACAGCTGCACCCAACACAGAGTCCACTTACAAGCCACTGCATCACACTACCAACATCACATAGCCCAGCGCAGGCCCAGGCTGTGAACACATGCAGCCACTCACAGCCAAAGTCACCCTTCCAAGAATACTCACCCCTAGCTTGCTGCTGATGCTCCTTCAAACGTGCATCCAGCTCAGGCTGTGTCACTGCCAAGATGCGGGCCATTAGTGGTGTCATGCTCCACCGCGCCAACCTGCAAGTCCGAGGGAGCAGCCCCAGCTTCATCTCCGCCACGTTCTTGCTCAGCCGGCAGATGTCATCCCACCTCTTGTGACAGTTTGTGCGCCGTCGGTTTGAGACACCCAGAGCCCGCACCTTGCATGCAATGGCCCTCCACATGGCCTTACGCTGGTGGACTTTTGAGCTGCAGGCATGGGAGACAAGAGGGGGGGAATCAGTGACACAGTGTTATGTACCGATATCTCTCAGTACAGGAGCATGATACTAACTCATCCCAAATTCACAGATATGTCTAACAGAGACAAGAATGCATCTCACATGGAACATCAGCATGGGAGAATCACACGTAAATGCATGCAGGTATGAGGGTGGACACTGTACCTGCCCATCTCATACACATGCAGGATGCCAGCACACAAAGCTATGTGTAGTCTGCCCACATCTAATGTCCATTTTTAGGTTGAGCATGACATACATTACATATCAATATATGTTTGGGGGTAGACTTACTGTGTCCAACACTTCGCAGCCCTCAATGTCCTTGCCCTGTGAATGGCTCACTGTGTCAAGGATGTCACATTGAGGGACATGATCTTACAAACCCACACCCTTCTCACAAGGCCTGTCATGTGCAATCTACAGGGCTGAGATGGCTCATTGATGGAGAGTCCCGCAAAAAACACACATGTAACACTCTGTACATTCAGTGATGTGTCCTTGTCAGATTGGGCGGTGACTGTGCAGGCCAGGTGGGCTCAAACTGAGGTCCAACGTGGGGTATCAGAAATGTCACATGAAGGGACAATTTGAGAGCGAAAACAGTGCCTACACATGCAAGTCTGTACACATGCTGGTGGAAATGGAGGGTGCTGCGCACAATAGTACGCCAATCTGCTGTGTCATAGGTGAATGCCCACCAAGAGTGTCACCCTTGGGTAATAAAGTCCTGAGCATAGTGCTGAACTGGAGATGATGTACAATTTTGAGCCAGACACAATTCCATCACTACCCTCCGGAGGAAAACCCCAGCTAAGGCCACAGATGGGCCTGTGAAGGACATCAGGGACCCACACAGACATTCACACAAGCAATCACTGCCCTGACTCTTGCATTACCAACTTGCTGCATCACTGAATGGCTGACAAGACAATACATGTCCCTCCAATCTTGATGTGCAGGCAGGGAAACGTGTGAAATAGGCCACACACCACCTTTCCCCTGGAGACAGCATGCTAGACAGTGCATGACACAACCCCACATTCTCAGGCACATACTGCAGCAGATCAACTTCATGCGTGCCCCCCATGCACTCTCACTCACACTATTGAAGACTTACCACGACATTTGGGGCACCATATAGCCTTGGATACTGTGAGCACCTCGTCCACCAGGACCTCCAGCTCCTCGCTGGTGAAGGGACTGGCCCGGATCTTCTCAGTCCTCGCCATCACTGTGGCCATGAGACAGCAGCAGCAGCAGTTGGTGGTGAGGGGTGGCAGGCAGCAGGCCCTGGAGACAGCAGCAGCAGCAGTTGATGGTGAGGGGTGGCAGGCAGCATGCCCTGGAGACAGCAGCAGCAGCAGTTGGTGGTGAGGGGTGGCAGGCAGCAGGCCCTGGAGACAGCAGCAGCAGCAGTTAATGGTGAGGTGTGGCAGACAGCAGGCCCTGGAGACAGCAGCAGCAGTTGGTGTTGAGGGGTGGCAGGCAGCAGGCTCTGTGAGCTGTGGAAATGTGAGGCTCTTTCCCACACATATATAGCCCCCTGGGTGCTGCAATTGGTGTTCCAGGTCAGCCTTTTTCAAATGCATCCATTGACCGGCTCTGCGGTGGCGGAGCATGCCTACCGCGATTTTCAAAACTTGCATTGTGCTACCGCAGTTGCGGTTCCCATTGGCTGTAAGGGCATGGTCCATGGCGGTGACACTCCGCAGGTGCCAGGGGGAGCTACCGCGATATGTGTGCCATACATTACAATGTATGACCGTGATTTGAGTGGCGGAGCATTCCAACCGTCCTTTGACCATGTGTATATGCCTATCACAACCGGGATTGTGTCTTGGGCATTGGCGGTGACACACCGCAGGTGCCAGGCGGTAGCTACCACGATATGTGTTCCCTACATTACAATGTATGACCGTGATTTGGGTGGCGGATCATGCCAACCGCCATTTGACCATGTGTATATGCCTATCACTACCGCGATTGTGTCTTGGGCATTGGCGGTGACGCACCGCAGGTGCCAGGCAGTAGCAATGCGATATGTGTGCCATACATTACAATGTATGACCGTGATTTGGGTGGCGGAGCATGCCAACCGCCATTTGACCTTGTTTATATGCCTATCACTACCGCGATTGTGTCTTGGGCATCGGCGGTGATACACCACAGGGACAAGGCGGTAGCTACCGCAATATGTGTGCCATACATTTCAATGTATGACCGTGATTTGGGTGGCGGAGCACTTTGACAGCACCTATGGACATGTGTGAAAGGCCAATGTGCAGTTCTCAATAGCGCACAGTGGCTACATGATCAATGGCACATGATTGTGCACACAATACCAATGTCACATTTACCTCACTGCTGACTACACATGTCATGTTTGTGTTTATGCTTTGGAACATTGGCAAGTACCCCCCATATGTCACTTGTGATATCGCTAGGCATGCCCTCAGAACAGTGTTGTGATGGAGCCTCCAATAGGTACACATGGCAATGTGTGTAAGTGCTGAGCTACTCACAGTGATGATTGTCTTACTGAACATTGTGCTGATTTGAGTGGCTACTTTTCCTGGCTCATGCACGTACCTGTTTTTTTCGCACAGACTGTGCTCATTGTGTTGATGTGTGCCCTGTTTCTCTTACGCCTGAGGGTGTGGCTGGTACTGTAGCTAGGTATGAGACAGTTGTGTTGCTGTTTCAAACATATGCTGTGTGAGATACTCTCAGGGCTGCTCATGCAAGATGCCATATCCCTTTGGACACTCTCATAGTCAGATATTGTTTTGGAGGTACTTGCTGTGTGAAAGGTGGACAAGTGTACGAGTATTGTAACTGAAGGTGTCCCTACATGTAAGGTGTGCTCTAAGCTCAACTGTGATGCCAGTCATTGTTGCCGTTGTGTCAGTCAAAACGTAAGATGTCAGACACATCTCCTGGTGGATTGCATTGACATGTGTCCTCTCTCATCTCACCAAGGAGAAGACCAAATGTACATCGTCCCTTCACAGTGCTGGCAGACATGGAGGATGAGGATGTCATACGGAAATTTTGTCTTGATAGAGACACCTTCAAAGACCTATGTGCTATGTTAGAGCCCAGCCTGCAGCCACGCAGGACATATCCGGGTGCTTTCACACCAATGTCTAAGGTGATGGCGGCACTGCATTTTGTTTGCTTCTGGATCTTTCCAGTACACGGTGTCCAGGGCAGGTGGGATGTTGCAACCTATGTTCATCATGGTGCTGCGAGATGTCCTGTCCGCTATGATGATCTACAAGGACAGATATATCCATTTCCCCAAGGCGCGTCAATTGGCAGGTGTTATGGGTGATTTTTATGCCCTTAGACACATCTCCCATGTTGTTGGTGCCATTGATTGCACACATGTTGGGCTGGTTCCTCCACAGGCACGTAAGCACATCTACAGGAATCAAAAACATTTCCACTCCATAAATGTGCAAGTGGTGTGCCAGGCGGATGTGATCATTTTGCACGTGTGTGCCAAATTTCCAGGCTCGGCCCATGACTCAAACATCATGCGTAACAGCATTGTACCACAGCTTAAGGCTAATCTGCTACCTGAGTGTGCATGGATTGTGGGTGAGTATGCAGAGTCAATTAGCCTGCTGTGTGTGTGTGACATGCTGTCCTCTGCCACAGTAACATTACAAGGCTTCTCTGTGTTTCCCACACCTAGGTGACTCTGCATATCCCAACCGTCCTTGGTTGCTGAGCCCACTGCGGGATCCCAGGACTCCTGCTGAAGTCCGCTCTAATGATGCCCATGGGAGGACACGTCGTGTGATGGAGCGTACTTTTGGTCTCCTGAAGTCACGATTTCGCTGCGTGGACAAAACCGGAGATGCACTGATGAACTCGCCCAGGAAAGTGTGTCAGATTGCAGTTGCATGCTGCATGCTCCACAACCTGGCCATTCGCAAGGAGATCCCCCTGCTCCTGGATGCTGATGAGCGGCCAAGGCCCCCGCCTGCAAACCAACCCTTGTCCAGTGACGAGGATAGTGGAGAGGAGGAAGGTGTCGACCTGCGTCAACAGCTCATCAACCGCTACTTCACTTGAAGGTGAGTGACGATGTACATCGGACCCATTGTCTGATGATGTCGCTGTTGTTGGCAAGGTGTATGTGAGCTTTGTGACTGCAGCCGGTTGTTGACACAGTGGTGGCTGACAATGTTTCTGGAACAGGGTAGTTTGGCACATCTACAGGATGTGTATGTTGGCACTGTTGCTCATTGTGATGTGTGCATGATGGAGTAGCTTGATGGTAAGTGTTGTGTGATGTCTGTGATGCCAACCCCTGACTAGTGAATCTTGTTCTGTTGTGTTTTCCTAGGTCCCTTCAGCCTCTCCTTGCCTACATATATTCCATACTCCTGGTACATTGTAATCATGGTGAAGACTGCACATCCTGAAATAAACACGGAGCAGAAACAACGACATGTGTGTAAGGAGAATTTATTTACAACGGTGACATGTGAGGGGGTGAACATTTACATTGAGGTAATTAGTGAAACAGTGAGTTGGCAGTTATGGTAAATGAGAGAATCGAGTAGTCACCACAGTGATGTGGTGAACCAGTCCAACATAATGATGCCATTCACAAGGCAGTGTGGGTAAGGACAGTCCAAAAAGTCAATGCAGTAGTGAAGAGGGTTGCCATCATGGCTGGCTCGGTGACTGATGTTTGGCAGGTATTGGCCCCGGGATACTCCAAGGGATTTCTTGGGACAGCCCGTTCGTCGCTTGGTGGGGGGCCTCTGCTGTAGGGCCAGTGGGGTCTGAAGACTCACCCCTCTCTGTGGCCACAGAACTGTCATCCTGCGGCCCACCAGAGGGAGGTGGAGATGTTGGTTGTGGCGCAGGCCTGTCCCTCAGTACTGCCACTAGCTGGCCCAAGAGGTCCACAATTTGGCATATGCGGGTGTCCATGGACCTCATCAGCAGGAGGAGCTCATATGAATCTTCTTCTGACCGGCCCGTTCGTCCCTGGACCCGTTCATAGGCCCCAAGGACTCTGTTGATGTTGTCCAGGGCTTCGGTCCCAGAGTCTGGCTGTCTGTGACTGACCCTTGCCCTCCCACCTGCCCTGCTGCCACGGGCCTGTTACCTCACCATTGTGGGCCCCTGCATCCTCTCCCTGCCCTCCTCAGTTGGTAGTGTGGGCTGGTCATCCTCTGGGACAGGAAGAGTGTTGCAGGCAGCACTGGTGGTGGAAGACACACAGGCTGTAACAGCAGGGGTTTGCGGATAGGTTGGTGTTGCTGCAGATGTGGTGGGGGGAGGATGGGGTCCTGGGATCTGTTGCGCCCTGGCACACCAGGTGGGCCGGCTTCAAGCTCCTCGTCCTCTGCTGAATCCTGGGAGTCAACATCCGAGAGTCCATGTTCCGGGCGGGGGGAGACCGGCTCTGCAGGTTGCTGGTGTTGTCCTCTGCAGTCAGTTCTTGGTCACCTGTGGGACAGATGGGAAATGTTCATTGTAGTGCACCATGCAAGCTTTGTGTTAGATGTGTATTATTCACTGTTTGTACACCACACAGTTGACTAATCATCACATTGTTTGTATGCACACTACTGTGCCTCCAGACATGATGTTGAGGTACATACATTACTTGTCCATGGTGTGACGAGTTGAAACATACCATGCGCCACGTGCATATTTTGTGATTACAGGGACATGTTGCCATCTAGCGACTAGCGCAACAAAGAATTTATGTGAAGCGTCTTTGTTCATTACTCTGCCTGGCAGACGTTACATCTGAGCATCAACTGGCCATTGTCATCTCATGCATACTTTTGTCATGTCATGTGCAAATCTAAATTTGTACCACCAACCATGCTTTCTTTGTTTTCAGATGGTCCTTGCTGCTCTGGCCACATGGGACTTACACATGGCATTCAGTGCTGTGCATGATTGTGCACAGACTTTCTTCTACATATGAATTGGTGTGTCACACTTTGGTTGCTGCGACAGTTACATTCGCTTAGCTGTCTGCACACTGTGAGTGGCAATAGGATCTGTGTGTTTTTGTGTGTGATGAGAGGGCTGGTGTTGTCATATGGCACCATGCTTTTTGAGAGGAATGGCTGGGTGCATGTACTGGCTACTTACCTGTTTTGTTTTTACATTTGTGTTGGATTTGTGACACATCTCTGTGTGTGTGTGGTGGAGGATTCCATCCTGCGCAGGGGTGGGACAAGAGAGCATAATATGTCTACCTACCTGTTAGTTTGAAGTGGACAGTGCAATGTCTGACATATGCATCTGGTTTGGAGGGAGTACTCCATCTTGATGATTTGTAGTACAAGGGGGCATGGTGGTAGTAGTAGTGCAGGCCTCTCACCCACAAACAGGACAGCTTTGGTAACTGGCTACCTACATGTAAGTTTTGTTACCTACCTGTGCCACCCCCAAACAGCCCTCCCTGGGAAGATGGCTACCTATCTGTTAGGTGAGTGGGAACCATACAATGACTGGCACATGCTTTTGGGTGGGGGGAGTGCTACATCCTGCTCAGGGGTGGCACGGGGGGCCTGTTGGGAGTTGTAGTGCTGGTTTCCTGGACACGTACAACCCTGTAAATGTTGGCTACCTTTGGGGTGATTGAGATGGAGTGAATGTTACATCTGTGGAACATGTGTTGGATATTGTGGTGCATTTGAATATACTTGGGCCTCTGAGATGTAGCTTTGTAGTTGTGCTCGACACTACATGGCAGTGTAATGGTCTACATTTGTTTGTACTTACCAGTTTGCACTCCCCTGGCTATTCCTGTGAGACTCTCTGGATGCAGTATGGCAAGCACCCTCTCCTTGTAACAAAAGGGGAACCTAGAGCTTTTTAGCGAGGTCCTGCATAATGCTCCAAGAATTGCGAAAGACAACTGAGTGTGCAGTTCCTCAGGGGGGGGGAAAGAACAAGTCTCTTATTGAATGCCCTCACACACCTCGCAAGGTGTCATGCTTCATCATCGGGCTGTGCTCCTCGTTGGGCAGACGCTGCAATGCCCAACGGGCTCCCGCGAAGGGGCTCTTTGCCGGAGATCTTTTAAGAGACAGCCGTTTGGTGCGTGGGGGTGAGTGAACGGTGTAGTGAGTGAGTGTGCTAGTGATCTAAAATAGGTCTAGCACTGCCACAGGGAATTAAATTTATTCAGGTGGTGCGCTAACCTAATTAAAATGTGTGGGCCCTGTCTGGATAAATAATGATCCACAGGGACTAATATAAGAGTGTGGTTGACATGTTTCTTGCCTACTGCCCCTAACGGGTCGCTCACCAATTCTTCAGGACCGTTGTTTTAGAGAAAGGTGTTCAAAAGAACTCTACTACAATGCCAGTGAAATAAAATTAGTATATCACCAGCAATGAACAATGCGGTCCCAGGGTGGTAGAGGACCTGTGAGGAAGAGACCTGGAAAAAACACAGGATGACACAAAACAAGAAAATCACATCGTTTTGACTTAATTCATGACAAATCCACAAGACAACAATATCCTAGATGGTGTCATGATAAGCATGCGTGGAGGCTGCAAAATATTAAGTTCTACGCGAAGAGAAGGACTAAGAATCATAAGTGCAAGTGAATAGTTTGTGGTTAAAATCAGGGCGCCATCAGACTGAGTACTTGCGTAGTCGCAAGATCCACTCATGCAAAGTGCCTCGCCGTAGTGATAAACAATCTCTATCCGTGACAGCGAGTGCAGTGCTCAATAGTGCGTTGTTAAAGAATCCTGTACAGCGGGGGAGTATGTGGCTACTAGATTATAGTAACGGCAAACAGATCGCACGACGGGAGCGCGCGTTGTAGCAACTCACCCCCAGTTGTGGGGTCGTGGGTAGACGGGTTTGCCAAATGAGCGGATTGTTGCTCACCCTAGAAAAAAGAAGGGAAAAACTGTTTTTGATCGCATGGGGGAACAGCAATCAAATGGTATGTGGTCTTACCGGTGCTCGGCGGCTGACTAGGAGAACGGAGCCGCCAGGGGAGCTGATATAGCGGAAGTAGTTAACGGACATTGGATGAAAGACTAGACCGCAAAGGTGGTCGGCCATATTGGAAGTACTGACTACCCAAGTCCAAAAAGAAAAACTTTATTAATACTGGGCAAGGAGAGCGGTAAAAACCGCGGCAGTCGACCAGATGATTTGTAACAGTGAATGGTCCCTCAGTGAAGGGAGTGATGTAGGAGGCTAGAAAGCTCGAAGAGCAATGTCCAGTGTATGGCGCAGTTTGACTATAAGCGCTATGGGACATGGCTAGTCTAATGGTTAAAAGTGAAATCCTCAAAGAGCAATGTCCAGTGTATGGCGCAGTTTAACTATAAGCGCTATGGGACATGGCTAGTCTAAAGGTTAAAAGTGAAATCCTCCATGAAGTGTGGTAAAGAACTGTGGGGTATGGATGGACACTGGAAAGTGGCCCATTATGACGATGTAAATGTTAAGTGTTTAGCCAAAGTAGAGATTTTCTGTAAAATGCGGTTTAAGCATTATTCAGTGCAGCCCATGGGATTTCATCGTTGAGGCCATTAGTGTGGCTTGAGATTTTGAAAACCCATTTTTGTTCCTTTCTGAAAAGGGCATCTTTGCTGATCGTGGAAAAAGATTCAAGTATCGACCAGCTCATGTCATTGGCCGTATGGTTAAAAAAAATCTACACCGGTGAACTTTGTTTAAAACATGATGGGATGATTTTAATGAGACGGATTTTGTTACATCATAATAATGTTGATAGCGTTTAAATAATTTGCATTTTTATGGTCTGATAAATAGAATTGCAATATTTGACAAAAACCACGTTGAGGATACAACTAAGGGTGGGCGGGGTATTCAGGTGTAATTATTGAGAAAGTCTCGTTGTTCGTTAGTGGGTCATTGTTGGTAATTTTTACCCCTACGCTATCCAACACTTTCTCTACTGTTGCACTCTCTGGAGCTGGAATAGCAATTATAACCCCTACGCTATCCAACCCTTTCTCTACTGTTGCACTCTCTGGAGTGGGAATAGTAATTGTTACCCCTACCCTATCCAACACTTTCCCTACTGTTGAACTCTCTGGAATTGGAATAGTAATTTTTACCCCTACGCTATCCAACACCTTCCCTACTGTTGCACTCTCTGGAGTGGGAATAGTAATTTTTACCCCTATGCTATCCAACACTTTCCCTACTGTTGCACTCACTGGAGTGGTAATAGTAATTTCTACCCCTACGCTATCCAACACTTTCCCAAGTGTTGCACTCTCTGGAGTTGGAATAGTAATTGTATTCCCTCCGCTATCCAATATTTTTCTGTATTGTTTTAGTTAATGTTGTGTATAATTTATTTTAAAAACTTTAAAAACATTGTCGTTTTTTAATTTGTTATATATATTTTTATATTTTTATTTATATTATTTCTGTATGTGTATATATGTATTTATAATTTATAAAATGTTTTAACAATTTATAAGTTATTAAAATAATTATTTATGAATATTATTAAGCAAGTATATATATTATATTTGTATATTTTTAAATTATTTTAACATTCTATATATTAGTTATGATTTTAAAAAATGTTTAAATATTTTTAACTATGTTTCTTTTAATTATATGCATTATTTACTTTATTTTACATTATTTTTTAACATCTGAAAAAAAACGATATTCTTAACAATGATATTTTTGACATCGATATTTTTTTCTCAATATTTTTGTACTTACCATGATCTAGATAGGATGTCGATATTCTTGACTTCGATATTTTTGTCACAATATTTTTGTACCTCGATATTGTTGTAGTCGATATTTTGTCAGCGATTCAAATCCTACATTACGTGCCATCCTAAAAAAAATTATGTATTTAATATGCTTAGAAATTATGCTAAATTAAGAGTCTTGATGGAAACGGGTTCAAAAGCTACAGCTGGTATAAAGAGGCCCTCGCTCACCAATTCTTCAGGACCGTTGTTTTAGAGAAAGGTGTTCAAAAGAACTCTACTACAATGCCAGTGAAATAAAATTAGTACATCACCAGCAATCAACAATGAGGTCCCAGGGTGGTAGAGGACCTGTGAGGAAGAGACCTGGAAAAAACACAGGATGACACAAAACAAGAAAATCACAACGTTTTGACTTAATTCATGACAAATGCACAAGACAACAATATCCTAGATGGTGTCATGATAAGCATGCGTGGATGCTGCAAAATATTAAGTTCTACGCGAAAAGTAGGACTAAGAATCATAAGTGCAAGTGAATAGTTTGTGGTTAAAATCAGGGCGCCATCAGACTGAGTACTTGCGTAGTCGCAAGATCCACTCATGCAAAGTGCCTCGCCGTAGTGATAAACAATCTCTATCCGTGACAGCGAGTGCAGTGCTCAATAGTGCGTTGTTAAAGAATCCTGTACAGCGGGGGAGTATGTGGCTACTAGATTATAGTAACGGCAAACAGATCGCACGACGGGAGCGCGCGTTGTAGCAACTCACCCCCAGTTGTGGGGTCGTGGGTAGACGGGTTTGCCAAATGAGCGGATTGTTGCTCACCCTAGAAAAAAGAAGGGAAAAACTGTTTTTGATCGCATGGGGGAACAGCAATCAAATGGTACGTGGTCTTACACGTGCTCGGCGGCTGACTAGGAGAACGGAGCCGCCAGGAGAGCTGATATAGCGGAAGTAGTTAACGGACATTGGATGAAAGACTAGACCGCAAAGGTGGTCGGCCATATTGGAAGTACTGACTACCCAAGTCCAAAAAGAAAAACGTTATTAATACTGGGCAAGGAGAGCGGTAAAAACCGCGGCAGTCGACCAGATGATTTGTAACAGTGAATGGTCCCTCAGTGAAGGGAGTGACGTAGGAGGCTAGAAAGCTCGAAGAGCAATGTCCAGTGTATGGCGCAGTTTGACTATAAGCGCTATGGGACATGGCTAGTCTAATGGTTAAAAGTGAAATCCTCAAAGAGCAATGTCCAGTGTATGGCGCAGTTTAACTATAAGCGCTATGGAACATGGCTAGTCTAAAGGTTAAAAGTGAAATCCTCCATGAAGTGTGGTAAAGAACTGTGGGGTATGGATGGACACTGGAAAGTGGCCCATTATGACGATGTAAATGTTAAGTGTTTAGCCAAAGTAGAGATTTTCTGTAAAATGCGGTTTAAGCATTATTCAGTGCGGCCCATGGGATTTCATCGTTGAGGCCATTAGTGTGGCTTGAGATTTTGAAAATCCATTTTTGTTCCTTTCTGAAAAGGGCATCTTTGCAGATCGTGGAAAAAGATTCAAGTATCGACCAGCTCATGTCATTGGCCGTATGGTTAAAAAAAATCGACACCGGTGAACTTTGTTTAAAACATGATGGGATGATTTTAATGAGACGGATTTTGTTACATCATAATAATGTTGATAGCGTTTAAATAATTAGCATTTTTATGGTCTGATAAATAGAATTGCAATATTTGGGAAAAACCACGTTGAGGATACAACTAAGGGTGAGCGGGGTATTCGGGTGTCATTATTGAGAAAGTCTCGTTGTTCGTTAGTGGGTCATTGTTGGTAATTTTTACCCCTACGCTATCCAACACTTTCTCTACTGTTGCACTCTCTGGAGTGGGAATAGAAATTTTTACCCCTATGCTATCCAACACTTTCCCTACTGTTGAACTCTCTGGAGTTGGAATAGTAATTTTTACCCCTACGCTATCCAACACCTTCCCTACTGTTGCACTCTCTGGAGTGGGAATAGTAATTTTTACCCCTATGCTATCCAACACTTTCCCTACTGTTGCACTCACTGGAGTGGTAATAGTAATTTCTACCCCTACGCTATCCAACACTTTCCCAAGTGTTGCACTCTCTGGAGTTGGAATAGTAATTGTATTTCCTCCGCTATCCAATATTTTTCTGTATTGTTTTAGTTAATGTGTATAATTTATTTTAAAAACTTTAAAAACATTGTCGTTTTTTAATTTGTTATATATATTTTTATATTTTTATTTATATTATTTCTTTATGTGTATATATGTATTTATAATGTATAAAATGTTTTTAACAATTTATAAGTTATTAAAATAATTATTTATGAATATTATTAAGCAAGTATATATATTATATTTGTATATTTTTAAATTATTTTAACATTCTATATATTAGTTATGATTTTAAAAAATGTTTAAATATTTTTAACTATGTTTCTTTTAATTATATGCATTATTTACTTTATTTTACATTATTGTTTAACATTTAAAAAAAACGATATTCTTAACAATGATATTTTTGACATCGATATTTTTTTCTCAATATTTTTGTACTTACCATGATGTAGATAGGATGTCGATGTTCTTGACTTCGATATTTTTATCACAATATGTTTGTACCTCGATATTGTTGTAGTCGATATTTTGTCAGCGATTCAAATCCTACATTACGTGCCATCCTAAAAAAAATTATGTATTTAATATGCTTAGAAATTATGCTAAATTAAGAGTCTTGATGGAAACGGGTTCAAAAGCTACAGCTGGTATAAGAGGCCCTTGCACAATGGTGGTCTTCCTTGAAATAAATGGATATCCACTGCATGATGGTGCCCACTGCTGGGCTAATTATGTCCTTTGCCCCTGGGGCAAAGATGGTAATTCTTACCATATTGTCAATATACATCGAATGGTTGTGCCCACACGTGGTTGAGCCTACACCTGGTCTAGTTCTGCTCCTGGCATATTGGGGGTAGGCATATGTGGGCAACCATTGCATGATAGTGCCAACACCTGGAATATATATGGCTCCTCGAACACTGATTGCAATTAATGTCATATTGTGATATCCTGAGAATGCAATTCACAGGCATGTAGGATCTAATCTTTCAATGTACCGCAGCAGTAAATATGAATGCTTAATAAAAAAAAGCAAAATGGTGGTTATCCATCAATAATGCATTTACTAAGAAGCATTAGTAGAGCCAATTGACCAGCTTTTATAAGTTAACGCAAGCAAACGGGGGATGCACAAATGCTGTTTTAATGTACTAGCACATTAAAGAAATGCATATTAGCAGATTTGATTCCAAAGTAATGACACTTCCAGCAAAATCTCCAAATTGCCATATTGCAATAGAAGTTGAACAACATTACAGAAAGGCTGCGAAAAGACACAAGATTCAGACTATCAGTCTGTCTCTCACTTTAATAAGCTGAAGCAACAGTGAATGGCAATTTTGTACCATGGCGACAAATGTGCACATTGTACACAGATCCCTTTCTAATTTACATCAGGAAGTCATGATGGTCATATGTCTCCTGTTTTTATTATAAGTGGATATTTGTATATATTCCATAGGAAAATAAAGTCTTTAATAAAGATGTTGTTGGTATAGTGCATTTTCATTAGAATTAATGGTTCTTAAAATTGTTCCTGGATTGCTTCGTTGTGGCAGTGTTTTCTTTTGTGAATTGTGGGGTCTAGCTTCATGCATGAGAAAAGGAACGCAGGAGACGAGACACATCGAGAGGCACACTTTGTCATTTATTCATGCTTCAAAATATAGTCATAAAAAAGACGCATGTCCTTAGTTTGATTATTAAATAGCTGTTCAATTAACATTAAAAAAAATAATACAAGAAAAATGGGAGAGGAGGCAGCCTAACGGCTAGGGCTAGAGTGGTCGACTTCGAAGCTGGAGAACCGTGTTCGAGTTTCGGCGGGGATACTCAACATCCTGTGATTCTGGGCAAATCACTTAATCTCCTTGTGCCTAGCAACAATGAATGTGTGGGACTGTAATGCAACTGGTGCTCATGTAAAGTGCTCTGATACCTCATACTTTCAGGTCAAGTTAGTGCTATATAAAACCCAGGAGGGAAACAAGCATTGGTAATGCATCAGTCTCGCATATGAAATTAATAAAGAGCTGTTTTCAGCAATCATGGTCAGGGAGAAGGAAAGAGCTCTCTGGCAGATAACACAAAAGTGGAGAGGATGTGGCCCTGTAGCAGCCAGACCTGCTGACTGGAGAGCTGGGGGTCCCGGTTGGAGTCTCGACAGCGCCTTGCTACTTCCTGTGATTCTATGTAAATCATTTAATCTCTCCAGTGATTAATTGTTATTTAAATATGCTGCAAGAGTAAAAGGCAATAACCTTATGGAAATATAGTTCCACCAAAGCCCATGTTAACAGTGATTCGGCAATAAGAAGCCAAGAAAGAGAGGAGGCGGGATATAAATCCCTTTTCAGTTTATATTAAAAACAATAGATTTCTCCTGCAGGCGAAACCTAACAAATGGATTCTAATCATCACTTAGCCCTAGAACTTCAAATTATATAGGTACCGTAGTTTCGCTATCATTTGGCCACTACTTTGACTGGTATTTAGTAAGGTTTTGGAGGTATGAAACTGGTGAATGTGTGGAAACTATGTAATACTTCATTCCTTATTATATATGACCTCAGGAAGGAGTGGCCTGTATTTTTGCTAAAAAGAATTTCAGTCTAATCAGTCAAATGAACCACTAAGCTGCAGATATAAATGAAACCAGTAGATGGTACTGTTGAAACGTTATGGCCAATGAACAAAGCTGTTTTTCTTCAACTTCACTGCTTTGGAGGTGAGAAACAGGCACAATTTTCTTCTGCGTGTTCAGCCTATATATAAGACTTTTGAAAATTGGGAAATCAGTTAGGATATAAAATTATTTTAGCTTGTACTCTTGGGAGTTTATTAGCAAAGATGCACAACTTAAGTTGGCATCTGTCTTTAGGGAAAAGAGGAAAGCGTCAACTATGCCCAGGCTCATCAGCGCGTAAGTAAACAGAAATCTACGTCAGGACCAAAGGCGAAGATTATGCATTTGTTTCTTCGCGTTAAAAACTACAGCAGTCGTTTTCAAGTCTAAATTTTCTACAGTATAAACTACATATCTCCTAAACCTGTAGGAATAAAATTAACAGCAGTTCCTGCCAGTCACATAAAACACCTGCCTTTAACGCGAAGAAACAAACGTCCTTAGCCATTGTTCTTTTTACTGTCATTTTCTAACTGATTAAACTTAGATACTGAGCAAAGTGGATAGTTTTTCCCAATCCACCAACAGCGTGGTAGGCTTTATCACTGACCGAGCACTTGAATAATCTTTTTAGGTCGAGCCTAAACAGCGCTTGCGCTGTAGACGATCTGTAGTCTGTACTTTGTGGGGTCTGACTCCTCTCATGCTTTTGATTGGCTTGTGTGTGTGTCATTTAAAAATCATAGCCTGCAAATGGCTAATGGGGGGTGCATGCCCCACCTCTTCTGAAAAGTTCACTCTCATGGAGTATTGCCACGGGTACGAGCAGCGGCGCGCACACAGTCTCCACCTGCTTGTACTGAGCATGAAGCGTGTGTCCTGCACCCTTCCTGTCAGCAGCTGAGAGGCTGTTCGTTCATCCGAAGCTGCCAGTGGCAACGGGGACTTCGCAGGCTCCGATGTCCAAATGCAAAGATTCTTACTATTGTTGAATGGGTATTAGTAACTGTATTCAGAATATTCCAGTATTTATATTTCAAATGTTGCATGTAAAGCTCTTTCAACATACAAGATCTATAAAAATGCTGAAAACGGACTTGTTTTTATTTGCATAATTCCTTTTTCAGGGTGGGGCAAAATATGGCGTAGCAAATGTGTACTATCAGAACCCTAAATCTTCTGAATACTATTCTCAAAACAATAATATCTACACAACATTAATGAGAATATTGTTCTAGTGACAAATGGGTCATTTTACTACAAGTACAGAGCTTCAGGGGGAACACTGGAAGTGTTTAAAGATGATATAACATTACTAGTCTCCCCTAGAGTTCAATGTGTCCTATTTCATCAAGACAACCCGTGTCTTGCTCGATCACCTAATACAAATGGGTTTTATCATCTCCACTCCACAATTTCACTAGAACAGTTCATATGTTTTTATTTTTCACAATACCCCTTGTGGCCAAATTCCTGTGGTGGCACCATTGGTGGTATGCTCACCTGTACATTTTCATAGTCACATACCATTCCCCTTGCTAGTCCTGATTAAACCACCACAAAAAAGATGGTATCATGTTTTGCTTCTATTGGGCATGTCTGTGAAGCAGAAACTGCCTTGTAAACCAATGAAGCAGTGTCAGGATACATGCCTTCTATTTAGGATATGGCAAGTGCATAATACACCAAACCTGCTGGCATCAAGTTTATTAGCAAGAATTTTGTTTTGTTGTCAGTGGTTACAGGCTTGCTGACAGCTTCACGTCTGTGGAGAATGCACAACAAGATAGTGCCCAAAGGGAAACTACATTTTACTGGAATGATTGAACTTTCACTTTATTTGGAGATGAGAGCTATTTTCTCTTGCTTCACAATTTACTTGATATGCAATCGTATAAGATGTTGCTGTGGCCAGGACGCTACTTATTTGGATTTGTAATTTCAATTGGACAACGCTGCTTCCAAAAGTGATGACTGGAGTACAGTTTGGAATATAGAGAAATATAACAAAATCAATTTGTGTATTAACTTAGTGAAGTTAAAGACTTTAGAGAGATTATTTCATAAGAACGCTGGGCTACTTCTCATGAAAGAATTGGAAATATTCTTGCTATTAATTGGCTAATCATTTTTTGCATGATCTTTTTATTGTGAGTTTTCCATAAAAATGTTACAACATGTAAATAGGCAGTATAATAATACAGGGGCATCCGTAAATGATTATGAAATGAAAACATTTGAGTAGCCCGACCCTTCGGATCGAATTTGCAGTTCCATGGTATACAACTTAGTAAACTTAATCAACCTGTCTGGGGCGTGGAATACAGTTCATCAATCCTGGACATAGGAAAGGAGAGAAAAGACTACTTTGTTGTCTGTCATACACCATATTAATAACATCAAACATACGTATGAGTTCCATAACTCTGATTGATCACGTCACTTGGGAAGAAACAGAAATAGATACTACCAACACAAGTCAAAAAAAGAAAGAATTAGGGATAGAAACAACGGGTAAACAAAGATAGGTTCGCTATCACTCAAAGTATTATCTTCACGTATGATGTTAAGTACCAACATTGCATTACAGGGCTGTTTTTCCTCTTCTTATACATCTCAGTATGTTCATTCATAAACATTGCGACTATTAAGATTATGGCCTGTAGATTGGTTCTTGTCCAGGGACTGATTCCACATCAGAAGAATCCTCTGTATCCCCTTCAGAGCTCACTGCTATTTGGAGGGTCGTTTGGGTTGCATCCCAACTGGACGAAATAGAGAATTTGCGCAAACCTAGGGTGTCCTCTCTGCGAAAAGACACTCCTTCTGCTCTAGCTTAATTGAGTATGGAATGTGACCAGGCCAGTAAGGATGCTGTTTCGCTTGATTTCCAGTGTCTTGTAGAGTCGTTTAGCCACTGTAAGAATTCATTGGCTATTCATGATGAGTACGTGCAAATGGACACTTTGCATTTAGCTAGCAAGTAACCTACATATTTACGTGTATGTAAGGAAATGCCTCTCTTTGCATGATCACCCCCGAAGTTTTAGACTGATGCTGCTGGTTTTTCTAATCTGAGAGTGTACCGAGGCCAGCTAACCATACCTCAGTGCCAGTGCTCTAACCCTTTACAAAGTGCATGTTTAATTGGCTACCCCCGATTGGCATAAGCTGACTTACTCATAAGTCCCTAGTACATGGAACAAGGGGTACCCAGGGCATGTAAGACAGAGTATCCTCCCAGGGCTGCAGCATTAGTGATGCCACCCAGTGTGGGACAAAGTACAAAAGGTACCCAGCCTGCCACTGCATCCTGGAATAGTAGTTTAAAACTGCTCGTTCGACTTTGCCCTTCCCTATGGAATATATATATCCCCTCCCTATGTAGCCCTAAGGCAGTGAGGTATGTATTGTTATGTAGGACATATGCTTTTACTCTTTCCTGAAAGCAACATTTCCAATTTTCTGATCCCGTTGCAGAACGTGAGTAACACATTGTTTAAGAATTATTGGCTGCCAATAAGGGAATGGTTTAAAGTGCTGAAGTGAGTATTCTTTGGATGATAAATAGTTCTCATAGCTGCTTTGAAGGATAGAAGTTAAAGGGCTAAGTTACACATATGATGGAAAAAGGTGTGTTTCAGACGAAGTCTATATTGCACATGTCCAAGTGGCCTATTGGCATAATTCCCTCTTCAAACAGAAGTACAACAATTGATTTGATTGCAGTACCAATGACACATCAAAATAAAGTCAACGGGGGCGTGGCTAACCGCCGACGGGAATGGCCGCTTGGTAGCTTAGCTCCGGAGCGCCACTCCCAAAACATCCTGTGATCCTTTATTCCCGCCGGCCCAACTGCCCCCCTGGTGCCGTCCTAGCAGTGCGGTCGTGTCCGGCGATGTGTATGCCGAGTTTGGGACTGATCGGAGGCATAACCCGGTGAGTGCTCCGCAGGCCGGGTCCTCGTCTGCTGTCCCGCCGAGGGAGGTGCGGCGGCACCCCAGGAGCGCACTACGCGAGGCCGCGGCCTACCCCGACGGATCCCCAGAAGATTGCCAGAAGGCGCCTGTCGACACACGGCGCTCCTCCCGTACACCAGCGATCGTGGCAGAGACCCTATTTGTGGCCCCAAGAGTGACGGGGGCCAAGTGATTGCTGTGGCGGCCCCCGTAGTGAAAACACGCACAGGCCGATAGCGGATCACATGCACGGATCCGGGTGTGGCCCTGTGACCCCAAGAACTGGATTAACGGGGGTTGTGGCAGGTAGCCTAACGACCACAGGGTGAATTTTGGTGGCCCCAGATCAGAGCAGAGCCTGTTGTGACCTATATCCGGTCCCATAACCGACCGTGAAGACCCAGAGTGGTGACCCTTGGACTGCTGCTCCTGGCTAGCATATTGTGGACTAGAGAGAGCGACTGGTGAGACCCTGGCAGCATGCAGAGCACTTGAATCCCCGCAGAATAGGGAATTTGGCCGCCGGACTGCTACGAGGACAGTGGCTGGATAGCATCATTACAGTACTCTAAGCACCTCGTAGATGCGATAGAGCCCAGTGACTCCGCGGGACTCCTAACCCCTTCCACCTGCTGGCTTGGCCTACGAAAGGGACGGAAAGAACAGTGGCATGGACGACATCTGGCTTACCCTGGGGAAAGATACCTAACCCTGCCCCGGTCCTCTACTGCTGCAAGCCTGGTGTACGTGGGCTCTACTGCAACGGTATCAGTGCAGCGCGTCCAGTCATATACCCTTCTGTTTGGGGCGCTCCCAGCAAAAACCAACAGGCCGGGTGGTAGTCTTCACTTCAGGCGACGGGGAGTAGCGGGCGTGCCCTGACGCAGAGTGGTGCCATTGGGATAAGGATCATGGCGACCGGACGCAACAACCGGACGACGGCCCAGACAAAACTGTAGAAATTTGCTTGGCAAAAACAGCAGAACGAAGACCGTGTGAAGCCGGCGACCCCAAGCACCGCGACGGAACCCACGAACAAAGATCTCCTCGAAGCAATCACGGCGATAAGGACCTCCCTTGAGGTGAGGATCGACACGGTGGCCACGGATGTGGCACTGATTCGGGAAGACGTGAAGAAAATGGCAGAGCGAGTGGGTACAGTGGAGAGCACCGCAAAGGAACTGGTCACTGACACCACCCTTCTCAAGCAACAAATCACTGAACTGCGCTCTTCCCACGAAGCGATGGCCCTACATTTGGACGATTATGAAGGTAGAATGCGGCGCAACAACTTCCGCATTCTTGGTGTTCCGGAACGCGCAGAGGGGCAGGCAGTGGACCTCTTTGTTGAAGAGCTGGTCCTTAAACAGCTACAACCCCGAGGACTCTCCAAATGTTTTACAAAGCCGGGTGCGCCCCTAGACTGCTCCTTGCACGGGTATTTAACTTCTGAGACTGTGATGTCATTCTTCAAACAGTGAGAGTGGCTCCGCCGCTGACCCTCGAGAACAGTAAGATCATGTTCTTTCCAGACTTTACTTTGCGAGTGCAGAAACAACGTCGTAGCTTCCTGGAGGTGAAACGGGCCCTCCGAGACCAAGAGGTTAAATATGCAATGATGTTCCCCGCCAAGCTGAGAGTGGAAGCCAATGGGAAATTGTGGTTTTTCACTAGACCGGAGGATGCCTGGGACTGGCTGGAAGGTTGGCGCACAGTCGAAAAGAAGGCGAAGAAAGGGTTCTCGGCTGCCGATGATGCTGAAGACTGGCACCAGCATAGACGCTCTCCTCCACATTTTGACTCTGACTCCCAGGGAAGCACTGGGGGGTGCTGATCTGGAGTCTGGTAAGATTATGTGGTGTTAAGCCGGGTCTTTAGAGGCCCTCTGAAATGCTTCTATGCGTGGACACGGAGCCACGACCTCCTAACTGTGGGAACTCGGACAACAGCTTTGGTCAGGGGGGGCGGGGGAGGGGAATCCCGAAAGATATGTGCCACAACCTGCCTTGGTTTCAGGGATTGACCCAGCGCTCGAATAGTTTGCTTAAGTGTTCGATTTTATGATCTCTCATTATATTTAGCTGCTTTACGGGTGTTATCTCCTTTAATGAGTCTACTGCCGCACGGGTACTTAATCGGGGACACTGCAAGATGATTGTGGAGAGCCATAGTGGGCTTCTGTGTTGTGTACTGTCTTGGGGGTGGGGGGTCGGGCCGGGGGACACTGCATTTACTGATTGAATGTGGATGGCTGGGGAGTGGAGTAGCTCACGTTCCCAGGAGTTGTTTATGGATGGGCGACAGGCACTCTGCATGTTGGGGGTGGCGGGCGGTTCTAGTCCGGTTAAGCAGGGAGGCAGGGAGGGGTGTGAGTTCCTAAATGTATGGGCAAGTTTGGGTTTGATTTGTTGGGGATGTTGTAGTAACTGTTTTTTTGCAGCAGGACAAAAGGACATCTTGTGTATGTACATCTTAGTTGGCGTCAATATCCAGGTCACTGCTGTTAAGTTTCAAGGCATTTTATTTTGCAGTGACACACTAGGAGCCGCTCTAGATGAGGCAGTGGAGGGTTTACTGTGCTACATATTTTACATGAATACCACTGCATCGCTATTTGAGGCCAATGGCAAATGGTCAGGGACTTAAACTTACCACATGGAATGTCAACGGGTTGGGAGACAAAATTAAGAGAGACATTGTATTACAGTACATCCATCGTCAGGGGCTTGATATAGTGTTGTTTCAAGAAACCCACTTGATAGCTAACTCCTGTATGGCCCTCAATAGAAAGGGATACCACATGGTGGCACACTCAGGTTTCACCACAGGTTCCAGAGGGGTGGGGGTTCTCCTTCATAAAGGCTGCCCCTCTGTGGTTCAAAATACCTGGACTGATCCGCAGAGTAGGTATGCAGCCTGTACGGGCATATGGGAGGGCAGAGTTCTTAACGTTCTCTCTGTGTACGCACCACCGGGTCTGCAACGTTTGACGTTGATGGATGTAGGGGCGCTATTAGTGAACTTACCTGTGGGTACCCTGGTTATGGGAGGTGACTTTAACTTGACGATGGATGGTCTGCTTGACCGATCCCCGCCCAGACGTGGCTCGGCACACTGTACACAAATCCGTGATTTCACTAATGCCTTGGGGATGGTGGATGTTTGGAGATGGTTGCACCCCCATGACACACACTTCACGTTTCAATCCAGGGGGCACGGCAGTCAATCACGAATCCACTATTTGTTCACCCATGCACAACACATACACGGATTTACAGAATCTACGTGCCTCGCGCGTGGAATTTTGGATCATTCCCCTGTTCTGGTGGTCCTCGGGGCTCAACGTGCTACACAACCAGATCCCATCATGATCCAGCCATGGGCACTGAAGGTTCCCCATATCAGGGAAACTCTGCGGAAAGATACTGACTATTACTTTGAGGAGAATACAGGGTCAGTTAAGTCAGCATTTACACTATGGGGTGCATACGGTGCGGTGATCAAGGGGAGGGCACCATCTATGATGGTGGGTCACAGGACCGAGCGCAACCGGAGGGTGGTCGAATTGGAAACTGAGATCTTGGGCCTTGAGGCCGCCATATCCCAGGGCCCTTATCCTGACACCCAGCACCGTCTCAATATAAAAAGACAGGATTATAGACAATTGCTCCTAGAGGACGCTAATAGACGTGCTCTGGCCACCCGTCACCGGGTATACAAGCATGGCGAGAGAACTGGCAAACTATTGGCTTGGCTGGAACACAATGAACAGTCAGCGAGATGGGTGCGTGCTGTTAAAGGGCCGGACAATGATCTAATTACTGATCCTCAGGGCAATGCCAAGGCCTTCGCGAACCATTACAAAAGAGTGTACGGAATTCCGCAAACTTCACAAGCTTCGATGGCGGCAGAACTCCTAGCCACTATTGAGGTAGCAAGTATCCCCGCACAGGGTAGGGAGGCTTTGGACGCGGACATATCTGTAGAAGAAATTCAGAAAGCAATTCAGGACATTCGCGTGGGTAAGGCGATGGGCCCTAATAGGCTTCCTATTGAACTGCTCAAACCCTTGGCCTTTAAGCTAGCGCCCCATCTGCTCAACCTATATAACGAACGTTATGAGAACACCCTCCTCCCAGATGATATCCGCACGGCCACCATTGTGGTTATCCACAAACCTGGTAAACCGGTGGATGAGTGCACATCGTACCGGCCCATATCTTTGATTACAGTTGAGGCCACAATTTTAACCAAGTTGTTGGCTACTCGTCTGCTTCCTTATCCCACTGACCTGGTTTACCCAGACCAGTCGGAATTCATGCCAGGTCAGAATACAGCACGCAATCTGCGTCGAGTACATGGTGCACTGGGCCGTGTAGGTACACTGGAGGAAGAGGCGATCCTCCTTGCGCTAGATGCAAAAATGGCATTCAACACCATAGCATGGGAGTATTTGTTTGCAGTTCTTGCCCGCATTGGGTTCGGACCCATGTTCATAGGGTGGATCAGACTATTATACACACAACCCAGGGCGCACGTTTCAGTGAACAATCATCGTTCCACTTCTTTCCCCCTCTGTCGAGGCACGAGGCAAGGATGCCCATTATCTCCACTCCTTTTTGCCTTGGTTCTTGAGCCCCTGGCCGTTTGGATAAGAGGGGACCCAGGCATTAGAGGCCTTAAATGGACGTATTAACATGATGACCGCATATCACTTTACCTGGATGATATTCTGCTCTATCTTGCCTCACCAGCACGCTCACTCCACTGTGTATTACATATTTTCCATATATTTGGGGCGCACTCTGGGAATCAGATAAACTGGTCTAAATCCCTGATGTATTCTCTTTGGGGAGACCTCCCGCATAGTTCTTGGAGATATAATATTCCAGTGGCATCCCAGGGTTTTCGATATCTAGGCATTTTTATAACAACTGATGCTGCATTATTTTATGAACAGAATCTACTGGGGCCACTACAGAGGTTTAGATCGGATGTTAAGCATTGGAAGACGCTCCCCCTTACTCTTCTAGGATGTGCGTCTTTATTCAAAATGCTCGCCCTACCAGGCTTTCTCTGTGCCCTGCCTAATCCTGTTCCTAACTCTTATTTTTTGCAGATCGAGGCAACAGTGAGGGACTTACTTTGGGAAAATAGGCCACCACGGATAGCCATTTATAAACTCACTATGGGATGGTACGATGGGGGTATTGGGTTGCCAGACATGCGCCTCTACTATCAGGCTTCGCAGCTAACGGTCATCAATAAATGGGTGTTCGGGTGACATGACGATCCCAGCTTCTGCACCGACCACTGGCTAATGGGGAAGGGGGGCTATAGTAGAGCATTATACACAAACCACAGAAAACTACACCTGACTGGCCCAACGGCACGTACAGTGGAAGTGTGGCATGGAGTGCAGCGGCGGATGGGTTGGCAAGGGCGCCTAACGAAGGCTACCCCTCTGTGGGAGCCGAACATTTTGGGACGACTCAGTGCATGTGCGGGATTTGATAAATAGGACATAATCGGGATTTCCACTGTGGGTGATATGTGGATTAAGGGCAAGAAGGCATCGTTTGCGGATCTCCAATCTAAATACCAACTGGCACTGTCGGAGAGCTTCCGCTATCTTCAGATCAGTCATGCTATTGACTCTGCCCCCCTTCCGGATTCCTCTCCTCTTGAGGACAGACTATTGCTGGATCCTATGGATCGCAAGGCCATTTCCCTCACCTATAAGAAACTGATCAATAACCGGACTGACCCAATGCAGAAACTACGGGTGAGTTGGGAGGTAGATCTGGGAGAAATGGCCGATGAGGCCTGGATAGAGGCACTGGTCTCCCCTCGAGAGGTGGCCATCCCGATGCGTCTTCGGCTGGTCCAGCTCAAGATTCTCCATCGGGTATATTTTGACGCCACTCTGTTATTCAGGTTAGGTAGAAGACCAGATGCACTCTGCCTCCGACATTGTAACCAGACCGGTATATTCATGCACATCCTATGGGGCTGCCCCCACATTCAACGATACTGGAAAGATGTCACCCGACAATTAACCAGGACTTGTGACAAATCTATACAGACATCTCCCACACTATGTCTCCTCAATATCTGGGAGGCGACGGACCTCACACAAGCTGAACAATCGTGGGCCACTATGGGGTGAAGTATAGCGAAACTGAATATTGGCCAGAAATGGGGGGTGGACACTATAACACATTTACGGGACTGGGCAAAAGATAGGGATCATGCCATGATTGCCGAAAAAACAGTGTATAAAGGGAGAGGATGTCCACGTAAATGGTATCACAAGTGGGGACGATGGAATAAATACAGGGGGGAGATCTGCATTTCTACTACGGTGGAATTGAGAAGGGAGAGACTCCAGGTGTTGGAGGGGGAGATGAGGAGATAATGGTACATGCTTAGGGTAACTAAGGATGAGGTGACACGGTGGGGTTTCCTAACCCGGGGACGCAGTTGCAGCCCTCAAAGTAACTGTTAAGCTGTTAATAGAGTGTACTCCTATGTACTCCTGACTGATTGTAGGTTGAAATGTAATACTGTACTCTTATATGCCTGGCCGAGGATGTCAGTATGTTGTCAACATTGCTGCAGTTTGTTTCTAATAAAAACTGTTATGAAAAAAAATTACAAAAATTAAAAATCAAGTCAACAGCCCAATAGGAGTATTCATTTTACTTTTTTATATGGAAATTATATACAGTACAGGTCATTGTATTAAGTTGAGTCACGTTTTTGTCAGTGGGACAAATAATAATTTAATGCATCCAATCTCCACAATAAACCAGTTTGTCACATTTTTTTATAACTCAAAGTAAAGTTAAATGTGAGGTCGGTCAAATTAATTATTCATTTTGCACATCAAATAACTCACGCAAATTAAGTCATGGCAGGAGCGTGCATTCCAAAGCTCTAGCCATTGTCAGTAGTAATGACTTGAACACTGTAACTACGATCAACATGACTACGTGAGGCTTAATGGATTCAAAAGAGTGCTTCGACTAATCACAATAAATACTAACTAAATGTATTAAATCATCCTATATTAAGAATGAAGCTTGCCTGACTTTTGCCCAAGACTCTCGGACTTTATGATGCAAAATCACGATCATTTTGATGGATATGAATGCTACTGATCGCACGATTCAAATGTGCACAGTTCAAAATATAAAATTCTGTTTTAAAATTATGAAACTTTTATATTGTAATTTTACTTGATGTTTTATGCGAATGTTGTAATGGTTTTAATCAACTAAACAATAAACATATCAAAATAAAGTGACGTGCTCAAAAAAGAGTTAGCATCCATGTAGAAACTAAACTGCTTTGTTGGATTGTCAAGTTTTGTGCAAATCAGTCCACAGGATCAAAAGCTATAGCCTACTCAAAAAATGCCTTTTCAATTCGAAACACAGTCTGAACCATAACTACAGGAATTTCACAATCCTATCAGAATTCTTTAACAAGTGTGAGTGACTGGAGAAGAGCGAGATTTTGTGGCCATTTTGAATCTCAAATTGAGAGCCTGCTAACCTTGGAGGAATGCTAAAGAGCACCCAGAAGAGAGGAAAATCTGTAGAGAAAAAAAAAGTTTACGGAACAAAAATCACAATTTTAATAAAAATTGTGATTCAGCAGTCACTATGTTTTGCACTTGCACTCAAAAATGAATTATTTTGTGCTGAAAATTGTAATTTTCAGCACAATTTCGAGTTTTCAACCAAACTAAAGAAACATGAAATTATGGAAAATAAATTTCCTTTAAAAAACAAAATACACTCAATAAACACCGTGGCCGATTGACTGCAAGGTGGTGGAAGCTTGCCTGCACCAGGTAAGATGCAGGACCAGGCTGCAGGCTGGGCCCTTAAACCAACCGTTTCTGTTTCACAACCAAAGGCCATGCAGATTGGGGTTGACCACCCACTGCGATGTGGGCGCAGGACCTGGCCAAAGGCAAAGCCTCACTACACACTGCCAGTGGCCATGCAAGGCATGAGTTGGCTGACAACAGCGGGTAAGATATAGGGCCTGGCCACAGGTGCCAACCCTTATGCGCGTGGCTGAAGATGGTGTGCAGCTGGGGTTGGAAATTAAGTACATTAAAAAAAAACAGGAAATTCATGAGAAAACTACAGTTAAAAAACAGTTATGGTCTGGCTCAAACCACTAAAACAACTTAAATGTGCCTGTTACAGTTAATAAAGCACACAAGCATAAATTGCAACATCTATCATGCTTAAACAAAAATTTGATTGCCACACAGCAAAATAGGCTTACAAACAACCACATGGCAAATAGCACAATGCTAGAATGTATAGTGTGCATGTGTTGTGTAACATTTTAAACTTTAAAAAACACTGTAAATCGCCAATTATAGTTTCCTGACCTAACTAGAACTTGTGACCCCCACCATTCACTGATTTTGACCTCAAAGACTGCACCACTCATGATATGACCAATGACACCATTGATTATATCACTGATAGTGTCCCAAATGACATCATTAATGACAACATTGGGCATGTTGGGGGCACAAGTTTACCCAAACATTCAAACAATTGTACCATGTACCCCAGTGACTCAGTGTATTACACTTCATTCTCCTCTTAGTGAAAGAATAGTTTAAAAAAATGATTTGATGCACTCCAGCTGTGCTTGGCCTACCACCAGTTACACACAACTGACTGCTGTGCGCTGTGGGTTGACCTCTTGTGGAAATTGGGTGTATGGCCTAGCCAAATGCCAGGTGTTGTGTCCAAACACCGCTGTGCATGGCCAAAAGCTGTGTAAAGTGGAGGTTGGCCTCCCGCTGTGGTTGGAGTATGTAAGGCCAAAGGCCAGGTGTTGCAGCCAACCATAATGTACATGGTGTTGGCCACCCTCAGTCGATTGGGCACAGAGCCTGCAATAAGCCAAGCCCAGCCATCAAATGCTGCTGCAGATACCCTGGCCTGTGGAGGTTGGCGGCCCACAGGGGACTGGGCCTCGACATAGACTATGCCTTACGGCCAACCCCCACGAACATACGGCCGTGGCCTGTAAACTGCAGGGGTTGGCTGTAAATAGGTTAGGAGCAAAGAACAGCTGGATTCAGTATATGATCAAAAACCCTAGAAATTCACTCAAAGAAAAAAGGTTAAAGTGAAATTATGGTTAGCTTTGATGATAAGGCATTAACATAGTACAGTTATGGACACAAAGCTATAACTAAAAGACAAGGTAATTTTGCCAGTTACGGTTAGGTAAACAAACCATAACATTAGCCCCCATCAAGCACTGCTTATGACCTTACTTATGTTGTCGCTTATGCATGTGAAATGACATCGCACATAAGAGAACATGGCCAGTGCCACTGTTAAGTCTACTGAATCAAGCCTAAGGGGTCTATTAGTATGGCAGGAGGCACCACCGTGGTGCTGGCGGAAAATGCTTTTGTCCGCACGCCAGCAGCAGTTCTCACATCCGCCATATTAGTATGGCCAAACATAGCCCATTTCCCGTCCGCCGTGGTGCGACACGAACCGCCATCAAAGTGCGCCCGTCATCGCAGCGGTGGGAGCCAATGGAGACTCACCGCCGTGCGGAGTGACATCCCGTCCGCTGTACAAATCAGGATGCCCCAAACAGCCAGTCGCACCGCAGAGGAGAAAACGCCCAACCAGAGACGGCGGAAGCTCAACAGCAGAGCGGGAAACCAGAGTCCCGGTCCCTTCCACCCGGTCCCAACCGCAATGGATCCAGCTCTAAACGTATTCCCGGTGCTGTACCTGATACATTATAATTATAACAAAGTTTCTCAGTGCACTCAATTATTTACATGTGTTTTCTTTTTTGAAATAGTTTGTGGTGTGCTACGACATCTGTTGCACTGTGTCTGGCAGTGCCCTTGAATATCCAAAACTATGTAGGGCAGGAACTCCTTTCCCTTAGATGTGTGCACATTTAAGTTGAAACAAAATGTTTCTCCTCTTATTATTAATCAAATAACTTCAATATGAGTCTTTAATGCATTTTTTGATTTTTCATCATTTATTTTATTCTTCAATTTCTTTCTTGTATAGACAGTTTTTGTTTTTCTAGCATCTTATGTTCTCATATGCAAAAACATTTAGTTGCAGTTTCATTTACACCCAATGCATTTCGGGTCATATTTGACCCTTCTTCAGAGGTCTGAAAACAAATACATAAATAGCATAGATCAATCATTATGTGTGAATATCATTGTCTAATTAAAAAAAACTCATTGTCTAGTTCAAAACAACCTCATAGTATTCGTCGTAATGAAGAAACTCAAAGACATTCCTAATGATAATTAATGAAGCACAGTATTAACATTCTCTGAATTTGATCGGTAAACGTTTCTAATTAAGCTGGCAAGTTGAATGATTCAAATCGATCTTCCTACGTTTCATAATATTCGTTTTTACATCATGGTGTTTCAACAATGTAACATGGTTTGTAAATACCAACTATTAACAGATCTTGAAAGAGCTCATGTTTCGAATCTACAGCATCACGGTTACATTATGTTCGACATGCAATCTTAAAAGATTCTTAAATACACTTACTGAATGAGGGCCAAACTAACGCGGGAAAGCGCGAGAAACTTTTCAATGCTGTTCAAGATTACAAACATTCTGTTTACATTGTTTCAAAGACCGCTGCTACTTTCGCGGGGGATGCACGAGGAGTCTTTTACATCAAGGTTTGAAACATCCTGGTTACATTGTTTCAAAATTTCATTGATACACTTACTTCAAAGAACAA
This sequence comes from Triturus cristatus, assembly GCF_964204655.1. Taxonomy (NCBI): domain Eukaryota; kingdom Metazoa; phylum Chordata; class Amphibia; order Caudata; family Salamandridae; genus Triturus; species Triturus cristatus. The sequence goes on along the minus strand of NC_140584.1, from coordinate 84,020,023 downwards.
TTATACCTTCGCAGGGGGCGCGCAAGGAACCTTTCTCGTTAATGGCTGTTCTCGCAATATCATGACGTGCTACGTGATTTACGTCTTTCAAGTGTGATAATTCTTAAAGCGTCCGCAACACTATCTCATAGTTAATGAATTACAATACTACCTTAACCATAAGTCTCTATTTTTATACGGTGGTAGAGTTCAAAATGACCCTCTGTATAAATCAAAAGTTTGACGATGTGCTCTGTTTAAGAAATATGTTTGCGGTTTATCCTTCAATAAGGAAGGACTCTTCACCGTAACATTTACTCTCCTCGTATCACACAAATTACATCAGTGTGATGCCTTCGTCTGAACCTCTTTAGAGTGGTGATTCTAGAGATTACATTCACCATAATTCTCTATTCGTATACTAAAGTAAAATTCTATGTCTTAGTGTGCATAAATCATAAAATGTAAATCATTAATGTACTCAGCCTAAGAAAGTCACCGCTTTATGTGAGATGTTAATCGTAGCCTGTTCTAGAAAAATTGCATATAAACTACACAATTTTTAGCCAATGGAAGTTTGAACAATGCAAATGGTAACTAACATATGGTCATACACATTTATAGAAAACATGAAAGTTCAATTTGATCATTCATTCCAGTCAGTTGCATTGATTGCAATTTTCTGATCCCAAAAAATTCCGCTCGTAATAATTGTTTCTGTAGGTCCATGTCTGGACGTGACTGTATTGCCTCCAAAATCGTAAATCTCAGTTGAGAAATGTGATGATTTGCTTCTTGCCAGTGTGCTGCCACTGTAGACTTTACATTTTTTTTTTAAATGTTAATCAAATGTTGCTTTTATGTTCTGTTATACGAACTTTCACTTTGCGTTCTGTAAGGCCTACATATGTTTTGCCACAGGGGCATTTAATCACATAGATTACGTTCTTGGAGTCAAATGTACTTGTGTGCCTTAATGCAATTTTCGTGCCTTTCGTCAGATGTGAGAATTCATTTCCCACCATGACGTTATTACAGTGTGTACAGTTCTCCCATCTCTGCATCCCCTTAAACTTGTGTTTTTGACTTTGGTCTTTCCTTTGCGACAAATATTCTTTAATGTTTTTTGCACGTTTGAAAGCAAAAGTGATTTTTTCATCATACAGATTTTGTAATTCAGGTTCATTTCGTATTAGCATCCAATGTTTGTTCATGATGCTTTTTATTTTATTTGCTTGCGTCGAATATTTCAGTATACAAATAGTTGTTTTCTTTTTGATGTTTCTTGATCCAGTGAGTAAAGTTTCTAGATTCATGGTATTTACTAACTTCATTGATTCTTCTACGATTTTTTTAGGATAACCTCTTTGGGTATTCTTTTTACCATACGTTTTTATGGTTTCTGTTGCATCCTCTGAATTGGATGAGATACGTTTTAATCTGATGAATTGCGAGAGTGGTAAGTGATTTTTTAAAGATTCTTGAAAGAAGCTCTGGTAGTGTAGACAATTATTTATATCCGTGGTTTTGGTTAACACATTAGTTATTATGGTGTTGTTTTCAATTGTGAATAGGACATCCAAAAATGCTATCTGATCTTTAGCAATATGATGAGTAAGTTTAATGTGCTCATTGCAGGAATTTAATTGCGTTATGTTATCTTCTAGTTGTTGGTATTCTCCGTTCCAAATGATGAATATGTCATCGATATATCTTTTGAATGTTATGAGTTTCTCACACCATCTGGGATTCTGTAGAATGTTATCATGTTCAAATTTTGCCGTGTAGGTATTTGCGTAGGACGGAGCCTCCGCAAAACCCATAGAGGTTCCGTTACATTGAGCAAAAAAGGTGTTCTGCCATTGAAAATAGCTGTGGTATAGAGCATAATTCATCAATTCGAGTAAGAATATGTTATTGGCACCTTCACAGTCGTTCTTCAATAGGCTCCATTCCAAAGCTTCTAAACCTTCATTGCGGGGGATTGATGTGTACAGGGCGGTCACGTCCACTGTACATAGCCACCAGTCATCCATGTTTTGATTTTCAATAGATCTTAAAATTTGCAAAAACGCTGTGGTGTCTTTAACATGGGTTTCCCATTTCTTAACGATCGGTTGTAGAAAGAAGTAAATATATTGTCCAACTGGTTCTAATATTGATCCGCATGCGGATACTATGGACCTAAATGGGGGTGACTGCAGATTCTTGTGCACTTTAGGGAGCAATAAAGGAGAGGAAGACTAGGACGTTTTTTGTCTAGAAACTTGTATGTTTTTTCTGAAATCCATTTTATCCCCAATGCTCGGTCTAGGATTTTTCTCAATATTTCCTGAAAGTTGTTAGTGGGATCTTGATCAAGTTTCATGTATACATTTTGACCCTTTACATGCGTGTTGACACTATTTTCATAGAATGACGTATCCATCACGACCAGTGATCCACCCTTATCAGCTTTTTGGAAAAAGAGATCTTTATTCTTTAATAAGCTTTGTAATGTACTCCAATCCTTTTTGGAAAAGTTACTCCGTGTACCGTTTTCAAAGTGAATTTGCTTGATTTCAGATTGTACCATCCTTTCAAACGAATCGATTGTTTTATGGGATACTGGAGAACAAAATTTACTTTTTTCTTAGAATTCTTTGTATTCATCAGGTTCAGATGTCATCAGAGTGGGTTGAGTGATATCAAATAAATATCTCAATTTTAATGTTCATATAAATTTAAAAATAGCTACTTCTGTCTCTTCAACCTTGCTCTTGTGTGTCGGGACAAAAGATGTTCCTTTATTCAGCAATTTCTCTTGAGCTGCAGTGGGATTAACACTTGAAATGTTGATAACTAGACTGTCTTTGTCTGGCTCCTGGTGGTTATTTTTTCAGTTTCTTCTGTTGTTTCTTTTGCCCCTCTGGGTTTTTCCGTCTGTGGAGCATTGTTGGCCGCTCGGCTTATAGCCAAAAAAGACACCACTGGTTCACTATTCAAAGGAGCTGTGTTTTGAGCAATATCTGTCTCTGTGACCACACTTTCTTGAGATGAACTACTTTTATTACTCGTTTTTTTCCATCTTCTTTGATTATAGACATTGGCCCAAGTGTATACTTCTTCCAGTTGATACTCTAATGTATCTCTGCGATACTTTTTAATCTTCCTGTCATGTATCTCTTTGGCGTATTTTTCAAGTTTTGTATCTAAGATATCTTTTAAATATTCCTGTTGCTCTAATTCTCTTTTTATCGCTGATAATTCTTCTTCTAGAATTTTCAATATGTTTGCTAGCTCTTCTACTATTAGTAAAATAAGGTCCAATGAGCACTTATTTAATATTTGGTACCACTTTTCCAAAAATGTTTCATTATTCCTGCATAACATGGGTTTTAATACAATCCTTAAGCCTCTTGGGATACGTTGTGTTTTATGATAATGGATCAGAGTGGTCGCATGTAACCGTTGATTTATTTCACATTTACTTACATATTCAAATTGTTTCAAAAGTTGTGCTACTGTGTTCACTTGTGGACTGAATGATCTGGCCTCATGTATAAGTTCGTAAATTTCTGATGCTGCTTCAGTTGAATAGACCAATGTTTCAGCTTTTTTGGCTGTAATTTGTGCGATTTCTTCAAAGAAATGTTTTCTCGTCGGTGCACTTTGAAAGTGGTAGACAATTCTGTATAATTATAACAAAGTTTCTCAGAGCACTCAATTATTCGCGTGTGTTTTCTTTTTTGAAATAGTTCGTGGTGTGCTACGACATCTGTTGCACTGTGTCTGGCAGTGCCCTTCAATATCCAAAACTATGTGGGGCAGGAACTCCTTTCCATTAGATGTGTGCACATTTAAGTTGAAACAAAATGTTTCTCCTCTTATTATTAATCAAATAACTTCAATATGAGTCTTTAATGCATTTTTTGATTTTTCATCATTTATTTTATTCTTCAATTTCTTTCTTGTATAGACAGTTATTTCTTTTCTAGCCTCTTATGTTCTCAGATGAAAAACATTCCTAATGATAATTAATGAAGCACAGTATTAACATTCTCTGAATTTGATCTGTAAACGTTTCTAATTAAGCTGGTAAGTTGAATGATTCAAATCGATCTTCCTACGTTTCATAATATTCGTATTCGTAACAATGGGCCTACAATGACACACAGACAGACATACCACACCACCCATCAAGTCAACATGATGTCACAGTGTACCACATGCCTGCACATGCACAAGAATGACAAGAGACAGCTCAAATATGAGAGGAGAAAACACCAAGGATGCACCTAACACAAGCACAGGAACTAGAATAGACCTACGTTCATGTGACAAACACACAAGTAAGGCACACCACACTGGCTACACACATCTGAATGAAACACACCACACCAACAAAACACACACACTGACATGCAAATAGAACACCACACACGGAGAATCTGTACGCTGCAAGAGACAACACAGCCCAAACACTGCACACAGCCATATCAAACACACAACAGATGCACATGCCAATAAATCATATTGCAAACACAGCAGGACATCAGGGGATGTACACCAGGCAAGGACAAAGCAACATACATCCACAGCACTGTATGCACACCAAGCTGTGTGTGCACATCAAACATACTAGCCCCACACAGATATGAGTGACACAAAATGAACACCCACAACAACAATCCAAACAGCACACTGACAACATCACACTCAGGAAGGGAAGCAGTACCTCAGCAAACACACATACACCAAACCCAACACCCACAGATGCACAAGTCTGGGACACCAAAGTGGAAACAACATGACCAGAGGACTGTGCAGCACAAACAGTCGTACTGCAAATTAGCAACCATGACTGCTAAACAGTACAAGAAAATCACATATGACCAATTGGGAAACTATCCTGAGTGGCACATTGCTCCTGTGAAAATATCTGCACCACAAAGAACAGTGTCACAAATTAAGTGATGGGGAAGCACACACACAGGCAACTCAAGGGGACAGCTGACATGAAAGTGAAGTGGTGTGTATGTCAGTAGTGGACATGGCAGGAGTGTACCATACACAAATAGATGGAGTGCAGACTCACAATGGGTAGGCATCTGAAGCACAGATAGGGGATGGTATGACACCACACACCACATGCCATACTGGAGGCAATAAAGCCCCATGTGACAGCAATGCATGAGAAAACACACCCACAATGTCAGTGTGGCTGATCAGGTATGCACAGTCACCACAAGTCGTATCAAGACACATGGATGATCAACAAAACACAACACTGACTTGCCAGTCACATACTCTGCATACTCACAATTGACAAAAACAACAAGTAGGAGTCAGCCAGAATTGCAAGGAGCACAGACAGAACAGGAGTGCACAACCTCATCAGTCAGGAACAATGCACAGACAACATACCACAACACAGACAAGAAGTGCACCATCACAAAACAATCATGGACACAAACTGGGAGAAATGGGCCTACAATGACACACAGACAGACATACCACACCACCCATCCAGTCAACATGATGTCACAGTGTACCACATGCCTGCACATGCACAAGAATGACAAGAGACAGCTCAAATATGAGAGGAGAAAACACCAAGGATGCACCTAACACAAGCACAGGAACTAGAATAGATCTAAGTTCATGTGACAAACACACAAGTAAGGCACACCACACTGGCTACACACATCTGAATGAAACACACCACACCAACAAAACACACACACTGACATGCAAATAGAACACCACACACGGAGAATCTGTACGCTGCAAGAGACAACACAGCCCAAACACTGCACACAGCCATATCAAACACACAGCAGATGCACATGCCAATAAATCATATTGCAAACACAGCAGGACATCAGGGGATGTACACCAGGCAAGGACAAAGCAACATACATCCACAGCACTGTATGCACACCAAGCTGTGTGCGCACATCAAACATACTAGCCCCACACAGATATGAGTGACACAAAATGAACACCCACAACAACAATCCAAACAGCACACTGACAACATCACACTCAGGAAGGGAAGCAGTACCTCAGCAAACACACATACACCTAACCCAACACCCACAGATGCACAAGTCTGGGACACCAAAGTAGAAACAACATGACCACAGGACTGTGCATCACAAACAGTCGAACTGCATATGAGCAACCATGACTGCTAAACAGTACATGAAAATCACATATAACCAATTGGGAAACTATCCTGAGTGGCACATTGCTCCTGTGAAAATATCTGCACCACAAAGAACAGTGTCACAAATTAAGTGATGGGGAAGCACACACACAGGCAACCCAAGGGGACAGCTGACATGAAAGTGAAGTGGTGTGTATGTCAGTAGTGGACATGGCAGGAGTGTACCATACACAAATAGATGGTGTGCAGACTTACAATGGGTAGGCATCTGAAGCACAGATAGGGGATGGTATGACACCACACACCACATGCCATACTGGAGGCAATAAAGCCCCATGTGACAGCAATGCATGAGAAAACACACCCACAATGTCAGTGTGGCTGATCAGGTATGGACAGTCACCACAAGTCGTATCAAGACACATGGATGATCAACAAAACACAACACTGACTTGCCAGTCACATACTCTGCATACTCACAATTGACAAAAACAACAAGTAGGAGTCAGCCAGAATTGCAAGGACACCCCAACACACTGCACAGTGCACAAGATACAACACACACAATCACAGGGCTGAACAATCACACAAACAGGCACTCTACTCCTGGGTGACACATGTGTGTAGTTGACATTGCAGGGGCACACACACATCAACACTCACGGCAAATTTACCCCCTGCACACTACACACTTCTTGACCACCAAAGTGCACACATTGAAAGTAACCCATGTGACTAGGATGACTGACCATCACAAGATGACTATACACCTACACTGCTGGGCACACATAAAGTAAGATCACACATACATGATGACCCTGGCTAGCCTGCCTGCAATCCTGTGGCTAGAATCCCACTCTGTGCTGGCAGTGCCTCCAAACCTGACACGTGTACAATATAGCTAACATGAACAAAGAATGATAATGACAACAGTATTTCATCTAAAACCACCATCATTGCACCCACAAGCATCAGAGTCAGGAAGAACTGAAGTCCCTGCCACCCCTGTAAAAAATAGAAAAAGTGAGACAAGCCATTGGCAATGTAGAAGTGGCATACAGAGCGTGTGGCACAGTAAACCATACACACACAGAAAAAACTTTAACCCCTTCGATGCTCATGACGGAGCGGTTCCGTCATGAGCATCGGTTGAGCTGTGCTCATGACGGAACCGCTCCGTCATGAGCACAGCCCCTGGGGGAAGCGCTGGCGCTCCCCCCTGGGGCATCGATCGTGCCCCCACAGAGGGGGATGGCAGTGGAAGAGTTTCCGCTGCCACCACCGAGCCCCCCCACGCTTCCTGATGACGTCAGCGTGCACAGCGCGCGCCGGCGTCATCAGGAAGCGTTGGACGCGCTGGAATTCATTTCTTCCAGCGCGTCCAACGGGGAGGGTGAGTATTTTGCTGCGGTATGGCGGGTGGGGGCGGAATTCAAAGGCCTTGAGGCATCGGGGGAGAGGAAAGAGTATTTCCTCTCCCCTGATGTCTCAATGCTGGGCATTGCTGTCCCACGATCGCGCACAGCGTCGTGATCGTGGAGCAGGGATGCCCCACTAGACACCAGGGATGTCCTTTTGGTGATTTGGGAAGCGACCCCTTGGGTAAGGGTCGCTTCCCTAGGTGGCTGATATTTACACAGACTTTTCTGCCCCCCCCCGGGGGCAGATCGGTCCACTTTTGGTCCGTTTCTGCCCCCAGGGGGGGCAGAAAAGCCCACTAGACACCAGGGATGTGTTTTTATTTATATGGGAAGCGACCCCTTGCGTAAGGGTCGCTTCCCTGGGTGGCTAATATATGCACAGACTTTTCTGCCCCCCCCCCCCCCCGGGGGCAGATCGGTCCACTTTCGGTCTGTTTCTGCCGCCAGGGGGGGCAGAAAAGCCCACTAAACACCAGGGACGTGTTTTTATTTATATGGGAAGCGGCCCCTTGGGTAAGGGTCGCTTCCCTGGGTGGCTAATATTTACACAGACTTTTCTGCCCCCCCCCCCCCCCGGGGGCAGATCGGTCCACTTTCGGTCCGCTTCTGCCCCAGGGGGGGCAGAAAAGCCCACTAGACACCAGGGATGTGTTTTTATTTATATGGGAAGCGACCCCTTGGGCAAGGGTCGCTTCCCTGGGTGGATAATATTTGCACAGACTTTTCTGCCCCCCCCCCCCCCGGGGGCAGGTCGATCCACTTTCGGTCCGTTTCTGCCCCCAGGGGGGGGCAGAAAAGCCCACTAAACACCAGGGACGTGTTTTTATTTATATGGGAAGCGGCCCCTTGGGTAAGGGTCGCTTCCCTGGGTGGCTAATATTTACACAGACTTTTCTGCCCCCCCCCCCCCCGGGGGCAGATCGGTCCACTTTCGGTCCGTTTCTGCCCCCAGGGGAGTCATCGGATGATGAAGATACTCTTAGTGCGGATGAAGTGCCTGTGTTAGAGGCGGAGACTGATGTGCCGATAGTGCGGCAAGAGGCATCTGGGCTGCAGCCTGGGGCTGCAAGGCTTCCCGTTGGTGTAGTGCGGCAAGAGGCATCTGGGCTGCAGGATGGGGCTGCAAGGCTTCCCTTTGAAAGTGATGACCTCTGGTTTGCCCCTGGCATGGTGCAGCCGGCATTGCCAGAGTTTACTGGTGTTCCAGGGTCTAGAGTGAATACTGAGAACTTTTTGCCGGTCAATTTTTTTCAGTTGTTTATGGACGATGTGTTTTTGGCAGAGATTGTTGAGCAGACTAATTTGTATGCTGAGCAGTTTTTGAGGGACAACAGTGCCAGTCTTAAGCCACACTCTAGAGCTACCCGGTGGACTCCCACAAATGTTGAAGAGATGAAGAAGTTCTTGGGTTTAACTTTTTTGATGGGCTTGCTAAGGAAGCCATCAATGAATTCATATTGGTCTAGCAGTCCCTTGATGGCAACGTCTATTTTTCCGGCAGTCATGAGTCGTGACAGGTATTTGCTTCTGCTTCGGATGATGCATTTTGTTGATAATGGTTTAGCGTTGCCACGAGATCACCCTGACTGTGACCGTCTTTTTAAGATTAGGCCTGTCCTTGATCACTTTGTTGATCGATTTTCTGAGATTTATGCCCCTGGAAAAGAAATTGCAGGGGATGAGTCTTTGGTGTTGTTCAAGGGCCGCTTGGTTTTTAGGCAATACATTCCTAGTAAGAGGGCACGCTATGGAATAAAGCTGTATATGCTGTGTGACAGTAGGACTCGATATGTCTCTAATTTCAGGGTGTACACCGGTAAGGAATCTAGGTTTAACCTCCCTGGTTGTCCGTCCACTTTTGGAGTGACTGAGAAAATTGTTTGGGAACTTGGTAGAGGATTTTTTAACAAAGGCCACCATTTATATGTAGATAACTTCTACACTGGTGTGAGGTTGTTCAGGGAATTGGCCACAGTGGACACTCTTGCTTGTGGCACAATCCGCTCTAACCGTAAAGGTTTCCCGAAAGAACTTGTTTGTCAAAAGCTTGTGCGGGGACAGTGCAGTGCGTTGCGTTGCCAGGAGCTTCTTGCTGTGAAGTTTACAGACAGGAGAGATGTCTACATGCTGACTACCATCCATGATGAAAGCACTGCACCTGTGACTGTTTGGGGTCAGGTCGCTGAAGCGCGCAAACCTGTGTGCATTTTAGACTATAATAGGCACATGGGTGGTGTTGACAGAGTAGATCAGAGGTTGGAACCTTACACTGCTCTTCGTAAGGCTTACATTTGGTACAAGAAGTTGGCTATCCATCTTTTCCACTTGGCAATGTTTAATGCTTTTGTTGTGTTCCAGGATTCTTGCCCTGAGTCAAAGATGACTTTTGCTAAGTTTCAGGAGTCTGTAATAGGCAGCCTTGTTGTAGTGGAACAGGCAAGTGTTCCCAGAGTTGGAGTGGTGGAGGATGTTGCCAGATTGAAAGAACGCCACTTTCCAGATCACATTCCTCCCACACCCGCAAAAGATTTTCCCAGTAGGAGAGGTTCGCGGAAGGAGAGTCGTATGTACTGCCCCGACTGTCCTTCTCATCCTGCACTGTGTCTCCCTGCTTGTTTCAGAGCGTACCACACGCGAAATAATTTTTGGGAGCATGCATGAGTGGTAAAGTGAACTGCCTGGTCTGTATTCTTTGGATAATTTGATTCTGTTTCAAGGTTGGTGTTAGTGCAATGTATTTAGTTGCTGATTTTCTGTTAGAAGATTTGTATCTATTTGCAATTTGTTTGTGTTTTTATTTTTTTCTAAAAAAATCCTAAATGTGATGGCGGTGTGTGTAGGCTTGCGCTTGGCTGTTGGTGTGTGTGGACTGGCACTTGGTTGGTGGTGTGCGTGGAATGGTGCTTGGCTGGCGGTGTGCGTGGACTGGTGGTGTGCATGGACTGGTGGTGTGCGTGGACTGGTGCGTGGCTGGTGGTGTGCATGGACTGGAGCTTGGCTGGCGGTGTGCGTGGAATGGTGCTTGGCTGGCGGTGTGCGTGGACTGGTACTTGGCTGGCGGTGTGCGTGGACTGGTGGTGTGTGCGGACTGGTGTTTGGCTGGTGGTGTCTGTGGACTGGAGCTTGGCTGGTGGTGTGCGTGGACTGGAGCTTGGCTGGCGGTGTGCGTGGAATGGTGCTTGGCTGGCGGTGTGCGTGGACTGGTACTTGGCTGGCGGTGTGCGTGGACTGGTGGTGTGTGCGGACTGGTGCTTGGCTGGTGGTGTCCGTGGACTGGAGCTTGGCTGGCGGTGTGGGTGGATTGGCGATTGGCTGCCGGTGTGCCTGGACTGGCGATTGGCTGGCGGTGTGCCTGGACTGGCGATTGGCTGGCGGTGTGCCTGGACTGGCGCTTGGCTAGTGGTATGCGTGGACTGGCGCTTGGCTAGCAGTGTGTGTGCACTGGTGCTCGGCTGGCTGTGTGTGAGTAGTGACTTTCTGCTGGTCACTACACACACTGCTAGCTGAGTGCCACTCCACGCAATCCATCAGCCTGTGTAGTTGCTGTGTCTGGATTGTGGGCGTGTGAAAGTGATGGGCCCTTGAATGGCGCTGTGTGCTGGTGTGAGTTTTGTTATGTGATGGGCCCGCGGCTGGCGGTGTGAATGGTTTTGTATGTCTCACACGTATGAAAGGTGTATGAATGGCCTGTAAAGAGGTTGGTGCCTTGTCGTGGCTTTACAGCTCACGAACTGTGAGTCAATGGTTCAGTTTCTCGCCCTTTCAATTATTGCCAGTGCATTTCATTTCTGTGAAATCACTTGCTAATACAATTGTATCTACTGAACCATCACTCACCCTCGTGCCAAATCCAACCAGTATGTGTGTGTGCTTGCGGATTAGATGGCTGTGCAGTAATATTTGTCTTTCTGAAGCAGGGTGTACCTTGTCCCTTTTTGGTGAATTATGAAATGTGTTGCTTTTGTGCCTGGTGGTGCGAATGGTCTTGTTTGTATCACGTATGAAAGGTGTGTGAATGGCCTGTAAAGAGGTTGGTGCCTTGTCGTGGCTTTACAGCTCACGAGCTGTGAGTCAATGGTTCAGTTTCTCGCCCTTTCAATTATTGCCAGTGCATTTCATTTCTGTGAAATCACTTGCTAATACAATTGTATCTACTGAACCATCACTCACCCTCGTGCCAAATCCAACCAGTATGTGTGTGTGCTTGCGGATTAGATGGCTGTGCAGTAATATTTGTCTTTCTGAAGCAGGGTGTACCTTGTCCCTTTTTGGTGAATTATGAAATGTGTTGCTTTTGTGCCTGGTGGTGCGAATGGTCTTGTTTGTATCACGTATGAAAGGTGTGTGAATGGCCTGTAAAGAGGTTGGTGCCTTGTCGTGGCTTTACAGCTCACGAGCTGTGAGTCAATGGTTCAGTTTCTCGCCCTTTCAATTATTGCCAGTGCATTTCATTTCTGTGAAATCACTTGCTAATACAATTGTATCTACTGAACCATCACTCACCCTCGTGCCAAATCCAACCAGTATGTGTGTGTGCTTGCGGATTAGATGGCTGTGCAGTAATATTTGTCTTTCTGAAGCAGGGTGTACCTTGTCCCTTTTTGGTGAATTATGAAATGTGTTGCTTTTGTGCCTGGTGGTGCGAATGGTCTTGTTTGTATCACGTATGAAAGGTGTGTGAATGGCCTGTAAAGTGGTTGGTGCCTTGACGTGGCTTTACAGCTCACGAGCTGCGAGTCATTGGTTTGGTTTTTTGTGAATTTAATTATTGACAGTGCATTTCATTTTTGTGAAATCTCTTGTTAATAAAATTTAATACACTGAACCATGACTCGCCCTCGTGCCAAATCCAACCAGTATGTGTGTGTGTTTGAGGAATAGATGGTTGTGCAGGAATCTTTGTCTTTAGTTTCTCTGCCAAGGTACACTTTCCATGCAAGAATAACCCACCAACTGTAGATATTGTCGAAAACCCATGGGAGTTCATGGTGATGTCTCTCTTGTGAATTCAAAAAACATTTTTATCCCCAATGTCCTGTAAACCTCAAAATGTCTGCCACATTTTCTTTGCAATATTATTCTAAAATTCTCACGCTGTAGGAACAATAGTTAATCTGGTTTTGCAAGGGGGTCACTTTGGTTTTTGGCCCGGTGCTCGGCGGCCATCTAGGGAAACCTACCAAACCCACACATTTCTGAAAACTAGACACCCGGCGGCTTCCAGGGAGGTATGGCTTGCGTGGATCCCCCAACGTTTCCTTACCCAGAATCCCCTGCAAACCTCAATTTTTGCTGAAAAAATCACTTTTTTCTCACATTTTGGGGTGGGAAAGTTGTGGCATCACCGGGCTCACACAAATTTACCACCACCCAGCGTTCCCCCAGGTCTCTCGGTTAAAATGGCGCCTCACTTGTGTGGGAGGCCCAAGTACTCGCAGCAGGCAAAGGCTCAAAACTTAGTGAGGCGACATCAAAAAGGCCTATTGCAAAACCACCTGGTTTTGCAAGGGGGGTCACTTTGGTTTTTGGCCCGGTGCTCGGCGGCCATCTAGGGAAACCTACCAAACCCACGCATTTCTGAAAACTAGACACCCGGAGGCTTCCAGGGAGGTATGGCTTGCGTGGATCCCCCAACGTTTCCTTACCCAGAATCCCCTGCAAACCTCAATTTTTGCTGAAAAAATCCCTTTTTTCACACATTTTGGGGTGGAAAAGTTGTGGCATCACCGGGCTCACACAAATTTACCACCACCCTGCGTTCCCCCAGGTCTCCCGGTAAAAATGGTGCCTCACTTGTGTGGGAGGCCCAAGTACCCGCGGCAGGCAAGGGCCCAAAACGTAGTGAGGCGACATCAAAATGGCCTATCGCAAAACTACCTGGTTTTGCAAGGGGGGTCACTTTGGTTTTTGACCCGGTGCTCGGCGGCCATCTAGGGAAACCTACCAAACCCACGCATTTCTGAAAACTAGACACCCGGCGGCTTCCAGGGAGGTATGGCTTGCGTGGATCCCCCAACGTTTCCTTACCCAGAATCCCCTGCAAACCTCAATTTTTGTTGAAAAATTCACTTTTTTCACACATTTTGGGGTGGGAAAGTTGTGGCATCACCGGGCTCACACAAATTTACCACCACCCAGCGTTCCCCCAGGTCTCCCGGTAAAAATGGTGCCTCACTTGTGTGGGAGGCCCAAGTAATCGCGGCAGGCAAGGGCCCAAAACGTAGTGAGGCGACATCGAAATGGCCTATCGCAAAACCACCTGGTTTTGCAAGGGGGGTCACTTTGGTTTTTGACTCGGTGCTCGGCGGCCATCTAGGGAAACCTACCAAACCCATGCATTTCTGAAAACTAGACACCCGGCGGCTTCCAGGGAGGTATGGCTTGCGTGGATCCCCCAACGTTTCCTTACCCAGAATCCCCTGCAAACCTCAATTTTTGTTGAAAAATTCACTTTTTTCACACATTTTGGGGTGGGAAAGTTGTGGCATCACCGGGCTCACACAAATTTACCACCACCCAGCGTTCCCCCAGGTCTCCCGGTAAAAATGGTGCCTCACTTGTGTGGGAGGCCCAAGTACCCGCGGCAGGCAGGGGCCCAAAACGTAGTGAGGCGACATCAAAATGGCCTATCGCAAAACCACCTAGTTTTGCAAGGGGGGTCACTTTGGTTTTTGACCCGGTGCTCAGCGGCCATCTAGGGAAACCTACCAAACCCATGCATTTCTGAAAACTAGACACCCGACGGCTTCCAGGGAGGTATGGCTTGCGTGGATCCCCCAACGTTTCCTTACCCAGAATCCCCTGCAAACCTCAATTTTTGTTGAAAAATTCACTTTTTTACACATTTTGGGGTGGGAAAGTTGTGGCATCACCGGGCTCACACAAATTTACCACCACCCAGCGTTCCCCCAGGTCTCCCGGTAAAAATGGTGCCTCACTTGTGTGGGAGGCCCAAGTACCCGCGGCAGGCAAGGGCCCAAAACGTAGTGAGGCGACATCAAAATGGCCTATCACAAAACCACCTGGTTTTGCAAGGGGGGTCACTTTGGTTTTTGACCCGGTGCTCGGCGGCCATCTAGGGAAACCTACCAAACCCACGCATTTCTGAAAACTGGGCCCCTGGCGGCTTCCAGGGAGGTATGGCTTGCGTGGATCCCCCAACGTTTCCTTACCCAGAATCCCCTGCAAACCTCAATTTTTGCTGAAAAAATCACTTTTTTCACACATTTTGGGGTGGGAAAGTTGTGGCATCACCGGGCTCACACAAATTTACCACCACCCACCGTTCCCCTAGGTCTCCCGGTAAAAATGGTGCCTCACTTGTCTGGGAGGCCCAAGTACCCGCGGCAGGCAAGGGCCCAAAACGTAGTGAGGCGACATCAAAATGGCCTATCGCAAAACCACCTGGTTTTGCAAGGGGGGTCACTTTGGTTTTTGACCCGGTGCTCGGTGGCCATCTAGGGAAACCTACCAAACCCACGCATTTCTGAAAACTAGACACCCGGCGGCTTCCAGGGAGGTATGGCTTGCGTGGATCCCCCAACGTTTCCTTACCCAGAATCCCCTGCAAACCTCAATATTTGCTGAAAAAATCACTGTTTTCACACATTTTGGGGTGGGAAAGTTGTGGCATCACCGGGCTCACACAAATTTACCACCCTGGGTTTGGTAGGTTTCCCTAGATGGCCGCCGAGCACCGGGTCAAAAACCAAAGTGACCCCCCTTGCAAAACCAGGTGGTTTTTGCGATAGGCCATTTTGATGTCGCCTCACTACGTTTTGGGCCCTTGCCTGCCGCGGGTACTTGGGCCTCCCACACAAGTGAGGCACCATTTTTACCGGGAGACCTGGGGGAACGCTGGGTGGTGGTAAATTTGTGTGAGCCCAGTGATGCCACAACTTTCCCACCCCAAAATGTGTGAAAAAAGTGATTTTTTCAGCGAAAATTAAGGTTTGCAGGGGATTCTGGGTAAGGAAATGTTGCGGGATCCACGCAAGCCATACCTCCCTGGAAGCCGCCGGGTGTCTAGTTTTCAGAAATGTGTGGGTTTTCTAGGTTTCCCTAGATGGCCGCCGAGCACCGGGTCAAAAACCAAAGTGACCCCTCTTGCAAAACCAGGTGGTTTTGCGATAGGCCATTTTGATGTCGCCGCACTACGTTTTGGGCCCTTGCCTGCCGCGGGTACTTGGGCTTCCCACACAAGTGAGGCACCATTTTTACCGGGAGACCTGGGGGAACGGTGGGTGGTGGTAAATTTGTGTGAGCCCGGTGATGCCACAACTTTCCCACCCCAAAATGTGTGAAAAAAGTGATTTTTTTCAGCAAAAATTGAGGTTTGCAGGGGATACTGGGTAAGGAAACGTTGGGGGATCCACGCAAGCCATACCTCCCTGGAAGCCGCCGGGCGTCTAGTTTTCAGAAATGTGTGGGTTTGCTAGGTTTCCCTAGATGGCCGCCGAGCACCGGGTCAAAAACCAAAGTGACCCCCCTTGCAAAACCAGGTGGTTTTGCGATAGGCCATTTTGATGTCGCCTCACTACGTTTTGGGCCCTTGCCTGCCGCGGGTACTTGGGCCTCCCACACATGTGAGGCACCATTTTTACCGGGAGACCTGGGGGAACGCTGGGTGGTGGTAAATTTGTGTGAGCCCGGTGATGCCACAACTTTCCCACCCCAAAATGTGTGAAAAAAGTGATTTTTTCAGCAAAAATTGAGGTTTGCAGGGGATTCTGGGTAAGGAAACGTTGGGGGATCCACGCAAGCCATACCTCCCTGGAAGCCGCCGGGTGGCTAGTTTTCAGAAATGTGTGGGTTTGCTAGGTTTCCCTAGGTGCCGGCAGGGCTAGGGTTAAAAAACTACAGCTAGTCACTTTGCCAAAAAAGGGTCATTTTTCACTGCAAAATTGAGGTGTGACCACGTTGCGTTTTGCGCCGTTTCCTGTCGGGGGCACTAAGCCGACCCGCACAAGTGAGGTACCATTTTTCTCGTAGGACTTTGGGGAACGCGGGGTGGGTGGAAATTTGTGGATCCACGCAGATTCCAGAACTTTCCATCCCAGAAATGTGGGGAAAATGTGTTTTTTTTGTCATTTTTTTACGTTTGCAAGGGATTCTGGGTAACAGACCATGGTGGGAGGCAGTCAAGTCACCCCATCCTGGATTCCCCTGGGTGTCTAGTTTTCAAAAATGTATAGGTTTGCTAGGTTTCCCTAGGTGCCGGCAGGGCTAGGGTTCAAAAACTACAGCTAGTCACTTTGCCAAAAAAGGGTCATTTTTCACTGCAAAATTGAGGTGTGACAACGTTGCGTTTTGTGCCGTTTCCTGTCGCGGGCACTAGGCCGACCCGTACAAGTGAGGTACCATTTTTCTCGTAGGACTTTGGGGAACGTGGGGTGGGTGGAAATTTGTGGATCCACGCAGATTCCAGAACTTTCCATCCCAGAAATGTGGGGAAAATGTATTTTTTTGTCATTTTTTTACGTTTGCAAAGGATTCTGGGTAACAGACCATGGTGGGAGGCAGTCAAGTCACCCCATCCTGGATTCCCCTGGGTGTCTAGTTTTCAAAAATGTATAGGTTTGCTAGGTTTCCCTAGGTGCCGGCAGGGCTAGGGTTCAACAACTACAGCTAGTCACTTGCCAAAAAAGGGTCATTTTTCACTGCAAAATTGAGGTGTGACCACGTTGCGTTTTGCGCCGTTTCCTGTTGCGGGCACTAGGCCGACCCGCACAAGTGAGGTACCATTTTTCTCATAGGACTTTGGGGAACGCGGGGTGGGTGGAAATTTGTGGATCCACGCAGATTCCAGAACTTTCCATCCCAGAAATGTGGGGAAAATGTGTTTTTTTTGTCATTTTTTTACGATTGCAAGGGATTCTGGGTAACAGACCATGGTGGTAGGCAGTCAAGTCACCCCATCCTGGATTCCCCTGGGTGTCTAGTTTTCAAAACTGTATAGGTTTGCTAGGTTTCCCTAGGTGCCGGCAGGGCTAGGGTTAAAAAACTACAGCTAGTCACTTTGCCAAAAAAGGGTCATTTTTCACTGCAAAATTGAGGTGTGACCACGTTGCGTTTTGCGCCGTTTCCTGTCGCGGGCACTAGGCCGACCCGCACAAGTGAGGTACCATTTTTCTCGTAGGACTTTGGGGAACGCGGGGTGGGTGGAAATTTGTGGATCCATGCAGATTCCAGAACTTTCCATACCAGAAATGTGGGGAAAATGTGTTTTTTTTTTCATTTTTTTACAATTGCAAGGGATTCTGGGTAACAGACCATGGTGGGAGGCAGTCAAGTCACCCCATCCTGGATTCCCCTGGGTGTCTAGTTTTAAAAAATGTATAGGTTTGCTAGGTTTCCCTAGGTGCCGGCAGGGCTAGGGTTCAAAAACTACAGCTAGTCACTTTGCCAAAAAAGGGTCATTTTTCACTGCAAAATTGAGGTGTGACCACGTTGCGTTTTGCGCCGTTTCCTGTTGCGGGCACTAGGCCGACCCGCACAAGTGAGGTACCATTTTTCTCGTAGGACTTTGGGGAACGCGGGGTGGGTGGAAATTTGTGGATCCACGCATATTCCAGAACTTTCCATCCCAGAAATGTGGGGAAGATTTGTTTTTTTTGTCATTTTTTTACGTTTGCAAGGGATTCTGGGTAACAGACCATGGTGGGAGGCAGTCAAGTCACCCCATCCTGGATTCCCCTGGGTGTCTAGTTTTCAAAAATGTATAGGTTTGCTAGGTTTCCCTAGGTGCCGGCAGGGCTAGGGTTCAAAAACTACAGCTAGTCACTTTGCCAAAAAAGGGTCATTTTTCACTGCAAAATTGAGGTGTGACCACGTTGCGTTTTGCGCCGTTTCCTGTTGCGGGCACTAGGCCGACCCGCACAAGTGAGGTACCATTTTTCTCGTAGGACTTTGGGGAAAGCGGGGTGGGTGGAAATTTGTGGATCCACGCAGACTCCAGAACTTTCCATTCCAGAAATGTGGGGAAAATGTGTTTTTTTGTCATTTTTTTACGTTTGCAAGGGATTCTGGGTAACAGACCATGGTGGGAGGCAGTCAAGTCACCCCATCCTGGATTCCCCTGGGTGTCTAGTTTTCAAAAATGTATAGGTTTGCTAGGTTTCCCTAGGTGCCGGCAGGGCTAGGGTTCAAAAACTACAGCTAGTCACTTTGCCAAAAAAGGGTCATTTTTCACTGCAAAATTGAGGTGTGACCACGTTGCGTTTTGCGCCGTTTCCTGTTGCGGGCACTAGGCCGACCCGCACAAGTGAGGTACCATTTTTCTCGTAGGACTTTGGGGAACGCGGGGTGGGTGGAAATTTGTGGGTCCACGCAGATTCCAGAACTTTCCATCCCAGAAATGTGGGGAAAATTTGTTTTTTTTGTCATTTTTTTACGTTTGCAAGGGATTCTGGGTAACAGACCATGGTGGGAGGCAGTCAAATCACCCCATCCTGGATTCCCCTGGGTGTCTAGCTTTAAAAAATGTATAGGTTTGCTAGGTTTCCCTAGGTGCCGGCAGGGCTAGGGTTAAAAAACTACAGCTAGTCAATTTGCCAAAAAGGGGTCATTTTTCACTGCAAAATTGAGGTGTGACCACGTTGCATTTTTTCGCCGTTTCCTGTCGCGGGCACTAGGCCGACCCGCGCAAGTGAGGTACCATTTTTCTCGTAGGACTTTGGGGAACGCGGGGTGGGTGGAAATTTGTGGATCCACGCAGATTCCAGAACTTTCCATCCCAGAAATGTGGGGAAAATGTGTTTTTTTTGTCATTTTTTTACATTTGCAAGGGATTCTGGGTAACAGACCATGGTGGGAGTCAGTCAAGTCACCCCATCCTGGATTCCCCTGGGTGTCTAGTTTTCAAAAATGTATAGGTTTGCTAGGTTTCCCTAGGTGCCGGCAGGGCTAGGGTTCAAAAACTACAGCTAGTCACTTTGCCAAAAAAAGGTCATTTTTCACTGCAAAATTGAGGTGTGACCACGTTGCGTTTTGCGCCGTTTCCTGTTGCGGGCACTAGGCCGACCCGCACAAGTGAGGTACCATTTTTCTCGTAGGACTTTGGGGAACGCGGGGTGGGTGGAAATTTGTGGATCCACGCAGACTCCAGAACTTTCCATTCCAGAAATGTGGGGAAAATGTGTTTTTTTGTCATTTTTTTACGTTTGCAAGGGATTCTGGGTAACAGACCATGGTGGGAGGCAGTCAAGTCACCCCATCCTGGATTCCCCTGGGTGTCTAGTTTTCAAAAATGTATAGGTTTGCTAGGTTTCCCTAGGTGCCGGCAGGGCTAGGGTTCAAAAACTACAGCTAGTCACTTTGCCAAAAAAGGGTCATTTTTCACTGCAAAATTGAGGTGTGACCACGTTGCGTTTTGCGCCGTTTCCTGTTGCGGGCACTAGGCCGACCCGCACAAGTGAGGTACCATTTTTCTCGTAGGACTTTGGGGAACGCGGGGTGGGTGGAAATTTGTGGGTCCACGCAGATTCCAGAACTTTCCATCCCAGAAATGTGGGGAAAATTTGTTTTTTTTGTCATTTCTTTACGTTTGCAAGGGATTCTGGGTAACAGACCATGGTGGGAGGCAGTCAAATCACCCCATCCTGGATTCCCCTGGGTGTCTAGCTTTAAAAAATGTATAGGTTTGCTAGGTTTCCCTAGGTGCCGGCAGGGCTAGGGTTCAAAAACTACAGCTAGTCAATTTGCCAAAAAGGGGTCATTTTTCACTGCAAAATTGAGGTGTGACCACGTTGCATTTTTTCGCCGTTTCCTGTCGCGGGCACTAGGCCGACCCGCGCAAGTGAGGTACCATTTTTCTCGTAGGACTTTGGGGAACGCGGGGTGGGTGGAAATTTGTGGATACACGCAGATTCCAGAACTTTCCATCCCAGAAATGTGGGGAAAATGTGTTTTTTTTGTCATTTTTTTACATTTGCAAGGGATTCTGGGTAACAGACCATGGTGGGAGTCAGTCAAATCACCCCATCCTGGATTCCCCTGGGTGTCTAGTTTTCAAAAATGTATAGGTTTGCTAGGTTTCCCTAGGTGCCGGCAGGGCTAGGGTTCAAAAACTACAGCTAGTCACTTTGCCAAAAAAAGGTCATTTTTCACTGCAAAATTGAGGTGTGACCACGTTGCGTTTTGCGCCGTTTCCTGTTGCGGGCACTAGGCCGACCCGCACAAGTGAGGTACCATTTTTCTCGTAGGACTTTGGGGAACGCGGGGTGGGTGGAAATTTGTGGATCCACGCAGATTCCAGAACTTTCCATCCCAGAAATGTGGGGAAAATTTGTTTTTTTGTCATTTTTTTACGTTTGCAAGGGATTCTGGGTAACAGACCATGGTGGGAGGCAGTCAAGTCACCCCATCCTGGATTCCCCTGGGTGTCTAGCTTTAAAAAATGTATAGGTTTGCTAGGTTTCCCTAGGTGCCGGCAGGGCTAGGGTTCAAAAACTACAGCTAGTCAATTTGCCAAAAAGGGGTCATTTTTCACTGCAAAATTGAGGTGTGACCACGTTGCGTTTTGCGCCGTTTCCTGTCACGGGCACTAGGCCGACCAGCGCAAGTGAGGTACCATTTTTCTTGTAGGACTTTGGGGAACGCGGGGTGGGTGGAAATTTGTGGATCCACGCAGATTCCAGAACTTTCCATCCCAGAAATGTGGGGAAAATGTGTTTTTTTTGTCATTTTTTTACGTTTGCAAGGGATTCTGGGTAACAGACCATGGTGGGAGGCAGTCAAGTCACCCCATCCTGGATTCCCCTGGGTGTCTAGTTTTAAAAAATGTATAGGTTTGCTAGGTTTCCCTAGGTGCCGGCAGGGCTAGGGTTCAAAAACTACAGCTAGTCACTTTGCCAAAAAAGGGTCATTTTTCACTGCAAAATTGAGGTGTGACCACGTTGCGTTTTGCGCCGTTTCCTGTTGCGGGCACTAGGCCGACCCGCACAAGTGAGGTACCATTTTTCTCGTAGGACTTTGGGGAACACGGGGTGGGTGGAAATTTGTGGATCCACGCAGATTCCAGAACTTTCCATCCCAGAAATGTGGGGAAAATTTGTTTTTTTTGTCATTTTTTTACGTTTGCAAGGGATTCTGGGTAACAGACCATGGTGGGAGGCAGTCAAGTCACCCCATCCTGGATTCCCCTGGGTGTCTAGCTTTAAAAAATGTATAGGTTTGCTAGGTTTCCCTAGGTGCCGGCAGGGCTAGGGTTCAAAAACTACAGCTAGTCAATTTGCCAAAAAGGGGTCATTTTTCACTGCAAAATTGAGGTGTGACCATATTGCATTTTGCGCCGTTTCCTGTCGCGGGCACTAGGCCGACCCGCGCAAGTGAGGTACCATTTTTCTCGTAGGACTTTGGGGAACGCGGGGTGGGTGGAAATTTGTGGATCCACGCAGATTCCAGAACTTTCCATCCCAGAAATGTGGGGAAAATGTGTTTTTTTTGTCATTTTTTTACATTTGCAAGGGATTCTGGGTAACAGACCATGGTGGGAGTCAGTCAAGTCACCCCATCCTGGATTCCCCTGGGTGTCTAGTTTTCAAAAATGTATAGGTTTGCTAGGTTTCCCTAGGTGCCGGCAGGGCTAGGGTTCAAAAACTACAGCTAGTCACTTTGCCAAAAAAAGGTCATTTTTCACTGCAAAATTGAGGTGTGACCACGTTGCGTTTTGCGCCGTTTCCTGTTGCGGGCACTAGGCCGACCCGCACAAGTGAGGTACCATTTTTCTCGTAGGACTTTGGGGAACGCCGGGTGGGTGGAAATTTGTGGATCCACGCAGATTCCAGAACTTTCCATCCCAGAAATGTGGGGAAAATTTGTTTTTTTGTCATTTTTTTACGTTTGCAAGGGATTCTGGGTAACAGACCATGGTGGGAGGCAGTCAAGTCACCCCATCCTGGATTCCCCTGGGTGTCTAGCTTTCAAAAATGTATAGGTTTGCTAGGTTTCCCTAGGTGCCGGCAGGGCTAGGGTTCAAAAACTACAGCTAGTCAATTTGCCAAAAAGGGGTCATTTTTCACTGCAAAATTGAGGTTGACCACGTTGCGTTTTGCGCCGTTTCCTGTCGCGGGCACTAGGCCGACCAGCGCAAGTGAGGTACCATTTTTCTCGTAGGACTTTGGGGAACGCGGGGTGGGTGGAAATTTGTGGATCCACGCAGATTCCAGAACTTTCCATCCCAGAAATGTGGGGAAAATTTGTTTTTTTTGTCATTTTTTTACGTTTGCAAGGGATTCTGGGTAACAGACCATGGTGGGAGGCAGTCAAGTCACCCCATCCTGGATTCCCCTGGGTGTCTAGTTTTCAAAAATGTATAGGTTTGCTAGGTTTCCCTAGGTGCCGGCAGGGCTAGGGTTAAAAAACTACAGCTAGTCACTTTGCCAAAAACGGTCATTTTTCACTGCAAAATTGAGGTGTGACCACGTTGCGTTTTGCGCCGTTTCCTGTTGCGGGCACTAGGCCGACCCGCACAAGTGAGGTACCATTTTTCTCGTAGGACTTTGGGGAACACGGGGTGGGTGGAAATTTGTGGATCCACGCAGATTCCAGAACTTTCCATCCCAGAAATGTGGGGAAAATTTGTTTTTTTTGTCATTTTTTTACGTTTGCAAGAGATTCTGGGTAACAGACCATGGTGGGAGGCAGTCAAGTCACCCCATCCTGGATTCCCCTGGGTGTCTAGCTTTAAAAAATGTATAGGTTTGCTAGGTTTCCCTAGGTGCCGGCAGGGCTAGGGTTCAAAAACTACAGCTAGTCAATTTGCCAAAAAGGGGTCATTTTTCACTGCAAAATTGAGGTGTGACCACGTTGCATTTTGCGCCGTTTCCTGTCGCGGGCACTAGGCCGACCCGCGCAAGTGAGGTACCATTTTCTCGTAGGACTTTGGGGAACGCGGGGTGGGTGGAAATTTGTGCATCCACGCAGATTCCAGAACTTTCCATCCCAGAAATGTGGGGAAAATGTGTTTTTTTTGTCATTTTTTTACATTTGCAAGGGATTTTGGGTAACAGACCATGGTGGGAGTCAGTCAAGTCACCCCATCCTGGATTCCCCTGGGTGTCTAGTTTTCAAAAATGTATAGGTTTGCTAGGTTTCCCTAGGTGCCGGCAGGGCTAGGGTTCAAAAACTACAGCTAGTCACTTTGCCAAAAAAAGGTCATTTTTCACTGCAAAATTGAGGTGTGACCACGTTGCGTTTTGCGCCGTTTCCTGTTGCGGGCACTAGGCCGACCCACACAAGTGAGGTACCATTTTTCTCGTAGGACTTTGGGGAACGCGGGGTGGGTGGAAATTTGTGGATCCACGCAGATTCCAGAACTTTCCATCCCAGAAATGTGGGGAAAATTTGTTTTTTTGTCATTTTTTTACGTTTGCAAGGGATTCTGGGTAACAGACCATGGTGGGAGGCAGTCAAGTCACCCCATCCTGGATTCCCCTGGGTGTCTAGCTTTCAAAAATGTATAGGTTTGCTAGGTTTCCCTAGGTGCCGGCAGGGCTAGGGTTCAAAAACTACAGCTAGTCAATTTGCCAAAAAGGGGTCATTTTTCACTGCAAAATTGAGGTGTGACCACGTTGCGTTTTGCGCCGTTTCCTGTCGCGGGCACTAGGCCGACCAGCGCAAGTGAGGTACCATTTTTCTCGTAGGACTTTGGGGAACGCGGGGTGGGTGGAAATTTGTGGATCCACGCAGATTCCAGAACTTTCCATCCCAGAAATGTGGGGAAAATGTGTTTTGTTTGTCATTTTTTTACGTTTGCAAGGGATTCTGGGTAACAGACCATGGTGGGAGGCAGTCAAGTCACCCCATCCTGGATTCCCCTGGGTGTCTAGCTTTCAAAAATGTATAGGTTTGCTAGGTTTCCCTAGGTGCCGGCAGGGCTAGGGTTCAAAAACTACAGCTAGTCAATTTGCCAAAAAAGGGTCATTTTTCACTGCAAAATTGAGGCGTGACCACGTTGCGTTTTGCGCCGTTTCCTGTCGCGGGCACTAGGCCGACCCGCGCAAGTGAGGTACCATTTTTCTCGTAGGACTTTGGGGAACGCGGGGTGGGTGGAAATTTGTGGATCCACGCAGATTCCAGAACTTTCCATCCCAGAAATGTGGGGAAAATGTGTTTTTTTTGTCATTTTTTTACATTTGCAAGGGATTCTGGGTAACAGACCATGGTGGGAGGCAGTCAATTCACCCCATCCTGGATTCCCCTGGGTGTCTAGTTTTTAAAAATGTATGGGTTTGCTAGGTTTCCCTAGGTGCCGGCAGGGCTAGGGTTCAAAAACTACAGCTAGTCACTTTGCCAAAAAAGGGTCATTTTTCACTGCAAAATTGAGGTGTGACCACGTTGCGTTTTGCGCCGTTTCCTGTTGCAGGCACTAGGCCGACCCGCACAAGTGAGGTACCATTTTTCTCGTAGGACTTTGGGGAATGCGGGGTGGGTGGAAATTTGTGGATCCACGCAGATTCCAGAACTTTCCATCCCAGAAATGTGGGGAAAATGTGTTTTTTTTGTCATTTTTTTACGTTTGCAAGGGATTCTGGGTAACATACCATGGTGGGAGGCAGTCAAGTCACCCCATCCTGGATTCCCCTGGGTGTCTAGTTTTCAAAAATGTATAGGTTTGCTAGGTTTCCCTAGGTGCCGGCAGGGCTAGGGTTCATAAACTACAGCTAGACTCTTCGCAAAAAAAGTGTAAATTTTCAGTGTGAAAATGTGGTGCGTTCACCTTAGGTTTTGAGCCACTTCCTGTCGTGGCCACTATGCCTACTGTTAGAAATGAGGGGGCTCTGGTTGACGCAGGTGTGAACCCACAGCAAGCAGGGACCCTTTACTTCTTGTCAGGGCGAAGGATGACTCCCCAGAATAACCCCTGCTCACCCTCTAGGTGCGTGGCGCGAGCAGTCTAGGCTAAGTCTCAGGCGTACACGGTTAAGCAAATGCAATTACACATACAGTAAACCCCTTGCATGCACCACAAACGGACACCAATCAGGAAGTATATAAAAATACGCTTTTATGTAGATTCAGCAGATTCAATACAAGGCCCAGTAACGTTAACTGATGGGGCCACAATTCTTAGGAATACGGTAAAGTTCTCTTTGTTACTGAAAGTTCTTTAGGCGGGCACAAGGTAACTGTAGGCCTCAGCGCCCTTCGTGCTGAGGCGGCGCCCGGGAAGCACACGGCAGATGACAGGGAAATCAGAACGTTGCGGACCCTGGATCCGATGCGAGCTCACGGTCGAGTTCGTAAGTACAGTACCTTGTTTCTTGACGCAAAGGCGGGTGCGGGATTTCAGCGGCTCTTCGACAGAAGGGCGAGGCGGCGTCCGGGGCTCCCACACTTCACGATGGGGGTCTGATCTTCAGGCTCACGACAAGAGCGGGGTGTTGCAGGTGGCGGGTGAACAAAGCGGGGCAGCCGGGCACGCAGATTACGTCCGGGCCGTCCGAGGCTTGGAGATGCTCACAACGCCGATTCCGGCGGGAGGGTGAAGGTGCACAGCGAGCCTCCAGCGAGCGAGGTGACAGGGGCAGCCCAGCACAGCGTAGGGGGAGCGGCTCCGATCGAGCGAGGCTCGTCCCAAGGCGGGGGCGGCTAAGCAGTCCTGGCCACGGCTCAGGGAGGGACTGGGGCACGAGGGTCACAGCTCCGGCGAGGGAAAGGACACCACAGTCCAGCGGCAGGCGAGTGAAGATCAGGTAGAGCCCAATGGTCCTGGGGCTCAGTTCAGGGGGCAAGCTCAGTTCCAAGCCCTTGGAGATCGTTTTTGAAAAGCACAAGTCTTGAAAGTAAAAATAAAGCAAAGTCTTCAGCAACAGTTTCTCTTCTCCCCTTTGGCAGCGAGGTCACCACTGCAGGCCAATCCCCCAGGACAGGGACAGTCTTCCTCCTGCAGCTTTCCCGGTGCCTCCTCCTCAGGCAGAGATTCTTCTTGGTCAAAAGCGGATCTAGTTTCTTAGGAGCAGGGCTCCTACATTTATACAGCAAATCTTTTGTTCTCCCAGGCCAGGGGGGCCCTTGCCTAGTTCAGTCCGGTTTCTGAGCACTTTGTTTACGCGATGCAGGCTTCTTCTTTCAGAGTGCAGGGCAGAGTCCTCAGACGCTCCACAGGGGGCGGAGCCGGCATTGAGGTGGCAGAGCACTGTCCTATTCAGAGCCTAGGAGTACTCCTCCCACCCATCTACCTGTCGATCGTCCTATTCACCACCAGGCTACCTAGCCCTGCCCATCTGGGTTCCCCCAGCCCTGTCACTCACACCAGCCAGACATCAGATACACATCACGCTGAGGCGGGCTGAAATGTTTAGGCAAGCAAAGGCCAGCTTTCTAAAAGCGGCATTTGCAAACCCGGAATATTAAAATAAACCTTACGAAAAGATGTACCTTATTATTCCGAGTTCAGGCACACTAAACTCGATCTTCTACCATGTTCCCTGGGTCGGTTAGGATCATAGGATATAATAATCCAGGCCGCCCATACTGGCCTATGAGAACAGGGTAGCCTTGCAGTAGTGAACAACAAGATGGCGGTAATTCACTACTAGGACATGCCACGCATCTAGGCTTGTCCTACCTTAGGCTCACAACGCACCCTGCCCGTGGGCCTACCAGAGGGGTGACTAACATGCAGCTAAGGGAAGGTTTCAGGGACCGGCAAGTGTGGGCACTTGCCAGTCAGCATGTCAGTACCAGACTGCACGCAGGTTCTGCGATGGCAGACCTTAGACGTATTTTACCGGCCGCTTCTGTGGGTGGCACAACACGTGCTGCAAGCCCACCAGCGGTGTTTGCATTTACATGCCCTGGCGCTCCTGGCGCACTTTACTGGGATCTGATAGTAAATCAAACAATCCAATCATGGAATCCAACCAACATATACAATTTACAAAGGGAGCACTCGCACCGCGACACTGGTTGGCAGTGGCACAGCGCGCTGAGCGGCCAACACCATAAAACACATGAGGCACAGCGACAAAAAGAGGAAGGGAGACTCACGCCAAGGTGCCAGGTCTAACACCTACCCACACAAGTGAGGTACCATTTTTATCGGGAGAATTAGGGTAGTTCAGATTTGTAAAGCAACTGTTATTACCTATTGATTTTTGATGCATTTCTCCCTTCCAAATGAAAGACATTGTGTAAAAAAAAGTCATTTTGAAAAATTGCCAATAATTGTCATGCAAGTATGAGTATTCCCAATTTCGAAAATGTGCAAATATGCACTGTTTCTAAACTCTGTAATTTGTTCCCATTTCAGAAATACATAGGTGTCTTTCATACCGATTTTTCCATGTATACATTTTCCCACAATAATTGCTATATACCCGGAACAAAACAAAAAAACATTACAAAATGCTGCTCAGTTTTTTACTCTGGGTTCGTTGGGCTCTTGGTGAACCTACAAGTCCTATATATCCCCACAACCAGGAAGGTCCACCGGATGTAACGGTACATTGCTTTCAAAGAGATGTCATAATTCGAAGACGTTACAGGTGAAAACGTTGACTCAAAAGGCTGCTTTTTTCAACAAATGTTTTATTTTTCCTATATTTACCTGTTAGTTTCTATAAAGAAACCTTGATGGATCTACACACATGACCCCTTGCTGAATTCAGAATTTAGTCTACTTTTCAAAAATGTATAGCTTTCCAGGATCCATTATTGCTTTTCTACCCATTTTTACCATTATCTGGAAGGAGGTTCAAAGCACAAAAAATAGCAAAAATAGGGTGTGTCCCAGAAAAATGTCAAAACTGTGTAAAAAATGTTGGATTTCTGACAAAAAACTGTCATTCCCTAAAAGCTGGAGAAATTGTGATTTCAGCCCCACAAACCCTTTTTTGATATTATTTGCAGAGAAAAACCCAGACGCTTTCATTTGCAGCCACTTTTCCCCATTTTTCACCAAAATTTTGCTGTATTTAGACTAATTTCTGGGAACCCTCTAGGAGACTCCTGGTACCTTTAGAATCCCCATGATGTTGGAAGAAAAGGACGCAAATTTGGCGTGGATACCTAATGTGGTCAAAAAGTTACAGGGACCTAAGCGTGCACTACCCCAAATAGCCCAAAAAAGGCTTAGCACAGGAGGGGAAAAGGCCTAGCAGCGAAGGGGTTAACCAGTAGGGACACTGACAAAACAGACAACATGAGTAACTGTCTATATTCACATTTTGCACAGATAGGCACCAATATAAGACAAGAGCGAGGCCAGTGGCCAGCACAAAATGCAGAGTAAGTCCATGAGAAGCTGCACAGGCAAGGGGCAAACAGCAGTGGACAACAAGGCCAGTGGCCAGTCCAATGTGCAGAGTGAGTCCATGAGAAGCTGCACAGGCAAGGGGCAAACAGCAGTGAACAACAAGGCCAGAGGCCAGCACAAAGTGCAGAGTAGTTACATGAGATCCTGCACAGGCAAGGGGCAAACAACAGTGAACAACAAGGCCAGTGGCCAGCACAAAGTGCATAGTAGTTACATGAGATCCTGCACAGGCAAGTGGCAAACAGCAGTGAACGACAAGGCCAGTGGCCAGCTCAAAGTGCAGAGTAAGTCCATGGGAAGCTGCACAGGCAAGGGGCAAACATCAGTGAACAACAAGGCCGGTGGCCAGTCCAATTTGCAGAGTGAGTCCATGAGAAGCTGCACAGGGAATGTGTGTGACTGTACCCTGCCATGGTCAGCAACACAGTCAGGGGGGTAACAATGGGCAGTACAGGCACTGCTGTGGGAGAGACAGGTGTGTGAGAGGGACAACCACTCAGACTTGCCTGTCAGTCGGACTGGGAGCTGGCTGTGTGTCGGGGACAGTTGGAGGACTTGACCGGGGAGAGAGAGGCCCAGCTGAGGTAGCGGCATCAGTGGCTTGGGAAGCCAGAGAGCTGCTTGGACCAGGTGGTGTAGTGGCACGTGGAGGCATGCTGCCGTGAGACACAGTGTGGGTGGGAGATTGTGGAGGGGTGCCTTTCCACTTCTTGGGGATTCTAAATTGCTTCCCTGTCTTGGGATTAGTGGCAAGTGGTGGGGACACAACAGGCACACTCACCACCAAAGCTGCATCAGGTGCAGCCGGTGGCCCACCCTCTGGGGACATGCTGGATCCAGCTGTTCGCTTGGCCTGGCCTTAGCTTTGCACCTCCATCCCCTGTTTACCAGGTGTTCCACCTATAGTGCCCTCCTTTCCCTGTTTCACTGGGCTTTGGATGGGAGTCGAGGTTGTGGGTGAATCTGCCTTGGAGCTCTTCTTATGTGTACTCTTAGCAGGCACCACCTTCTCAGTGGGCACGGAAACTGTCTGCTAGTCTTTGCGAGACGATTTTGGGACAGGAGAGTCCTTGGCTGGGAATGCCTCTGAGGCATGTGACCCTGAGGCCTGCTTCTTGGCTTTGTGGCCGTTGGTGTCGCCTGACGGGCTTTTGTCTTTGCGCTCTGGGGTGGCTTTAGTTTTCTGTGGGGATGGTGTCTCTGCCCTGAAACGCTTGGGCTGCTGCTGCTGTGTGCTGCTTGTGCTGTATCTTGACCTTGAGGTCTGGTGTGCGAGGTCACTATTGTCAGATGTGGCCACTGGCAGGGGGGGGGGACAAAGGGACTGGAGCTGGACTCCCAGATGGTGCCAGTTGAAGAGCTGCTGTCATTGCGGAGGGCAAAGAATGGACAGTCCAGTGTAGCTCATCCACGTCTGAATGTATGCCCTCCTTGAAAGCAACCACTGTGCCAACTTTTTGTCGTGATCTATGAAGGCATTGAGGAGAGCTGTCTGGCCCACACACAGCTGGCCCAAAATGTCCACAGACTCAGCACTGATGGCAGCAGGGGGGACAGGGGCAGGGGCAGTGGTGCAGGACACTCTTCCCTTCTTACTGGTGCGAACACGGGCAGCACTAGTGGAAGTAGCTCGGAGGGTGGGCACCGTACGCTGTGTGGTAGAAGAGGAAGCAGAGTTCCCATTCCCTGTGCCCGACAACATGGCTGCGTCACCACTGGCATCAGATGATGTTGAGCTTTGCGTCTCTGGCTGTGATTCCTCCAGCAGACTCCTGTCTCCCTCCGAGGCGCTGGTCACATCTGTGTCACTGTTCTCGTGTGCAGCTATTGTGCTTGATGCCTCACCACTGGTGTCCGTCCCCTGTCCTTCCATGCCCACAGGAGATGCTGCATGAGAGAGAGATGTAGGGTCAGTTCATTGGCATCAACAGAACAAACATATGCAAGCAAAGCATCACTGAAGATGCCGAAATCTACATTGTGCAAACTCAATTTTTAACTCGATCAGTGGGTGTCAACAAGCAAACCAGGCATAAGTGAGCCATGTGATGCCCACACAGCACAATATCCTGCCAGTGGCTCCGTTCAACCTGACACACAGATAGCTCTGAGCACATCTGGGCCCTGATAGGGGCAAGGATGAACCCCACAACATGTTGCCACTGTCATATCTGGATGGAGCAGAAGGGGACAATACAGATACAGACTCCAACATAACAGTCCACAATGGCCATGAGCTCATGCCATCCACCATGTTGTACTTTGGGTCACAACTACTGTTGCACATTGGCGTCAGATGTCTAAGCCTCACAAATCTGAGGTCAGGCAATGCACGCATTTATGAAAGCACACTCAGATTAGGCACACTGCCGTCCCCTTCCATGTGATTTACCAGACTACCCCAATGCAGACGATACTTGAAGCCCACGACTTAGAATGCAATGTAAATGCCCAGTACTCAAATCACATTAGGAAGTACAGGTAGGACAACTGCATGACAGTTGCACCCAGCACTGAGGCCACTTACAAGGCACTGCATCACACTACCAACATCACATAGCCCAGCGCTGGCCCAGGCTGTGTACACATGCAGCCACTCACAGCCAACGGCACCCTTTCCAGAATACTCACCCCTAGCTTGCTGCTGATGCTCCTTCAAACGTGCATCCAGCTCAGGCTGTGTCACGGCCAAGATCGGGCCATTAGTGGTGTCATGCTGCACCGCACCAACCTGCCAGTCCGAGGGATCAGCCCCAGTGTCATCTCGGCCACGTTCTTGCTCAGCCAGCAGATGTCATCCCACCTCTTGTGGCAGTGGGTGCGCCATCGGTTTGAGACACCCAGGGCCCGATTCACAGAACTAACTTAAGACAAAATCCTAAACTTACTACCATTTTGGTATTCACAGAAGGCACTTACTCATTTTGGTATTCACAGAAGGCACTTACTCATTTCGGTATTCACAGAAGTTAGGTGTCCTAACTTTAGGACTCCTAAATGCCTTCTGAGAATACCGAAAGTCTGAAAATTAGGATTTTTCTCAGTTTTGGAGTAGTAAAGTTAGGACTCCTAACTTTAGGACTCCTAAATGCCTTCTGTGAATACCGAAAGTCTTAAAGTTGGGATTTTTCTCAGTTTAGGAGTCCTAAAGTTAGGAGTCCTAACTTTACTACTCCTAAACTGAGAAAAATCCTAAATTTAATACTTTCGGTATTCACAGAAGGCATTTAGGAGTCCTAAAGTTAGGAGTCCTAACTTTACTACTCCTAAACTGAGAAAAATCCTAAATTTAATACTTTCGGTATTCACAGAAGGCATTTAGGAGTCCTAAAGTTAGGAGTCCTAACTTTACTACTCCTAAACTGAGAAAATTCCTAATTTTAAGACTTTCGGTATTCACAGAAGGTATTTAGGAGTCCTAAAGTTAGGAGTCCTAACTTTACTACTCCTAAACTGAGAAAAATCCTAATTTTAAGACTTTCGGTATTCACAGAAGGCATTTAGGAGTTCTAAAGTTAGGAGTCCTAACTTTACTACTCCTAACCTGAGAAAAATCCTAACTTTAAGACTTTCGGTATTCACAGAAGGCATTTAGGAGTCCTAAAGTTAGGAGTCCTAACTTCTGTGAATACCGAAATGAGTAAGTGCCTTCTGTGAATACCAAAATGGTAGTAAGTTTAGGATTTTGTCTTAAGTTAGTTCTATGAATCGGGCCCCCAGATCCCGCACCTTGCATGCAATGGCCCTCCACACGGCCTTACACTGGTGTACTTTGAGCTGCAGGCATGGGAGACAAGAGATGGAAAACATAAGTGACACAGTGTTATGTACCAATTTCTTTCAGTACAGTAGCATGATACTGACTCATCCCAAATCCACAGATATGTCTAATAGAGACAAGAATGCATCTCATATGGTACATCAGCATGGGAGAACCACACGTAAATGCATGCAGGTGTGAGGGTGGACACAGTACCTGCCCATCTACACATGCAGGAAGCCAGCACATAAAGCCATGTGTAATCTGCCCACATCTACTGTCCATTGTTTTGTAGATAAGACATATATTACATATCAACATATGTTTAGGGGTAGACTCACAGTGTCCAACACTGCGCAGCCCTCAATGTCCTTGCCCTGAGAATGGCTCACTGTGTCATGGAGGTCATATTGAGGGACATGATCTCAGAAACCCACACCCTTCTCACAAGGCCTGTCGGGTGCAATCTACAGGGCTGAGATGACTCATTGATGGAGAGTAATGAAAAAAGACACATGTAACGCTCTGTACATTCAGTGATGTGTCCTTGTCAGACTGGGTGGTGACTGTGCAGGCCAGGTGGGCTCACACTGAGAAGGACAACAGGGAACCACACAGCCATTAACACAAGCAATCACTGTCCTGACTCCTGCATTACCAACTTGCTGTGTCACTGTATGGCTGACAAGACAATACATGTCCCTCAAATCTTGATGTGCAGGCAGGGAAACGTGTGAAATAGGCCACACACCCCTTCCCCCTGGAGAAAGCATGCTAGGCAGTGCATGACAAAACCCCCCACTCTCAGGCACATACTGCAGCAGCTCAACTTCATGTGTGCCCCCATGCACTCTCACTCACACTATTGAAGACTTACCACAACATTTGGGGCACCATATAGCCTTGGATACTGTGAGCACCTCGTCCACCACGATCTCCAGCTCCTCGCTGGTGAAGGGACTGGCCCGGATCTTCTCAGTCCTCGTCATCAGTGTGGCCAAGTGACAGCAGCAGTTGGTGTTGAGAGGGGCAGGCAGCAGTCCCTGGAGGCAGCAGCAGCAGCAGGTGAGGGGTCTCAGGCAGCAGGCTCTGTGAGATGTGGAAATGTGAGGCTCTCTCCCACACATATATAGCCCCCTGGGGTCATTTCAGTGGTTCTAGGCTGCTGCAATTGGTGTTCCAGGTCTGCCTTTTTCCAATGCATCCAATGACTGGCTCCGCGGTGGTGGAGTATGCCTACTGCGATTTTAAAAATTGCATTAGGCTACCGCGATTGCGGTTCCCATTGGCTGTAAGGGCATGGTCCATGGCGGTGCCACACCGCTGGTGCCAGGCAGTAGCTACTGTGATTTGGGTGCCATACATTGACATTGGTGACCGTGTTTTGGGTGGCGGAGCACTTTGACAGCACCTATGGACACATCATGCTGTGTCAATGGCCACTGGGCAGTTCTCAACAGTGCACAGTGGCAACATGATCAATGGTACATAATTGTGCACACAATGCCAATGTCACATTTAACCCACTGCTGACTACACATGCCATGTTTGTGTATGTGATTTAGTACTTTGGCATGTACTCCCTCACATGTCACTTGTGATATTGATGGGCATGTACACAGAACAGTGTTGTTATTGACTCTCCAATGTGTACACATGTCAATGTGTGAAAGTGCTATGACAATCACAGTGATGTATGTCTCAATGAACAATATGCATATTTGACTGTCTTCTTTTCTTGGATCATGCACACACATGTTGTTTATGCTCAGCCTGTGGTAATTGTGGTGTTGATGTGTGCCATGTACAACTTACGCCTGAAGGTGTGGCAGTTACAGCAGCTAGGTATGAGACAGTAGTGTTGCATTTTTACACATATGCTGGATGAAATACTCTCAGGGGAGCCCATGCTAGATGTGGCCATATCCCTATGTGCATTCTCATAGTCCGATGTTGTTTCGGAGGTACTTGCTGTGTGAAAGGGGACAAGTGTACGAGCAGTGTAGCTGAAGGTGTCCCTACATGTCAGCTGCTCTGTAACTCAATTGTGATGACAGTCATTGTTGGCGTTGTGTCAGTCAAAACGTGAGATGTTGTGCACATCTCATGGTGTATTGCATTGACATGTGTCCACTTTCATCTTAACTAGGAGGAGACCAAATCTGCATCGTCCCTTCACAGTGCTGGCAGACATGGAGAATGAGGAAATCATCCGGAAATTCCATCTGGATAGGGCCACCCTACAGAACCTTTGTGCTATGTTGGAGCTCCACCTGCAGCCTCGCAGAACATATCCAACAGCTTTCACTCCAACGTCTAAGGTGATGGCGGCCCTGCATTTTTTTGCCACTGGATCATTCCGGCAAACGGTGTCCAGCGCAGGTGGCAGGTCACAACCTATGTTCAGCATGGTGCTGCGTGATGTCCTGACCGCTATGATGATCTACAAGGACAGATATATCCATTTCCCCAGGGGGCCTGAATCGGCGGCTGTGAAGGGAAATTTTTATGCCCTTGGGCACATCCCCCATGTTGTTGGTACCATTGATTGCACCCATGTTGGGCTAGTTCCACCACAGGCACATGAGCACATCTACAGGAATTGGAAACATTTCCATTCCATCAATGTGCAAGAGGTGTGCCAGGCAGATATGATCATCTCGCATGTGTGTGCCAAAGTTCGTGGCTCAGCCCATGACTCATACATTATCCGTAACAGCATTGTACCACAGCTGATGGCTAATCTGCTTCCTGAGCGTGCATGGATTGTGGGTGAGTATGCAGAGTCAAATAGCGTGCTGTGTGTGTGACATGCAGTCCTCTGCCACAGTGCCATTACAAGGTTTCTCTGTGTTCCTCCCACCTAGGTGACTCTGCATATCCCAACCGTTCTTGGTTGCTGAGCCCACTGCGGAATCCCAGGACACCAGCTGAAGTCCGCTGCAATTATGCCCTTGGGAGGACACGTCGTGTGGTGGAGCATACTTTCGGTCTCCTGAAGTCACGATTTCGCTGCCTGGACTAGACCGGAGGTGCACTGATGTACTCGTCTCCAAAAAGGTGTGTCAGATTGTAGTGGCATGCTGCATGCTCCACAGTCTAGCCATTTGCAATGAGATCCCCCTGCTCCTGGATGCTGATGAGCAGCCAACGCCCCCGCCTGCAAACCAACCCATGTCCAGTGATGAGGACAGTGGAGAGGAGGAAGGTGTTGACCTGCGTCAAAAGCTCATCAACCGCTACTTCACTTGAAGGTGAGTGACAATGTACAATGGACCCATTGTCTGATGATGTTGCTGTTGTTATGAAGGTGTATGTGAGCTTTGTGACTGCAGCCGGTTGTTGGAACTACTACAGGATGTGTATGTTGGCACTTGTTGCTCATTGTGATGTGTGCATGTTGGATTAGCTTGATGGAAAGTGTTGAGTGATGTATGTGATGACACACCAGACTAGTGAATATTGTTCTGTTGTGTTTTCCTAGGTCCCTTCAGCCTCTCCTTGCCTACATACATTCAATACTCCTGGTACATTGTAATCATGGTGAAGACTGCACATCCTGGAATAAAGACGGAGCAGAAACAACGTGTGTAAGGAGTATTTATTTACAATGGTGACATGTGAGGGGGTGAACTTTTACATTGGGGTGATTAGTGGAGCAGCGAGTTGACAGTTATGGTAAATGAGAGAATCGAGTAGTCACCACATTGATGTGGTGGCCCAGTCCAACAGACAGATGCCATTTACAAGGCAGTGTGGGGAAGGATAGTCCAAAAAGTCAATGCAGTAGTGAAGAGGGTTGCCATCATGGCTAGCTCCGTGTCTGATGTTTGGCAGGTGCTTGGCCACAGGATACTCCCAGGAATTTCTTGGGACGACCCCTTCGTCGCTTGGCACGGGGGGCCTCTTCTGTAGGTCCAGTGGGGTCTGAGGACTCACTCCTCTCTGTGGCCGCAGGGGAGAATGTTGAACTGTCATCCTGCGGCCCAGCAGGGGGAGGTGGAGGTGTTTGTGGTGCAGGCCTGTCCCTCAGTACCGCTACTAGCTGGCCCAAGAGGTCCACAATTTGTCCCATGCGGGTGTCCATGGACCTCATCAGCAGGAGGAGCTCGCGGTAATCTTCTTCTGACCGGCCGGTTCATCCCTGGGCCCGTTCATATGCCCCAAGGACGCTGTTTATGTTGTTCAGGGCTTCGTTCCCAGGCTCTGGTTGTCTGTGAGTGACCCTGCCCCTCCCACCTGCCCTGCTGCCACGGACCTGTTGCCTCACCACTGTAGGCACCCACATCCTCTCCCTGCCCTCCTCAGTTGGTGGTGTGAGGTGGTCATCCTCTGTGACAGGGGGAGTGTTGCAGGCAGAACTGGTGGTGGTGGTGGTGGTGGAGGACGCACATGCCGTAACAGCAGGGTTAAGCGTAGCTGTTGGTGTTGCTGCAGATGTGGAGGGGGGGACGATGGGGTCCTGGGACCGGTTGCGCCATGCCACACCAGATGGGTCGGCTCAGAGCTCCTCGTCCTCTGAATCCCGGGAGTCAACATCCGAGAGTCCATGTTCCAGGGGGGGAAACTGGCTCTGCAGGTTGCTGGTGCTGTTCTCTGCAGTCAGTTCTTGGTCACCTGTGGGACAGATGGGAAATGGTAATTGTAGTGCAGCCTGCAAGCTTTGTGTTAGCTGTGTATTATTCACTGTTTGTACACAACACAGTTGACTAATCATCACATTGTGTGTATGTGAACTACTGTGCCTCCTGAGATGATGTTGAGGTACATGCATTTCTTGTCCATGGTGTGAGGTGTCAAAACATACCAAGTGCCACATGCATGTTTCGTGATTACAGGGACATGTTGCCATCTAGGGACTAGCGCAACAAAGAATTTCTGTGACGCCTCTTTGTTGATTACTCTGCCCTGGCTGACGTAACATCTGAGCATGAACTGGCCATTGTTATCTCATGCAAACCTTTGTCATGTCATGTGCAAATCTGAATTTGTACCAACAACCATGCTTTCTTTATTTTCATGTGGTCCTTGCTGCTCCGGCCACATGGCACTTACACATGCCATTCAGTGCTGTGCATAATTGTGCACAGACTTTCTTCAGCATTTTAATTGTTGTGTCACACTTTGGTTACTGTGACAATTTAATTTGCTTAGCTGTCTGCACACTGTGAGTGGCAATGGTATTGGTGTGTATATTTGTGCGATGAGAGGGCTGGTGTTGTCATATGGCACCATGCTTTTTGAGAGGAATGGCTGGGTGCATGTACTGGCTACTTACCTGTTATGTTTTCACATTTGGGTTGGATTTGTGACACATCTGTGTGTGTGTGTGTGGTGCAGGCTTCCATTCTGCTCAGGGGTGGGACAAGGAAGCATAATATGTCTACCTACCTGTTAGTTTGAAGTGGACAGTGCAATGGCTGACACATGCATTTGGGTGGGAGGGAGTGCTCCTTCTTGATGAGCTGGGGAACAAGGGTGCCTGGTGTGAGTTGTTGTGCAGGCCTCCCACCCCCAAACAGCCCTCCGAGGGAAGGGGTCTACCTACCTGTTAATTTGTTTGTAGCGAGACAATGGCATCCAAATGCTTCGGGGGGGTGCTCCATCCTGCTCAGGTGTGGTACAGGGGGCATGGTGGGAGTTGTAGTGCAGTCTTCCCACCTACAAACACCCCTCCCTGTTAAGATGGATACCTACCTGTTAGTTTGATGTGAGCAATGCAATCTCTGCCACATGCTTCTGGGGGTGCTCCGTCCTGCTCAGGGGTGGGAGAGTGAGCCTGGTGTGAGTTGTTGTACAGGACTCCCACCCCCAAACAGCCCTCCGAGGGAAGGGGTCTACCTACCTGTTAATTTGTTTGTAGAGAAACAATGGCATCCAAATGCTTCGGGGGGGATGCTCCATCCTGCTCAGGTGTGGTACAGGGGGCATGGTCGGAGTTGTAGTGCAGTCTTCCCACCTACAAACACCCCTCCCTGTTAAGATGGCTACCTACCTGTTAGTTTAATGTGAGCAATGCAATGTCTGCCACATGCTTCTGGGGGGGGGGGGTGCTCCGTCCTGCTCAGGGGTGGGAGAGGAAGCCTGGTGTGAGTTGTTGTGCAGGCCTCCCACCTCTAAACAGCCCCCCCAGGGATGAGGTCTACCTATCTGTTAGTTAGTTTGTAGTCAGACAATGGCTTCCAAATGATTCTGGGTGTGGAGTGCTTCATCCTGCTCAGGTGTGGGACAGGGGGCATGGTGGGAGTTGTAGTGCAGTCTTCCCACCCACAAACACCCCTC
The DNA here is from genome assembly GCF_964204655.1 of Triturus cristatus. NCBI lineage: Eukaryota > Metazoa > Chordata > Amphibia > Caudata > Salamandridae > Triturus > Triturus cristatus. The sequence continues at coordinate 83,981,171 of NC_140584.1, read as the reverse complement.
CCTGTTAAGATGGCTACCTACCTGTTAGTTTGATGTGAGCAATGCAATCTCTGCCACATGCTTCTGGGAGGGGGGTGCTCGATCCTGCTCAGGGGTGGGACAGGTGGCATGGTGGGAGTTGTGTTGCTGGCCTCCCACCCCCAAACAGCCCTCCCTGGGAAGATGGCTACCTATCTGTTAGGTGAGTGTGAACCATTCAATGGCTGGCAAATGCTTCTGGGTGGGGGGAGTGCTCCATCCTTCTCAGGGGTGGGTCAGGGGCCTGGTGTGAGTTGTTGTACAGGCCTACTACCCCCAAACAGCCCTCCCAGGTAAGGGGTCTACCTACCTGTTAGTTAGTTTGTAGTGAGACAATGGCATCCAAATGCTTCAGGGGGTGCTCCATCCTGCTCAGGCGTGGGACAGGGGGCATGCTGAGAGTTGTAGTGAAGTCTTCCCACCCATAAACACCCCTCCATGTTAAGATGGCTACCTACCTGTTAGTTTGATGTGAGCAATGCAATCTCTGCCACATGCTCCGGGGGGGTGCTCCATCTGCTCAGGTGTGGGACAGGGGGCATGGTGGGAGTTGTAGTGCAGTCTTCCCACCCACAAACACCCCTCCCTGTTAAGATGGCTACCTACCTGTTAGTTTGATGTGAGCAATGCAATCTCTGCCACATGCTTCTGGGGGGGGGGTGCTCCATCCTGCTCAGGGGTGGGATAGGGGGCATGGTCGGAGTTGTGTTGCTGGCCTCCCACCCCCAAACAGCCCTCCCTGGGAAGATGGCTACCAATCTGTTAGGTGAGTGTGAACCATTCAATGGCTGGCAAATGCTCCTGGGTGGGGGGGAATGCTACATCCTGCGCAGGGGTGTGACAGGGGGCATGTAAATGTTGTCTACCTTTGGGGTGATTCAGATGGAGTGAATGTTACATCTGTGGGACATGTGTTGGATATTGTGGTGTATATGGATATAGGTGGTCCTCTGAGATGTAGCTTTTTAGTTTAGCTGGACAGTAAAGCTGTGTAATGGTCTACATTTGTTTGTACTTACCAGCCTGCACTTCCTGTGAGACTCTCTGGGTGCAGTATGGTAAGCACCTTCTCCTCCCATGCAGTGAATGTTTTGGGTGCAATGGGAGGACCACCGCCAGTCCTCTGAGCCAGCTCACGGATCTTGCTCCTCTTCTCTTTCACAAGTCATGCCACCCCTTCATGATTTCCTTTTTTGTTTGCGGAGTGGTCCCTTCTGCATTGACCTTGTCGACTATCCTTGCCCACATTTGTGTTCTTGTGGCTAATTGTGTCTGTTGGACCAGGATACCAAACACTGGTGGTTCTACTCTGATTATGTCATCTATCATGACTGTCAACTCACTCTCTGTGAATTTGGGCATTGTCTGTGTTGCCATGGTGTGTGATGTGCAAAGGGGTTATAGGTGCAGGGGTGTGAGTGGTGGGGGTGGTGGTGATGTGTATGGTGTGTGATGTGCAAAGGGGTTAGAGGTGCAGGCGTGGAAGTGGTGGTGGTGCTGTTTGTGGTGTGAGTAGTGATGGTGTGTTGATTTGCCTCTCCTTTGTGCTCTGGTGTTGGGCCCTTCAGTTGTGGAGTTTTGCAAAGGATTGTGGTCAGGGAAGGGGCTGGTTTTGTACTCAGCTATGTGGGTGTGTCCAAATGGGGTATTGCTGTCAGGTGTGTTGTGTGGGTTGTCCTGGGATTTGTATTTTTGTACTTGCCATGTGGTTGTGTCATTGGGGTGTGCTCTGTGTTTTGGGTGCATGGCTAGTTTGCTGTGTGCACTTTCTGGCCTTGTTGTGAGTTTTTGCTGTCAACCGCCATATTTGTCACAGAGCGTCCGCAGCAGTGGCTATGCTACAGCTTTTCTGCCGGCTCTCCCATTCATCACTGTTAGCGACCGCGGCGGTCGGAAACAGCTGAACGTACCGCGGTAACATTGGGGATATCCTAATTTTCCGTGCGGTGTCTCTGTTGTCATGGCGGCAGTTTGGTGATTTTCCACCACGAATCCATTCGCCGCGGACGGATTTTGGCCTTCTCCGCCCGCTGCGGGTGGGTTTTCATTGCCTCATCCCGCCGCGGTCGTTTTGTGGTAAATAATTTAATTACCGGTACTTAATTTGATGCGGAAAATTAATAAGAATAGCTCAATAAAATAAGAGGCAGAATCCGTGGTATTAGAGATTCAGAACGGGCTTTATTCCTATACAAAGGAACATAATTCGAATTATGGGCCTTCTATTCCATCACCACGAAAGTTCAGGAAGGAAGGGACAATACATTATTGACAGATAGGCAGTTTTATAGAAAATACATTACAGTGAAACAGATGCAGGAGGCGTAACAGTTGAAAACAGAGATAAAGGCATACATGCGTAACTAAAATGGGTGTAACTAGGCGTAACTAAAGAACGTCATTAGGTATGATGTCACAAATGGGTGGTTCCATGAAAGAATTTCGCAATGTCAGCAAAAATACTTGGCAGAGATGCGCGCGCAGCATGACGTGTGATTGACGTGTAACTAGAGGGTGAAGGGGACTTGACATTTAGCTCTACATGTGGAGACAGAAGTCTGGGGTTATGTCAACCTAATCCCAAATCATATCTAATATCCTATGTTTAAAGAACTGTGTTATCCAAAAAGAGAGGTCTCTTAGGATAGAATCTTATTCTATACTGACTATACTGACTGTTAGTGCGTGTACAAGCGTCTAAGTGTCTACACTAGATGCGAGGGGGTAGGAATATTCCATGGTAACAGGGCTATGAATTACTTGCATGAGGGCAGCGAGGCCTGGCCCCTTTGCACGGAAGCTGGAAGAATGTTTACCTAAACTGTTAGACAGGAATGCATCGGATGAGGAGCGGAGCAGAGCAGATAATCTTGAAGGTGAAATACAGTTTTTGGCAGGCAGACAGGCCGAGTCAGGCACCGTTAGCCGCGCAGGGAGTAGGACAAAGTTCATGGTCACAGATGCAGGCTCAGACTGGAGCTTTCAGAGGCAGAAGGCAGAAAAGGCTTGGTGGCAGAATCAGGGCCTACTCGCCTGGACTGTAAAATGGGATAAATGAACCATATAAAACCGGTGGCCTTTTATACTTAGGAATAGAATATCCGGCCCATTCATGGCGGATCTGAAAGAGGACATGTTGACGGTGGACGCACATGTATTTGCGTCTTCATAACTGGAACTGGAGGGAACATGCATGTACTTGTGATTTATACATGAAACCGTTGGGGTCCAAGATATGGGACATAACTGATCATAAAAATCCATATTTCCACATTCCCTCCTTGTCCCCTACTTGCCCTTAAGAGATATCAATCTTCATCAATCCATCGATCTGTTCATATAACATCATTTGTTCTTCTTTCTTCTTCCGGGATCTTGAATGAAAACTTGGATGTGGGATACACGAGGTGGCACATAGACCACAAATCGCTGGCCCACATTGTAGACATAAGCAGCAACTGAATAGTATGAGAAAGCCAATACCTAGGAAGGAGAGCATTCTCCATCCCCAGGCTGACAACACGCTCCAGAACCAACCGGACCAAGTCCAGGTGCCTGGACTCTGGTGTATCTGGCTTACAATCTTATGAAGGCGGGTTATGGCTTTATATACTGACGGCGAATTTTCTGGTATGAAAATGCAACAACTTGATCCGATGACCCTACAAGCTCCGCCCCTATCGGCCAGGATGACGTCAAGGACAAGACGATTCTGAAGCACAACAATCCGCACAGCAGACTGCTCTTCTGTTAAATTGCCTAAGGCGGAAATAGTTTCGTTCACTACTGCTTCAAGGGTTCTGGTTAATCTACGTATCAGCTTACTATTAGTGACTGTACCTATATTAGGAAAGAAACCTTTATTGAAATCTGTGTATTTTTCCCATGCTGTTTCAGTGTAATCGACGATTGGGAGATCTCTCTGCTGTCTATTGTGTACTAAATGAGTATTTCTATGATAATCAGGAGGAGCTAGGAAAACAGGTGGTAGAAGGAATGCTATGTAACAGGTACCATCCCAATCTAGAGGTAGGCGTATATATGCGGTCTGGCCACATATAAAGTAGGAATGACGAGAAGCTCTAAATGTAGATTTGCCTTGATCACTGAATTTTATCACAGTGGTGCATTTACTATGGCCCAGGTGTATGGAGCCATTCTTTCTTATACATAGTTCCCTTTTTACTGGGAACACGGACATGGCGGACAAGATTGGTGTAGCTTCAGATTCAACGTTCAGGATCATGAGGTTAAGTGTAAAATTACCTAATCCATATACTTCATTTTCTAGATCAGTTCCTGTTCTTTTGAGAAGTCCCTCCCTGTTAGGGTAGCAGACTTTAAGCAAAACTAAGTTCATGTTTCCCCATACCCAGTTGTCTTGATAAGCTACTGAATTCGAATCTAGGGATTTAATTAAACTAAACCATGCTCCACAGGAGCCATTGTGTGTGAACGGATATGGAAAGAGAGGCAGAATTCCCTTATAGTTCTGATAGGGAGGGAGTCGGCCACATATCCAACAATTTGTAGCATTGCTAGTCTGATGGGAATGATGTAACATACTAATAAAAGTGTTATTGCGCAGCGCAAATCTATGTGACAACTCATGCGGGGGTAATTCACTAAAAGAATGTTCAGCAGTAACATTGTAAACATGTTTAGAAATAGGATAATATATGTGCAACAATATACTTGCAGCGATTATTAAAAGACATAAGAAAAACAAAATTAATAACGTCACTGTGCAATGACTACGCAGTGATTTACAGTACGCATGTTTTTTCAACTGCATTTGATTATTTCTTTCTCTATTCCGGTCCAGAGGATACATGTCAGAGACAAATTCAACCGATTCACCTTGGAGAGGACTTAAACAATCAAATTGTCTGACTGACTGGACCTCAATTTTAGTCTATATAGTTCTGAGTTCGTTTGCTCAACCAAGGGGAGCTTTAAGTCTGTCTTTGAGGAAATACAGGGTTTAGTCTCTATATCGGATGGTAGTCCATAAAATTTCTTGATATGACTCGAATGTATCCAACCTTTGCGACCTTCGATCTTCACGGCTGTCCTCGTGGTGAGCAGTACAAGTTGAGGCGATTTCCACCTCGGATCCAGCTGAGTCTTCCGGTTAAAATTCCGCACCAACACCAAGTCCCCGGGAACTACGTCGTGGGGTTTCACCTCGGTGTTGTCGGGAAAGGCTGCAGCTACCTGTGAACGACAAGATTGTAGTGCAGACATCAAGGAAGCCAGGTAATCTGTCAGCATATTACAGTCAACGTCAGTGATTTTACGAGGTATAGGCGTCCCCCACATATTTGGTGGTCTACCGAAGATCACCTCATACGGGGATAGCCCTGTTCGAGAATGTGCTACCATTCTCATGTAAAAGAGTGCAACTGGTAAGGCTACTACCCAATCAACACCTTTCTCTCTACATATTTTGGACAATCTAATTTTCAGAGTTTGATTATGTCGTTCCACGAGACCTGCTGCCTCGGGGTGTCGGACACAGTGAAATCTCCATTGATAGCCTAACAAAAGTGAAACGTGTTTCATTAGTTCGCATGAGAACGGCTGGCCGTTATCTGAATAGACAACACGTGGTAAACCGTACCGTGGGAAGAATTCTCGAACTAACTGTTTGGCAGTAGTCGGGGCAGTGTAATCTGAGACCGGGTATGCTTCTGTCCAACGGGAAAGAGCACAAACAACTACAAGAACATATTTGAATCCTCGACATCGTTCCATCTGGATATAATCCATCTGGAGGACTTCAAAAGGGTGATCAGGAGGCTGAAATCCACCCTGTTCTACGGGAATGCTTTTACCTGGGTTAAACTGACAACAGATCATACAGGTACGAACTTTTTGTTTAGCTGCTGCTCGTAAATGTTTGTTGAACCAAATGTGTTGAATGCTGTCTAGCATAGCCTTTTCTCCTAGGTGCGCTGGACTATGTATTGTATTAATGATAACTTGGACCATTGAGTCGGGAAGAAACCATACAGATTTCTCCTTCGTCATCCATCCCTGATCGGTTTGGATCCCTCCTAATTCAGTCCATTTCTTTATTTCTTCTGGTGTAGCATGTGTCTGTATGTCAATTACGTCAAGAGCGGGATCCTTAACCGTCATGCAATGTGTTGGTGTCAGAACTATTGTCTTTGTCATGTCAGATGTGTGAGTTTTATTCTGAGCAGTCTGTTTAGCTGTTCTGTCAGCTAGGTCATTGCCTTGGGAAATGATATCAGTAACTTTCGTATGAGCTTTACATTTCATAATTGATATTGCAATGGGTAGATGTATTGCATCTAATAAGGCATGAATGAGGGGTCCGTGCTGAATGTGGGCACCGTGAGAAGTTAAATAACCTCTCTCTCGCCACAGTACGCCGAAGTCATGTACAACTCCGAATGCATAACGTGAATCAGTGTATATGTTGACTTTCTTATTTGTGGCTTGAATACAGGCTTGTGTCAGAGCGATGAGCTCTGCTGCTTGAGCTGACAAGGTATTAATACGATTTGTTTCAATAATTTCAGTGTCTGTTGTGACTGCATACGCGGCCACTAGCTCTCCTGTATTTGTTCTCATACATGAACCATCTACATACAACGTCAGGTCTGGATCTGACAATGGGACGTCTGTCAAGTCTTGTCTGGGTTTCGTCGTGATAGTAATAACTTCAATACAATCATGTGCTAGTGGGTCTGTTCCATTTACTGGCAAAAGTGTGGCAGGATTCAATGTACTACAACGTCTGATTTCTATATGTGGCTGAAACAATGTTAATTCGTAACCGGTGAGTCTTGCTATAGTCAAGTGTTGTGTTTGCGTGCGGTTCAAGAGAACCTCTACTGCGTGTGGTACTTGTACTGTCAATGGATGTCCTAACACTATGGCATCGCTTTGTCTGATTGCTAAAGCTGTCGCTGCCACTGATTTCAGGCACGTAGGCAGAGCCTGAGCTACGGGATCTAATGTACTAGAAAAATAAGCACATGGTTTGTGTGCTCCTGCTTGTTCCTGTGTGAGTACTGACAAGGCAGTACCTTCGCGTTCTGTGACAAAGAGTGTAAACTGTTTACTGTAACATGGTGTTGCTAGGACAGGTGCTTGGCATAAAGCTTTCTTTAAGCTTTCAAAGGCGTGTGTATGTTCCTGAGTCCAAGGGAGGACAGTCGATGTGGCCGCCTCCTGTGTTGTCAACTGAATGAGTGGTTTTGCTAGAAATGCATACTGAGGGATCCACTGCCTACAATATGAAGTGAGGCCTATAAAAGCCCGTACCTCCTTTTGTGTCTTGGGTATTGGCATGTTAGCAATTAACTGGATGCGGTCGGGTGTAAGCTGCCTTCCCTCCTTGGACAGCGAGTGCCCAAGGTAAACAACAAGCTGGACACAGAATTGCAGCTTAGAAGGGGACACCTTGTGCCCCTTTTCGGCCAAAAATTGTAAAACCGTCAGTGAAGCTTTTTCACATTCAGGTTCGCTTCTAGCGGTGATCAGCAGATCATCGACATATTGAAGCAGGGCAGTGTTGACTGGCATGTGGATACTGTCAAGTTCTCGTTTCAGTGCTTGGCTATAGATGCTGGGGCTTTCTGTGAATCCTTGAGGTGCGCGTGTGAATTTAAAGCTTCGTCCATTTAAACTAAATCCGAACAAGTATTGGCTTTCCGGATCTATTGGGACGCTGAAAAAGGCATTCTTGAGATCAATTACAGTAAAGAATGTTGCTTCGGAATCAATGGCTGTCAGTAATGAAGAAATGTCTGGAACTACGGGGAATTGTGGTACAATACATTTATTTAATTCGCGCAGATCAATAACCAATCGATATACTGGCGGGGCTTTAGGATCAGTTCGTTTAAGGATCGGAATTATCGGGGAATTACATACATTGGAGTCGGTTTCCACAACCACTCCTTGGGTAATAAGCTCGTCAATGATTTGCAGTAAAGCCAATACGGCATCTGGTGGTAACTTGTATTGTCGCATACGTGGTAGTACCACTCCTGTCTTTAGTGTGACTCGATATGGTGTAATGTTCATGCAACCAACATCTGTAGGGCCTTGCGCCCATAAATGTGTGGGTAAAGTCTGCAGTCGGTGATCCATGTCTCGGGACACATAGTGCCCTTTGAAATCACGTAAAAACAATCTTACTCCTTCCGGAGAACAACATATTATAGCTCCTAGAGCTTTCAATGTTTTTATACCTAACAGGTTTTCTGGACATGATTTAGTAAGCAATAAATCTGTAGTTCGTGTCAAGGGACCAATCGTAAGTGGAAGAGGCTGTGATACCTCGTTAATGATAGGTTTTCCTGAAAAACCAAGGGAAATATTCTGTGAGCCTGAGAGGGGTGCCCCTGGAACTTCACTACGTTTTATGGTTGTTCGGCTTGCCCCTGTATCAAGTAAAAATTTTCTATCTTGGCCTAATAGTTCACTGTCTACATAAGGTCCTTCTTGATCTACAGGGACCTCGATAAGGGGTAAGCCAACTTCCCTCTCTAGGCTGTTTCATGAGTATCGTTGATAATCAGGATAGTCATACTGTGCGGTCTGGTACATCTGTCGTGTCGTTGTTGGTGTGGCAGCAATAGGCTGCGGTGGTGGAGCTGGCATAGACTGTTGCGGAGCTGGCATGGCCTGTGCATGCTGCGGAGCTCCTTGTTGGTTCTGATCCTGTCTAAGTGGTCGTGGTCTTTCTTTTGTATTACCTATGGCGATATTATGTTTTAAAACTGGACAATCGTGTACATAATGACCTGGCTGTTTACAATAGTTGCATGTCCCTTTTACAGAAACTGCTGAAACACTGGACTGTGTCATACCCTTTTTATGACCGTCAGCTGGAACTGTCTGGGAAACTAGCATTTTCATTTTCGTGTCTTTCATGCGTCTTTGTTCATGTTCTTGTTCCTCTCTAATTCTATTGTGATGGTACTGTAGCATTTGTAACATTTGTGACGGAGTGTTACCTTGCCAGGTACTCTCGAATTTCAATACTCTATTCTTAACTTGGGGCAGGGCATTTTGAACTAATTTTGTCACAAACAGATGTGGATAAGATTCGCTACTTGCTTTTATTCCACTATTTATACCAAAACATTTTTCGAATCGGGCATAAAAGTCACTAGTGTCTTCATCTTGCTTTTGTTTACAGGCTGAGATTGCACCCCAGTCTTCCTTTTTCATAGTTAATAAACGTGGCAGTACCTGTACTAGTAAACCTGGTAGTATTTTGGTCTTTTCCCCAAGCCCTAAACCTGGACCTCGAGCTGTTTCTTCGTTTTCTAATGCTGTCCAATCTATCTTTTGGTCTCCCACCTCCCAATCCTTTTCTTTGAGTTTTTCATAAATGCCCGCAGGCATTAATACCTTTAATATTTTCATAATGTCGGGATAGGTATACTCTCCCATGAGCAACATGTCTTTAATTTCACGGTGGAAACCCGCTGGGTCTTTGTCATGACTGGGTACCACTTTCTTCATTTCTAATAGTTCCATTTTAGATATGGGTGTGTATACAAACACACGTTTAAACTGATTGTCATCACCTTTTATCGGGTGGACTTCGCGTAAGGGATTCTGTCTATCCATATAATACGTCGTTCTTTCCTTGATGGGCAGTGAGACATGTTCGGGGCATACAAAAAGAATGTACTGCTTTCTGGATTCTAGTATTTCTCTAATTAACTCAGTACCTGAACCTCTCCATTTATTCGTGAGTAATTCAGTCAATATATCAGGTAAGGGACCAGGATCGGAGTGTTGGCTTTTATATAATATAAGGAGTTGTTGAATCATATAGATACCAGCTAAACGCTGTTCATCTGGGTTGAGGTTCAAAAACGTGTGTGCTAGTGTATCATCACTATATTTTCCGGGACTGTCAACCCAGTGAACGGCTGACCTGGCTAATTCTTGTTCGTCCATAGAATCGAGTATATGATAACCCCTTCGTTCTCGGAGTAATTTGTCAGCGGCTTGGAACGAATGTTCGGGGGACCTTATATTTATTATAGGTGTTTGGAAATTTCTGTTATTATCTGGACGTATCGGACGTATCGGATCAGTAAAGCATCTAGTATTATTGCAAGATCTTCCTCTACCTACATAGGCCATTGTTTCTAACTGTCCTGTGGGCAGTTCTAATTCTTCCTCCTCTTCGGTTTGTTCAGGCTGGTCTACTGCTAATCTTTCTTCGTGTATTCGTTCTACTTCTTTGCGGATTTTTCGGCACATAGCTATTATACTTAATCGTTTATCATGTCTCCCTTCTGATATATTCCGACTCCATGTGGTAAGAATTTGCATTTCTTCCGGATTTACCCCTGATCGGTCTTGATTTCTGACCACACAATTTATGAGGAAACGTAACAGTTCTCCCTGTATCTCCACTTTCTGGTACTCCATGGCTCTATTAATACTCTCAGAATCTCGCCCTAACTGGACAAAATGATATATATTTTCTAAATGTGTAGTCATTCCTGGTAGCCTCCCTAAATATATTGCAGCTCGTCGGATACGTAATGAGGCCAGCAGCATTTCATCCTTTTTGCCGGGCACAGGGTCATATCTACAATCTATTAGAAGTTCCTTAAGCATGTCGGGAGTTACTAGTTTGGGCGTACGTTGGTGGGCTAATTCTTGAAAGGAAAGTTTATTTACTCTGGGTGGCGTGGAACAAATGTTTGTTGTACCTCCTGTAGCACCGCCTGGGGTGCTGGGTGTGAAAGGATTCGTTGAACGTGATATAGCAACCATAGGTGTGGGTACAGCTGTAGAAACAGATGTGCTTGCCGGAACTTGTATCGGAGTTTGTTGTTGTGGAGGTACAGACGGAGGGTCTTGGCGTTGAACCCCCTCGGCAGGCGGTCTATGTGGTGCAGTATTAGCATACTCGGGAGCTGCGTCGTCTAAATAAGAGGAAAGGAAAACATCTTCTGCGGTTCTGGGATGCCCTTTGGGATGTGCTTTTATCGGAAACAACGGAGGTGGCAAGTCTCTTGGTATCTCCAGAGTAGCCTTAGGTAACCCTTCGGCCAGAAGAGGATACATACCATTCATAAGGGCATTTCTTTGTCTGTCTACTTGTTCTGCTTTTGCTCGGGTACCTTCTTCAATTAATAGATTTTCTCGGACTTTATTTGAATTCTCCTTACTCTTCTCTTCCTGTCTACGTGCTTTTTCTGTACGTCTATACGATTCTTTACGCCATAATTCAATGGCATCTTTCTGTGATTGTCTAGCTTTCTTTTTCCATAATTCTTCCTCTACTTTCATGATGCAATCTGCATCCCAGGTCCCAGCTGCGGGCCACCTCTGACTTTCTGGTAATTCCTTGGTGTAGTCTACCCATAAATCAAGAAATAATATGGCGTCTAGGCCATGTTTATGATACATGAAGTACCCTGGAGTGTCCCTAGGAGGAATGGGAACAGCTTCTTCGAGTACCCCTTTTCTAGTTTTGATCTGTCTTAATTTCGAAAAGAGCGGCATATTGAGAACTGATCTGATACCTAATTTTGAACACGTTTAATACAACAAAACACGATAATGAACAGTCATTCACACCACAATATGCAGAACGTATTTAAAACATTTAACATTTAACATTTAATGAACAACAATGATGGCCATTTAGGGAACTAGTCACTAAGCATAATACTCGGCACTAACTAGGTAATTCTGAATTATATACTAGACATACTAGATATACTGCTAAACAGTACAGATACACTGCTGAAACAGTGCAGACCGGATTTGTGTACCCAAACCCGTCTTGACCGGCACAACCTATGTGCACGTCAGAACGCCTCCCCGGCAATGGTACTCACCGGGTAGCTCGGAACGGAAGGCCTCGGAACTGAACTGAACTGGACTCGGACCGGACTGGACTCGACTCGAAACTTCGGAACTTCGGAACCTGGTGGGCCTCTGTATACCTCGGATCTTGCTCTCTCAGCTAGGCTCTGGTCGGGATACTTCGCACTTCTCACCGCCTCGTCTGGGTGTTGATCGCAGCCTCAGTTACCCCCGCTCGGCAGGAGGGAGATACAGGAAATCCTGTGGGTACGCGTTGTTGTCCGTCCAGCTGTGGCAGGAGACCGGGCCTGCAACGCACCTCCGGCGCGTGAGATGAGAAAGTGTCCCTGTTCGGGCGCCATATATGTGGTAAATAATTTAATTACCGGTACTTAATTTGATGCGGAAAATTAATAAGAATAGCTCAATAAAATAAGAGGCAGAATCCGTGGTATTAGAGATTCAGAACGGGCTTTATTCCTATACAAAGGAACATAATTCGAATTATGGGCCTTCTATTCCATCACCACGAAAGTTCAGGAAGGAAGGGACAATACATTATTGACAGATAGGCAGTTTTATAGAAAATACATTACAGTGAAACAGATGCAGGAGGCGTAACAGTTGAAAACAGAGATAAAGGCATACATGCGTAACTAAAATGGGTGTAACTAGGCGTAACTAAAGAACGTCATTAGGTATGATGTCACAAATGGGTGGTTCCATGAAAGAATTTCGCAATGTCAGCAAAAATACTTGGCAGAGATGCGCGCGCAGCATGACGTGTGATTGACGTGTAACTAGAGGGTGAAGGGGACTTGACATTTAGCTCTACATGTGGAGACAGAAGTCTGGGGTTATGTCAACCTAATCCCAAATCATATCTAATATCCTATGTTTAAAGAACTGTGTTATCCAAAAAGAGAGGTCTCTTAGGATAGAATCTTATTCTATACTGACTATACTGACTGTTAGTGCGTGTACAAGCGTCTAAGTGTCTACACTAGATGCGAGGGGGTAGGAATATTCCATGGTAACAGGGCTATGAATTACTTGCATGAGGGCAGCGAGGCCTGGCCCCTTTGCACGGAAGCTGGAAGAATGTTTACCTAAACTGTTAGACAGGAATGCATCGGATGAGGAGCGGAGCAGAGCAGATAATCTTGAAGGTGAAATACAGTTTTTGGCAGGCAGACAGGCCGAGTCAGGCACCGTTAGCCGCGCAGGGAGTAGGACAAAGTTCATGGTCACAGATGCAGGCTCAGACTGGAGCTTTCAGAGGCAGAAGGCAGAAAAGGCTTGGTGGCAGAATCAGGGCCTACTCGCCTGGACTGTAAAATGGGATAAATGAACCATATAAAACCGGTGGCCTTTTATACTTAGGAATAGAATATCCGGCCCATTCATGGCGGATCTGAAAGAGGACATGTTGACGGTGGACGCACATGTATTTGCGTCTTCATAACTGGAACTGGAGGGAACATGCATGTACTTGTGATTTATACATGAAACCGTTGGGGTCCAAGATAGGGGACATAACTGATCATAAAAATCCATATTTCCACAGTTTTTTGGGGGTGGTTGATCCTAATTGTACCGCCGGTTTTGCCGCGGTACCGGCGGGCGGTTGTTTTCCGCTACCATGGCGGTCAGGGTGGTTTTCCGACCGTCATCCTAATGGGCCCCTTAGTCTTTGGAAAAAATCCTACTGTGGGGAGTCAAGTAAAAGGGCCAGAGGTGGGAAAATCTCATAGCCACTTAAGGGAGGACAGAGGGATCAGATTTGGAAGCACCTTTGCATTTGGGAATGAGCTGAAAGTATTCTCATCGCATCAAGTCAAGATTCAGCCAAGGACTAGAATCTAAATGGCTACGATAGTATTGAGTGAACTCCTCCAGTAAACTGCGGTGTGAAAGTGTAGGTGGCCCTTATCACAACCAATTATGTTATGTTATGTTATATGTTATGTTATATAATTTTGTAACGCATGCAGCTACTCCGTAGAGTGTCCTTGCACGAACCAAGAGGAGTCAGCAAACTAACACTAGGCAAAGAGATAGGTTTTTAGATGTTTCTTAAAGACCAAAGGGTCTTGGGTATTGCGAAGCACAAAAGGGAACAGCCGCCCAGCCTGTGACGAATGAAGTTGGACGCGCGTTGTAAAGTGAGACCGACGGACCTTTTGCCTAAATACGAATTTTAACCTGTTTAAGTTGTTTTAAATCTTGGCACTATTACTTAATCTCTGCTCCTTACCTGTACGCCTCTGACCGCTGCTATTCAGCATCACTCCCTGTTCCACCATGGGATTTCCCGCTTGTTGTGGAGACGAGTTTAGCGGTAACATTCTTTTCCGGGTAGGAGCTGGGGAAAGACGGTGACGTACTTTCAGCTGATCAGCTGCTTAAAGTATTTAAAGCAATGCTAGATGCTCCGCGGAGCGGACGCGCGTTGTAAAGTGAGACCAACGGACCTTTTGCCTAAATAAAAATTTTAACCTGTTTAAGGTGTTTTAAATCTTGGCACTACTACTTAATTACTGCTCCTTACCTGCACGCCTCTGACCACTGCTATTCCGCATCACTCCCTGTTCCACCACAGGATTTCCCGCTTGTTGTGGAGGGAGTTTAGCGGTAACATTCATTTCCGGGCAGGAGGCAGGGGAAGAACGGTGACGTACTTTCATCCGATCAGCTGCTGAAAGTATTTAAAGCAATGCTAGACGCTCCACACAGCGGACGCGCGCAGCGGGCGCACCAAATTCAAACCTGTCTGCGCCCGTCCGCGTCCAGCCGTGGCCAGGGGCCACGACCCCTACACCTTTTACGAGGGAGCAAATGATTTATTCATCAAAAATATTACATGAGCTCCGGCCTAAGCCACAACAGGAATGTATCACCTTCCAACCAGATACTTCTGATTCTACATGCGCATGCTGTGGGTTTGCCGTTACGAGACTACCCAGTGGGGAGCTTACTTTTAATACTACTGCTTCCACGAACCATAATACACAGCCACCTTTACTTGCTAAAAGTAAGGTTACTTCTTCAAAGGAATTCACCTTTTATAACATAAACTGTAGGTCGCTCCCCAAACATAAGGATGACATCTTTGACCTTCTGCTCAATATACAACCAATACACAACCTGATGCTATTTTCCTTACGGAAACTTGGCTTCATGAGAGCTCTGGCCCTGATATTGCGTCTGCACTGCCCCCTAACTATACAATAATTAGAAAGGATCGCGGTATCAAAACTGGAGGTGGTATTGCACTAATTTTTAATAATGCATACACCTGTAAATGGAAGGATCTACCCTTTAAGGGCTGCGAAGCTAGCTCCTTTAAACTCTCCCTTACAACCCAATTCACCTTTTCTGTGATTTTGATTTATCGCCTGCCAGGACCAGCAGGGTCATGGGCGGAGTCGCTTCCCGAACTCATAGCCCCTTTTTTGCTCGATGTGGCAAATTTCACCATTTTGAGAGATTTAATGACCTGACATGCACTATAAGTACTTCTCTGATGGCGGATTTGGCAGCTAGGAATATCTTACTCCACAATTCAGGTCCCACCCATAGGGCGGGCCACTTGTTAGACCCCATTTTTTCCAACTTAGGTAGTATCTCATGCCAGGCAGCCCTCCCTATTCTTTGGTCCGATCATTTTTTGGTCGGATTCAAGGTGAGGTTAGATCTGCAGTGGGATAATCCATCTAGCTTACCTACCAAGTTGGGGTCGAGAAATTGGAAGAAATTAGATATAGACTGTTTTAACCAACATCTCGCGAACAACATCCCTGCCATCACGTCTATCAATTTAGCAGATTCGGACACCATCCATACTTGTATTTTGACAACTATAGATGTGTGTCTTCCAATCTCCATCAATAAAGTAAACAATCATCGACCCCTGGTTCTTGGATAGGCTAAAAACAGAGAAAACCAAATGCAAAGTTCTGGAAAGACGTTGGAGGAAGGACTATGTGCCTGAATCCAGACGTATATATAAACTGGCAAAAAGCGAATACCATTCTCTCTGTAAAACTGCCCAAGCTGAATACGTAAACAACACAATTACATCAGCTTATAACAGCCCCAAAGTCTTGTTTAAATTAGTTAAAGACCTTTCAGGAGCAGCATGTCAACCTTCCCCCGTGCTTAATGAAGCTCAATGCGAGGACGTAGCCAAGTTTTTTATTTAACAGAGTGGAGAAAATGTACGCAGAAATGAATGTGGCAACAACTAATGGGGGATAGCAAATGAGGAGTTCTCTCCCCACATCAGGCTGCGTTGCTCCACAGGCAAACCAGATCACCACGCCTACAGATATGCTAGAAAACTGGCAGCCTTTGGACACCACCTCTTTCAGTCACATTTTAAATAGCCTTAAATCCGGTTCGCCCAGAGATCTTCTCCCCATCCCCATTCTTCAAAAACTGGAACCTTCTTCTCTCAAACTTATTATGGAATTGCTTAATGCGTCTTTGCAAGAAGCAGTTGTTCCAGCAGCATGGAAGCATGCCATGGTTCGTCCACTCCTGAAAAAACTGGCGCTGATCCATCGGAATTATCGAACTTCTGCCCGATCTCTCTACTCCCAGCTTTTTCAAAGATTTTAGAAAAACATATAAATCAACAATTGACGCAGTTTGTTGATTCCCCAAAAATGTTGCATGCGTCACAATCGGGTTTTAGAGCCGGATTCTCCACAGAGACCACGCTCTTGGGAGTTACAGAAACTTTGCGTCAATGTCTTGATTTGGGTGAAACTGTGGCACTCATATTATTGGATTTGAGCGCCGCTTTCGACACTGTGTCACATACCGTCCTACTTAAAGCTCTTCAATCTGTGGGCATTGTCGGGAAAGCACTCAAATGGGTTGCAGATTTCCTGACTGATCGGACTTTTCAGGTCTTTTCATCGTCAGCAAGCTCTAAGCCACATATTTCTCCTTATGGAGTGCCACAGGGTTCCATCCTCAGTCCAATATTATTCAATATCTACGTTAGACCCCTGGCCACTATAGCAGAAGAGGCTGGGCTATCCATCTACTCATATGCGGATGATACCCAGCTAATCTTCTCGCTGTACGCCAATGAGGCATCTAAGGTATCTTCTCTTCAGGCAGGGCTGCAAAATATAGCTGGTTGGATGCATGCATCATGCTAAAACTTAATGCTGGATAAACAGAGGTCTTAATTCTCGGTAAAAACAAAGACCTTTGGGCCCCCCGACACTGGCCTCCTCAAATGGGTGACCTTCCCCAGCCGAAGGAACGAGTCCGCAATCTAGGCATAATCATTGATGACCAGCTATCAATGAGGCAGCAAGCAGTCAGGGTCGCCTCAATCTGCTTCACCATCCTAAAATGGCTCAAGAAAATACTTTGGATGTTGCCTGGCCCACCACAAAGAACTGTGGTTCAGGCCCTGATTACCTCTAGGCTGGACTATGGCAACGTCCTGTATTTAGGAGCCAATAAGGAGGTGGTTCGAAAACTGCAGGTAGTACAGAACTCGGTGGCAAGACTGCTTTGCCAGGTGCCTAGAAAGGCATCTATTTCAGGCTCCCTCCTCAACCTCCACTGGCTTAGGATGGAGAACCGCCTCAAATTCAAGGCCATGTGTTATATGCCTAAAATGAAAATGGACACAGCTCCACAGTATTTGAGTGTTTTAGTCCATCCCTACATCCCAACACATCTTCTCAGATCTTCTACCCAAATTCTCAGTGCCTAGGATCAGACAGTCACGGATAGGTGGCCAGTCTTTTTCTTATATGGGCCCCTCACTATGGAACTCACTCCCCACGCCACTTCGGCATGAAACCATCTACACAAACTTTCGCAAAGGTCTCAAAACATGGTTATTTAACCAATAACGCCCTCCCTCTCATGCTGCGTTAGTCCGATGGCACCGGGAAACCTCTTGGTAGCTGTGCGCCTTATAAGATTAAATTAATAATAATTTTTTTTTAAACGGGGCACTTGTGCTAAAAGAAGTGCTGATGAGCGCAGTTGTCTCAGCGGGACATGGATGGAAAACCGCTTCTGCAGATAGGCGGGACCATGACCATGGAGGGCGCGATGGGCAATAACAAGGGATTTAAACTTGACCCGTTCGGCCACGGGAAGCCAGTGAAGTGAGCGTAGCTGGTATTGTACACTACTCCTAATGGGGATTTCAAGGAGAAGCCTAGCGGCCGCATTTTGGACAGCCTGGAGTTTATTCAGTGCATATCCCGGGATGCTCACATACAGAGCATTGGCGTAATCCAATCAAGAGAGAATCAGAGCACGGATGACCGTCTCTTTAGCAGGCCTAGGGAGAAGAGGAAGAAATCTCCTTAAAGTTTTAAGGAGACCAAAGCAATGCCTGTCTCGTAGGAAGGACTCAATGGCATTATAATTGTTTTTCATTTTGCTCCTTTGCTCCAGTGAATATTTAAATCCACTTGGCTTCTCTTTAAGCACAGTTTCTTCAGTTCTTGTTACAACAGTTTGCTAAAAACTTCAACAAGAGAAAGCCTCTACGAGTAAGCTATGAAGTCATTGCAGGATATTGCGATAAAGTGTTTCTTAAAGCATACCCACGTTTAGTTTGTTTATCTCCCAAAATCCACCCTGCCCCAACACTAACAAGTAATGCCTAGCAAAAGGTTGTCATTCAAAGGCTGCGATCTGCGATGCCATTTTTTGGCAGAGCTGAGGCCCATGATGCAGTTGAAAAGCTGTAAGAATCTTTACTTGACACATAAACTGATTTGAAGACATTTTGAGTAACACTTGAATAAACGTGCACCAACTACATGTTAACCTCTTCGACGCGCATGACGGAACGGTTCCGTCATGCACGTCGGTTGGGCTGTGCTTATGACGGAACCGTTCCGTCATGGCCCCGCCCGCGCTCAGAACCTTCAGCGTGGCGCGGAAATCCGCGCCGCGCTGAAGGGGTTAAAGAGTCATGAGAAATAAACGTAATAGAACTTAGTTACTGCATTGTAAAAACATGCAGATAATTGTAGGATAGATAAAATCATATTCATTTGAATAAAATAGATTGTTAGTTTATTAACCATCAGTAGCATATTATTTCAATGTGTAATAGAATGTTAAAGTGATGTGCTCATGCAGTGATTCCCAAACTGTGCGCCGCGGCGCCCCGGTGCGCCGTTATCAGTAGCCAGGGGCGCCGCACACGATGTGGGAAAGATAGCGTCTGGCCGTTTGTAGACAGTAAAATATGATGTGTCTTTTAGAGGCCCTACCATGGCCTGAATGCAGGATGAACGTATTCCAGCTTAGCGCAAGATACGCAAAGTATGGGGGAGTTACAAATGCCACCTGCATAATGTGGGTACAATGGTTTGGCCCAAGAGCGTTCGTACGTGCGTACGTACGTGTTTCCGCAGACGTAGCCTCCGCGCCATTACTGGCATACGCAGCTCGCCCTCCCTGTTCTGCCGTGCCTCGTGGGACCCTCTTCAGAAGTTACAAATAGGTATGCGGTCAAGTCAGAGAAAAAAAAAGTTTATAAATAAGTGTGTTAATACCTTTACGCTAGCCTTCCTCTGTCTGACCAAAGAGACCTGGTTTTTACATCCGGGCACCTCCGCCATCGTACACTGCTAACATGCTGCCCGTGCGCCCCCCCACCCCCATCACGACCTACAATCCATGGATGTTCTCCGAGAGCCCTTGCCAAGTGCTTTTGACATTTTAGACTGTCCTCCTCCCCCTCTTGCTTTCATTTCTCTTTTTCATTTTTGCATCTATTTCTTTGTTTTCCGCCTCACTGCATTCTTCACATATCCGATGTTTCCCGCTTTTTATACACTCTTCTCTTTGACTCAGTTTCACTCTTCCCCTTTTTTACTCCCTCACTTCTTACCTTTGGCTCTCCTCCTTCAAAGATTTCAAATGGGTCCTGGTCAGGTCTAAGTAGCTCACCTATTCCTTGCTTTTCTTTTAGGGGAGTGCACTTTTCTACATAGAACTGAAAATGCAAAGGAATGCTGCATGAATTAAATAACTATTCACACCAATGACATGGGGCAATTTCACCAAGTGATAATAAGCCAAAATCACATTGAGGATCAAAAGGAGAGCTGAAACCCACCGCATTGAGTAGGCTTGCAGCTCGTTTTTGGAGCCTCTGCACAGCCGATGTTCATTAGGGGGGAGGGTGCAAACACCGACATAAGCGGCAGACTTACAATCGTTTGTGAGGCGCTGGAGAAATACGCATTGTTTGGCACAAAGTCTCCTACCTAAGACCGCCCCTTCCCTCACATGGCGAAAAATGATTCAAAATTGGCAAATCAACAAAATAAAGTGGCAGATAGGCAGGGGCACTGCGCAACACTGGGCCTGCATATGAACGGCACATCAGTGGTGGCACTTGAATGACACTCCATAGAGAGCAGGTGCTCTGTAGGCACTTAAAGCATTCTAATGCTTGACACGGGTAGTCGTATTCTGCCATTTGGTTATTGTCAGCGATTAATGATCTCTCCCTGCACACCTGCAATATTTCTTATTTTTGCGATTTGTGCTGCAGTTCTCGCTCCTCTTCTTGCAACATCTATTGCTAACACCCCATGTGTAGTTCTTGGCACAACACACCCAGCTGCAGCTTCTGCTTCAGGTCCTGTTACACTCATTGCTGAAACCCTACTATAGTTTGTTTTTGTCGAGTTCCTCCAGCTACATGGTCTATTCCTGCATTCCTGCTGCATCTCTTGCTTCAGCTCGTCTGCTAGCAGTCCTGTAATTCTTGACTTAGCAGCTTCTCCAGCTTCAGTCAATAACTTGCCTTCTATTGGATTTAAAGCTGTACCGTTGGTTTGTTTGCTCCAGCCCTCTTCCTGCAATTCCTGGCCCTACTGTCTGTTCATCTTGCTTGTGACCTCTCCTGCTGCACAACTTTTGTATTTCTTTTGTTCCGCCCTTCATACCCCCTCATCTGTAGCATCCACCGATGCTCCTCGGCTATTGCATTTATTTGTTACAAATAGCAGCCAGACTCGGCTTTCATGTGTGAAAGTTTGAAAATGATTAGACCAGTGGGCTCTGCCAATATTTATCAGAGTCTTTGGCATGGTCCAGCAGGTAAAATGCAAATCTTGAATAAAACATAAACAAAGAAACTTACTGCATTGAGGATAGAAAAACAAAAAGGATTGCTTTGACCACAAAATGCATGTATTATGTTATGAAGTACAGATTATTAATCTGTGTGCTATGGAGATTTAAAATGATCCCTCCTACATTCCAGTGCACAAACTCCATATATAAGGTGAAATGCCAATGGCATGAGGTGGGAGAATGTGCTCTGGGTGGGCCACCATGTCAAGTCAACCCAACAAATACGTGAACCACCGCAATGACTAAAGGTCTGCTGGTAGTTTGTGAATAGATAGCTGCTATCCTTTTTATCCCCTTTCCATTGCAATGCTATTTTCTTCTTGGTTAAAAGCAGTGTAGAATGTAAAAATCCTAACATGAGCTAATAACTGTCATTCAAGAGCTGCATGCAAACAGTCAATGTATGGATTATTAGAGCACTATGATGTCTTCCTCCATCTTTCATTGTAATCTGTTTCAAAAAGGGTTCATTTCAGTAACAAAAATTCCTAATTATTAAATGGAACCCCCAACCCAGTTTAAATTCTGAGTCTGTGCCTCTCCAGACTAAGCACACTTACTGTCTACCTACCAGTATGGATGACATGTGACTTACCTTGTAGTCCTCTGGTTTATGAAACATTTCCTATACACTAATTTACACACATATGATTGATTGTCTCTGCTCTGTGTAATGTGTGTGTGATAAGTGCCCTGACACCTTACACTGGTATAGGTGGCACTATATAACTGATTCAATATATCTGAGAGAGAGTGGTCATGGAGACTTGAGGGGGGCACTGCTAAAGGGTTTTCTATTGTTGGTTCCAACCGCTGGGCTAAATTGCAGCAAACTTACAATTTGCCATTTTATTTGACCTTAGACTTCATTAGAAAACTGAATGCTCTTTCTGTCTGTGCGGGGTACCAATAAGAATAATAAGTCCAAATGGTCACCATCATCATGGGCTACTATTGCAAACTAACAGAAATAATAGATCCATCATTAGGCAGAGAATAACTTTAGTTCTACTTATACTTGTCTTACCTGGATGTTTTGTACTTCAGGCTTATTATTCCGTGGAGACTGTGGATGACACCTGGAAGAAACCTGGAAATACTTCAGCGAAGGAAAAGAAACGACGACCAGGGACTTTACAGATAGAAAGACGAGAGGAACTGATTCCCATCTTTGTGATTGACAATGAAGAGATTTCTAATGCCAAGTTCAAGTTCGTCTGAGCAAAGTGAAGTTGCAGGTTCTTCTGACAAAAAAGACGACGGGAAACGAAAGGCCAAGTACAGAAAGTACGATGACAGGTATTTGGATTATGGTTTCACGTGTGTTCGGGTTAATAACGAGGACCGTCCTCAATGTGCAATCTGTTTAAAAGTTTTGGCTCTGGATTCCATGCTTCCAAGTAAACTTAAGCGACATCTTGAAAGTCTTCACCCAAATGTGGTCGGAAAGCCAAGGGATTTTTTTGAAAGAAAAGTTGCAGAAGCCAAACTACAAAAGTCCACTTTCTCAAAACAAACCAAAACTAATAGTAACGCCCTCCTGTCTACATATAAAGTGGCCTATCTAGTTGCACAGAGTAAAAAAAACCACACAATTGCAGAAGAGCTGATTTTGCCTGCTGCTGTTGAGATGGTAACAATCATGATCGGCCAAGATGCGGGTAAACAGCTGCTGAAAGTGCCTCTTTCTAATAATACTATCAGCCGGAGGATAAATGATATGGCTGAAGATATTAACGATCAGCTCATCTGTAATCTAAGAGGCAAAGACTTTGCACTCCAGTTGGATGAGGCAACAGACAACCACAAAGACACCCATCTTATTTGCTATGTCAGGTTTCTATACGAAAAACAAATTGTTGAGGATTTGTTGTTCTGTAAAGAAATCAAAGGTGGAACCACAGGTCAAGACTTGTATGCGGTTGTGGATGATTTCATGCAACTGAATCAAATTGACTGGGAGAGATGTGTTGGATTTTGTACAGATGGGGGCCGTTCAATGGCAGGATGCTACCAAGGACTTCAAGCTCGCATACGATCTAAAGCTCCTAATGCTGTTTGGACACACTGCATAATTCACAGAGAAGCACTGGCAGCAGGAAACCTCAGTGAAGAACTGCATGGTATTCTGAAAATTGTCATCAAAGTGGTAAATTATATTAAAACAAGACCATTGAAAGCAAGATTTTTTGCTAAACTGTGTGAGGACATGGGTGCGGAACACTCATGTCTCTTGTTCTACAGCAGTTCTCGGTGGCTGTCTCTAGGTAACTCCCTGCTTAGGGTGTATGAACAGAGGAATGAAATCTACTCATATCTACATGGTGATGAACATTGTTTTGCTGACAAGTTTATTGATGCAGACTTTCTAATACAAATGGCTTTTCTTTCTGATCTATTTGTAAAACTGAATGCACTGAACAAGTCCTTGCAAGGCAATAATCTTGCAACTGTCAGACAAAGTTTCAGGCTTTAAGAAGAAAGTGATCCTTTGGAAAAGCAGTCTAAGCAAAGGTGACTATAAATGTTTTCCTTCATTGGACCAGTTCCTGCAGGAGAATGAGATGGCGTTAAAGGAGGAACTGAGGACAGTTTTTGTTCTGTATTTGTCTCAACTGCGTTTTTACCTTGATAAATATTTTCCAGAGGATGAAGTGGAGCCAATAAAATGGGTGAGAGACCCCTTCAACGCTGAGATACCTCAGCATTTCAACAATGAGGAAGCAGAACAGCTTATTGATGTTTCAAGTGACTCAACATTGAAAGTAAGGTTCCAGTCTCAGTCACTGCTTGAGTTCTGGTGCCAAGCTGGAGATGAATATCCAATGATTAGCAAGAGAGCCCTGCATTTTTTGATCCCTTTTGCAACTTCGTACCTTTGTGAAGCAGGTTTTTCAGCAGTTGCAGTGATAAAGTCTAAATATAGGGCAAAAATTCACCTTGAAAAAGAAATGCGTGTTGCAATCTCAAAAATAACTCCAAGATTTCAGGAGTTATGTAAGGAAAAACAAGCACATCCATCTCACTAGGATTTGTAAGGTAAATTTCGGACTCTGTTTTACCTGTTCATTGAAAAGATATTTTATTATATAGAAATTTGCGAACTATTGTTGTGTGGTTAGTAAAAGTTGCATGGAAACATATTTGGCTATTAATCTTGTATCGTTTCACACTTAACAAAGTTTTATTAAACAGCTGTTATCTTCGTATTTTGTTACAAATATGATTATACTACCTTCATTGCATCCCAATTAATTTAAGGAAGACAACAGGAAGTACTCCCGAGGTCGGGCTTACATCCCCCCCCACCCGTAAAAAAATGTTGGGGAGCCACGGCCAACTGCCAATTAGGTCAAGGGAGCCATGGGTCAAAAAAGTTTGGGAACCACTGTGCTCATGTGTTATAAAATTCCTAACCATCCTCATGAAAATAGTAATTTGTGTGAAGAATTTATAAAATCTAGCGTAACTTAGATAACTTTACATGTGATATTGAAGCTTTCATTCCAAAGCCATCATCTACATATGTGAAATTGTGCACCAAATGGGATAAGCAAAAATAGTGCAACAGTCATGTTGACTGTAAATATCATGAAACCTTCAGATAATAATCTTCATATATGTACTAATATAGAACACCTGAAACACATAGCTGCCAAGATTTCAGATTGCTTATGTGTGACATTTTCATAAATTCAGTGTAATTATGAGTGACATTTCAGCACTATGAGTGATAAATTCTCGTGGGCAAAAATCAAGCAATGAAGACGAGGTAAGCACTTAAATATCAGAAGTTGCACCCTTTTGAGCAGTGAGAAACTCCAAGAAGATCTTAAAACTACTGGAATTGACCCATGGCTTTGCTATTACCCAATATTTGTGACTGCTGTAATTTCTACTTTAATGTTCTTTGTCATTTTTTGTAAATGGCCCAACACCATTGTGTAGTATCATTTATATGCCCTATATCATCATCTATTTCATTTGTAAAGCACTGTAACATCTTTGGGTCCGTCTCTCAAAAACAGTTCATTTGTTTTATAGTGCTGCTAATACCAGTGCAAGGTGTCAGAGCACTTTACATCACACACACATTATACAGACACAATGACTCATTTGTGGGTAATCCATTCTAGCAAATGTTGTATACAACAATGAGAATTACAAGGTGTAGGAATGACATGTCGTCCATAGTAGTAGTCAGTATATTTTAACAGTGTTTAGTCTGGAGAAGCACAGACTCGTGATTTTAAAATGTACCACAGTGGTTGGGTTGGTTTACTAATAAGAATGCATTTCTAACAAGCCCCTTTTAGCAAATTTAGGGTAATGAAAGACTGGTGGAAAAAACAAACCCCAGTTTGAAAGTTTGTTGCGGGAAGCCAAAAGAGAATGCTAAATAAATACAGTGGCTAGATCCATATTCACCAGTGATGAAAGTGCACAGACGCAACATCTTTGTGGGAAAATGTTTTTACTATAGAATTCTAATATTCTAAAGGCATGTTTTATTAATTAATTTAAATGTATATCCCTGGTACTGGTACTGTAAGAACTTGGAAGGAGATAGAGATTAAGCAGGCACTTAGTTTTTACTCCAGGATGCAAAGGACAGCAGTAAAGATCTGTTTTGTCCTTATATCACGGGTGGTTTGCCTGCTGAGTGTACAGGTGTCCCTATGTAGGAAATTGGCAGACTGCCACTACAATAAAAACTTCTTCCTTCTAGAGGGCCTCAACAAGGCCGTGGCAGGCACATTAACAGGTGGCTTCACAGAACACTGCTGCACCTTCGTTTGAATCCCCAGGTGCACAATAAACCAGCTAGTTGATAAGTATTCTTTTTTATTTCAATATTTTTTAAATTACTTTTGCCTAAATAAACTCTGCAAAAATTAATGTATGGGAGGTGCCGTAAACAGCAGCTGTTGCCAAGGTAGGCATCTCATTCAAAGCAAGACAAAACAGTAAAATAACATGTTGGTAAAATGGTGAAATATTGCTATAAAAAAGACAACGATAAAAACTATATAATGCCCATATTTTTCTAGATGATATGTGGTAGTGTCAACTGGAACATCAAGCAGACAGAAGGCTAGTTTGTTCTCTCTGCTGTAAGAGGCCTTGAACCTCCTTCCTATCCATGATAACTCCCTCCCCATTAATGGTACAACGCACGCTAGCCCCTCTTCCCTCATTACTCTTTCAACACAGCAACACTCCGTTTTTAGGTCTCGCCTGACCCAGCGCATGCGAAGGCATGGTGAGACATTTTGTGAGGGCTCCAAAAAGTGCTACCAGGCCAGCCTAGACCTACAGTGCATGTGCACGGCCGTGCGCGTCGCGCTTTACCGCGATTACTTTCACTTTCATGGCCGCACGGCCGCTTTGATGTTTGATCGCGATCACTTTCGCAGTCGCACGGCCGCTTTGATGTTCTCCGTGAGGCTTCAATAGATTGCAGCAGTTAAAACAAACATTGGCATAGCCAATAGCTCTCGCTTTTGGGACCTTATAAGTGTTTAGTTATGCAACTGTTGCATGGCTAAACACTTATAAGGTCCCAAAGGCGAGACCTATTGGCTATGCTAATGCTTGTTTTACTCCCTGCTTTGATTCTATCTCTCTGGAGCCGCCGCAGCACGAGCAACAGGTGGCTGTAAATGAAATATTCAAAATATTAGTACAGACCTGCCAGCTGCAGCCGCGACGAGTCTCCTCTCATGTTAATGATCATCTCACCACGATGATCCTGAGTAGTCTGCGATGAACTGTGCGACCTCTCACCGTCGAATGAATGCAGCCGGCCGGGCATTGATGAGGTACTGTGACCAATCACAGCAGAGGCACGACAGGAAGCGGCAAACCAAAGAACCATAAACTGCCGCTCCAATCCGCAGCAAAGTGTTACAATGATGATCATGTGAGTGAGGCCGCGGCCAACTCGCAGCACTCAAGCGAGACTTTGATAATGAGTGTGGCAGCCAGTGCAGCCGAGCCCCTAGGCTGGCGCGACACACTCCTAGCTGACCTGACACCGATTCAAAAAGTGCTTTATTTAACTTTTCACAGTGAGTGTGCTGTAGTCACACACTTTACCATGCAGAGCAGCGTGATGTACGCGTGCTGCTGCTTGCTCAGGAGTGCTTGAGCAGCTCTTCCCATCCATCTTCTGTCTATATGTCTCAGCACGCTGGTGGTGTCAAGAAGGAGCTATAAATGAATGATTTTGCATTTTAGTGCGTTAGTGTCACCCCTGATGCATGGTACTTGGCAGGGCTGGAAACAAGATTAATATTTTATGGTTTGAAATAAGTTTACACGTTGGTAGTTTGGAATTGCAATAAAACGATACACTTAAATGCATGCAATCTTTGCAGCCAGATTATTAACATATTTGAATGCGTATAAGTTGAAATGGTCTATTATATAATTGATTTACCTTTAAGAAATATATATTTCGCTACTTTACATCTTATATTTTCTTAAATTGACTTTATTCTGGGCCTGCATTTTTACTATTCTGCATTATCTAATACTCGTGAGAAGCCTTCCCAAACTTACAATAAAAAGCAAAATTGTTGCTTCCAAGAAGAGTTTTCCCTCCCTTAGAAGGACTACTTGCAACAAAGTTGACACTTTGGGAACATTTGCTATGTGAAACTGTCCTCCGGAACTCACTCATGAGCCTACAGCTAAAGGATCATTGTTTAGAGGTTTATGTGTGCCGCATGACCCTACAAATTAAGTGCTTAGTGTCACGCCTTTCTATAACATGATTCTTCATGTATGCCTCATGACAATCATATGATATGAACTGACCAATGGACTGAGTGGTCTGACACGATGAGGTGACCAAGGAGGTATCACCCCGGAATTAGAGGAATGTATTATACATTGATTTTATGGATGACCTGGTGAAGGACTGCTTTGATTTCCTGCAACTTTCTGTTGGGAACTCTTTTGCTGACTTCATTCATGCTCATTCCTTTTGTGGACTTTGCAGGCTCCTTCGCTCTGGACTGACGCATACGCTGTGTGCGCCATACTCAGACTCTTTCTCGATGGGACACTGCCCATGAGCTATAATGGCTCATGCCCTGGCTGAACTTTCCTGAGCCCTTAGTCACTTTATGGCAAGCCAAATTTAACTAGAATATCCTGCAAGAAATGTTTATTAATAATGTGATGACCTTTATTAAAATCTTTGATAAACTAATAATTAACTAGAAACCTTAGTCTATGATTTATCATTAATTGGCTCCTTGACTTGATTGTGCACACTGAATTAATTTATTAATGTCAAGGAGAGATCAGCTTAGAGAAATCTCCGAGCATCAGGTACTAATGTTATTGTTTTGTATTGCCGTAGCCGAATAGCTGTTTTGCAGTTTAGTCATGCTTAATTTCTTCAGAAGGTTCGGACTAGCAGTGATAATTATTTACTTGCATAGTCTGGAGAGTCATATACCTGAATCTAATTATTAGCTTGTAAGTCGGTTGTTCAATTCCAGGTCCTCATTGGATATACTGATATTAGATCCCCTGTATCCAACCCCTAATTGCAGGGGTGTGATAGATGGATATTAGATTCCCTCTATCCAACCCTTCATTGCAGGGGTGTGGAATTCCTATAGCTCAGGAAATATCGTTTGGGGTCAAGAACAACATGTTTTCATGTTTATTTTGTCCTTGGGACAAGTAGGTCCAACCCCCTGCAGCACAAACCCTTTGGCTGCCAGATTACAGTACCACACTATGGATCAGGGCAGGTCATTGTCTGCAGTGAAGGTATTATTTGTGTCCAAATGTTAAGGCTGTTCAAACTTGAATTTATGAGTCATTACTAGAAAGCCTTTATTATTAGGGTTAGAGCTCTAAGGAAATGTTGTAAATTCAGACTGCACTACTAACAGTCGTGCCAGTATAAAAATGTGTACGCAAGTTTGCAAAGTGCAACTATATGAGGCTACGTATAATGCTTCCAGGATTCTCTCTGAATAGATGCAAATATATGCAAAAGCTTAAAAGCAAGATAGATGATTTTTTGCTTTCAATGTAAAATGTTCATTAGAAGATGCAACTAGACACAAAGCGTTTGGCTAACTACTGGGAAATATAAGGTACAATTTCTTTGAAGCGTCATTTAGTAAAATGTGTTGATGCATGCTAGTATTTGCCGAAAAATATTTAGAATGGGAAATCAGTGTACTAGTTTCAACAAAACTATAAAAAACTTGAAAATAAACAAGCATTGGCAAAGCCAATAGATAGGATATTGATGGTCAGCCTTTTGGTTTTGTCAACGTGTGACTTGTTTTTTTTACATGGTTTTTGTACAACTTTATTGTTGTGGGAGCTGCCAGGACCTCATCATTCTAAAAAACATTGGCAAAAAAAAAAAAAACTTTGTCTCAAGAACCATATTTGCCACAGTAGTTCCTGGCACTAAAGGAAACTACTTTGCGTGCAGATATGCTCCTTGTGAAAGAACAGAATGCTGCTACTCAAAGTGAAGCCAGCAAAGAGAGAGACAACATTTAAATAAAAACAAAAGGTCTTGGTTAACGCCAGACCTTCATAGTGGCCCGATTCTTTAAGAAAGTCACGAAAAGTGTAGTCATGAAATATGTCCTTGCATTAGTGCAAATCAGCTTTCATGAATTTACAAGAGTAGGTCAGAAAATCGTACTCCTAGAAAATATTTGCAAACTGCATTTTAACATGAGCAAATATGCATGTGTAGATTTGCTCATGCGAAAATCTGTTGAGCAGTAACAAGTTCACTTTCCCACAACCACTTTTTTCCGTAAGCCTGGAAGAAGTTTTACTTCTGCCCTTGTCGGGAGTAAATTGTGAGCCTTTCTCTATATGGTAAAATATTAGATAGGAGTTGATAGAAACCCATAAAACATAATAGTAGGTTTTCAGACTCAAAAGGGCATTCCAAACAAGGGGAACTATTGCTTACCGCTACCCCAGCCCCAGTATGTAGATTTGCGGAAAGGTGGCAAATAAAGCGAATTGCTAACATTCAAACTCTACTATGATATGAGCGCTGGCATAGTCAGACAGGCTGTTATCAAAGCTCCTAAATAATGAGATTGCTGACATAATTTGCAATAGCATTACAGAGCACCAAAGGGAAAGGTGTATTTTGTTACAGAACAAGTAGATGTATAAAGAAACCTGTCCCATGGAAGAGTTGATATTTTATTAAATTCCACCCTCCTTATTTATTTTATTTTATTTGCAAAGTTTTATATAGCGCTGGCTAGACCCGGGGGGTATCAGAGCGCTTTACATGAGGATCAGTGAGTTACAGGTTCCATAATTACATAGATAAGTATAGACATAGGAGAAAAGAAAAAAACATGAGATTACACAATTATGTGAGATTATTAGCGCGTACACCGTACACACATCTCATGGGGAGTGAAGAGGTAGAGGGGGAATGGTAGACAGGGGTAGGGAATGCAGGTAGGAAAACACAACGGGGAGGCGCGGAAAATGATGTCCGATGTCCGGCTGGGTAGGTGTCCGAGGAGTGAACCAGAGCCAAACTCCTCTATAGCTGCATATGACAGTTCCACCGGGCATCATCCAAAGTTGCTCGGGCACCGCGGTAAGAACAGACAGTTTTGGTGTCCGCCCAGGGGGCATCATTAAAGTTCCATCAAGAGCACCAGTCATGGTGTTGCTCGTAAACGCCATCCGCCACATCCTCCAGCTCGCCTCCAGGTCAAGATTAGAGAGAGGAGAGGTGGAAGGGACAGTTCCAAAGTCCGCAGATCTTCCCCATTCCGAGCAGCAGTGGTGAGTGTTGGGCATTTAAGCAGGATCCTAGTGGTAGGGAGATCCTGGGCGCTTCAGAGTACTCCTCCCCTACCTAATCCAGAGCAGTCTCCCTGCATACTCCCGCAGCTGTACCTCTCTCGGAAGCTCTTTTGGGGCGCTCTTATGTCACGGCATAGATGCAGTTGTCTCCTTCTCTTCAGCTCGCCCCCCCCCCACCGTATCTCTCCTTTGTGGGGTTCGTAGCACGCCCTTGTGTGTTGTCTTGCTGCCCCCTTGAAACTTTCCCAATGTGTCATTGTTATATCCTGTCCCCTTGGTTCGCGACAGACCTGCCCTCCCCTCCCTTCCCACCTCCTTTGGTTTCACCTTAGAACCCTCTGGTGGAGGCTGCTTTAGAATGTTGGTTTAGAATCTCGGTCAGTCACAGGAGCGGTCAGGACTTCCAAGCTGACCTAACAATAAAGATTTTGAACTCACCTGCTGCGTCCCTCTTCACTTCATTTTGGCTACGAGCTTCGGGATGCTGTGACAGGGACAGAGCTGCACCTTCACCCTGTTGATCTCTGTCTTGCCAGTCACTCTGGGTCTTACTTCAACTCCTGTTCTGCCGCATCCGTCCAGTGGGAGAGGTCCCTATCCCACCTGCTTTGCGGTCATCTCACGTGGTGAGTGCTTCTCGTCCAGGCCTTCTGCGCCTGGTTTGCTTGGTGTGCGGAGGACCATCCGCTCTTCCTAGGACCTACTGCCTTCTGCCTGTGTCTCCCCAGGTGCGCGTCTTCTCCTGCTTGCTACACCCCGGCAGGGGATCTGAGCCTAGGGTGTGTCTGTTTCCACTACTGTGCGCCCTCGCAGCTTGACATTGGCCCCTCAGCTCCAGGGAGGTTTGCGAGGGAGTTCCCCTCTTACGTGTCCTGGTCTGACTTGGCTCCGCTTTGAGCAGCTTCGCAGGGAAATCTCCTCCTGTGCCCGCTTAAGGCTCTTGGTGCCGCCTGGACTGGTTATGAGCCGCTGTTCTCTCTTATGAAGCCCAGAGTCCTCCAGCACTGAAGCTAAAACCGTGGCAGTTCCAGATCCCCGTTTTCGCTCTTTCCTTTTCTTCACGGCGAGCGAGTGGTGAAGCGGCGCTCCCTCAAAGTCTGAGGCGTGCCGTGGGAAGCTGTCTGGCGTCGGTTCAGCACTCACGCTATTTCACCGCTGCTGGGAGCAGTTCGGTTCCGCAGTTGTGTGTCCCTCATTCGATTTAGCTCAGTGCACACCGGCAATTTCACAACATGGATTCTCGTCAGTAAGAAGTCTCTTCAGCTTTCCACACAGGAACTTCCTGTCATCGCCCCTCCCTCAATCTACACACAGATTCCTGGTGGCAGAGCGCAAGCACAGAAAGAGGACTCCACTCTTTCTTTCTCAAGTAACTCTAACTGAAGTTTTTTTTCTCTCCATTCCTGACCAGCTTCACAAGTGTGGAACTTCTTTATCAGAGTATTATACTTGAGGAACTCCTCCTCTGTGTCAGGGTTTTGGTGACTCTTTTCATGTGCATTTTATAATGTATTTCTGTCTTACTTCACTTTCCTTTACAGGTCCTCTGGCATTTATTCTAACATTACCTAGCCACCATATTGTTCTTCCCACCTCCAGTCCACCCCAGTACTTGGTTCACTTCCCCTCCCTCACTTTTAGGGTACCTTGCCTTGCCACTACCACGGCAGGTGAAGGCATGAGCCAAGCACCCCTCTTTCTAAATGAGGTAGGAGAACCTGAAATACCTTGAGGAAGGTGGGCGGGCATTTTTAAATCATACCTCATAGCTACTGATGGAGGTAATTTCTCTTCTATTAGAAAACAGCATATTCTCTTGCACAAGTCTATGAGGATATTACCGGAAGGCTGGTTGAAGAGGGACTTAATGAGGAAGAAGCAGGTGTCGATGTCTATGAGTTCACTTTAAGGAATAGAGTCCCACTTTCGAGAAAAGATAAAAGTTGTCCTGGAGAGGCACATATTTTTTATGTGGCTACTTTAAGAGGCATGTCATCCACATGTGACTTTGGAGCTCTTACACATTCCCTCATAAGGGACCAGTTAGTTAGAAGTACAGATGACCTGGAGGTAAAGGAAGAACTGCTCACCAGAAAGCCTGACCTATCAGAAGCCAACAGTATTGCTAAGGGTATAGAGCACACAGCATTGTGTATTAAGGAGATGAAAACATCAGCAGGGTTTAACAAAGATAAAGGGGAAGCTAAGAACGCTGTCAGGGAGGAAATGGTGTGTAAAGTAAACGAGAAGAGTAAAGAGGGTTCCCGCAGTGGGGCAGATAATTTTCACTGCTTTAGGTGTGGGAGTCCCAACCACCTTGCTAACAATTGGAAATGCCCAGCTAGAAGTGCAGTTTGCAGGAAATGTAATAAGAAGGGTCATGTTTCTAACGTCTGCAAAGCTTTTAGTGCAAAGGTACACTTGGTAAAGGGTGATGAAGTCAAGGTGGAGGAGAATAAAGGGTTCGTCTTTCAGATAGACCAAGGGGAAGTGGAGACATAAGACATAAGACTTGATGGAGAAAAGGTTCAAGTATATGCAGATTCATGTTCTCCTTATACCCTGATTGAAAAGACGCTGATGAAAAGTTTGCTAAACATAATGTCATTTTGGAAACTGCTGATATATGTCCTGCTGGGTACAAGAAAGAACTCATTCCTTTAGAGGGGATGGTGAGAATGAGAATTTCATTTAAGGACAGGCACACGGTTGGAAAAGTTTATGTCACCAAAAAGGGTTCAAACTTATTGGGGTGGAAACACCAGAAGAAATTGGGTATCACCCTTGACCCCAACAACGTGGCCCAGATGTTGTTAGTCGAACCGCCAGTTGTGGGTGGTTACCACACCAAATAGTTTCCCGAAGTATTCACGGAAAAACTAGGAATGTTGAAACGTTATATGCACAAGATTGTACTTAAAGATGGAGCTTGCCCTGTAGTACATAAGACTCGCTCCGTACCACTACTCATGAGGGAACCTTTAAGGTTGGAACTTGAGAAACTGGTAAACCAGGGTGTTATACGGGAATTGAAAGTTCTGAGTTTTTGGCACCCATTGTCCTTACCACCAAGGATAATGGTAAGAACATTTGTCTATGTGTGGACATGAGGGACCTCAACGCAAACATCATGGTGGACAGACATCCCTTACCAAGGATACACAAGATGCTAAGTACCATTCAAGAGGCAAAGTTTTTTAGCGCGCCTGATTTGTCATCGGCCTACCATCAGGTCAATCTCCACCCTGAGTTCCAGCTGTTCACGGCATTCACTACCCCATTTGGAAATTTCAAGTTTTTAAGAATGCCGTTTGGACTGGCTTCATCCGCCTCAGCCTTTCAAATAATAATGCAACATATACTCAGGGATTGTATCAAAACGTTGTGTTTTCAGGATGACATACTGATATATGGTTCCAGTGAAGATGAGCACAATTCCAATGTCGTTAAGATGTTGAACAAACTTAGAGAGGCAGGATTCACTACTAAAGAATGTCAATGTAAATTGGGAGTGACATCTGTGCACTATCTGTGTCACACGATTTCAGAGGAGGGCATCAGGCCTAAAATTGACTTGGTTGAGGCAGTGAGGAGAGCTCCCACTCCCACTAGTAAAGAGGAGATTTTGTCATTTTTGGGATTGGCGGAGTATATATCCAAATACATCAAGAATTTTTCAATATTGACTCAACCTTTGAGGGACCTGCTAAGAAGGGTACCTCATATGAATGGGGAGTGGACCACAAAAGGGCATTTGAAAGCATAAAAAAGGCCATTATCACAGGTCCCCACATTGGTAATTTCAGTGTTGAAAGAGATACTATAATATCAATTGATGCCAGCAGAAAAGGGCAACACTATCTCAGAGAGTAAACAACAAAGAGAAGGTGGGGACCTTTGCATCCTGAGCCCTTACGGGGGCAGAGACTAACTATTCCACCATAGAAAAGGAGGCATTGACTGTTTTTTGGGCAAATAAAACACTTCAAGTTTTATGTTTGGAGCTTGTCTTTTGAACTATGCATGGATCACAAGCCTTTGCTGTCTTTGTTTTCAAAAAAAGATATGGAGAACATGACACCCCGCATTGCCAAATGGGTATTAGGCCTTCAAGGTTTCAATTACAAAATGGTCTATGTTCCGGGGGCAAAGAACAGTGTAGCAGATTTCTTATCCAGGGCCCAGTAGAGGGAGAAGGGGATAGTACTTCCCAAAATGATCCGATTCTGGAGATTATCCTGCCTGCTGTGGCACGAGAACAATGGGATCTACATATGGAGCAAGATGAAGACCTTAAGAGAGGCAAAGAATACATTATCAAGGGGTTGCCCCGTAAATGCAAAAATGTTCCTGATGAAGTACAGACCTACTGGAATGTGAGGGATGAGTTGTCCTTAGAGGGTGATATCCTTCTCAAATAAGGGAAGATTGTCCCACCCGGTGGATTACGGAACCACATTATAAACCTAGCACATGAAGGACACTTGGGGAGAAGTCTCAGTAAGGCCAGATTAAGATCAGAGTACTGGTTCCCCTACATGGATCAGCTGATGGAGGAGAATGTGCAGGATTGCCATGCCTGTAGCCTCAGTGACAAATCCAAAAGTATAAGGAGCATTCCCCTTATTCCAGTTGAGGTTCCCACAGTTCAGTGGAACAAGTTGGGACTTGACATAGCTGGACCCATCCACGCCATGGGGCCTCAGGAAAAGTACCTTTTTGTACTCATTGATTACTATTCCAACTGGATCACACACAAGTTTGTGAACAAGATCAACACCAAGTCCCTCATAAAAAATTTTAAGTG
The DNA here is from genome assembly GCF_964204655.1 of Triturus cristatus. Classification (NCBI taxonomy): domain Eukaryota; kingdom Metazoa; phylum Chordata; class Amphibia; order Caudata; family Salamandridae; genus Triturus; species Triturus cristatus. The sequence continues at coordinate 83,945,530 of NC_140584.1, read as the reverse complement.
AGGTGTTTTCCAAGGAAGGTATTCCATCCACAATCATAACGGACAATGGTGTACAGTTTGTTTTGGAAGAAATGAAGAATTTTCTTGCAGATATGTCCATCACACGTGTGCACGCCTTTGTACTGTCCCAAGGCTAATGGTAAGGTGGAGAGAGCAAACAGATTGTTAAAAGAGTCTATACAATTGGCTGTTGCTTCTGGCAAACCCATTGAAGCTGGTGATAGAGATATGCTATGGTCGTACCATACCACACCCAACCTCACCACGGGGCGCTCTCCCTTTGAACTGTTGAGAGGGATTGGCTGTTCCAGTACAAGGAGATCTCTATTGATCCAGAAGAGTTGGGGATGAGAGTGATGAGAAGACAAAAAGGGTACAAAGATGACTACAACAAAAAGTGGAGTACCAAACACAAGTCCTGGACTCAGGGGCAATGGGATTTAGTCAGAAAACCCTATGTGGCAGGTAGCAAAGGTGACAAATTCTATGCTCCTGAGAAGATCAAGGAAGTTAAGAACAACGTGGTGATCCTTGAAAATGGGAAAATGTGGAGTATGGATCGCATAACCACATGTCCTGACAACTTGATTCCGAGTGAAGTAATGGGGGAGGGTACCAGCAATACCCGGTTTCAGCAAGAGCTGGGAAAAAGGGGGGAAAGACTCAAGCAATCCTCTTGCTGGCACAAATACTATAAAATGTCGTAGTTACCATCAGTAACTGAATGTACAGTGTTTCTGTTATGGTCTTCTGCGCAAGACCACTTTATGCTGTTGTTCCCCCTTTTACAGTTCTGTCTCCTTTCCTTCACCTGCCTTCGCACTATCCTGTTTTCGCGTGTGTGTCTCTGTCTCCCTCTCTCCTCCTCTTCCCTCTCCCGGCCTTCTGTTCTTCATCCCTTCAGGAGGGAGATGTGTTATATCCTGTCCCCTTGGTTCGCTCCTGACCTTCCCTCCCCTCCCGCGTCCTTTGGTTCCACCTTAGAACCTCTGGTGGAGTCTGCTTTAGAATGTTGGTTTAAAATCTCGGTCAGTCACAGGAGCGGTGAGGACTGGCAAGCTGCAGGTGTAGAGTACTTTACCTGACAATAAAGATTTTGAACTCACCTTCTGCGTCCCTCTTTACTTCAGTCATGTCCTTAAGGCTTGCTGAGTTGAGGCTCAATAGTGGGAGATCTACTTCTGGCGGCCATCTTAGGGCCATTGTGTGGCTGGTGACCCCAAGCCAGGCTCAGGACCTGCTGTTCCCCAAGTGTTTGTGCCCTCAAGTACAAGCCTGCTACTTGTTCAACCAGCAGCTCTTGACCTCAGGCTAGTAGGCAATAACCAAATTGTATCCCCGCTTCCAGGGACCCAGCCACGCTGCTCTAGTGTGGGGGAGGGGAGGAAAGCACGCTGCTCAGCCAAGTAGTACTGCTAGTACTGCCCGACATATCCACATTCTTTGACATCATTGTAAACAATATCCTTCTGCAAACTGGTTAGGAAGTGCCACCTCTCAGACACTCTGCTCCATGCCAGCCTGCCTGTTCACAGCTTGCACAGATGGTGTATAATGGATGTGCAGGTAATGAAGGCAAAATGGAAGGTCACTCCCCTCCATCGAGGGATTTCAACACAGAACAGACACAAGCTATGTGGCGCTCTGTGCAAACCGGCACAGATCTCTACCTCCTGTCCTGTCTCTACAGCCCGTACCCCAGACTCCTGTCAATGGCATAAAGCAAGGTCCATCCAAGTGAGTGTTGGAGAGGTATTGGTATAAAGAAAAAAACAGAATAAAAAAGGGCATAGTTTCCGCTTGAACACCCATTCCTGGTGCCAAACTGACCCTGGTGACAACCACTCTTGAACTGCCCTTAACAATCCATTATCTGAAAGAGAATGAAAAAATAAACTTGAGGGAGTTTGGCAGCAGGTAAGTTTAATAACATAATTGCAGCTTGGTCAGCTAGGTAAAGCAGGAGCAGCAGAAGTAAACTGCATATATACCAACGGACTCACTTCAGGCGGGAGACTCACGATTTTTCAAGCCAAAAATGGCCTTATGTCAGCAGTCTCCCATTTAAAATTGCTTCTGTTTCAACGTTAATCAATGGGAAAATAAATCCCACCGTTTTTTCCAGCACGGTCTCCATCTTTCCTGTTTTGAAACGTTGGCATGAAACTTATAATTGTGGTATGGAACTAGGGTATATATCGAGTAGTATATGAGACGCAAGCTCTGCATGAAGTTAAAAGAAAGCATGTTACTGTAAGAAGCTCAGTGGCCACAAGGAAAGGACACACGGACCAGGAAGATGTAGCAAGGCGAGGAGTTTAATAACACATCTGTATACAATCCCGTTCAGGCTCAGAAACCGTTTCAACCACCCCACGCTCACGCCCAACTTCTACCATATTTTAAAGACAAACATTCCTACCCAACACGAGTCAGTCACGAGCTGGAATGCAAAGCTCCGCTCGTGACTACTCGTGACAATAAACACGTTCCCAACACACCTTCCCCCCTTAAAAAAAAAAAAAACAGCAAAAAAAAAAAATATAACAACAATAAGAATAACATCACAAATAATACTCTAAATAGCATACAAAATTAATTCATAACAAAATCTTTGTACCTAGCAGGGAGGCGATGAGTGCGCCCAACCCTTGAATTATCAGGAACAGAAATGGGAGGAGAAAAAACCTCTTGTTCATTATTATGCTCCAAATCCAGAAACACATTACTGGTGTGATCATTTTGGTGGGTAATAACACCCTTAAACACAGAAACCCTATTTAAATTCCAAACAGAACCACCCTCAACTCTGACAGCGTTCTTAAATGTTTCAATTACTCTTCTTGGGCAAGACCAAACAGACATACCTTTACTCACACCTTCTTTTTTTTTTTATGCGAACCAAATCCCCTACTTTGATAACCTGTTTGGTTACTGAACCCAATTTCTTTTCCATTTCACATTTCATTTTAGCTTTGTATGATCCTACTCTTTGTTGCACCGCTTCATAATCCACTTTAAAGAAATCATTGAACCCCTTCCTGTTCTTTTTCATCCACCAAGGAATTAAATTAGTGCTGGGCTTACGCCCTCTTAGCAATTCAAAAGGACTGACTAAGATAACAGAATTTGGAGAGGTCCTGTATGCTAACAACATGGATTGCAAAGCATTCCGCCAATTCAAACCACCCTTAACAGACAATTGAATAGCCTCCTTAACCACACGATTGAATCTCTCCACTTGACCGTGCGCTTGAGGATGGAAAACAGCGATTTTATTATGAGTAATTCCACATTTAACAAGAAAATCTTCCATTTCCTTGCTAATAAATTGTGGTCCATTGTCCGTCACAACTTCTTGAGGAATGCCTTCCCTACAAAAAACTTCATCTAGGAATTCAATGACACTCTGAGAGGTAACTTCCTTTACCATTTTAACTTCCGGCCATTTGGAATAGTAGTCAATGAGTACTATTCCAAAAGCTTCATGCTTAGGTAAAATATTGAAAGGGCCAATGATATCTAACCCAAGTTTACACCAAGGACCAACTGGGAATTCTACAGGATGGGGTTCCGGGCGTAAGGCCACGGCTGACTTGTCACTGTTGGAGCAATGAACACACGAACGTACAAAATGATCAACTGATGCATCAATGCTTGGCCACCAAAAGAATTCCTTAACACGTCTCCTGGTAAATGAAATTCCTAAATGCCCTTCATGAGCAATGCCCAGAATAGTATTCCTGAGAGAAAAGGGAGGAATGATCTTGTCACCCCTCAATACCAAACCATTCTCTACAGCTAGTTCTTCTTGAACCTTAGAGAAACTCATCATATCTCCAGATAACTTCCTCTGATCAGGCCAACCTTGAAACACATACTTCTTGACATTAATTAACTCAGAATCATTTTCCATTTCTTGCAACCAAATGTTTTCTTGCAAACCAACATGTTTACCAAAGACTAAATTCATATCACCCATAGTAAAAGCTACTTCACAGTCATCCTCTTTGATTTTGTCTGGAAATGCCGTGGGTGGTACTAATCTGGACATGCAATCAGCATGTACATTGGCTTTACCCTGGACATATTCAATTTGAAATTGAAAAGACTGTAATCTTGAAGCCAGTCTTGCAAGGCGTGCAGACATAGTACGTCCACCACCTGGTGCCATTAAATAAACAAGCGGCTTATGATCGGTTTTAATAATGAATTTAGTGCCCCACAAAAAAGTTCTGAAATGCTCGGCACCCCAAACACACGCTAAAAGTTCCCTCTCAATAACTGAGGAATGTTTTTCTGCATCTCTCAAAGCTCTTGAGGCGTAAGCTACAACCCATTCTTTACCATTGTCTCTTTGCAAAAGAACACCACCTAACCCAGTACTGCTGGCATCCACCATGATAATGCACTGTTTGCCACACATAAAAGGTTTAAGACATGGAGCTTTCACTATGAAATCCTTTAAATCTTGAAATGCTTTAGACATATCTGTGGTCCAAATAAATTTTGTATTTTTCTTCAATAAACACCTAAATGGATCTACTTTGGAGGCATAATTAGGTATCAATTTGGCATAAAATTCAATGAGACTCAAAAAGGCTACAAGTTGTTCTTTAGACATAGGTATGGGAGCATTTATAATACTTTCAATATGATTGCGTTTAGGTTTGATTCCATCTCCACTAATTGTATGTCCTAAATATTCTACTTCTTTTTGTTTGATCTTACATTTATCAAGACGAAGAGTCAGACCTTTTTGAGCTAAAGCATCAATTACACTTATTAAATTTGAATCATGTTCCTCATTATTTTTACCATAAACAAGGAGTCATCCTGAAATGCTATTGCTCCGTTTAATCCCTCCAAGGTATCTCTCATAAGTCTCTGAAACACTGAAGCTGCGCTAGCAAGACCAAAAGGCATGCGGCAATATCTGTAAAGCCCTTCGGGTGTGATGAAAGCAGTGATATTTTTTGATTCTTCAGAGAGAACAACTTGGTGATAAGCACTAGCCAAATCAATGCAGGAAAACACTTGAGCCCCCGCTAGGGTGGAGACCATCTCATGAAGATTAGGCAAAGGATGCGCATCCACCCAAATCGCATTATTTACACTGCGCAGGTCCACACATAATCTAAGCTCACCTGAAGACTTAACCGAAATCACAATGGGAGAAACCCAAGGCGATGACTCAATTGGCTCAATAATGTTCTTACTACATAACTCCTTAAGCATATCCTTCAATTTGCCCCTGTAAGTGAGGGGAACATTTCTCACTCTGTGGCGCACAGGAACTGCATTATCTTGTAACCTGATGACATGTTCAAACCCTTTGTATCTTCCTAACTCTCCACTAAAAACATCGGGAAAAGAGCGTTTCAATCTATTTACAAATTGAGGATCCTGATTGTGAGTGATACTGCAAGAATCTACTACGTAGACAGGGGGGTCAGCTCTAGGATCAATTTTTATTCCTAATTGGCGTTGGTGGGGCCATCCTAAAAGTGACAAACCTGATCTTGCTACATAGACCTTTCCAAAAATGTGACGACCAGAAAATGTTAAGTTTGTGCAAAAAAACCCAACCAGGTCAATTTTGTGTCCAGTATATCCACCCGGTGATACATCAGGTGGGGACAAAACCATCGTAGGCCAATTGGTACGAAAAATATTTAGTGAGATAATGGTGTACCAAGCACAAGAATCTACGAAGAATTCTAAATCAACATCACCTATAGTAATGAAACATGAGGGAAACTTAGAATTCTCATCCCCGTCACACATGTTGATAACCGTGTTAACTACATGCTCATTATCATCTCATGGATCATCGTTATCATCATACATGTAATTGACTTTCCTAGGAATTGTTTTACAAAATTTTCCAAAGTGACCCTTCTTACTGCATTTTGTACAAACCCAGGACAATTCTTAAAATCAGCTAAATGGCTGTCACTCCCACATCTGTAGCAAAGTAAAGGATGAGTGTTTTTCTCGTATTTTCTACTTTTGGTTTTACCATCAACTTTTATCGGCTTATCAGTCTTTTGCTGAAAATGTTTCCTTTGCTTATCAGAATCTTTAGAAACATCATTTCCTCTAATTTCCTTTACAATTTTTTCCGAATGTTCAATTGATTTCGCAATATCAATAGCATTGTTTAATGACAAGTCAGATGTAGTCCAAAGACGCTCCTGCACTTTCTTATTGTTTGTCCTCATTAAAATTTGATCCCGTAACACTTGTTCATAACAAATATGCTCAAAATCACAAGTGATAGCTAAAGATCTTAAAGCTGACACGAAATCTTCAATGGGTTCCTCATCTTTTTGCTTCCGTGAATAAAATATAAATCTTTCCATTACAGTGTTTTGTTTTTTTCCGTAACGTAAATTCAGTTGTGAAGATGCATATTCATACACGTTAATATTCCCAGGATTAATCAGTGCAGGTAAGCTTTTAAATTCTTTCAATGCGATTCCGCCTAAACAGTGTTTCAAAATCGAAAGTTTCCTCTCTGGTTCACATTCCTCACCCTCTAACACTTCTACATATGCTAAAAACACTGGTTCCCATATCTCCCAGGACATGGGAGGATCACCAGGAACAGCTAGAAATGATGGAGGAGGAACAATGCCAGACATGGTAAAAGAAAAAAAGTTAGAAGAAAGAAAAAAGAAAAAAAAAATTACTACATAAAATAATATATCTACTTATTGCATGAAGAATAATGACGGTATGAAATGACACACGGTGTGCATGTCACCGAAGTAGTAATATTACCCTACAAGCTGCTTCCCGTGTAAGTGAACCACAGTATGTGATCCTATTTACAGTTGACAATGAATTCGAAGTTAGCGCACTCAGGAAGTGAACAAACGAATCATGTTTAATTCAAATGGAAAAATTGTGGCGTGCTACTCAGAAACGAGGAAGCCCACCTCGCTGTTCAGAACTACAATATGGCTGGTGAACAGTCACCAGTGTACTGAGTGCACTGCGGTGTAAAGAAACAATTGAAGTAATCTTCAACAATTAGACAAAGTTATCGTAGACTTTCAGTATGTTTAAACTGTGATTGATTAACCAGCAATCAAATAAACAATCAACGCTTAGTTTGTTGCTAACTCATTGTATTAAAAACGAAACACACAATAACTGTTCGGTCTGCAAACAGTAAATCAATTGAAACAAAGTAATACTATCAATGATAAACTGCCCTAGAGCAGTGAATTGTATCGTCAATTCTGTAGAAAATCAAGAACGAGCCCAATGCATTTCGGGATGATTCTCATCCCTTCTTCAGGGGCAGCTAGAAAAAATGAAAGCAAGAAAAAACAACATTGAAAAACCATTGTTATGCAGATACATGAAATTTTTATAATCCAACATATACGTGATGCAGCGTTTCAAGGCACAAAGAATTCTGAACTGGCCTGAATCAAACATTAGCAATTCAATGAAAAAATAGAATGTTGCAGAAATGAAAGAAAGAGTAAATCACTCTGAATTGAGAATGAAACTGAAGAGTGTATACAAAAAATACCCAAAAAATAACCATGTTGAAAACGTATAGAATGAAAGGCACCCGTGAAATGAAGCTGAGAAAAGAACGAACGAAGCTTAGTTTCTTACTGATGTGCGAAATGACGATGATGTTCAACGCGAGACTGACCAGAAGCGCCGAGGGTTGCAGGACGCTGGGATAAACAATAAATGTCATTTGAAAGAAAAACTCATAATAAAGTGAGTGAATATGGCGTGGCCGAGACCGCAAACAACTTACTTTAATGCGGTGTTCGTGAAATGCTGTGTTGCTGTTATGTAGCTGGGTCAAAAGGCTGAACTCCTCAAGCTGACTGTGGGATGAAAGAAAAAAACGAGATGTAGCGAGGAACCGTGAACAGCAAACGCTCAAAGTTTGAGCGAAAAAGGAAAAAAGGAGAGTGAAAACGGGGGCTTACCTATGGACCTTAATGAACACTGCTTGAAAGATGTCAAATCCTCAAGTGTTGTATTCGGGCAGGAATCAAGTCTACCGACGGGCTGCTGACTGTGTAAACCTCCGGGAGAAACGGTAATCAGGAAACTGATTAACCAAGTATTTAAATGAGGCAGACTGCGTATGCGCGACCTGACGGACGTGATGGAGATCAAAAGGGGACTGGACATGGAGACTGTGACGGGAATGTGACTGTAGCTGGTATAATGTGGAATAAAGTTAACAGGGGGAAAAAAAAGGGAAGAAATGAAGGGGTATCCGTGTGTTGATGCGGATGGTGTGAATGCGTTAGTCATAAAAAAGCTGGAAAAACGCTATGGTGTGAATGAAAAAACCGAAAGCCTGACAAGTGTTGTGTTTGCCGAAATGGAGTGTTGTAATGGACAGAAAACGAAAAAGAAGCTTGTAGTAGGTGTAGAATCGCTATTGCGAAGAGGGTAGTTTGAAAACGAGGAAAAAGCTGAGTGGAGAATAAGTTCCAAGTGCAAACTGATGAAAAACTATGGAACAGATAATATGGTGGTGTTAGATAGGACAGTGCTGCTAGATGAGACCAAAAGAGGGCTGTAGAAAGGCTTGTAAATAAAGTTAAACAAAACGTAGTAAAGTGCCCGAGTGGACCAAGTGGGAGACATAAAAGAGTAAAACTCATATTGAATTGCTTAGTCTGAAACTGACGTACAATCTAAAGGCAGCGATAGAACATGACGCTCTTGGAAAGTGAGACTGAAGGAATGATGAGGCAAGGTGAACACGATGTGTCCCTTGCCGTAGAACAATGTGGCTAGAACCCAAGTGACAAAAGTGCGACTTTATAGAAAGCATTGCATCTCTAATCTGTCATTAAGACCAAAGGGTATTAGGGTCTGTAAATACTTGATCCACCACACTTCTCTCTGTGAAAGTAATTTTTCTGTGTTGATCTGAGTGTTGCGGGGCATCATCTCTAATATAGTGAATCTGAGTTGTGCGATGGTATGGTGGTGTTCTGACCAATGTGAAAACAAAGGAGATTTGAGGTTGTTAGTGCGGATGGAACTTTTGTGTTCTGAAATTCTAGTTTTGATTTTGCGGGAAGTTTTGCCAACATACATTGAACCGCAGGGACATTTAATGGTGTAGATGACGTTGGTACTGTCACAGGTGCCAGTGTATCGGAGTTTGATGGCTTTGCCTGAGCGTGGATGATGAATAACACAGCCAGTGATTACGTTGTGGCAATTGACACAGTTGTAGCATTTTTGCATGCCCTTGAACTCTTCATGATCAGTCGTGGGTGATGTTGATAAGATGTCTTTGATATTTTTGCTACGAGTGAAAGCAAAGATGGGTTCAGTGGAATAGAGATCTTTGAAATCTGGTTCCTGTTTTAACACTTCCCATCTTGTTCTGATAATCTGGCGAATGCGCCTGGAGCTCGTGGAAAATGTAGAAACAAAAACATGTCGGTCATGGGGATTTTTCTCTGTGGGTGCGAGAAGTTCCGCTCGCGTTTTAGTGGAAGTTCTAGAAATGGCTGCCTCCAGAACTGGTGCTGGATAACCCCGCTGTCGAAATTTCTCTACTTGTCTTTGGAGTGATGGTCCCAGAAGTTGGCTGTCAGAAATGATTCTTTTTGTTCTGATCAGCTGTGAATACGGAAGATTGCGAATCAATGACGGAGGGTGAAAGCTGGAGTGAAGAAGGAGATTGTTTCTGTCTGTGGGTTTGGAGTAAATTGTTGTGACCAGAGAGTTGGATTGTTTCTTGATTAGTACGTCCAGGAAGGGTAGTTGTTCTGTGCTGATATTGTGTGTGAACTGAATACGTGGATTTTTTTGATTTAGTTGACTAATTTGTTCAATCAACAGATCTTCAGAATTCTTCCAAATTAAAAAGATATCATCAATAAACCTGGCAAAGAATGCCAAGTTGTCAGTCCAAGTGCTGTCAGAAAAAATGTAGTCGTCTTCAAATTTGGCCATGAACGTGTTGGCATAGGCAGGAGCGCCAGAAAAACCCATAGATGTACCACTTATCTGCAAATAAAAGTCGTTGTTCCACTCAAGGTAACTGTGTTGGAGACAAAAGGTAAGTAGCTCCATGATGAAAACTTTGTCTATAGTGGTTTCTTCAAGCTGAAGTAGCGCCCATTCACTGGCTTCTAGACCTTCCAACAGGGGTATCGATGTGTATAAAGCTGTGACATCTATTGAACAAAGAAGCCATGATTCTGAAAAGTTGTTGACTTGATTGAGGAGAGATAGAAAGTGAGTGGTGTCCTTGATGTAGCTTTTCCATGACTGTACAAATTTCTGTAAAAAATGATCCACTAGTTGACCTGCTGGCATGAAAATCGAGTCGCATCCAGACACAATGGGTCTGAACGGTGGATTTTGTAAATTTTTGTGGATCTTGGGCAACATGTATAATTTAGGTCGTCTAGGATATGGAACTGTGAGAAAAGTGCGAATTTTGTTTGTTATCCAAGACATTTCTTCAGCATGATCCAAAATCTGTGTCAAAAGTAATTGGAATGATGATGTTGGGTCCTCTTCAAGTTTGATGTAGGTGTTGGTATCTTGTAAATGAAGGACAACGTTGTGTTCGTAAAATGCTCGGTCCATAATCACCAAGGCGCCACCTTTATCCGCTGGCTTCATTGTCAATCTGTTGTCTTTGGCTAGATTCTTGATGATGGCCATTATCTTGTAACCTGATGACATGTTCAAACCCTTTGTATCTTCCTAACTCTCCACTAAAAACATCGGGAAAAGAGCGTTTCAATCTATTTACAAATTGAGGATCCTGATTGTGAGTGATACTGCAAGAATCTACTACGTAGACAGGGGGGTCAGCTCTAGGATCAATTTTTATTCCTAATTGGCGTTGGTGGGGCCATCCTAAAAGTGACAAACCTGATCTTGCTACATAGACCTTTCCAAAAATGTGACGACCAGAAAATGTTAAGTTTGTGCAAAAAAACCCAACCAGGTCAATTTTGTGTCCAGTATATCCACCCGGCGATACATCAGGTGGGGACAAAACCATCGTAGGCCAATTGGTACGAAAAATATTTAGTGAGATAATGGTGTACCAAGCACAAGAATCTACGAAGAATTCTAAATCAACATCACCTATAGTAATGAAACATGAGGGAAACTTAGAATTCTCATCCCCGTCACACATGTTGATAACCGTGTTAACTACATGCTCATTATCATCTCATGGATCATCGTTATCATCATACATGTAATTGACTTTCCTAGGAATTGTTTTACAAAATTTTCCAAAGTGACCCTTCTTACTGCATTTTGTACAAACCCAGGACAATTCTTAAAATCAGCTAAATGGCTGTCACTCCCACATCTGTAGCAAAGTAAAGGATGAGTGTTTTTCTCGTATTTTCTACTTTTGGTTTTACCATCAACTTTTATCGGCTTATCAGTCTTTTGCTGAAAATCCTATTTACAGTTGCCAAGAAGCGAAGCAGGAGGATCTTCTGATGCGTTCTCCTCGAAGAAATGTGTTTACGAGTGGTTGCCAGGAAACAACTCCCATGCACGTATTAATGACGCGTTGCGCTCAAACAGCGTGCGTCCTTGTATGCAGTACTGTATGTGTACTCCGGTTGCCAGGAAACGGGTTGAATCTCTCCCCTACGTATGATGACGCGTCGCGCTGACATCAGCGTGCGTCCTTCATACGCTTCAAGGATGCTCCTCCGGGTTCCAATCAGCAACGATGGTGTTTAGCCGGTAAAATCCTTTGACACAGGAGTACGAGAAAACGTAAAGAAGTAAGATGATTGCTTCCACAGTTCCTGAGTCCCATAGAAATTTAAAAAAATCCTTTCCTTCGATTCGATGATATCGTAGCTTTCCCAGGAAGAATTTTTTTTTTTTAAAAACAAGAAAAATCCGGGTTGGATTTAAATGTGGTTCCAGATCCCGCTCGTCGCCAGTGTAGGAAGCTCAGTGGCCACAAGGAAAGGACACACGGACCAGGAAGATGTAGCAAGGCGAGGAGTTTAATAACACATCTGTATACAATCCCGTTCAGGCTCAGAAAACCGTTTCAACCACCCCACGCTCACGCCCAACTTCTACCATATTTTAAAGACAAACATTCCTACCCAACACGAGTCAGTCACGAGCTGAAATGCAAAGCTCCGCTCGTGACTACTCGTGACAATAAACAAGTTCCCAACAGTTACATTAAAAGATAAACAAGAAACGAGTAGTACGAAATACGACAAAATAGGAGAGCATTTGTTAAATGAAATCAGTATTATTCAGGCTGTGAAGTGAGATTTATAATAAGAAAATATAGTAAAAAATATATATAATCAAAATCCCAACAATGAAGTTCGTTATTTCGTCTGGTACTTATGATGAGTGGGCACAGAATATGGTCCCGGGGCGGGCTGGTTATCACTGCCTCCATCACCCCCTGTATAGTCGCAGGATGTAATAGAGGTTAGTTTAATTTCTTTTATTTTGATTATTACCACGCGTGATAGTCTGTACTCTGTATATTGTAATGTTGCCATGTTCTTTTGAATTACTGCTCATGCGTGGAGCGCTGTTGTCGGTATGTTCGAAGGGCGTTAGAGTTAGTTGCCGTTCGATCTCATGTCAAGAGGACGCTCCGTACGATGGGTGGATGTATTTCTTATTTGAATAAACTTCCATCAACCTTCCACGAAGCATGTTGAACTTATTTCACAGCACCTACTGATTTACCCTAAAATTCGAGGGCGGCGAAAACGCGCCACCACCCTGCTGCTTCACATTACTGCTCCTCCTCAATTGTAGTTCTTGATGATGCTTAATGCCACGAGGACTGCCCAGAAACTTCCCTCCCCATAATCCCGCTGTCATAGCCTTTCCCAGAGTTGCTGCAGACATAGAACAGGTTTCTTCCGCTTGTAACTGTTTCCGGCAGAAGAGTGCCCTTTTCCGTTTCCGGGCCGCTGCGTGGTGTTCTTGATGTGTGCACACTGCTCCTGTAAAGATGGGAGAAGTGGAAAAAGTTGTGCCGGAGGGTCCGCTGTTGTCGCTGGAACCGGGGCGCCAGAAGGAATTCCAGCAGCGCGTGCGGGGTGTGAAGCAGCGGAGCGAGGTGAGAAAACGGAAGCATAAGATGCAGCGTTGAAGGACGGGGACTGCAGAGATCTAGGATCATGAGCTCTCGGAGCAGGGTATACGTCCAGGGCAGTAAGGAAGGTGTGGACGTCGTGCGTTCAAGAATGAGTTGAGAGTAGTCCTGGAAGCAAGGCCAAAAGCATTTTGAAGAACTGTGACCATAGAGACCGCTTCTGAAGTACAGTATATGTCAAGGTACAAGCACAGAGCGAAATGGTGTTGGTAGTGCATGTACATAGCTGCCAAGTTTTCAGATTGCTATGTGTGACATTTTCATAATTTCAGTGTAATTATGAGTGACATTTAATCAACTATGAGTGACACTTTCTCGAGAGCAAAATCAAGCAATGAATACGAGGGAGACGTATAAATATCAGAAATTGCACCCATTTGAGTAACGAGAAACTCTAAGATCTTAAAACTGCTGCAAAGCATCAGAAATGGAAGAGCACTACACTAACCAGTGCCGGCTTTAGCACTAGTGGTGCCCGGTGCGACAGTATTTGTAATTTGTAATTGCATTTATTTATCTCTTACTACAGCACGCTGCTCCAGACCCAAGGTTAATGGTTAGTTAATTGCTATTGTGTTTAGTCTTATGTGCTCTAGGCAGACCATTCCATGCAGTCATTTCAGCTTTTTTTTTATGTTGGATTAAAGTAATAGTGGTGGGATGCAATCATTAGTGGAAGGGAGATTAATACAGGAGTTAGAACAGATTGGGTATTGTTATGTTACATAGGTATGACTTTCAGTGGAAGGAATAGAGATTGTGATATCGTAAGTGAGTTTGGGAAATTTGCTGAAATAGATTATAGTCAACCGTGCATATGTCAGAGTAGGTTGGGTTTGGCGCGAGAAGGCATACTTAGGATGGAAGGGAAGAAAAGGGACATTTGAAGAAAAAAAAAGGCAACCCATTTGACGTTTTAATTGAAGGACAGTTTTTTTATGCCAGATTTAAGGAATGTAGTGAATATTTTTGAGACAGCATGCAGATGAGGATGCAAGAATGTAGACAGAAAAGTTATTCACTTGTGAAAATTGTGATTTGTTTTAATAGATACTAGAATCGGGTAAACCATCTCGCTGCTGCTAGGCTACTGCCAGACCATCCATCCAGCTAACTCAGCTGATCAGTTCAAGGGTTGAAAGTGAAAAATAACAGCTGGGCGCCACGCATGTTGAGAAAATACATGGGAAATAATGTACATGTTCAAAAAGAGATTCTGGTGTTTACCCTAAGATTTGACTCCGAGTATGAATTATACAGCAGAATGGGATACATTTCAGTGCCTCTATTTTGCATTGGCACCAGATGAAAGATGAGGACAGCTCCCCAGACAGTGGAAGTGTATTACCTGCATTCCAGTAGCTGGAGGGTAGTGGACCCAAACACTGGTGTGAGTGAGGGATGGTGAAAGGGCTCCATTTCCAACTTCAATTAACAATTTTCTTAGCAAGGGGCTGCTGATTCGACTTCCTGAAGCTCTGCTCTTTTTAGGTCTCAAAAGACACACAATTGATGGACGGAATGCAGAACAAATCAAAACATTCACCCCTAGTCAAGAGATCTGGGTTAAATCCATCATTCTTTTGCTCACCATGCCACCCCAGTTTAGACCTGGCCATATGCAAATCAGTCTTGACCCTGTGCCTCATGGGAACAGTCCAGCCTGAACTGCCAAGCCAGGTCCTCCCTGGACCGGGAACAAGCATCCTAGGACCGATTTCGGGGTTTCACCCCTCTTCAGCCAGGATAGCTTGATTCCAGTGGCACAGTGAGCCCAGGACCCACGTCTGGGCATACCTGACGCACTTAGGGCGAGTTCGGGCTGGACTGTTTCCATGAGGCACAGGGTCAAGACTGATTTGCATATGACTGGGTCCAAACTGGAATGGCATGTTGAGCAAAAAAACAATGGATTTAGGCCCAGATCTCTGTACTGGGGTGAATGTATGACATTGTTCTGCATTCTGTCCATCAACTGTTGTTTTTACTTTTTAGGTCTCGGCCTGACGTAGGCAGAGCGCATGCGCTGCCTCGTCATACAAGGCTTTTTGGAATCGATATGATTCCAAAAGCCTCGTCCCAGCTCTGCCTTACGTTTTCATTTGTGCGTGTCTTTGTGCGTCACAAATTATGCCAAAGCCAGTGCAATGATTGCACTGTAGGCATACCACTCGCTGCTTGTTGCCACCCTGTCGCCACCCTGTCTATTTTGATCCACGCCCAGCAGGATTGGCTCTCTTACCGCGGCGTGACACCGAAGGTTTAGTATTAGCTTGCCGCACTTTTTTTGTACTTTTTTTGTATGCTTGTTGAACATCTTTAGATTTTCCTTCCCTCTGTGGGTAGTTGTGGCTACATCCATGCATTTTACCATGTATTTAATTTATAATAGAAAAAAGCAAAAGTAAAAAAACAAAACCTTCTGTAAGAGGTACAGACCTTTCATAGGGATTTGTCAACGCCATAGTAAACAATTGTAGGTGTTGGAGGTCAGCAGTGTCTGGGTGCACTCGAAGGCACTTCACAAAGTAAACACGGCTAGACAAAAGCCACAGCTGGTCTGCACCTGCTGGGGGAGGTGGCACGAGAGAGGAGGCTGCTTGTTATCCTAACTTCCCAGCAGCGGGACCACCCTTTCCCTTATCTGTCAGCACATTTATCGCCCTTCAGAGCAGCCCCGCCATCTGTCTCTTGCCACCCTCTGTCCCACCCGCACGTATGCGTCACTTCTCTCGGCTTGCTTCCTTGTGTGAGTGCGAGATCTCCGCGTCGTTACTCGAGTGGTACAATATTCTGCCATGGGGAGCTTTTTTATGTGCAAGGGTTTCACGCGCCCTGTAGATGAAACATTTGAGAGTCCGAACAACACAAACCCCGCTTGTTTCTGTTTTATAACACCCACCCCTCATGTATCAACGTGTTTGAACTAATCCCTGTGTGGCATGGATGTCGAATTGTCAATACACCAAAATGGCAGCGACAGTGACCCATTTCACACCCAATGACTTGAGAGGGCAGAGCCCTTGTCACGCCCCGTCCCCCGAAAACACTCATATTTTCGCACAAGGGTTTGAGGGGAGAGGAAGGAATACCATCTTCAGTCCTGTTTACTTCTTTCCAGTTCTCCTTATTCAGACCTGAAAATCCGTGATACCAGAGGACAAGGCAGAGGTTGCATTTTGATACCCCCGCCTATTATCGACGCCCTTACAATGTGCCATTGATAATCCGAAAGCCAGTTTATTGTCTTTAATTAGCACTTATGCAGCACACAGTCTCAATAAGTATGGCATCGCAGCGCCTTTAGTTTGTCACAGGTGTTACTTTACAAACTTTATCCCTGCAACCCGGAGTCTGATTCAGTTTTTGTGTGATCAGCTTGATGAGAATGTCATTTGCATTATAGGTATAAAAATGCATTTACATATGTACCGAATACAGTTCCTCTCTTCATTTATGCAGAGAAGTGTGGCTCAGCACGCCACACCTGATGCGAAGAACACATGTATCTGGGACACCTTGTGTAGAGAACATCACACTGGCCTGCTGCCCACGGAATTCCTGCAGACATCACAAGTGTCACTCATCGAGAGTGATGGTCACTCGTATAAAGTTTTTGATTTAAAGCAAACCTGTTTTGAGCAGTGATGTGTTATAGCCTTTACGCTGCCTCACCCTCAATTCTTGACTTTAAAAACCATTATCAATGTAAGTGCAAACAAGTCATACCAAACCATTTTGCATAGAGAGACCACTTCCCAACTCTTTAAGTGGAGCACCTAAGTGCAGTGTCTCATCTAGATGGGTGGGAGAGACATGAAAGGGAAAGCACAGTAAGGAAAAGTAATGTGTAGCATGTACTTTATGCATACTTGTATCATGCAAAAAGCTACGGAGTGCATAAATGACAAACATAGAGGTAAATGAAAGGGGAGATCTAAAGGATGAGTGAGCAGAAAATATAACGGAACTCAAGCATTGGCAAAGCCAATTGGTCTCGCATGGATTGGCTGCCAGCTTTTTGGCTTTGTTAATGCTCGTTTTGTATCGTCATTACTTTTGTACAATTTTATTATTGACATGCCCCCTCCAATATATAAATTTTGATTAAAAGCAAAAATATTTTTGTAGTGTCCAGAAGAACACATTAGTATTGTAGTCTCTGCCAGACAGGCATCTGCTTTGTGTGAGAATGTGCTTCTTGTGAAAGGCCAGAATGCCGCCATTCCCCGTGAAGCTAACCAGTGGCTGAAGTGGGCTAACCAGCTGCCATATGCTCTAGGGCCGTGGTACTCATAGTACGGCCCACGGGCCACCAGCGGCCCGGCAAGCCTTCATTTGTGGCCCGTGGACCTTGCAGGAACTGTGCCCATTTTTTTTCAAAAGTGTCAGTAAACACTGAAGAGGATCACTGGAGCCTGCGCTGATTCAATACGTATTCACTATGTATGCTCCAGTGACCCTGTTCTCTGCTTGCCACTGTGACGTCACACATGGCGGGAAGCAAAGGCCCTTTAAAAGTCAGCCTTTGTGCTTTCACAGCTGACTTTTACAGGGCATTTGCTTCTTTGTTTGCGCACAACATCATCTCCGTACCAAGGCTTGATCTCCACTCCAGTTGATCTCCATCTGGTCAAAGCTTGCGTGTTACAGAACATAAAATATGTTTGTAACAAAAAAGTTATGACAAAGAAAACAAGCATTAAAAATGCAATAGGTCTCACCTTTTATTAAGTTAAAGCCATTTGCTTTACTATACAATACCATTAGCAAAGCAAATGGCTTTAACCTAATCAAAGGCGAGACCAATTGCATTTTACTCACTCTCTACTACTCACTCTCTACTACTCTCTCTATTCTCTACTACTCTCTCTATTCTCTACTACTCTCTCTATTCTCTACTACTCACTCTATACCTACCCCTCTACCTCTACCTCTACCTCTCTCTGCCTCTCTGCGCGCACACATATGTAGATATAAATATGTGTGTATATATAAGCATATGCATATATATATATATATATATATTCACTGAAAAAACCATAGGTTTCACACACGTTATAGTTAGGAATTAGCATTTAAAAAACCTTAGAAATTCAGTGAAAAAACCATAGGTTTCACACATGTTATAGTTAGCTGGACATTTTACTCGTAAAAAAACAATGAAATTGCCCCGTTATAGTTAGTTCAGCTAACTATAACTCGCGCGCCCGCAATGCACTGCTGATGACGTCACATATTACATCACTCATGACATGGTCAGTGACATCACTCATGACATCACTGATGACATCTCAAATGACATCACTGATGACATCACTGATGACATCATCCTTGTGATAGAGTGGCAGACCTCCTCTCACCTTAATATAAGCTTTGATACACACATTCAAAAATAGAGACTAAAAATTTCAAAACAATGGACATACCAATACCAGTTACAACAACCTCTTCAGTAATTCTAAGATCCACATACACATCCACTCATTCACCAACAGTCCTATACAGTCACTCATACATGTACTCACTCATCATATGTACTCATACATCTATACATCCTGTTACACAATGCCACTCATCCATAGAGTTACTCACACACATAGTCACTCATGCTAATAAAGAATCAAACATACATTTACTTGCATATACAGTTATACACACACCACCACACTTACTTCTACGGAAACTTACACATACTTAGTCTTTTAAACAATCACTTATAGAAACACATACTTATTCATACAGGAACTCTTTCAATCTCTCACTTTCACATATACTCACATATATACACCAATAGTCACATATACTAGTTTAAAACGTATGTAGTTACTCCTGAAGACACTATTGAGACAGTCATTCACTCACTAACACACCCATACACACACTCATCCACCCATACAGTCCTGCACACATGCTGTGTTCAACACATACAAACAGTGAGTCACTCATTCATGCACCGATGCACTACGTAATACCCCCCACCGAACCATGCAGACACTCAGACTGATACTCAAAAAAACAACTAATAACCTAAATAGGCACCCATGTAGCTACTCACCAACCCATGCAGCCACTTATACACAAAGTGAGAGACTGATACAGATATTTACATATTTAAACATTATTCACTAAGCCATGTATTCACTATGATACACTTAATCAGTCAGTTACACAATCAATTTTTCAAAAACAAATCATCCATTTAGACACTTATATACCCATTTATTCTTCCATCGACCATGAGATATACATATATAAAACATATTTAATTTTCAGAATAACACACATTCACTAGATGATGTCATCAGTGATGTCATCAGTGATGTCATTTGAGATGTCATCAGTGATGTCATGAGTGATGTCACTGACCATGTCATGAGTGATGTAATATGTGACGTCATCAGCAGTGCATTGCGGGCGCGCGAGTTATAGTTAGCTGAACTAACTATAACGGGGCAATTTCATTGGTTTTTTTACGAGTAAAATGTCCAGCTAACTATAACATGTGTGAAACCTATGGTTTTTTCACTGAATTTCTAAGGTTTTTTAAATGCTAATTCCTAACTATAACGTGTGTGAAACCTATGGTTTTTTCAGTGAATTTCTAAGGTTTTTTAAATGCTAATTCCTAACTATAACGTGTGTGAAACCCATGGTTTTTTCATTGAATTTGCAAGGTTTTTTAAATGCTAATTCCTAACTATAACGTGTGTGAAACCCATGGTTTTTTCAGTGAATTTGCAAGGTTTTTTAAATGCTATTTTTTTTTTATATTCTTCATTTTTTTCAAACATATTTTTATTTTAATTTTCTTATCTTTTATAAAGACTATGCTTTAATTTTTAAAATCCTTAAATATTTTTTTTATATATATTTTTTAAAATAAACATGTAAAATTTATTTCCAGATTTTTTTTTTTTTTTTTTATAGTACGCGTACCGTAAGCTCACGGTAAGCGTACGGTTTACGCAACGTCCGTAATCTATCTACGCTGCTTGCGTATAGTTACGCACTTTGCGTAGCCGCGCGTACTGCGCGTGGGACGCGTGCGCGCTTACGCAACACGCGCACGTTACGCGGAAGTGCCGGGAAATGACTGTTATGCGCATGTGCGCAAGCGCGTGTCTTTTTTACGCGCACGCGTACTTTTTGCCGTAAGCGCACCGTAAGCGTACCGTAAGCGTACGGTAGGTCATGTGATCTTGAAACACAACTTTTGATTGGTTGAAACTACTTTCAGTTCTAGAACTCTCCTACACCACACCCATTCCCCTCATTTCTGCTTGTGATCCCTTGGGAGAAGGAGCTGGTTTGTCTTTGGGATACGATGGCAGAACAGCAGAGCTCTTCTGAGAGTGAGGCTAGCACCAGCAGCACTGTCTTGAGGCAGAGAGAGAGGAAAGTAAAACCTTCTTATGTTTGGGATTATTTTACTTTTCCAGAAGGCCAGCAAAAGGTGAATGCACCCTTAGTTACTTGCAAGCTGTGTCAGCGTGTACTTTCTAGAGGTAATCCTGACAGGAAGTATTCCTTTGGGAATCACACCATGATGAGGCACCTCAAGGATGTACACAAAAGGACACATGCTCAACTTTTTGGAGGTAACTCTTCAGAAAGACGAGCCAGTACATCCACAGCAGCTCAGCCTGGACCATCACCTGCAGAGCTTACTCCTTCTTCTGCAGCTCAGGTGAGCCCTTCATCTGTGGGGGGAGAATCTCCTTTTGCTGGCCCTCTGGAAATGAACCCTCGATTTCGGAAGGTTGATATTCATTGCACATTTTGTAAAGCTCTAATTTGTTATAGGGAGACCAGTGTTTCCCTAGTGAATAACAAAATAGATCAGCACATTTGTAGCTTTGAATGATTTTCCCATGGTTCCTTTCCTCTGTCCCTGCATGAACACAACGGTTCTTTTAAGAGCCAACCTTATCTTTCATCTTTTTTTTACATTTTTTTTAAAAAACTTTTTTTTTTTACCGTACGCGTACGGTAAGCGTACCTTTTTTTTTATTTTTTTAAAAAAACACTAAAAATCATTTTTCACATTACAAGGTCCTTGAAAGACTACAATTATTACTATTGACTTACCATACTCACTGAAAAAAATATTTATTCATTTGTTTTTTTAAAAAATAGTTTTTAAAATGGTTGTAGTTTACGAAAATTTTCTATATCGATCTGAAAAAAAAGAAAAAAGTATTAATATTTTTAAAACATTTTATAATACAGTACACATATTTACATTTTTTCCCAAAAAATATTTTTGCCTTATTTTTGCTGTTTTCAGAATATATTGCATTTCACTATAAATTGTGAAAGCAATTGCATTCATCATTTTACAGCGGGCAAAAAAAAATAACAATCTCAAAGATTGTATTAAAAAAGCCCAGAATCTCTTCTCACTTAAACTTATCATTACAGAAATGCATATTATTCTTAAAAAATGTCATCTAAAAACAATACTTTTTTCTTTAAAATACCGTCTGATATTTTTGTTTCAGAAGTACATTCACAATAATATATCTCAAATAACTCCAAAATACATCTGATTTTATTTCCTTTAGGCCAAATAGTATTTTTTATTCTTTCCCTGGAATAAATTTCCAAGGGAAAACCATTAAAATTCTAAAGTTTAATCTGTCCAGATCTCACCGATTCTCTGTAACATTTTGGTTCACGAAAATTTTTCGAATAATTTATTTAGTCCACAATAGAATTGCTTACTTTTCCACATGGCCAAATAGTAATTTTTGAAATTATTTTTGAAAAAATTTCCAGTGGCAGTCCAATAACATTCCAAAATTTAAAATGTGCAGAAGTTACCGATAATCTCTAAATTATTGGTTTTTCAAAATTGCATTAAAAATTTAAAAAGTCCACATTACAATTGGTTATCTTTCCTTTAGGCCAAATGATAATTTTAAAAATCTTTTTTCTACAAAATTGCAATGGTAATCCTGTAAAATGGTAAAATTATTTTGTCCAGATCTTGCCAAGTCTCTCTAAAATTTAGGTTTCAGGAAGATTAGATAGGAATTTGCTAAATCAAAAGGCAAACGTTGTTTGAAAATCAATTGGGAATCATTACACAGTGTCCATCCTTTTTCACATTTTAGATAAACTGTGTAATGTCCAGAAGTAACAGTAGGTCCATCATGGAAAATTATTGCAACAGTTACAAAAGTTTTTCCTGAAATTGATAATTGCTGTCCTGTAAACTTCTTTATTAAAGTATCCAATTTTGAACCATCAGCTCTACATCGTTGCATCATTAAAATTACATACTGTCCGTATTCCCTTAAAATTAATGTTGATAACATGTCAGAATTACACTCACCACATTTCATGCTATGATTAGCATCTTTAACTAAGTTTGCAAAAGTGACTGTTTTACTCTCTGGCAATGTCAAATAAATAAACCTTTCATTATCAACAATAGAACCACTTATATTATAACAATTATCACAACTATGTTCCCATTTATAAGAGAGACCAAAAAAAATGTCAATGGGAACTCCTTCTTCTTCCACTACCTGAAGAAAATACATCAAAAATTCGTGAGCATCTTGCTGTTCATTTTGAGAAAACTGTGTTCGTCCTGAACATACATCTAAAAGTTTTCTAATATCAGTAGCACTTTCTATTTGAGTTTTATCTTTACTCAGCTTTTGAAAAAGGAGACTGAGCTCTGAACAGAATCTTTTTCCCTGATTTATTATTATCTGCTCTTGCAAACTTTCCAGATAAAAAGCAACATTCAGCACTACATTTGCGTAGCAGTTGACACCAGAGCTATTTTCAAAATGACATCCTACAACCTGTTCTTCATTTTCCTTATTCTTTTTGCTTGCAATTACATCACTCCTCTTTTTTTTCCTCTTCTCTACATCTTCATTACAGATATTCTCATTTCTCCTTTTACGAGAAACTACACGTTTCTCCAACACAGGATACTGACCTAAATGAGGAGCATAGCTTCTTCTTAATCTATTATACTCCTTTACACAGTTTGTATCAGCACTAACTTTTGAGTCATCGAAGTCTATCATGAATAAACCTGATAATGTTTTGACTCGTGACAAAGCAACATATGCCATACCTTCTTTGAACACACTAGATCCAATGTTCACAAATGCACAATCTACAGTCAATCCTTGAGACTTGTGAATAGTTACAGCATATGCTAGAGAAAACGGAAACTGCTTCCTACGTACATATAAGTCTTTCACAAGCATGAAACGAACTGAACAACGACAAATGTCTTTAACTTCCTCTATCTGATCAAATTTTATTTTTAACCATTCAATTCCATCTTTTTTCTGATAATTAATAAAACCCACAACTCTTCCCATCGCTCCATTTACTAAGCCTTTTTCAACATCCAAATTTCTCCTTAAAAACACTCTACAGTTCATGCAAACATATAGATTTTTTTCTAATCCTGCTGTTTTGGAGATGTTCTTCTCTAGTGAGTCCAATTTATTTTTCAGTTTGCCTGTTACTGTGACAGTAATTCTTCCATCCTCAATTTTGTCCACTGCTTCCAATTTCATGATCTCTTCCTTTTCCAATTTCAAAAGCTCCTCATTGAATATTGAGCATTCACGTAGAGTTGGCATTAAGCAGATGACACTTTTGTTTTCTGCAATGTTCTTGTATATCTTCTCTGCAACTATTTCTTCCTTTGGAAATAAATTATGTAGCAGCCGAGTCTGTAATGCTTTTTTGCCAGCTTCTGTGAGTAGTCCAATCCTGATATCTTTCAGAATACTTCCATATTCTTCATCGTTTGCTTGCCTCATATTAGTTGTAAGTTCCTTGTACTCAAAGAAGGACCAAATATTTGTATTACCGATGCTTCCCAATGACTTCTTCGTGTCTTCATGTGTCACAGTATTAAACACTGGTTGTCCTTTAACCGGAGTAAGTTGCAAAAGATCCCCAAAAACGATGACGTGTTTTCCACCAAATAACACGTCATAGTCTGTCTTCAAAATTTGCTGCATTCTTAAATGCACAAAGGCAAGCATTAAGTTTGATACCATGCTCACCTCATCAATAATGAGAACTTGCATCTTCTTCAATACTCTTGAAACTTCCAAGCATGCTTCTCCAGTTAGCTTGTTGAATTGTATTTTGTTCTCATGCTCCACTGGTAACATTAGCAAACGATGTAAGGTGATTCCTTTTATGTTATATGCTGCTAACCCAGTTGGAGCAGTAACCACACAAGACAAAGTAGAATCTGTTTTTTGCTTTAGGTAGCTTCTGATGACTTTAATTAGGAAACTTTTTCCAGTGCCAGCTTGTCCGCTTACATACATCCTGATTGGATGAAATGATGTGCATGAGCACTCTTTTTTTTCATGTAGAAATCCGTGTTCAATTTTGTTTTTGATCTCTTCATAAATTTGTTGCTGCTCTTGATTCAGTTGTCTTTCCAAATTTTCTAAGTCTATAAATTCTTCTTGAGCTTGATTCATAGCCGTTTCCACTTCATTCATGGCTATTGATGCTTCATTTTCAACGATTGGTTGTCCTAGGGGATCTTGACTGTATGTTCCTGAACTTTGGCTGTCCTGAGAACTGTCTCTAGCAATTTCTGCTGCAATTGTAGTTTCCTGTTCAATTTCTTCATTTAACATTTGCAGATAAGTTGAGAATGTACTGCATTGTATGCTGTCTTTGCAAGCATTAAAAGAATCTTCATAGCTCTGGAATTCTCCCAGTAGTTCATCCTCTGAACGCCATGGTTTAAACAACTGTAAAAGAGCCAAGTAGTAAAATTCTTTCTTGTCGGTAGTGTCGCAACTCAGCTTCCGGTGATTTATCAAACTTCCTTTGGTTTGCTTCACCAAACATCCTTCTTCACCAACGACTTTATATTTTCCATTATTGATGTCTTCTGCAGCTTTCCGTGAATAAATGTAGTTCTGCAGCACTTCATAGAGACACATGTTCTCCAGATGATGACTTCTCTTGGGATAATATGTGTCCAACATGTTTGTTTTCAATATATCTGTACTTTCAGGTTCGAACTGTGCCAAATATTCAATTTCTCCAACAGATTTCAGTACCCGATTTCTCATTGCTGCAAGGCCTAAACTTGCCCAAATTATTCTTCTTGACTTCGAGTAGAGACTTGCAGAAGATAATCTATCTGAACATTCGTAGGATCCAATTTCTCGATGCGATAACATCTTCAAACTGAAACTGTACAGCTTCTTACTGACAGTCTTCTCGTGAGAAATCTCTTCCCACATTTCCTTCAATTCTGTTTTTTCTGATTTCGTAATGTAAGACGTTACATATCGAGCAACAGCAATGGAATTGTCAGCAACATACTGTATATCCATGTTAGCGTTCCACATGGATAAAATGACTGGGTTGTAGTCATTTATATTTTTTGATTCTTCTTTTCTTTTAAGGTTGTAGGTATTCTTAGGTGATTTTCTTGTGATAGTATGTCTCACAGCTGACATAAAACTGTTGACTCTTCCATTTGTAAGAACAGGTCTAGGAAATCCAAATCGACATTTAGTGTAGTATTTTTCTTTGCTCTTGTATTTCCGTCGACAGTATTTTCCACACCGATGACTTTGGAAACGTAGAACTTGCTCCTTTAACTTGTACTCTTCTGTGCTTTTAGGTATAGCACATGTTGCATATTCTTCAATGTAAGATAACACTGCTTCATCAGTATCTGTTCCAAACTTTGGGGCATCCTTGATCCACAGCAGCATATGAATATGAGGAGCACCTCTTGCCTGGTACTCTTTTCTCCAAAAGAAATCCACTACTTCTCCAAGGGGTGGATTTTTTTTATTGCAGATGAAGGACATCATAGCCTCAAATCTATGATTGAAATATCTGCAAACATTAACCGGATCCAATGAGCACAGTTCTCCTGCTGTCTTGTATTCGATGTTTTCAATGTTTGAATTGGCCTCTCGTAGAAAATCCAGTAAATCATCCCAAGCGTACTCGGCGCAGCTTAGGGTAAGGAACCATGTTGGTGTTCCTAAATTGCGTAACATGCATTTTAGTTCACCATGGCGTCGGTACCAATATTCATTTGTCCCACGCTGACAAGCCATCAGATTGATCAGTTGTGTTTCCAAATGATCATCTCGGTGCTGCACTTTCTCCATAAAATCCTTAGCAGACACATTTTGTAAATGTACTCCACTTTTTAAAATGTGATTTACTGCATAAGACAGTGCAGACAAGTCGCTTTCAAATAAAAGATGGAACAAATAAGGGATACTTTGTCGAAATCTGGGATCTTCAGCATATAGTCTTGTAGTCCGATACTCAGAAGCTGGAATCTGTTCCGGACGTTCATCGTATCGTCCTCCTTTTCCTTTAGGAAACAGCTGGGGAAAACATCGAGCTTCCAAGCTCTCCTCCCATACACTCACGGGATTTCCTTTTGCTTTCTTCATCTGAAAGAGATCAATATTGTCTCCCATAACTTCTTTCGAATGGAGAGGATGTATGCTAAAATGTTCATAAATTTCTTCTTCCTTTGACTTGTCCACTTTTTCAATTTGTCCACTTGGTGTTTCTGTATCTCCTTGTAAATCTTCTTCTTCTTCTTCTTCTACTATATAAATTGATTCATACCATTTGTTATTTTTTTTCAAATACAAATTTGCTCTTTGTACTTTCCGCACATCTACCAGCTCCTGCCAAATCTTCTTATTCTTTGTAGGTACACCATTAACCAGAATAATTAATGGTTCAGTTTCCAAAGTATCCGCATCAATAGTTTCCATATTTTTTTTCAAATCCAAGGGCAAATACACCACTCTACCTTTTAAACCTCTCACTAAATCTGAAGGAGGTAATTTACCAGTTTTGGGCTCCATACGTACTATGGTCTGGAACGGATGAACACATTGAATGAGTATAGACTCATATGTATTTAATTCAGAAAGTTCAGCAGGAATAGCATCCAATTCTAAATTATTATGTACAGCTCTGGTCGGCATTCTATTTTCCTCTAACTTGTTGTAGCAGTATTTACAAATACGCTGATCTTCACCCAATTCAAAACAATTTTCAAGAAATATATATGTTGCAAAATCCATCCACTTATAATTATCTTCATTTTCACTCTTTCTGTAGAGATCAACATTCCTAGTTTGTTTTCTATAATGAGTTCTGCGGCAACAAATACAAGTAACATTTGGTCTTTCATTAGAGACTATTGCAAATTTTGTTATGTGATCATTAAATGTCTTACTTACACAAGGTTCTACATTCTCTTCCACTTCTGCCTCATTTACTGTGTCCTTCTCTGCACTGTTTTGTTCAGGACCAAAGTAACAAAACTGAATTTCATCAACAACCTTCTCTACATCTGATACCGTTCCTCGGAACAGAGCCCTATTCAATTCATTTAACTTTATTGCTGGACTTTTGGCAAAATACAACCGTCTCACAAACTTTCTCATTTCAGTATGATGAACAGCCAGCATCCTAAAATGATGGAAAACACTATTGCACACTTTTCTAGATAGACAAGCAAGAGAATGACCCTGCAAACCAGTATTCTCTCTCACTCTGCATGGATCCAGACTTTGAAGCACCTTAATCTTTTGTTTTACACTTTTTTTACTATATTCTCTTAGAAACTCTCGAAATCTGTCAATAGATTCCTGACGCACAGTGCAAATACTACTACAATTCCAAGTGTACACTGGGGCTTTAGGACGTCTCCCCATTGCCTCATCTGCCATCACTTGTACCTCATCTCTTGGAACCATTATCTCCTTCTCCATTATGCAACCATTTTTTACTTCGTATGAACGACCTCTGGTGTCAACTGCATGCAGCAAACTATTACTTTGAAAATAGCTCTCTTCATTAAAAAAAGGTTCACTACTTGAGCTATGCATCCACTTTCCTAAAAACACTTTACAAAAATTTGTTCTGTTCACTACTCTTTTGCTTTTGCTTTGTGATTTCAGTACATTAACCATTTTATCTAATGTACGCATCCTATTCAAAATTAATATGAATAGTTTCCTTTTTAATTCTAATGCCTTTGCTGCAATGGCTTCAATTTCTTTTTTTCTCTTATAATATTTAGCCTTTTGCTTATATTTCTTTATATCCTTTATCAAATTGGACATAACTCTTCTCTGAAACATTTTTCTACGTATCTCTTTAAATGCTGTTTTTCTGTTTATGTTAAACTTTTCAATTGCAGAAGGTATATTTGCATTAACTAAATCCTCAATTTTTTGCTGTTCTGTAGGTTTTGTTACATTTTTCCGAGAACAGACATTTTGTACATTTTTGTTTGTTTTCAATATTTTGTTTAGGAATTGTCTTTTTTGCTTACCAGAAGATTTTTTCTTTTTCCCAACATCAGCATCTTCTACTAACTTTGGTCCTCCAGTTGTCCTCAAATATAGTTTTTTTTTTAGCGTTTTTTGAACTCGAGATTTTGTAGGCATCTTAAATTTTGTTCACTGTTCTTCAGCAATACCTGCAAAAAAACTAAAAAAAAAATTCTTTATTGAATTTAAATATATTACTACATTTCTTTTCACAATAGTCACAAAACGAAATTTCTTTGCCAATTTGAATGCACACAAACTCCTCTTTTTTTTTTGGGCAAGTGAAAATCTGTATAACAAACTGTCACATTATGAAACCAAGCTGTTTTTTTTTCAGACCACCACCGTGTGTATTCTCTGTGACTGCCTACACTCCAGCAGGGGCAACCAGCCTTAGTGATGCTGAATGTATTTGCATTACAGACTTAAACCTGAAAACCCCACTCGCTTCTAATTACTGTGCATGACTATACATGGCAAGCACATGGGTGTGTGCTAAACCTCTGCTTCTTCCCCCAAAAATTCGCTCCTCTTTTCCATCTACTGCAACTGTGAAATCACCAGAGCAAGACGCAATACATTTCTGCCTATAATTCTTCTATGCACACAGAGTCATGTTTTCACATTAGTGCCAAAACGAAATTTCTTTGCCAATTTGAAAGCACACTTACTGCTCTTTTTTTTTCGGGCCAAGTGAAAATCTCTTTTTACACTTTGAAATCACTTTTACAGACTGACACATTCTGAAACCTTTTTTTTAAATTTATTTAAATGCACATGTCCAAGCTGTTTTTTTTTCAGACCACCACCGTGTGTATTCTCTGTGACTGCCTACACTCCAGCAGGGGCAACCAGCCTTAGTGATGCTGAATGTATTTGCATTACAGACTTAAACCTGAAAACCCCACTCGCTTCTAATTACTGTGCATGACTATACATGGCAAGCACATGGGTGTGTGCTAAACCTCTGCTTCTTCCCCCAAAAATTCGCTCCTCTTTTCCATCTACTGCAACTGTGAAATCACCAGAGCAAGACGCAATACATTTCTGCCTATAATTCTTCTATGCACACAGAGTCATGTTTTCACATTAGTGCCAAAACGAAATTTCTTTGCCAATTTGAAAGCACACTTACTGCTCTTTTTTTTTCGGGGGCAAGTGTATATCTCTTTTTTCAATTTGAAATCACTTTTACAGACTGACACATTCTGAAACCTTTTTTTTTAATTTATTTAAATGCACATGTCCAAGCAGTTTTTTTTTCAGACCACCACCGTGTGCATTCTCTGTGACTGCCTACACTCCAGCAGGGGCAACCAGCCTTAGTGATGCTGAATGTATTTGCATTACAGACTTAAACCTGAAAACCCCACTCGCTTCTAATTACTGTGCATGACTATACATGGCAAGCACATGGGTGTGTGCTAAACCTCTGCTTCTTCCCCCAAAAATTCGCTCCTCTTTTCCATCTACTGCAACTGTGAAATCACCAGAGCAAGACGCAATACATTTCTGCCTATAATTCTTCTATGCACACAGAGTCATGTTTTCACATTAGTGCCAAAACGAAATTTCTTTGCCAATTTGAAAGCACACTTACTGCTCTTTTTTTTTCGGGGCCAAGTGAAAATCTCTTTTTACACTTTGAAATCACTTTTACAGACTGACACATTCTGAAACCTTTTTTTTTAATTTATTTAAATGCACATGTCCAAGCAGTTTTTTTTTCAGACCACCACCGTGTGCATTCTCTGTGACTGCCTACACTCCAGCAGGGGCAAACAGCCTTAGTGATGCTGAATGTATTTGCATTACAGACTTAAACCTGAAAACCCCACTCGCTTCTAATTACTGTGCATGACTATACATGGCAAGCACATGGGTGTGTGCTAAACCTCTGCTTCTTCCCCCAAAAATTCGCTCCTCTTTTCCATCTACTGCAACTGTGAAATCACCAGAGCAAGACGCAATACATTTCTGCCTATAATTCTTCTATGCACACAGAGTCATGTTTTCACATTAGTGCCAAAACGAAATTTCTTTGCCAATTTGAAAGCACACTTACTGCTCTTTTTTTTTCGGGGCCAAGTGAAAATCTCTTTTTACACTTTGAAATCACTTTTACAGACTGACACATTCTGAAACCTTTTTTTTTAATTTATTTAAATGCACATGTCCAAGCAGTTTTTTTTTCAGACCACCACCGTGTGCATTCTCTGTGACTGCCTACACTCCAGCAGGGGCAAACAGCCTTAGTGATGCTGAATGTATTTGCATTACAGACTTAAACCTGAAAACCCCACTCGCTTCTAATTACTGTGCATGACTATACATGGCAAGCACATGGGTGTGTGCTAAACCTCTGCTTCTTCCCCCAAAAATTCGCTCCTCTTTTCCATCTACTGCAACTGTGAAATCACCAGAGCAAGACGCAATACATTTCTGCCTATAATTCTTCTATGCACACAGAGTCATGTTTTCACATTAGTCCCAAAACGAAATTTCTTTGCCAATTTGAAAGCACACTTACTGCTCTTTTTTTTTCGGGGGCAAGTGTATATCTCTTTTTTCAATTTGAAATCACTTTTACAGACTGACACATTCTGAAACCTTTTTTTTTAAATTTATTTAAATGCACATGTCCAAGCTGTTTTTTTTTCAGACCACCACCGTGTGTATTCTCTGTGACTGCCTACACTCCAGCAGGGGCAACCAGCCTTAGTGATGCTGAATGTATTTGCATTACAGACTTAAACCTGAAAACCCCACTCGCTTCTAATTACTGTGCATGACTATACATGGCAAGCACATGGGTGTGTGCTAAACCTCTGCTTCTTCCCCCAAAAATTCGCTCCTCTTTTCCATCTACTGCAACTGTGAAATCACCAGAGCAAGACGCAATACATTTCTGCCTATAATTCTTCTATGCACACAGAGTCATGTTTTCACATTAGTGCCAAAACGAAATTTCTTTGCCAATTTGAAAGCACACTTACTGCTCTTTTTTTTTCGGGCCAAGTGAAAATCTCTTTTTACACTTTGAAATCACTTTTACAGACTGACACATTCTGAAACCTTTTTTTTAAATTTATTTAAATGCACATGTCCAAGCTGTTTTTTTTTCAGACCACCACCGTGTGTATTCTCTGTGACTGCCTACACTCCAGCAGGGGCAACCAGCCTTAGTGATGCTGAATGTATTTGCATTACAGACTTAAACCTGAAAACCCCACTCGCTTCTAATTACTGTGCATGACTATACATGGCAAGCACATGGGTGTGTGCTAAACCTCTGCTTCTTCCCCCAAAAATTCGCTCCTCTTTTCCATCTACTGCAACTGTGAAATCACCAGAGCAAGACGCAATACATTTCTGCCTATAATTCTTCTATGCACACAGAGTCATGTTTTCACATTAGTGCCAAAACGAAATTTCTTTGCCAATTTGAAAGCACACTTACTGCTCTTTTTTTTTCGGGCCAAGTGAAAATCTCTTTTTACACTTTGAAATCACTTTTACAGACTGACACATTCTGAAACCTTTTTTTTAAATTTATTTAAATGCACATGTCCAAGCTGTTTTTTTTTCAGACCACCACCGTGTGTATTCTCTGTGACTGCCTACACTCCAGCAGGGGCAACCAGCCTTAGTGATGCTGAATGTATTTGCATTACAGACTTAAACCTGAAAACCCCACTCGCTTCTAATTACTGTGCATGACTATACATGGCAAGCACATGGGTGTGTGCTAAACCTCTGCTTCTTCCCCCAAAAATTCGCTCCACTTTTCCATCTACTGCAACTGTGAAATCACCAGAGCAAGACGCAATACATTTCTGCCTATAATTCTTCTATGCACACAGAGTCATGTTTTCACATTAGTGCCAAAACGAAATTTCTTTGCCAATTTGAAAGCACACTTACTGCTCTTTTTTTTTCGGGCCAAGTGAAAATCTCTTTTTACACTTTGAAATCACTTTTACAGACTGACACATTCTGAAACCTTTTTTTTTAAATTTATTTAAATGCACATGTCCAAGCTGTTTTTTTTTCAGACCACCACCGTGTGTATTCTCTGTGACTGCCTACACTCCAGCAGGGGCAACCAGCCTTAGTGATGCTGAATGTATTTGCATTACAGACTTAAACCTGAAAACCCCACTCGCTTCTAATTACTGTGCATGACTATACATGGCAAGCACATGGGTGTGTGCTAAACCTCTGCTTCTTCCCCCAAAAATTCGCTCCTCTTTTCCATCTACTGCAACTGTGAAATCACCAGAGCAAGACGCAATACATTTCTGCCTATAATTCTTCTATGCACACAGAGTCATGTTTTCACATTAGTGCCAAAACGAAATTTCTTTGCCAATTTGAAAGCACACTTACTGCTCTTTTTTTTTCGGGCCAAGTGAAAATCTCTTTTTACACTTTGAAATCACTTTTACAGACTGACACATTCTGAAACCTTTTTTTTAAAATTTATTTAAATGCACATGTCCAAGCTGTTTTTTTTTCAGACCACCACCGTGTGCATTCTCTGTGACTGCCTACACTCCAGCAGGGGCAACCAGCCTTAGTGATGCTGAATGTATTTGCATTACAGACTTAAACCTGAAAACCCCACTCGCTTCTAATTACTGTGCATGACTATACATGGCAAGCACATGGGTGTGTGCTAAACCTCTGCTTCTTCCCCCAAAAATTCGCTCCTCTTTTCCATCTACTGCAACTGTGAAATCACCAGAGCAAGACGCAATACATTTCTGCCTATAATTCTTCTATGCACACACAGTCATGTTTTCACATTAGTGCCAAAACGAAATTTCTTTGCCAATTTGAAAGCACACTTACTGCTCTTTTTTTTTCGGGCCAAGTGAAAATCTCTTTTACAGACTGACACATTATGAATCCACCATGTGTAACTACAACAAAAACAATTCCCATTTCTATTATTCATTTCTTAAGTTACCACATACATCCCCTCTCAAACTGTAAACTCACCTTTAAAATTAGTTAGTTGTGAAAGAAATGTGTCACTCAAACAGCAGATTATCAGAGCCAGGATCTCTGTTCTGTACACCTCTCTCCTCTCAGCAGAACCAGATAATGGCAAACTTTCCCTCTATTTTTCCACACATATACATGTAAGTTTCAAATCTCAGTGCTTCCCCCTTTTTTTCAAATGTAATGACACATTTCTATTGGTTGAAAACCAACCCTTTTCCAAAAGTACCCTGCCCCCAACTTGACTTCTGCCTAGTACCCTTCCCCCAACTTGACTTCTGCCTGCTACCATAGCAACAGCTCATGGAACACTGCTGTGTGCAGTTAGGTCAGAAGTTCGACACACAATGTTTCAATTCCACAGAGCAAGAGTGCTTGACTTTTCAAACCTAACTGCAAATCCATAGTACTGTTCTTTGGTTACACATTTTTTTGTACCAATACAAAACATGCTTCTATTAATTTTCACATACAGCCTAGTTTTTTTTCTAGAATGGTATGAAACAGCCAATCAGTTCTTTTTGTTTTGTAAAAAATATGTATGCCTCCATTTCCAAACTGTCTTTCTTTTCATATTGCCATTCTACTGAAAGACACCTCCTGAGTGCATCCAGTTCTCCTTTGAAGATGTTCACAGTGTGGATTGTAGGGCACAGCTATGTCTTCTGGAGTGAAAAGTTTGCAGAGAAAACAGATATGGTGAGAGACCTTGCTTTGCCAAATGTAGACATTAAATGGATTGGTCAGAGAGGGTTAAAGTGGCACCAATTGATGCCATTGGTGAAATCCTTCATGCAAATCCAACACCCTGACCTCATAATAGTGCACTGTGGTGGCAATGACCTAGGCACTTTGACTGGGGTAGGTCTGGAAATGCTTATGAAGGACACCTTTGCACAACTGTTTACACTTTTCCCTAAAACTGCCTTTGTGTTTTCCAACATATGCCAAAGGCAAAAATGGAACTGGTCCAATCATTTCTGTCCACAGATTGACAAAGCAAGAAAGCACGTCAACAAATCTGTTTCTGCTTTCCTCCGTGACTATGGTATGGGTGCCATTTACCACAACAACTTGCGTTACGACATGCAAGACATTTATAGAGGAGATGGTGTGCACTTCAATGATGAAGGGAACAGAGTCTTCCTCTTGAACCTTAGACTCTGCATCGGTACTTACTTGTAGGTACCACTAAAAAAATGACTCCATAAACACAACAGCTCTTTTTAGAGCTCCCTAATTTCTAAACTCTTAAATCTGATTTTCATTTATTTATTTTTATTTTTTTTACCGTACGCTTACCGTGAGCTTACCGTACGCGTACCCCGTGATTTTTTTTAAAATCAATAAATGTTTTTTTTGTACTTTTCTGTCCTTCTTTGACCCCCTTACAATTGTTAGGGGGTCTGTAACTCTCCTCATTGCCCCCTTTCCTTGTTTTCACTCTTTTTTTTCAGAGTGAAATACACAAAATGGCGGCCGCCGCTTCCTGGTTTCGGCCGATTCGAATGTTTACTAAGATCTAAGAGCCAATCAGAATCGCGCTCGCGCACGCCACCGTACGCTTACCGTAAGCGTACGGTAAGCGTACCGTAAGCTGGCTCAGATATATATATTGATTTAAAGGCTATTTTCTCAAAATCAACTGAACTGATTTACACCAAACCTACAAAAGGCACTTCCTTGACCTACGGACTACCTCTCTGCCAAATTTCTAGTAATTCTGTTCAGCCGTTCGGGCTGTAGCCCTGTCTAAAGGTCCTATGGAAAAATGCATGGGAAAAACGCGTTTTGGGACCCCCCTTTTATCTCAGCCCCCGCTTGACGGATCCCCCCGAGACTTTCAGGGTAGGAGCGGAGCGTAGCGCCCCACCTATTTTGAGAAATTCGCGAGGATTCGTCGACCGGCGCCAAAGTTATTCAAAATAGAATGTTGAGGTTTTCCTATGGAAACGTGGTCCTAACTATAACTACCTACTGGCGACCGCCAGTAGGTAATATATATATATATATATATATATATATATATATTCACTGAAAAAACCATAGGTTTCACACATGTTATAGTTAGCTGTACATTTTACTGATAAAAAACCAATGAAATTCCCCCGTTATAGTTACTGTAGGCAACTATAACTCACGCGACCGCAATCCTCTGCTGATGCTAATACTGTATTTAGACACTTATTTGCCCATGTCTTCTTCCATTAAATTTTAGCTATACATATATTACAAATATTTTTTTTTCATAAAGACACATATGTCATCAGCAGAGGATTACGGTCGCGTGAGTTATAGTTGCCTACAGTAACTATAACGGGGGAATTTCATTGGTTTTTTATCAGTAAAATGTACAGCTAACTATAACATGTGTGAAACCTATGGTTTTTTCAGTGAATTTGCAAGGTTTTTTAAATGCTAATTCCTAACTATAACGTGTGTGAAACCTATGGTTTTTTCAGTGAATTTGTACGGTTTTTTAAATGCCAACTTACTTTGCGCCATTCGTGGCGTGTGCGCCCACTTAACGCAGTTCGCGCACCGTGCGCGCACAGTGAGCACGCGGTGCGCTTCGCGCACCGCGCGCCCACTTTACGCAGTTAGTGCCATGCACGCACGGTGGTCACGCGGTGCGCTGCGCGCACCGCGTGCCCACATTATGCGAGATGGGCCATGTACGCACGATGCGCTTCGCGCACCGTGCGCACATGGGGGGCATATGCGCATCGTTGTGAAATGTTTTGTTTATTAATTTCAATTATTTCATAAGCCATGCACAAATGGTGCCCTTCGGGCACCATTTGCACATGGGGTGGGGAGAGTGTGGATACTTTTTTTTTTTGAAAATTTTTTTTTACCGTACGTGTACGGTAAGCGCACCGTAAGCGCACCGTAAGCTGGCTCAGATATATATATTGATTTAAAGGCTATTTTCTCAGAATCTACTGAACAGATTTACACCAAACCTACAAAAGGCACTTCCTTGACATGAGGACTACCTCTCTGCCAAATTTCAAGTAATTCTGTTCAGCCGTTCGGGCTGTAGCTGTGTCTAAAGGTCCTATGGAAAAATGCATGGGAAAAACGCGTTTTGGGACCCCCCTTTTATCTCAGCCCCCGCTTGAAGAAACCCCCCGAGACTTTCAGGGTAGGAGCGGAGCGTATCGCCCAACCTATTTTGAAAAATTCGCGAGGATTCGTCGACCGGCGCAAAAGTTATTCAAAATAGAATGTTGCGGATTTCCTATGGAAACAGGGTCCTAACTATAACTACCTACTGGCGACCGCCAGTAGGTAATGTGTGGATATATATATATACATAGATTCATATATATACATCTGCATATCTATTTAAATACAAATATAAATGCATGCATACATATACATATATGGATACATATGCATGTTATGTACATGAAAGTTTGAAAAACACTAATAAAAACAAAGCGAAAAAGCCACCTAATTACAAACAGAATTGCTTTAACTTAAACAAGAGCGAGACCTATTGCATTTTCAATGCTTGTTGTAGATGCTACAGGTGAATACCAGTGGTGCTGCAGGGGACCCTTCAGGTGAGGCCAAGCATTTGGCTACCTCAATCACACTTTAGTGAAGTGTCCTCACACCTCTTTGTGCCTCTGTTGTGGGTGTTCCAAGCTGGAGGCAGTCCTGCTTTGAGGGATTTTACTACACAAAGGCTGTGATTGAATCTCAGCCTGGAAGACATTTGAAATGTAAACATATTGAAATTTACCTTTCCCTGTCGGGAAAGGTAGCCGTCTCCGTTTTGGTGTTTTTGGGTATGGGCAAGTTTAAAGGCAGGATAACAGTGTAAAACTCCCCTTGCAGAGATAAACGGTTTCAAAGAAGCCAACCAGGGGAGACAGGGATAAAGTACCTCTACCTCATGGCAGCTGTGAAACCCAACACCTACGAGCTAGCAGCAAAGCACAGGCAGCATCACATGTTAGCTAGCGCGTGCTCACATTTTTAGTTTTTGTTTTTTTCCTCTGCATTCAAAAATGTCTTCTCTGCTGCACTACAAGGTTGTGACTGCCTCAGTGCGCCAAACACCACCATTCAGTTTACTGCACGGGACATGGGGTCTCTCTAGCTCTCCCTCCCAGACATGTTTGACAGCTGTGAACTCTAAAACGGGAAAGTAAACTTCATTTGCCACTGAATTGATTTATTTTGGGGCGGGATAAATAAATTGCAACATTTTAAAATAAACTGCTCAAAAATAGATGCTGCATAGAATATTAACGGGAGCAGGGCGGGTCAGAGGCTGGTACGATTTCTCTGACATGCCTTGGCAACCTGTCCATGTTTGATAACAAGACTGCCCCAAGTTTCTACACTGTGTTTGACATAGACCGTACTGTCTAAAGTCCTGCACATGCAGTGTTTGTCACACGCCCCTCTTAATGTTCAAGAACGTCTATCACAACCCCCCCCCCCCCCACACACACACACACACAGCTGCCCGTGATGAGTAATTTTGTTGCCAAACATGATGGCGACAAGCAAACAAACTGTCCTACTGAAAAAGAAACTAAAAGGCAACACATTGGGGGGAGGAGCTTAGCGCGCGATCAAGATGGCCGCGTGAGCCTAGAGCTCCCGAGACCCTCGCTCCCTCCGGCATCTATCCTGTCTATTATCCTGTACTTGATGCCCGGACTATTGGAGAGGATCTGCTGCTGAGGCGGGAACCGTTGTCCGGGTCGAAATCGCCCACCGGAGACCGAAGATATACTGCCTGGAAGTTTGGGGCCTAATCCCCGCACGGTGCCCGGGACTTGCGTTGGCACAGTGCCCGTGCCCTAATTGAACAACAGCGGCCTGGACGGGGA
Source organism: Triturus cristatus (assembly GCF_964204655.1). Lineage (NCBI taxonomy): Eukaryota > Metazoa > Chordata > Amphibia > Caudata > Salamandridae > Triturus > Triturus cristatus. The sequence goes on along the minus strand of NC_140584.1, from coordinate 83,907,170 downwards.
GGTGTCGTCGGAGGTGGAGGGGACTTCACTTTCGCTTTCGATTTCGCCTTCCAGTCTCAAGGGCGCCCGGGACGGGGCGTGCGCGGCGCCAGCCACTGGTTGCATGCCCATTTACCCTGTACGGGCCTGGAGATTGTCTACACGGTGGATTGAGATGTCGACCAGGTCGGACGCCGAAAAGCTGAAGCCCAAGAACACCAGGCGGGGCACCTCCACCCAGGCTAATACCATGGACCGCTATGCCCATCAGAGGGGGTCCCCGGGAGAATCGGGCCCGACGTCGGAAGCCTCGAAGGACGCGGCGTCCCCCTCCACAGAATTAACCCTGCAGGACATCATGGGGGCCATCGAAGGGATGAAGTCCTCGATTGGGCAGCAATTCGAGACCCTGGCACAAAAAGTAGATGCCATATCGATAGATGTCAACCTGGTTCGGGCCGACCTCGGCAAAACTAATGAGCGGGTTCAGTCCTTGGACCTCAAGACTGCCGGCCTCCTAGGCGATGTCTCCGGCCTCCAGCAGGAAGTCCGTACTCTCCGGGCAGCAAATGATCACTTCGCCCGCCGGCTGGAGGACTTCGAAGGCCGTGCTAGGCGCAACAACGTCCGCATCATTGGGGTCCCGGAAAATTCGGAGGAGCAGTCGGTGGACCTGTTCGTGGAGGACCTGGTGGTGAACCATCTGGCACCCAAAGGCCTTAGCAAGTTCTTCACCGTCGAACGGGCCCACAGAGTTCCTGGCGGGAGGCCTAAGGTGGGGGCCCCACCAAGGCCGATTGTTGCCCGGATCTTTAATTTCAGGGATCGAGATGCCATACTACAAGCATCGCGGATGGCCGGCCCGCTCCCATTCCAGAACACTACTGTAAGCTTTTATCCGGACTTCACCCAGATGGTGCAAAAGCAGCGGCAAGGCTTCATGGCGGTCAAGAGGAGACTGCGTGAGATGGGACTAAAATATGCCATGCTTTTCCCTGCAAGGTTGCGGGTGGTGTTCGAAGAGCGAACTTTCTTTTTTGAGGCACCCGACATGGTCGGAGACTGGTTGGACACTCTGCCCCAAGGGCGGCATGGCGTGGAACGCTCTGGTGGCGCTGATGGTGCCGGTGACGAACATTGACCCGGGACTTAAGTACCACGACTCCGATCCCTCCGGGAGGTTGATAGTCCGGGGGGTGGCGGGGGCGGTAGGGGAGCTTTTCCTCCTCTGGGGTTCTTTCCGTAGACTAGTTTTATAAGGGGCGACAGGCACACTGCAAGTTGGGGGGCACTTTAGAGCTTACGCAGGGGTGCAGGGTGGGGGGTGGGTGGGGTTTGTTGTTGGGGTTGTTGTTGTTTTTGGTTTTGCAAGGCGTCATGATGCAAGCTCCTGTGGTTCGGGTCGGGTTCCACGTGGGTGGTGGTGGTCTCCTTACATGCTGGGATGGGGGGTAGGGGCCTCAAAATACTCAGTTGGAATGTGAATGGCCTGGGGGATCGTATTAAGCGTGGGATTGTACTGCAATTTCTGAAGAGATGTGCCCCTGATATTGTCCTCTTGCAAGAGACGCACTTGATTGGCAACACGTGCCACGCACTCAATCGTAAAGGCTATAAGTTTGTTGCGCATTCCGGGTTCACCTCGGGTTCCAGAGGGGCGGGAATACTAGTCAGGTCCTCTCTCCCATTTGAGGTTGACTCTACTACTGTAGACGATAGGGGGCGCTTCGCGGCAGTAGCGGGACGGTGGGAGGGCAGGACGCTGGTTCTGGTGTCGGTTTATGTCCCCCCTGCATTGCAGCCCACTACCCTAGCGGACTTAGAGAGGACATTACTGGGTCTCCCAGAGGGCGTGTTGGTGGTGGGTGGTGACTTTAATGCGGTCGGTTCAGGCCTGCTTGACAGACACCCGCAGAGGATTTCGGGGGGGGCTCAGAAGTGGCTTCCTGATTTCATAGACACCCTAGGGCTGGTTGATTGTTGGAGAATGTTGCATCCCACACAACGGCAGTACACTTTCCACTCAGGTGCGCACGGCAGTCTCTCTAGAATTGATTACGTCCTTACTTTGGCCGCGCACGCTTCTAGTGTCTCTGAGGCCAGGCACATGGCACGAGGTATTTCTGACCATTCTCCGGTGTGGATCTGTATGGATGTTGCCAGAGGAGTGTGTGGTAGGGTGGCCCCAATTAACCCGTGGCATCTCAGAGACCCTGTGACTCGTAGTGCGGTACTTAAGGCGATCGACCGTTATTTTCGAGAAAACCTCGGTTCGGTCACGTCGGCGGTGTCCTTGTGGGAAGCATTCAAAACCGTGATTCGGGGTGAGGCCCTCTCCTTGATTACAGCGGCCAAGCGTCGGAGGGACGCGGAGGTCGCCCAGCTTGAGGCGGAGATCGCAGACCTAGGGCTGGCCCTGGGGGGTGAGGTCACGGAGGAGGCGCTGCACGAATTGAGCCTTAAGCAATCGGAGTACAGGGCCCTCGTGACTGACACAGCCAAGGCTCTGAGTAGGGAACAGCGGGGCCGTCTGTACGACGTCGGGGACAAGGCCGGGAAATTGATCGCGTGGCTGGACAAGAAGGAGAGGGTCAATCGAGTGGTGCCGGACCTAGTGACGGAGGCTGGCGCCCTGGTCACGGAGCCGGAGGACATAGTCCAGTGCTTTGCGGACCACTTCCGCACGGTCTATACATCCGTGTCGGACAGGCCTGTGGAGGACTCATGTGCACTCCTGCGCGATCTCGCCCTGCCTTGCCTCTCCGACGTGGACAGGGACGACCTTGATGGCGACATCACGGTCGATGAGATCGCGGGGGCGATCCGTTCTTTGCGTCCGGGCAAGGCCTCGGGTCCGAATGGCCTGCCCATTGAGCTCTACAAACTCCAGCCGGACAAGATCGCTCCGCATTTACGAGCCATGTTTGTGGAGGCGCGGGCGACGGGTTCCCTCCCGCTCGACCAGCGCCTGGCAATGATCGTGGTCATCCATAAAGATGGCAAGCCCAGAGACAGGTGCAGCTCATACCGGCCGATCTCGCTCCTTAACGCTGAGCCTAAGATCCTTGCTAAAATCCTCGCAAACCGGCTAGTCGGGGTGATCGGTGACCTGATCCACCCCGACCAATCTGGATTCATCCCACATCGGAATACTGCGTTGAATCTTAGGCGCATTCATGGTGTGATCGCAAGGGTCGGGACGATGCGGGAACCGGCCGTGGTGGCGGCGCTCGACGCAACGATGGCATTTGACACGGTTGAGTGGGCATATTTGTGGGCCGCGCTCGCGAAGTTCGGCTTCGGGCCCGGATTTGTGGGCTGGGTGAGGCTCTTATACGAAGGACCTCTCGCCAAAGTTGCGGTTAACGGGAGGGCCTCCAATCCCTTCGACTTGGGAAGGGGTACCAGGCAGGGTTGTCCCCTCTCGCCGCTGTTGTTCGCTCTCGCCCTTGAGCCGCTAGCGGCATGGATACGGTGGCACCCAGACGTGAGGGGGATTCGCTGGTCCCCCGACCACGAGGACCGCATTTCCCTCTATGCCGACGACATTCTGCTCTATCTTACCTCACCCCGGAAGTCCCTTATAGTAGTCTGCGACATCTTGACTTCCTTCGGGAGGAACTCGGGGCTCACCATCAACTGGGGTAAGTCATATCTATACGCCCTGTGTGGAGACGCTCCGGTTCCCCCGCGGAATTGCCCGATCCAGATCGCCCGGGAGGGCTTTCAGTATCTTGGGATCTATATCTCAGCCGACCCCACGGTACGATATGAGCGAAACTTGCTCCCTCCGCTGGCGCGCCTGCGGCGGGACGTGGCAGGCTGGAGGCGGCTGCCGCTTTCCCTCCTCGGTCGTGCGGCGCTCTTTAAAATGATGTCGCTTCCCCGCTTTCTCTACGCCCTGCAGAACACCCAGGAGCTGGTCCCGGCCAGTTACTTTCGGGAGGTGGAGAGTCTACAGCGTTCGCTGCTGTGGGACGGCCGCCCGCGTATAGCGATAGCCAAACTAACTCTCCCTTGGTATGACGGTGGTATCGCGCTTCCCGACATCCGGAGATACTATTGGGCCTCCCAACTGTGCGCAGTCAACCACGGAGTCTACGGTCCTGCGCTTAGCCCCGGCTTCGCTATGGACCGGTGGTTGTTGCGGGGTGGTGGCTATTATAGAGCACTCTATTCAAGGGCCCCGGCTGGATCCCTCACGGGGCCGACCGGGGTGGCGGTGCACGTGTGGAAGGCAGTCACGAACTCCCTGGGGTGGAAGGATAGACTCACACTGGCCACTCCGCTGTTTGACTCGGACATGCTGGGGAAACTCTGGAACTCTAAGGGTTTCGACAAATGGGACCTGATTGGTATCTCCAGGGTGGGGGACATGCTGTCCAAGGGACGGATTAAGTCGTTTACAGAGCTGCAGACGGAATATGCGCTAGAGGGCACGGAATACTTCCGGTACGCGCAGGTACGTCATGCGCTGCGGTCGGTCCTCGTTGAGGGGGAGAAGGTGCCTGAATCCTCCCCGTTGGAGGACCGGATCTTGGACGGCCATGTGCCGGAGAGCACAATCTCTCTCATTTACAAGAAGCTGGTGAACGTCCGTACCGATCTCCTCCTGGGGGTGCGGGACCAGTGGACTAGCGACGGTCTTGAGTTGGACGATGAGGACTGGCAGTGCGCTGTCTCCTCCCCGAAAGAGGTTGCCATCCCCGCCAGGTTGCGGCTGGTCCAGTTGAAGATACTCCACAGAGTCTATGTCACTGGTCCCCGGTTGGTCCACATGGGTTTCTCCGAGGACGGGCTGTGTAAGAGGGGCTGCGGGATGGTGGGCACCTTTCTGCACATTATATGGGAGTGTGGTGTGATTGCGGAATTGTGGAAGCAGATTCATGTTGTGATGCAGGAGGTCACGGGTATTGTGTTGCACTCAGAGGCGCGGCGCTGTCTCTTGAACGTGTGGGGCCCTACAGACTACGATGCTGCGCAGACTCAATGGGTGACCCTTGGTAATATGGTGGCCAAGCGGGATATTGCACGATTGTGGGGATCCCCTAGCCCGCCCACCCTGGATGCATGGAAGGATAATATGGACTGGTGCATGTTTCGGGAGAAAACAGTGTATTGTGCACGGGGGAGGCCCAAGAAATGGCACAAGGTGTGGGGGGGGTGGAACCAGTATAGGGGGTACATCTGCCTGCCTCCGGCCACTGACCCACCAGAGGAGCACCTTTCCCCCTAGCCCCACTTCTGACTAGAGTTTTGCGGATGAAATCTGATAGAAAGTTAGTGCCTCTGCCTCTCCCTCCCCTCCACACTTGAGGGCTGTTCTGATGGTGGATATGGGGCCGCCGCATCGGTGGGATCTGGCGCGAACACATGATGTATATTGCCTTGCTTGTTATGTTCTTCTTTAAAAATCGAAACCTTTTTTCTCTCCTGCAAGACAGCTGTAGAAGATTACACATGTTGATTGACGAGCTGCCGAACCTCCGGGTTGTCGGCTGAATAGCTGTGTATCTGAAATATCCGAATAAAGGTTTTTAAAAAAAAAAAAAAAAAAGGCAACACATTGCTTTTCACCAGAAACCCCTAGCAGAAGGCCCTCCTCAACATCATCACCACTCCCATCCCCCCTGTTCCACCGTCATTAAGTTACACACACCCTGCTTTTAACACATCCACAAGTCGGTTTACAAGGTAGCACACACTTGGAGGTGGGTCCCGTGGTAGTTGGCTCCTCCCTCTCCTGGCAGCAGGACACCCACTGTCCACCCTCCCTGTGTTGCAGCGTGGTGCACGGAGCTTTTATTCTTTCACCATCAAGTAACTACACACAAACAAAAAATTTGCCAATGTGGGGTCCCCACGCGCCCAATATTTCTGAAAAATCGCTTCTACTCGCCATTATTTTTTGCAAAATTACAGCCCAATGGAAATGCTCAATAAACCCGAAAGGGAACAGTAGGCAAAACATTTCCGCCTCATAATGCTTTGTATTAATTATTCTGAGTAATTTTACATTAAATTTCATAGCTCTAATGCCCTACCAGTTTATTGAGTAATGTGTATGAAAGAAGCTTGGATGATGTCATCAGTGATGTCCTAAATGATATCATAGATCATGTCATGAGTGATGTAATATGTGAAGTCATAAGCAACGCATGGAGGGGGTGCAAATTATTGTTAGCTCTGCTATCAATAACTGTTGAATTTCTGTGGGGGTTTTTTTCTTTTCAAATTCTTAATATGAAATTGTCCACCACTTTAAAAATGTTTATATTGAACACATTTAGTGAACAGTGCATGAAAATCAAGTCAGTTTACATTTCAATTATGATACAGTGTATTATAGTTGGCATATATCAGTGAATAAGACAGCAGTCCGTAACATTTATATCTAGTAAGGGGAGAGTATTGTAAATTGCATATTCTTTACTCTGAGTTCCTTTATTCGCATGCTCCTGTGAAAGGGAATCCAGAGCCCTAGATCTCGGGGAGGCACACGGGCTTCCTCTATATACATTCCACTTTCCCTAAATCTTCTCTCATTTTTTGAGACATCCCCTGTTTTCATATACGGATCTTTCAGCAACCATGCAACAATCCAAGTATTTCTTTCACATGCTGAGGGATGGAGCTGGCAGTCCCCCCCCCCCTCCACACACGTCTGTCCTATATTGCGTTTAGCTACTATCATGACCATTGTCACTCATGTTTTTTCAGCTTGTGACAAATCAGTGGTTTCCCAAATATTAAGGAGACACCATTTGGCTGACAGAGGCATGGATATTCCTCAGCGTTAATAATTTGTTTGACATAGCACCAACTAATAAGACCAGTGGTATTAACAAGAACATGACACAATGGGGTCTGCAACCCGTTCCCACCCACAGAGTAAACGTTCGCGATAATTCACCCCCAACAAGTCATATCTCCCGCTTTTCACAGCCCATTCCAATGTCTTGACATGGCGAATTTGCTGTTGTGAATATTAAAACCTGTAACCCAATAACTCGGACAGGATCACCCCACTCCCGCTGGGACTATTCCCTGCTCCAGTTGCGTTTCATTTTCTTGTCTGAGAGTCTCGACATACACCCTGTATGCCCCCAGATATCCTTTGGACGAGACGTACTGGGCATCGTATCAGCTTAAAACTCTCTGTTCACATTACAATATGCGATACTGCGCAACCATCCCTGAACATTTGGGGCAATGGTCCGTCCCCAGTGTAATGCCACCTCACCCATAGCTAATAGAAGACGTAAAGAGGCTAACCTGCGCGTTTTCTTAGGGAACATAACCGTGTAGCTGAGGAGTGCTACCTCCGGAATCGGGGTCAGTGGGATATGTAAGAACAGACCAAGCGTGTGGTGAACTCGCTTCCAGAATTCGTGCAAAGTCGGGCATGTCCAAGTGAGGTGTGCGAAGTCCGCCTAAGGTGTGGTCGGTTCTAGTGGGAATGTTGGGTAGGTGGAGTGTAGTGCGGAGAAGATGCGGCACAATACAAATTTATCCACAAAGTCTGCTGCGCTAAAGCGTGTTTCCTCAGACGCGGAGAAAATATGTCCGTCCGGATATAAGTCTCCCAGTTTAGTCAGGTCATACTTTGCCAAGGTACGCTGCGCCAGTCGTTCTGACGTAATGGGAAGCAGACGAGGATTAACCACAGGTAGAGCGGAGGAGTAGAGCTTCTCCGTTCCCGTGATCCGGCAAAGTTTATGCCATGCACAGCTTGTGGAGGACACAGTCTTAATGTCGACAGGGTCTCTGGGATAGCCCTCAGGCAGCACCGTCGAGAGGTGCCCAGGAAATACCAGGTCTGCCTCTGGTTTCAAATAAGGGATACGGGCGTCAGGATGATACCAGGATTATGCATAGCTACATTGTGCCACCAAATAATAGAGTTGGAAATCCGGCACATTATGACCCCCTCTCTCATAGGGCAACGTGAGGACTGCTCAGCAGACATGTGCCCGCTTACACCCCCCCCCCCCCCGCCCCCCCCCCCGAACAAGCTTACTCAGAAGCGAACGAAGTGTGTCAAAAGAATCATTGGTGAGGGGAATCGGAATGTTGTTAAAGAAATATAACAATTTGGGTAGGACAACCATTTTAATAATGGCTACGCGGCTGGCTATCTACAACGGTAACTTCAACCATTTCTCAATCTGAGTGTCGAGTGCGTTTATAGCTCTGCCATAGTTGAGACTAAATATTTGGGAGGTGTCCAGGTGGATGTGGATGCCTAAATACCTTACCGATTCCGTACACCATTCACCATTAGTACTGAGTGTAAGTGGAAAGATGACAGATTTATGCCAATTTATGCCCAGCCCTGAAAAACTTCAGAATCGGATGATTTCTCTAATCAGCTCTGCCAAATTATCCTGTGGGTGTCTAACGTACAATATATTTTCATCGGCATATAAGGATACCAATAACGTGCCAGTGTTGAATTGTAATCCCCTGTGGAGATGTTTCTCTTGAAAATGACGTATGAGGGGGTCCATGGCCAGAATGAACAATAATGGGGACAGTGGACAGCTCTACCTGGTTCCCGCGTTGGCTGAAAGGGATTGGAAAGAGTCCCATTCAACCGCAATCGGGCAGTCAGTGTATTATATAAATGGGCTGTTGTAGCAATAAAACCCATGGGCATGCCCATGCGGCGCATTATGGAGAGGAAAAAGGATCATTCCAAAGTATCAAAAGCCTTCTCTGTATCCAGTAGGATGGCGGCTGCCGGCATCTCAGGGTCAATTCTGTGTAGGACCAAAAACAACGTGCGTAGATTCAGGGAGGTGAAGCGATGAGGTACAAATCCGGATTGAGCTGGGGAGATGATGAATTGTATTAATTGAAATAGCCTATTGGAGATGACCTTTGCCAATATCTTATAATCTAAATTCAACAAGGACAGCGGGCGATAGGAACCTCACTGCGTAGGTTCTTTGCCAGGTTTGGAGAGGAGAATTATGACTGCCTCACATAGAGTGGGGGGAAATATCTGCTGTTCCAGGGCCTCCGCGTACACCTCAGTAAGTTTAGGGGCCAGTATTTCTTTGAATGTTTTGTAAAATTCTCCCATGAATCCATCTAACCATAGGGGCCGAGGAACCCCGAATTGAGTCAATGGCAAGCAGCACATCTGCTACTGAGATAGGTTCAGCTAGGAAGTCCTGCATATATTTCTCCAGGTATACTAACGCTACTTTGTCTAGGTAGGCCTCCTGTGCAGTTTTTTCTACACCGAGAATAGATTTGTATAAATTTGAAAAGAACCTCAGGAAGCTACTTTGAATGTCTTTTGTAGTGGTGTAGGTGTGTGAGTCGGGGGACCTAAGCTCAATGATGTATGTTTTGTGGTTGGGTGGATCCAGTAACTGTGCAAGAGTCCTACCGGGCCTTTCCCCCCTCTCCATATCGTTTAGAGGTCTGGTGCTTCCCCATAAATAGGATTTCCCTGTCCGCTGTTTCCCTGTAGTCCTCCAACAACACCAACCGTCTTTGCTCATATGTGGGAGATGTGTGCCGTGTCGATGTCTCGTCTAGTGTCTTGAGATCTTTCTCCAATTTGGATAATGTGTTGCGAAGATCTTTGAGGACGCCAGCGTGTTTTGCTATGCACGTGCCCCTGAGGACCGCTTTGAACCCCTCCCACAGTACTGCCCATGAATCTACCGAGCAAGTGTTTAAATCAAAATAATCTACAATAGCCTCTTGTATTTCTGCTCTGAAAACTTCGTCCTGTAACGCGCTGTTAGGGAACCGCCATTGGCATTCAAATCCCTCCGGGCGGGGGAACTGCAGCTGTAGTTTAACCGGGGAATGATCCGAATGGGTCCTAGGCAGTCTCTCCAACTGGGCGCACCAGCCATAAATGTCCGGCAAGAGTAACCAAAAGTCTATTCTAGTCCATGTGTTGTGTTGCCCTGAATAGTGTGTGTATTCTGTCGTGTTTGGATTGCGTTTCCGCCAAACTTCCAATAGCTCTTGGAGTGCTCGACGAGCTCTGGGTTTAGCGTCTTGTGCCCTGGACGTGCTGTCCTTGACCGGGTCAGGCAGTAAATTAAAGTCTCCGCCCACTATCAATGTCTGTGAGTCCAGCTTGTCTAGATGCGAGGACAGGGCATGGAAGAGGTCAGCAGAGTCTACATTGGGGGCATATATACACAGAAATGTCATTTTCCTACCAGACAGGGTTCCAGTAACTGTTAGATAGCGTCCCTCAGTGTCCTGGTGAACGGAACTCATGCAAAAAGGCACCCTATTATGAATTAAGATGGCTGTCCCTCCAGCATAGTTACTATAATTCACGAAATATCTATTCGCTCCCCAGCTAGACCCAAAATGTGCCCTGTTAAACTTTGGCAAGTGTTTCTTGTAAGAGTGCAACATCTACCCTGTGCCACGTTAAAAAAGGTATGATCTGTCGTCTTTTCCGGTTGTCATTCAAGCCTCGTACATTCCATGTGAGTAGAGAGAGGCTCAATGGACCCTCTACGTTACCGACCTGGTCATCTGGGTGTTGTGACGATCTCATTGGTGTAAATTGGTAACTATTAATAGCAGTGATCAAGTTATAACGCTGTACATTCCAGGGCGTTCGACCTCGCACAACCTACGCACCATTTTTTCAGTATTACACTATTTACATCCTGAGGTCCAAGCTGCAGTGGTGTTTCTTGATGCCACAAAAGCATTCGACACCTTGGAGTGGTCGTTTCTGTTTGCAATTCTAGGTCGTATGGGGTTCAGTCCGCTTTTCATCAATAGCATACGGCTGCTTTACAGCTCCCCTAGGGCAAGGATTAAAGTTAATGGGTTGCTGTCTGACCCCCTTTTGATATCCCGCGGTACCCGACAGGGATGCCCCCTCTCTCCACTGTTGTTCGCAATAGCGATGGAGCCACTCGCTGCGCGCATACGCCAGCACCACACGGCACGTGGGATTGGATTTAGTTCCAGATGCCTTCTTATATCGCTATATGCGGATGACGTCACTCTCTACCTTATTAACCCGAAAGACAACCTGGACCCCGTGTTGAGGGAATTTATCAGATTTGGGAGACTGGCTGGGATAACCATCAACTGGCCAAAGTCTGTAATTTTCCCCCTAACAGAAGGCACGCCGAGATCGGACTCCGAGTATCCGTTGAAGTGGGAGGCAGAAAAAGTAAAATATTTGGGAATATGGATCAGCCGGGATGTGCAGGAGATCTGGAATCTAAATTATGGGAGAGCCATGACATGGCTAGAAGAGAAGGTGAAAATATGGTCGAAGCTCCCACTGTCTCTGACCGGTCGACTGGCCTTAGATAAAATGATCGTACTACCTAAGTTTCTGTATTTATTCACGAATGTCCCTGTTCCCTTGACATCGCACTTCTTCAACACTCTGAGATCCCATCTTGTTACACTGGCGTGGGCAGGTGGACAAGCGAGAATATCGTGGGATTTGCTCACACTCCCATTACGCCAGGGAGGAATGGGAGCGCCGGATATGCGTTTATATGCGCTTAGTGCTCAGGCCCAGTACTTACACTTTTGGGTGCACCCTACGCCGTTCTAGCCGCATGTGGCGGTGGACTGTGATGTGCTTGCGCCTACTCCGTTAAAGGTGGCAATATGCCGACCTGCTTGCCGACCTAGGGTGGACATAGACACTGCAGGCACGCTCAGATGGGCTTGGGAGGAACTGCGCAGGAGGGCGGGGGTCCCGCTGCTCTATGCCCCGTCGCTGGCACTATCGCGGAATCCATTGTTGCCATGCGTGGAGGACGGCATTGATAAAAAAAACTGATACGAAGTCTGGGACTTCACACTTTTGTGGACCTGTTCCCTGACAATATTTTTAGACCCCCTCCTTCTGGGGAGGGAGACCATGAGGTGCCCTTTGCTGAGAGATTTTTGTACCACAAGCTCCGGGCGGCATGTAAAGCCCTCAGTGGGGATTTTCCGGCTGCCCCGCCGGTCCTGGCCGCCCTGGAAAACGTGGTTGGTTCTCCGTCCCCTCGTGGGCTGGTAACGCGGATCTATAGGATCACGCAAGATTCGGCCCCGGTGGTTAGTCCCAAGTCCTTGCAATACTGGAATGACGAACTCCCGCTGTCGGAGGAAAAGTGGGAGTTCTGCTGCGGGCAGTTAACTGAGCTGTCGCCAAATTACAGGTTACGTTTAATTCACTTCAAATTCCTGCACAGATTTTATAGGACCCCTATAGGGCTGCAGAGGATGGGGTTGCGCGCAGACACTGGGTGCTGGAGGTGTGGCTTCTCCCCTGCCACGTTTCTACACATGGCATGGGACTGCCCAAGGTTGACAGACTATTGGGAGAAGATATTTACCTCTATTAATCAAATACTTGGCAGATCTGATGCGCCTACGCCCGAAATGGGGCTTCTGGGATATGTCAAAGATACCCTGCCGAAAGCGCGTAAACTTCATACTCTGCTATTACTGTTTGCAAAAAGACAGGTGGCGGTGTGCTGGGACGGGAAGAGGCTGCCGTCGATGGAGGGCTGGCTCGCTGCGGTAACGTATGGACATACACAGCTATCTACATTTTGGGAGCTCATGCCGCCCGCTTCTAGACCGAGGGACATCTGGGAGCCTTTTCTGCAGTGGGCACAAAACCAATGGGACGTGGATATGTAGATGCGTAGAGCTCTTGTTTCAAGAGGGTCCCGGGGGATGTGGAGGTTGGGAATTCGGAATGAACACTGGCTTTTATGCGTACATTAACAAATGGCGCGCATGCATGTATAGGCGTCCAGGTGTAGCTGCAATACTCTTCGTAATTCTGTCAGAAGGTACGGCTGCAGTGCAGTAATGGAGGGCAGATGTGACACCGCGGGTCTCCGTAGGGTTTGATGCAAGCAAAGATGTACCAATGCATAAGGTAACGCAGATAATACCCAGTAAAATGTGTGTTTAATGATGCTTCCTTTACCCTTCATGCTTGCCTCACTTGCAGAACAGAAGTCGAAGTGGTGATAATATGTCCAACTGGCTTGTTTGTTGTAATGTGTTTTGCATTCTTGAAAATGTCAATTAAAAAAAAAAAAAGTTATAACGCTCTAAACAACCCTGCAGCAACTGTCTCATAAATGAAGTACCCCACCAGCCAGCCTGACCCCAACCGGGGAAGGGCCAACCCCAACTGCAAATGAACGTGGAGTACAAAATTACTTTACACACAAATAACATTCCCCAGAAACAGTGCCCTAATTTGAACCGAACCTTACAAAAGGATATACCACGGGGGGCAGCAATGCCCTGGCTGGCCTCCAGTCACTGTAATGTCATTACAAAATTATGCGACGTGCTCCTGCAAAGTGAAACAAAAAAGGAATGTCTAAGAAATGCACCGGTCATCCCGTGCCAGCACTCGAAAACAGGCCTGCGCTTGCATCTGAGCCGCTGTGTGGTGGCGAAGGCCTGGAAATGGCCCCATTTGCGGGATTGTTCCTCTGTTTCTACGTCTTGCAGAATTCCTGTGCTTCCGAAGGATTATCAAAGACTCGGGCCCTACCATCCACATCCACCTTCAGTCGAGCGGGATACAGCATACCGTAACGCAAATTCAGGTTTCTCAGGGCGGCCTTGACGCTATTGAATTTCCGCCTGACGTCCTGTACTATGGCGGTGAAGTCCGGATAGAAGGATAATTTGGAACCCTGCGTCTCCCTTTTCTCTTGCCATGTGAAGGATCGTGTCCCTAAAGTTTTTGACGCGTGCCACAATAGGCCTGGGAGGAAGACCAGGATTTGGACGAGGGCCCAGTGATCTATGTGCCCTTTCTATTACAAAGCCAGTGGTGAAAGATTCCCTGACGAACAGTTCCAGTAGCAAAGTTTCGATAAACAGATCCATGCGGCCAGTGGGGGTGGACTCGGGGACACCGAGAATGTGTACGTTATTTCGGCGGCTTCGTGCTTCCAAATCCTCATTTATGATGGCCACTTCTTTTAAAATGCGCTCCACCCGTTCCAGACGTTTGACTGACTGTGCCGTACCATCCTCAATGTCCGATATGCAGGCTTCTGCGACATCCAACCTTCTGTCGTGCGCTTGTACCTTGGTGCCAAGGCTTGCAATGGTGTTGTCCAGTGAGTCGAAGTGACTGTTCAGCGCCTTGAGTAGTGAGTGCGTCCTGTCCGGTGATCCATCTCCCAGAATCGGGCCATGCGCTGCTTCTGCCATGGTGGAGCTTTGCGCTGTGGAGGGGTCAGTGAGTTTCTCAAAAGGAAGCGTTCTCTGTTTCGGGTCCTTGCGGCCCATACCGTGCGAGGTGGAGCCGCTGTGCTCTGCCAGGTCCCAGATATGCTCTCAAGGTGTACTTGTCCCACGTTTTCAGCATATTCGTGATCAGGCAGTGATTCAAAGTCTACAGCGACAATACTTGAGGGGCCCAGTCCTGCCCGTGGGAGCACTGCACCTATGTAACACGAGGAGGCGCACCACCTCGCGTACTAGCCCATTGATTGCAGGAGGGAACACCGCAACCCAGCCGTCCGCGACCTCTGTGCATTAGATGTCCTTGCCGCTGCGGGGAACAGGCACCAAGTTTCAGCAGGGAACCAATGACCGCCCTGTGCGAATTGTACTGTAGGTTCTAGAAGGGACCTTGTTATACTGCGCCCGGATATGACCTCTCTGTACATACAGACCAGCAATGGAGATGCATTTGTCACTAGTCTATCTGCAGAGTTAAGCGTGGCTCTATTACAATTGTTCTGTCGAGGTCAACTCTGCTGGCAACAGCACAATGAGTGTGCCTTCCTCTGTGCCGTGGGCTCATACCGAGCGGCGTCTCTAATGTAAAATGGCGGCGGCCCTCCCCCTGCACGTCCCGTGTGGTTGGGAGTGTAGCTCCGCTATGCTGGTACCGATGCGACACTCAATCGGCAGAGGAGGGAAAGAGGAGCTGTGGGAGGTTGTCACTGCGGGGGGGGGGGGGGAGAGGCGGCACTCACCGAAGATCCATGCAATTCAGGGCTCTCCGAGCTGTTGCAGCCCGAGCATTTGGCCAGAGACGTGCGCCGATCTCACGCAGGGGAGAGCCTCGCTACAGGGCCTTAGTGGCCTTTATCAGGCATCAATCGACTCCGTTTCTAAACCGGATGGTCCCCGGTCGTTGTGCGCTTCTTTAAACCCGGTACTGGCCTCACGATATCGGCGTGGGCTGCAAGAGCACGCCAGGATACTGGAGAGCCTTACGGAGCTTCAGAGCCGTGCGGCCATCTTGGTCGCCGGCTTGGCCACGCCCCTCGCTCAGATGCATTTAATTAGTTATATAGCACCCCTCATAACATTGTAGGGTGTCAGAGCACTTTGCATCACACATGCATTACTCTGAGTCCATGACCGCAAGAGTACTACTGTGTCTTCCTCTCTTCCTTCGGTCGTACAATGTGGGGTCCCTAAATCAAACTAAACTCCTCTCCCTTAACGTGAATTGGCTTAATTCCCCCAGTAAACGTCAACAGTTGTATTGTATTTGCATTTTCATTTGTATATCGCTTACTACCCCTGATGAGACGTCGAAGCGCCTTTTTCGGCGAGTAGCACGCTACTCCGGGACCCATAGAGGATAAGTGTTGGAATTAGTATAGTGAAACATGCAAGTAAATTTTAAGTGGTGGATAGGTTAGTCAGTTATTTGGATTTGGAAGGATAACAGAAGGCTAGAAGAGGAAAAAAGGTTTGTATTTATATAGCGCTTGTTACCCCTGATGGGGTGTGGTAGCTCGCTACTCCGGAAACCCATAAAGGATTAGTGGTGAATTAGTATGGTGAAATATGAAAGTAATTTGAGTGGTGGATATTAGTTCGTTATTTGGAGTGAGAAGGATAGCGGAGGGATAGAAGGGGAAGAAAGGTTTGCATTCATATAGCACCTGTTACCCCTGATGGGTGTTGAAGCGCTTTTCTGGCAAGTAGCATGCTACTCCGGAACCCATAAAGGATTAGTGTTGAAAATTAGTCTAGTGAAATATGAAGTAATTTGAGTGGTGGATATGTTATTCAGTTATTTGGATACAGAAGGGTAGGTTGCGGGATAGAAGAGGGAAAGAAGTTTGTATTTGTATAGTGCTTGCTACCCCCTGATGGGGTTTTGAAGCGCTTTTGGCGAGTAGCACGCTACTCTGGAATCCATAAGGGCTAGTGTTGAATTAGTATGGTGAAACCCTATATCCCACACCATTACAACACATATACTCTCATAGGTCACCCCTATGGCAGGCCCTGGTAATCCTACAGGGCTGGGTGCTGAGGTATGTGTGAGGGGGGACCCCTACATGAGTAGGGCCTCTCTGCAACCTTCGTAAAATCGTTACTGGGTTGTTGGTAGTGTAGCCATACCATATACTCTTAACCGCATTATAAGTAAATTGCGTCATCGCAATAACTTGAGAATGGCTACACAGAACCATATCGTGTTTGGTGTCAAACATGTAGGAATCATACCCCCAGTCCAGCCATGGGCATGAGGGTACGATTCCCCCTTGCTAGAAGGGCGATATGGGAAAAGCGGTAGAATTTAGACACCAATTTAAAAGTGCACAAGTTACACAAAATGGCTACTGCCCGCCACCTACACGACCCTGGCTGGCTGTTGCTGGGGAAAACCCCAGCCTCGCCAGCTGGACAATAGGGCTCCTGTGGCAGGGAGTTGCTAGCATCTCCCCAGACAGGATAATGTGGATTGGAACACACGACCCTGACCAGTGGGGAAGTTGTGCCAAAGACCAGCGCCCTAGCCCCCTCCGGTGGCCCGTGGGTGCCCTTTTACGCACTCCAAATTGCCACCTCCCGCGGTCCCTTGTCTCTCAACTTGTGGGCCCTAGCGGAGGTCTATCTTTGAAAACAAGAGTTCCCCTGGTTGCTCCAGGCCTGCTCTACGCTCTCTCCAAAGGAGAGCACCCTCAGACCTCGTGGGTCTGCACCAGCAGCTGCTTTGTTCATCTTGCGTGGGTTGCGGTTGCCAAGGCTTAGTGGATCCAATCGGGACACTAACACGCAGCGACCCTTATCCGACGTGGGACAGTCGCCCTCCAGAAGCTGGCCTTCCTTGAAGCCTCCCGGAGCCCGTGACTGCAGAGCCAAGCTGCACCCATCTCTACCTGAAGCACCCGACATCCAAGAGCTCCTTCCTGTGAGCTCCCTGGTCACTGTTCCGTGACCCAGACTCTGTCCCCTCTGCTTTCAGGTTCTTCTCTACATTTTCTACATCTTAGATCTTCACGACATCATTGACGCTTTTGGCTAGCAGCAGTTTGGACTACTTTTCCATTGAAAATCAGCCCGCGACCTGACACCAGAATCGACCTATGCACCCGGCTTCCCTGGGGCAGGTAACAGTGGTACTTCGGTACTCCCGTGGTAGTGGGCTCTCCAAAGCCTTAAGTCTCAAGCCTTAACTTTGTACTCCTGCTAGAAGTGTCTTTAATCCTTAAATATTCAACCGCGACATTCTCCATAGACTAACATTGCGATCCCGATAGCAACTTCTGGTGCTGCACGCGTCTCCCGTGGGTCCCCCTCCCCTTAACAGTGGGTGGATTTTGAAGGGGCGAGCGATCCTGAATGCCCTAGGCATTGTCTGTAGAATTGTCGTGGTTCTTGTACCACTATTTTAGTATATGGTTTGGTCCCCCCCTGGGGCCCATTGATTTCTGTGCTATTTATTGTGTTTATAAATGATTGTTTGAAGTGTAACTTTGCCACTAGTCACATAAAGTGACAGTGGGATTCTGTCTAGAATAAATACATATATTTTATATATATATACCTGTGTGGGCTACTCTTTCATTTGGTTATTCAAGAGGTTATTATGGTAAAACAATAAGCTTAACACTCCTTCAAGACTTAGCCTGAAGGCTGCTCTCCACAGCTACCACTAGGATAGCTTTCTTTAAAGGTTGTCTTAAACCTATCATCAATAAGGGTCGAATTGGACTGGTGCAAGGTGTCCCTATAACTAGGAACAGCATATGCCAGGCCAACTTCTCACAATTTATATAGCGATTGTAATCCTGATGGGGTGTTGAAACGCTTTATTGGCGAGTAGCACGCTACTCTGGAACCCATAAAGGATTAGTGGTGAGTTAGTATAGTGGAATATGGAATTTGAGAAGTGAACATGTTAGTCTGTTATTTTGATTGAAAAGGATAGTGGAGGGATAGAAGAGTGAAGGATTTTTTTTTTTTTAAGATCGTTGCAGTAGGAGGCTTTTGGATGAGTAAAAAGGGTTTTTAGAGGGGAAAAGTCAGAGGGAAGAGTTTAGCGAGGTTTGTTTTGGGGGATCGGTATAGTAAGAGGTGTCAGATGATGCAAGGAGGGGTAGAGTGGGAGAGAGTCTAGAAAGGGTTATTTTGGGGATCATAGTAGTGGTATGGGATAAATGAGAGTGGATGTAAAGGATATGTTGATTGATGTATAGGGTGAGAGATAGGGTAGTGCTTTGGAAAGAGTAGTAGAAAGAAGTTTGAGATGAGTCAGAAAGTTGGGTTAGAAGATATATTGAGAGAAGTATATGGTGAGAAATAGGGTAGTGCATTGGAAATGCCAAATTAGAAGAAAGTGATAAATATATAGATCCATAAGTACATTGAAAGTCTATAGATGCATAAAGGAGGTAAGTATACGTACGTTAAAAATATTGATAGAGATACAGAATGAGAGGGAGGGTAGTGCATTGGATATGCTTTTTCTGGAAAAAAGTAAGAGACAGACCCAAGTACATTGAGGTACATCGATGCACAATGGAAGCAAGTACATGTAGACCAAAGATGATATTTTTTTTTTGTGTTTTTTTTTTTTACAACCTAATTATTCTACATGTTTATACAAAACAATACACAAAGATAGGTACATATTTATAGTGAGAATAAATTGTGGGTGGGTATTACTGAATGGGAACATGGGCAGCATTTCTGGCCCTAGTCCCGACTAGTCTCAAACAGGCAACTGCCCTTGTCCTCTCTGCCCTTGTCCTCTCTGCCCGGGCTGAGACGCCCTAACCCTGGCCTTTTATAGCCCTAGTAATCAGGTGACCCCTCCAGCCAATGGGAGCCCTAACACTATCCAATCACACTACCCCTAAAATCTGGAACCAGTGGGAGACCAGGACCTTACAGCCAATCTTAACCCTAGTCCAAGCAACCAATCCGTTTATAATACTTTGACCATCTACGTCCAATAGAGGCCCTAGCTCTACCCAAGTCTAAGCAACCAATGGCACAGGAAGCCCTAGTCCCTACTTCCAATAGAAAGCCTAACCCTACTCTTAGTCCCACACCTAGTCCAGCAACTGATCACACCAGAAGCCCTAATCGCTACTTCCAATTAAAGGCCTAGCCCTAATCCCACCCTAGTCCCAATAACACAGGAAGCCCTAGTCCCTACTTCCAATAGAAACCATAGCCCTAGTCCCTACCCTACATTGATTGAATTACAGACCCATAAACCAATCAGAACCCTCAAATAACCCACCAATGAGGGCACTAACCCTAATCAGACCCCCCAGGATATTGCGGCATAGATTTGCAAATTTAGCGGCACAAAAATGGAAATTTAGCGGCACAAAAATGGAAATTTAGCGGCATTATTGCGGCACTTTATTTTACTCAGAATCATTCCTTTTCAGCCTTAAATCAATATAAACTGATTTAGCAGAGCATTCCACTATGAAATAGGCATGTTTAAAGTGTCCAATCTGCACCTCGTGAGAGGGGTCCCTTTTTCTATGTATGCACCTCTGCCGGGGCACCGCTGCCTCCTAAACCTGTCCGGAAATTCCACCTTCTTCCAGAAGTGAGCGGGGGGGTGTTTGATGTGGTATGTTGCATCCTGGTGTGCAGCAGAAAGAAAAAGAGGCCAATCGTGGGTCTCATGATACCTTGTATGCTGCCATTCTGGGCGCCACCTGATGACATCACGCGCGACCCTCATTTGAGGAGAAACGAACGAACGAGGGACTCCTCCACCTTGGCGCTTGCACAGGAGGCAACTGACGTCCCACTGCTATTGCAGTGGTCACCTGGCCAGGAGGAAGCTAGGTAGTACTAAAATACCATTAGTTCATAGCTCTCAAATGACCACCGTTCAATGTGTAACCTCCTTTTGCCTATGAATTCAAAGTGAGCACTTGCTTTCTATTTGTTCACCCAGGCAACTGCTAACCTATTTGCACCTCGCCTAGCAATGACAACTTTAGCATGATATTAAAATTCTTTACATCAGTCTTGTACCACATATTTACCTGACATTCTTAACTTGTACTTGCAGGAAAAAAACATATTTAAAACACCGTGTTTTTCTTTTTATTTTTTAGGAGTTAACGTTCACACTTTGGTGGATTGCTACAACATTTTAGCAGTCCTTTTGGGTTTCACATTGAATATCACTAAAGTGTGATCTTCATTTTCTCTTATGTCCTAAATTCAGGAGATAATATATTTTACTCCTTTTCGTGTTTTTTCTTTAATTTTTACGCCCTTTGCTCACATAGGTGGGATTAGTTACCATATATCTTAACGGCTTTGACATATTGACATTATGGAAACAGTTGCTCTTGGAGTTAGACTCCAACATATGTCAACATGGACTATGTTCATACATAATTGGTATAATTTATGCTGTCATGTGTATAATTTTCAACAAACTGACTTTACTCATAATGTCATCATTTGTTGGTCTCTCTGTACTAATTTTAAAGCATCCCCTTGGCCCTGTGAAGTCACGTTGGTCTTTCTTGAATTGGCTTGAATTGCTTTCTATCAGGGTGAAGCAAATATTTTTTAATTAATCTGCAAGAGTTTTATTGAGTTATGTTTGTGTTCTTTACCAGCCTGGAAAAGTTGCTGGGTTACATATCCAAAAGAAGAAACGTTTTGGCTTCAAGGGTTTTTTATTTTTATGAAGATGATTAAAGTTTGACAAACTACAGAATCTATTTTGTGTTTGGAATCAACACTGAAGTACATTTATGGTGTGCAAACCTCCATGTAAAACAAAGTCGAAACGATGGACCTTGCCAGCCCTACAGAATTATTTACACCCTCCGTTCCTCTATCCCCTCCCCTGACCCCTCCTGCCACGGGCAAACAGGAACTGGAAAGGGAAGGAGGGGGCTAGAGCGAAGGGACAGCAAGAGAAGTGGGAAGGCGCCTAATAAAGGGGAGAGATGCTGTCACGGTGACGGTTAAAAGAGAGAGGCATGCGCAGCTGCGAATGCAGCCTCTTAAGGTGTACAACCGTGTCAAGACTGTACTTTTTATTTCTGTAATCCCTAATGCCGGCCGCAGTAAAATGCAGGCAGGTATTTACTGCTGTACGGCGCCACGTAGTGACGTGTGCGCGTACAGCCAATAAGAGGCAATCATTTTTTTTATGCCTGCCGGAGACCGTTTTCGCGGCCAAAAAGGTCAAAATCGCGGTAATCGCGCTCCTCTGCCGATTTCGCGATTATTTTGCGAATCGCGAAATCGCGAAAAGCTGGAGGGTCTGCCTAATCCAATAGAAACATCAGATACAACCACCAATCAGTGTACACATGTACCAAACAATAGACTATATAAGGTCCCGGCTACCTCAGACAAGGTTTGCTAGCCAGGGAGTTGGCAGCTGCTGCTCTATTCAGAAATCTCCTAGGAGGCAGACAGGCTCCATCCACACTTTGGGCTTGTGCAGCTAAGGGCCTTACAAACTTGTGCTTTAACAATACTGTTTGAATACAACTTTACTCCCTCTCCTGGCCACAAAACGAAGTGCACAGTCCCTATTAAATACTGTTTAAACAGCACACAGCAGATTACTGCGGTCTCAGAGCATCCTCTGATGTAGAATATCCCTGTTGTTGGGTGGGAGGGGAGAGGGGGCTGGTTTCACTGACTTGTTAACACTAAATGGTGGCTGGGGGTGCACTGCTTGACATACAGGTCTTAGCACAGAGCAAAGGAGAAATTTGGAGGGAAAAACTGGTAGTCCCGCGGAATAAGGGGGAGTTTGGACTGCAAATCCCACAATTCAACCGGTTAAATGGAAGCGGTCACGGGCAGGAAAAACCACAAGTTTAAACACAAAACAGGTGATAAATTATGCAATCACGGGCAGGTTAAAACTACAATTTTAAACTGTAACAACCACAGGCAAAGACAGTTAAAGAAATTTAAAAAAGAAAAGGTGATGCAATAAAAGGTCGGGAAATCGTTTTTTAGGGAAGAGACCGCTCTAGTCTGCCTCCTTACTACTTCTTGCACTCTGCTCACTGTAGTCTGGGCACATGTAGGCTGCAGCTCACAAGATGGAGGAGAATGTTATGGGGTTCACCCAAAAAGGCCTTAAGGGGGCCTGGACAGGTGTGAGAGGAGGGCTCAGATTTTGCTTGGAGCTGGGAAAATCAATCAGCAGTCCTAGGTCTGCTGGCCTGGGGGTAGGGCTGGGACTGTGGAGCTGCTCTTTTCAGAAATCTCCTAGGAGACAGACAGGCTCAATCCACACTTTGGACTTGTGCAGGTAAGGGCCTAACAAACGTATGGCACTACCTTCTACTTCACAATCCCAACATAATCTTTCTACAGGAAACCCATCTGCGTAGGGAGGATTTCCCTTGAATGACATCCTAAATATCCTTCCTAATACTGGGCATACACTGATAGTAAAATACTGGGCGTGGTTATCCTTTTTAAGCTGGGATTTAGCTCCAAATTGCTGCGAGTGGTTCGGGGTCCGGGAGGGTGCTCTCTGACAGTGACAATGGAGCGGGATCCTTTCTTTTTTAAACGTATATGCCCCTAACCAGACATAAGACTTATTTCCTGCTGGACAACAGCGAGACCACGGCCCTCATCCTCCTGGACCTATCAGCAGCTTTCGACACAGTCTGCCACCGCACCCTACGCACTCGCCTCCACGGCGCAGGAATCTGAGGCAAAGCAGTGAACTGGGCCACCTCCTTCTTCTCCGGCAGAACGCAGTTCGTCCGCCTCTTCTCCTCCCCCCCCCTCTCCCCCCCCTCCCCCCACCCCTAGCCCCCCCCCCCCTCCGAAGCCACCAAGATCATCTGCGGCGTACCCCAAGGATCCGCCCTCAGCCCGACGTTGTTCAACATCTACCGGCCCTGCTCCCCCACATCGCCAGACTGCACAACCTCAACATCATCTCTTACGCTGACGACACACAACTGATCCTCTCGCTCACCAAGGACCCTCTCACCGCCAAAACCAACCTCCACGAAGGAATGAAAGCCGTCACCGAATGGATGAAGAATAGCCCCCTAAAGCTGAACTCGGAGGTCCTCATCCTCGGCTCCACCCCCTCTGCCTGGGACAACTCCTGGGGGCCGACCGCCCTGGGAGCAGTACCAACACCCACCGACCACGCACGCAACCTGGGATTCATCCTCGATTCAACGTTCTCCATGACCAAGCAAGTCAACGCCATCGCATCCTCCTGTTTCAACACCCTCCGCATGCTCCGAAAGATCTACAGGTGGATCCCCACAGACACTAGAAGAACGGTCACCCAGGCACTCGTCAGCAGCAGACTGGACTACGGAAACACCCTCTACGCGGGAGCCCCAGCCAAACTGCTGAAACGACTGCAACGCATACAGAACGCCTCTGCACATCTGATCCTCGACATCCCTCGCCACAGCACACCCCACCTGAGGGACCTGCACTGGATTCCCGTCAACAAGAGGATCACCTTCCAGCTCCTCACCAACGCACACAAAGCACTCCACAACACCGGACCAGCATACCTCAACAAACGACTCGCATTCTACACCCCGAACCGCCAGCTACGCTCCGCCGACCTCGCCCTCGCCTCCGTCCCCCGCATCCGGAGAGCAACCACCGGCGGCAGATCATTCTCCTACCTCGCTGCCAAGTCCTGGAACACCCTCCCCATCCTCCTACGGCAGACCGAAGACCTACTTACCTTCAGGAGGCTACTCAAGACCTGGATGTTCGAGCGGTAGCAGCAACCCCCCCCCCCCCCCCCCCAAAAGCCTTGAGACCCTCACGGGTGAGTAGCGCGCTTTACAAATGTCTTGATTGACAGATTTCTCTTTGGGGTACTGGGAGGAGATTTTATCTTAGTATGGGATCTCACTCTGGACAGGAGTTCCCCGCCCCCACCCCCCATTTTGAAGACAAGGGAGCCATGTCAGCTCGGCTTAAGCGCAAGATCACCAACTCTGGCCTGGTTGATGCCTAGCGATACCCAAATCCCAATGCTTAGGATTACTCCTTTTATTCACACATGCATCAGTCGTACTCCCCACTTGACTGTTTCTCACTCATACTCTTCTGCACAGCCTGAAGACCGCGCTGATTTCAGATATCTGTTTCGGATCACGCGCATATGAAGCTGACCTGGCCTTCCTGGACTGGCACACCAGATGCTTCCCTTCGCTGGTGGCTTCCACCCCAGTTATTGCGCAATCCAGTAGATAGGGCTTCTGTTAATGAAGGAATTCCGGAATATTTTTAACTCCACTGCCTACCGGACACCGCTCCTCATATGCTATGGAATGTCTTTAAAGCCACTGTATGGGGCGTAATTTTCTCGATAGCGTGGGCACGCGAAGCACATCTTTTCTAAACCAAACCCTGGAAGGGTTAGATGAGTGCAATCCTTTCACCCATTGGAAGCCCCAACTCGCAATACTTAATAGTCAGTTGCGAGCCCACTTAGTAAACAAAGCTGAACGCATCCTCTTGGCCCTTAAGCAAAAATATTATCATGGGGGGGGGGGGGGACAAAGTGGGAACCCTCTAGCTCGCTGCCTCCGCTGTCATTATGCCCGCTCTCTCACATCACTAAGCTCTGCACCGTAGACTCTAGCTTTGCAGTGTGGGAAGCAGAGAATCGGAAAACATCTCGCGATTTATTATTGGGTTCTTTATACAAGTGATGGGGAATATCTGCCATCCGTGCTTATTTGCAGGAGTGCCCATGGACGCCTTTGGACCCACAACTTGCCTGACATATGGAAACCCCCGTAACGGTGGCGGAACTTAAAAAGGCTCTAGGGGACATGCCAGTGGGAAAGACCCCAGGTCCCGACAGACTACCGGTTGTCTTTAAGATATTCTTCCCCTCCTTGAAGGACCGTTTGCTCTTGGTCTTCAATTCCTTTACCCACATAACTGGGCCTACGCCTAGGATGTCAGTGGCACACATCTCGCTCTTTCTTAAACCAAGGAGAGACCCCGGTTTCTGTTCCTCTTAGACCTATTAAATACTGATGCTATGTTTTAACTAAAATGCTGGCTAATCGCCTCGAGCCCCTCCTTCTGGGGCTGATTGAGCCTGGCCAGGTCAGCTTTATTCAACATTGCCAAGGCCCAGATAACACTAGGCGCCTTGCTCACTTGATAGAAAAAGTACATATGCAAAATATTCCTGCCTTTCTCCTGTCGTTAGATGCTGAGAAGGCCTTTGAAAGGGTCAGCTGGGATTTCTTATGTGCTGGCCTTATTTAGGATAGGGCTGGGCCCTGGTTACTAGGATCATGGCTTCCTACAGTGAACCAGTGGCCTCTATTCGGATTAATGGCAAACCTACAGACTCCAATCCCAATTCAGCAAAGCACCCAACGGGTGTGTCCTTTGTTTCCTCTCTTTTTTGCTTTAGTTATTGAACCCCTATCGATTCGCCTCCACCTAGCACTGGATACAGGAACATAGGAACATTGAATACAGGAACATAGGATTCTGCTCTACGCTGATGATCTCTTGTTGACTTTGACTGCACCTGCTTCCACTCTCCCCGCATTCCTACAGAAGTTGCAGGAGTTTGAATTGGCATAGAGCTACAAGATTAATATGTCGAAATCGCAGGCCCTTAACCTTACCATCCAGCTACAGCATCTCCCAGCTTTACGCATACTAGTTCCTTTCCAGTTGGCCGAAAATTCTATTCGATATCTAGTGCTTACAGTTACAGGCTCCTTACAGACTTTGGCCTTAGCCAATTGACCCTCTTATCGTAGGGCCTTATTGGAAGATCTGTGTCAGTGGAACCAACTTCACATCTCCTGGCTGGGCCGGGTAAATGTGGTTAGGATGAATGTCTTACCCAGTATATTCTACCTTTTCCAGATCCTCCCCACCTCTATTCCAACGGATGATATTCGCCAAATGTAGAGCGATCTCCGTACCTTCATATAGAACTGGAAGCAATCCAATTGTAATCCATTAGTTTCAAGTGCAACATCACTGTTTCATCGTTTACAACTATAGAAATAATAGTTCACAGAAATGATGTCACCCAAAATTGCACATGTAAAAAAACTTCATCAAGGAAGAAGTAGAATTTATGGAAACGGCATGTTGGTATTCACATCTTCTCTTTTTTTAAAGTGTTTGCTTGCCTTTGTGAGGTTTTGTAGGAGGACAAATTCCAACTGTATGCGATAATACTTTCTAAATAAGGTAATGATTAAGATATTCATTTCATAAAATGTATAAAAGACAAAGTAACAGTAGCACCAACAAAGAAGCACTGTGAAGCAATAGAGACCCTGAGGGTGAGAAGGACAATTTAAGTCTGTTATGAGATTGGTCTTAACAAAAGTGGTTTGTCCTGAACCAGTTTTTTATAAATTGTTTGTTATGTCCGTGTCTCTTGCTCACTCTGCCTTCCAAAGTCTTTTAGGATGTCTAATACATCTTGTATTATTCTCCTGCATAACAGTTGGAAGGTGCTAAATAAAGCATGTTGTATGATATCATTGAGTTAGTGAACGATACACAAAGCAGTCTGATTCCGATTTTTGTAGATTTGGACCATCTGGTCTTTTCTGTTGAGCACCCACTGTGCATGGTCCTTTTTACTTTTTTTTGTAAACTTTTTTTATTTTTTGACATTTCTTCGAAACCCGGCTGGTGCAATTGCTGCTGTGCTGCTCCGCTTGCTGAAATGCAAGTTAATGTTGTTGAAGAATTACATTTTTTTATTTTTTTATTTACCACACCGATTGGCATCCACTATCTTGGATCTGTAAATAAAAATTAAAATAGCATAAACGTGCCTAGTTTCACTTGCAAGTGCCTAACGAATGCCATTAGCTCCAGTACGGTCATGGCCCGTAAATGTTATGCATGTGTTGCATCATGGCACACTTTTTTCCTTCTGCTGAGGCAGCACAGCATTGGCAACACACATCTAGCGTTTTACTGATGCTGTGTCACCCAACACATTGGCAAAACCCATTAGTCACAATGGCAGAACCTGTTAGATTTGGAAATGCTTGCTTTGCAATAGAAATTAATGTATGTGCAAATGTTCCTGACTAATAACAGCGCCTTTAGTAATCAAACCTTATGTTGTATATACTAGGATGGGTTCCCGTCACAGTCGGCTGAGGCCAGCAGCTGTTGTTGCTGGCATGTAAGAACTGATCACTAGTCGAGCGCTAGGTGGCGCTAGCCAAGATGGCCGCGCTTAGGTGAGGCTCCTGGATGCTTGACCCCTCGCATCCGCCCCATATCCGTTGTGGCTGTCCCAGGTGTCCCCTGCTGACCGCCGAGTGCTGGGGAGCTGCTGCCCCGTCCCCGGTGCGATTTTTGGCCGATTCCCTGCAGCGGGAGCCGAGAGACGCAGCCCGTGAGCTGCACCGGTGGCCGAGACGCGCCCAACTGGTTCCTAGGACGGCAGTGCCCCCTAATCGAGCCCCCGGCGCACCACAAGGGGCGGAGGCCGCCGGAGGCCGGCCTGGGACCGGAGGACCTGCGGAGCGGAGCCTGGGCTGGTGCCGGGTGTTGGGTGTTCCCGGGGGTGGCGGACGGTGAGCGCCCCCCAGTGGTGAGGCGGCCCTGTTCGGCGGGCGGCTCGGCCCGAACTGACGGACTGACTGAGTGGGACTGCTTGAGGGGCTGAGTCCGACCCCGCCGTTGCCGATGCCTGCTATCTCCTGGTGCTGGGTCGCCGCTGCCTGACCCCGTCCCCCCCCCCCCCCCCCTGCCCTGCGCTGCCACCTGGCCGGGGGGGTCCCCCTCCTCCCGCACCTTGACTGTGCCCGATCCGTTGGAACCGGACCCCGAGTGGACACGGCGTCCCCTGGTGCCCCGGGCCTACGCGCTAGGACACAGACGGAGGACCATCGCTGGCGCAGACCGAGGCCCGTGGCGCGGTGAGTGCGGCGCGGCCCGGATCACCCGGAGGGGGTGCATGTCGAGCGGGCTCTGGGCCTTCCGCTGTTGGGGATCAGACGCGCCTTCGCCCTCCCCCCTTCTTCTTGAATCCCCCCGTTTCTGGCCTGGTGCGGGGGGCGGCTCGGCTTGGCGGGTGGGAGCCGCCTGCTGGTCCACTGCGCCCACCCTCGGGGCCGGCACGTGCTCCCTGGATCCAACATGGGCAAGGAAAAGGGGTCCAAACCACCGGCGGCGTCCCACCAGACCCGGATTGATCAATTCCCCAACTCGGATCCGCCGGGTGCGGGTGGAGGGGGAGCGCCGACCCCGAACAAAGACTTGGCGGTCATCCTCCAGGCCATCGAGGCCTCCCGCATATCCTTGGAGGGGATGGTGGGGGAGGTGAAGGTCGATGTTGCGCTCCTGCGGCAGGACCTCCGCAACGCCACGGCTCGCATTACCGAAACAGAATCCCGGATCTCTACGGCGGAAGATGACATTCGCTTGCTACAGGACCAGGTCCGGGAGCTCACGACCCACTCCAAGGAACTGCACAGGCGGGCAGAAGACGCAGAAAATCGCGCCCGTCGCAATAACCTTCGCCTGGTGGGCTTTCCGGAGGGGATCGAATCCGGCCGAGCAGATGACTTCCTTGAAACGTGGTTCAAGTCCTGGATGCCGGCGGCAGGTCTGTCGACCTGGTTTGTGGTGGAACGGGCGCACCGGTCGCTGGCGGCCAAGCCTCCGGTGGGAGCCCCCCCGCGCCCCTTCATTCTTAGGATCCTCAACTTTCGGGATAGAGACGCTGTCCTGCGGGAGGCGCGGGTGAGCGGCCCTTTGACTTTCAACAACCACACCATTATGGTCTTCCCAGACTACACCCGGGAGGTCCAGGAGCAACGCCGCTCCTACACGGAGGTCAAGAAAAAGCTGCGTTCCCTGGGCCTTCAATATCCGCTCCTTTTGATACTGTATCCCATCAACTGCTCCTACAAAGACTGGAAGCATACGGTATCATGGGTAAAGCTTTGTGCTGGTTAAAGTCTTTCCTCTCTGATCGTAGTTTTAGAGTGGCTCACGAATCTTATGTATCAAAGAGCATGCCTCTCTAG
Source organism: Triturus cristatus (assembly GCF_964204655.1). NCBI lineage: Eukaryota > Metazoa > Chordata > Amphibia > Caudata > Salamandridae > Triturus > Triturus cristatus. Next base: position 83,877,927 of record NC_140584.1, on the reverse strand, counting down.
CAGGGAGTACCGCAAGGCTCCATATTAAGCCTGACCCTCTTCAACCTATATGTAAGTCCGTTGGCCGAACAGGTCGAACAACATAATGTGTCTATCGTCTCATATGCGGACGACACACAACTAATTGTCCTACTGTCTCAAACAGATGAACTAGCAGCCACCCGTTTCTCTAACTGCCTATCAGAGGTTGCGAAATGGATGTCAAACCACTGTCTTAAATTAAATGGGAATAAAACGGAGGTAATGATTGTGGGGAAATCACCTACCATTTGGTCATCTGCCTGGTGGCCAGCCTCCTTAGGCCCACTACCCGACCCTAAAATGGAAGTCAAAAATCTAGGTATCTTTTTTGACGCAGAGTTGAATTTCATCAACCAAATACATAGGGTTGTGGGTAAATGTTATGGATCGATCAAGGTTCTGAGGAAAATTCTGAACCTTATGCCCTCCAATGCTAGGAAAACCATTGTCCATGCAACAATAACTTCACAGTTGGACTATGGCAATGTTCTCTATCTTGGAACTACCAAGGGAGGACTTGCCAAACTACAGAGGGCACAGAACGCTGCTGCTCGATTGGTACTTGGCTTACCCAGAAGAGCTAACGCAGAGAATGCACTGAAGAAACTCCACTGGTTGCCAGTAGGAAAGAGGGTCATATTCAAGGCGTTATGCTATGGGCACCGCATCCTCATGAAATCCGGCCCTAAATATCTGCACTCACTCCTTGAGGAATACAAACCTGACAGAACTTTACGATCATCGGACAAGGCATTGGCTAAAATACCCAGGATACACAGAGCCAGGCAGGGAGCACGGTCCTTCAGGTATCTAGCAGCAAAGACCTGGAACACCCTTCCAATAACCTTAAGAACAGAGACGTCTGAAATACGTTTCCGCAAACAACTCAAAACATGGCTCTATGGAAAAAAGAACTAGTTCTGATTAGCATCTCCTCACTGCTATTTTCTTTCTCCTGTGTCATAGCGCGGGGACACACCGTTGTGGTGTAACCAGGCGCTCTATAAATGTGTTATACATACATACAATTCCCAGCCCGCCTTCGTATCGTTTTCCAGAACACAACGCTGTTCTTTGACACTCCCAGGGCGGCTTGGACATGGCTCACTGAGGAACGACCCCTGCGCCAATCCGGCGAGACGTCCTCCAATCCTGTGCCCTGGGGCCACGGTGCAGCTGGGTCGCAGCGACCACGGCGCAGGAAACGCACGCACTCGCGACAACGCCGAGGCGCAGTGACGGCTCGGACCCGGTCTGAGAGTACATCTGGGAGAAGGGTGAGGGACTCTTCGGCCTCCTCCGGCACATCATCCCATGTGGTTGGGGGGTCCCGGCGCCGTCTGTCGCCTTGCCCGGCCGGGTCTCAAACCCCCCTCAACGGGCAGGTTGACTTGTCGGACCTCTCCCGCAGCCCTGCTATATGACTTACAGTCTATCCATGCACCTACAGGGGGAGGGACGTCCTTGCCGGGTGGCGGGGATGGGGGGGCTCTGCAGCCTCACGCTTTCCTGCAGCAACCTGGGACGAGACACTGGAAATCCGTGCTTCAGGAGGGGTCCACCACGCACTTTACACCCGAGCGCTTAGGCTTGGGGTCTTGTAATTGTTGGTTTAGTTAGGGCGACAGATGCTTCCGTTCTTGAAGTGTAGGGTGGGGGGTTGGGGTTTGTTGTTTGTGGGTTGTTCCTCCTTGGGGGACTGTTTTGTTTGGTTTGGGTCTGTTTTTCTATGAGCCTCCTCTGCAGCATCTCACTTAACGTGACTCCGCGCTTCTCCACGCCGCCTCCAACACAGGCGCCGCCATCAGTTGCCCTCCTGCGCTGCCCGCTGGCTTCCCCTAGAGAGAGATCCATGGCCCCGGCTTCCCCTGGTCACTCCACTCCCAACGCGCTTAGTTCCCACCACCACCATGGAAGAACTAGCCTCTAAGGCTCAGGTGCGCATCCTGTCCTGGAACGTGAACGGCTTGCTAGATGGAGTCAAGCGCACCGCTGTCCTTAAGTACGCCCAGCGCGCGGAGGCCGATGTGCTCTTGCTTCAGGAAACCCATCTGCTTGGTGAGAAATGTCCCTTTCTGGCGCGCTACGGGTACGACCGGGTATGGCACTCGGGGTTCTCGCGCGGCTCACGGGGGGTCGCCGTCCTATTGCGCCGCTCCTTCCCTTTTGTGTTCACCCAGGCGATTCACGACCCCCAAGGGATGGGGATTGCCGTTTTAAGGCACGCTTGAGGGTCGGCCGCTCAGTCTCCTGTCACTCTATGCGCCGCCTACCGGGCTATCCCAGGCTTTATCTCATGCCGCATCGTTATTGACGATTCTCCCGCCGGGCGCTCTTGTTCTGGGGGGGGGACTTCAATGCTGTCTCGGCTCCGCAGCTTGACTCCTCGGGTCCGATTTCGGTGCCCCAAAGCAGATGGCGAGCTGGGCGGAGGCCCAGGGCTTATGCGATGTGTGGCGGATCTGGCACCCACGCGCACGGCAGTACACTCACACCTCGGCCGCCCACCACACCCACGCGCGTATTGATGCGATCTTTGTCCCCCCTGCCGACTGTGCAGGCATCCAGGATGTCCGCATCCTTCCCAGGGGGATTTCCGATCATTCTCCGGTCCTCCTGGGTTTGGGCCCCCCACCTCGTGGGGCCCGCCAGATGTGGCGCCTCAACGCCTGGTTCCTCCAGGATAGGAAGCTCCGTAGGGAGGTGGGGTCCGCACTGGCGCAGTATTTTACCGATAACGACGGGTCGGTCTCCTCGGCAGGTACCCTGTGGGAGGCCTGTAAGGCCACCGTCAGGGGGGCGGCCAAGGCACAGGTGGTGCGGCACCGCCGGGCGCAAATCCAGCAGCTCACTGCCTGTGAGGCCCAGGCACTACGACTGGAGCAATCCCTCTCTGAGACCGGGGATCCGGCCGGGACTCGGCAACTACGACTTTTGAGGGAGGAGATCCGTCAGCGGTCGCTTGATGCGGCTAAGCTCCTCTGGCAATCCTCGGTGGCGAGGGTATATGGGTGGGGTGATAAAAATGGTGCGCTGCTGCATCGGCTAGCCACTTACCCCAGGGCCTCGCGCATCATTCCGGCGGTGGTTGACTCCGCTGGCCTGCTTCACTCTTCCTCCGCGGCAATCGCGGACTCCTTAGCTCAGTATTACTCGCAGCTATATCGGGCCCGGGTGTCGGACCTCTCCCTGGCTTCACTGCTTGCCACTAGTAACCTACGGCTTCCCCGTCTTCGGCCCAGCGATTGGGAGAGCATGGAGGTGCCCATTTCCCCTGAGGAAATTGGGGATGCGATAGGGCGCACGTCCGCGGGGAAAACTCCGGGTCCGGACGGCTTTCCCCAGGAGTTCTATGCCACCTACAAGGACCACCTGGTCCCACGGTTGGGTGCCCTCTATGCTGAGGCGGTCGAGAATGGCTCCTTCCCTCCGGAAGCCGACATAGCCACGATCGTGGTCCTGCCCAAGTCTACGCCGCCTTCTTGCGATCGGTCAGCGTACCGGCCGATCTCCCTAATCAATACTGACATCAAACTTTATGCGGCGGTCCTGGCCCAGAGGCTCCGGCCCTTCCTGACATGCTTGGTGCATCCGGACCAATGCGGTTTCATGCCGGACCGCGGCACTCGCCATTGTCTTCGTCGTCTTCACGTGGCCCTGGCTCACCACCAGCGCATCTCTCCGTATCTCACCCTCCTCCTTGCCGGTTTCGAGAAGGCCTTCGATTCGGTTGGGTGGCCCTATCTCTTTGAGGTCCTGGCCCACATGGGCTTCGGCCCCAAGTTCATTGGAATGGTGCGGGTCCTTTACGCGCGCCCACGCGCCAGAGTGCTGGTTAACGGGGCATTGTCGAGGCCCTTTCGGGTGGCCGTGGAACGCGGCAGGGGTGCCCTTTGTCGCCCCTCCTTTTTGCTCTTGCAATGGAGCCCCTTGCTGCCCTGATCCGCGCGGATCCGCTTCTTTGGGGCTGGGAGTGGCCGGGCCGGGTGTCGGACAGGATAGCTCTTTACGCGGACGACGTTCTGCTGTATCTTAGTGACCCGGCGCGCTCGGGCCCCCGGGCACTTCATATCTTGAGCCGCTTCGGCCGCGCCTCCGGCCTTTACTTGAACCCGAAAAAATCGGTTCTTGTGCCTCTGCACCCCTCCCGGGAGTGCTTCGAATGGCAGGACAGTATTCCCCTCCGTCGGTTGTCCTTCAAGTACCTGGGCATTTGGGTCTCCCTTCTCCCGGAGCTGAGCTGGGCACTCAATGTGGCCCCCCTTGTCAAGAAAGCCAAGACGGATCTGGCGCGATGGCAGTCTCTCCCGCTCAATCCACTGGGGAGGGTGGCGCTTTACAAAATGATGATTCTTCCCCGGTTCCTTTATGTATTGCAGAACACTCCCGTGTCCTTCCCGAGGCCTTGGTTCCGCGAGCTGGACGGGTTGGCGACTAGGTTTCTCTGGGGTGGGGGGAGACCGAGGTTGGCCCTGTCGACGTGTCGTCTCCCCACCTTTGATGGCGGGCTCGGCATGACCAACCTTTACCTCTACTATTTGGCCACCCGCCTCCTGGTCATTCATGATTGGTTTGGAGGGGGATGGTCCGATCCGGCCTACAGGGTGGAATTGGAAGACCTGGGTTTCCCCTGTATTTTAGACCGCCTGTATGGCGCCCCCATCCCCGCCTCCTGCCCAGACATCACCAAAGCGGTTTTCCTGGCCTGGCGAGCGGCGCTTCGCCATACCCAATGGACTGGGAGGCTGACTCGCGCTACTCCCCTCTGGCAGGGGACATGGCTGAGAGACGTTGCGGCTCTGGAGGGTTTCAAATCATGGGATCTGCTCTGCATCTCCCAGCTGGGGGACGTCTGGCGGGGGGGGACGCATGTGCTCGTACTCGGAACTGCAGGCGCGCTTCTCCCTCCACTCCTCTCAATTCTATAAGTACCTCCAACTGCGACACGCCATACGCACCTACACTCCTCTGGATGTTCGGCTGCCGGACCACAATCCCCCAGAGGCGCAGGTTATGCTGGGCAACCTGGGGAGGGGGGGCATATCCCGAATACACCGTTCTCTTATTAATAATACCCCCACGGCCCGGGAAGGCCTGAAGGAACGGTGGGAGGTGTGGGTGGGTCCCCTGGACGAGGTTGACTGGCGGGATGCCTTTATGGCCCCCAGGCTGGTGACGGCCTCTGCCAAATTGAGGCTCATTCAAATTTATTACCTTCATACTGCCTACCTCACACCGGCCCGTCTACACCGTGCGGGCCTCTCCGCTGACGCGGCCTGCCCCCGCTGCGGTTTTGGCCCGGCCGACTTTATTCATATGGTGTGGTCGTGTCCGGATTTGGGGGGCTACTGGAAGGGCATAGAAGCCGATCTAACGGAGGTCTTGGGCTGGGTGGTGCCACATAACCCTAGACACACTCTTCTGGGCATCACTGACGGTCTCGATGGCACACGTGCTGAGAAGCTGTTCCTTATGACGGCATTAATGGTGGCAAAAAGGGACATTGCGGCGGCCTGGAAGCACCCTCAACCGCCTAGCCTGGCGAAGTGGAGTGCTTCTAGTGGACTGGTGTGCGGCACAGGAACGGACACTCTATCAGGCGCGGGGCTGCCTTAAGAAATACCGTAGGATCTGGGGGAAATGGTTGGGCAATGTCTTATGATGATGTGGTTCTGGGGGGAGGAGGCAGGGGGGGGAGGGCTTTGGGTGGGGGCGGGGGGTTGGTGTGGCATTGTGCTGTGTGTTTGTACAGGGGCGGCTTGACAGGCTCAACGTTTCTTGTTGTGTTGCTAAAAATAATAAAAACTTGCTTATCAAAAAAGAACTGATCACTAAACCCAGTGAACCCTTCCACTGTTAGGCTGTCGAACAGTCTAGTTATTTTTTGTGTTTTGTTTTTTTTAAATACTTTTTCATATGGGTTTGTATAGTGCATATTATTGTGTTGGGTTTTCTTTGAGCTTTTGCAAAAGTGAAACCACTGTCCTTTTACTCGTTTACCACTACTTCGTTGTTAGTAGTCGTTGTTAGTACTCCAGGTATTTGGCATAGCCAACATGTGTCTTGGCTTGCCTCTTTTCTGGGATTTACTTCCCTACATTAATTTTCATGGTTATTTATGTTCGCTGCCCTCCAGAAAGAGACCTTGGCTCCAGAATTTTTGTATAATTGTATTTATTAAGAAATTTCATATCGAGGTGTATCTACAAATTAAATCTGATCATGCGACTCGAAAGTGGCTTATGAATTCCCTAAGAAATCTTGGACTTACCTAGCTTTAGATATTTGGCACTATGGTTCATGAATTATGAGGGAGCCCATTGTGCTGTTAACAGTGGGAGTGCAGTAGAAGGACTTAAATGCGCTTTTGAGGTTTTAAATACGAAGCCATTGTCAATCATGTGGGGGATATCCATGACAAAAAAGGTTTTCTTGCAGAGTTGCCTCTATGTTCCACAAAATTCTACGTTGCCCAAGACCTCTGGGATGTTTCAGGAGTTGGATACATTAAAGGGCTCCTTAGTTTTGTCTGGAAAACTAGCAGAATGAAACTGGCGACATTGAAATTTCCATATCAAAGAGATAATTTGGGGCTTCCTGACCTTTTTCTTTACTCTGCGGCATCACTACTTCAACACATGCTTCTCTGGTTTGCCGATGAGGACAAATGGGAAAATGCCTTACTAGGAGGGAATATACCGCCCGGGTGCCCCACCTGACATGTTCTTGCTGGGAAGCAGTGTGCTAAAAGACTGACCATACTTGATCAAATAGGCTGGTAAGAGGATATGGGGAAAAGTGATAACTAGTACTCTCAAGAGGTCCCCTTATTCCCTCTGCATCCCTCTTTGGTCCTTTTACGCCCTTTAGGGATATTAATAAAGATATGTCTATGATTAAATAGAGAGACTGCTACTGTAAACCAGTCGGTGATATGTATCTTCAAGGTAAATATTTGCCTCCATTACTTACATAGTAATTGTATTACTCCGTCCTACTCTCTCGCTTCAATTTAACACAAATTGAAGCATTCCTGCCTTGGTAGACAACCCAACCTGTTTGATAAGGTCATAAAGCCTCTTCCTCCCATTGGTCCTCCTGTTTAGTGCAAAAGCTAAGCCCATTATAGACACTGTTGTCCTGACTGCAATGGAGGAAAGTATGGATTGAAGCGAGGGAGTAGGACTCGTAGTAATGCAATCACCATGTAAGTAATTGAGGCGTTACCCTGTCACCCCCTCGCTTAAATTCACCACAAATTGAGAAGTAGCCAGCAGTAACACAGACAGACAACTAAGGATGCTAGGCAATCCCCACATTCTGTATTTAATGATGATGATTCACAATGGTAGTCATACAAGGGCCATATACTTTTGCTTCATAGAACAAAGCACCATGCTACCCAACACCTGATCCAATTCCACCCCTGAGAAATCCTGTAATGATTCATGAAAGTGGAAGGACTAGACCACTTTACAGTGCGGCAAATCTCTGCAATGGAAGCTCCTTGAAGTTGAGCCATTGATGACATAATGCGGGTGGATTTACCTAGAATCCGAGAACGTGGAGTCTGACTCCTTACCCCATAAACGTCCTCATCCAACGACTGAGAGAAAGAGTAGAAGGTTATTCCCCTTACTTTGCAATCCCAAAATTAACAAACGAAATTCCTAAAGACTGAAGAGGACCAATCTTTGCAAGTATATAAGAGCTCTTCTTACGTCTAACAAATGTAGATTCCGCTCCTCCTCTGAAACAGGAAAGAATTCAGGTAAGATCAACTCCTGATCCCTGTAAAATGAAGAATCAATTTTTGGAGTAAAGGAAAGGAGTAGCTTTAAAACTGTTCTGTATGGAAAATGTTTACAGTATGGGAATTTACAAGAGAGACCCCAGTTTTTTCAATCTTCTTGCCGTCGTAAGCGCAACTAAAAAGAATACTTTTTAAAGTTAACAGTTTAACCATCCCCTCTACCAGAAGCTCTAAAGGGGAGTCAACAAATACCCCTAGAACTAGTTCCAGTCCCATGCTGGCAACTGTATGGTGATCCTGATTGCCTGCAAGAGGCGAAGAACCAAATTCTCATCAGTCTTCAAATTACCTCAAGAATTTCAAAATGCCTTGAGAGCAGCTAGTTGAACTCTCAAGGAAGCCAAAATGACTCGATAGGCTGTCCCACCTGACCTGTATTACTTCCTATGGAGCAGAGGTAGACTCCCAAGGCTTGCCATAAATCTATACAATTAATTCATTGTTTGCTTTCATCAAGGTTTTTATTTCTTTTATAATTTGTATCAATATCTACTATTTGAATTGTGTGTTTCTTTATGTATTAGCTTAATAGAAAACAATAAAAGTCCATAAATGGTGCCCATTCATTTTGTTTCATAAACAGGAAATTATTTTTACAATTTTTACGACACAAATAACTGTCTCCTTATGTAGACCGTTTTTTAGAAAAACACTTGTATATAACAATGGTATATCACCACGCCAACTAAAAACCTCTCATTCCCTATACTGGCACACATCCATTTCCTTACTCCAGCCATTTATGATTGTTCCAACCACTGGGTTCAATCCCTGTTTACAGAAACGGGGAAGTAACAATTTTCGCTGCCTTTGCTGTGTTGTGGGTCGGAATCTTATATAGTCTGGTCTACGATCGTTTCAGTGGACAGTGTGTAGGAGATCCACCTTGTTCAGGACCACCTGGTATGATACCTCATAAAATAACGGATAAACATAGGGGTTTCTTGAAAAAACTTGTTTCTGTAAATAATATGAGGACTCCTCAATAGCCAGATTAATAACATCTGGTTTGAAGTTCAAACCATACCCAGTGTTATTTCTGCACAAAGGGAAGCTTGCACCCAAATGGTGTTCAAAAGAAAAGATATTGTGAAGGATTAATATGTGCATCTGATATAAGTGGACAAGATGAAGTCTACCTTTATAACCCACAGCAAATCAGAGGTCCTATTCCGATCATCTCAGTGATCTTCATGCTGTAGCAGTGATATGCATGTAGAGTGAAACGTTAATTGTGCTCTCACATGTATGAGCACAATTTTGGAAAAAATATCCCGCCATCTGTATGGGGAAGGTGGGCTAGAAACAAGTTTTACTATTTTAGGCCTCGTATTGTCTACTAGGTGCCCAAGCTTTAGGTGTATATTAAACTAGAAATCTGTTCCCGTTCAGAGAACTACTGCTAATGGGGTAGAATACAGTAGAATAGAATTAATACTTGCAACATGTGCAATTTTATTATACTGATTATATTTCCTTATATTTGACATTACCTCTACTTTTACTTCCTCTGTAGTTCTTGCACATTTTGCGTGTTATGCGTTTGCTATATTTTTGTCATGAAGGGAACAGCTTTTCATGGTTTGCCATCCTACTCCTCATCACGATGTAAATGGCCGACATCCAATCTTGAAAAAATGCGAGGTTCAAGTCAGACGAGCACTAATGGCATTTTACTTACCTTTTTGTCTTATGTTGTTTTAACCTCCATTATATGAGATGCCCGTTTTAGGTTACAGCAATCTCTTGTATAGTTTATCAGTGATTGCTTATGTACAGATTTAAAATGGTATTTCCCTGGGGCACGGGGATCTGCTCTGTAAGACTCCAGTGCCTAAAGAGGCTACAGTGGTCTCTTGTACAGTAGTTAAATAAGAGAGGCTTTATAAGTGCTTCCCACTACGTATGTCGATAGCCGAGCCGCTGACGAAATCCTATGCTAAGTGGAGATGAGCACGGTCTTACCTTCCAGTATGTGAGTCTAACTCGTTGTTTTCCGTCTGTCGGACTTACTCTCATCCTTAGAAGATTTTTCGACGCCAGCGCTGGTTTGATTTAAAATGGTGACGCATAATGTGCTGTCATTGAGATGTTGACGTAAGAGAGAGGCTCGCAGCTAAACATGAACAAAGGATTCTAGAATACTGACGAACGTGGGTGCAACCTTATAAAGGATGACCCTCTGGTGTAAATCTCTGTAAATCAGCTTCGAATTCCGAACAGTGGTCTGTCAGAAAGTAGCAGAAAAGAACAGTTTAGTTTAACGCAGCGGTAGCCCTCCTCACTATTTGTGATCTTAATATTGTGATAGAATCTCAATAATGGATAGCATGGTTTAGGCATACTACCAAAATGCTGGAGGGAGCAGGAAATGTTCTCTGGTGTAATACCTATGTAGAAAGACCTCGGGGGGGGGGTGAACAAGATCAGGTAACTCGCCGTATGATTCTTATTGAGCCCCTTCTTTACCTTGTTTAGAGAGAAAATCCCATATGTTACTCTATCTTTACGCGTCTGTCATAGCTTGTCCTTGTTAGGCTCAAACTTTCTCAAAGATGATCCACTTAAGTTAATTCTCTGCATGACCTTGATCACTGCAATGTTGGACTAAGGGTGCTTGCAATTTTATAGTTCTAATCGCAGATTTATTAATGCAGATTTATGTTCTGTATAGTGGGTCCTGAATTTTCTCCCTCTTTTACCTACGTGTCCAAGTCCACATGGACAGATAAGATATATAACGTTGGAACTTCTGCAGTTGGACATGTCTTTTTAAAAAAAAAAAAAAACTTTTGCGTTCTCCATATTCCCATCTGTCTGTGGTTAGGGCATTATCACAAGCATGGCATGTGCCACATCTGTGATTCCCCTTTATCAATTTAGTACCCACAGTGGAACCTTGTTTTTGTTCTTTTTATTTTAGCCTTGTACTAATTATTTTTGTCTCTTATCAGCATTTCTTCTATTTTAAAAAAATAGGTCTATCTAATATGTTGTCATCTTCATTGGTATTAAGGATTTTCCTGTTTTTGTCAAAAATCCTTTTGACTTTGATTTAACTTGGAGTGATTTATGACACAGGCAGGTCTTTCTTACGATTGAGTCCATGGAGGAGAGCACCGCAGTTGTAGTACTTGGTCTCTTAAATGCTTGTCGAACCAAGCATTTGGGATACCCCCGTTTTTAAAAGTCTCTGCTTCAGTGCTTTTCCATGTGTCTTGTATTACCTAATGGTGGAGCAGTTCCTTCTAATTCTAAGGAATTTCCCAAAGGAGATTGAATCTTTTTGGACATTGTGGTGAAAACTCGAGTGTTGGAGCACTGTAATTTTAGCTGCGGGTTTTCTATAAATGTCAACTTGTAACATACCTTGAGTGCCTGTTATCCAGATATCTAGGTATTCTACTTTCTCCGAGTTATTTTCAACTGTAAATTTAAGTTCTTGTCACTGAGGGTTAGCCATTGTATGAAATCTACAGGACTTTTCTTTTCTCACTATACAAAAAGCATCTATGAAGCGATGCCATTGCTTTTTTTTTTTTTTTTATCTAATGGGGCAGCTTCATTAAAAATGTGTTTGCCTTCATATTCTCCCATATAAATATTCGCTAGGCTAGGAGCACAAGAAGCTCCCTTGCTTGTCCCTTTGGTTTGATGGTACATGTTGCCATTGAATTCAAAATAATTTTGGAAGAGCACTATTTTTAGGCATTCAAATATGAATGTATTAGGTTGGTCACCTGAGGATCTCTCTAAAAGTCCTTTGACATCTTGTTGAGGAATGTTTGTATAGAGTGCCTCAGTATCTAATGTGACCAGAATTTCTTGTTCTTGATCATATCACCAGTATCTCTTATATAGGATTGATGGCTTTTAGTCATAGGGCACAAATATGTATCCACATATTTCGATAATGGCTCTGTAATCGAATTAATAGGTGAAATAATGAGACGCAGAGTGGGATCTTTTGTGTCTTTGTGTTTTTGGTACACCATAAATGGCTGGAATGGCTGGATTCTGTGTATTCAGAAATTCATATTCTTTTTTTACATATGTCACTATTAGATAATGTTGTGTGAGTAAGCCTTTCAATCTGTATTTTCAAATTATTTCAGGCTCCCGAACTAGCTTTTTGGTAGTGCCCAGGTATCTATAGCATGGTCTGAATTTTAGCAATATAGTCGTTGCTATCCATTATTAGAATACTGCCACCTTTATCGCAAGGCATTATAGTGATGTTGTTCTGAAGTTTCTTCAAAGCTTCAAGGAAGCCACCTTCAACCCTATAGAAGTTCATCCTTGAGGAACTGCAGACTTGATCTAAATCAGCCTTTGTAGGATCGAACTCCCTATGCGTGCACCTTACCGAGAAGGATCTCCAATGTTTAGCGTAAGATCTAAGTGTCAAAGCCCTCCTTGAGGGCTTCAAAGTGAATGCTAGCTCATCTGATAAATCCTCATGAATTCCGACCACTCCTCAGCTTCCAAGCCGTCAAATCTTGTCTGAGCAAGACCTGGAGATTCAGGGAAGGAAACAATAGGGGAAATGGAACTACAGGGATCTGCCACTGCTCCGACTCTTTCAGACTCATCAGCAGAGGATACCAATTTGCTCAAGGCCAAGAGTGAGCTATTAATATCACCTGAGCCAACACCCTCCTGAGCCTAACTAGAAAGGACCAAATTGGGGCAAATTCATAGAGAAAGGCGCACAGCCATCTGCAAGGCAGTGTCCACCGCTCAAGCCACTGCTTTCCAAGTCCCGGAACAAAATCTCTGGACTTCGCATTTCTCGTTGTCGCAAAAGGATCCAACACAGGCATCTCCCATTTCCGAACCAGTTGAAATCTTTTTCCTCCTTGCCTTTTGACAAAGGCCTTGGCTATAACATTGTTCGAAGCTGAATATTTCTTCCATGAATAAAACAGGCAAATTGTTTCAGAGCTCTTCTGATGCCGTCCAGTTCTCGCTAATTTGAGGAAGTCTGTCTATAAGCTATTTTCAAGATCCCTAAATCTCTTACTCCTAGCCAGGCTCCCCACCCAAAAGACTTGCATCTGTTATTACCACCACCAGTGAAGGGGATATAGGAACTCCATTATCCAATAGGTTAAATGCACCTAAATCCCCTTGGATTTATAAAAAGGAATCGGTGTGCCACTTCCTGCTCATGCCCTTACCTGGCACCAAGACAAATGAAACCCCCAACAGCCACCAATCAAATACTGTTTTAATAAGAGATTACACAACCATGAACATGAATCCTGTGTGACAGGAAAAAAGATTTATGGACTATTTTATATTATTCATTCAATTTAGCACTGGCCTAAAGAAACATTTAGTATAAGAGCATATACAAAAGAAACAAAGCAAAAACCCAGTCATATGCACCATGGATATAACACATAAACAGTGCTCAAATTGTGTCTATCGGGGCAGAACTGCCTCCATTTGTAATGAATTTAAGCGAGGGGCCGATGAGCAGGTAATGGCATTTAAAGATGCTAGGGAAAGTTATCAAGTGGGTCCTGGCCTGTTACAACGTGCAAGTGGGCCACCTTCCCTGAAGCAACTCGCCCACCAGAATCGCAGGTTTTGACAGACATACCAGCCTTGGCAAATATAACTTCTGATGTGGCGGTAGTGGATACGCATCCTACAAATGGAGTTGAGATGCCACAAAATAGATGACTTCTGGGATAAAGTGGTAAGTTGCTTATATGGAGCTACCGAAGACATACCTGTTAAATGAATTAAACGTTGTGTATTGGGTATATTTCCTGCGATTACAGAATGATAAAATAAGAAAAAGATTGGCATCACTGAGCAATGTTTTTGCAAAAAGGATGCATAGCCATGCAATGGGTGAACCTTAGAGCCCTGAATAATTAGCTCTGTAAATGTGAGTTGGTCGAATGGTCACTGGTAGATTAACAATATATGAAAGCCACGAGAAACTGACAGTAAAGGCAGTAAGTAGACTGGTCGGCAATGCTGAGCAGACTGTTGGGCCCTCCCAGTAACCGACCTCCTCAGAAGATTAAATTTATATGCCCTTACTAATTGCCTTGATTATCAATGACAGTACTATGTATCTTGATTTCGGCTTGATTAAATGTGTATCTTGTGACTTGTTAGATTTCTGGTGTCAGTTTGGTTAAAAAAATATGCTTCTTATTGTAATGCACCTGAGAGCTCATTGTTTATTATAAAAATTTGAATAAAACAATGTTTAGTGCTTTTTTTAATTTTTAGAGAGATCTTATTATGTTTGTATATATTGTTTTATTGCATAAAGTACATGTCCATGGCTCAGCACGTGCCCACCTTTTTATATTCAAGCTAGACCGTTGTCTAAGCACTGGCCTGGCTCTTTCTCTTATCTTATCACATTTTCAAACTAAATTCTCATTTGTGAATTGTCATTCCTGACAAACAAACCACTTCAAATCTGCTTTGTTTTGTTAGTGATATATTTATTTGTTATCCCTTGCAGAAAAACGAGAAGCTTACTCCTGGTGTAATTTACTTGGGGCATATTCCCAGGGGACTTTTTGAGCCACAACTCAAAGGTTACTTCAGTCAATTTGGAAATGTCACAAGAATTCGACTTTCGAGAAGCAAAAAGGTAAATAATATAACCCTGTGTTATTTCCTCTCTTCATTAAAACCCTCAAGCTGAACAAACTACTGTATCTGAAGTTGCTCAATTCCCCTAAAACTCAGCGTTTTCATATTTGCAAGCAATAGCTAGATGTACAGTTAGTTTTTAAGTGTTAACTTAATTAGTTTTGATTTTAATTTGGTGGGATCATTTTTAACAGGCTAGGATCGAGTGTGATCTGCTAGGCAGAATGGAAGAGAGAAGGTGTAAATCTTACCCCCAGTTCCAGGGACCATGCCAGGGCTTTCATGTCTAATAGTGTTGAAAGCCATTGAAATATCCATGTTCACCAATAAACAGACCTCCCTTATCACCAGGACACTGATGGCATCCACCACATGAAGAGTGATCTTCTAAGTGCCAAAGCAAAATTGTTAATTGCTATGGACAAAATATTACGTTTTAATTCTAAGTTGTCTGGTAACATAGAGTGGTAATTCCGGGTTTAAGTTACATTTTGCCTATTTTCCCCATCCCATTTACTGGCCATTACAAATGTATGGGCTGGTATGGGGGAACAATGTGTTGCCCCACAATGCCAGGAATTGTTAGGCTCTTCTCTGCTGGAGTGGAGGAACATCGGCTGGTAGTTGATGGGGTTTCCTTGATCAGGGCATTAACTGCCGTGCCACTCTGAGATTAGGCTTCCACATAGAGAAGCCTGTTTTGAATATGTGGTCTGAAAAGAGTTGCCAGTCAGAATTAAGTTTTCTGGAGATCTACATCAAAATACCTTGTAGGGATTGAAATACTCATCTGATAATTTTAAGGAGAACCGTGATTCTTAATTGACAGACCTGTGAATTAAATGTATAAAAAGGAAGAGGGTTGGTGGTATGGAGGAGAGTGGGGGGTGTTGTCATCTTCGACCCACCATTACGCTTGTGCAAAAAAATCTTTATCAAATGCCATTTATTGTCATGGATCACTGTGTTGGTGTTTCCACTTCATCTGATGAGATCTTGGTATTTTTAGGGTGACTATAGGTGGGGGCTCCTTCTCTCCAATAGCTTCATAAAGTCACCCCTAGTGTCCATTGAAATCTTCTGGGTTTCCATATCCCAGTTTCCGAACCAACTTCCCAATGATGGACCAGATATCTTCTCTGCAATGTCCCAGGAAATCAAAAGTAATCACTGTGTGCTCACCTCTAAAGAGCAGAATGGTCTTCCATCAGTCAAAATCATTAGTTGTTTGAAATGTGTGACTTCCCAGGCCATCATCTGGGTGTCATCCACATAACCAGGGAAGCCAGTCCTTTGCCGGAGTGTCCTGTCATGACGACATTGAACAGCATCAATGTCTGTGTTGACTCTGAGACACCATGTGTTAAATGTAGATGGTCTCAGATCCTACCCAGTGTTTCCATTTAATTTGGGGGTCCTTCTGTTATATTTCTTTTAATAGATGGAATGCGGGCACCTGCCTATGGAGTTAACTCTATGCATGTTTTCTGTGAATTGTCAAAATATGGTGCACGACTGGTTGTTGGTACCATGTGTACGATTGCACTTGACTATAATACATTCAGCGATGTCGAAGGTTCCAATAAAATCCAGATTTACCCCTCCGCTCCTTTCCCTGGAGCATACTCTTAAATGTGATGAGAAATTATTTCCGGTTCGGGGAGCCAGGCAGTGGAATACTATCCCCTTGGAGATCCACATTCTTCCTGTCCTAGTCCGATTAAAAAAAAAAAAAAAAAAAAAAAAAAATCTTTTTGTGAACGAAACAGTCTTTCAGTAGTGGATTGCGACTCAGTAAGTGATAATTGCACTTTGCAAAACTCCCTAAATATACATTTACCCAGGGCAGAGGAGTATTTGGTTGATGTTGGGTCTCTGCTCCTAAACCAAACAAAATGCCCCATATTATCTAGGAGTACTTCTGTTTTGTGACTGCATTGTATTTGGGTTTCCCAAAATGTCTTCCTTTTGATGGACAGGCCCTTCCTTGTGTTGGGGCTCTTCCATCACTTGCAGCTGTGCAGCACATTGCCCTAGTCCCTTACAACAGATCACAATACTTTGGTGGGTCTGAGATAAAAGGGCTTGGAATTCGTGCCTGGACCAAAATTGTTTACTTTTTCATTAACCCTTTAAAAGTGTCTTGTGACTTCATATTCTTGTTTGTAACAGTAAAAAAATTATGACCTCTCAAGTTAATTTCCCCTCTTCATTTTTTTCCTTTAATAAAGTTGACAATTTATAGATATTAGCTTAAATATTGAAGGCATAATTCATTTATAAACACCACAGTGTGGCAGATTTGTTTTTCCTTTGCCTATTTTCTGGAAGGAACATCTGCCCTACCACATTTTCTTGATTGTACAAAATAATTTGTTGCTTTACTGAATAGGTGAATTATTCAATAGTAGTTTGTGATTCATGGTTTAAATATGGGATTGGAACTCTGCATCAGTTCTTCATGCCAACTTAGGCTGGTTGTGTGTGCTTTCAATCGTCAGTCTGTGATTTTAGTTGTGCTAATTTTGGCTGATTGTTGATATATCCAATATGTGGTACTACTGTGGTAATGTATATTAAGTATACTCTTTTTCATGGCAGACTGGAGGCAGTAAAGGATATGCTTTTGTGGAATTTGAGTGTGACGAAGTTGCCAAGATAGTTGCCGAAACCATGAACAACTACCTTTTCTGTGAAAGACTCTTGAAATGTAAGTGCATTTCTTTTTCTACAGGACTATTCACCTTTTTTTTTTTTTTTAAACTTTTCGAGTTGGATACACTTCATTGTATGTTAAACACGCATGTCTGCACTTTTGCCCATTAATGTATTAATAGTGGATATTTTCATGAGTGAGTTCTATTCTTGTGAACCGGTCACTCTGGATTTCATGCTGCTACATGAAAGAAGAATCAGGCCAAGTTTGTTTTTCTGAGTTACAACCCTACTTTTTGTGAGAACATGTTTATCAAAGGACTTTTCTCTTACGTTCTAGTAAGGTAGCATGCTGTGTAGAATGCAAGCAAAACCAGTGTTCTTAGTTATTTGACCTGCAGTTGTAATATTTGTGTACATTTAATGTTTCCACCCTACCTGTTCCAAGTAAATTATTCTATCAAAACCTACCCGGAAGGGGCAGAACAGAACACTAAAGTAAACAAAATTGTAGTATTAGAGACCTTTTGAAATTGCCTAAACATACGCTTAACTCCCTGTAATATCTATACATCTTTTTGACATTTTTGCTGACCTTTTACCCCATGTTTTCCGCAGAGGGTAAGCCCCATCAACACAGGCACGGCAAGGCCTGACTGAAGCCCCATAAAAGTATTATGTTTATTGCCTCTTTAGAACGTTTGGGTTTGTGCCAAGCAATGCAACTAGTAAATTGATACATTCGGCCCTTTTACACTTCCCGCCCCCCAATTTTCACTGGAGGGTGTTGTGAATCTTTCTCAAGCACTTCTCAACAAAGTTCAGCTTGTACTTTTGGTCTGGGATCTATGGTGGGAGCAAGGCAGTCTGGTTCTTGTAAAAAATACCCCATAGCAAATAAAGACGCAGCACTGGTTTGCAAAGCTGCTGCAGTCATCAGAAGGAGGGGGCGATGGTTTTTATTTTGTTTCAGGGTACCATAATACCCTCAAACCAGAAGAACCAATACCATACTGCAACATGAAGGCAGAGATTAGGGCCTGAATGCCTCCTGCAGCAAATTGCCCTGACCCCAGGATTTGGCAATACCCAGGTACCATCTTTACTGTCTATCTCATTCTGTGACTACAATGATACTGCTCCATGTTTGATGTTCTCTGATGTCAAACGATGCCTCTCAAAGCATTCTCTTCATTATCCATACCCAGCAGTAGATCTATTTACAGACAATTACGTTGTTATTTTCAAGAAAAAGCACTGAAGGGTTCTAGAAGTGCTCTTCTTCTACTTATCAGTAAAGACTCTAACGCCTTGTTTATCACAAATAAAATGTTTTCATTGTTGGTTAAGACATGTATTGCAAGCAATTACAATAATTCCAGTTCTAATAAAATCCATCATTGTATTTCAGGCGAATTTATCCCTCCTGAGAAAGTCCATGAAAACCTTTTTAAAGGCTGTTGCAGAACCTTTAAGAAACCATCGTACCCTGCAGTGGCCAGGTACAACAAGAAGCGGACCGTCGAGCAGAAAGAAAAAATGACCAAACGGCTGCTAGCAAAAGAAAGGATGCTACGGAAAAGACTTGCTGCAAAAGGAATAGACTATGATTTTCCAGGATTTGTAATTATATTTTATTTACTTTTTGTCTATGCTTTACTGTACTTTCACTTAATACGAATGCTGTATCCAACAACAATGCAATAAGGTCACTGGGACATGCTCAACGATGGCTACTTCTGCTATTGATTCGGTGAACATTACGGTGGAAAAAGAGTAGACCTACATAAGAACTTGGAGGCATTTTTTTGTCTGCATCCTTTAAAATTACTTTGGGAGCAGTAACATTTGGAAGGGGTGCCCTAAAGCTTTCTTGCAGTGTTTAAGCCCAACTTTCATAAAATTGTACTTCACATGTGTTCTGCCTACCAGGTTACTAGTGTGCTGACTGGCCTGTTTCAGTCTCTGTAATGATAATATACTGCTCCTCAACATAATCTGCTCTCACGCCTTCCCTCTTCATTGGCATACCAGTCGTCCGTTGGGTACCCCTACATTTGTGGAACATGCTGTGAAACCTGTGCGGTAGACGGTTCAGTTCACCTAGTTGCTTAGGCACTGCCTGCGACATTGCAGATAAAGGGCGGAACTGAAAGGGGAGTTAAGCAGCAGTATTTTGCCTCGATCTTTAAAATGTAGGCCTCTCTTCTGCAGGCCTCCATAAACATGTAGCGGAGCGCGAAGGCTTTGAAGAACGATCGCCATCTATTTTCTGTGCAAGTGACCTTCTGACATTTCAGTGTAAACAAAAAAATCACAGATTGATAAAGCGGTTACAAGATTCGTGAGCAAAAACTGCTACAAAAGGCCAGTTTAAGGAATAATTTGTTAAAATTTCAGTGCATTCAAAGGCAAGTAGCTCTTCAGAATCTGAAGTGAGAGACCTGAATATCGTGAACTGAGAGATCTGAATATCGCTTGTGGGAATATGTTCACTCCTTTCTAAGCTGTGGCATCAGTTAGATTTATTTTCTGTTTCTCTGTGGCAGTTTACACACTGGTATTTCGCAATGCATATCCTACTTACATCAATATCACTTTTCCATGTTGTTCCATGCATCTTTTTAACTGATCTTTCTTTTATTTCTTTAGGCCTCCCAAATTCCAATACAAAAAAAGATAGCTATGGACGTAACCGCTGATCTTAACTTGACAGTGAACAGCCAGGTGAGCCTAATACAGCGTCTTTTTCATTTGGCAATTGTTAGACCTCCTCATTTTATTCTTTACCCCTTTTCCTTCTCATTTTTTTTCTGTCCACTAACTACTTTTTGGGTGCTGGTGTAGAGGCTCTGGGCGCCCTCTTCTTACTATCTGAGGGGGAGGCGCAAGGTGCTTTGATGAGGAAACTAGAAGAGGGAGGTTAGTGTCACAAAATGGTGGTTCCCAACTGTCACCTCAGCACCTGGGCCATAGACTGCCATGAGAGGTTCCGGAACCTTCTGGGCCACTCTGGCCAGTCAGGCCCCAGGTGATAAATAGAGGTGGGAGCGGGGCGGCCATTTTAGGACTAGTTGGGCTGTGAGGTAGTCAGGAGTAAGGCACCTGAGTGGAGAGGTGGCTGCGCTAGATAGGGATTGGACAGGTCCTAGGGTCTGCGCGACTTCCCTCATCAGTTGACACCACCCTCAACCTTCTGACCGGTCCCTGTACACAGCCACTGATTCTGGGCGTCATCGGGGGAGCCCTTAGCATAGTCAGAAACCCTGAAGTAGAACCAGGGGGAAGAATCGCCGCCTGGGACTGCTTTGCACTCATCCTGGGTGTTGCCTGGGAATTTGACCCCCCCCAGCGGCCCTAGCGACTGTCCACCTTCCCTGAATATAAGGGAAGGGGTCGTGCCCAATACTCCACAGACAGGCAGGCCTACTCATCTGTTCGACTGAGAGCCTTGCACGCTTAATTTCCGCCCCCCTGCCACTGAACTCTACCCAGTATCCTCACCGCCGCAGCTCCGAGTTGTGGGGTTTCCTGAGAATCCCCGGTGGTGGTTTAAGAGCGCCGTGAGGTCTGGCAAGGTGTCGGGACCCCTCGGCGTAGCCCGCCAGCATCGCGCCTGTCAGCTGAGGGGAGAGCTGCAGCCAGGAAGCCCGGGTCGGGACTGGCCTTGAAGCCGACGTACAGGTCATGTGAGCCGAGCCATTGCTGTAGCGACGCCCCCTTCTAGCAGCCGAGGATAGAGGCCGCGCCCCCGTAAGCCGCGCTGCCACTGGCGGCTGCGGGTGCGCCTGACTAAAGAAGCGCCCCCTTTTACCAGCTGAGGGTCTAGGCCGCGCCCCCGCAAGCCGCGCTGCTACCGGCGGCGGGAGCGCCTGTCTGAGAAAGCAGAGCGGAGAAGAATCGGCAGGAGTGTGCCAACCGGGGAAATCACCTCACGGGGAAGCCCTTGGGGGAGGTGGTCGGAGGGTGTACATTATCCTCAGCCCGTTAAGGAAGGCTCCCTCTTGGACGACCGGCGAGCACCGCTGCATGAGGAGGATTCCGGGTGCACGCAGTAAGCTGGGTGTGAGAACAGGGGGAAGGTGCTGGAGAGTATACGTTCTAGGTTAAAGGAGGGTCTATTAAAGCAAAGTACTGATGTATTGAAGAAATATCGGTTCCAGCTAATTATACAGGCGCTGTGGTAAAGCTTCCCCCCTGTGTGACTGAAGTAAATACATTTACAGTTTCAAGTATAGCGCCGGAGATAGCAGCTCGAAGCCTAGCAACTGAATAATTTGTATGTGCTGCTTAACTGTAATGGAGCTACATTGGTGAGAAGGGAACCTGCATGTAAATTGTCTTGAGGTGGCTAATCAACTGCCAACCACATTGTTGATCTCAATATGTATCTCAATATGTAAAGGGCTGATTCAAAATGACGGTATAAGGGTTAGAAAGTATAGCAGCTAGGGAGACCTTTTATCAGACAAGCGCCGGATAGACTGTGGTGAACATCTGAAGTCGTGTATTATATAAATATTCGTTGGAGCGCAATCTGAAGGGATTTGAATGGGCACTCCAGTATTAAGGCAGGGTGGAAGCCTCAGGGAGTGATTAAGAATCTGCTGTACTAAAGTGAAACATCAGGGGAATGTTACTGTCAAATCTAATGTAATGAAATGTTTTGCCCTAAAATGTGCTGGATGAAAAGTAACTGGTTATATTGAAGAGGGAGAGATCAAGATTTCTTCTAAACTTCATCAAAAAGCGGTGTAGCGTCCTTTTTAAGTGGTGTTGAGTGAGATTGCGAGTTGGATGTGGTGCAAGCACGTTATGCCTTTCTGGAGTAAAAGCCCTTTGGCCTGAGTCAAGCTACCCCAAGGACGTTAGGTCCAACAGCAATTGAATTAATACTGCAAGTTCTTGGAGGCCATTCCCACTCAATTGCGATCATAATATTCATATAGAGCCCACATAATATGAAATCTACCCTCAGAATAGAACCGAAACCACAAAGTGACAACCGTACCAACTTCCAATATGGCAGTTGGGGTACATGCATTGTAAACTTCAAATGTGCTACGTCCTTTAGTGGAATTGTGTAAGCCAGCAGTGTTGCAGTGACTGTAGCATTTATATCTAAAGGCATACCATTTTCATTCCTTCTAGTCTTTTAACTAAATAATTCTCATGACTATTTATGAATATCCGTAAGTTCCAGGGGTTAGATCATAATAGGATCATGTCGAACTTGTAATAACTGGTAGAGGCTATTTTGGTTTAATTTGGACATTTGCATATATCTGCATATTGCCGGAATGTGAAGGTGGTTCACCCTCCAAGGCGCCTTAATTTTCCTGTACGACTTGCCATTATGTTTTTCTCTTAACCCACTTTGCTTTTTGACATCTGGCTACAGCTGTACCAGTCTGTGTGTAGGCTGAAGAGTCACAGCATATCACAGAAGTTTACATTGATTTATTAAAAACATCCTGTGGTGGGTGAAGTGGCTGCAGAAGCTTACTGCTTCAAATGCACAGAATATTTGTTCCACCGTTTCCCTACTGTCTTTATACTTGATGTTTGACTTTGCCAATGGGTGTTGATTTTGTGCTACCTGTGATTAATATCTATAACAAAACAAGCATTGGAATAGCCAATAGGTCTCGCTTTTGTGACCTTATAAGTGTTTAGCCGTGCAACAGTTGGTGTTGTTGCACCAAGGATATTGTGCTGCATAACTAAATACTTATAAGGTTCCAAAGGCGAGACCTATTGGCTATGCCAATGCTTGTTCTGGGTGGAGGTAGTTGGAGGGGTGGAGAGTCAGATGTGGGCGGATCCACCCCTTTGTGGGGGGGGGGGGAGTAGAAAGCACAGGCGAAGGAGGCTTCATTGGAGGATGATTGAGAAAAAGAAGTGAGAAAGAGTCTGGGAATCGAAGGAGGTTATTGGGAGAAAGGTGAAAAGAATGAGTGAAGCAAGATGGCATGAGAATGCTGGGGTGGAGAAAGGGATCCTGTTTAAGAAGTTTTGATGATATGATAAACATTGAAGCGGTTTAAATGCTTGCATTCCTGTCCTAATGTTCTTTTACACATCACTGGAGCGTGGCACGTGATTGCCTCATGATGAGGGGCGATCGGCCGAGGCTGAGGGAGATGGGACTGGGGAGTGTGGTGAGGGGGCAGGGTTCCATGCACTGGTAGTGCGCTTAGGCGAAATGAGGGCGAGCTGCAGGAGAAGAGGCAGGGGGAGCAGGTCAAGGCTCCAAACATCCGGGTGGAGGAGGCCCTGGCACAGTGAGGGGAGAGGCGTCTGCTTTGAGGGAGAGGCGCGCATCTGCTGAGTGGGTGGGTTTGGCACGCCAGCTAGGTGTCTGCGGTGCAGCCGCCATAAAGATCTGGAGGATGAGGGAGGAGATACGGTGGCCGGGACTGGTCAGCTTGAGGTTTGGGGGCAGGAGAATCAGGCAGGTACGGGAGGAGGGAATTGGATGTAGGAGAATGTGAGGGAAAAGAGTGGAATGGGGCAACAGGCAAAACAAGACTGAGGCAAGCAAGAGTGAAAGAGGAAACCAGAGGAAACAGGATGCATAACTAAAAGAGGTAAAAGTGAGAAAGAAATGAGAGAATATGCGGAAGCAGAAACGGCAAAAAAAAAAAAAGCAGGGGAGCAAAAAAGGGTTACAGCGAATTGGGGCAAGAACGAGAGGCAAAGAGAGAGAAGGAAGGAGCAAAACAACAGAAAACAAACAGAGGAAATAAAGAGACGGAGAAAAGGGTGCAAGAGTGCAAAAAAGTAACGCCACGCGGCCGTAAAAGCGAAAGTCATCGCAATCACTCTGAAAGTGATCGCGATGACGCGCTAAAGCACGCTAGGGATGTGCGCGCAGCAGCGGGGGGAGGAGCGGAGATGGTGCTGAAGGCTGGCGCAGGAAAGGCAGATGGCTGGGCGAGAAGGGAGGGGGGAATGCGGGGAGCAGCTGTGCGTGTGCACGCCATCATGCACTCAAGCTTGTAGCCAGCACAAAAATGTGGGTAGCACTTTGAAAACCCCCTACTAAATGTCTCGGAGAGCAGCGCATGCGCTGGCGAGACCTAAACAGTGGTCCCTTTCAAAAGAGGTAACATTAAGCTATAAACACAGAAATACAATGATGTCTATGGACTCCAAATGGAGATTAAGTAATTTATTTTAACAAACCATATATCTGAAAGAAACACGTTAGTTACATTCCTCACCTTAGAATATCCCCAGGCGTCAGGCTGGATCCGGAAAGATTTTTCGTCCGCAATACCCCTTGCGCGTCGCTAGGCGTCGTCTGCGGCTCCGCGTCTGTCGTCGTGCGCCGGAATGACGTCGTCGGAGTACTTAAACGCCGCCCTCGCGCGCTGACGTCAGTTCTTCTTTTTTCCACGCCAGACAGCGCAGATCCGGGAAGAGCTTACCCCTTAGTCAATTTTTGACCAAACTTTTTGACTCTTTTTTTGGTCTTTTGTCGACTCGACTCTGGTGCCGGTAGGATGCCTGGATTTAAGACCTGTGACGCCCGTCATCGCTGTATGAGAGTAGGGTCTGCTTTCTATGTTCACCCCCACTTTTTGCTTTTGCTTTACAGGTTTTCGACTTAGATGTGGCTGTGGGCCTGCTAATCAGATCCACAGCCCTGTTGTTCTCTCTCTAAATTAATACTATGTACTTTAGGTGCATAACCCATTTGGATAGGATCACCTTATTGGCCCCTGTACAGTGTACCTTAGGTACCCAGGGCATAGGTGTACCCTAGGCCTACCAGGGGCTGCAGCATGTATTATGCCACCCCTGGCCTGCCCTTCCATTATGACACAACTGGCTGATCACTCAGCTGGGGCAAGGTCGTGTAATCACCCCTTGCTTAGGTGTAGTATTGCTATATCTATCTTATATATAGACACATGTGTACCTATCAGCCACTCCTATGGCAGGCCTTAACAATCCTGGAGGCAGAGTGCTTGGTAACATGTGAGATGGTGCTCTAGCATGAGCTGAGCCTGTCTGCAGCTTTCGGAACCATGTCCTTACAGCTGTTCCATGATATAGCCTACCATATACTCTTAAAGTGCCTTATAATCTTAAACGGTTATGGTAACTATGGTTTGGCTTCATCAAAACATGTCGTGTAAGGTGTCTAACACTTTGGAATAATACCCCCATCCCATTTCTGGGGATGAGGATATTATCCCTCCCTTCTAGAGGGAGAAGACATGTTGAAACCTACTTACCCGGTTAAGTTAACCAGAGCCCCAGCATCACAAAATGGATGCTGCTGCCACGACACAAGTCTGACCTCCTGCTGCTGGGAGTGATCCCGGCACGGGAGGCTTGGACAATAGGTTTCCTGCCTTGGGAGGTGCGAGCACCACCCCAGACAGGCCTTAGTGTATTGGGGCAGGGAGGGATGAAAGAAACGAGACACTGCCTGGGGCACACAAGGTGTCCCATGCATAGTCCAGTTCAAACCGGTGCTGGGGCACTCCAGCCCCAGCGCGAAACTGGACAAAGGGAAGGGGGTGTAACCACCCCCCTCCCAGGTCCCACCCATAAGGCGTGACCTAGCAGGCAACCCAGCCCCCCAGATTAGTATAAGAGTGGTAGCTGGGCCCCAGGAGATTAGATTATCCTGAACCTGCAACTTGAACAGAAACTCTGGACCTTCGACACTCAACGAAAGAAGAAGACTGAAGAATCTCCCTTGTGGCCAAGGAGTGGCTACCCTGTGCAAACGTGCACCATCAAGAGACTTACCCTTTGCTTTGCTGAAGTTCTACGAGGGACCGACTGCAGAGCCCGACCAGAGCCTTGACTTCCAGACTTCTCCGACCCTGATTCGCATCCACAGCCGAGCTGAGATCCGTGGAGGCGACGAGAGACGTGGGACCGGCTACCTGGGAAAAGTGGCGAGTATCTTCCAGCGCAGCTTCTGTGGTACCCTCGAAGTTGTGCACCAGGGATTGAGAAGCCCCAACCCCAAGCACCATCTGCACTGAAGATCAGCCCCTTACACTCCACCAGTACTGCGTGGGGCCCTTCTGCATTTTCCTGCTTGCCGCGTCTGTCCGGTTGCTTGCCCGTTGGCTAGCGGCCTTTGCGACGACACACCTTTTAATCTTCACTGCTGGTTTGGCTCCTCCAGACTGGCTCCCGCTCCTCTGCAAAAGAGAAGCACCCCAGACCTTCCTGGTCTGCACCAGAAGCAAGTCCTCCATTCTTCGTGGGTTCCGCTTGCCAAGGCTTGGTGAGTCCTAGTTCGACTTCGCCGCCGCCGACAGCAAGAGCCTTCGTGGGACAGCTCGCCTCCTGGTCCTGGTCGCCCTCGACGTCTCCTGGTACCCGTGGCTGCTGCGACAAGCTTCACCTCTTCACCTGCAATCTTCACGACATCGCCTGGTTCCTTCCTGGTTCCACGTGGTCACTGGCTAGTGACCCAGACTCTGTCCCTTCTGCTTGCAGGTATCCTCTCTTCTTGATCCCAGCCTTGGGATCCACCGGACACTCTTCACTGACTGCCTGTCAGCAACTTTCCTTCAGGCATCCATAGAAGTCCACGACGAAACCCGACGCAAGTTCACACCTATGCACCCGCAGCCCGTGGGCTAGGTAACTTGGGTACTTCGGTGCTCACAAGGGTATTGACTATCCTAGGGTCTAGTTTCCGAGTCGCGACTTTCTAGCTATACCAGAAGTGTCGTAAAACTGCTTATTTCTAACTGCTAGTGATTCTATCGACTTTTACGCATCACGCGTGAGTGTTTCCACTCTGCACCTGAATCCCGTGTGCCTCCCACTTCCTAACTGTTGGTAGTGTAGTGTAGCCCCAGCGATTCCCTATGCCTATTTTATTTCCGAGACAGTGGTCCCTATACCACTTCTTTAGTATATGGTTTGCGTGGCCCCTAGGGCCTAACTGTATTACTTACCTGTGTGACTTAATGTATGCTTAAATAAGACTGTTGTACTTACCTCGAATCTCATAAAGAGTGCTGAGGGGTTGACTAGAATAAATACACTTTATTTTATATATACATCTGTTGTGGTGTCCTTTCATTTGGTATTCAAGGGATTATATATGGTATCACAGCTGGCTTCACATGCCATTCAGAGTTTAGCCTAAGACTTTTCTTGTCCATGCTACCACTAGGATAGCTGGTCTATAAGGTTGACTTTACAACCAATCACCATAAGGGTTGTTTGGACTGATATAAGGTGTACACTAGAACTAGTGACATCATACATCAGGCCAACTTCTCACAATCGCCTGATGTCGGTGACGGATCACCATCGCCGGTGCCTTTACTGCCTGGGGGCCGACCACAACGCGGAGTCGTGCCCCGACTGTCAGGCCTTGACCTCGAAGGCTAGGCGGGAGCGGTCCCGTAAGCTTCTCGAGCTTCGGCACTCGGCTCCGCGCCGCTCACGGTCCAGGAGGAGGTCTAAGGACCGGTCGCGGAGCCGCAGTCATCATCATCGCTCGTCGGACTCGAAGTCTTCGGGTAAGTCGAAGCGATCCAAGAAGTCCAACAGCCGACACCGCTCTTAGGACTACCCTCGCCGGTCGCGCGACTCGGCCGAAGGTCAGGGTGGTCCCACCCCCGCGGCTCCGCAGGAGCCGCGTCCGTCTCCATACCCGCCGGTCCCTGGGACTGACGCGACTCCGGCGGAGGTCAGTGCCTTCCTCTCGGCCAAGAGGGGCCTGGCTCCGCCGTCGACGCCTGCCGGCGCGCCTTCTGGCCCCGCGGGCTCGACTGGGCGACCTCGCGTGCCGGCGACTTCGGTCGACCTCACGACGCCTTTTCCGCTGGCGCCGACACCGGTTCCACCTCCGGCGCCGTCTCCGGACGACGCCGTTCCCCGGTTTAGCCCCTGTCCGGACCCGACGCCGGAACGGCGCCGCTTGGCGCCGATGGATGAACTTTTCATCTACCGTCCGCCTCCGATCGTTCCTCCTGCTTATCAGGAATCGGATGACGGGGGCGACTGGGAGGGGTCTGAGGACCCTATGGCCCTCCAGAGTCAACTTTCACAGGACTGGGCAGACGAACTGGCCAGTGGTCTGGACACTTCGCCGGACGCTGGCTTCATCTCTCCTCCGACTGTGGCTTCGGAGGAAGGTGCAGCTTTTTCCGTGGGTCTTGAGTTGCCTGCGGTGGCCGTGAGGACTAATATCCTCACAGAGGTGTTTCAACCGTCAGCAAGCTCCACAGAGCCTCTGCTGCAGTTCAATGAGGCCCTCGTCGACGTTCTGCAGGGCACTTGGTCCAAGCCCTCCACAGTTCCTCCTGTGGATCGGAACGTGGCCCGGCGCCACCGCCCTGCTCCGGGCGACCCCAGTTTCCTGTCCCAACACCCCACCCCCGAGAGCCTGGTTATCCAGGCCTCCACTTCCCAATCCTCCTTCCCGTCCGCTCCTCCGGATCGGGAATCCAAGAGGCTGGAACAGTTCGGAAAGAAACTGTTCTCTTCCCTGAGTTTGGGCCTGCGGTCTTTGAACACCGCTTGCCTCTTGGACCGTTTCTCCCACTCTCTGTGGGATACGGTGGAGGACGTGCTGCCACTGTGTCCGGAGGAGGCCCGGACACGTCTCTCCTAGGCACTTGCTGACTGGCGAGATGCAGCGCGACATGCCATACGGTGTGGACTTGACACCACGGACTCGCTGGGTAGGGCGATTTCCACCATGGTGGCGCTCCGGCGCCACGCCTGGCTGAGGTCCACGTCTTTTTTGGGGGATGTCCAGAGTACCCTCATGGATATGCCCTTTGATGGCGCTCGCCTTTTTGGTGAGAAAGCGGATAGTGCGCTGGCTCGTTTTAAGGACTCCCGGGCTACGGCCACGTCCTTGGGTCTCTCGGCCCCACGGCCGCACACTTCCGCCTTTCGCCCCTTTCGTGGACGAGGAAGGGGCGCCTCCTCACGTCCGCAGAACCATCCTGGTCGCGGACGTGGGTTCCGCCGTGGCGTTTCTAGAGGACAACATGCCCGTCAGTCCTCATCCACCCCGGCAGCATCCGCCTCAAAGCCTTCCTAGTCCGAGCTTTCAGGCCCATTCCACGCCAGTGGGCGGCAGAGTTCGCCATCACCTGCTCCACTGGCGATCATCACTTTGGACAGGTGGGTGCTGCAAATCGTCCGAAGGGGCTTCTCCCTCCCCTTCGAGACGACCCCTCCAGCTATGCCACCTTATATCGGAGGATCACTTGAATCTTCTGCGGGAGGAAGTTACGGCCCTCTTGGCCAAAGAGGCCGTCGAGCGCGTTCCTGGTCCAGAAGTAGGCCGTGGTTGCTATTCCCACTACTTTATGATGGATACATCTGCCAGTGGATTCCTCACCTTGTGAATATCCCCTGCGCCAGCATTCCACGGAACTTTTTTCCCCCAGCTCTCTACGCCGACGTGGACGACGTCATAATGCACTGGCTCCGCTCGCTACTCCGTATGACGTCACCGGAGCCATAAGAGAGCCACGTCGGCGTGATGACGTTGGTTCCCTTTTTTCTGCGCCGTCGACGCGCAACGGTTTTTCCAGTACTCTCCTACTACTTTGTAGTTGTTAGGTGTTACTGTTGGAGAAAGTCTGTAATGTCTTCGATGAGGAAGTTGGGGTTTAAGCCCTGTAGGGAATGTGGGGGCCACATGTCTATGACGGACCCCCATGATGATTGTTTGTGGTACCTTTCATCCGACCACGACGTCGAAGATTGTTTAAGCTGCAGGAGGATGAATCCGAAGGCGTTGAAGGAGAGGAAGGCGAAGCTTTTTATGGCCAAGGTCGGAAAGGAGAAGAGAGGTAGAAAGAAGGAGAGGTCGAGGCCGGACTCGTCGACTTCGCGTTCGTCAAAGTCGAAAAAACATCATAAAAAAAGGAAGCATTCCTCTCGGCGCCGGTCTTCGAAGAACAAGGCGTCGAGATCGACTTCGCCTCGACGCCTTAGTAAAGATTTGTCTCCTTCTCCTTCTAAGTCTCCTGAGGGATCTCCTTCGCCGAAGCGGACTCCGGCGCAGTCACCGGAAGTCGTCTGTTTCTGATGATGAGCAGGAACAAAGGAAGGAGCCTTCTCCAGGGCCTGATGATCCTACGGCTCCAGCAGAGGACACTGCGGCGCCTTTGCCAGGTACTCCGCAGAGGGATACAGTATCGGTTCCTTATCCGCAGTTCCCGGCTCCAGGTACTGATTCTTCGCATTTTTTAAATGCCATGTATGGAATCTTCAATCGGGCTGCCTTCCCATCCGGTGCACCGACTGGTCCCGTGGGTCCTATGGCGTATGCTCTAGGGGTACAGCAGCAGTATGCTCAGGCCCCGTTTATGCCCTTTCTGCCGATGGCGCCTTCGTGGCAGTTTCCGGCGCCGTCTGATCCATCGCGACTCCGGCTTGATCGTCATGCTTCAGAGCCTTCCTCGGCGCCGCGTCCGGTGCCACCGACTCCAACACCTCTGGCTCCACCGGCGCCGTCGACGCCGGCTCCATGGATTCGGTCGAGAAGGGAGGCCCAAAGAGTCCTGGATGAGGAAAGGTATAGAGTGGAGGTAGAGGAAGGTGAAGTGGACACGTCATCTGATGAGTTTGGAGGGATACAAGAGGCTAGTGGTCTGGATACGACTCCTGAGTGGGAGCATACTTCATCTAGGTCATCTCCACCTCAGGAATTGATTCCTTATCATATGGTTATCAAGAAGGCGGCAGAGTTGTTGGATTTGCAGTTGCCCTCTGCGGAGTATAAATCTAACCTGCTGACAGTGGTGTTGCATTCACCTACTTCGTCATCTGAGCCTTTACTGCCTTTTAATGAGGCTATTTTGGAGCCTGTTTTGGAGGTATGGCGAAAACCACTTTCTTCTCCGGCGGTTTCCAGGCAGGTGTCGAGAAGATACATGGTGGCACCTGGGGATCCAGATTTTCTATCTACGCACCCTTCTCCAGAGAGCCTGGTTGTGCAGGCGTCCTGCTCGAAGCATGCTTCAGGAGCGTTCCCTCAGTCTCCTGCGGACAGGGAGTCCAAAAACGTGGACCAGGCGGCTAAGAAAACTTTTTCATCAGGAAGTATGGCACTTAAGTCTACTAATGCCAAGTGCTTGCTGGGTCGTTATGTGCATGCCTTAATGGACTCTATGAAGTCTTTAGCCCCTAAGCTGCCTGAGGGTGATAAGGCGTCCTTCATGGAGGTGGTCGCAGATACTCAAGCTGCTGCAAGACAAGTGATTCAATCAGGGCTTGATACAGCAGATTCAGTGGCAAGAATAATGGGCTCGTCTATAGCCACAAGAAGGCAGGCATGGCTCCGTTCATCTGGCTTCTCCACCGACGTTCAGGCCACTTTGGTGGATTTGCCGTTTGATGGGCAAAAATTGTTTGGAGAAAAAGCTGACTCCGCCCTACAGAGATTTAAGGACAGCAGGGTAACAGCTAAATCTTTGGGTCTTTAAGCTCCTGCTAAAGGATTTGGTTTTAAAAAGAGTAGGGGTTTCGATAGGTCTTCTTTTCGCTCCTACCGACAACCTCAGCAGCAGCAGCAACAACAGCAGAATCCCCTCTATAGGTCCTATAGAGGGAGACAAAGAGGTCGGAGAGGTTCTGGACGCAACCCCTCTTCTTCTTCCTCCTCCTCTGCTCCCAATGAGGCTTCAGGGAAGCAGCCCTAGATCCTCCATCCTGGATCATGTAAGACCTGTGGAGGGTCGGGTGTCCCACTTTCTGCGGGGTTGGAAATCTGTTACAACAGACCTTTGGGTTTTGAACCTCGTGGAGACTGGATACGCCCTTCCCTTTCGGGAGTTTCCTCCCCCTTACCCTCCTTGCCAAGGTTACTGCTCGGAAGACCATAAGCTTCTTCTGCAGAAGGAGGTTCTAGCTTTGCTTCAGAAAGGTGCAATAGAGGTGGTTCCAGAGCAGGAAAGGGGTCAGGGATGCTACTCCTGGTATTTCCTGATTCCCAAAAAGGACGGCAGATTGCGTCCAATCCTGGACCTCAGAATCTTGAACTTTTACCTGAAACAGGAGAAATTCAAGATGCTGACCCTTGCGCAGGTTCTTCAAGCGTTGCAGCAAGGAGACTGGATGGTGTCGCTCGACTTGCAGGACGCATACTTCCATGTCCCAATCCTGAAGTCGCACAGGAAGTATCTCCGTTTTACGGTTGGGTCGCAACATTACCAGTTTGCGGTCCTCCCGTTTGGTCTTACT
The DNA here is from genome assembly GCF_964204655.1 of Triturus cristatus. Lineage (NCBI taxonomy): Eukaryota > Metazoa > Chordata > Amphibia > Caudata > Salamandridae > Triturus > Triturus cristatus. Next base: position 83,845,604 of record NC_140584.1, on the reverse strand, counting down.
ACCGCACCTCGAGTCGTCACAAAGGTGATTGCAGTGGTGGCTGCACATCTCAGGAGGTCGGGGATTCCAGTTTTCCCCTACATTGACGACTGGCTTCTGAAGGCAGAGTCCCCAGAGATGGTGTAGAATCATCTGCAGGTAACATCTCCGCTGTTATTCGACTTGGGTTTTTCGATCAATGTGCCCAAATCTCACCTAGTGCCATCTCAACGCAACCTGTTTATATGGGCGGTACTGGACACTACTGTGTGTCGAGCATTTCCTCCTCCTCAAAGAATTCTCGACATTCAGGAAATGGTCCCTTTATTCCATGATGGAGCGGTTGTTCCAGTTCTGAAGGTCATTCGCCTGCCCGGTCTGTTCGCCTCCTGCATTCTGTTGGTCAACCATGCACGCTGGCACATGAGGGCGCTCCAGTGTTGCCTCCGCAAGCAGTGGTATCAGCACAATGGAGATCTCAGGGAGTCGATCAAGATCTCCAGAGAAGCTGCAGCGGATCGATCTTGGTGGAGCGGGGAGGGCAATCTGTCTCAAGGAAAGCCCTTCCATCTACCTCCATCGGTGGCTACAGTAATAACGGATGCATCCACCTTGGTGTGGGGTGCTCATCTGGGTGATCTGGAGATCAAGGGTCTTTGGTCTCCGGAGGAAAGGTTGCTTCACATCAACCTTCTGGAATTGCGGGCGATTCGTTTGGCGCTCAAGGCCTTCCTCCCATCCCTTCGCGGTCAGTCGATTCAAGTTCTGACCGACAACACTACCGCGATGTGGTATGTCAACAAACAGGGAGGAGTGGGGTCTATTTGTCTATCAGAGAGGCCCTACGTCTATGGTCCTGGGCTCAGGACCATCGGTTTTGTCTGATGGCAAATCATCTGGCCGGAGTGCTGAACGTACGTGCGGACAGTCTGTCGGCAGTTCTCCGCCGACCACGAGTGGAGGCTCCATCCGGAGGTGGTTCGTTACGTCTTTCGGACGTGGGGAACCCCTCGGGTGGACCTGTTCGCCACCCGCGAGAACGCGCATTGCCCGTCATTCTGCAGTCTCCAGTTTCCGATGCAGGGGGAATTGGGGGACGCGTTTCAGTTGAGTTGGGGTTCACAACTTCTTTACGCGTTTCCTCCCATACCCTTGATTCCTCGGGTTCTGAGGAAGGTTCGCCAAGACCGGGCCCAAGTCATATTGATCGCCCCGGATTGGCCAAGAAGGGTGTGGTACACAGATCTTCTCCACCTCTCCTCGTGCCCTCCGCTCTGTCTCCCTCTGAGGGCAGACCTCCTCTCGCAGTCGGAGGGGCAGGTTCTACACCCCCACCTCCAGAGCTTACACCTTCATGCCTGGAGATTGAATTGGGCAACCTGAGTGCCTTCTCTCTCCCGCCTGATGTGGTGGATGTTATTTTATCGGCCAGGCGACACTCCACCAAGTCCATTTACTCCTACAGGTGGTCCAAGTTTGTGAAATGGTGTGGAGAGATGTCCATTGACCCTTTAAAAGCACATCTTTCTAATGTGCTCCAGTTTGCTCTTTCCTTGGCTCAGCAGGGCTGTGCTGTGGCCTCGATCAAGGGCTATCTATCTGCCTTATCGGCTTTTCTATGTCTTCCTGATCAACCGTCACTATTTAAATCTCCGATTGTATTGAGGTTTATCAAGGGCCTTACAAACATGTATCCTCCTACTCCTTTTGTAATGCCACAGTGGGACCTTAATCTTGTCTTAACTTTTCTGATGGGGTCCCCGTTTGAGCCTCATCATAGTTGTCCTCTGAGGCTCTTGTTCTTTAAGACGGTCGTTCTTGTAGCCATAACCTCGGCAAGGAGGGTGAGTGAGCTTCAAGCTCTTAGTTCTAAACCCCCTTTTCTAACATTGCATGCTGAAAGGATGGTGCTCAGGACCAGGGCTGCTTTCCTTCCTAAAGTAGTTACTCCTTTTCATTTGGGGCAGTTTGTTACTCTCCCTGTTTTTTATCCACCTCCTCATCCCTCCAAAGAGGAGGAAAGACTCCATCGCCTGGATCCAAAGAGGGCTGTGAGTTTTTATTTGGACAGAACAAAAGACTTTCGGCTGGACGATCAGCTCTTTGTGGGCTATGTTGGTCATTCGAAAGGAAGAGCGGTGCACAAGCGCACTTTATCGAGATGGATCATCCTTGCCATCAAGATCTGCTACGCCCTGGCTGGTAAGACCCCTCCTGAGGGCATTAGAGCTCATTCGACTAGAGCTAAGTCATCTACATCTGCTTTGGCCCGGGGTGTTCCTGTGGCAGATATTTGTAAGGCCGCGACTTGGGCCTCCATCCATACTTTCGCAAAGCATTATTGCTTGGACTCTGAGATGAGGAGGGAGGGCCACTTCGCGTGCTCTGTCTTGCAAGACTTTCTGGTATAGGAAGGTGGACACCCTCCTCCGGGAGTGGGGACTGCTGTGGGAATCTATTCACAAGGTGAGGAATCCACTGGCAGATGTATCCATCAGAAGAACAAGTTACTTACCTTCGGTAACGCTTTTTCTGGTGGATACAGTATCTGCCTGTGGATTCCTCACTGACCCACCCGCCTCCACGTTGTCCACCTTTGTATACCATGAAAAAGGTTTTGTTGATATGTTTTTATACTTTCTTGTACATTTGTAGGAAATGCTTGTTTATTTAGCATTCCTTTCCTTTGTATACTGTGTATATGTGTTGGTATATTGCATACTGTGTATACTTTGAGTCTGTCGTTGGTCCACCTGTTCGCCTCGAAGGCACGGAAAAAATGGGTGGAACTGACGTCATCACGCCGACGTGGGCTTCTTATGGCTCCGGTGACGTCGTACGGAGTCGCGAGCGGAGCCGATGCATTGTGACGTCGCCCACGTCGACGTGGAGTGCTGGGAAAGAAAAGTTCCGTGGAATGCTGGCGCAGGGGATATTCACAAGGTGAGGAATCCACAGGCAGATAATGTATCCACCAGAAAAAAATGCTTTACCGAAGGTAAGTAACTTGTTCTTCTCAACGTTGGATCTCCCGAAGCACGGGAAAAATCCTTACCTTCTATGCATCTTGTTCTGCCAACGATATCAAGCATCTTGTTTTATATTTGTCCCGTTGTAGGTGTGTGAAAAATACACGTAATTTGCTCTTGCATAATTAAAATGAAATTTATGCAAAATGCAAATTCGTCAACTTACACTATATTTTAGGGTGATATACGTACTCGCATCAGTTTTTTTTACGCAAGGAAGCCTTGATAAAAGCTTGTCTGGTTCCTGTGCATTTGTGCTAATGTTTTACCACAAATGGCACGTTTCTTGGTAATTCTTATTGCAAATGCTGCTTAATTATGCAAAATGGTGGAATTTAGGCATATTCACATAACGAGTGTTACACAAAATTGCTGAAATTATGCCAGCCTAATTTAAATGTCACCCAGGCTTACTGTTAAACTGCTTGGGGGGGAAAAATTGTCTGTGATTGAATTAATTTCCAAATTAAATACCATAGATGGTATCTATATGTGAGAATGAATTTTCACTTTGGGTAGAATTTGTTTTTTTTAATGCAAAAATTGCCACCTGAAGTGTTGAAACAAGGTTAGTTGTTGATGTGTTATGTATTTGAACATATGAATTACGTTATTTTCTGAATTATTTTCAGGACCTCACACCTGTCTGCACGCCTTCAGTCCTGGAGCGTCGGAAGTCTATGAGGATGCCAAATGATAATGATGATGGCGATGATGAAATTATCCTTAAGGTACCACACAGTGCAAAGAAAAATAAAAAGCAGACACCCCGGGCACAAAAAAGGGCAGGCCCTGAAGCTGATGGCAAGGCAGAAACTGCTACCAATCTTTCAACCCCAAAAAGGGTGGCTTTGGACGCTGAAGGAGGTGGGGAGAATGTCCAAAAGAGTGTTAAGAAGCAAACTCCGAAAAAATTGATTTCAACGGAGAACAATGATAAACAAAATATCCGGGATCAGTCTACTAGTAAGAAGAGTGCTAAAAAACAAACCCCTAAAAGAAAGCAATTGGAGTCCAATGAAGAGATCAATATTCCCACCAGTGCAAAGAGTGCTAAAAAACAAACACCGAAAGGAATAAATACAAAGGATAATGCAGAGACTGTCCAGAACGAGCCAGTCAGTACACAGAGTGCTAAAAAACAAACTCCGAAAAGAATAGCGTCCGAAAATCTGGAGGATGGTCTTGTTGGTGTATCACTCAATTTAAAGACACCCAAATCACATCAGAAAAAGACACCTAAGAACACTGGTCAAGATGAACGGAATATCGTCAGCCTACCAGCTAGTGCAAAATCTGCCTTCGAGACATCCAATACACCTAATCAACTTCCGCTTCATGTCACAAAAAATAAGTCTCCCCTTGTAAAGAGCCATAAAAAGAACCTCACTCCTAAAACTCCAAAAATGACTTCTAACAGTAGTGAGATCAGTGAACAACGTCTGCTTTCTAGTGCTAAAAAACAGGCACTAAAAAGAATGACGCCAAAGAAAATCAAGATGCATGCTGAGTAACAGCTCAATCCCAGCCGTCTTTTAATATTACAGGAAACTCGGCCAGATCTGAACTGCTGGATTAGTCCAGAATAGTTTCTTTAACAAATTTCACTGATATGCAGTATCTAGGCAATGCTGCTCTTTAAAAACTCCACCAGAAAATATTTGTTTTCAATCCGAATTGTGGGGAGTGTGCTGAAGACCATGTATTTTTCATCAAAGCAACTAGGAGTCAAGTTAATTCTGATGTGGCTCTCGTTTTGGGCAAGTTATGATGACTATTCTAACTTTTTTCAGAGCTTAGTGTATAAGTGTCATCATTCTCTATTCAAGAGTCCCTTCCACCAACACATTCTTCGAAATCTAGTTCTTTCCACCCCAAAAACTGCCTTATTTACTTCAGTAAAGGAGGACTACTTGAAGTCTACTTTGTGTGACCTTCTCTTCTTGATTTTTCAGAATATTGAGAAATAGCTAGAGAACCTACAGTTGAGAACCAGTGGTCCCTGGAGTACTTGGGCCATATGAGCTATGCTATCCTGGAGTTCGTCCCTTTTTGAATTTTCACCATGCTTAGTTTATGGCAACATTAAAACAGTCTTTCAGAAGTGCTTCTAGTCCCTTCTGTTCTGAAAGTACCACTATTGGGTAAATCTGGTAGAAATTATTTCATAATGTTTCGCATGGGTGCTTTTTATACATTGTATACAGAGAAAGGAAATGCATCACCAGTAATCTGTGCTAGATATTATGCATTCCACCCCACAAATTAAGCTTGCGTTTTCTGGAATTGATTTTTCAGTGGCTAGAATTCAAACGTGTCACCATAAAAGTGTAATATTCTGTAATATTCTATCTAAATAAATTCTGACTTTCACTGAAATGTCTGTGCTCTTTATTGTTTCATCATATGACTAAGCAAATCTGTAGCAGTCAATTTATAAGTTGATATCAAATTGAGTAATATTATTTCCCACAAGATGTTTGTTACTCCCGTTTGCATAGCACTTTTATGGAAGGTGTTAGACCTGTCAGCCCTTTGGGTGGTCCCTCCTCATCATTATTTATTTTGTCCCACTTCTGCCTCAAACCCTGTTTGACTTTTTCCTTTTTATTGGGAACCACCAGACTTTTTCGTGTTGCTACAGATTCAGGGAGCCATTTTAGCTACCCCTGAAACTTCTGTCTGAGGGCCTGGAGCACAAAATGGTGGCCTCCCATGACATCACCAGCATCCACTGGAACCTACCAGCACCTTCCAGGAGATTCCAGAACTGTGTGACAGTTGGAAACCGTTTAGAATGTTGGGAGGATAAGAGAGGCAGTTGGCAGTTGGAGCTGGCAGTTGGCACCTGACTGGTGAAGGGAGAGGAGCACAACAGTGAAGGAGGAAGGAGTGAAGCAGCAGGGGTGGAAACTTGTGCCTGGAGTGGGGTCCATAAACCCACCCTTGATACTTGTCCCTACTGATGGATCCCAGCCTATAGCCCTGTGTGGGAAGAAGACAGAAGAAAACCTTCCTAAGGACCTGGACAGCAGGAACAGGCCTTAGAACCAAGAAAGCAGCAAGATTCTGACCTGAGAACTGGTTTCCCTGGAGCCTGGCGTCGAGTAGCCGAAGACCTGGAGCCCGAGGTGGAGAAGCGGCGCTGACTGAGGTAGCAGACGTCGTACCCGGAGCCGCCTGAGGTCGTAAGAGGGCGCCGGCGGAGGTCGAGTGGAGTACCAAGGGTCGAGAAGGAGGTGAACCGAGGTCGAGTGAGCGGCGTCATCGGAAGGGTGAAGTCCGCCCTCCGGAGTCGTCGGAGACCGAGGTCGAGGAGCACCGGAGGTCGGGAGTGAGGATCGCACTCCGGAGTCGCCCGGAACCTGTAAGGAGGAACACCGGAGGTCGGGGGTGAGGATCGCACCCCGGAGTCGCCGGAAGTCGACAGCGAGGCCAGGCCGGCCGACGTCATCGGAGCCGAGTGCGCCATCGGACCGGAGCCGCCCGAAGTCGACATCGTGAAGAGACTGCCCGACGCCGTCGAATCGGAGGTCGAGTTCGAACCGAGGCCACCGACATCGGACCGGAACCGCCTACCGGCGTCGACAAAGAACTGACAGTGTGCCGAGGCCGCCGAGACCGAACCGGAACCGCCTCACGGCGTCGACACGACTCCAGCGGCGTCGGAACATCAGAAAAGGGCAGTAAGTGGAGTAGAGGGCGCCTAAGGCCCTGTGGAGACCTGAGAGACTACTCTAAGGGGCTAGGGAGGTGCTGAAACCCACCTGACTGTGCCTGGGGTGAACTGGGACTAACCTAGAGAGGTTGTGTGGAGAAGGGAAGCCAGGGCATTGGAATTTCCCCCCTTTTGATCTACCTCAGTTTAGGCCTCAGCCTTTGCCTCAGCCAGGGAGTAGCCCCCCTCAAGCCTTCCACACCCTACAAGCTGTGCCTGGGCCAAATCAGCCCTTAAGAATTGAAGTGCCATCTGATTCACAAAGTGTACTGTATACTTCTAATTATTTATTGGGGATACTGTATTTATTACGTTCTTATCTATTTATTGCTGCACTGAATTTATAGGTCCACAGGACTTGTTGGTGTACAGTATTTATTGGGACAGTATTTATTAGTACAGTATTTATTACCTCAAAGTACTTAATTGACTGTATATATTGCACTTGTATTTATGCCCTGTTATGTATAATCACCCCTATTTATTTCAGCAAACAGCCAGTATTTATTTGACCTGCTCTATTTAAAATGTATATACTGTGATTGTTATTTATTTTCCCAATCAGCAACTAAGAGAAGAAAGATAAAGAAAGCATATTTTCATAATTTTTACGGTGTAGAGTCGTTTTTGGAACGGATGCACGCATGGTTATTGTATGGGTATATTGTATGCTTAGCACTGCGCCTGTTTCCTGACCACTCGAGCCAAGCTACCACAGGGTGTTCGAGGAGTCCACCACCACCCTGCGGAGTGGGAGTGGGCTGTTTCCAACATAAATTGGTGTTCAGTGGTGGGATAGAGCTGTGCCTACATATACTCAACAATAACTGTGGGTAGTCCATAGGCCTACACCGGGAGTTTTCTCACAGCGGCCTTCCTAATTGTGGGTTTTTGTTTTTTCCAAATTTACTCTGGTGGTGGGAGGAGGTATTACTAAAGGTACCCCCCTGCATTGTTACTGCACAAAACCTATCCTCTAACCTGAGTGGGCAAGATGGAGTTTGTACTGGAAGACTTAGACACGTACACTGTGGCCCAACTCAGGGAGTTTTGCCAGCGGGAGGGGGTGTACTGTCCCCCAGGAGCAAAGAAGGGTGCACTCCAAACCAGCTTAAGGGCTTGGGGGGAGGCACGCCGAGAAAGCAAGGCTGAGGAGGAAGACAGGGATGGAGAGCCTGACCCCGAGGGGGCTGAGATGTACCAACCTGAGGTGGGGAACCTGTCAGCAGGGCCCAGGACACTTTCTAGGAAGGGCAGCACTGTCTCTAGTGGGGGCTTATCCAGCGTGGAGTTAGCAGATCGGAGAGAGAAAAGACAGCTCACATGGGATTTAGCAAAGCTGGAGAAGGAGAAGGAGGAACAGAGGATGGCTCATGAGACGGAGAAACAGAAGATGGCTCATGAGATAAGACTGAAAGAGATAGAGCTTCAGATCCTAAGAATTGGGGCACCAACTGTTCCTAATGGTGGCAGCAAAGACCAAGAAATCACCAGGGAATCCAAACCTTACCTGCCAAAGGACATAGTAGCTAGCTATGGGGCGGGTGACGACATCGCCAAGTGGCTAGCGGCCTATGAGGTCTCGTTGAGGGCCCATGGGGTTCCAGTGAAGTATTGGGGAGGAGGATTGTATAGGTACATGCCTCCAGCTGGTAGGGATGCTTTATTGGCCCTCGAAGAGGATGAGCAAACCCACTACCCCACCATGAAACTGGCGCTCATCAGGAAGTTTGGACTTACTCCGGAAAAGTACAGACAGAAGTTCAGGGGTAGTCACAAACTGGGCACACAGAATTGGGTGGACTTCCTGGACTATGCAAAGAAGGCACTGGAAGGTTGGATTCAGGGCAGTGAAGTAAGGAACTACGAGGGGCTGTTTGACCTAGTATTGAAGGAACACCTACTCGAGAAATGTTTCCCTGAACTGCGGCAACACCTGGTGGATAGCAAGCTGACCAGTCCCCGGAAGCTTGCTGAGGAGGCGGACATTTGGGCTAGTACCCGGGTGTCCACAAGGGGGACTGGAGGGGATACTCAAAAGGCCGGACAGGGCGCCCCCCAGAAGAAAGAAGGAGGGGAAAAGAAAAAGGAGTTCTCCAAAGGCCCCCAAAATAACTTCCAAGGGAAGGGAACAGGATTCACCTCTAAGGCTAACCCACCCAGAAACCCTAATCCTGGCCAGAGTCAGCAGCCAAGGGTTGTCCATTGCTATGAGTGCGGTGGCGTTGGACACTATAAAGGAGATCCGAAGTGTCAGAAACGATCACCCCCTCCCACTGGAGGAAAGCCCCCCGGAGTAGCTAGTGTAGTGCTCGGGGAGGAGATGCCCTTAACTAAGGGAAGGGAGTGGGCGGGTGTCACTTTAGTGTCCCTGGGAGAACGGGAGATGGTTCCTAAGATCCAGGTGCCCGCAAATACCGCAAAGTATGGGCAGTGGATCACCATCAACGGCCAAAGAGGGGAGGCTCTGAGAGACACAGGAGCCAGTATGACTATGGTGCGTAGCCAACTGGTGTCTCCAGAGCAGGTAATTCCCGATGTACTCCACCCAGCCGCGATGGCTGACGGCAGAACAGGTCACTATCCAGTGGCCGAGGTTCCCTTTGAATGGGGGGGGGTTGCAGGTTCACTTCGAGTTGCCGTAAGCCCTGCCGTGCCAGTCGATTGTCTGCTGGGCAATGACATGGAGCACAACGCTTGGAAGGAGGTGGAATACCGGACTCATACCGAGATGCTGGGTACACCTGACTGGGCCTGTGTTAGCACAAGGTCCGAGACTACCCGAAGAGGGAGCTCATTCCGGCTGGAGCCTGGAACAAAGGCCCAGCCAGCTGCCAGTCAAGGGAAGAACCGAGGACAGGAGGAGCCTGCCTCGGCGTCTCCACCCCGTAGGACGGATAGGCCACCGGAGGTGGTGGACCAGGAGTCTGCGGAGGGGGACGTTACCAACCTGGAGGACCTACCCATCCCGGCCGAGTGGCACGTGGAGGGAGGCCCGTCCAGGGAGGAATTCTGCCAGGGCCAGAGGGAGTGCCCTACCCTTGAGGGGCTGAGGCGACAGGCCAAAGCCCAGGCAGCAGGGAACGTTGAAGGGAACTACAGTGTTTACTGGGAGGATGGCCTCCTCTACAGTGAACCCAAGGCACCCCTACATGGATCGTCACGAGCCTTGGTAGTTCCTCAACGTTATCGAGCCTTCCTTTTAGAGTTGGCTCACGAGATCCCCTTGGCAGGACACCTGGGGCAAGACAAGACCTTCGCCCGTCTTGTCCCACACTTTTATTGGCCTCAGATGAAAGTGTCGTCCGATACCTACTGCCGGACATGTGTGTCTTGCCAAGCCAGTGGGAAAACAGGGGTGAAGCTGAAAGCTCCCCTGGAACCACTTCCTGTCGTTAGCACCCCCTTTGAAAGGGTGGGCATCGACATTGTGGGTCCGTTAGATCCGCCAACATCAGCTGGTCACAGGTTTATCCTGGTTCTGGTGGATCATGCCACACGGTACCCAGAGGCAATACCTCTGAGGACCATAACAGCACCTGTTGTGGCTAGGGCCCTGATGGGAATCTTTACCCGAGTGGGTTTTCCCAAGGAAGTTGTGTCCGACAGGGGGACCAACTTCATGTCAGCATATATGCGGGCGATGTGGAAGGAGTGTGGAGTGACCTACCGGTTCACAACTCCTTACCACCCCCAGACCAATGGTCTGGTGGAGAGGTTTAATAAAACCTTGAAAGGCATGATCAGAAGTCTGCCTGAAAGCCTGCGGAGGAAATGGGACGTCCTCCTACCCTGTTTACTTTTCTCCTACAGGGAAGTGCCACAGAAGGGAGTGGGCTTCAGCCCCTTCGAGCTTCTGTATGGGCACCCTGTACGTGGACCTCTTAACCTGGTGAGAGACGGATGGGAAAGAACTCCCAGAAAGCTTCCCCAGGATGTGGTGAGCTACATGCTGGCCTTCCGGAGCCAAATGGCTAAGTTGTGGAAGCAAGCTTCTGACAACTTGGAAGCCAGCCAAGCAGTAATGAAGGCGTGGTATGACCACAATGCTCACCCGGTGGAGTTGGAGCCTGGCCAGAAGGTGTGGGTGATCGAACCCGGAGAGCTTAGTGCCCTCCAGGATCGCTGGTCAGGACCCTTTGAGGTGTTGGAGAAGAAGGGTAAGGCTACCTACTTGGTGGACCTGAAGACCCCTCGTCAGCCCCTGCGGGTGCTGCATGCCAACCGCCTCAAACCCCACCACGAGAGGCCCGAAGTCATCTTGATGATGGTGACTGACGGAGGAGAGGACGTGGAAAGCGAGCCTCTCCCTGATCTGTTTGCGTCTCAAGAGAAGGATGGGTCGGTGGAGGGAGTGATTCTCTCCCCATCTCTAACTCCTGAACAGCAGGAGGACTGTCGCCAGGTCCTGGGGCAGTACTCCTCGTTGTTCTCCCTTGTCCCGGGTAGGACTCACCTGTGCGTCCATGACGTGGACACAGGAGACAGCCCACCTGTGAAGTCCAAGATCTACCGGATGTCAGACAAGGTGAAGGCCAGCATTCATAGTGAAGTCACTAAGATGCTGGAGCTAGGAGTGATTGAACCTTCTAGCAGCCCCTGGTCTAGTCCGGTGGTGTTAGTACCAAAAGCTGCACCACCGGGTGCCCAACCAGAACTGAGGTTCTGTGTGGACTACCGGGGACTGAATTCAGTGACAAAGACTGATGCACATCCGATCCCTAGGGCGGATGAATTGATTGACCGGCTGGGAGCTGCCCAATATCTAAGTACCTTTGACCTTACCTCTGGGTACTGGCAGATCTCTTTGACTGATGGAGCAAGGGAAAGGTCAGCCTTCTCCACGCCCAATGGCCACTACCAGTTCTGTGTGATGCCCTTTGGGCTCAAGAACGCACCTGCCACGTTTCAGCGCCTGGTAAACCAGATCCTCACCGGGATGGAGAGTTTCTCTGCTGCTTATCTGGATGACATAGCCGTCTTCAGTAACAGCTGGGAGGATCACTTGCGTCACCTGCAAGCTGTTCTCCAGGCCCTGAGACAAGCTGGATTGACGATCAAGGCCAGCAAGTGCCAGATCGGGCAGGGGTCGGTAGTGTACCTTGGACACTTGGTGGGTAGGGGAACGGTGCAACCCCTCCAGGCGAAGATCGAGGCCATCATGGCCTGGGAACCCCCCAAGACACAGACTGAGGTCCGAGCATTTTTGGGCCTCACGGGATACTATCGCCGCTTCGTGAAGGGGTACGGTACCATCGTAGCCCCTCTCACGGAGCTCACGTCCAAGAAACAACCTCGACGGGTAGTCTGGACGGAGGCTTGTCAGCAAGCCTTTGAGAAATTGAAGAAAGCCATGTGCGAGGCCCCGGTCTTAAGGGCCCCAGACTTTTCCAAGAAGTTCATTGTCCAGACAGATGCATCAGAACATGGCATTGGGGCAGTGTTATCGCAACTCAACGAAGAGGGTCTGGATCAACCCGTGGTCTTCCTATCCAGGAGACTACTTCCCAGGGAACAGAAGTGGAGTGCAATAGAGCGTGAAGCCTTTGCAGTGGTATGGGCTCTGAAGAAGTTGCGGCCATACCTGTTTGGATCGCACTTCCTGGTTCAGACCGACCACCGACCCCTTCGTTGGCTGATGCAAATGAAGGGGGAGAATCCCAAGTTGTTGAGGTGGTCTATTTCCCTCCAGGGGATGGACTTTCAGGTGGAACATCGGCCTGGAGTGGACCACGCCAATGCAGACGGTCTCTCAAGGTATTTCCGCCTTAGTGATGAGAACTCCCAAGGGGTTGGGTAGCTCTCCCCACTTTCAGCTGGGGGGGACGCGTGTTAGACCTGTCAGCCCTTTGGGTGGTCCCTCCTCATCATTATTTATTTTGTCCCACTTCTGCCTCAAACCCTGTTTGACTTTTTCCTTTTTATTGGGAACCACCAGACTTTTTCGTGTTGCTACAGATTCAGGGAGCCATTTTAGCTACCCCTGAAACTTCTGTCTGAGGGCCTGGAGCACAAAATGGTGGCCTCCCATGACATCACCAGCATCCACTGGAACCTACCAGCACCTTCCAGAACCTTCCAGGAGATTCCAGAACTGTGTGACAGTTGGAAACCGTTTAGAATGTTGGGAGGATAAGAGAGGCAGTTGGCAGTTGGAGCTGGCAGTTGGCACCTGACTGGTGAAGGGAGAGGAGCACAACAGTGAAGGAGGAAGGAGTGAAGCAGCAGGGGTGGAAACTTGTGCCTGGAGTGGGGTCCATAAACCCACCCTTGATACTTGTCCCTACTGATGGATCCCAGCCTATAGCCCTGTGTGGGAAGAAGACAGAAGAAAACCTTCCTAAGGACCTGGACAGCAGGAACAGGCCTTAGAACCAAGAAAGCAGCAAGATTCTGACCTGAGAACTGGTTTCCCTGGAGCCTGGCGTCGAGTAGCCGAAGACCTGGAGCCCGAGGTGGAGAAGCGGCGCTGACTGAGGTAGCAGACGTCGTACCCGGAGCCGCCTGAGGTCGTAAGAGGGCGCCGGCGGAGGTCGAGTGGAGTACCAAGGGTCGAGAAGGAGGTGAACCGAGGTCGAGTGAGCGGCGTCATCGGAAGGGTGAAGTCCGCCCTCCGGAGTCGTCGGAGACCGAGGTCGAGGAGCACCGGAGGTCGGGAGTGAGGATCGCACTCCGGAGTCGCCCGGAACCTGTAAGGAGGAACACCGGAGGTCGGGGGTGAGGATCGCACCCCGGAGTCGCCGGAAGTCGACAGCGAGGCCAGGCCGGCCGACGTCATCGGAGCCGAGTGCGCCATCGGACCGGAGCCGCCCGAAGTCGACATCGTGAAGAGACTGCCCGACGCCGTCGAATCGGAGGTCGAGTTCGAACCGAGGCCACCGACATCGGACCGGAACCGCCTACCGGCGTCGACAAAGAACTGACAGTGTGCCGAGGCCGCCGAGACCGAACCGGAACCGCCTCACGGCGTCGACACGACTCCAGCGGCGTCGGAACATCAGAAAAGGGCAGTAAGTGGAGTAGAGGGCGCCTAAGGCCCTGTGGAGACCTGAGAGACTACTCTAAGGGGCTAGGGAGGTGCTGAAACCCACCTGACTGTGCCTGGGGTGAACTGGGACTAACCTAGAGAGGTTGTGTGGAGAAGGGAAGCCAGGGCATTGGAATTTCCCCCCTTTTGATCTACCTCAGTTTAGGCCTCAGCCTTTGCCTCAGCCAGGGAGTAGCCCCCCTCAAGCCTTCCACACCCTACAAGCTGTGCCTGGGCCAAATCAGCCCTTAAGAATTGAAGTGCCATCTGATTCACAAAGTGTACTGTATACTTCTAATTATTTATTGGGGATACTGTATTTATTACGTTCTTATCTATTTATTGCTGCACTGAATTTATAGGTCCACAGGACTTGTTGGTGTACAGTATTTATTGGGACAGTATTTATTAGTACAGTATTTATTACCTCAAAGTACTTAATTGACTGTATATATTGCACTTGTATTTATGCCCTGTTATGTATAATCACCCCTATTTATTTCAGCAAACAGCCAGTATTTATTTGACCTGCTCTATTTAAAATGTATATACTGTGATTGTTATTTATTTTCCCAATCAGCAACTAAGAGAAGAAAGATAAAGAAAGCATATTTTCATAATTTTTACGGTGTAGAGTCGTTTTTGGAACGGATGCACGCATGGTTATTGTATGGGTATATTGTATGCTTAGCACTGCGCCTGTTTCCTGACCACTCGAGCCAAGCTACCACAGGGTGTTCGAGGAGTCCACCACCACCCTGCGGAGTGGGAGTGGGCTGTTTCCAACAGAAGGTTTTTAAAAAGTACTTGACTGAAGACTGAAAAATGTATGGTGTGTGTGGTGAAGAGTGAGAACCCGGCTATCGAAGGTGAGAATACGGCTATCGAAGGTGCAACATGCAGCAGACACTTTTCTTTCCAAACTGTATTGAAGCCTTTCCTCTACTGCAGGCCTATGTCAAACCGTATATCATTTAACAGCTTGGCTACTGGAGATTAACTTGAGGCAATCGCATATCATTCCACATATTAGACTATGTTGCAACATCTGTGCCTAAAAGTCACGTACAAGCTGGAGGTATAATGCAAATATTTGCGTCAATGGCATCTCAAGCAGCTTCCGCAAAGCTCTGGTATAAGCAAGATAATAGCTTTTTTTTTATTTATTTTTTTACATGTTTCAATCAGTTGTACATTTTCAAGCATATGTTTAGGAAGAGGAGTTGGCCTAACGGCTAGGGCGGTAGACCTCGAATCTGGGGAACTGAGTTCGAGTTTCAGCAATGAAGCTGAACATCCTGCGATTCTGGGCAAATCACTTAATCTCCCTGTGCCTAACAAAAATGAATGTGTCCTCATGTAACACAACTGGTGCTATGTGAAGCGCTCTGATACCCGATCCCTTCGGGTCAAGTTTGCGCTATATAAAACTCTGTTTAAAAAACAAACAAAAAAAAGTGATGGTAGCGGTTTATGTTTCTAATGGTACTCCTAAAACAAAAGCACTTTGTAATTCAAAATGTGTACCTGAATGTATATTGTCTGTTTGTGCTTGTGTATGTTTTTGATGCTGCCTTGCACCTGCACAGTGTTTTCATTCACATGTTTAAATCCTAGTTGATCAGATCAGTTCCTTTCAAACATGATTTATAAAGTGCTGCTAATCACCCATGAGAGTATCTAGGCGCTGAGCGAGTTGCAGTTCCAGATGCGATTCAGTTGTACATCCAGGACTTGAGTGCCTTCTGGAATTCTAGGAAAGGAAAAGGTCCAGAGATTAGAAGAAGGTTGTTCCATTATGGAGCGTCCTCAAATGTTGCTTAGGCTGTGTGAGAAGGAGGATGAACACGGGTGTTGGGATGGTTGGTGGAAACTCAGACGGTCGATGTATGCAGGTCCTTGGTCGTGAAGAGCTTTGTAGGTGTAGATCAGCATCTTGAATTGACATCTCCTCTCTAAAGGGAGCCAGTGGAGTTTTTTTTAAGTGAGGGGTGATGTGGGTCTGTCTGGGGAGGTCGAAGATGAGTCTGGATGCTGAATTCTGTATTGGTTGCAGTCTCTTTAGGAGGTGAGTGGTGATAACTGCATTGTGCGTTGCTGTATTCCAGGTGGCTGGTGACTAGGGCTTGATTGACTATCTGGTATTGACAGGAAGCTGTTTGAAGATTTTCTGACACATGTGCAGAGTGAGGAAGCAGGCACATGAGACTGCGTTGATCTGGCTTTTCATGGGGAGTTTGCTGTTTAGGACGATGCAGAGGTTGTGAGCATGGTCTTTCGGGGTTGGTGATGGGCCTAGTTCAGAGATCGGCCAGGAACGGTTCCACTGGGAGGTGTTGCTGAAGAGCAGCACTTTAGTTTTGCTGTGTTGAGTTTCAGGCAGTTGTTTTTCATCCAGTCTGTGACACTGGTCCTGCAGATGCAGAAGCTGGCCTTTGTGGTGGTAGGATCTTCTGAGCGTGAGAGGATAAGCTGGGTGCCTTCTGCATAGGATGTGATATTCAGTCAGTCAGTCAAAAAACTTTATTTCGGCTACAAGCCATAAAAGTTCATAAAATAGTATTACAACAACAGAAAAATTAATCAAAGATAAAAACATGATTCTGAATGTAGATACAATCATCAATCGGTAATACATAAGATAGAAACAAAATAAGAGCAATAAATAATACCGATAAAATTGCCTTAATGAGGTAATAATTGTCTTCTTATTAACCACATGGAAAAAAGAAATTTGGAAATCACAATTACATATACGGGGGACGAATCGTATTTCAACAACCTGAAGAGATCTCTATGGTTCGAGACACCTAGATTCTTAGCAAGCTGAATTATCCATTTTCTACGTGGGATTTTATATGCCGGACAGAAGATTATGGTATGAACCTCAGTTTCATCAGTGGCACCACACCCAGGACAAGATTGCGTAATTGAGCCAGCCCATTTATTTGTTCTTGAACGGAGGGGAAGGGACCCGTATCTAAATTGTAGGTATAGTTTTTTGGCAATTACCGGGTGAATCAGATCTATTGCATGTTCAAATCTATACCCAATTTTGGCCTCGAGAAAAGCCGAGGTTAGATTTGCAGTATTAGCAGATCGAATGATCTGAGTCAGCTTTTATTCCTCCAAGATTTTTGCCAATACTCTTTTTGGGAGAGAGGAGCAAGTGGCCTCAGGTAGAAGCCAAATGTCTTCTCTCCCTATCTCCCTAAACGATTTTTTAACATAAGCTAACCAGGGAATAGCACCTGCCCTGGGTAGCAATAAGATGGACTTCAGTTCCTCCTGAAAGTTAACAAGTTCGGGAGTACTCCATAGTCGTCGCCAGTACATTACAGGTCTGGAGGCGATCATGTCCGCAATTGGTTGAATACCCAAGTCCATTCTGAGCGGCTGAATGGGGGTGCTCGTAGGTAATGCAAACAATTGTCTAAAAAATCGATTTTCTGATTTGGTTAAAATCAAAGATGGATTGTGGCCCCATAATTCAGCACCGTAGGCTGCCACCCCCCTGGCCTGGGTTTTATAGATCTCTACCAGAGGGCTGATTAGTTTTAAATGACTATTTTTGAACATCTTTAAAATCCCCCCTGATATCTGGACAAGTTTTAGATTTACTTTTGAGATCTGGGTGGCCCAGGTAATTTTGTTATTAAGGGTCAAACCCAGATAATCAAAAGTATTCACCCGTTCCAGTTGCAGGCCGTCCAGTTTTGGTATTGGACGATTGGTGGTATCTGCATGGAACACCATGTATTTAGTCTTATTCACGTTGATGATTAGATTCCTTTTCCTACAAAAGGAGGCAAAGCCATCCAGGACTCTAACCATACCCATGGGTGATCTAGACAAAAGCAGAGTATCATCCGCAAACATAAGTGCGGGAATTTTCCTGCCTGCCAACTTGGGGGCGTCTATATCATTTAGGGCCAGAATATCTTCAATCAGTCCATTCAAGAAGAGGGCAAAGAGAGTTGGGGCTAAAACGCAGCCCTGTCTAACTCCCTTTTCTACCTGAAATGGTTCTGTCAGTTCTCCATGGAGTCCAAACCTGACTCTAGCGAAAGTGTCTTTATGGAGACGTTCAAATAAGTCACAGAGGTAGAGAGGTACACCCATCCCCTTTAACAACTCCCAGAGTTGGCTGCGGTCCACCATGTCGAAGGCAGATTTTAGATCGACAAACGTGAGGTAAAGACTGCCCCCTTCTAGGATTATGCTTTTCCAGTGGATCATTTGCAGTCTGAACAATTGGTCCACAGTTGACATTCTGGCTCTAAATCCCGCCTGCAGAGGGGTCAGGATTTTAGATTCCTCTATCCAGGTTTGTAGTCTCGCTAAGAGGATGCGGGCAAAGATCTTCTGGGCAACATCTATTAGGCTAATAGGCCTATAATTAGCCGGATCAAGTGGGGATCCCTTTTTGTGTATCGGAATGATCTCGGCTCCGGCCCAGGTAGACGGTAGCGGCATTCCTGCTAAGATTGCATTAAAGAGACCAAATAAATATGGGGCCCATATATCCGGTTCACTTTTAAAAAGATCGCCTGGAATTCTATCTAAACCTGGGGCTTTGTTAGGTAGAATTTTACTAAGGGCAACTCTAACCTCACTGAGGGTGCACATCGGGGTCAGGGCCTGGGTTGAGGGTAGGCAAGGACTAGGGTGGTGAAGGTGTGTGGCCAATTGTGAGGTCTTGGAAGTATGTACGCCATATTTCTGGCCCTAGATTTGGTTGGAACGCTCGAGTCGAACCAGACTTCCCGGTTTTAACTAAGTTCCAGAATGATTTTTGATCCCTATTCTTTAGTGCATGGGAGATTTCCTCCCATATGCTAATTTCCCACTCTTTTTTTGCATCGCTAATAGTTTTCTTAAAACAAGCCCTTGCTTCCTTTATTTTTGTCTTAATGCCATTTTTAAGAGTTATTAGAAGCAATAACTTTGCTTCCCTACACGATTTATTAAACCAAGTGGGATTCTCCCTTGTGGGTTGTACGTTCCTCTTGATAGCCTGGCTAAAGTGAGTCTCAAGGGTGGCGCATAATTCAATGTGTATCGCTCCAATCAGCTCAAGATCAGAGTGAGCCTCTAGTGAAGTTGGTGCTCCCATTACTTTCTTCAAGAGAGGATACATTTCAGAGTACATTGCGCCGACTTTCCTGTCAGGGCGATCTTCTCCCATTTGACTCTTCGCGAGCCATCGGTTGCAATCAAAGGAACTACACTAGATGGATCAGTGGGGGGGAAGGTGGTAATTTATAAACCCCTCCAAGGTAACAACAATGGGGTTATGGTCACTTTCACTGCGTTTAATGACTTGGAAGTCCAGGATCCTTGGCCAAAGTCCCATGCTAAGCATAATATAATCAATAATGGAGGTTTGGCCATTTCTTTCGAATGTTGGGTTGCCTGGATTATCTGCAGGAAACCTGCCATTGCATGCCCTTAGTGAAAAAGTAAGTGTTAATTGGGTGAGTTGAAGGACCAATGGCGTCCAAGCCTTCATGGGGTAGGTATTGGAGGGCGGTATAGCCCACACTTGGTCCTCTTCCTGGGATACAGGGAAAATTAACCCGTTCAAAGGTTCGTAATGGCAATTGAAGTCCCCACCGATTATAAGAGAGTCGGTGTTGATAGTCGTACTCAGAAGGGTATCCAAACTGCTCAAGGTGATGGACTCCTGGCCATAGCTCACAGGACGAGAATATATGTTTATAAGGGTCAACACCTGGTTTTCCAATGTGGACATAACTAAACACATAATATCCGGTGAGTCGGTGTTAATTCTCTTCGGTGCACATCCCAGATAAGTCCGTACCCAGATAGTCATCCCTCCAGAGGGCCTTCCCCCATTTGGCCTTACTGCAGATTCCCAAAAGGTAGCAAAGCCTATACGATGATAGGGTTTCAATGCCCAAGTCTCCTGGAAGAGGCAGATATCGTGGCCATCTATAAATTCCCCCCAATCAGGGAGTTCTAACAAACGTGATAGGCCCGCCACGTTCCAGGACAAAACTTTCAACCCCGTAGCCTTATTGATGGAATGATAAGACCCAAGGGAAGTAGGTGTTATGGCAGAGGGTGTATTTAAGTTGCCACAAATAATAGTAGGTAAGAGGCCTAGCTGTGTAGGGCAAACAGAGAGAGGAGTATTGTCAGAAAAGGTATCCATTGACTTTAACTCTGTTTGATGTGTTAACTCTATTTTGGGGCTTCCACCCAAATATGGGGACGAAATCAGGGCAGAAGGGATGCCCGGGTCGGTACCTATTAATAAGGGATACCTATCATCTAGGGGATCTAAACAATCAAGGAGCGCTACTGAGGGACTTATAAGTATTCTTCGTATACCAGGGTCATAGCCAACATCCAGGGATATCCCATTGTCTGAGCCCGTGTATACCTGGGGCTGTGATGGTGGAGCCGAGCTCTCAATTGGCTCCATCTGGAATGTGGCCATGGACCTGGGGTCAAAGTCTTGCTCCAGTCAATCAATGCAGTCCAGAGAGCTAAACCTATTGTAACAAGGTATGTTAGAATAGGGAAGTTGTGTATCAGACTCCTGGATTCCACTAAGAGCTATACGAGGTCTCCCTGCAGTTGTTTGTACAATAGGTATATCCCTCCTATGTTTAGGTACTCCTAACGGATAAAAGTAAGAGAGGAGGGGGGAGTGGATTCCATCAGCCATGTTACTCCAACCCCCCTCACCGACATATTTTACCACCCTTGGATCTCTAAAATTCACAATTATGCAATCACCCCTAATGTTCTTCACACCCCGGCCTACCCAGGATACTCCTCGAACCATCAGAATTTCCCCATTCAGATTTGAAGGCAAAGGTCTATTTGTATTCAGCCAGTGTATTGTCTTATGCTTCAAAGACAAATAGGGTTCAACTCTATCTTGTGGGAGTTCGGGCACACCTGTTAATACCACAACGTATGGACTACATTCTGGTGGTAGGTCGAGTCTTGGGAGAATCTTAGTGATAGGGGGGGAATTAGATCCAGGGTTGGTCGAGGAAGGGGAAGGAGTTTGGGGTGAAGGACCCTCTGGGTTACCCAGTTCAGAGGGTACACTAGCCTGTCGTGGTATGGCAGAGCGAGCATGCCTAAAGTCCTTGTTGGGGATTAGTTCCCCTCCACTTTGGGCTGTATTAGGGGCGGTGTGATGGGCGGCCACCTGTTCAATAGATGAAATACAGGATAAGGTGGTCAATTGATGGCTAGATGGGTTCAAAGCTGAGTGTACTGATGCCGCTATGTTAGGCTGTTTTTGTATTGCTAATAATGATGCTATTTTCCCTTCCAGAGCAACAAGGCGCTCTACTAAAGGAGACAGCCTTCCGTCGATTAGAACAGCCATTCTATCCCAAAAAGCACTAGGACTCATTCCCTCAAGAGCTTCCAACCATGTGACAGTGGGTGTAGGGGGTACGACAGGGTGTTGGGTGGGAATATTAGCTGGGTCATTTTCAATTAGGGGTGTACTAATATCTTGATTCAGGACAGGCGTCATTTTTTGTTTCTTTTTAGAGGGACATCTCACAGGAGCCCCTTCACGTTTTTTGCCTTTTGTAGCAGAGAGGTTCACCCCGGGGCGTTTGCTTCTTACGGACCGATCCGTCATGGATCTCGTTGTAGCACTGTTGAATATGGGAGCTGGGGAAGAGTGATCGAGGTGATTGCACCCAAGAACTCTTGGATTAAGTTGGGTAGGAACACCCAGAGGAGGGGGATCATCTAACGGAACCTCAGCTGAAGAGCCACCTAATGTGGATAATACTGAGTTATCGGGGGAAGGGATGGTCATAATGGCTCCCAAGGATGATCGCTTCCCTAATGATTTTCTAGGGATAGCCTACGTTCTGTGGCAGCGATCTCGTACGCGAGGACATTACTGGCTCGTGTAATAAAATTGTCCAGAGTCCCTACAACGTTACTGCCTTTAGGGGCCAACCTCAATAGACCGGTAGCCATTGCTTATTACCTGTGAGGAGCACACAGACCAAGGGATATGTCCAGTCCAGTCACGAACAGTCTCGAACGGCCTCAAACGGCCCGCTCTTTGCCCGGTCTTTGCCCCGGGCTGCGTCCCGCGCGCGTCCCGTTAACGCGTGTGGGCGGGACCCTTAAAGCAGGTGGGAGGTCAGAAAGGAGGCGGGGCCGGGAAGAGGAGGCAGGTGTGCTGGGTGAGCTGAGCGACAAGCACCCTGGTCCTCGCAGTCCCGGCGATGGATACCTCTCTGGCGGCCTCACCAAATTCAGCGCAGCGTCCCCTTCACACAGGTAACTCCGTTAGGGAAGAGACCAGCTCCAAAGCGTCCCACAATCAAGGGCAGCGAGCGGCTCCCGCGAAGCGGGGGCCGCGAGAAGTAAAATAGTAGATGGAGGCGGGGCCGGGAAGAGGAGGCAGGTGTGCTGGGTGAGCTGAGCGACAAGCACCCTGGTCCTCGCAGTCCCGGCGATGGATACCTCTCTGGCGGCCTCACCAAATTCAGCGCAGCGTCCCCTTCACACAGGTAACTCCGTTAGGGAAGAGACCAGCTCCAAAGCGTCCCACAATCAAGGGCAGCGAGCGACTCCCGCGAAGCGGGGGCCGCGAGAAGTAAAATAGTAGATGGAGGCGGGGCCAGGAAGAGGAGGCAGGTGTGCTGGGTGAGCTGAGCGACAAGCACCCTGGTCCTCGCAGTCCCGGCGATGGATACCTCTCTGGCGGCCTCACCAAATTCAGCGCAGCGTCCCCGTCACACAGGTAACTCCGTTAGGGAAGAGACCAGCTCCAAAGCGTCCCACAATCAAGGGCAGCGAGCGATATTTAGTTTATGGGCTCCGACGTTGTTGGCTGGGGGTGGAAGGGGGTTATCATGTAAGTGTTGAACAGCATGGGGCTGAGGGATGACCCTTGAGGGACGCAACAGATGATGTTCTTGGGTTCTCATTTGAATGATGGTAAGCATATTTATTGGGTTCTTCTGGTGAGGAAGGAGGTGATCCATTTGAGGGAGTCTCCTTGTATAACGATGTGATTAAGTCTTTTGATGAGTGTGTGGTGGGATACAGTGTTGAACGCTGTGGAGAGGTCAAGGAGGATCAGGGCTGCTGTTTCTTCCCAGGCGGGGAGGGTTCTGATGTCTACAACGATCAAGGTGGTTTCAGTATTGTGATTGGTATGGAATCTGGATTTGTGAGGTGTTCAGAATACTGTTCTCCAGGTGTTTTGTGAGTTGGCGGTTGATGGCTTTTCCGAGGACTTTGTGGCGGGGAAGGGTAGCAGAGAGATGGGACTGTAGTTCTTGAGTTCGTTTGGGTCGGCAAATGGTTTCTTAAGAAGGGGTTTGACTTCAGCGTGCTTCCATTCTTCGTGGAAGGTGGCGAATGTGCTGGATGCATTGAAGAAGGTAGTGAGCTTGCTTCTAATTTTCTTGCTCACGAGGTTCAAGATACTGTCGGGACAGGGGTCTGTAGTGGATGCTGAGTTGACAGAGTTCATGATGGATGCGGTATTCTGTGTGGTGAGGTGGCCGCATAAGGTGAGTAGGTGGTCGGGTGCGCATCTGTAGGAGTGAGGTAGCTGAAGAGGGCTGTTGGGGGTCAAAGTTTTTTGTTGAGGGTGAAGATCTTGTCATGGAGGAAGTTTGCCAGGGTGTCGTAAAGTTCCTGGCAAGAGGTGATGACGTTTTTGGTGGCTATGGGGATGAAGAATTCTGACAATTTTGAAGAGTTCTTTGCTGTGGTTTGAGCTGGCTTTGATGCGGTCCGCCAGGCGTTCTTTTCATCTCCTTCAGGAGCTGGTGGTAGTGGTTGGGGGGTTTTGGGCACCCGCCAGCCAAAACACATACAGGTCAGAGTAGTGGCAAAGTGGTGGAGTGGTATCGATATATCGATGACCTGTTCATTGTGTGGCAAGGGACAGTGGACTCGGCTCTTGGATATGTCGATGCCCTCAACAATAATGACCTCAATTTACACTGCTCAGGAACAGTGAGTCCAGGGGCAGTGGACTACCTGGACCTGAGGGTGTTTGTAGAGGATGGGAATATACATACGGCATTATACCGCAAATCTACAGCGGGTAATTCCACATTGTTTGCCACTAGCAATCATCCACCCAAACTCATTCAAGGCATTCCGTATGGCAAACTTCTAAGGTTAAAGAGTAATAGCACTAGAGAGAAGGACTTTGAGGCGGCTGCCACAGAGTGTATTGCCAGATTTACTGTGAGGGGGTATGAACCGGTAGCCCTAAATAAAACCTTACAGAAGGTGCGAGGGTTCCCAAGAGATAGACTCTTGATGGATAAACAGAAAGATTGAGAAGGACAATAAGGGTAAATTCCGGATGGTTACCCCTTATTCTTCAGAAGCCAACCATCTGAAACATATGCTCAAAAACAATTGGCATATTTTAAAAACAGATAGTGTTATCTGTGATGATATTCCAGCCTACCCTTTAGTAACTTTCAAGAAAGCAAGGTCTCTATGGGATATGTTGGTAAGAAGCCATTTAGAGAAAGTACCAGAAAGAATGAATACTCTAAAAGAAATGAAGGGATTTTTTCCCTGTAGCAGATGTAAAGCTTGTTCTAACAGTAGAAGGGTCTTGTCATATAAGATACCAGATACAGGGAAAACTAAAGAAATAACAAAAGTTTTTAACCTGCACTACACCGTATGCGCTATACTGCTTGGTATGTCCATGTGGGCTACGCTATATAGGTAGCACTATACACCAATTGAAAATCAGGATATTGGAACGTTTAAGAGCCATAGATAAAGTGGATACTGCATATCCTGTGGCTCGTCATTTTGCCGAATACCATCAGAGTGATAGAAATCAATTACAGTATTTCGGCTTAGATTGTGTTCCAATAAACATCAGTGGGGGAGATAGGCTACGTAAATTACGGAGACTAGAATCAAGATATATCATAGATGTGCTCACAAAAAGTCCAAGAGGATTAACCAGTGGGGAAGAATTAGCTGTTCATATAGGCTCCTAATTTATATTAGCTTCAGTGAAGACATGAGTTTCTTGAGTATAGAATGTTTTTTGAACTTTATGATGTTAATATATGGGATTCAATATACATGAGCGCTTAAATATGGAGTTTGATAGGAAGGGACTTATGCCGATCCACGGCTAGATTGAGTATGATGTTATGTGGTACAATACAGTACTGCCGATATACGGCTGAATTATTTGAAATATTTAAATTGGCGATAACTTGATTTACAAGTATTTATTTGATTGTAAAAAATGAAGCACATTGTCAATGAATTTCCATAAGAAATGTATATGTATACACAATTTCAAAATGGCACTCGCGTTAGTATGAGAGTGTTTGTCCCTTCTTGATTTCAGTGCTCCATTAGAATGCCTTTTAAACATGCCTACTTCGATGTATCATGAACACCGAAGAAGGCTTTTCACCGAAACGTGTTTGTTTGCTGTTGGTTGCTAAATAAAATTTTCAAGCGCCCCCTGTGAGTGCGGTATTTCTTTACGATTGAAGAAATAGAGTGAAATACATAGCGGGGGTCCACCACCGCAAACTGGCACCCGCCCGCGAGAGCTCCGTCTGAAGTGGATAGTGAGCAGTTATATATGCTCATCTTGTGGGTGGGATAATCCTAGTCTCCTTAATAGAATTGCAAATTCGTGTTACGAAAGGTAGAAAACTTTTAATTCAATATCCGGGCTGGAGGTTAGGATTATGCTTGTTCAAAGATTAACACCGCTGTCGTAGCTGCATGTAGTATTGGTTTATAATAGAATTGCTTGAAGGTAGAATCAGATGACCAATCTACTGCCCTAAGTATACCCTCCAACCGAAGGGAGTAGTCGGGGAAAAAAAATACCCTCACTTTGAACCAAATCTCTTATGGCACACAGCAAGTCATCGCAACCCTCCCCAGAAGAGCTCTCTAGTCTCTTCCATCCAAGCATCTTATCTATTCATCCTTGCACTCACTGATATTCATTTCACCTTTACATTCTGTCCTTTTTTTTTTATCCATCATTGTCTTCCACATTCTGTCCACCCATACATATCCAAACCTTTCCATTCATCATCCATCCATCCATCCTTTCATCCATAAATGCCTTGTCCATCCTTTCCCTCATCCATCCACCCTTATGCTCATCCATTTACCCACCCTTTCCATCCATCTTTTTACTCAGCCACCCATCCTTTTACTCAGCCACATATCCTCTCACCCATCCTTCAACCATGCACTCATCCATCTATCCATCTATTTACCCTTTCACTCATCTATCCATTCTTCCACTCACTCATCCACACTTTCACCGATCCATCCATTTGCCTTTTACTCAAAAGTCCACCCTTCTTTCCATCCACCATCCCTTTCACTCCTCCACCGTTCTTTCACTTATCCATACTTACAACCATCTTTTCACTCATTCGTCCATCCATCTATCCATCCATCTATCCATCCATGCTTTCAATCACCCCTCCATCCCTCACACATCCATCCTTTCGTTCACTTACTTACCCACCCATCCATCCACCCTTCCTTTCACTCACTTACCCACCCACCCTTTCACATCAATTATAAGCCTTTTGTCAAGTCTCAGACAAAAGAGGCCCATCAAGAATTTCACCCTCACTGTAGCTGCTAAAGTAGGGGGGGGCGGGTTTGCAGCGTCCCTGTCCAAACCTCTCCATCGATCTCCAAACCTGTCCATCAAACCTATCCATAAATGCAGATACCCTTCCACTCATTCCTCCCTCCCTCTATCCTTTGGGCTATTTACCCATCCTTTCACTCGGCCATCCATGGACCCTTTCACTCGGCCATCCATGGACCCTTTCACTCGGCCATCCATGGACCCTTTCACTCGGCCATCCATGGACCCCTTCATCCATCCAGTCTTTCACTCATTCATCCAGCCATCTCTTCATCTACCCTTTCACTTGTGCATCCATCCATCCTTTCATTCACGTACTCACCCACCCTTTCAAGTTAATTGTGTGCCTTTCTCTGCTGTGCTGCAAACAGAAGAGGTCCATAAAGAACTCCACCGCCCCATGCTGTAGCTTCTAAAACAGGAGGGGGGGGGGGGAAGGTTGGTTCACAATGCCCCTGCTCAAACCTTAAACTCAACTTGAGATCTTTAGATGCAATGGTCCCCCCTAGCAGAGTGAGCTCCGAATCAACTTGCATCAATACCAGCTTCAAACATAATCCATCTGGCCAAAGTGGCCGCTGAAACAGATTTAAAAGGTTTTTGGATAGCTAACAAAAGTTGCCCAGTCGGATCACAGAGAATAGCACTAGAACACTGCTCATAAGCCTTCAGACATTTAACAACACACAATTTAACTATGCGAAAATTCAAGATAATCAATACATTGAGAAAACGTTTTGGTATGTTTAGAGATAGAAAATGACACTCCGTCTTGGGAGTACACTGGCTAAGTCCAAAACCTTGACATTTAAAACTCTGCGGCAGGAGACAAGGCAAAAAGTATAGCTAACTTGGCCGAAAACTGTGAATGGAACACAAGAAAATTCTTCAGCCATTGTTTCAATAGGCATAACCCAACTGTCAAATCCCACAACTAAGTGTATGTAGGCTAGCAACTCTAATGCCTTTGAGGAATCTACATTTTAAAGGTTTCATGCTGACTGGCCTACCTTCCTTTTGCACATGACCTGCTGATATGGCTGATCAAAAAGTATTTACAGACCTGTAACCCAAGCCGGCATTTGCCATCTCAGAAAGGAAATTAAGGACATCCTTCAATTCAGCCTCCACGCGATCTAAATGTTGTTCCATGTACTAACCCACCCATCACTTACTTGCTGTAGCGTACCATTTCGAGATAAATGGTGCCCATGCTTGCTGTATGACTTGCCGCTTCGTCCAAAATGCTAGGGACTTGGTTGCATCTCTCAGTATCTTCCAAGCCATTAACGTCAACTGATGTTGAATTGGAAGGGGGTGCAGGAGTCCTGTGGGATCCTGAAGAAGTTCCAGGAACACCTTGAGGGCAATCAGGAAATCTAAAGTTGTCTTGAGAAGGACCGGGAACCACTGTTTCGTCTTCCAAATTGGGGTTATTAAGAGTAAGGTTCCTTTTGTCGACTTGCTTGAGCCACCACCCTCGCAATCATTGGAAACGGAGGAAATGCTTAACTCTGCTACATCGACCAGTCCTGCAGAAATGAATCAGTCACTTTTGCAGCTGCACCTGGTCTCCAACTGTAGAATTCCACCAATTGGTTGTTCAGCCACAAAGCAAATAAAGCCACTCAAGATAACCCACTACAGCCATTGGACCTCCTGAAAAAACTAGAGGGTGCAGATTCCAATCGCTGAAGTAGTTGAGGAACCTGGAATTCCAGTCTGCAATGACGTTGTTCTGCCCTGGAATGTATTCTGCAATCACTGCTATGCTGTGCTTCAGGCAAAAAGAACAATTGATGGACAGAATACAGAGCAATGTCATGCATTCACCCCAGTACAGAGATCTGGACTTAAATCTAACGTTTTTTTTGCTCACCATGCCATTCCAGTTTGGACCCAGCCATATACAAATCAGTCTTGACCCTGCACCCAATGGGAACAGTCCAGCCTGAACTGCCAGGCCAGGTCACCCCTGGTCTATAAAAAAAAAAGCATCCTAGGATCGGCAAAAATGCCAGAAATCTTTCACAATCTCTTTTAATGTCTTGGACCGGCTTCCGCCTAGCTTGTTGATATACCTCACTGCTGAGATGTTATACATTATCAACAGAATGCAACAATTGTTCTTCCTGTCAGACCTGCAGGTGAATGCGCACTTTGGAAACTCACAATAACATAACAATAACATAACAAAATGTCCTGATCACAAGGGATCATGACAGAAGTTCCCCTTGTGACCAATGACCACATGTGGATACGTCCCCACACCTGGTGCCCCAACCCCATCGGTTTGGTAAGGACTTGGGTACATTCCAGATTGGACACTAGGGTACACTTCTCAGTCCCAAGTATATGGTACTAAGATACCCAGGGCATATGTACACCAGGGGTCCCCTATGGGCTGAAGCATGCATTATGCCACCCATGGGAGACCACTCAATTCACAACTACAGGCCTGCCAATCATACCCCCACACCGTAAACGGTATGGGAGGTATGATTCTATGCACTGTAAAGCTCCTTTGGGAGGCCCTTGGTGCTCCGGTACCAGTCTTCCAGACCCGGACAGTAGGCTAGGGCTGCTGCAGGCCAGAGACACGTTTCTGCCCTCCTGCTGCTGAGCCAAGCTCGGGCAGAGGAAGGCAGAGCAATAGGTATCCTGTCACAGGGAGGTGTGACCACCTCCCAGACAGGATTTTGTGTTTTGGGGCAGGGTGGGAGCGCTTGCCAGCGCCACATAGTCTGCGTACAGAGCACACTTGGTGCCCTCCATGCATAGTCCATTTAAACCAGTTCAGTGAGCAGTTGGCTTCCGCTCTGGCGTGAACCTGGACAAAGGGCAGGGGAGTATTCTCCCCCTTGTCCAGCCTCTCCTTAGGGAGGGAGCCCTGTTTTGTCCCAACCCTTTCCTTAGGGCACTTAAGGGCTTACCTGCTGGTGGGCCCCTAGATTCGTCTTGGGACAAGATACAAGTCCGACACCACTTCTCCAACCGCCTGGGCACTCACTCTGGACTTTGCTCTGGGCATCTAGACTGCAACTGGGAAGACTCCTGCTGCTCCTGATCTTGGTGCCCTCCTCGTCTGCTGCAACATCCGTGTCTGTGCACCATACAGGATCCTTCCAAGGCCTGTGGGCATCCAAGACACCTGAAGGAATCTCCCTTACAGTGAAGTAGTCACTTCCCTGCCTCTGTAGGTGATGCTGAGGATGATCAGGAGCCGGATACGAGCTGTCTCGCGTCGGATGTCTACAGTTATGGGGTTGGTGTCCAGCAGGAGCACCAACAAGCCTTGGAAAGTGCGACCAGCGTGGAAGTTGAAGAAGGTGCAATGTCGGGACCAGCAAGGTCCAGGAGACCCGCCACAAGCAGGGGAGTCAGGGCAAGCCCATACCAATCAGGGGAGCCCAAACAATGCGGGGATGACCCTCAAGAGGATCCACAGGCCGGGGGCACTAGAGTTGCAAGAGAACCTCGAACAGCTCGCCAAAGATGCAAGCCCATGATGAAGATTCAGTGAGGATGAAGATCTTGATCACTGGAGATGCTTGAGGTTGGGGCTACTTGGAGCTCGAAGATCTTGGTGGAAGGAAGCCAACAAGCCTTTGCAACTGCAAGTCGACACGGTGCACAGGGGTTCGATTCCTGCGGCTCAGACAAGATACTGGCCTCAAACTTGGTGAGAAACAGGGCAGGGCTTGAGGGATGTGAAGATCCACCACCTGTGTTGCTGAGCCTTTCGGAGTCCGTGGGAGCTCAGGATCAGCAGACCGGTCAGCTTAGTTGCAATAGCAAAGAAAAATCAGATGTTGAGAAGAAGGTTTAGTGAAGAGGAAAGAAGGTAAGAAACGAAGAAGAGGGGTGGAGGGGAAGCTGGCCCGCAAACATACCACATCTGTGCCCATCTTGCCTGTGTGGGAATTAGACTAGCAAACCAACTCCAGGTACCCTTAGGAGCTGAGGTCACACCTCCATCCTACTCAGCACAACAACTGTCAGAGCTGAATATATGACGTTACAACACAAACAATTACAACGTATGTTTTTACGATGCGGTTTTTACATCGTAACTACCATTACATAGCATGATTTTTCAACGCATGTTTTTACGATGCGGTTTTTACATCGCAACTACCATTACATAGCATGATTTTACAACGCATGTCATTGCAACATATTTTTAAAAACTACCATTACAACGCATTCCATTACAACGCATACTATTACAAAGTATATTACTTTTAGTGTAACAGTAGGGTAAGTGTTGGATAGTGTAGGGGTAAAAATTACTATTTCCACTCCAGTGAGTGCAACAGTAGGGAAAGTGTTGGATAGCTTAGGGGTAAAAATGACTATTCCCATTTACCACAAAATCCATACCCACCCTAAAACTTAAACCAACCATTATAATGCACTGTAATGGTATGCGTTGTAATGACATGCGTTGTAATGGCATGCATTGTAATGGGTTGCAATGTAAAGGCAGTTGCGTTGTAACAGTTGTGTTGTAAAAGCAGTGTGATGTAATGACTGCGTTGTAATGGATGTTTCCCTCAGTGCTCCAGCTACCATTTTTACCACTGTCTCATACTGTCCCAGATGCTTGCTGAGTATTTAAGTGTTAGTGGTCTGAGGGGTGTCTTCCATGACATCCCCCGTACTTGCTTCCAAACTCACAACAGTGGCCACCTCCACCAGTGCTCTAGCAGGGCAGGGCTCGTCTGAGATGGGCACCCGTCCTCTCCGTCTGAGTCAAATCGCTCGAAGTCCAAGGAGCCATCCGTCTGCACCACCACTCGTTGCGCGGATCGCGATGCACTTCTGCCCCATCGACTACGTTTGTTTGCCCTCCACGTGATCCATTCCATGAATGACCTTCAGTTTAGTGGGGTAAAGTAACATATACTGCAAATTCAACGACCTCAGCTTTGCTTCACACTACCAAAGGACATCCTGAGTTGCTGTACCAAGCCGGTGTAGTCCGGAAAGATACGAATGGTGTGATTCTCAAAAACCGAGTCGTCGTCCCGTCTTGTCTCCCTGAGTATACAGTCTCGATCCCTATAGTTGAGGATCTTGGCAATGAGTGTGTGAGAGGAGGCACCAACTGGGGGGGGCGGTCCCAGAGCACAGTGCACCCACTCTATCACAAAGAAGGAGGAGTGGGGGCTGATGGGAATGTCGTTTTGATCCAGGTTTCGAGGAATTGCTCATGGGCATTTCCTTCGACTCCCTCCGGTAAGCCCACAAAACGAAGATTGCATCTGCTGGAGAGGCCTTCCACATCCTCAGCTCTGCGCTCTAGGGCCACCCTTTTCCCTACGAGGTCAGTAAGGGCCGTTTTCAGTGTAGAGACCTCTGTTTCCAGCTTAGTGACAGACTGTTCGGTGACCAGGGACCTCTCCGCCACCGCGCGCAGGTCTACCCGCAATAGTCCAACATCAAGAGAGACAGTGTGAATTTTTGCATGCACCGTCACGCTGGAGGCCTCAATAGTACCAAGGATTTGAGCACCAATAGGGTCAATGTGCGCGCACTCTGCTACTTGCTCTTGAACGCCCTTGGCAGATCCGGGCATGGTGCACCACCCGTGCCGTATACTGGTCCATCTTGGTTTGCTGCGCCCCTCCCAGAGGTCTGTCTTCCCCCATGGCTATTTCTTCCAATGCTGGGAACCTGGAGCAGCACAGCCGGGCCCCCCGCCACACAAGGGCCTAATCTCCTGGTGATGCAGGGAGGTCTGTCAGGTGAGCGCTGTGATCAGGATGAACCAGGTCTGCTTCAACGACCACTAATGTGTCTCTGCAACAACGGGCACCTGCGGGGGGCACCACTGATACTCAACAGGTAGGTACGGGCTACTACACCCTATCCATAGATGGGTAACACTCCCCCAGGTGCACGGTAGCACCGACTCACCATCAGCAGCGCACCAAAGATCGCCAGTTGGGCAGGGGAAGCGGCGTTTACTTAGCATGCGTTACTTCGCATGCCGTTACTACGCGGTCGTTAGTACGACCGCGTTGTTAGTTAGCATACCTTTACTTTGCAATTCGGAACTACGAATTGCAGTAAGGGGGGGGAAGGTGTTGGATTTAAAATCCAACACCTTCCCTAGTGTCTGCATAGACTGGAATTGGAATTGTAAATTATTCTATTCCAACATCCAGCACCCCCTTACTGCAATTCGTAGTTCCGAATTGCGAAGTAAAGGTATGCTAAGTAACAACGCGGTCGTACTAACGACCGCATAGTAACGGCATGCGAAGTAAAGTTATATATTCGTTGGGCAGTCCACAGCAGTAGGAATTCAACTGCAGCCCCCGCTGTTCACGAGCTACCACACCATGCAATTCTAGTCCTCTAGTGGTGGAGCAGGCTTTACCCAGCGCCCCCCCCCCCCCCCCCCGGCCTGGCCACTAGTGCACTCTTTCCCCTTCAACATCTCACATGGGCCTAGTGGGGGCAGGCACAGAGCACCAGCAAGCGACAGCATCGTCCGCACGGGTGCTGCATAGGTAGACTTTAATTCCTTGGCCTGAAGTATGGGTGCGTTGCGCCTCAACGAGCTATGTGTCAGCAGGACACACATCCATAGATTTGCAACGTCTCACCTTGTTAGTATGGGAGCCTTCAGGGGTAGTGCCGCCCAACCTCAGTCAGGCCGGGCTGCCGCCCCTGGCTGTAATTTTAGCGTGTCAGGTAAACAGCTACACAGGGTTTGACAGATGAAACCTACCGGACCTAAAGGGGTTGGTAAGTGTATTACACATTGAGGTCACACAACCACACAACATAATACATTCCATTTCTTCACACCAGTTTTACCACACACATAATAAATCCCTCCCACAATTGGGAGGGACTACAAAATCATCACTGACAACATAACTTCTTTCACACTCACCCACATATTTAATTGACTTCACAACACAACAAACATAATTCGCCCTTTCTCTCACCCTCCATTCTCAGTCTTGCATGCAAATTCGAAAACCTAAATTCTTCTTCAGCTTTAATCTGCTTATCTTCTTCATCTTTCCAATCTCGTATAGTCCTTACTCTTCTTTGCTGAAACTGCACACATACTCTCTTTTAGTGTTGATAATAATATGGTTAATTTATGCAACTGTATTAAAAAAATGTTCCATATTTTAACCCATATTTAGCCTCTTTGGAAATAGGAAGGTTTTCCAGTGGGACGCTGAAATCTGGCAAATAAGGCAAAAGAAACTCCTATCAATTAAATATACTAGCAAACACATTACAGAACAGTGAATACGACATTATAATATGTAGATATGTCACAGCTTCACCTGCAGAAGAGGGGAGAAAAGTACACACAAATCCTTGACCCCCAATAATATCCACATATTCTCACATTTTAGTATAAATACCATCCTGAGATCCACTAACTCAACTTTCCCTATGTGTCAATATATTAGATATGCCATCATTATGGTCTGTTGTTAATTCAACATTTGTGGAATCATATCTCATCGAAGAAAGGAATCACAACAATAAACCAACTAAAGCTATTAAGGTCACTGTTAAGGCGTTTAAGCCAACAACTTTGCAGCATTTATATGCCATTTGTTTCGAGATCTAAAACAAAAAGAAAGCTGAGACTCAAAATATTCAGCATGAGTTTTATGTCAAAACAATAAAACTTTTCTTCTACTTATTTTCAAAATAATCAAAATTAAAATAGATTGATATTTCTTTTATTATCTTTTTTGCTCACTTCATATTCTCAAATTATTTTCTTCATCTGGATTCTTTTGCAAAATTCAAACTGTTTTACCACTGCCAGTACTTACACTCAGACTTCTCGATAGCTCTTCGTCTTCTAGCTCATTTCCAAAAATGAACTGGCAACAGGTTAATGGACTGCAAATCTCTGAATCTGACTTTTCTTGTTCTTTAGACACAGATGCTAAATATTCCTATTTAGGTGAATCATACTTTCTATTTGGAATCTCTTTCTCACTGGTCTTTTAGCAACTGGCGATTCGCTGTTTTCTGAGTCCATTTCAATTGCTTCAGGCTTTGATTGACATGAGTCTTCCATTTCATTTTGCCAGGAATTTCTTTTGTAGGTTCTCTTTACTGCCCTTATTGTTGAAACTCGAAATCTTCTCTTTTTACTTCTGCTAAATCATCTTCACTTACTGATGGACTTGAGCTTTGATAACATCAGCAGCTAGACTCACTGCTTTCTCCCTCTGGAGTTTCTTGAGATTCGATGTCTTTCACTGCTCGGATCACAGACTATTTCTTCTTGTTGCTGCCTGTGACTTTGCAATAGCTGTTTCCTCTGACCCTGAATTGAAACCGGCCACCTCTACTGTTACCTTCACAAGAATCTTTACTTTAATCAGCAGCTTTACCAACTTCACCAGTTTAAAAACTTTCACTTCTCTCTGGAACCACACTACAAACTTAACCTTGACTGTGTAAAACAGTGGTTGTTGTCACCAATTCTTAATCAACCACCTTCACTCTTCTCATGTGAGTGGGGTGGATCCACTGTGGGACTCGGGCAAACTTCACAGCAGTGTTAGTCACAAGTACGACTTAGAATGTGCCTCTCAAGCGTTCATTTAAACAATTTTTACGGACATATTTTTGTGATGAGAAACCAATCTCCTGGGCTCAGAAGGTGGCATTGAGTTTTTTAGTTGATGCTGTTGCTAAATTCACCTGATAAGGAGCAGAATATTACTACATCAGCCAGACCCTTTCAGTGATCTAGAACAATGTCATCAGTCATTGAAACAAGTGAAGCTGAAGAACTGTGGGCCAATTTCATTGCACTTCCCATTAGCACTTCATGAGGCAAGAGATGAGTCTTTTTATCTGGGGTACTTCTAATATTGATCAGGACAAGAGTCAGGCCATTTAAAATGAGTGGATGCACGCACCTTAGCCAGTTTGTTTTTAATGGCCCTATTTACCCTTTCATGGCCAGATGATTGCGGATGAACACTACAATGGAACCTTTGGTTAATCTTTAGAACTGTACAAATCCATTTCAAAATTCCATTTCTTTTAAATGGAGCTGCGACCCGTCTCAATAGAGGTCGGCAGGCCAAAACAGGGGATTAATTCACTCAACATAATTTTGGGCAACTGTCATACTGTCTGATGGGTATACCTCCACCCATTTAGAGAATAAGCAAACAATCATGAGAATATACTTAAGTTAAGGCCGTTGTAGACTGGCATCTCACTGCCAACTTCTTGAAGTCTCTTAAGTGGACCCTGTGATTTGTCAACCTAATTCATACGGACAACAGTTCTTCTTTCATGATTATTTCTCTGACAAATAAGACACATTTGACACAAATCCTCTGCAACACTTCTGAATTTACAATTTGACCAGTACTTTTTGAATGTTCGTGTAATAGCATATCTCTCTGCATGTGACTGATTAGTTAAATACCTAACAATACAATTCAACATCGAATCATGTAAAATAGATATACTAAGGAGTGATCCAAAAATCGTGATCGTTCTTTTCCTAACACAACATCTCCCACTTTCTTTTCTCATCCTCTGAAGATTCCTCCCGGAGGTCCCTCAAGGGAGTCCATGTTGAATTCTATGTCAGGACCGGAGGCGAGGATTATGCTTTAGCTTTCTTCACTTTAATTGCAGCTCTTAAAAGTCAATAAACAACAACCATTCCCATGAAACACAGGGAATAAACAGAATCAATCATAGACTGTCCCAGGCTAGAGTGTCCTTCTCATGGACCAATCCGCAGTCCCCATGGGTTGATAGTCCTTTGTTTATGACCGTCCCTCTTCCTCTTTCTTCGCTGCTGCAGCCGAGTTAAGTCAACTTTTTATAGTGCTCTCATACTTCTTACCTATTAAGCTTGCGCTGTTATTTGATACTGCCAGTGTTGTTTATACAGTGTTATGGTTACGTTACTGTGACCCGGTTGTGGATTTCAGCGTGTGTTGTTTTAACGGCTGCTGTTTCCCTCAGGGAGCAATTTTCTGTTACGCGCGCCGTTTCCGTTGCGCGTTTTTCCACCTCGAGATATTGCTATTAATGTTTTGGTATTCCTTTTCAACCGGAGATTCCGATTAAGCAGTCCGCCGCTACTCGGCGTCTGCTTCAGCCGCGGGAGGTTCTCCCTCCCTAGCGGCGATGTTGGTGCTGCTCGCGGTGGCCTTCCGACGCCACTAGAGGGCGCATTGTGCATCCTATGACGCGGCGGGCGCGCTGGGATCTCCGAGCGTTCTTCACAGCATCGGATTCCAGCGCTGACCCGCCGCGCAGCGAGCTTTGTCTTCTGTCTGCCTGACGCCCCTGTCAAGGGCCTGTAATATATTATAAATCCATCTTTGGAAGCTTTACGCCCCGTGAACGCCCAGTGTACTGGGTCTGTACTGCCGTTAGGCAGAGTTGCAGGTGGTGATTCCTGCTGTGGGGTCGGTACATGTAGGCCTTAAACACCCTATTTCCTAAGGGTCAGTGGCGCAGTTTTACTGCAGGGACCTGTATTTAGGCAGACTGCCCTTTTTACAAATATCGCACCAGGGCGCTTAAGGTCCTAGGCTTCGAGCCTCTACAAGTGCGAGCTTTGCCCGCCCATATCCAGGCTGCTGCCCAGCCGCCCTTACCTAGGTGACCAACCTTTCAGGCTTGGCCTTCCTTTTCTTTCTGCGCTTGCTATGGACGCCTCCCACGACGCTGGTTACGACGAACAGTGGGAAGAGGACCCCTTAGGGGCAATGCCCTGGGGCGACGATTTCTACGATGCAGTGGATGAGTCCATTTATAAAGCAGTGGAATTGGCCATGACTCCCTTAGAGGAGCGACTTTCACAAAAAATTGATCAAGCCTGTGAGAAATTGTCTAGGGCCGCACAGGCCTCCACTTCTAGATCAGCTGCCATGGCTTCTACTTCAGGTGCCCAGTCACCTCCTCCCAAGCGGGCCAAAATTGCGACATCAGATTCTGACCCCTTTGCTCGCCTTAAACAGGCGTTCCTTTCTAGTTGCAACCCCCCGTCAGATTCTGTTTTGAACCCGCCACCGGTTCCTTCTTCCCCCCCCCAGGAGGAGACCCGGATGATCAAGGTGATGGGGAGGAATCCCCGGAGCAGTCCCGCCCATGGCTCCCGGCCAAACCCCCCGTTCCTGATACTAGTTTGTGTGCCGATATGTTGGACCCAGATGAGGTTTTACATCCACGGTCTTCCGATTTGGCTCCGTCAGAAAAGGTCGCCCAGTATGTGGCGAACAGAATTCGCCGACCTTTGGAGCCAGCCACTCGTAATTGCCTTAGGGCAGAGTGTCCACGTCCCACCCTAAAGGGCAAAGTGGCGGCAACGCCTGAAATTGACCCCAGAATGGCGACATTTCTTCAGAAATTTGTTAAAGACCCCAAAAAGGGGATAGATCGCTCATGGCGTGCTTGCCAAGATAAATTGTTAGATATTTTAGGGCCCATTACCAAAATTTTAGATATGGCAGAGGAAGCCAAGGTTTCGGGCTCTCTCATCTCTCCAGACCATCTCTCTTCTTGGGCCCAGAGAGTGGTAGTTTTTCTAGGCAACGCCAACTGTGCGCTGTCCACTGAGCGGCGCAGGTCCCTTCTAATCAAGGTGGATCCAAAGTTGGGAGACCTGGCAGACACGGAAGCAGGTCCTGTGGCTCAAGGTGGGCTCTTTGGAGAACCCTTCATCAAAGAGCTCGGGAAGTTCGTCAATACTTTCACATCCCTGGACAGAGCCCAGTTTTCTATTAAGAAGGTTTTCCGCCCCCGGGTTTTCAGAGGGGCCGGACGAGGCAGGGGCCGCTCGTCCGGCCGTCCAAATCAGAACAGAGGACAAGGCTCTAATCAGGGGCAGTACCAAGATCAAGCACGCTTCGGAAACTTCTACCCCACCAGGGGTAGACGAGGAAAGAACAGAGGCGGCAGAGGTGGAGGCGGCTCCAATACTTCCGGTGAGTGTTCTCCCTTCTTCCCATCTAAAAGTGGGGGGCCGTCTGGCGCATTTTTTCCCAATGTGGACTTCCATCACGGGGGATGCTTGGGTGCTCCAGACAGTCAGGGGTTTTCATATAGAGTTTTTCGGCTCTCCGGTACAATCGGCGCCCCCCAGACGTCTTTATTTTTCAGAGGTAGATGCGGAGCTCATCAACCAGGAGGTAGAGGCCCTGTTGGCCAAAGGGGCTATAGAACGAACAGAGTTGCACCCCCGAGGTTTTGTCAGCAACCTCTTTCTGGTGGACAAGGTGGACGGAGGTCAACGCCCTGTTATCAATTTACGGGAGTTCAACGAGTGGCTAGTCTACCGCCACTTCAAGATGGAGGGAATCCATCTCTTGCGAGACCTCTTGCGCCCAGGGGATTGGCTGGCACGCCTCGATCTCAAGGACGCTTATTTAGTGGTGCCAGTTTTCCCACCTCATCGGAGGTTCCTTCAGTTTCAGTGGCGCGACAGCACCTTCGAGTTCACCACCCTCCCCTTCGGTCTCTCATCCGCCCCTTGGTGTTTCACCAAGGTTCTGAGACCGGCAGTGGAACGCCTACGGGCGTCAGGTATCAGACTCATTGTCTACTTAGACGATATACTGCTGATGGCGCAAGATCCGAACACTTTAACACGACAGCTGCAAACAGCGGTAGATCTCCTGCAGAACCTGGGGTTCGTCATAAACGAGCGCAAATCCACCCTAGTGCCTTCGCAAACAGTGGTGTTCCTAGGTTTTCAGATAGACTCGGTGGCGTCTACCCTCAGCCTGCCGGCACGCAAGATGACAAATTCGCCACGAGCTTCGGAGAGCCTTAGCTCTGTCTCTAATCTCTCTCAGACAGCTGGCCCGGATAGTGGGGCTCCTATCGGCATCCATCCAGGCAATCTTCCCGGGACCCCTACATTACAGGGCCTTACAACGCCTGAAGGCGGTTCACCTTCGCAAGGGTCGCCCTTATTCGTTCAAAGTGGCCTTAACAGCGGAGACCAGAGAGGAACTTCAATGGTGGTTGACACACATGGAAGCCTGGAATGGGCGTGCCATCTTCGGTTCAGCACCCGATGTGGTAATCGAGTCAGACGCGAGCAGGTCCGGTTGGGGCGCGCGTTGTGGCGACTTCACCACCGGAGGAGTTTGGTCTCCGTCGGAACAGCAGTTGCACATCAACTGCCTGGAACTTTTGGCTGGTTCGTTTGCCATCAAGTGCTGGACCAGAGACTCAGTTCATTCGTGTGTCCTTCTCAAAATGGACAACATCTCCGCGGTCCGCTATATAAATCACCTTGGAGGCACTCGCTCCAGAGCGCTTTCGGACTTAGCGGTGAGCCTCTGGCAGTACTGCCTGGACCGTCAGATCTCGGTATCAGCGGAGTATCTGCCAGGACAGGACAACCAGGTGGCGGATTTTCAATCACGCCACTTCCACGATCTCAGTCTCTGGAAGCTCCATCCCGGGGTATTCGCGGATCTGCAAGCCCGTTGGGGTCCTTTTTCGGTGGATCTTTTTGCCTCACGGCTAGACTTCCAACTTCCCCGTTTTTTCAGTTGGAGACTGGACCCCCTGGCGGAACGGACAGATGCCTTCCTTCAGGATTGGAGGAACGAGCAGGGCTACGCGTTTCCTCCATTTGCAATGATAACCCGGGTCTCAGCCCAGATTCGCCGGCAGGCAGCGTCCATTGTTCTGATCTCGCCGATTTGGAGATCTCAAGTCTGGTTTCCGGTTCTACTGGAACTTTCTTGGGATTCTCCAATCCTACTCCCCCTGTTTCCCGCTCTTCTTCTGAGTCCGGAAGGGTTTCCTCACCCATTAATCGAGCAGGGATCCCTAGCGCTGATGGCGTGGCGGATTACAGGGGACGATGGTCGGTCCCGGGGCTTTCGGGAGCGGCTGAGTCATTCCTGTCCAAGGCATGGGCGGATAGCACACTCAAAAGATATCGATCCTCCTGGAGACGATGGTGTCGTTGGTGTCTGCGACGGAGTTTCAATCCTGTGGCAGCGGATGTTACCGCCATCTTGAATTTTTTGGCCTCTCTTGCTGAGGAGGGACTCGCATATAGGACCATTAACACCTTTCGGTCCGCTATTTCCGCAGGTCACGTCATAATTGATGGTACTCCTGTTGGTGAACACCCGTTGGTTTGTAGACTCCTGAGGGGTATAAGGCTGTCGCTTCCCCCGGAACCTCGATATTCCCAGTTATGGGATGTTAATAGAGTCCTGAATCTGTTTTTATCCTGGCAGCCAAATAGGTTTTTATCTAGGAAAGAGCTGTCGGCCAAGATGGCTATGCTCCTGTGCTTAATTTCCTGCAGACGCGTCTCTGATGTCAGAGCCTTGGATGTTTCCGGGAGGATATTTTCCCCCACGGGGGTCACGTTCACCATTCGCAGGCGCACCAAGTGTGGAACGTCTACTGTCTCATATCCGGCTTTCCCGGATTCTCCTAAGCTCTGTGTCGTGGACTGCCTCAAGGCGTACGAAGACATGACGGAGGAACTGAGACCTCCTGGTGAACAACAATTGCTTATCGCGCTTAAGAAACCTCATAAAGCGGTTTCCTCCCCCACGATTGCACGATGGATTCGTTGGGTCATGCGTGAAGCAGGTATAGACCTGTGTATCTTTGGTGCGCACTCCACAAGAGGAGCGATGGCCTCTAAGGCTTTTACCCTGGGAGCTCGTCTAGAGGACATCCTCAATGCAGCGGATTGGTCCTCGGACTCAACCTTTAAACGGTTTTATTTTAAACCGATTATAGACATGGCTCATTTGGTTGTGAGCAAGCTTTAAACGAGCATAATCCTCGCCTCCGGTCCTGACATAGAATGAAAAATTTCCTAGCTAGCGTAACGGAAAGTTTCAATTCTATTAAGGACTCGGAGGCGAGGATTATCCCACCCAGGGTACATCTTCGTTGTCCTCCCTCCCTCGTACTAGGGTGAGTAAAGTGTTTATGTACTTTCTAAAAGGACTGCTGATTTGCATGTAATGTTGTTTCCTCCACAGGTCTAAGCCTTAGACATGACTGTCGCTTACCTTCTTATTTTTTCCAGGAGACTCCCACAAACAGGATTCCTGAAGGGTTTTACCTGGCTGACCGAGCGACGAAAGAGGAAGAGGGACGGTCATAAACAAAGGACTATCAACCCATGGGGACTGCTGATTGGTCCATGAGAAGGACACTCTAGCCTGGGACAGTCTATGATTGATTCTGTTTATTCCCTGTGTTTCATGGGAATGGTTGTTGTTTATTGACTTTTAAGAGCTGCAATTAAAGTGAAGAAAGCTAAAGCATAATCCTCGCCTCCGAGTCCTTAATAGAATTGAAACTTTCCGTTACGCTAGCTAGGAAATTTTTCATTCAACAGGAAACAATTTACATTTTCTGCATATTTATTATAATTTTCATTTGATTCATTTTGTTCCGTCTCTTGAGCCACAACTCCATTGTAAGGTGCACAGTGTCTTGATACCTGGTCTGTATTTTTATTTCCAAGCGTGACCAAGTCTTTTCCTGTCTTACGGGCATTACGCTTGACCACTGGATTGCCTCCAGCAGAGTAAATGTGCAGTTACTGTTCCTGATGGGATTTCCAGATGATTTCATAAAACCCTTTTTGACCACAATTGTTCAAAGTCCTGAACAACTGCAAAACCATGTTGGCTATCTGTATAAATCGTAACATTCACATTTTCCGCAAGGCCACAAGCTCTAGTCGGTGCAGTAAACTCTGCCACTTGTGCTGAAGTTCCATTCAGCAGTAATGATGCTTCAAGAATTTTAAAAATGGCATTTAGCGCTTCACAATGGTCTCTCAAGCAAGAACCAATCACAAACAGGATCTGAACTGCCATTTCGAGGGGAATTTCTTTAATGTATGGTCTTGGCAGTGTGAGACTGATACAGTCGTGCTCTGGTTTATCATCACACCTTTATTTGTCTTCTTTGCTGTCTGAACAGAAATCGGTGTTGCAGGATTCAGGAAATGTCATCTTTTGATATTCTCTGCTGGCACTATAACTTGTAAATATCTGGTCAGACGACTGTTTCTCATCTATGCTGAGTCCGAATACAGGTCAGCAAAATCATTACAGAATGTGGACCAAACTCAATTAACATATGTCCCATCCTGTTTCCTTCACTTAACACAATTACAATGCAAACCGCTGCAACCGCTTTCAGGTAGGCCACTTACATCATGACTCCACTGTGTTTCTGAATAAGGACCAAAATAGCACATACGCCTCTCTCCTGGCTGTAAAGAAAAAATATATTGTAATTGGGTATTGCAAAGGTGGGTGCATTATAGAATTTTTCCCTCCAAATTAGGAAGACCTCTAAACATTTGCCATCAAATTGTACCAAATCTCTGATGTCACTGCTGGTCAACCTTACTAAATACTTTGCAACTAAGGAAAAAGTTTGGAATCCACCGATGACAGTGGCCAACATCCTCACCACCCTCGGGGTGGTAGGAAGACATATCTTCAAGATTGCAGAAACGCATTCTTTTGAGATTTTCCTTGCCCAATTCACAATGGGATGACCAGGATAAATCACTTAATTCTTACACTACATCATTTTGTTGGAGAAACCTTGGGACCATTGTTGGTAAAATACATTAACAGTGCAATTGTATCAGGTTGACAGCCTTCTTTTTCTTAGGTGCCACCAATAGGTCTTCTATATATTGAATCAATAAGCCCATGGTGCCATGTTCCTCACGCTTGGCTACACCAGGCATCCCTACCAGATGTTATTGCTGTATTACCACACAAATATTACATTACTAGAAGGGACCGCAAAGATAAGTTAGGAGGCACCATTGTCAGTATCTACTGTGACACCTTCCAGTGTAAAACAGAGTAGCCCCCTACCCAACTTGCGAATCCCTTTTCTTCTCACTGTGCCTTACGTCTAGATTTACGGTCTCCGGTGCTTTAATCTATCGGCCTCCTGGTTATGCCGGGATTTGGTGTTCTACTATTCCTGACTTAATCTCACTACACATGTTAAAAAGCACTAACTTTTCCAGTTTTGGGAGACCTACACATGCATCTCAAAGACGCCACCTGCAATACAAGTCATACTTTAAGAGAAGATCTGGCTGCCCTAAATTTCAATTTAATTAACTCCGCCCCCACATACAAGGCAGGTCATATGTGGAGCATCATTTTTTGCAACGTCTGTGGTCTTACTACCGACCTCCCTGGTCCATTATTATGGACAGACCATTTTGAAGTGCCTTCTTCATTGCCTACTACTTCTCTTTTAGCCCGTCAGTTACCAGAACTAAAGTTATGGCTAGAAACAGGGCTAAACTCAAAATTCATTCCCTCAATATCTGTTTATCTAACACTTCTCCCCAGTTGGCACACCAGGTTGACCATAATCATGCCCATGACTGGCTAAGAAGTTCCCTTGACACAATTCTACCAGCCTAATTTAAATCTGTGACCAGGCAGCACCCTCCTGCCCCTTGGGATACCTACAGGAAGAAAACAAACTCTGTAAGCAACTTGAAAGGGAGTGGAGGAAACTATTTGATCAGAACTCTAAATCAAAATATAAAATTGCTTTGAACCATTACCATATGAACTGTACAAATGCCAGTGCCTCCTCCTGCTCTGAAAAGAATTAAAAAGCCCCAAACTGCCTAAAACACTCTTCAAAGTGGTCCAAGACCTCTCTGACCCCAGTAACACGGTCTCCTCCCTCAACTGTCACAAGCCCAATGAAAATAGCTGGCGGTTTATTTTTTTAAGAAAGTTACAAATATTTGACTTGCTCTACCGCAGCAAGCACTGCCAAGCATCAGCCCGGGAGCACAAGCTCATCTCCTACTCTCATCCCGTCCTCCTCTAAGGAAACATTCACTCAGCCATGAGCCAGCCGATGGCTCAATTACACTCTCTGCCCCACTTAGACTTATTGCAATTTCTGAACCTATTATAGTCCATTAAATCAGGTTCCCCGCTCGATCCTCTTACCCCAACCACTCTGAGCACTTTGAGTCCTCACCTCATGTCTTCCTTGGTTGAACTGCAGAACTCTTCCCTACACGAGGCGTTTCTTCCCAAAGCCTGGAAGCATGCCATTGTGC
This sequence comes from Triturus cristatus, assembly GCF_964204655.1. Taxonomy (NCBI): domain Eukaryota; kingdom Metazoa; phylum Chordata; class Amphibia; order Caudata; family Salamandridae; genus Triturus; species Triturus cristatus. The sequence goes on along the minus strand of NC_140584.1, from coordinate 83,801,078 downwards.
TCCCCCTGTTAAAAAAAAAAAAAAACAACCAAAAAAAAACACCTGGACCCATACAATTGGTCTAATTTTAGGCTCATCCCTTTGCCGCTCATTCTCTCCAAGATAATGGAGAAGTAAATAAATACCCAGTTCACTTTATTTGTGGAAGCCCAGAATGCCCTTCATCCTTCCCAGTCTGGATTCAGAACGGAGTATAGCACTGAAACTGCTTTATTAAGAGTTACAGAACATCTTGGACGGTTCCTGAACATGGGTGGTACAGCAGCTAGACCTCTGCGTGGCTTTCAACACCGTATCTCACAGCATACTTGTCGAAAGATTGACACATCTAGGTCTCCAGGGCACATACTTGGCCTAGTTATCCTCCTTACTGGCGGATCGCATGTTTCAGGTTTTTTAACAAATGTGTCTAGCACACACCAGCTCATTTACGGAGTCTATCAGGGGTCTGACTTCAGCCCCATGTTTTCAATATTTATGGCCATCCTCTGGCTGTGACTTCACCATCTTTTTATACGCGGATAACACCCAGGTCATTTTCTCTTTGTCGTCCGAGCAGGTTGTGTCCTCGGAAGATCTCAATTCCTGCTTTCGCCTTGTCTCCACTTGGATGCATTCTAATTCTCTAAAGTTGAATGATGACAAGACCGAGGTTATGGTATTGGGTAAGAATCCCCAACTCTGGTGTCAGGGCTCGCTCCAAGGCATTAAAATTGACCCCAAGAAACATTTGTATAATCTCAGGCCAACAGAGTTTAAAATCTTCAGTGGCTGCAATAAGATGTAAACTACCTACCTGGTGCGTAAAGAAGTTTAAGAAAAGAAGAATTCGGAAGCGGCATTCTAAAAGAGACGGAGGAACCAACACAGAAGCGGGTGAAAGTTGCCGGTCTAGTGCTCTTCCCATTGAGTTCTTGTAAGAATCTATGAGGAGTGGTGAAGGGCGCGCTTAGCTTTTAGAACTGTGCACTTCACCTCAACCCCTTCGTCTTTTACTGCGTGTACGTGAATAGATAGTCTTTGCTGTGCACGTAACAGATTCAGCACTTGGGTAGTGTCTTCACGATAGCACGGGTGCAGTTAGATAGTGATAATTCGTACGCTTGGCTTCATGAGTTCTACGAAAATATATCCTGAGATACAACAATTTTGAAGAAGAAGGGAAAATGAACATAATTTGATATTTTGTGAACTAAGGAAAAGAAGTGAAAGTCTTACCTGAATTCTTGAAGACTTTGTGCAATCTACGACACGCAAGTAGCAGAGTCTGTGTAAAAAATAAGAAAGTTAGATGTTATGATTGTCATTTGAGAACTGTTAAAAGAAAAAGAACAAAGGTTATAAGATGGCATGAGTGTGGAAAGGAATTAGATACTTGAGAAATAGTTCTAAAAAAGATCTGAGAAGGAAAAAAAAGAAAACTTAGGTACTAGAAGTTTTCTAATTTAATCATAAATAGAAGAGAAGAAAAAAACCTTAGTCAAGTGGGTAAGTGCAATACCAAAGTATATGGATACTTATTAATTGGTAGAGAGAGATTCAAGCTAGAGTAGGAAGAATGTAACAGTTGTATTTTATGATCGCAGTGAACCCAGCATCTCAGTATTTTACTAAAAATCCATGAAGAAGATTGAAGAGATCATAAGGTTAACCAGAAAAACTAGATGAGGCAGTCTCTTCTCTTTCCCCACCGCCTTTCCCCCTTTGGGGTTCACTCAGTTTTCAAGTGCATTGCAAGCTAGGAGGAGTCTAAATGGGGAGTTGGGATCTATTTGTCAATTCTGCTCCTGTGTGGTATGGAGAGTTTCATTCTGTGAGTATAGTTTCCTTACATCTGGGGACCTCAACACTGGCCTTCCACTCTTCCTGTACCCACAAACAAGGTGAAGAACCTCAGATTTTGGTTAAATTCCACGCTGTGCATGAAGCCCCAAGCAACCAAGGTAGCTTCCTCGTGCTTTGCCATTATGAAGTGGCTTAACAAGATCCTATACATACTTACCTTCCCTGCTCAAAGATCCAGGGCATCATTTTGTCCTGGCTAGATTACAGTAGCATTTTATATTTGGGAGTAGACAACACCGTGATCAGATGCCTTCAAATGGTACAGAACTCTGCCTCCTGGCTCCTGTCCTGGCTCCTGTATTTAATAATCCTCTATTTGTAAAGTGCACAGCTACCCGTAGGTTTCCCGGTGCTGGGGGCCGTCGGGAAGATTAAGCAAGCTATTGCCCAGAGTCGGATGGTGCTGGGCAGACTCCTGCCGCCGGGGATCGAACCGTGATGTCCGGCGTCAGTTGCCCTGGCCGCTGCGTCACACCTCTTCTTGCAAGTACTACCAAGACCTTTCCATAGAATTCCTTGTTATATCATTTTTTTCAATGACAGGATTCCATCTTTTTTTTAAAAGTTTGTGTGGTTTAATTCTTGGAAAACTGCATTCACTTTTACATTCATCGTATCTTGACATGCTTTGCACTTTTTATTAATCCCATCTCTTTTCCTGTGAAATCCCATTCCTTTTCTTTGACAGCGTGTCTTAAATCTAGATGCAAATCATATTTCGTAGAACTGAAAACAACTGAGCTCTTGAATCTTGTGATTTAATTTTAAACACTGATTTTTCATCTCTTTTTTCAATTGCAACACCATCCAGTTTGCAATAAATCACGTAGCCCATCTTGCAAAGCAAATCTCTCCCCAACAAATTGAGAGGACTCTAATAACATAATATGAACTGATGATTATTCTGTATTTTTCCTGTAATAGGGACATCTGCTGTAGCCTGGTTTACAATGTTTCTATTGCTAATGCCTAGAACTTGGACTTCTCTTCCAGAGAGTGGTTGGTTTGGAACCACCAGAAAATGAACTGAAGAGCAGCTAGCTTCAGTATCTATCAAGAAGGGCCCTGGGTAGTCAGTCACCTCATCACTTACGTAAGGACAACTTTGGTCTACCTCTAGGACTGCACTAAGTAAGTAATCCCCCTGCCACCCCACCCCATTAAGACACCGTCATTTGGAATTAGTCTCCAGGGAAAACTGAGAAAATACATCATGCAGAATCATTGTATTCTGTTGGTGCCCTGAGCTGTGAGGCATTTTGTTTATCATATGTTTCTGCAACACTGGAGCTAGGGGCATATTCATACCAAACCGCCCTTATTTTTTGCACACTCTGCACACTTACTGGGTCATCACCTGATTTGCATTCTGCTGCATCTGGGGAACAAAATCAGTCCAAATTCAGTCTTTATTCCCTCTTCCAGAGCCTGATTTTACAGCAGAAATGATGAGCAGTTCTCTTCTTTAACATATAAATATTTGCATTCATTCAGGAATTATTCACAACTCTTCTTCCACAACCTTGCACCTGTACCATTTTATTTCCCATTCCTACACCTTGCATCAGATACATTTAATTTATTAATCATCAAGCTTTATTCGGATCACAAGGATCCATGAAAGCATTTCAACATATGAAATTAAATGAAAAAGAGATTTATAGAGCGCAAAACATTCACCCAAAGGTATCATGTCACTATATCACAGATTAAAATATCCATTGCACATTTAAAAAAACATTCAATAAATATTATCATTAATTTAGATACATATGCAGACAATACCAGCACTGTGCATCTCTCAAGTATTGCACCACATGAATTAATCAGTCAATGTACTGTCCCTCAGATAGAACTTTATGAGGGTCATGAAGCTGTGTTACGTCCCATGTTAGGAGAATAAGTGACGGTGGGCCCTCTGCATTAGACCAACCAAGCTTCCCAATAGTGTGAATGAATGCAATTTTATGCTGGTGCAGCTAGATACTACCTTTTGATTAGGATTTTGCAATCCTATTAATTTTTTTGCATCCTCAGCCACATGGCCCAACATGTTCGTGGAGAAAAAAATAGCAACTGAATTGCAGGCAGTTATCGTAACGTAGCAACTTAAAGCCCTATATGGACCACTAGACTGGCTCTTCAGCATTGTTTTTTCCTTTAATGCTCACCAATGTCTCACCACACCCTCACAGCCAACTCCATGTGATGAGACTGCTGAGATCTTCCAACTAACTGCAGGTCCCACACATGCGTCTCCAATGCTGCAAGCTGATCAGTGCACTGTCTTCGCTCAATTGAACACCTAATTGCACTTGAATCTCTCACCCCCGATGGGCCTCTTGCTTGCCATCGCCTGTCACAGGTCCACACTGAATTCAGCACAGGAGGGACACCAACATCATGTAGCCACTCACAGCTCGGCACCCAAAACTCATGGCCGCCATATTGAATTAGAGCTCGTGCTAGAATTAAATTAGTGCTTAGAAGTAGCACAATGAGGGTTGGATTGCTATAAATGTATAACAGTAGTCATGTTGGAGTGGTTCCTCTTATTCACGTTTTTAGTAAAGATTGCTGCTGCAATTTTATGCCTTCATCGTTGTTACAATTCATAATGTTTGCACTAGACTGGGATTTTGATTTTAAGATTAATCTTTAAAATATATAATTTGTCTGTTAGTGCTATTAATGACCGAGTGTTTAAGGTTCCACTGGTAATTCCTGTAATGTCTCATGGGACTAATCGTTACCTGAAACACATGCCAATCAAATAATTGCTTAGTGTGTTGGGGGGTGGTTGCAGCAGAACTGGTTTAGGATTAGGGTTGGCACATTGACTGAGTCCTTAGTGCCAGGAGACAAAGTAAACTGAACTCTGTGTTTCTGGAAAAATCTGAAAAAATGTATCAGGTGGACAGGCTTCAGTTTATTCAACAATCTACGCTTTTTTTGCAAAAGACTGTACCAGTATTCACAGGGTTAAACTGTGGGATCACGAGGATCCTGGTAGACAGGGTTTATTAGGCTGACTTGTCTCTAAATGCTTTCTGTAGTTAGCCATTTAGCCTCTTCATTACCTGTCTTTGAGCGATCACAGCATCCTTTAGTTCAGTATAGGTTGGTGTGCATCTTTCACCCATGGACCTTGTTCCGGCAATTTACGAAATTTCGATAGAATGAGCTTCTTTTGGATCAATTAACTGTGCTGGTATCTTCAGGTGGCATTATGGTCTAGTGTTAAGTACATTATTCCTATCTGATGGATTGACTATGCAGAGATATGCGTGAATGTTGAAACCGGGATACTGGGCACAAGGGAAGCCATTCTTCAGCCTTCTTCTTTGGTCCGTAAAAATGTGAATTCTATGCTACCTCTCTTCAAACAGCTTGCCGATAAAATCTATTGCTCTCGTGGAACTTCTATAATTCAGATTGGCACCCCTACTCCCCACTCTGTGTTGTTTTCTCTCCCTTTCAGAATTGTAGTTAGGGTTATGCATATTGCAATGCCCCCTGCGTCTGTGTCCTCAGCTGTTTTTGGTCTCTGTGCACATTTGAACGCTTTTCTTTTCTTGGAGTTCTCCTTTGCTCAAGTCTGAATTGCATGCAGACACCATGGTAGGGACATTTGAGGGTTAACATTGGCTTTATCAGGGAGAGTGGTGTTGTCCCACTTTTTCTTTTACCAGGAGTAACACTGGTCCTTGCTGAGTGAGGTGCAAGGGAAGTTGTGAACAAGGTTTTGTGTAGTAAACCTGGGTTCAGGCCTGCAACAGGAGTGTAACAGAAAGGAACATTCTGAAGGAAGGCAGTGTCTCTTTGAGAGTTTAGTCATCGGCATAGTTTTTCAAGATGGGGCAAACAACAATAGCCTTTATCAGCTGACATATATGTTTGGATCAGGATTTCAAAGATGTATCAAAACACATTGACACAGTATAGAAATCTGCCTATTCTGTGTAGTCACCACCAATTTTTCGGCTTTTGCCGGGCCCTATTTTTTGCTGGCTTTAGAACTCGCCACACCTAAGCTCTCTAATCATCAGTAGAGTGGCTGTGCACTCGGCTTATTCCTAATTGGTACATTTAAATTGCATGCATCAGTATTATATGGTGTAGAAAGTATACCCAGTCCATGGAAGTTAAATACTTCTTGTCGACTGCAGCACTTATTGTGCCATCCACTATAGTGAGAAAAGACACACAATTGACAGATGGAATGCAAAACAAATCAAAACATTCACCCTCAGTCAAGAGATCTGGGTTAAATCCATCATTCTTTTGCTCACCATGCCACCCCAGTTTAGACCTGGCCATATGCAAATCAGTCGTGGCCCTCTGCCTCATGATAACAGTCCAGCCTGAACTGCCAAGCCAGGTCCTCCCTGGACCGGAAACAAGCATCCTAGGACCGGTTTTGGGTTTTCACCCCTCATCAGCCATGGCTTCAAGCCTACCCTGACTGTGGTAGTGTACAACCTGCAGTGCAACCTAATTAATGTATCCTTCTTGGCATGTAAATCCCCCTTTTAAATATTAGTAAGTCTTCGCTATCTAAGCACACAAAGTTGGGTTCGTGGTATTTAAAAGGGCGACATATATAGAAAAAGAACTGATGTTATCAGGTCCAATGCTGACAAACTTCTAAAAGCTATTTTCACTGTGGCAGGCATAGCTGTCCTATGTAGAAAACTAGAGTGTAGATTAAAATAACTATGCTAGCTATGAATGAGACTAGCTAAGAAAAAACATTATAAATAGTTATTAAAAGTCCAATTCAGTGGTGAAATTGGATTTTTAATCAATATTAAGTTATGGTAGCTTTTAGAAAGTTACCCTTTACCTGTGCTTACAGAAGGCTAATTAGCATAGGTCTCTTACACCTCTCAGCCTGTGCACAGCCTTGAATAGGTGTGAATGAAGTTTGAAGTGGAGCAAACAAAAGGCTGGACTGAATAGACACGGATTAATCCTCGGAGCTCAACAGGATAAGAAGGCTGGGGGCTGTGGGCATCCTTTTTTACACTACAGTGTTGAAATCCTGCTTCACAGATTGGTTGATCCATGTGCCGCTGTTTGGCACACTTGTACGTGGACAATTCTTGTGTATTTTCGGTCTGGTTGATGAAGGGCCCCTCTTTTTTCCTACCCAAATTCTCTCTCTGAGTTTGTTGAGGGTACAGCGACTGTTTAAAACTGGATTTTAGTGTTTGATGTGGGAGGACACCAGGATTACCACAGTACAATCCCAAACACGTCTCCCACTTCCCTCAGAGCCCAGGTTTTGTGTGGCTAAAGGTTTTCCTAGTCTTGAAAATGCCCTGACACATGGCATTTTTAGCCTGTTTGCAGTAAGGCAAACAGAAACTACAGAAAAGGTAGGAAAGGCCGGCCCTGGGAAATTGTATCCCTTTGGTTAGGGAGTACCTAGGAGTCACTCAAACAACGAGCTGGTGCCAGGCATAAATGAATTGCCTTAAGGCACCCACTTTATTTTTTATTTATTTTTTGATGGAAAAGTTTTTTTTTGTTTTTTTGTTTTTTTATTTATTTATTTATATCGTGATGAACAGTAGCACAGGCATACATCGTCGCTCGCCTACAACCCGGAGGCCGGCGGTATCTATTCTTATGTACATTCCATATTACAGCTTATGCCGCATCCCGGGGGACGGGCATCACTGTCTTCACATGCGATAAGTTAGCAACTCTATTTAGATGTATAGCCCATCTCGTCATTCCAACATAGCCTGATCCCATTTGGGGACAGCACAGTTTTATTTATTATTTATTTACTTTTTAAAAACTTAAATCCCACAAAAAACGTAACCACAAATCCTTTCCCCCACCCACCCACTCCCGTCAAAGTCCCATCAGTCGCTCCCAGGGCCTCCCATACATGGACAATGCCTGTGCTTGTTGCGCTCCCTAACATGCCCCCGTGGCTAACCCATACGCGCCTAGTTGGACGTGCCAGACGGCCTACGTGTCTACTAGTTCTCGGAGTGAAGCTTGGTACACGTGCCCCCCCCCCGACTGCGACAATGGTCGGAGCCCCGCCAGCCGCAGTAGGACCTGACTCAGTTCGCCCCAGTATCCTCCGCACCCAGGGACGATGCTTCCTCATCCCCAGCCCCGGACGTCTCCCCTGCCCCACCCCTCTTGAGGTATTCAGCATACAGTCCCCAAAAGTTCTTTGGCCTGCTTCTAGGGGGGAGCAATTCGCTATACGTCTCCGACTGCGTACAGCAGTAGAGCACGTCACGCTTCCACTGCGCCAGCGTGGGCAAAGGGCCCCGCATCCAACACATGGCTACCCTGCGCTTGGCAATCAGCATGCCCATGTCTACCAGTCTACGCGCCGCCTTAGGGAGCTCCCTCGAGTGTCCCAATAGCGCCACCGCTGGACCCAGACTTAGTTCCAAATTAGCTAACTCTCCGACCTGGCGAAATATTGCCTCCCAGATCGTGCCCATGCCGGGGCAGTACCACGCCAGGTGCATAAAGTCTGCCACCGGGTGTGCGCACCGCTCACAGGTTGACCCCTCGCGCAAGCCATATCTATGCAGCCTTTCTGGCGTATAATATGCTCTATTAATGAATTTGAAATGTATAAGTCTATGCTTGCCATGCAGTGATATCCGCCGTATACCAGTACAGCAATAAACCCACATGACATCGTCTATCACTGTGTCCGGGTCCCTTTGCCAGGCCAAACGAGCTTTAGTATATTTTTGGGATCTCTGTGACATAGCTATGCAGTATAGCTTGGACATCAACCCGCGAGGGCTTTTGTGCTTGAGTAAATACGATAATTCCCGAACCTCAGGGGGTTCGGCCATATCCTCGCCCAAGTGCTGTCGCCACGCGCCTCTGACCCTATGGAATTGAAATCTCTGTAGCGGGGTGTAATTCTCCGATGTTGACGCCACGTTGTCCCACGTTTTGGCGACACCATCCTTAAATAAGTCACCCATCAAGTGTATGCCCAGTCCCCGCAGGGACCTCACAACGCTTCCGTCTCCGCAAGGGGGCAGCCAAATCGCCCACTCAATGGGCATGGCCGGAGAATATAACAATGCTGCCGCAGTCTGCCCAAGTAACCAGTGCCAAGCATGCCGGGTGGCATTTAACGAATCTAAGATTCCAGTCCTGCGATTGGCCGGCTCAAACAGGACCAAGGGCAACGGCAGTGGCGCTACAAACAACCTTTCGAGTTTTAGGTATGGAATCATGTCTTCACCGTGTATCCAGGCGTGCGCCTGTGCCCCCTGTGCGATCCTATAATATAGCTCCATATCAGGCGCTCCAAGGCCCCCCATATGGTATGGCAGTGTCATGACGCTCCAGCGCACTCGGGCTTGCTTCCTTGCCCAAGCCAACCGTAACAGAGACCTGTTCAACCTGGCAAAGAAGGTGCGTGGCAGAACCATTGGGATATTGGAGAACAAAAATAAAAATCGAGGCAGCACTACCATTTTAGCGATGGATATCCGGCCCATGAGTGACAGGGGCAGGCCGATCCATGTCTCCACGTCTTCCTCCAATTTGTTAATGGCCCTCCCGTAGTTCTCAGTAAAAACTACATCAGAATCACGGTGCAGCTGTATCCCAAGGTATCTGACCGAATCGTCTGACCACTGCAGTGGATACTCCATTTCAAACGGGGTAGTGGACGACGTCAACGGAAATGCAATGGATTTGTTCCAGTTGACCTTCAATCCAGACAGCGGCCCGAACTGCACAACCTCACGCAGCACTGGTGCTAAGTTATCCTCCGGCTCCCTAACATAGAGCAAGGTGTCGTCTGCATACGTGGAAACAACTATACGATACGACGGAAAGCTAACGCCTCTCAAGCTATGATAATCACGCAGGGCCACGTTTAGTTTTGGGCAATGGTGATCAGCACTGTCTTTTGCGTGGCATGTTATTTGATTTATTGGAGTGTGGCTGTCGCAGACTGTTTGAACTTTTGGGGCGGGCGGGGATTTTCTGCTGCCCTATGTGCATAGGTGACTTTTGTATGCTTAACTGGGATGACTGGAACGGGTGAACGGATAGGTGAAACTGGTGGGGAAGCTCTTAGAGCGCTGACGTGGAATGTCCGAGGGCTGAATGACTATCGTAAACTCAGAAAAGTTTTAAACTATCTCCATCGACATCACATTGACCTGGCACTGCTCCAGGAGACTCATCTCCCCCTTGCAAGTAAGCTGTTAGCGGCGAGAGGCCTAGTGGGCACCAGCGTGGCAGCAGGCTTTACATCGCACTCCAGGGGGGTAATCACCTGGGTAAACCCAAGATCGAAACTGCGCTTGACGTCGCTGCTCTCCGACCCGGACGGACGCTACCTAATAGCGAGGTGCGTGGGTAAGGGCCACGACTTGATTGTGGTCAATGTCTACGGCCCTAACTATGACTCCCCCGACTTCTTCGATGCACTGGCGGCACAATGCAGGCTGCATGTGTCCGCTGGCATGGTATGGGGAGGTGACTTTAACTTCACATTTAATCCGGAGTTAGACCGCTCCTCGGGGCCAGCCCGCCGTCCGGCGACCGCCGCCCTACACATGCAGGCGGAGTTGATCAGGCTCGACATGCTCGACGTTTGGCGACATCGTCACCCGGGTAAAGGGGGCTACACGCATTACTCGGCATTTCACGATGTGCACACCAGAATAGATTACTGGTTGGTGTCTCGGTCGTTGCGGACTGCGAGGTGTGGCCGCGCACTTTGTCGGACCACTCCCCTTTGCTGCTAGCCCTGACCACTCCGCCTCGGCGGGTGCCGCCGTTCATGTGGCGGCTCCCGCCATATTCGCTGCTGGACGACGTGTTCCGCGGGGAACTGGCGGACGAAATAGACAGGTTCTTTGAGGTCAACACAGGCACAGTCCAGAGTTTCCAAATAGTGTGGGACTCGTTCAAGGCTTATATTCGTGGGGTAGCGATGACTAAGCATTCGGGAGTGCTTAAATCCATCCGGCGACGGCTCGGAGCTCTGGAGACGCAGATAGCTTAGCTGGAGCTGCATCAGGGGACTTCGGTGGACCCGGAGGTGACCACGAGGCTGCAGCGCTTGGTCACTGAGTTCAACAGTGAAGCGGACCGGGAGGTTCAACATATGGGGAAGTATGCCACAGCCCGCACGTACGGGGAGGGTGAGCGCCCGGGATCCTTACTAGCGGGAATACTGCGTAACACAAGGCGACCCCTGGTCATTGACGAGCTCGTTACGGCTACGGGCGATGTGATTACTGAGGAGGAGGGGATCATAGAAGAATTTAGGGCCTATTACGCTGGGCTGTATAAATCGCAGTCCTCGCGCATGGAGGATGAGATAGACGACTACCTCAGTTACCTCAAAATGCCGTTTTTGTCCAACTCGCGGCGGGAATTCTTGGCGCTGCCCATACAAAAAGACGAGATCGTGGAGGCCTTAGGAAGTATGCGGGCGGGCACTGCTCCGGGGGCAGATGGGCTGACGGTGGCTTTTTATAAGGCCTTCCAGGACCAGCTTCTCCCGCACCTTATGGCCCTTTTCGACGACATCTGCCTCGAAGGCAGTATGCCTGACACGATGCGAGAGGCTCTGCTTGTTACAATTCTAAAACCCGGGAAGCCTCCCGACCAGTGCGGATCCTATAGACCACTCTCACTGATTAATGTCGATGCTAAAATATATGCGAAGGTGCTTGCCACGCGTTTGGCGCTTCTGGTGCCGGAGCTCGTGGCACCAGAGCAGGCGGGCTTTGTCCCGTCCAGGAATCTTACATACAATATCCGCACGGTCCTGGGGGTCATGCAACATGTGCGCCCAGAGAGTAAAGCCATGGCGCTCTTTCTTGATATGGAGAAAGCGTTTGACTCAGTGGAGTGGCCGTTTATGGTGCGGGTGTTGAGGAAGTTTGGGCTGGGAGAGCCTTTCCTACAGATGATCGGGGCATTGTATTTCAGACCCACTGCCCGGCTTCGACTCGGAGATCGTGTGACGGAGCCGTTTGCAATCACAAGAGGGACCAGGCAGGGCTGCCCCCTCTCCCCACTTCTTTACGCGCTGGTGGCGGAACCCTTGGCATGCGCAATAAGAGAATACCACAGATTCGAGGGAATTAACTTTCCTTCTTATAAGATTGGTATTTCTACCTATGCGGACGACACGCTATTGTACATCAGAGACCCGGAGGAGAATCTCGCCTCTATCTTGCGGGAGGTGGTGCGGTTTGGGGCGCTGTCGGGCCTCAAAGTCAACTGGCACAAGTCACTGGCGTTCCCGCTGACTCCGGTTACATTGCCGTTTCCTATGGAGTACCCCTTGCAGTGGACGACGGACTCGATCCGCTACCTGGGCATCCGGCTGCACAGGGACCCGGAGATCTTGTTTAGGGAAAACTACGGGGTGGCTTATTCCAAACTTGTGGATGAGGTGGAGGAGTGGAACAGGCTGCCCCTCTCGCTGATGGGCAGGGTAGCTATTATGAAAATGATCATCCTACCGCGATTTCTGTTCCTCTTTACCAACATTCCAATAGTGCTACCCAGGTCTTTCTTTGCGCAGCTGACTCAGACCCTGGTCCGACTGGCCTGGGGGGGTGGGCAGCCGAGAGTCCAGTGGAAAGTACTGACGTTGCCATACGAGATGGGGGGCCTTGGAGCTCCGGACCTGGAGAGTTATTACAGGGTAGCGCAGGCGTCCCATCTGCATGCGTGGATCCATGCTGAACCAGATGTCCCACATGTGCTACTGGAGCGCTTATTCGCGGACCCGGTACCACTCCCGGCGACGATCTTCCTGCCCGTGGATCGGAGGGCAGGACTGTTGGACTCGCTCGGAGCTACCAACCACGCGTGGCACATGCTAATGAAACGGCAGGACTGTGACCTCTTATACTCCCCGTTGATGCGGGTGGAGTGGGCAGTTTGGCTCTCTCCTCTGCGAGAAGCAGGGGTGACGCGAGCGCTGGGTGCTTTGGGTATAGTTAGGATGGCTGACTTGTTCCAAGACGGCGTGGCTAAGACACTGGAGAGTATTGTATCGGCACAGCCGGGATGCACGTTGCTCCAGCGCTTTCAATTCCACAGGGTTCGGGGCGCACTGCTGTCTCTTCTGGGGCCGACTGCTGCGGAGCCGCCCGAGATCCCGGAGCTTACATATGTCATTAAAACTGCGGCGCCGTCCAAGCTGGTCTCGACGCTCAAAAAGATTGGGGACCAACACAGGGAGCCCCAGTGTTCTGCTGCGCGGCGAGCCTGGCAAATGGACCTCGAAATGGACATTTCGGATGAGATGTGGAGATACTGCTGCTCCAGCACTAAAAAGGTCTCTCTGAACGGTCGACACCGCTTAATACACTAAGTTCTTGCAGCGGGTCTACTACACCCCTGAAAGGCTACATCGATATGGGTTGCGCCCCACGGCGGAGTGCGAGCGATGTCATGCTCAAGTTGCTGACTTCATACACAATGGCCTGGCTTTGCCCAGGAGTGGCCCGGTTCTGGACGGCGGTATTCCGCGAGTTGAGCCAGATCTTGGAAAAAGAGATCCCCCCTGATCCGGCTCTAGCGCTGTTGGGCTACTCCAAGCCGCTTCCGCGGGCACTGAGGCGACTGACGGACGTGGCGTTGCTTATTGCGAGACGAGTCGTGGCGGCCTGTTGGATGAGAGGGCCACTTCCCACTAAGAAAAGATGGGCTAGGGATATGCTGTACTGTAGCACGCAGGCGGAAACGTATAGCGAACTGTTGCCCCCCAGGAGTCGCCCTAAGAACTTCTGGGCGCTGTATAGCACTTACTTGACAACTGGAGACTCTGAGGAGGCAGGCCGAGGGGAGGTGCAGCATAGAGACCTGGAGGTCTGTGGCGGGGTAGTGGAGGGTGGGCCACCGGATTAGAGTCCGATAGAGGTGAGATGGGCTATGAAGATAATGCGGCGTGTGAGAGAGTGACTGGTTGGCGGGAGGCGGGTCGGGGTGCCCCCTGTATGAGGCGTGCGCTACCTTGCGGTATGATTGCGAAGCGGAAGCTGGAACGGCCACGCCGGCCAGGCCTGGACGCATGGTGTGTGATGTCCGGCAGTAGTGCGATGCGCCCGGGTTAGAAACAGCGTGCATGAGTGGACATGAAACGGGTGAAGACAGTGACACGATTGTGACCGGGGTGGGGGGGCGGGATGTTGAGATATGGTACACGAACATTCAGGTGCTTGGGCGGACTGCCCGTAGGTTGGACGGAAGGGCCGGTTACACCACTGTGCAGGCCGGGGGGGGCATCCGTGTAACATGTGTCGGTAATGCTGCAGCACGGGCTGCATTATGCAGAACTGCAACGCCGCCGGCCCTCCGGGGTGTCGGCTAAATGGCTGTGTGAACACTACAGGACTGTCACGGACGGGATTTCTGCAGTAACCCTATGTATACGGAGTGTACGGCAGTCTGCTAAGCCTATTTACTATATCTCAATAAAGGTTTTTGAAAATTAAAAAAAAAAAAAAAAAACACGCAGGGCCCGCGCCAGCGGCTCCGCTACCAACGCGTATAGTATGGGGGAGAGGGGGCAGCCCTGACGCGTCCCCCTAGAAATCGAAATAGCATCCGTGATCAGATCCCCCAGTTTAATCCTTGCAGTAGGGCCCGTATAAAGCACCCCAATTATTTGCAGAAAGACCGGCCCCAATCCCATCTTGGTCAGGACTTGTCGCATAAAGGGCCATTCAACCGAATCGAAGGCTTTCTCCATATCGAGAAAAACTGCAAGGGCCCTCGAATCTTGTCTAATGTGCTGCAGCACGCCGAACACTGTCCTCAGATTGTACGTGAGGTTCCTGCCAGGCACAAATCCTGCCTGCTCCGGCGCAACCAGCTCCGGAGTGAGTAACGCAAGTCGCGTGGCCAACACCTTCGCAAATATCTTAGTGTCTACGTTCAGCAAAGATAGCGGCCGATACGAACTGCACTCCTCCAAGTCCTTGCCAGGTTTGGGGATAGCCACAAGTATCGCCTCCCTCATGGAGGGGGGCATATGGCCAGTAACGCATAGGTCGTCAAACAGCGCAGAGAGATGCGGTAGCAATAAATCAATAAAGGAGCGGTAAAAGGCCACCGTAAGGCCGTCCGCACCAGGGGCACTATTTGCCTTCATACCGGCTAATGCCTCAAGGATTTCATCCCGCTCAATAGGTAGAGCCAGAAATTCCCTGTGCTTATTTGGGAGGAAGGGCATCTGGATATGATCCAAATAGTCCTGTATATTATCGTCCATATTAGCCTGTTTAGATGCATACAGGTTAGCGTAATATGACTGAAAGCGTGCGGCGATGTCCGCCTCGTCAGTCAACAACACCCCTTCCGCCGATCGAACTTTGGTGACCGTTGCCTTGCATCTACGTGCTCTTAATATATTAGCAAGCACAGAACTAGGCCTGTCCCCTTCCCCGTAAACTCTGGCAGTGGCATACTTCCCCAAATGCAGCAATTCCGAGTCGGCCGCTTCATGGTATTCTGCAAGCAGCGCCTTCAGCTGTTCTGCAATAGGATCCGTTGAATCCAACTGCTGTGCAGTCTCCACTTCCTGCAACCTGCCCTCCAACGATGTTAACCGCTGCCGTATAGAACGCAGCACCCCAGAGTGCTTAGCGATTGCCACCCCTCTGATATAGACTTTAAATGTTTCCCACACCGTTTGAAAGCTATCCACCGAACCTATATTAATTTCAAAGAACGAGGTGATCTCCTCAGCCAGCTCATCTTTAAACACGGGATCTAGGAGGGAATACTGGGGGAACCGCCACCCAAAAGGTGGCATGGTCGTACTAGGCGTGGCCAGCGTGAGCAATAGGGGAGAGTGATCCGATAGGGTGTGCGGTAGCACCTGGCACGCGTGAACCTGCGCCATTAGTCGTGTGGACACCAGCCAATAGTCTATCCGAGTGTGTAGGTTATGGTAGGAAAAGTAGTGCGTGAATCCCCCATCTGCAGGGTTGAGAGTCCTCCACACATCTGTAAGGCCTATACAAAGCATCTCCCTACTGATCGTCTTTGCCGCAGCAGACTGCGGGCGGAGCGGGCCACCGGATCTGTCCAGACCTGGATTCATCACCATGTTAAAATCCCCTCCCCACATCATGGATAAGGCACCCACTTAACAAGACTTTCTGGACCGACCTGCAAAAGATCAGAAGAGGAATGGACTGCAGTCTGTGACCTAAGAGTCTCCTTGAAGAAAGACCAGCTCCTTCATATACCCAGGATGAAGAATGAACTCTAAGGGTCAATTAGCTCACCTCTTGTATGACTATAGGAAGAAAACAAACCACAAAAGGTCTGTTCCTGAAAGTACAGAGCTACCAAGATGACAAGTAGCAACTGGACCTGGACTTTACTGTGCTTTTGGCCTTTGCCTGACATCCTATGTATCCACGTGCATCTCCTGAGCTTCTGGGTGCTTTAGAACTGTGTTCTTATTGTCGTCTGGGGCAACTAAAGTAGGTTTGGAATCTTTCAAAACCTTTTCCTTCAGACCATATAAAACTTATAAAACTTTCTGACATCCAGACTTTTACTGTGACTAATCCATTTGCTGTATCTGACCCAGGCACCATCATGGTTGGCCTGAAATTGCAACTTGGTCCCTGTCTACCTCAAACATTGACTATCTTTGGAGCTTTACTTCTTTTTTTTTTTGTATCTCTTTATTGCCATTTTGTGAATTATCTTGTATACATTGGTAGAATGAAGAAAAACTGAAAAAAAAGAAATATTGACATTAATGGTAGTCAACAATAATTAAAATATAGACATTTTGCATGCATGCGAAACAGACTAATACCTAGCAAAGCATTCGTCAATTGTAAGATAGCTTTTCTACATTTCTGGATTTTTTGCCTTATGTCAAACTTACGCTAGATAAAATGCAGTCTATGGGTCTTGGATTGGATTAACTTGGCCAGTGCCAAAGTACCTGTGTGGTTACGTGCCAGAGATATTACATTGTTAAACAAAACAAACTGAACTTTGCAGAGTTGCCTAATCCTTTCTCAACCACCTACTGTATTGCCCCCTCCGTACTCGACCATTCACCCTCCGTGAAGTGCTCCCCGCCAAGTCACCAGCAGAGCGATTACCTGCAAGAGGCCCAAACACACCCATCTCTATTCCGGTTCCAAGTCCTCGTTTGTGGAGTCCTCCTCCTCCAGGTGAGTGATATGTTGTAAGGCCCCTAGTATGGAATCCCAGTGTTTTGCAATAGGATATTTTCTGAGCACCAGTGCATCTTCCCTGTTAAGCGCTGTACTTTCCGATTGTGCCCATACAAGGAGAGACTGTTTCCATGCCGTGTGATGGGGGGGAGGGGGGAGTCTGTGTTTCCACCTGCTTGTGATTAATCGCTTAGCTGTGACCAGTCCCAAGTACAGAAACGTGGAAGTTACTTTGTGTTTCTTGGATCTAGAAAACAACCCCAGAATACATTCCTCTCAAGTGTGTAGTTTTGTTCATTCTGTACATGTGGCCAGAAAGGACGTTACCTCCTCCCAGTATTGTAGCAGAGCGTTGCATGACCACAGCATATGTAGGATGCCGGCACCCACTAGGCCGCATTGGTGACAGGCCGCGGAGCTCGACTGGAGGTACCTGTTTAAATTATCAGGGGAGAGGTACGCTCTATGGATAATGTAACATTGTACAAGTCGAAACCTGACGTTCCGTGGTATTTGTGTAGCGCTGGCCAGAACCTTGTCCTATTCTGTATCTGTCCAGGGACTCCCAGCAAGGAGGCAAGCTGATCCCTTGAGTGTGCCATTAGCACCTCAGTCAGCCAGTGTATTATATAGTTGCCCGTCCCCATCACATGCAGATATTGTATAACCAGATGGGGCCGGGGTTCAGTATCTAGGCTTCCCCAGGTTCACACCAGCAAAGCTACTAGTGAGTTGTATAGTAGGAACTGGCCCGGTGGAATGTACAAACCCTGGGATAACCCCTCGTACATCAGCAATGCTCCATCCTCAAATAAATCACCTATCGTTTGTATCCCCGCTGCATGCCATGGTGCCAGCACTGCCCCTGTTGTGACCACCCTGCCCCTTGGTGCGCCAAGTAAAGGCAGCGCCAGTGCATATGGGGTCGACCCCTGAGTAAGATACAGTCTGCGCCTGTAGCAGCGACGGGCCTTGGGCTAACAGCCCCGGCCGCGGCTGAGGAAATTTGATTACGGCTCCATCTTGCGTATTGACACCATTGTGATGTTGCCCTCACTCAGGCGCCGACGACCTTCGTAGCGTTTCTTCGTACTCTGAACTGTAACATGTTAAATGACCTTTTTCCTGTCTCTCTGAGCAAAGTACATTCTGGGACCCGGCTCGAAGCAACTAATTTCCGTGATAACCATCTATTGACCCTTGGTGATCCTTCTCTGCCTTCCCTTTGTTTTACGAATCACCACCTGCATCACGCAAACACGTCCTGTTGTAAATTAATTAAACTTAGGAATGCTCATGCCACCTGGCCTATAGGGTCAGATAGAGAACACGACCCTAGGGAAGGAATTTCTATTACCTGTTATCCTGTATCTTGTAAAAGGAATGTTTGCTAGTGGATGACATGTTTTTGCACATTGAGGGCGTTGTTGCTTTAGGGGATTTAAGCGCTATAAAAGACTGTGAGCCACGGATTGAAGTGGCAGTCTCCTGAGAACCTACCACTGATGTACTTCTAGGACAACTGTACCTAGCTGCAGCTAATAAATTGAAGTTCCTATGCCAACAGAGTGTTCCGTGTCTCTGTACAATTAAGCAGGCAAACTCAGAAGATTTCAGGCGAACCCTGCGCCGCCAGGCCTAATTCAGCCTGGTTCTTCAAATGGTGCCCTCTGTGAGGCGGCTTCAGAGGTCGTGGGTCCAGCCCGAGGATCGTGAGGAGCCCGGCAAGGAAATTCCGGAGGACGCGCACCACGTGATCGACCCCTGCATGTCGTAAGTGGGCCGAAGGTTTTTACAGTGTGGCTTCTCCTTTCCAACGGCTGCGAAGACCTGTTGCCCTGACTGCCGCCGTGCTTTGGCTCCTTCGATGATGATTGGTATCGCGAGACATTAGACGGACCTCTGTTGGCGTAAGAAAACATCTGGGTAAGTTAAGTATAGTGGCCACACCTTTGTCTTTGTTTTGTCTTTGTTCGACTTTTGCAAAAGCCGAAACCGAGGGGTGAGTGCAGTTTTTGTACTATAAAGTGACTAATTAACCCCTTGAAGTTTGTGAGGAAACTAGTGTAATAGCGATGCCTGGTTTCAGTAAGTTTAGAAGATGGTGTTGTGGTTGTTGCGATAGGGATTCCCGACTGGAGGACTCTTGTCCAATTCCTCCGGCCGGGACTCCCACTTATGAAGTATATTCTAAACATGGTATTGGCCCCATAGCTTTTAATGAGGCGTGGGTTCGCTATACTAGGAAAGATGGTGTTTTACGGTGGCCGCAGAATGGCAGTTTTGAGCTCAATATCTTAGATAATTTGGAGGGAATTTTGTTGAAACGAAAAGCCCGGCCGGCTATGTTTGACTCTTTCCGCTTATGGCGTAAGGAGGCCAAACAGAAAGAAATAAAACAAGCTAAAAGAGATAGGAGGGATATGTCTGTTATACAAGCTGCCCAACAGTTTAAAAATAATGAGACCGATCATGCGATTGAGGTTTCAGATAGGCAACATCGTATGGTGGTAGATAAATGTTATCCAGTGTTGCCAATTTCCCCTACAGAGAAGAATGTGGACCCTGGGAAGGATCCCTTAATGTCCCATCTGTTGAGGTTACCCCTGCCCTATGCCCTGCGGGCTAATGTACCTTTTGCACTACAGCCTGTGCCAGGGGCAAATGCACCTTTATTATTACCACCTGTCCAACCTGTTATTCCACCTGTCGCTCCTCAATCGATTCCTGCACCCCCATCACAGCCTCTTCCGGTATTACCGGGCTCTCCCTTACCTTCGTCTCCCTTCGTACCTATTACTCCTTCTTCTGCCCCGCCTAATATTCTGTCTCCTGTCCTAATGACGAATTCTCCCTCCGTTCGGAGGCGAATGGTTGATACCGTTTCTGGCCTTTTGTCCCCTCTCTTTGGGACACTTAAAATGACCCCTGTTCCTCCTCGTAGACAAACTCGTAGTCAGCTCCCAGGTCCAGATGAACGGGAAGTGTTAGATCTTCTTGCCCGAAGG
This sequence comes from Triturus cristatus, assembly GCF_964204655.1. Taxonomy (NCBI): domain Eukaryota; kingdom Metazoa; phylum Chordata; class Amphibia; order Caudata; family Salamandridae; genus Triturus; species Triturus cristatus. Next base: position 83,781,025 of record NC_140584.1, on the reverse strand, counting down.
TGGATCACGAATGGCTCCCAGTATAGTATGCAAGATATTATGGACACCTTTCAGCAGTGGGAGGCACCAACGCAGAGATATGTTTTTGATACTATGTGTAACATTTTAGGTCAAGAGTGGGAGGATATGGGTTTGGGACCAGCCCCTCCGGGCCTGCTAGATGTTCAGGCCGAGTTTGGTAAAGGGCTGATTGTGGGCGCAGAGGTTGAGGATGCGGTAAGAACGCTTGTCACCTTTAGAATGATGTTTGTTTGTCGGTCTTTGCCAGAACGCGATTCCTCTGTTAGACGAAAATTAAAACACTATCCTATGAGAGAGGTTCCCCCAGTGTGGAGAGAGTAGGTTGCAGCTCAGGGTGGTAATCCTCTTATACCTGCTCACTTTCAACGTGTGTGGGTGCACGTTCCTTGGAAACGATCTGAGGTATTGGCCCTTAAACAGTCCTTACCGGACCCCCGTAAAAATCCTGCTGGGTACTACAAAGAGTTGTCCCAAACTGTTGATGCATGTATTATGAATTTGGCCGATATAGACATGCTAATGGGTAATATGGTCCCACAACCATTATGGGCTAGGATTCAGAAGGATGACCATCCCGGGGAATTAGGGGGTGATTGGGCTGCCATACTTGCCGCGGACAGACTCCAAGTGGGTGGTGCCAAACATGAGGCTTTAATTACAGAACTCCCAGCTAGGATCATTGCCTTACTGAAAACTATGATGCCCCCTCTGCGAGTTAATTGGGATAAGTTAACAGCTTGTAAGCAGAAAGTGGATGAAAGCGTCTCTGATTTCTTCACTCGTTTTGAGGAGACGTTTATTGATCATAGTGGTCAGGATATGAGCACGGAAGGTGGCCAACGACTGTTTGTGGACAAATTTGTGTCTAATTTGGTTCCGGAAATATCTAATAAATTGAAGAATTCCGAGTGCGTGGGCAGTATCATCTTCTGTCCAGATATTGGCTACTGCTCAGTATTGTGAAAACAGGGATAAAGAGGAAAGAGAGAAACTTGATAAAAAGACTAAAGAGCTGAAAACAAAAGTTCTTTTGCAACAAGCTTATCCCCCTCGCCCTGCCCAACGTGAATTTCAGCCACCTCAACAATTTCAGAGACAGTTGCAGAGGTCTGGGCCTTTTGTTCCCCAACCGGGCCAAAATCAATGCGCTTACTGTAAAGAAGAAGGCCATTTAAAGTATAATTGCCCGGTTTTGTTACTGCGTACGGGCGGCATTCCCGGGTCACGAGGCCGGGGTGGTTATCAGTCAGCACCCAGAGGTAGAGGACGAGGTACATCGCCTAATAACCAACGTTCCATGCCCCCTGGAAACTCCACGAATTATTTTGATCAGCCAACTGTTCAGTCTACCAACTATTACAATGATGATTATTATACCGAGGATGGGAGTCAGAATTTCCAATCTAGCTAGGACAGCCATGGACAAAGTGCGGGAGTAGTATCAGTTCCATTGGACCAAAGCGGGCCTTATGTTGATGTTGTAGCACTAGGTGTTACAAAGCCATTCCTATTAGACACTGGTGCGACGAAGAGTTCTATAATTCACTCTAAACTCCCTGGGGCACCTTTGTCTGGCTGTAAAAATGTTTCTGTAGGTTTTTCTGGCGCCCCAGTTCAAAACCCAGTTTCACGCCCTTTGCCCATTTCCATAGGTCCTTACAAATTGGAGGCCCGCTCCTTTTAACAACTGGTTGTGGCGAAAATGGGCTGGTTTTGGATTTATTGAAAAGATTGTATGCGACATTACACTGTTCCCCTTCTGGTGTACGTCTTACCTTAGGTAAGAAATTGACCTCACCGATGTATTTGTCTAAAGACCAGCTTCCCCCTGAATCACACTCTCTTCCCGCCACCCTCTGGGCCACCGGCCCCAATGATGTGGGCCTCCTGCGGATCCCGCCCTACATTGTTACCCTCAAGCCTAATGTTAAATTTCCTCGCATTCCACAGTATAGAATTTCCAGTGACGGCGAAAAAGCTCTTTTGACTATAGTTCATGATTTGGTACAAAATGGTGTGGTTGAAGAGACTAGGCTAGGGGAAATGTATGCAATAGCCCTGTTCTGCCTGTTTTTAAACGAACCGACCCTTCTCAGCCACCTGTCTATCGTTTTGTGATTGATCTCAGAGAGGTCAACAAGATTGTAGTACCTCAATTCCCTGTTGTCCCGGATATCAATGCCCTATTGACAATGATACCTGCCTCAGCCTCCTGGTTTTCCGTCATTGACCTCAAAAATGCTTTCTTCAGCATTCCCATTGCTGAGGAAAGTAGGGATATTTTTGGCTTCTCCTTAGCAGGCCAAAGCTTCCGGTTCAAACGGGTTCCTCAAGGGTATTGTGAGAGCCCCTCCATTTACAGTCAAGCATTAAAATCACAGCTCGATACTATGTCTTTACCACCAGGTGCCACTCTCATTCAATATGTGAATGACCTGTTGGTTGCAGCAGATTCTGAGGATACTTGTAAAAAGGCTACTATTTCACTGTTACGCCACTTATCTGATCACCACCACAAAGTTTCACCGTCTAAATTGCAATATTGCTGCCAAGAGGTCACCTATCTAGGTCATCTCTTGTCAAAGGAGGGACGGCGATTGACCCCAGAACGTATTCAAGCAATTGCCCAAATGCCTATTCCATGTACGCAAAAAGAGGTGCGTGCCTTCTCAGGTATTACCTCTTATTGTAGACAATGGATCCACAATTTTTCCCTTCTGGCGAAACCCTTGTTGGCACTCACTCTTAAAGATACACCACACCCGCTTCCATGGACTGCGGAATCTCAGAAAAGTTTCACTGATTTACGTACTGCCTTGTGCTCTGCCCCTGTGTTAGGTACTCCTGATTACAGTAAGCCTTTCACACTCTATGTTCATGAGAAAGAAGGTTGCGCGTTATCAGTTTTAACGCAACGATTTGGGGACAAGCAACGTCCCTGTGCCTATTTTTCGGCCACGTTAGATCCAGCGGCCAAGGCGTTACCTAGCTGTTTGAGGGCTACAGCCTCCGCAGCCGTTTCCATTCGCCAGTCTGCTGGATTGGTATTAGATAATACCCTCATTGTCATGGTGCCGCATGCAGTAGACACCCTCCTAAATAGAACGAAGACTCAACACCTCACGAGGGCCCGCCTTTCGGGGTACGAATTGACGCTCTTGGCTAGCCACATACACATTAAGCGATGTAATACCTTGAACCCGGCGACATTGCTGCCAATTCCAGTAGAAAACGGTACTCAGGAGCAGCATGATTGTTTCCTCCGCACGGAGGAAGAGACAAGAGGCAGAGTTGATTTAAAGGATACTCCACTCCCGGACCCGGATGGGATTCTATGGGTGGACGGTTCTTGTTTTAAGCTTCCCAATGGTGAAACGACCTCAGCCTATGCAGTCACTACCTTGTACACCGTTGTGGAAACAGCGCATATTATGCATAACTCAGCTCAGGCAGCTGAATTGATAGCACTGACTAGAGCTTGTGTGTTGGCTGAAAGGAAAAGGGTGAATGTGTATACTGATAGTCAGTATGCATTTGGAGTGGCCCATAGTTTTGGCCGCCTGTGGAAGGAAAGAGGGTTTCTCACATCCCATGGCACTAAGATACAGCATGGCCAATTGGTAAATGACCTTCTTGAATCGCTCACCTTGCCCACTCAGATAGCGATTGTGAAGTGTAGTGCACATAAGAAGATTACTGATGATGTAGGTCAAGGAAATGCTTTCGCAGACCGGATAGCGAAAGAGACGGCTAGAGCATGTATGTTGTGGGCTCTGCTAGATGGGTTACACAAGGAGGGATGTGTGAGAATACTGTGGACAGTGTGAAAACGATCCAGGCAGAAGCCACAGAGAAAGAATTAAGTAAGTGGAAAGAGAGTATAGGAAGGTTGGATGTGACAGGGTGCTGGACAGACTTGTTAGAACATCAACGCTGGTTGTTACCAGATGCTTATGTACTCCCAGTAGTTACCATGACGCATGGTCCAGCCCACATTAGCGCTAAAAGTATATGCAAACTTCTGGCTCCGGTATGGCAGAATGTGGGGATCTCTAAATGTGCAGACAATCTGGTTAAGCATTGTATTATATGCTTGATGCATAACCCGGGGAAGGGAACACCAACACCGGCAGGCCACTTTGCTCCCCCAATGTACCCTTTTGAGGTGTTGCAAATAGATTACATTCACATGGAATGATGTAACAATCTGAAGTATGTTCTTGTTGTGGTATGTGCCTTCTCCCGATGGATAGAGGCCTATCCCCTGAAAGATAATACTGCTCTATCCACGGCAAAAGTCCTTTTGAAGGCGTTTCTGCCGAGATTTGGGTTACCCAGAATTATTTGGAGTGACAACGGAAGTGAATTTGTGGGTCAGATCATGCAGAAAGTATGTGCAGGCCTTGGCATCAGACAAAAGTCCCACGCAGCAAACCATCCTCAGTCAGCGGGTTTGGTAGAATGCTATAATGGCACTCTTAAGCTTAAACTCGCGATAGATACAAGCCAGCACGGGTCTTGCTTGGCCTGATGCTCTGCCCTTGGCTCTTTTATCCACTAGAACAGCCACCCATTCCCGTATGGGGCTTAGTCCTTATGAGGTTGTATTTGGACGCCCTGCAAATGTTTGGGGAGTCCCAAGGCCGAAGAAATACTCCGAGATAGAGCATCCATTGTTAATTGACTATTTGCATGATCTCACCACTAAATTACGTGTCCTTCACCAACAGGTACAAAATACTTTGCCTCAGGCTTCAACTGATCCTGGTCATACCATACGACCCGGAGATTGGGTCTGCATTAAAAACTTCCAGAGGTCGAAGAACTTGGACCCTCGCTGGAGAGAACCTCGTCCAGTACTGTTAACGACGCGTACAGCAGTGAAGGTGGTCGAGAAAAAAAGAACTGGGTACATGGGGTACATTGCAAGAAAGTGCCCCTACCATTGCTTTATGATCAGTGGGTTCGTAAACGAATTGGCGATTCTGAAAGCAAAAGGATACCAAGATATGGACCGTTTAGCGATTCACACCTAGACTTTGCCAGATCAGAGGGAAAAGACGAGGTCGCCCAAGCAGCAATACCACCGGCATTGGAGTTGGACCCTACTGAACCACATCTCCTTTTCCCAGAACAAACTGTACCTGGTTCCCGGAGGTACGATTTGAGGCCCAGACTGAACAAGAATACCTCAATAGTACCTCATTGACTTTGTCTTTATCCCGATTTCCACACGTTGCAGGGCCGTGATCGTAGTCTCAGAATTGTGACCCAAGGTGTGGCTCTAGGCCTGTGGGACTTGTAGGAAAATAAAAAGGACTACAGACAATCACAGCTGAGTTAAGCAGCCTCCCGTCACGGGCAACATTTAGAGATGGAAATGACTGTTCGAAAGGGAATGGACAAAATACAAACAATAAGCACGAAGCATTGTAAATTATTGCATAATCGTTTTGTGGTGGCTTTAATAATATTGATTTTAATGTGTATTATATTGTCTTGCGTAGGATGGGGGCTACATGTAATTTTTACGCAGTCTATTCCCAAAGTTACCGTTGAAATGCATACACATGTCACTCTACCCCCTCATGTTGAGTCGAGAAGGAGTGAATTCCGTAACAACACCAGATCTACGGATTTGTATTTCCTGCCCTCTAATAAAACCTCTCGAAAAGGACAAACTTTTCTAGTGGTACCTGGACAAGCACCATTCTGTATTAGGAAAGGAGGGTTAGAATATAAAGGTACAAGCAAATGCCAGCATATTGTGACCTTGAATGGGATAGATTGGCCTCGCATGGTTCCCTCACGTAATACATACTTCGTGTGTGGAAATAAGGCTTGCACTTCTCTACCTGGTAATTGGAGAGGCACTTGTTATATCGCTTGGTTGTTGCCCCCAACATATATAGCGGATGCCAAGCATCATTTACAGAAAAGAAGGGTGGTGTCTGAACAGGATACGTCCGGACAAGAAGTCGGGGATGTCTTGAAAGGACTACTTCCATTCTGGGGCCCAATAGCCAACAGTAGAGACATAAGACAACTAATTCGAGTTGTAGAAGCCACTGTCAATGAAACAGCTGGAGCTTTGAGTAATCTCACTGCAGAACTTGTTGCTGACCGCCTTGTTACGCTTCAGAACAGGATGGTATTAGATATTATTCTTGCTGACCGGTGGGGCGTATGCAAATTGATCGGATCTAGCTGTTGCATTTATATTCCAGACAACGCCCCTACAGTATACCAAGCCATCTCTAAACTACATAAGATCGCTGAGTCCGTTCACCAGGATGAAGGGAATTGGTCTCTGATGGGATGGTTTTGGGGACTACTGTCTACATGGGGATGGAAGATTCTTACCTTTGTCGGATCGACTTTGGCTATTCTCTTCTCATGTTGCCTTTGCCTACAATGTGGTCCCGCTATATGCGGGCTCTGCGCCACCCTGTGTGTTCCAAATCCTATATCCCAGAAAGCAGAAAACACGAAAATAATGCTGCAACAACAGCTTGTAGATTTCATGACTATTGAAGTCGATTCTGATTAACAACAGCCTGTGTGTTTTTGCCTGAGTAATGGCAAAAGGAGGGTCTGAGGGAATTTGATTACGGCTCCATCTTGCGTATTGACACCATTGTGATGTTGCCCTCACTCAGGCGCCGACGACCTTCGTAGCGTTTCTTCGTACTCTGAACTGTAACATGTTAAATGACCTTTTTCCTGTCTCTCTGAGCAAAGTACATTCTGGGACCCGGCTCGAAGCAACTAATTTCCGTGATAACCATCTATTGACCCTTGGTGATCCTTCTCTGCCTTCCCTTTGTTTTACGAATCACCACCTGCATCACGCAAACACGTCCTGTTGTAAATTAATTAAACTTAGGAATGCTCATGCCACCTGGCCTATAGGGTCAGATAGAGAACACGACCCTAGGGAAGGAATTTCTATTACCTGTTATCCTGTATCTTGTAAAAGGAATGTTTGCTAGTGGATGACATGTTTTTGCACATTGAGGGCGTTGTTGCTTTAGGGGATTTAAGTGCTATAAAAGACTGTGAGCCACGGATTGAAGTGGCAGTCTCCTGAGAACCTACCACTGATGTACTTCTAGGACAACTGTACCTAGCTGCAGCTAATACATTGAAGTTCCTATGCCAACAGAGTGTTCCGTGTCTCTGTACAATTAAGCAGGCGAACTCAGAAGATTTCAGGCTTACCCTGCGCCGCCAGGCCTAATTCAGCCTGGTTCTTCACGGCTCAGCGCTCTAGTCTCGGGGTGGAATAGAAGATGTATGTTGGTCAGCGTCCATGTCAGCAATAGCATCGCTGTGTCTTCTAGCAACAAGCCTGCCAACCATTTCGACACCCACTGTAACTGGGTGTCTAGGTAATAGAGCTCCAAGTTGGGGACGGCCAGCCCACCCTACTCCACCGGTGTATACAATTTCCGTAACACCACCCTGTGTCCCCCTCCGTTCCAGATGAACTTTCTGATCCACATGTTAAAATTAGCAAATAGATTTTCCCCGTTGAGCCGGCTGGATGGTAATGACTGACTGACTACAGGCTTCCCTACACATGGGCAGGAAGTTGATCTACAGAGGGAGCACATAAATATCCTGACCATGAAGATGAGCTAAGTGGGGGTAGGATTAGTTAACATACTTAGTTGGAATGTAGCAGGACTAAGAAATAAAATGGATAACTTCATATGGAATGACCTATTAAGGGAGTATAATGTGATTGGGCTGCAAGAATCCTGGGAAATTGATAATATCTTCTGGCTGGATAGTTATGCTACTTACGTTGAACCGGCAAGGCCATCTATAGCTGGAGGACCGAAAGGTGGGCTAATAACACTGATCTCCCTGAAGGGTGCAGGTAACCTTCGTAAATTGGATTCCGGGTCAGCAAACAGTTTAGCAGTTGAAATTATGCCTACTAATTCAACCAAGGTATTAATTGTTAATTTTTATAACTCATTTGACAGAACCTCTGATATTGAGCACCAGTCCAGTTTTAAAAAATGTTGGGAGTTTTTATTAGGAGAAACAAGTCACACCTTATTCGGTTATTATTTTAAGTGATTTTAATATACATTTATGTTTAAAGAATTGCCATATTGCCGATAGCCTAGGGCCTGGCAAATACACGGAAACACATTTTGAACACACACAACAAGGGGAATTTTTAGAGGACACCCTAGCAGAGTTTGGTCTTTTATATCTAAATGATCTGGGTGGGAAGGTTGACATACCATGTTTTAAAGGAAGGGGAATGTACACAATCATCGATTATATCTTTATTAATACTGCCCTGGAAGCCTACGTTAAAGACTATACGGCTATGTGGTCATAGTTTAGAGATCACAATCCTATACATTTGATTTTGGCAGGGGGAATGGGGCTCAATTCCAATAGATGTGTCTCTAATTTAGCCATCAAAGCAAAAGATCAGGGTCGTAGACTCGAATGGTGTAAGGTCATTCCGGACGAGTTCTGTAATGAGCTAGTCGTCAAAGTGGGCTTGGAGATAGAGCTCTGTCTTGACATTAGGATAAGGGATAACAAGACACTCACGCCCTATGCTGAAATATGTCATCAGGTGGCTAGAGATCTAACATTTACTTGTAAGGAATTCCCCAATAGCAGTGAGAGATGGTTTGACCACAAGTGTACTGATGCTCATCAGAAGTTGATGGTTGCCCTGAAAAACAAACCACAAGATAAATCTCTTATAGCTATCCTCAGGAAAAATTATAAATTAGCGGTACATACATGCAAGTCAGAAATTTAAAATGAGGCTTGGAATGAGTTACTCTCCACTGATTTAATTAGGAATAGCGCCAAGTTTTGGAGCGTTGTTAATAAACCATTTTTTTCAAATAATAACAATAGTCCACTGGAATGTAATATTCCGGAAGAGGAGTGGTTTAGTCATTTCAAGCATATATATGGTGAACAGGGGGCTCATGGATCCTCAAGTGCACCATATGTAGTTGAGAACTACACTTTAGTGTTTACTGATAAGGAAGTAGCGGTGGCTATTGACCAGATGTCAAGTAATAAAACACCTGGACCAGATGGTGTCCCGGCGGATCTTTTTAAAATGAATGTATTATTATGGTCTAATTTATTAGCAAATGTTTTTAACATGGCCTGTGAGTTTGGCCTGCCACAATCCTGGTCCCAGTCAGTTATAGTTCCGGTCTTCAAAATAGAGGAGACACACGATGTCATAGGCCAATTTCACTGATAGATTCTGCAGTGAAGGTTTTAGGAAGAGTTGTCCCAGGCAAACTCACTGAGTGGTTAAATGACACTAATATCCTCTCATATCTACAGTATGGGTTTAGGAAAGGGAGAGGAACCATGGACCGGTGTCTAAATTTGTTTTTATTGGCCGGAAAGTACACAATTGCGAAGAAAGGGTCACTCCATTTGGCATTCATGGACCTTTCCTCTGCCTTTGACCGAGTAAATAGATCCAAATTATGGCATCTGTTATTAAAATTAGGTTTGGACAGGAATATCGTAAACTTTCTGGCTGATTAGCATACGGATCTTACAGCAGCAGTGAGATTTGACCAAAAATGCAACCTTACACGAGGCATCCGTATTATTATAGGAGTCAGACAGGGATGCATTTTAGCCCCACTTTTTTTCACTTTATATATTAACAAACTTGATTCAGTTTTAATGGGAGCGAGTAGGGACATCCCACGTGTGAGGGAGCGGCTAATTCCGGCTCTCCTATGCGCGGACGATGCCGCCTTGATAACTAGAACAGCAATTGGCGTACAGCATCTTTTAACTACCTTTGCCGATTTTATGAAGTCACTAGACCTTGATGTTAATTACTCGAAATCTCACACTATGATTATGGGTCTAAATCCTAGAAAACCCAAGACTCTTTTTTGGGAAGGTAACGTAATATCACGGGTGACCTCGTTTACATATTTAGGGGTTTAATTTGATGAAAGGGGTACGTGCGTACCACATATGAAAGCAAAGAGAAATGTAATGGCCAGATCTACCCTGGCTGTCCTTGACTTTGCAGGCAGATTAGGGGCAAAGCCAATGCAAGCAATGCTAAATATATACAGGGCCAAATGCATTACCATAGCAAGCTATGGCTTTGACCTCTGGGGATGCAGAGAAGTTAGGGATATCCAAATAGTAGAAAATAAATTCCTGAGAAATCTGCTATCTGTGCCACAGTCAACATCTTCTTATATAACCCACCAAGAAACTGGTTTAGGTGTTATATAAGACCTAATTGGTATGGCACCTTTACTCAAGTGGATAGGAATTTGAATAAACCCAGAGCTAGGGATGAATCGTGAAATTATTTGCGATTGCCTAGCACTTGATCATGCAAGCAGTATCCCATGGCTGTGCTATGTGAAAAGGCTTGCCACTTATTTAGGAAGGCCAGGGTTGTTCACCTCTCCAGAGAAGCTGCTAAAGGCGGATTTGATTTGGGTTAAAAACACGTATCTGCAGGTGTCACAGACAGATAGAGAGGCCAGGGAACTGAAAAAGCCATTGGTGGGAGGAGGAGCCTAGCGCACAACCAAGATGGCCGCGTAGGTGCGAGGCTCCCGAGGACCTCCGCAACCTCCTACATTTATCCTGAATTCATCCTGCCTCGATTGAGGGGACTGTGTTGGTGAGCCTGAGCTGAGGTGGAACCCGTTTTCCGTTTTCGAATTGGACCTCGGGTGCCGGAGTGAGCACCGATTGAGGTTTGCGGCCTTCCTCTCGCCGAACCCCGGATTTGCGTTGGGGGGTGACCCAGTGGCAAAGTGAACAACAACGGCGGGCCGGGCCTGGCGAGTCGCGTACCCCGCACTTTCGCTTTCGCTTTCTCGCCGTTTCTGCAAGTGAGATCGCGGAGCCTTTTGTGTTGGTGTGGCCTCGCTGGGGGACCCGGCCTGCCTGCCTGCTGTGGCCCACCCCGCCGATCTGGGGTGGCCCCCCCGGAGCTCGTGGCCCTGATTGCCTGCCCTCTACGGCGTTGCTGGTTCGATTGTGGGACCAGCGGAGATGGCCACGAAACAAGATGGGGATCGGTCAAAGACCAAGTCGACCCGACGTGGCACCGTCCATCCGGCCAACAGCATGGACCGCTATACCCTCCAGAGGGGATCTCCCGGCGGACCGCACAAGTCCCCTGAGGGCCCCTCTGATGCCCCGGACTTGCCCACGGATCTGACTCTCCACGACGTCATGGGCGCCATTTCCGAGATGAAGGCCTCGGTGGGCCAGCGGTTCGACACCCTGGCACAGAAGATCGATGCGGTCCTGGTAGACGTTGGCCTGGTGAGGGCCGATCTTTCCAAGACCAACGATCGAGTTGACTCTTTGGCCCACACCGCATCGGGCCTTACGACTGAGGTGGCGGCACTACAACTGGAGGTACGCCGGCTAAGTCAGGCGAGCGCACTTATGGATCGGCGCCTCGAGGATTCCGAGAGTCGGGCCCGGAGGAATAACATCCGAATCATCGGAGTACCCGAGGGACGGGAGGAAGCGGCGGCGGATCTATTTGTGGAGGACCTGATCGCTACCCATCTCCAGCCTCGGGGCCTGAGTAAATTTTTCGCTGTGGAGAGGGCCCACAGGGTTCCCGGGGGAAGGCCGAAGGTCGGCGCCCCTTCGCGACCTCTCATTGCCCGGATTTTTAACTTTCGGGACAGAGACGCTATCCTGCAAGCTTCCAGACTGCATGGGCCGGTTAAGTTGGACAATATGGAGGTGAACTTTTACCCTGATTTCACCCAAGTGGTCCAGAAGCAAAGACTGAGCTTCCTCGGCATTAAACGCCGACTCCGGGACCTGAACTTAAAGTACGCCATGCTCTTCCTGGCCAAGCTGCGAGTGGAGGTGGATGGTCGCACGCACTTTTTTGATCGTCCCGAAGCGGCCGGGGACTGGCTGGACACTCTGTCTGGGGATCGTGATCGAGGTGGCGGGGGGGGGGGGCGGCGGGAGGAGGAGGCCCACTGGATCGGGACTGAGGGGTCAATATTGGGCCTCACTCTGGACGAATACGATGCTACTTTCGATCAAGCGTCTGTCTTTGTACATTCCCCTCCCATGGAGGTTGTGTGGGGTCTAGAAGGGGTACTCTTTCCTCCTCTAGGGGGTCTAGCTAGTTTCTTTTTATAGGGGCGACAGGCACACTGCAAGTTGGGGGGGCTGTCCGGGCTCATGCAGGGGTGCAGGGTGGGGGGAGTTTTGTTGGAATGGGTGGGTTGGGGTGGGGTGTTGTTCGTTTACACCACAAGGCAAACGTATCTTTGTTTTATTCCTACAGTGCTCTCTGGGGGACGAGTGATGACTTCTGTTTATGATGGGGGGTAGGGGACTGAGTTTGTTGTCCTGGAATGTTAATGGACTGGGGGACAGGATAAAACGAGGTGTGGTCCTGCAGTTCTTGAAGCGAACTTCGCCCGATATAGTTTTTCTGCAGGAGACGCACCTCATTGGCAACTCCTTTTGCGCTATGAATCGACGGGGCTACCGCCTTGTGGCCCATGCGGGCTTCACGTCCGGTTCAAGGGGTGTGGGCATTATGGTTAAAAACTCGCTCCCGTTGGAGATTGATGAGGTGCGCCATGACGATAGGGGACGTTACACGGTTTTGGTGGGCAGACTGGAGGGCAGAGTGGTCGTTTTTGTGTCAGTATATGTCCCACCGGGGCTGCAGACGACCACCTTTGCGGACCTGGGGCACCTCCTCCTTGGCCTTCCGGAGGGGATTCTAGTGGTGGGGGGGATTTTAATGCTGTAGTTTCCGGAACTGTGGATCGTCACCCCCCTAGGGATCTCCCCCGGGCCCAAGAGTGGTTATCTGGCCTCTTGGATACCCTGGGGCTGGTGGATTGTTGGCGACTAAAACATCCCACGCAGCTACAGTACACCTTCCATTCAGGGTCCCATGGTAGTCTCTCACGGCTAGATTATGTCCTGGTCCCAGCGGCTTATGTAGGGAGGGTGGGAGAAGTGCGCCATTTGGCACGGGGTATTTCGGACCACTCCCCGCTCTTGTTGCACTTTGATGTTTTGCCGAGGGGAGAGGGTAGAGTGGCCCCGATCAATCCCTGGTACCTGCGTGACCCCACCATTCGCGCAGAGCTGATTAAATCCCTTAAGCGCTATTTTGATGAGAATGTGGGGTCTGTGTCATCGGCGGTCTCACTGTGGGAGGCGTTCAAGACAGTACTCCGAGGAGAAGCCCTGTCCCTTATTTCCCACTCCCGGAGGCGTGAGCGGGAGGAGGTGACCCGTGTGGAAGCTGAGATAACCGAGTTGGAGGGGGATCTAGAACATGGGGTGACGGAGGATAAATTACATGTTCTCCAACTCAAGCAAGCGGCCTATAAGGCCCTCGTCACGGAGGCGGCCAGGGGCCTCAGTAGAGAGCAACAGGGGAGACTGTATGATGTGGGTGATAAGGCTGGTAAATTGATTGCGTGGCTGGATAAAAAAGAGAGAGCGAGTCGTGTTGTCCCGTTGATTGAGAAACCGAATGGTGTGTGTGTCACTGAACCGGAGGAAATTGTCTCCTGCTTCGCGGACTATTTCCGTGGGGTATATTCCCCAGTGTCTTCCCGCTCTGAAGAGGATTCCCATGCCCTGCTCAGAGATATCGCGCTGCCTTCCCTTTCTGAGGAGGACAGAGTGTTGTTGGACGCCGCTCCAACTTCCGAAGAAATTGCCCTCGCCATACGCTCGGTCGCTTCCGGCAAGGCCATGGGTCCTAATGGTCTTCCCATCGAGTTGTATAAGCTGCGACCGGATACGCTGGCGCCGCATCTCCGTGCTATGTTCCTTGCGGCCCACTTGGTGGGTTCCCTCCCGCTAGACCAGCGTCTGGCTACCATCGTGGTTATCCACAAGGAGGGGAGGCCACGGGACCGGGTTACATCCTATCGACCCATTTCGTTATTGAATGCGGAGCCCAAAATTCTCGCCAAGGTTCTGGCCAATCGGCTGGTCGGCGTGGTGTGTGACTTGGTCCACCAGGACCAGTCCGGCTTTATTCCCCACCGTAACACAGCGCTTAACCTGCGGCGTTTGCATGGGGTGCTCGCACGTGTCCCGTTCATACGGGAGCCGGCCATCTTGGCATCCTTGGACGCCACTATGGCGTTTGACACACTTGAATGGCCATATATTTGGGCGACGCTCGCGAAATTTGGGTTTGGCCCAGGGTTTATCAGCTGGGTTAAATTGTTGTACTCTGGCCCACTGGCGCAGGTGGTTGTGAACGGTAGAGTGTCGGCTCCGTTTGAGTTGGGCAGGGGCACGCGGCAGGGCTGCCCGTTATCGCCGCTTCTTTTTGCGCTGGCCCTGGAGCCCCTGGCGGAGTGGCTGCGGTGGGAACCTTCTATTCGTGGTCTCGCTGGACCCCCGAGTATGAGGACCGCGTGTCTCTATATGCTGACGATATTCTCCTGTACCTGGCTTCCCCACGTAAATCACTGATAGTACTGGTTGATGTATTGCACTCATTTGGTCGTAACTCCGGCCTTGTCATCAACTGGGCTAAATCGTGCGTGTATGTTCTCTCTGGGGAGGCTCCTATCCTTCTGCGGGGCTGTCCTATCCAGATCGCCCCGCAGGGATTTAGGTACCTGGGTATCTTCATCACCCTAGACGCGGAGGCCCGGTATGGTCGAAACCTGCTGCCCCCCCTCCAGCGCCTGAAGGAGGATGTCGCGCGTTGGCGGCGTTTGCCGCTCTCGCCGCTCGGCCGGGCGGCATTGTTTAAGATGATGTCGCTGCCGCGTTTCCTGTACGCTCTGCAGAATACAATGGACCTCGTCCCGGCGCGCTACTTCCGCGAGGTGGAGAGCTTGCAACGTCGCCTGTTCTGGGACGGGAGACCGCGTATCGCCCTGGCGAAGCTGACGCTCCCGTGGTATGACGGGGGGATTGCCCTCCCGGATATTAAACGGTATTATTGGGCCTCCCAGCTGGTTGCGATTAATCACGGCCTATACGGGCCCGCCCTAAACCCGGCCTTTGAAATGGATAAGATGCTACTGCCGGGTGGTGACTATAATCGAGCGCTCTACTCCAGCTAGCTCGACGCACGTCTTACGGGCCCCATGCGTGTCATGGTACGAGTGTGGCACGCGGCTAATGTAGCGATGGGGTGGAAGGATCGTTTGACCCGGGCATCACCACTGTACGCATCTGAGCAGTTGGGCTCCCTGTGGACCTCGAAGGGCTTCGAGAAGTGGGACGTGATAGGCATTAGCAGGGTGGGGGATCTCTGGACGAGGGGGGGATTCAAAACGTTCGGGATGTTGCAGACGGAATTCCAGTTGCAAGACAGGGAGTACTTTCGGTATATGCAGATCCGTCATGCACTATGCTCCGCCTTCCCGGACGTTGCCTCCATCCCGGAGTACTCCCCTCTGGAAGATAGAGTGCTGGATGGACATGTACCGGAAAGCACGAGCTCGTTAATCTATAAAAAACTGATCAATGACCGCGTGGGATTGCTGCTTGACCTTCGCGAGGCTTGGGTTGCCGATGGATTGGAGCTGGACGACGAGGACTGGGTCTCTGCGGTGGCCTCCCCGAAAGAGGTGGCCATACCGGCCCGCCTTCGCTTCGTCCAGCTCAAGATACTCCATAGGGTCTACATAACGGGGCCAAGGCTATTGCGTATGGGCTATGCTGTGGACGGGTTGTGTAAGCGTGGGTGTGGTTCTTTGGGGACCTTTCTTCATATTTTGTGGGAATGCCCAGAGGTGGAGCGATTCTGGCGTGGTGTGCATGAGGTCCTGCGGGTGGTTACGCGTGTGCCGCTGCTGCCCGAAGCGAGGAGATGCCTGTTGAACGTGTGGGAACCAACCGACTATTCTGCGCCACAGACGTGGTGGGTGACTCTGGGATATATGGTGGCCAAGCGCGATATTGCTCAACTGTGGGGTTCCCAGAGGCCCCCGACTGTTTCGGCCTGGAAGGAAAATATGGACTGGTGCATGTTTAGGGAAAAGGTGGTGTATGTAGCGAGAGGTAAACCTGGGACATGGGTGAAAGTGTGGGGCCCCTGGAACGCCTACCGTGGTGGAATCTGCGCCCCGCCGTTATTGCCCGATCCGTCGCCTGCCCCATCCCCTTAGCTGGTTTAGCTCTCCGGTACCGGGCACTGAGTCCACCCAGTCCCTGTTCTGACCTTCTCCCCCCCCTTGATACTCCTATGGTTTGGTAGGGTCCCCCTTCTAGGGGAGCACATGCTGCTGTTTTCGATCGTGGGTTGCCTTGTGGTTGGATTTTGTTTGTTGTTATTTATGTTTAAAAGAAACCATCATGTGGGGTCCGTATGGTGTGGCCATCAACGCGGCTAACTCCTGTATGTTTCCCTTTGCCGCTGCCTGCGTTCTACTGTGTGTATCTTAATGCTCCTCTTGTTTGCTAGCGGCCGGCCTGAAGGTTGTAGGCCCATCTTTGTATATTCTTTGAACTTCGTAATAAACGGTTTCCAAAAAAAAAAAAAAAAAGAAAAAAGAAAAAAAAAAAGCCATTGGTGCGGACACATCAATTGTTATCCACTTCATGTGCAATGGAACCCTATCTAAACCTAGTAACGAATCAGCACCATTGTTTCCTTCTAGTGAGATTTAGATTTAATCAATTACATCAACTTCTTGATGAACCAAAGGGATGGAAAAAGATTGAGGACCTGGGTGTTTGTACGTCTGATAATTTTTCCACTCAAGACTCATTGCACTTATTCTGTGAGCACTTTATGCACATCCAGAAACGTTTCATTTTACCTATTTTAAGGGGCAAAGGATTTTTACAGGCTAGACCTGCTTTTATATATCTGCAGATGCTGACTAATGTTTGGGATTTTTTTTAACTCCTTGTGTGCCCATGACGAGCTGGACTCGTCATGGGCCGCGGTTGCGCTGTGCCCATGACGAGTCCAGCTCGTCATGAACCCCGCCCGCTAATGCAACGGCCGGCACAGGGCGGGGAAAGGGCGTGGCACACAAGGGGTTAATATAGCTAGTTTTCAGTAATGTACTGTGATCATGTGTATATCAATATGAAAAGACGTGAAATGTTTACCATATGACAACTGGCAACCACTTATATTATGCCCATTTATCAATAAAAAGAGATTAAAAAAAAAAATACCAATAATTTAGCTAGTTTTCTGACAGCAGCGGTCAGAATAAAGAAAAAGAGAGGGATTGCTATTAATTAGATAATTTTTAATTATGGTGAATTTTAATTATTATAACATGAATTGTTTTTGTAGATGATTTAGATGCATTTTTGTACCCTGTTGGTGTTTGTGTAATTGTAGTATTTAATGTATTTTATGTAGTATGTGTTTATGGTTTTCATTAACCGAATAAAGTGAATTTGACTGACTGACTGATCCACTGCTCTAATTCACTAAGGGCCAGATGTATCAAGATAGTTATTTGCGATTCCATAATTGCGAATCACAAGGATTCACAATTAGGGTATCGAAAAATGCCAAGTATGAAGGTGTCTAGTACACCTTTTGCGATTCCTAGGGGGTCGCAAATGACCTACCTCATGAATATTGATGAGGTAGGTCACAATTTGCACCCCCCTAGGAATCGCAAAAATCACGGGGATGGTGGCCTGCAGACCACCATGTCCGTGATTGCTTTTAAATAACGCAATCTTTTTTTTGTCAAGCAGCTCGTTTTCCTTAAAGGAAAACGAGATGCTTTACAAAACGAAAATTTTTAAAAACAAAACGAAAATTTTTAAAGAGCAGGCAGTGGTCTGTGGGACCACTGCCTGCTCTTAACCCCTTGTATGCGCATGACGGCTCCTGGCCGTCATGCATCACGGTGGGCGTGTGCGCACGACGGCCGGGAGCCGTCGTAATCCCGCCCACCGTTTATTTCTCCCGCACAGCGCGGGAAATAAACCTGCACCCAAGGGTTTAAAAATGGTTTTTCAAGCATTCACAAAGGGGAATGGGTCCTTTGGGGATCCCTTCCCATCTGCGAATGGGTTACCACCTACTTGAAGTAGGTGGTAATATGCAAATGTTTTGCGACCACAAATGCGGTCACAAAACATTCATACATACCGATGCGATTCGCTATTAGGACAGGACGCCCTAAACACGCCCCTTCCTAATACCGAATCGCAAACCCATTTTGCGATTCGGTAACAGGTTACCGCATCGCATAATTAGGTTTGCTGCATTGGAAAAGCAATTTTTGCGTTCGCAAACGGGCAGATTTTGCGAATCTGCTCTTTTGCGAATGCAAAAATGCTTGATACATCTGCCCCTAAATGTTTTCGCTCGGCTATATACTAGTAAGTTGGTGAAATAGTATAATATCCTGGGCAATACTATCATTTTTAAAAGCGCAATGCGATCCATAACCGTCAGCGAAAGAGTCTGCCAGAACCTCATCTGGGATCTGGTAGACGTTATTGCCCTGGTAAGGTTGCCATCTATGATGTCATCTGCGGAGAGGTAGATGCGGATTGCTAAATACCGGAAAGTCATCGGATGCCATTGTATGTTTGCCCCGTTGACCATAAATCCCAGGTCCGGCGTACGAGGATTGAAAAGATATAAGCAAGACTTCCTCCAATATACCTTGAGCCCCAACAGTCAGGCGAACCGCTGTAAGATCTCTGCAACCGTATTCTGGAGGTTGTGAAGATCCCTCAGGTATAATACCAGGTCCTCTGCATACAAAGACACACCAAACCCCTGTTTCTCAGCTCCGCTGCTAGAGGCTCCATTGCCAGTGAAAACAACAGAGGCGGACAACCCTGCCTAGTGCCCCTGCATTATTGCCACCTTCTGCCCTGATTTTTACTAGTGATCCAAGATGCAAGTCAGTCATCTAGTGCAAACTATACAAGACCTTTATTGTAGTTATTGATGATGGAAGGTTATGGCTGATTATACCATGTGCAAGAGAGGTTTTTGTATGGTGCACATACTGAACAAAATGTTGAAAGTCCTTTCAAATGTGCTGACCATGGAAAAGGAGGCAGAAGGAAGAAAAGTAGTTGCCAAGGGTCACACCGTTTGGGCAAGCTGGGAAGCTGTGATTGAAACTGGGGTTTCTAGGTCAGGGCTCCAGAACTAGTGTTTGTGATGGGTCCTACAAAAGCTTCTGACTGGTCCAGAGCATTTATGCATTCAAAATATCTGTTGTAATTTTATAAGATGGGGCAAAAGCATTGCAAACATCCCTATTCATGGAGCAGGTACACATTGGGCAGAAACAGTGCAAGCTTTCCAACATCAGAGGACAGCAAGAGTAGCATCAGCAAAAGACTTTCCCATCCCAGGACAGGTACAAAGTGGTACGTGAAAAATTGGGTGAAACGGAATGAAAATATTCATACAAATTACATCACATAAAATAAACACATTATTCAAATTGGTCTGAATTTTTTTTGCCAAGTTTATATTATATTCAGCAAAATGAAATCAATCTGTACAATTGCCAAAGTGTGCTCCAAGATGAGGTGAAAGTAAAAAGTGCTCAAAGGAAGAAGGTGAAGATCAGAAATTCACAATATCTACATTTATTATACAAAAAAACTTGTCTAATCATCAGCTGTACGTATATATGACTGAGGTGAACCTCGCAACAGTAAAGAGATACAGTAAATTAATTGTTGTCATCTACATGTGGATGTAAATAAAGTAAAAGTTAAAATGAGGGACAGTCGATGTTCCCACCCCAATGGTATTAGGAGGAACAATGAATCCTTATGACGGGGTCTTCATCCGGACAGAAGGAGCCACCTATGGATTATTTAAAGGAAAGGCAACGAATTACTAAGGGTGATGGATGGGTACTCATATATATGATACGTTTATTGGCAGAAGAGGTTCACCTTATTTCCACTGCAGGAGTGTCAGTGGGTTTAATCAAAAGAATGGGCCCGCTGATCCAATGCCAGAAAAACGACAGTGTTCACAGATGGTTTGGAGGTTCAAAGATGTGCTGAAAATTAATGAAAAGCACATCCGCATAGGGAACTGCAATATATTAATAAAGCCTCGTACACTGACAGCAGCAGTGCAAGCTTTACTTCCTCACAGAACCGGAACAGTATGGCAGTAGCAAAGCACGCTCTCTCACAGAAGGCAATATGTGAAATTTTCAATTTTTAGCAGATCAGATCCAGGATGGCAGACTAGTATCAGCATTCATCTCTCACACAACATACAGACTTATGGCATCAGCGACGTGTAGGTGACAGGCAGGTTTCTGGAGTGGGTGCTACTGCTTAAGTAACTGAGATGAATGTATAGGTGGATAAATTAGTGACTATCTAAGTTCTTATACAATTCTTGTTTAGATGATATCCCAAGTTTCCATCCTGTAAGTCCTACTGTTGTCAGTTGGTAGACCTGATGTTTGTTTTGAT
Source organism: Triturus cristatus (assembly GCF_964204655.1). Lineage (NCBI taxonomy): Eukaryota > Metazoa > Chordata > Amphibia > Caudata > Salamandridae > Triturus > Triturus cristatus. The sequence goes on along the minus strand of NC_140584.1, from coordinate 83,760,571 downwards.
TCTTTGGTGTTCCGTGTACTGGGAAGTAGCCATTGTTATGCTGGTTATCATTATTTGAAGCAGCCCCGCCAGTATAGCTAATTATGATCTACACAGGCTAACAGGTGCCCACCTCTTCGAAAAGGTTTTGAATTCGTGTGCACCAGCCGCTGTGCAATCTAAGGCTCGGTGCTGTGCCTGCTCAAAAAGTTGATGGCCGTCTGTGGTCTAGTTTACGGAAAGTAAACGCAAATATGTCGCTTTTTAAATATTCTTTGGTCCCTGTTTTAAGCTTCATGCTTGATTATTGAAAGTCAAACAGTTATTCGGTTTGGATATGAAACACTATTGTTATTTCAGTTGCTTCTCTATTAACATTGCATCCATTCCAAGTACAAACGAAAAAAGAAATTAAAGTCTCCGGTTTGCTACTTTAATGCGCTCACCCTATATTTCAGACGAGACATTTTCAAAAATTCCCTTTTTCAGGATCCCTCACCTTTGAAACCGGTTGAAGCACGGTGATAAAATACATTTTAATCATAATGTAACCATCCACATACGATAAATAAGATTATAAAACGTATTTGACTAGCAGCATGGCGGCCAGACAAGATACATTCACAGACACAAGTCTGCCGTCTAGCTCAGTGTTTAGAACGGAAGCAACTCTATGATATCATTGGGGAACCACGAGAAAGATAGGATTGGATTTGAAGGGTATTCTTATTCCCCACAAGAGCGCAACAAAGTGCCCGGCGAGTATAGTCACACGGAAAGGGTGCGGCTGCTTATTAACCCTCGGCGATCGGCATTGTTTGGGAGTTTATTGTTGTAGAGGGGTCTAGGAGAGTGACGTGTTTAGCCTAGATTTTCGCTGGTACCCCAAGGGTATCAATAAAGTAAGCTTCTGTTACTGAGCTATTATAAGTACCCCCGGGGTATTATTAAGAGTTTAACAGAACTGCCGGTGAGCTTAGTCCGCGCATGCGCTCTTCACAGCCTTCATTCTGTTCAGTAGGGCGGAGAGGAGCAATGCAGCAGCGGGAGGGGGAGGCGAGCCGCCGGGATTCTTAGATCCAGAGGCCCCACCGCAGCTCCTCCGTACCGGTACGTCTAGGTCTCAACAGGTAAGGATCAGTTCTACGCTGGGCAAATACGCTATCTGTTCACCTTTTGCATCCTGCGTCCATCCACTTTCAATGCCAACATCCCCGCCCCCTCCTGCCTGTGCCACCGGCTGCCAATGTCCATTCCAGTTACACCCGCTTCGGAACATCGGTGGTGTGGTGGACGCAAGGCACACGCCACGCTGGGCAGCAGCTCATTCAGAACCTACAGCCCCATCCTTGAAAATGGCCATATAAACATGCCTGGTAAGCCTGTGTTGGCTTACCAGGCATGTTTATATGAGTTTCTACACTACCCGGTGCCAGCCTCCGCACTGTCAGGTCTTCTTGTACAGCTAGCCCGAGTCATTCCCGTCCTCAGAGCACTTCCAGGCTTCCTTGCGCGGCTAGACTGACCAGATCTCAGATCCAACTATCCCTCTAGCCCGTCTTTAACGGCCTATAGGACTGTCCTTTAGTGGTAGACGAGAAGATATTGCTGGTAACCTACTGTTTAGCCAGTCCCAAGGCGCACTACCGACATTAGCTCCCAGGCTTTGGTATGTTGAATCAACAAAACGTAATGAATCAACAAAAGATGTGTTGAAGTTCTTGAATTTCCCTTCTTTAATAGTTGCTACTTCAGGACCTCGCTCTAAATGAAATTTAGGATAGAATACACGAAACAGAAGATTCATATTAATTATGGGGGTATTTTGAAGGCGTGTCAATCCATTCCATGAGATTACTGAGCACGAAGACACATTCTAGACACATTTAGGTAAAGATGACAAGTCTGATGTTAAGAGAGACATAGATAAGGAGCATATCAGCCAATATGTCATTGTAGAAATACCTGTTCAGCTAGCTCAATATAACAGGTCTGTCCAGTAAATGACTGACAAAAGAGCAAGAGATGGAAGTATTGAAACCAATTTATTGCTGTTTTAAGACCATATTGTTCTCGACCCTTCTCAATACTCCACTGACCATGTGTCGGGCTGGTGGGGCCTAGACCCAACGGCCCACTTCCTTAGGATATCCAGTTCAAAAGGCAGATTTTGTGTTGAGGACTGATGATGTCCATGGTTGCGGCATTCTTGAGGGGCTAAGTGTGATTTGGCATCTGTTTTGATTTTAAACATTTTACAATTTTAAGACATTTGACTGCTTTTTACTCCCAAGAAATGCTAGAAAATCCCATTAAATGGTGGTTGGGGACTGATGCTGGCTGTTTTTCAATAGTCTTTCAAAGGGCGATTTCATAATTCGGTAGTAATGGTTGGAACATTTTGATACCCTCAACTCGTGCATGTTCCCACCCCAGAGGCATATCTTGTTTACGCTTTCCATAGCGATGGAAGAACAGAACTCTATGACATGGTCTCTATGTTTCCTTATGTAAAGTGACTGCAAAAAAGTTGAATGAAAACCACCCTGGTCTGACATATATGGTTCTTAGGCGTGAACCCGACCACAAAGTTCCAGAATGCAGTACAATAAAGAGAAAAGTTTCAAACCATGGTTGAAGATATGTTTTGCAAACACAAGGAGATGATGGAGGGAGCGCTGAAACTTTTCAGACACTCACCCCGTCACAGATCTAGGATGAATCCATCATTGTTCTTTAGCTCACTTCACCACCCCAGTTCAGACACAGCTATATGCAAATCAGTCTTGACCCTGTGCCTCATGGGAACAGTCCAGCCCGAACTGCCAAGCCATGTCTTCCCTGGACCGGAAACAAGCATCTTGGGACCGGTTTCGGGCTAACAGCCCTCAACAGCCAGGCTAGCTTGAATCCAGTGGCAAAGTGAGCAAGGGACCCACATCTGGGCATACCCTGCCAACTTAGGGCGAACAAAGCAAACCCAAGGAAATGATGGCCGGAGCGCTGAAACTTTTCAGACACTCACCCCCAGTCACAGATCTGGGTTTAATCCATCACGTTCTTTAGCTCACTTCACCACCCCAGTCAGACAAAGCTATATGCAAATCCGTCTTGACCCTTTGCCTCATGGGAACAATCCAGCTCGGACTGCCAAGCCATGTCTTCCCTGGACCGGAAACAAGCATTCTGGGACCGGTTTCGGTTTATACTCTTTTGGTTTTGGATATTGGTCATTGTATGAGTCCACTGGGTACTTTTAATCATAGTGTTAAGCACTTTTACATAAGAATAATGTACTTCTTTCTTTTGAGCTTGTTGTGAAGTGTAATGACAATGTCCTTGACCAGAAATCTTATGAACTACCAATTAATCTATTAAATATGAGATTTGTTTTTTAAACTAATTGGAAGTATTTCGACTATCCATGATTAAAAAATTAAATGCTTTGAATAGTGTGACACATCCTTTTTAAGGATTATAACATTTATTGGCATTTCCAGAATAAATGTAATGGAATAAAATTAAAGACAGTTGCATATTTTTAAATTGTTATTATAGTCCATGAGGTATTCCTTTTGTATTTCGTTGATGTTGTATTTCGTTGATGTATCTCCATTATGTTGTTGTTATACGTAAGGCTTAATTTTATTTATGGCTACATTTTGTTTTCGCTTCACTTACTATATGGAAGAAACCTAATTCCTTATTTTCTGGTGATGAGCTTTCGTATTAGGAATGAGCTCTGGTCACTGGCTGGCAGAGGTTAGGGCTGTCTTCCTTCTTGTTCTTTTGTATTCACTTTGTACCTCGGTTGTGGAATTTAATAAACTATCTACTTGTCCATGGGATAGGTTGCCTCATTAAGATACTTGTCCCTTGTCCTGTAAAAAAATGCACTTGTCCCTTTGGTGCCACGTAGTGTGGCAACAAATACTGGGAGCCATCTCATATCAGAGCTCCAATATTAGCCTCTTGAGTATGCCAGAGCTCATAGTACAGTAGGGTTTGAATACTATCAATTCCCTTATTTTGCCACTTTTATGCAGATCTACATACTGGTGCTGTACATAGCTGTAAACAATACTTCCAGGGTTGGAATGCCCTGTGAATCTGTGCAAACCTACTAACTTGCATGTTTTAGGGGATTTTACTAGCTCTTCTCTAATCTTTTCCTACACTGAGAAAGGTTGGAAATTTACTCCTGAGAAGGGCAGCAGCAAAGCTTCTCCCAGGGTTGGGGGAAAAATATTGGTTAGAGGGAAAGCGAACTTATAAATGCATATTAGATTTTTGTATGAGCAGATCTACACATGCATATTTGCTCGTGATAAAATGTAGTTAACAAATATTTTCTAGGAGTACGATTTCCTGGCCCACTTCTGTGAATTCATTAAATCTGTACATTTGCACTAATGCAAGGTTCGTATACAATGGGTGTACTTTTATGATTTTCTTTAAGAGCTGGGCTCCTTATTAGGTCTAGCAAACAACAGGGTTATACCCAATTGACCCTATATATACCTGGGTATGGAACAATTATATGCAAACAGAAAGTGGTATAAAGGAATAAACATGGAGATTACTTTTGGATAGAGCACACTTAGTTACTCTATCTCTAGTTTATGAATCTAGAAAGATTTTATCAAAACATTTTTACATTTCTGCATCAAGAATGACCTAGAATCAAGAAGGGAACAACAACACAACAATAAAAATATACACATAAATTGTACATACGCAAAATCCTAACATACAAAAGAAAACAAGCAACTTATACATACAAACTAACCCCTAGAAAAGCACAAATAATTTCTACTAGTGTCCTCCAAATAATTTAGGACGGACCACTGGGAGATAGTCCAAGAGGTACGCTGCAACTCTATCAGTTAGTGTCGAACATTCTCAGCGTACTTGACAATGAGTCTCCAAACTTTGCTTAATTTCTGTGACTCCTCCTTCAGAAAAAAGTCTTTGAGACTAGAGCTCTTCTTTTGATTTTGTTATTTATTCCGTTAGGCCATTTGCATTTAATGGGTCTCCGGGGACCCGGATGATTCAATTAAACAAGCGCCCGGATGTCCACCGCCCTGACGTGAGTGCCAGCGTTTAAGGTTGAGATACACGCAGTAGTAGAGTACAGCATGCTGGCACATTGGTTGTAATTTTTAATCACTTAGGGGGTTGTTTGTTTGTGGGCTGTAGAGTGTGAGATTTGGTCTCCATCTTATCTGTGTTTCACGCACTACGATTTGTGGTGGGCTGTGCACTGTGGGTGCTTGATTGGTATTTCCCTTCTCTTCCTTTTCATTAAGAGGATAGAGGTTTGAGAGATATATGGCTGTAGTTCATTGGATAGTGATATATTTATCTTTCACTTTGGTGGTGTATTTTGTTGAATGCCCTTGGGGTGCATGTGATTCCACTAGCCGCTGTCACCGATCATTCTTCCCCCTGGGTAGCATGGAGAGCTGCAACGACTTTGCTTGTGATTTAGTTTATGTGGAAGCAAGAGGACTGATCCTTATATGTATATATATATTTCTTTTTTGTAGTGTGTGTACAGTTATTGCATTAACCCTGTCCTGAGGAGGCCGAGGAAAGTGTAAGGCCGAAACGCGATTGCGTAGACTTTTTTCTGAAGGAGGAGTCACAGAAATTAAGCAAAGTTTGGAGACTCATTGTCAAGTACGCTGAGAATGTTCGACACTAACTGATAGAGTTGCAGCGTACCTCTTGGACTATCTCCCAGTGGTCCGTCCTAAATAATTTGGAGGACACTAGTAGAAATTATTTGTGCTTTTCTAGGGGTTAGTTTGTATGTATAAGTTGCTTGTTTTCTTTTGTATGTTAGGATTTTGCGTATGTACAATTTATGTGTATATCTGTATTGTTGTTTTGTTGTTCCCTTCTTGATTCCATGTCATTCTTGATGCAGAAATGTAAAAATGTTTTGATAAAATCCTTCTAGATTAATAAACTAGAGATAGAGTAACTAAGTGTGCTCTATCCAAAAGTAATCTCCATATTTATTCCTTATTAGGTCTGGCATTAACCAGGACCTCTATTTATTGGCTGGCTTCACTGTGAGTGACAACATTCTGCTCTTTCACAAAGAGCATATTGGCACACAAAGTAGTTTGTTCATTAACAGGGACAACTGTGGCAATGTGTTCCTTTTGAGACCCAAAAATGTTATTGCTCTTTCCAATGTTTTTTATAATGGCGAAAGCCCCGCTTCACCAAAAACAATAACGTTTATTTTAAAAACATGTCAAAACAAGACATGCATTGACAAAACCAAAAGGCTGACCTCCAATGTCAGACTTATTGGCTTTACCAATGCCTGTTTATTTTCATGTTTCCCATAATCTTGTTGAAACTAGTTACTGATTTTTCCATTATGAATATTTTTAGGTAAACACGAGCATGCATCAAAACATTTTACTAAATGATGCTCTAAAGAAATTGTCTCTAAAATTTTACAGTAGTTTAGCAAAACGTTTTTCCTAGTTGAATTTTGTTGTTAAACATTTATTTTATTTTGAAAGCAAAGAATCATCAATCTTGCTTTCAAGCTTCTGCAAATATTTGCATCTAATCAGAGAGCATTTTGGTAACATTATACACAGCCTCATATTGATAAACTTTGCAAACCTGTGTACGCATATTTATATTGGAACCACTGTCAGTAGTGCAGTCAGAGCTTACCTTTCCTTAGAGTGCTCACGCTATTGTTTTTGTTTGAATCTTTACTACAACTTTCATATACATAAATTACTTATTACGATCATGTGCAATAGATGCATAAGCTATAACTTGTGGGTTATGTTTTTATCCCATTTGACAGTCTTTTAACTTATACTAGTGACACCATTTTTCTCATCTCTCCTCAATCTTTATACATATATTTCCTTCAGTGTCATTGCTGTGAGCTGCCACCTAAAATTGTGTGGTCTTTTACATCTGTCTGGCCATACTAACTCACTTAGTTTTACTTGACTTAATGCCTGGCCATTATTGGAAAATGGGCTTTATTTAAGTGATTGAGTCGACCCTTTTGGCTTTCTGACTGACTTGCTCATAGTGTTCCCCTTGCTGCTAGGGTCACCAACATTGGCATTTAGTTGACAAGCTTCTTTGCAATATGACCCAAGATCGCTTTTCCTTTGCAGATGAAGACATTTTCCTTCACCACTGTTATTCATCTCCCCATTTTTCCAGGAGGTTCCTAGACTTAAAATAACAAGCAGTTCATATTTCATTTTGGATCACATGTTGCAGATCAAATATAAGATGTCTCTATCTAAGGCAATAAAAATGACCAACGTAAAATGTGATTCAGTGAAATTTCATTTATGATACTTCTTGTCAAAAGGTATTGCTTCAATATAATTTATAGTCTGTTTCAATTTCTTATAAAGCATACTTTGGTCTGAGAGTTTTTGCTACATCAGATACATTATGCACAAATCAAATATGCTGTGAGGAAGTTCAGATTTGATCATTTTAATTTTTACTTCGATCTCTGTATGCAGGAGCTGGTACTACAATATTCACCAACTGTATCATTTTCAATAGTTTTAATCTTGAAATTGGTACTCTGCGTGACTCTCCTCCCCCCCATTATATTTTTAAATTTCGCCTAAGAACAGTACGTATTATGCATTTAAGATAAGAGAGCAGTGGCATTATGGGTATTGACAGCTTTTTGGGACTATGGCAGTTCCTTTATGGCTGTGATTTTATGAGTACATTTAATACAGTTGGTGTGCCCCGTAGACATTTTATTGGGATTTGTGCAAATATAGACATACAATTACGCATAATGCATCTGTTAGTCCTTAATTTCAAAAATTGGTCTATTTGCTGCAACATCAAATGGTCAAAATAGGGTATTCCTTATTTAGGCTATTTTGAACTAAGCCCTTAAATTTGATGTCATTAATTACTGGTCTACTATTGAAGGGCGTAGTCAGTGATTGTCAAAGAAGGAGAAGTTTAAATGCAAATAGCTGGGGCCATATTCATCTTGTTCTTTGGGATAAACAAAATATTACACAGGGAGAGGAAACCCAATTGTGGCACCCTGGAACCAACGCACCACCACACTCCTCTGCCTAGTGGTTTCCGGGCTGTATCTCTGGCCGCGTGGAATCGTCGTAAGTGCCGCGTGTTCAACCGTGAAGCGCACAGGCGCGTTTGCAGTGCTCGGGATGCCATGGGCATCCCCCACCAAGGAAGGAGCTGTGTTTTTTAGTTAGTACTTCACTAATACCCTTTGGGGGTCGGGAGATGCCAGCCTTCTCAGGTCTTTTCAGGTGGGCACCCGTCACCACTGTCCTGTACCCACCCACTTTTGAGGCCGTCTTTGCTCCACCACGTGGTTCCACAGGCCTTCCCGAACACACTCTGCAGGTCAGATTATTGCAGGTTGAAGCTTCCACGGCTTCTGGGCTTGCGCTTCTTCCCTGTGTCTTCACTGCAGCCGAGCTAGGGGCCAAAAATGTCCTACCCTGGGTCCCCCACGCGGTCGCCACCCCCAATGGTGCTGTATGTAGGTAAGGGGGAGAGCACCCCTCAGAGAGTTGGGAAGTGCCGGTCTTTTTGGGGCCACTGCATGCCACTTCGCCACACTACTGCCACTCCGGGCCCTGCTCACCTTGCAGGCCTATGGGGGGGTACGGTCGTACTTTAATCACCCTACAGGTGGGAAGGCCGGTCAATGTATACCTGATTTCCCCCATCCCCCGCGCGTTCAACGCCTACTGACCGTGCTGGATCGGAGTGGGAGGGAAGCGCCACACGTTGGTTCATCCGCCGGCCGTCTGAACGATCTCTGGCTGTGGCTTCCACGGCTGTCGGGCCACCACATTAAATTCTGTCTTTGCTGCACCTGATGTGGTGCCGCCGCATTCCTCTCTCACCGTGAGGGGGTCCGTCCTTGAGCCCCCTCGTTGCAGTTACATCCGGTGATGTTAGTTATTGGGAGGGGGGGGGGGGAGTAGCACCGCAAAGCGGGCCCCCGGCAGCCAATTCAATCGAGGCCGCTACTCCACCACACCTCCGCGCCGCCGCATCCTCTTCACGTCCACCGCTTGTGTTTGCCGGCTTCTGGCAGGTGACACCCTGGTAGCCGCCGCTGACCGTCTTCTTTAGTCGTCTGGTGTGTTGGGTGCTCAGATTATTTACGGATTGGTGGGGATTATTGTGGCGGGACTCGGAGCCGCTTCAGTAAGCGGCCATCTCCATCGGCTGTTGGCCACACCCCCTGTTATGTCTCTTTTAATTTGGGCAATGGACTTTCATCCCTTACAGCTGGCATTTCTTATTCTGTAGCTCACAATCTAGTTATCTTGTTTGATTTTAAATGGGTTTAGATGAAAAATCTGGACTCCGCATTCAGTGCCTTGCTATTCACTGGAAATTCTTTTAAGATTAGCTTTTGCTGTGTACTGGACTTTTAATGGCTGAGTTATTTCCGTTTTGAGGTTGAAGATCTACATTTTTCCTCTACTCATTTAGATAAGTAGCATTTGTTACGGTTGAATCCTTCTCTTCTTGACTGCTGACTCTGTGATTGCGATTATATGTTTAGAAACTTGTTGGGTACATTTCGGCAGAAGATGAATTGCGATTTGTTCTTCTTGCATCACAAGATCTGCTGTGCTCCCCATTTACTTTCAGAACCTCTTTTGCTGGTCCTCCATCAGAACCACCAGATCCCCAGGGACTTCATAACAGTGGGCAAATTAGCAGGGACTTTCCTAGGCGGTGTTTGGAGGTCATTCATCGACCTGAGGATGCTTTTCGTAGGACAGCTTCAAGCTACTTTAATTTGCGTGGGTTAAAGCATGCAGAATGAAAATATGACTGAGTTGCCAAGCAGTCCCTGAGGCAGAGTCTCAAGCTGTGAAGTATCTTCCTTCCTTTATCTCCCTTCTGCATGTATTCACCAGTGACCACATTATCTATAGGCTTCTTCCACTAAGTCCTACAAAAGAATTCTCAACTTTCTTACTCACCAGGGATGTTGTGTACTAAGCTGCATTTGCTCTGCTTCCCACCACCACAGCAGCCTTTTGGGTGTAGATGCCTGTGGGGCCTGGCCAGGAGGTGAGTTGTGTTGTGATAGGAGGAGTTTATTCTGTTCTTCTCAAGTCAGCCCAGGGTAAGGAGAGCAGGGTGAGACATGTTTACTTCCATCCTGGCCATTCTGAACATTCCCTCTGGTAAAGTCCCCAGGCCAAATGGCTTCCCATTAGAATTTTTTAAAGCAGTATGCCTCACACTTGATACTACACCTACAATTGCTCTTAGTTGAGGCAATGGCTGTTGGTGAGCTTCCACGGGATCTCTGTGGTGCCCTTATAACTGTGATCCTGAAGTTGAGTAAGTCCCCCTCCACCCAATGCTCTTCCTATCGTCCTATTTCAATAATACATATAGAGACAAAAGTTATAGCAAAATTCTTGGCCGCCAGACTTGCCAAAGTCATAACCAGCTTGGGACATAGTAACCAAAATGGCTCCATGCCTCCAGTAGTGCTAGGCATTGCTTTCGGCAGCTCCAGTGCCCCATGCTCACGTGGGTGAGCTTAAAAGTTAGTCAGCTTTGCTGCGATTGGACTTTAAAAAGCTTTTGATTCAGTCCACTGGCCTTCAGAGTCTAGCAAAGCAAGCCTTCTGTCCCCATTATTTACAATATGTTGCAGCACTCTAAAAAAGATACCCTGGATGCAGGTTTGAGTGAACGGGGTTGCCTTCCCTTTCTCTATTGGATGAGATCACAGTAGGGCTGTCTGCACTCTCCACTCTATTTTCTCTTGTAATTGAGCCCCTGTCAGAGTGGTTGCATTCAAATGCTCAGATAACTAATTTCAGCGGCGTAATTGGGTGTAAGACCGGGTATCATAATACACTGATGATTTGCTTCTATACATTCAGAGGCCTACAGAGTCTATCCCTCATCATATTCAAATGCCCCTAATCTATGGAGCCGCATCTGGCCTTCGGGTTAGGTCTGGGAAATCCATATACCTGACTGGTGGTGAAGGGTGATCGACTCGACTTATTGCATACTGCCAAATTCCATTTTGCAATGGATCTCTTTCGATACCTCCGTATGAAGGTAGTCAACAATGAGAAAATGGGCTGGCATTTAAATATTGCAAAATTGTTGCAGAGTACTAGACCTGAACTTGCAGGATGTCAGTTGCCTTTAATGATCATGGGGAGAGGCGCCCTCTATAAGATGTTTACATTCCCATGCCTCCTCTGTGTTACTCAAAATTACCCCTACCCACTTACAACACAATTTTCTCAGTCCCTTAGAACAATACTTACTCATTTCCTATGGGCTGGTACTACCCTCTCACGTTTCCTTTAAGAAATGCGTACAGTTTACCTACGAGGGTGGGTGGGTGTTCCAAACCTACAGCAAAATTGTTGGGCTTGTTAACTTGTTACACTCAATGACTGGTTGTTTGGCGGCCAATTGGACCCGGCAGTGTGCTTAGGTCTAAAACCCTAAAATTCCTGGAACCTAATTTTTTATTTGGGAACTCCCATTAGTGTGCAAGTGAAGCAGCTGCCAGCCCTGTAGGGTTTCCGTGCATGGGACTTTAAAAGCTTTCCCACACTGTCCGGTGTAAGAGCACAGAGTCGCATTAAAGCATTCAATTAGCTGGTGCAGGAATATGAGCCCCATAACAGAATTATTTAGATACCTTCAACATCGCCATGCCCTCAAACGTTCTAAAATATAACTTCATAAGAGTGTCGGAATTCAGTCCATTGGAGATCAAAATTACGATGGCGCAATTGAGTAGAAAAAGTATCTTCCGAATTTATAGATCTCTGCTTCTCAATGCGCCAGATTCTTATCTGCATCTAATGGAGAAATGGGATGCAGTCCTGGGACCTCTTACAAATGAAGAATGGGGTACAGATAAGATGGCTTCACACAGCCTGGCTATCGCAGCCTGCCTTAGAATAGTGCAATTCAGATACTTTCATCATGTGTACTATTGCTCTACCAGGTTGTGGCAGATGTGTAGGGCACATTCACTGAACTGGTTTAGATGCCAAGATGCATGGGGCACCTTCTTACTTATTATTTGGACATGTCTAAAATACTGGCAACCTGTTCAGAGAGAGTTGGCTGCTGTGGTGGGTCACACAGTACTCTTGGAGCACACGGTGGTGCTTCTGGGTATTATGGGTGATTGGTAAGGGACCGCCTGCACTAAGTCATTGGTAGCGGATCAGATTTATGGTGGGCAAATGGAGAAATTGTGATTTCCCCCTCTTATCATTGACTTGTCAAAGGGTATGGATAGATGCTCATCTGCTGAGGAAACTATTTATAAATTGCAGGTCTGCGCCACAAAACATCCCCAAAGCACTAGAAAATATGTGATGCATTGGAGCAAGGGAGGGATATTATTATATGATACATCTGGGAGTGAGTAGCTATACTCTATGGTGTTCTGATCAGGTTCTTGGGCGGTTGGGTGGGTTGTTAAACTTCAGCACCTGGTATATATAGCCTAAGTGACATGTGCTTGGATGTAATTTATATGTCAACATGCACACTACCTGCATTGTTATTTAAAAAAAAAAAAAAAAGAATAAATAATACGTTCTCCCAAAAAATGCCATGGAACACGATTGCAGTTTTACATTATTTTTTTTTTTTTTTTTTTTTTTTAAAAAAACCTTTATTCGGATATTTCAGATACACAGCTATTCAGCCGACAACCCGGCGGTTCGGCAGCTCGTCAATCAACATATGTAGTCTTCTATAGCTGTCATGCAGGAGAGAAAAAAGGTTTCAATTTTTAAAGAATAACATAACGAGCAAGGCAATATACATCATGTGTTCGCGTCAGATCCCACCGATGAGGCGGCCCCATATCCACCATCAGATCAGCCCTCAAGTGTGGAGGGGAGGGAGAGGCAGAGGCACTAACTTTCTATCAGATTTCATCCGCAAAACTCAAGTCGGAAGTGGGGCTAGGGGGAAAGGTGCTCCTCTGGTGGGTCAGTGGCAGGAGGCAGGCAGATGTACCCCCTATACTGGTTCCACCCCCCCCCCACACCTTGTGCCATTTCTTGGGCCTCCCCCGTGCACAATACACTGTTTTCTCCCGAAACATGCACCAGTCCATGTTGTTCTTCCATGCATCCAGGGTGGGCGGGCTAGGGGATCCCCACAATCGTGCAATATCCCGCTTGGCCACCATATTACCAAGGGTCACCCATTGAGTCTGCGCAGCATCGTAGTCTGTAGGGCCCCACACGTTCAAGAGACAGCGCCGCGCCTCTGAGTGCAACACAATACCCGTGACCTCCTGCATCACAACATGAATCTGCTTCCACAATTCCGCAATCACACCACACTCCCATATAATGTGCAGAAAGGTGCCCACCATCCCGCAGCCCCTCTTACACAGCCCGTCCTCGGAGAAACCCATGTGGACCAACCGGGGGCCAGTGACATAGACTCTGTGGAGTATCTTAAGCTGGACCAGCCGCAGCCTGGCGGGGATGGCAACCTCTTTCGGGGAGGAGACAGCGCACTGCCAGTCCTCATCGTCCAGCTCAAGACCGTCTCTAGTCCACTGGTCCCGCACCCCCAGGAGGAGCTCGGTACGGACGTTCACCAGCTTCTTGTAAATGAGAGAGATTGTGCTCTCCGGCACATGGCCGTCCAAGATCCGGTCCTCCAACGGAGAGGATTCGGGCACCTTCTCCCCCTCAACGAGGACCGACCGCAGCGCATGACGTACCTGCGCGTACCGGAAGTATTCCGTGCCCTCTAGCGCATATTCCGTCTGCAGCTCTGTAAACGACTTAATCCGCCCCTTGGCCAGCATGTCCCCCACCCTGGAGATACCAATCAGGTCCCATTTGTCGAAACCCTTAGAGTTCCAGAGTTTCCCCAGCATGTCCGAGTCAAACAGCGGAGTGGCCAGTGTGAGTCTATCCTTCCACCCCATGGAGTTCGTGACTGCCTTCCACACGTGCACCGCCACCCCGGTCGGCCCCGTGAGGGATCCAGCCGGGGCCCTTGAATAAAGTGCTCTATAGTAGCCACCACCCCGCAACAACCACCGGTCCATAGCGAAGCCGGGGCTAAGCTCAGGACCGTAGACTCCGTGGTTGACTGCGCTCAGTTGGGAGGCCCAATAGTATCTCCGGATGTCGGGAAGCGCGATACCCCCGTCATACCAAGGGAGAGTTAGTTTTGCTATCGCTATACGCGGGCGGCCGTCCCACAGCAGCGAACGCTGTAGACTGCAGTTTTACATTATTGAGTGTGTGTGTGATGAGACAGAAGTGCAGTTTGATATGCAAGTATCTCAGAAGATTGTAGTCATGTTATGTTTTTATTGGTGGTCTGAAGTGGTGTCCTGATGGAATGAACACTATACAAAAACAGCAATAAATTAAATGTTATCAGTGAAAATGTGAAAAGCTTATTTTACCTACTGTAATTCATAAGCATCCTTCTCACGTATTCAGGAGTAACTAATTACCAAAATAGGCCTGGACCTAAAATAGGTCCTGGCAACATAAAGAAGATGGCCCAGATTTGTGAGTGAGTGCCTATTTGGGTAACATTGCTTGGTTAGTACACAAGTCGGCTGCGCACATGAGGTAACCAATGACCAAAGGTGTTACATAGGATGACTACATGTACATATAATGCTTTGGGGTGTGCGTCACATACGTGAATTAATGGAGAGTAAATGGGGTGCATGTTAGTTTACCTATAGTGAGTCATGCACCTTTTCCACTTAAGGGGTAGATAAATACTCAAATAGACCCAAGAATATTTGTGGTTCAGGATGTGGATCACTTTTCAAAACTGTACATGAAAGAGTTGTATTTGACAAATTGGGTATGAAATAGAACCTTACAGTGGTTGTAGCTGTAATGACCAAACCAGCATGTCACCGAAGTAGCGAGCTCTGTGCCTTGGTTAAAGAAATTGTGTACTAGCTCCAATACGTTTCCTAAATATCAGACTTGCTATACTCCCTACCATTGTTATTGTTATTTAGATATGCAGTCTTATTTGTCTTGTGTCATAACATTCATATTCCATGTCTTGGTCAGCTGATGCCTTCATATCACATAGTACAATAGTGCAAGGTTGTCTCTTTAGTTTGCGTAATGACTGCCAGTTTGTTTTACATTGATGCATCTCCACAGAATTGTATTGATTCTGAAAAGGCATAGTGTAGCATTTTTGTTTCTGCTTGCAAAGAGTTGGAGCGTGTCGAAGTGTTTCTTTTTTCCCCTAGTTTAAGTGGAAGTATTGCATTTTGGTCTGGAGGAAGTCCTAAAGGAAAGAGTATCAAGACTGGCACATACGTATGCAGAAGCACTCGTCGTGGTCCCCTTACCTATTAGAAAAGTAACAAGCATTTGCAATGCAATAGGTCTCGCATTTATAGGAGTTTGAGCTATTGGCATTGTAAAATTACAATGCCTTTTATTTATGTTTTGGTTTTAAAACAAATAAAAGGCATTGTCATTTACAATGTCAGTAGCATAAACTCGCATAAAAGCAGTGTGTGGGGTGCAGCAGTGTGTGGGGTGCAGCAGTGTGTGGGGTGCAGCAGTGTGTGGGGTGCAGCAGTGTGTGGCGTGCAGCAGTGTTTCGTGTAGCAGTGTGTGGCGTGCAGCAGTCCACCCTGTGAAAATAGTGGGTGTACGCTGTGTACCCACATGTACCCTCGACTCGTGCCCTGGGTTTGGAGTTAGTTAAGGTTTACTCCAGGGGACGGCCTTTTCCAACTTGGCTGTCTAAAGAGGCAGGTCCATCCTTCAATTGTCTGGTGGCGGCACACATGGCGAGACGGTCATTCTTCTAGTGAAAGGGATTGGTTTACCTGGCTTTGAGAGAAAGTGGTCAAAGAGAGAGAAGAGAGAAGGGAGAGGTGAGAGAGAATGGATGGCTGGGTGTTAGGAGAGATGTTGTGCAAGAATGCAGAGGAAGGGAGTGGGGCCGATTTGAACATTTTTGCCAGGGCTGCTTTTAATTCCACAGTCTGGCCTCATACTTGTCAAACTTAACATTTTCTCTGTAAATAAATATGACCCATACTTTCGAAAAATTACTATTTGGGTTGTTGGTACCTTTTCTGGGGAGAGCGGTACTATGTAGCAGATTCTCGTCCTAATGACTAATTAATAACAAAGTACATGCACCACGTAAATACATTCATCAGTATTTCATTTGAACGTATTCGAGTAGATGTATGATCTGTGTTTCTCGTGGTTCTTTATCATGTTTAAAGTGTGTCTTTCAACTTCTCTGCGTGCCCCTACCACAATAGAAAAGACAAGCCCAAAACAAAAGGATTAACGAAAAGAGACGGGTTCTATTTTGCGCGTCAAAGCCATTTAAAGATAAACTAACGCTATCGTTGGGTGCTGAGGATGTGCCGTTCTTTCACCACATCCGTTTCATTTTAAATGACAGTCGTTTAAAAAAACACAGAGGAGCTCGACCAGAGAGAGAGACATACTGAGACACATTTAAAATGCATAAAATGGAAAGGTGGCAGTTAGTGGAGGGAACATACTGAGCAAACATAAGATCTTGATGAGTGAATATACAGACGACCTCTGCCTCCTGCACCCAGCACAGCAGTTCGGAAAGCTGCCGTATCCCAGACTGCACGGCTATTAAGATGGGTGGCTGCGTGTATGTGTTAGAGCTCCTCCTCCCAGAAGCGCACTTTCAGTCTTGGGACACATTGCTTGCAATTTGCATTTTATCTGTTAAAACAGCAGCTGGGTCAAATAGCCGCAATTGAAACAGAACAAGGAAGTTTGGAAGGAACAAAGGAAAAAAACAACAACAAGACAAGCCCGGCGGAGCGTGGCGTGCGCGCTTGGCGGGGGCGGGGGAGCGGTCCCTTTGAAGTGCTCCCAAAAAGCGGAGTGCATGGCGGCAACAAGCGCGTGACTGTGCGCGTGCTAGCAATGCAATCCGCTTTTTGGGAGCACTTTGAAATGCCCTTTTACAATAGTCTCGCTTTGCGATCGCTTACGCGATAGCAAGGCGAGACCTAAAAACAGTTGTTTTCTCCGGGTTTAGGAAAAGGGTTATAGAGGGGAACTGATTTTGGGAAATAGTGCATTGTTTTTGTCTTAATTTGATTTGTCTTTATCACAATACCCAGGGGTGAGGAATTTAATGAAATATCTACTTGTCCATGGGGCAGGTAGCTTCATAAATCTACTAGTCCTGTAACAATATCCACCCGTCCCTTTAGTGCCATGTAGTGCAGCAATAAATTATGGCAGCAATCTCATTATATAGGAAGCTCTGATATAGCCCCTCTGATTATACCATATTAGTGTTTGAATTCTTGCAGTCCCCTTATGTTGCCACGTTTCCGCAGATCTATATACTGGGGCTGAAGGTAGTGGTAAGCAAAAGTTCCAGGGTTAGAATGCCCTTTTGAGTCTGTGTAAACTTACTAACTTGCGTGTTGTAAGGGTTTTCAACAAATCTTCTCTAATCTTTTCCCTAACTGGGAAATGCTGGAAATGTACTCCCGACAATGGCAGACGTTAACCTTCTACCAGAGTTGGGGAAAAAAGTGGTTGGAGGGAAAGTGAACTTGCAAACACTCAGATTTTCGCATGAGCAAATCTACACATGCATATTTGCTCAAGCTAAAATACAGTGCACAAATATTTCCTAGGAGTATTATTTCTTGCCCTACTTCTGTAAATTCTAGGGAAAGCACAAAAGCTGTATAGCTGCACTCAATGCAAGGACATATACCATGGGTGCACTGTTGAGACTTTCTTTAATAATTGGGCTTCAGATTTGGTCTGTGTTGACCATGACCTTTTGCGTTTATTAAAATTCTGTATCTGTATCGGCTGGCTTCACTGTGAGTGACCGTATTCTGCTCTTTCACAAGGAGCATATCTGCACACAAAGTACTTTTGTTCAGTGCCAGTAACTACTGTGGCAGTGTGAGCTTTTGAGGCCAAAAACAATGTTTGCTTTTGCCAATGTTTGCTATAATGGTGAGGGCCTGGCAGCTCCCACACCAATAAGGTTTTACAAAAACCATGCCAAAACAAGTCACACACTGACAAAACTAAAAAGCTGACCACCAATTTCAGACCTACTGGCTTTGCCAATGCTTGTTAATTTTTGTTTCCCATAATCTTATTGAAACTGGTTACACTGATTTTCCAATATCAATATTTTTGGGAAATACTAGCATGCATCAACGCGTTACTAAATTATGCTTCAAAGAAATGGTACCTGACATTTTACAGTAGGTTAGCAAAATGTTTTTTTCCTGCTTTCATTTTTTTATGAACATTTTATTTTGAAAGCATAGAACCACCAATCTTGCTTTCAAGCTCCTGCAAATATTTGCATCAAATCAGAGCGCATTCTGGGAGCATCATACATAGTCTCATATTGCTAAACTTTGAAAATGTGTGTGCACATTTTTATACTGGAACCACTGTCAGTAGTACAGAGATTACAACATTTACTTAGCGCGCTCACCCTAAAAATAAAGGCTTTCAATTAATGAACCATACATACAAGTTTGAACAGCATTAACATATGGACAAAAATATTACCTTAACTTCAGACACTGTCCATCCCTGATCCATAATGTGGTACTGCAAACTGGCAGCCAAAGGGTTTGTGCTGCAGGGGGTTGGGCCTACTTGTCCCAAGGACAAAATATACATGAAAACTTGTTGCCCTTGACCCCAAACAAATTGTCCTGGGCATCAGGCTATAGGAATTCCACATCCCTGAATACCACATAGTCTTCTTAGAAGAGACAATTCAGATTTTGAGAAGAATATGTGAAAATATTCTACAATGCGTAGAACCCCTAAAATTTCATGGAATATCACGGTCTCGCTCAAATATTAAAAAGTCATTCAGTTTACCTCAAATTGCACTTGAATGATTAGAAAGATAGTTAAATTAGGAAATGATGATCTCAAGAGACCAGCAGGAGAGCTGGGATTTGAATGTAGCAAACTCAGCCTAGTACCCCGGCACCCCACTATCTTAAAAAGTCAAGTATGACATGAATAGCCTGAGCATATTGCCATTAAACATAATCAGCAGGCGGAGACCTGTTCAAAATAGTAGCCCTGCCTCAGTTGCTATATACTATACAAAACTACTCCTATAGAATGTCCCAGAATTGGTTCTCAAGGTTACAGTCCATAATGACTAGCTATATGTGGGTGCGGGCTCCACCCATAGTGGCTCATAGGAACTGCATAAGTCACCGTACGATGAGGGTTTGGGATATATACTACTGTATTACTGGGCCACCCAAATGCTCCCTATTAATGATTGGATTTTTGGGGATTGGAGTGACCCAGCAGTACAATTAGAAATTGACTCACTTTAGAAGGATGGACCGAGCACATGGTTATTTGGTACATACCCCCCTCATAAACCCCACCCCCCAAATATACCACCAGCAACAACAATACCATTTGAATGTTTTCATGAAGCACTGAAGTGGATGGTTCAGGATAAAAGGCAGACTAGAACACTGCTCTGACTTTGAACAAAACTCAAAAAGTTCTCCTACCTGCAGGAATTTCGAAACTGGAACAGGCTAGGGATTTCAAAACTGGGGGATATGTGGCCTCAGAATTGTATGTTATCTTTATCATATGTTATCCTTTTAACATAGTTTGTTGGTTGTGGAAATGGAACAGAAATCCTATTTTTTCTTTACCTACAATTGAAACTCGGATTAGATTGACACGAGGACCTATTTAGTCCCATTCCTGAATTTGATCCACTGAAACCTATTCTAACCTTGGAGAAAACGAGGATCTCCTGGCTTTTTACAAGTATCGTAATGTCCTGGCCAGTACAAAATGAGGAAAGGAACACTGGGGAGGGTGGGGGGGAATGCAGAAGCAGTATGGGAGGGTACTTGAAAGCTACGGAGGGGAGGGTTAGAAAGGATACGAAAGCAACACTGGTTTGGGGGAAAGCAATATGGTGGCCGCAGGTGGTGAAAGCATTGGGGAGAAGTACACAGGCACGCTCAAGGGAGGAGGGAAAAGAGGAGCAGGCGGGTAAGAGACAGTAACACGTGCAGCGGGAGAGATAATCACGAGGGCGATAAATAAGCGCTCGCCTATCTGCATCGAAGCAAAGACTACATGAAGAGCCGCCAAAAAAGTTAAAGGGAAGCGATAGCGAGCAGGCAAATGTAAACAAGCCAGCACGGCCACGCTAATTACAAACAGATGGCCCCTGTGCACCGCTGCTCGCTCCTGCAAGGTGGATGCTGCCACACGCACGAGTGTGAGGAAAAGTGCAGACCGATTTCTAAAGGTCATCTCCTAGAGCAGCGCATGCACGCTGCGCTAGGCTCGACCTAGAAAGTGGAAGTCTGCTCGGATTTGAAACGGGAAGGAATCAAGCTCTGCTTGGCCTTTCTTTCAGGCACAGAACACTTGTGCATCTGGTGTCATAGCCTTGTAAAAACAGACATTCTCACAGACCAGACAATCGGCAAAAAGGGAAAGCAATTGCAAAACCTATAGGTCTGGGTTTAATTTGCTAACATTTGATTGACAAAAGTCCTTGTTCAAAGCAGCTGTAGTTGAGAATGTGTAGTGATTTGCAGGTAGACTCCTGCTTTTGTGTACAGAACTCCAGTGGTGTAATAAATATATTTACAGCCATAAGTGTCTCCTTATCAGCGAATGACTAGGCTTCCTTACAGAATAGCTCAGAGGAAAGAACCAAAAAGATGGCTATTGCTTCGATTGCTTAAACAGCAGCTGTAATTTAGCTCGCTGAGTTGCCTTTCACGCTGCCTTCCGGCAGTGGTCATTGATACACCACAATTCAATGGTAATAATTTAATACAGAGGAGGTATGAGGTAATTTTCTTATTACAGTTTAATAGTGATGCCGCAGCCACACTTCTAAAAAAAGGTGATGTGTTCTATAGAGTTATTGATGCTGACTTTCATGTAAAATGGGAGAGAAATATCCATATTGACACAATATTTGGTCCCAAGATTCCATTACTTGCCCCTTGCTCTCAGTTGCAGTGGAAATTACCCAGGCCTGTGTGTGCAACCGGTAGTGGTGCTTTCACTGTGAAGTCCTAATAACCCACCTCCTATTATCTCTTTATAAACATGCATGCTAATTATGGGGGCTATATTCTTTAAACATTTATTTTTTTAAAGAAACCCTCTACGAGGAGATCGAGGCTGAGTGTGACTTTTCTTCTTCTGCTCCCTGTTTCATCCTCTTAGTTTCTGCTTAATCACGTTTTTTCTTCTTCTAACTGATGCTCATAAAAATTTACTAGAAACTAACAAAAAAACTATTGACAGTTGGTAAGTCAAGATCACGCAAGAGGACAAGGAGATAGTCGGTCCAGTATACACTCTCCTAATATGTATCAGATAAACCCAAGTATACTTTTCTGTATGCAAAACCAGAGAGATACTATCTCTAGCCGTCTGCAGGCTCTTTTGGAGCATGTGCTTTTAGGAACCATTTCCCCAACTCACCCGAAGGTGGCATGCTTCATCATAGGGCTGTGCTCTACGTCTGGCTGGGACTGCAGTGCCCGACGGGCCCCAGCAAGGCGGCTCTTTACTGGAAATCTTGTTCAAGATGCTTGATGAACTAAGCTGGACTGTGAGTAATGTTTTCAGAAAGTGAGAAGATTGTTGGTCACCTATAGACCTACTGTTGTGCTAGGGTTTAAAAGCAAGGTCAACGTGTTTAATGCCCCATTGACATCAGACCGCCATCAGAAAATACTTGTTAACAGCTAAAGTGTGTGCGACTTACAACTGCCCCCGTCCTTGCAAGTCGCACGCATTCTTGATTATGCAAGTCACTTCCTGGTGTGGCGTCCTCGTTATCTGAAAGGTCTTTTACCCTGACTTTCTGGAGAGTTACGTTATGCTTACATACAGAGCACACTGTTAGCAAGTGTTTTCTGATGTCGGTGAGATGTCAATGGGCACCTTATCTCCGATTCATTGTGTGAGAGGTTTAATATAAAACTGAGCTCCTCACTCTGTGGAGAAGATTAGCTCACATCTGTTTGATTTTGGTCCTCACGAAATGCCAAGAGATCGCTGCTCGACTATATAAGGCATAAAACATGTTGACCTTGATTTTAGTTCCCAGCGCAACAGCAGGAGTATAGGTGAGCAACACTCTATTGAAAACTGAGACAGACTATTATTTCTCGATCTCTTTGTCACTTTTGTTTTAATCTCAACACATTAACCAGTGAGATCATATTGAAAACATTGATACATATTGTCCATAGCAATAATAGAAAGGGGGGGGCGGTTATCCCCCTGCTCTTACCTGACGCCGTCACAGGGCGGCAAGGAGAGGAATCGCCAGCACCCCCCCCCTTTCACACCCAGCTGCAGGCGGCAAAAGGACACACTGATCCATAGTTGGTTTTAGCCTCACACCTTTGCCAGTCTTGTCACTTTCTTTACTCACAGTCCAGCTTTGTTCACAGGCATTTTTAAAAAGATGTCTGGTAAAGTGCCTCCTTGTGGGCCTATAGCGCATTGCAGTGCCGGCCCGACGTGGAGCACAGCCCTATGATGAAGCGTGCCACCTTCTAGTAAGTGAGGATGATTGTTCCTCAAATCACATGCTTCCAAAGAATCTGCAGACAGCTAGAGATAGTATCTCTCTGGTTTTGGATACGGAACAGTCAGTATATCTAGGTTAACCTGAGTAGGTAAGACAACAAATTAAAATAAAAGCCTCCGTTAAAGGTTTAAAGCGGTGTCCAGTTATGTGTGTTTGGCTAAAGATTATATTCAAATGTGCATTTTATTGTTTAGTGTGGGGATGGGCCATAGCCCACAAGGTTGGAAGCCTTAAGTGGGTTTGGAATTCACTTTTTCTGCCTCCATGGAACTTAGGAAATAAATAGCACTTTACTCTTTGAACGGCTGTTCCCTACCATGCTGTACTTTTATATGTACTAATTATAAAACAAGGAATTGAAGCAGACTAAGTGCACAATGTCGTTTATTCCTTAGGCCCAACGTATGAAGCACTTTTGATCAACAGTATGACTGTAGTTCTTACTGATCAGGATTGATTAATCTTGCCCCTGCCACTAAGGTCTATGGTAATAAGTGATATGACCTTTGCCCTATGTTAATATGCATCAGAATCTACAGTGATTGCTACACCTGCTCCAGTTACTTTCTACTTTGCTAGATACAGATCTTCCTACACGCCACTTATCACTTGTACGCTGCATATGATCATCGTAGTCAAATGCATTTCCATTTGTTTCCCTGAAACACAAAATTGTGGTTTGCTCCAACTGCGGTGGTTGGGAAAAGTGCATTGCTCTTAGCTCCCAGAAGGACCGAAGAATGTGGCCTTAGTTTTATACTCTGACTGTTGTGTGATTAGGTACTGATGGTTAGAATGATTCAGCGCCTGTTATGTAAAAAACGTGGCCTCTGAAATCTTTGTCTGCCACCAGTAGACGATGCAGCTGTCGTAGCAGAGGCATAACATGATCGTATTTCTTAGTACCGCATATTATCCTGCCAATGAGTTCTGTACTGCGGGATGCCTAAAAGAATATAGTTGGCGAGTCCTTGCCAGGTCTGGCCGTGGTACAGAAACCCAGCCCTGCAGGATACACCAGGTCTGAATGGTGGAGATTTTTCTGCGAGTAGGAGTGGTTGTCACTCAAATATCCATTAATAAGTTCCCCTTCTGCGTGATTGAAAGGTTTGTGAAGAATAATGTTGCTTGCTGCTGTCGTGAAAAAGTAATCCGAAACCCTTGGACCTCGAGTTGCTGCACTGAAATTCTGCGCAAATCTACGCGTTCTTCAACTTTGATCTCAGGGATTTTTGCGAGATGTACATGCGAGCTAAACAGAAACCCTGTCACTAATACTGTTCGAAAACCAGTAAAACTGAATTTCGACCACCATGTACATAATGTTTGCCCTTTTTGCAATGTTTTCTCCCTCCGAGTAGGCAGGATTGTCTCCTCAATAATCACAAAAAATGCCCCTCCTCTTGAATACTTCCAATATTTACTTTGAATGTAATTTTGAGAGAAATTGTGTTGAACCACCGTTATCAATTGGATGGATATTATCAATTACCTGAACTTCCACCTTAGGTTTGTGTGAATCCATTCTTTTTGTTTTCCTTCCCTAGAGGAACACTGAACTAGTGTTTTGACTGCTTGATCATTCACTTCAACTTCCAATTTTCAACTATCAGTCACGAGGAAATTATAGCAGGATGGCCAGGCATGCAGCAAGAACTACTGCTACGATTTTGAAGTACTGTCTCCTCTGGCCCCTAAAGGTTTTGCTGTCACCTGATGCCTTTTAGGTTTAAATCTTTGTATTGTTGCAGATGCTGTGTCATGAAACAATAAGGCACAACACCACACATTTCAACAATAACAGAAAAACAAACTACCCCCCCCCCCCCCTTTCCCCTCCCCTTCCCCATTCTCCCTCCCGGAGCTCACCCAATACACTTCAAACCCACTGTCCCTCCCGCACCCTCATGAACAATTTGGTATAGCATCATCCTAGCCAAGCTAAGGCTTGCCAGCCCCATTGTCATTTGATGCAGATGGAATGGATTCCTGTGGGGCCTCCAGGAGCCTCAGCAGGCGCAAGTACTTGAGGCATGCAAGCTCCCTCTTCTCCGTTCCGAGTAATGTAAGGAACGGGCGCCTCAGGGAGATGGGACCTTGTTCTCAGATCTGAAGTGAAAGAGTTATGCGTTCCATACCCAGAACGTACCATAGCCTATGCAACCACCCCTGATGTGTGATTATCTTGTCAGTGCCCCATGCGGACAATGTTTTGCAGTGCCGCTCCCAGGGCTAATCCCATTTGCCTTCCCTTATGTGATTTAAGGAGAAACGTGAGCTTGTTGGGCTATGATCACATATATACGATTCCATATATACACCTCCATATAGTCCAACCTCAATCAGTCACCATCGCTCCCATCTGCATTAGCGTCCGTAGTCTGCGCTTCCGTTGTGTCTGAATTTACAAGAGGCAAATTAAGAGCACTGCTAAGTTCTCTCCAAACACTCAAGTCATCTGTCAACTTATCATCCCTCCTGTTCAATTTCATTTGCATCTCTTCAGTCAACGCCCAATACAAAACATTTCGACGCCAACAATCTACTGTGGGGGAACGCTGTCCCAACCAAGTAATGGCCACCCTTCGTTGAGCAAGAACCAGGGTCGATTGCAAAAATCTATAGGCTATCTTTCTCTTCTTTGGCCTTTTAACTTGGCTCAATAAGCAGGGCAGTGGGGTGTCACTGATGCGGATGCGTGTAATCCAATGTACCTCTGTCGCCACTTGTGTCCAGTAGCTCCATACTGCAGGGCACCATACGCTAAGTGTATAATATCTGCACCATGTGCCCGACAACATGGACAATAGTCGGGTCTAAGGGAGTTTATTCTATGTATTGTTTTTGGAGCTATATAGGTCCTATGAAGGAAATTAAAGTGGATCAATTTGAACAGGGCATTACATGACACTGTACGTGTAAGCCCTGTTACGTTTGCCTATTTGCTATCCATCAGTGAGGTCTCTAGGTCCATATCCCACGCTGCCCATGCTTTAGGCGATGGGCCAGTAGAGTTCTGTCTCATAGACATGTAGAGCTGCGTTAAGTGGCATCCCACGCCATAGGTCAGCATTATGTCTAGTATACCTGTAGCCTGCGGGACTGCCGGATATGTGGACTATATTGTCTTGGCAATGTCAGCCAGTCCAGCATAATGTAAGTATTGCCCTTGTCCAAGTGTGAAAGCGTTGCGGGCTTGTTCATAAGTAAGGAAGAGTTAACCGGGGTACAATGTCTCCAAGTGTTTCACACACGCCTGCCACATATGAAAGGACATATGTTCCATCATTTGTCGTACTGGAGCCAGTATCCATATGGGGAGTTCCCTATGAAATGGGGCATGTTTCAGTATTGTTTCCACTGACTGGTGCCAAATGTATGCTTGTAGGTCCCCGCTGACCCGGTGCCCTCCATCTGGGCCACAGGTAATTGTTCTGCTGTTACCATAACCACTATTAAGCACTGCTTCCAGTTGCCTCCAGTATCAAACCACCTGACTGCATGCTGCAAGTGTGCTGCGTAATAATATAACTCAAATCTGGGCACTTCCAGTCCTACCTCTTCGTATCTCAGGGAAATCGTACGTAAGGCCACTCTGCTGCGTCGGCCGGCCCATAATGAAGAGATGAGTGCCGACTGCAGTCGGTTAAAATAGGACTTAGTAATCAGGCATGTCAAATATTTTAACATATATAGGCATCTGGGCAGAAACACCATTTTAAATACTGCCAGTCTGCCCATCAGGGACAGAGGTAGAGTGTTCCGGAAAGCAACTGATTTCAGAAGCATGTCTATGACCCTATCCACATTCAAGTGGAGTATCGGAGCATCTATATGTGATACTTGTATGCCAAGGTATCGGAAATTGTCCAGTTCCCACTGCAAACCAAAACTGGGGAGACTATCTATTGGCATGGTGGTGAGCTTCGCCAGAGGGAATATTAGAGACTTGGCCTGGTTTAAGCGAAGTCCCGATAGGTCTCCGAACTCATCTAGGAGTATCAGCATCCTGGATATGTCATGTAGAACACAGGGCATTGTCAGCAAAGAAGGAGATGATGTGGTGGGTATCCCCCCCCCCCCCCAGTCTAATACCACTGTCGCCAAATTCTAGCCGTGCCCTGATTGCTAAAGGTTCTATAGCCAGGGTGAACAACGGTGAAAAGGGGCAACCCTGCTGCATCCCCCGGCCCAACTGCCATGCCTCCGATCGGTCCCGCCCTACTCTCAGCCTGGCCCATTACTCCCCGTAGAGTAGCTGTATCCACTGTCGGAACTGGGGCCCTATTCCCACCGCCTTCAGCACCTCCAGCAAATAACCCCTGTCCACGGTGTCAAATGCCTTCTCCAGGTCTATTGACGGGAAACATCCATTACAACATGGTCTTTACACCGCAATACGTTTACAACGTGGTCATTACAATGCAAGTCCTTACAACGACTTGCGCTGGATGGTGCTCTACACGAAGGAATAGTATGATTTACTATTCCAACACTTCCCCTACTGTTGCACACACTGGAGTTGGAAAAGTAAATTATACTATTCCTAAGTCCAGCGCCTCTAGCGCAAGTCGTTGGAATGACTGCGTTGTAAACGTATCGCGGTGTAAAGATCGTGTTGTAACGTCATACATTCCTATCGACACCAAGGCAATTTCTTCTTCCCTATATTTTACTTCGTAGAGTATGTGGGTTAACCGGGCCGCATGATTCATGCCAGTCTGCCTGTCGGGAATGAAGCCGCATTGATCTTGAGGAATTAAGTGCGGCATGTGTGGCGCTAGCCTATTAGCCGGTAGTTTACTCAATATCTTAATGTCTGTGTTAATCATGGTAAGAGGTCTGTGGGCCATGGGGTATGATTTATCTCCCCCAGGTTTCAATATCATGCAGATCTCCCCTTCCCTCATCGACTGGGGAAGGATCCCTGTACACTGTGCCTCAATCAAGACCTGAAGTAGACACCTGGTTACTGCTGTCGGGAAGGCCTAATAGAACTCTGCAAGGATTATTCCCCCCCCCCACCCTTCCCACCCCTAGCGCCTTTGCCCTGGGTAGCGCTTTCAAGGATTCCAGTAGCTCCTCCTGGGTCAGTTGGGTATCCACACTCCGGGGTTCTAGTCTCGGGAGGGGCAAGCCCTCCAAAAATGGAAGAAACCGGTCTGGAGTAACCACAGGATCAGCTGTATAGACACGCTGTAAATGCTGCTGGAATACGTTTACTATACCAGCCCTCGTGCTGACCCTGGTACCATCAGCACACACTAGGATTGTAGTCCGGGGTGGAGTTGTTACTTTTTTCAGTATCCAGGCCAACAACTGGCCCGTTTTATCCCCCTCACTATGCAGATGTTGTCTATACTGTTTGAGCGTATATTTATGTAGGCGGTCCCAGATGTCACTGATCCGTCTAAGTAGTGTTTGTTCCCTAATGTAGCCCTGTGGGTGTAAAGGCCCTTCCGTCTGCAGCTTAACCAGTTCCTTCTCCCTTTCTGTGAGTTCTCTTTGCAGTTGTCTGCGGACCCCGCACGTCGACCCCAGGCTTGTCCCCCGCATTACAGCCTTCAGCGCCTTCCCTTCGTTCGCTCTACTGGCCGTTGTTCCCCAGTTAAGCATTGTACAGTCTGACAATGCCTGCATGAGGGCTTCCTTCCTAATCGGGTCTTCAAGGATGTCTGCGGCCATCCTCCAGCTATGGGTTCCTGCCGTCTGTCCTCCCCATTTCACAGCACAGCTGACCGGTGCATGGTCAGACACAAAACGTGCCAAATGCGTCACCTTGACATCCTCCAACCTAGGCATATTTGCTGCCAGTATTCTGTCCAGTCTACTATGGGTACCATGAGTAGCTGAATAACCTATGTAAACCTGCAGGGTAGTGTGGCTCAGTCTCCAAACGTCCTGAAAGTCCATAGGGCATTAGTCATCTGCGGCTTTGTACCCGCTCTAGTGGGTGACCTGTCCATGTTGGAGTCTAAGATACAGGTGAAGTCTTCCATCCATAGCATAGGTCCACCTAAGTCGTGTACAAGCAGGCCACGTAAGGTGTCATAGAACAGGGGGTCATCTGTGTTTAGTGCGTATGTATTTAGTATAGATAAGTCGCAACCGTCTAGCTCCCCTTTTATGTATACATATCGTCTGCCCACATCAGCCTCAGTGTGTAAGGGTGATTGGGATTCCGAGCACTACCCATATTAACGTCCCCCTTGCGTACGTAGAGTAGGAGGAGTGATACACCTGGCCGTGTCACTTGCCAGCTAATCGCATGGCCCCTGAGTCGTCCAGGTGGGTTTCTTGCAGGCGTGCTATCGAGATTTTGTCTTTTTAAAAAGGATAACACCTTGAATCTTTTTACGTATCTCCCAAGCCCCCTGACATTCCATGTCAACACTTTAAGATCTGTCCCCATCCTGGTCGTGCAGTATTAGTAAGTGTTGTACTTCCCGCCCCCCCCACTGCCTATTCCAAGCCCCTGTAACCTTAACGTAAAACTGGTAGATAAACTTCACAATATGAACTTCCCATCCCCCCCCTCCCATAAGCATGTATAGCATAATCAAATAGCAATTATTGCCCGCCCCTTGCTGGTGTCAGGGCGTACACAGCTACCCTAGGCAGCTCAACGGAGACCACCAAATGTACCTCAACAACAACCTCCCCGACCAACCACTCTTGTCTATGGGAACTCCGAGTAGCTTCCATTCCACATCCTTCATCATGTCAGCTCTGCACGGGTGAATCAACCCGCTTCGATTTCAGAGCCTGAACGGGGTAGTTACACTCCCAAACTTTCTGGCCCTCTTCACAGCAGGACTGCAGTCAACCCCTCACCCTGGGCATTTATACACTCTAGGGCCATCTAAATTATACATTTCAGGCTTTCAGTCATTACCACCCCCTTGAGGGAGCTCCATCAGCATATCCGATACACAGTTCAGGGTGGTGGTCTGCGTGAAATGTCCATTTCCTCCATGTCCTGAGTAAATCCCCTCCCGCACAGCTTCTCCAGCTGTGTCGTCACTGAACTGTATAGTGCCATCCTCTGACTGTGACCCTTCGATCCCCCGATGGGGCAGTTCCAGGGTCTTTACTTGCCATGTGATGCCGTCGTCGTTCTCTATCTGCCGAGGTGCACCATCGCTGTCGTTGACCGCGAGGTTCGCGGGGGGCAGCGCCTCACCCCCAGTTCCAGCCACTCCCATACTTCCTCAGGTGTCTCAAATAAATGCGCCTCTCTTTGTGCCAGTACCTTCAGCTTTGTGGGGTGTAGGAGCATATATTGTAATTATAGTGTTTTCAGCTTCCGTTTTACCCCTAAGAAAGATTTTCTTAAGTCCTGCACTTGATCAGTGTAGTCTGGATATAAAGCGATCTTGGTATTGTCAAAGTGCCGATCAGGGTGTTCTCGGGCCACACTGAGAATAACGTCCCTGTCTCTATAATTAAGAATTTTAGTGATCAAGGCTCTCGGCAGTGCACCAGGGGGCGGCGCCACCAAGGCCCTGTGAGCCCATTCCACCACGAGGAACTCGCATAGCCCCTGAGGGCGAAGCTCAGTGTGGATCCAGGACTCCAGGAACTGGTCAGACTATCCCTTTTCCACCCGTTCCGGAAACCCGAGCACGCGGCTGTTATTCAGTCAGGACCTGCCCTCCGCGTCATCTGCTAGTTGTTAAAGGGTTTTTGTGGCCGTAGTCCTCTACGCCATCTGTGGTTTGAGGGTCCCCATGGAGGTCCGCTATATTACCATCTGCAGCCGTGACTTTGTCGGCCACCTTACGTAAGTCCACTCTCAACAGATTCACATCCATAGGAACTGTTTGAATTTGTTGTTCTAGTGCAACTCTAGAAGCCTGGATTGCTGTTAGTAGCTCCGCTCTGGTGGGCTCCTCCTGGTCCTGTGCTGCTCCATCTTCACAAGGGCCCATTTGCCTTGTGAGTCTCTGGGTTGGGTGACGAGGCGTGGTGTACTGGGTTATCGTGTTGGTGGTAGCTGTTTTGTCCTTCCCCATGCGGCTCTTCCACGTCCGTGGGCAAGGGGAGAACCCTTCGTTGTCTCAGAGAGTTCCACTATGCAGCCCACTCTCCAAGGCCCCTTTCAGCACTCCCCCACTCCCCTCAAAGATCCTGTGTGCTCCAGACTCCGCCTAGTTGAGGGTGAGGCACACCCTTAGGATCCACCTGTCATATAGGCTAATGCAGGGCTTTGCCTACTTAGTTTTCTTATGTCTACGGGGGGATGATACCACAGGAGTAGTAGGCGCCCTCCAAACAGCCGTCAGCGCTCTTCAGGCCCTCTGCCCCCCTCAGGTGTTGTGCAGACAGGCCCGGGCGGCCAAGCCCCAGCCTTTAATCTGCATAGCCCTCAAGCTGCAAGCAGCAGGACCTACAGATCGATTATGGGCCGATTGGTTCCCTCCTGGTGCCTGTCAGCAGTCCTCAGGCGCTGCCACTGATTCCTGCGGGCCAGTCACTTTTAATCACGCACACAAATGGCCGCACGGTCCTCACACTGCGGCCCGCCCCGTCAGGCCCTCCGTGGGCCGAGCCGCCCCTCCTCATCCCCGAGTCGCCCGTTGTCTCTGGGCATCAGGATCCCGCCACAGGGGCCGGTATCTATTTCCCAGTTGACTGCTCGGTCGCTTCACTCTCCCAGTCCGGCAGGTTGCGTGCCTGGTCGTTCACGCTTGGCTCTACAGGATCAGACCACAGCAGCAGCGATCAGGAGCCTCTGAGGCCGCCGCAGCCACACGCTCCCCACACTCTCTGCTCGGGGCTCAACTAGCCCCTGGCGGTCACGGAGCTGGATTGTTGGTATTTCGTTTGGCTGCAGAGCTCTATGGCAGGCTAATATTACAGGCGGTTCCTGGCAGGATTATGCAGGATTTATGGTGAGTTGGCCGGGAGCTCCGGGGCTCATGTCCTGTCGGCCATGTTGCTTGGCCACACTCCCATTGTGAGTCCTAATTAAGCTCAAAGTGAATGAAAAGTAGTCATTGGAAGCGAAATATATTGATTTGGTAGCAGCAAAATCGCAGCAGTGGGTCAGATGCAGTTAGAATCACCACAATAAAGATACCATTGCTGAGTTCTATAACAGCTTCCAGACCCAAACATATACATACATTACATGCACTATAACTTAAGCATTAAATGCCGGACAGTAGTGCCTTTGCCAGCCTTCTTCCTAAGCAACGCTATGATGTCTACATTGTATGTAGTGGTTGAGGCTTTGTAAACAAACCCATTAATAAAAATAATCTAAGGAGACAGGCAGTGTAAATCACCAATCTTACCCCTCAAAACAGCTTAGCTGCTATTGGCTGATCAAGAAAAAAAGCTCATGTTCAGAGGGAAGGCACTATGTTGTAACGTGTAAAATGTCAGCAGTCAAGCCTGGCCATGTATGCCTCTTCAGCGACAGCCATGGTGTGTTTGCAATGCATAGAAAAACTGTTGCTTCTGAGATCAGTGTGCCCTGTATTATACAGTGATGTTAATGTGCCTCCAGAGCCTTTGTATCAGCTCTTCCGGTGAAATGCTGTAGCAGTATCAACAAGAGAAGAGCAAGGAAAATGTAGCGCGTCCTTTTCCCCAGGTTAATTACAAAACCACAATGAGGACAAGCACTGAGAACAAGCATTTGCAATGCAATAGGTCTCGCATTAGTGAAAGTTAGAGCTATGGTCGTAGTAAATGACAATGTTTTTTAATTTATGATTTTTGTTTGCAGTGGAGTGATTATTTAAAGAAAAAGTGTGTTCCAAAGCCATGCGTGCGCCTTGGAGTTGTCAGACAAATAATTTTTTTGCATTTAAAATGAGGTACTGGAGGAAAAACTACATGTACCAGAATGCAACAGGAAACTGTAATCTACACCCGTAACACAAAACATGGTTTCAGTTTACTTTTGTGTGAGTGAACAACAGATAATTGTGCACGAACATACACGCAGTGGACATACAGAGAAATCATAGTTAACAGACATAGCACACATGGAGTGTGCAAACAGCATACAGAGATCACCCTGTTCACCTACTCTGGGCATAGATGCATCATGCCCACTGATAACGCAAGGTACAAGACATAATGCTTGTGGCATGCACCCAGAGCAGATGGCACATAAACACTCACACAGGAGACATGTACAGCATTCACAAAAGGGGCGCACGCACACAGTACATATGAGGTATGCCTTACAGATGACGGAGTGAACGCACATTAAAAAAAACCCACGCAGAATGCATCCCATTAGAGTAAACCCCACCAGTAATCGCAACAGCTGCATGAGAGCTCTCGATGACCAGCGGAGGCACTTACTTGTTTGAGCCATTCAAATTACTGTCTCCGTGGTGGCATGGAGTTGGGCGAGTCACGCAGAAGAAATGAAATGCACGGTCCCATTGTTGAAGTTGAAGCGTGGCATGCAGCAGAGCCACCAGCTATACCAGCCTGGCCATGGCAAGAGAGCGTTGAGAGGGCTGGAAAGCCTGTGCCAGTGAGCGACCTCCTCAAGCTGTCATGATTAGTGCATGGGTGGGGGTGAGTGTGGGGGAGCGGGATGGGGACAGATGGGGGGGCTGTGACATGGAACAGGACTCGGGATGAGTGAGTGAAGGACTAAGAGTTTGGTGAGCTGCGCAGAAGAAAAGAAAGGTGCAGCCGCCATTGTTGAAGATAAAGCGCGGCGTGCCGTGCTGTTTTAAAAAAAAAAAATTAGGTTGTGTGCAGAATCAGAACATCTGCATGAGTGCTATTGATGATTAGTGGAGGCACTTACTTTGTTAAGCCATGCTAATGATTGTCTCCGTGGTGGCATGGAGTTGGGCGAGCTGCGCAGAAGAAAAGAAAGTCGTATCTGCCATTGTTGAAGCTGAAGCACGCCGCAATGTTTAAAAAAAAAAACATCCGATGAAGCGTGGCGTGCTACGCTGCCTAAAAAATATATATATTAGGTTGTGTGCAGCATATAGATAAACCGTGGCATTCCGCACTTACTTTGTTGAGCCATGCTATTGACTGTCTCCGTGGTGGCATGGAGTTAGGTGAGCCACGTAGAAGAAAAGAGAGGCACGGCTGCCATTGTTTAAGTCGTGGCATGCTGCGCTGCTTAAAAAAACAAGGTGGAAGAGACGCCGTGCGCGAGCCAAAGAGATGCCGTGCGCAAGCAAAATCTCCAGTCCGGGTGGGCGAGCCGGAAAGGAAACAGTGAGGGGACCAAAAAGCCTCACTGCAAATCAAAAGTGTGCGCTTAACATAAAGTGTGATGCACGCCAATGAAAAGCAGAGGCGGAGCTTCCACCCCACTTCCAAAAGCAAACCGACGACAATAGATCTCTGTTCTGCTTGGGTTTTCGGATCAGATAGAACCCGCTCAGCAGAGCCTCTCTAACCCAAACCAGAACGTTACCCCCTCCCTAGGGCCTGTTCATACCTAAATAACCACATATATATACCACCTAAGGACAGGGAATTCCTACTATATATATATACCAAGACCTACAAATCACAGCCTCGCGGTCCCAAATGGACCCAGGACTTCCTGCCCAGACGGCAGCCACAGACTTCCTGCCCAGACGGCAGTCACAGCCTCGCGGTCCCAAATGGACCCAGGACTTCCTGCCCAGACGGCAGCCACAGCCTCGCGGTCACAAATGGACCCAGGACTTCCTGCCCAGACGGCAGCCACAGCCTCGCGGTCCCAAACGGACCCAGGACTTCCTGCCCAGACGGCAGCCACAGCCTCGCGGTCCCAAACGGACCCAGGACTTCCTGCCCAGACGGCAGCCACAGCCTCGCGGTCCCAAACGGACCCAGGACTTCCTGCCCAGACGGCAGCCACAGACTTCCTGCCCAGACGGCAGTCACAGCCTCGCGGTCCCAAACGGACCCAGGACTTCCTGCCCAGACGGCAGCCACAGACTTCCTGCCCAGACGGCAGTCACAGCCTCGCGGTCCCAAACGGACCCAGGACTTCCTGCCCAGACGGCAGCCTTAGCACGAGTTCATCCTATAATTACCACAACATCAGTGTTACTATATATCAGATCACACAAAGACAGCTAGTTGAGCACAACTTGTTCCCCAGTTCGAAGGGCTCCTTTCTCCCTTATTCAGTTACCACCTACCTGATCAGGATTCCATGTTAAGTCACAGCTGACTAGAAAAATAGGTTACCCTCTTACACAAGAACACGTAGCACATATTGCTTTACTACAAACTGAATACTTTATTTAGTTATTACATGCACACTCACGGAACATAATACATATCACATGACCTGCAAAGAAAAGTGAAAGATTAAGTTGTACACTCTAATAGTAAGGGGTTCCCTCCTGGTGCCTGTCAGCAGTCCTCAGGCGCTGCCACTGATTCCTGCGGGCCAGTCACTTTTAATCACGCACACAAATGGCCGCACGGTCCTCACACTGCGGCCCGCCCCGTCAGGCCCTCCGTGGGCCGAGCCGCCCCTCCTCATCCCCGAGTCGCCCGTTGTCTCTGGGCATCAGGATCCCGCCACAGGGGCCGGTATCTATTTCCCAGTTGACTGCTCGGTCGCTTCACTCTCCCAGTCCGGCAGGTTGCGTGCCTGGTCGTTCACGCTTGGCTCTACAGGATCAGACCACAGCAGCAGCGATCAGGAGCCTCTGAGGCCGCCGCAGCCACACGCTCCCCACACTCTCTGCTCGGGGCTCAACTAGCCCCTGGCGGTCACGGAGCTGGATTGTTGGTATTTCGTTTGGCTGCAGAGCTCTATGGCAGGCTAATATTACAGGCGGTTCCTGGCAGGATTATGCAGGATTTATGGTGAGTTGGCCGGGAGCTCCGGGGCTCATGTCCTGTCGGCCATGTTGCTTGGCCACACTCCCATTGTGAGTCCTAATTAAGCTCAAAGTGAATGAAAAGTAGTCATTGGAAGCGAAATATATTGATTTGGTAGCAGCAAAATCGCAGCAGTGGGTCAGATGCAGTTAGAATCACCACAATAAAGATACCATTGCTGAGTTCTATAACAGCTTCCAGACCCAAACATATACATACATTACATGCACTATAACTTAAGCATTAAATGCCTGACAGTAGTGCCTTTGCCAGCCTTCTTCCTAAGCAACGCTATGATGTCTACATTGTATGTAGTGGTTGAGGCTTTGTAAACAAACCCATTAATAAAAATAATCTAAGGAGACAGGCAGTGTAAATCACCAATCTTACCCCTCAAAACAGCTTAGCTGCTATTGGCTGATCAAGAAAAAAAGCTCATGTTCAGAGGGAAGGCACTATGTTGTAACGTGTAAAATGTCAGCAGTCAAGCCTGGCCATGTATGCCACCCCACTTCCAAAAGCAAAAGCAAACCGACGACAATAGATCTCTGTTCTGCTTGGGTTTTCGGATCAGATAGAACCCGCTCAGCAGAGCCTCTCTAACCCAAACCAGAACGTTACCCCCTCCCTAGGGCCTGTTCATACCTAAATAACCACATATATATACCACCTAAGGACAGGGAATTCCTACTATATATATATACCAAGACCTACAAATCACAGCCTCGCGGTCCCAAATGGACCCAGGACTTCCTGCCCAGACGGCAGCCACAGACTTCCTGCCCAGACGGCAGTCACAGCCTCGCGGTCCCAAATGGACCCAGGACTTCCTGCCCAGACGGCAGCCACAGCCTCGCGGTCCCAAATGGACCCAGGACTTCCTGCCCAGACGGCAGCCACAGCCTCGCGGTCCCAAACGGACCCAGGACTTCCTGCCCAGACGGCAGCCACAGCCTCGCGGTCCCAAACGGACCCAGGACTTCCTGCCCAGACGGCAGCCACAGCCTCGCGGTCCCAAACGGACCCAGGACTTCCTGCCCAGACGGCAGCCACAGACTTCCTGCCCAGACGGCAGTCACAGCCTCGCGGTCCCAAACGGACCCAGGACTTCCTGCCCAGACGGCAGCCACAGACTTCCTGCCCAGACGGCAGTCACAGCCTCGCGGTCCCAAACGGACCCAGGACTTCCTGCCCAGACGGCAGCCTTAGCACGAGTTCATCCTATAATTACCACAACATCAGTGTTACTATATATCAGATCACACAAAGACAGCTAGTTGAGCACAACTTGTTCCCCAGTTCGAAGGGCTCCTTTCTCCCTTATTCAGTTACCACCTACCTGATCAGGATTCCATGTTAAGTCACAGCTGACTAGAAAAATAGGTTACCCTCTTACACAAGAACACGTAGCACATATTGCTTTACTACAAACTGAATACTTTATTTAGTTATTACATGCACACTCACGGAACATAATACATATCACATGACCTGCAAAGAAAAGTGAAAGATTAAGTTGTACACTCTAATAGTAAGGGGTTGACATCACCTTGGTCGTATGTAGCCTGCACTCAATGGTCATCTAGGTTCCCTTCTCGTCTGCGCCTCGGCTTCGCCTGGAAGTCACACCTCCGCAAGCACGGGTTTACTCCCGTCTCCCTCTCCGAGTCACTGGGACCTCTTCCTCATCGGCTACTCTCTTCTCTTTAGAATATCTATCTCTCGGTTTTTCTCCACCTCCAAGTTTGTCATCTGTCTTCCCTGGAATGAGTAGCAGCTTTACTACTAACGGCCAGGTGCCGCCCATGGACAAGAAGCAAGTGCCAGTATCTGCCTCAGACTTTCACTAATATAGAGGTGCATTTTCTCATGGAAAATTCTAGCCCGTAACCTGCCGCCCACCAAATTCTTGTACCTCCCCGTACCAAGGACACGTTCCCAGCCGGCCGGCCTGATGTAGTGTCTTCGGCATGAAGAAAAATACAATCCTTCGATAAGGGCCGGCCTGAACCGGTTCTCTCCAAGCGAATAACACCTCGTAACTAAAACATCACCCTCGACCTAGAAACTTTCCAAGCTGCCGGAGAGGAAAGAAAGATGGAGTCTCTCCCGTTTAAGGCCTACCAGGCCTGGATTCAGCACGACTCCATGAAATACCCTCACTATAGAACAGATTACCCCTAATACTAACGGATCTATCCTCTAGGATATATGTGCAAACCCTAATCTATGGGGAAGAACACAGGATCATGTCGAAGTGCCTAATAAATAGGCTCTATACACTACTCTAACCCTTAGACTTGAATGGAAAGAGACTGAAGTCACCTAAATCACCCTTCAACACAATAAGACCGGAAAAATCGAGCAGTACATTCTCGTAGAGCGATGCGCTGCGACGCTAGGCGAGACCTAAAAAGTTAACTTTGACTGCATCAACCGGCAAATGTCCGCTACCTTGTACCTCAAATTTTCCCAATGTGCAAGGGATGTCATCTCTGCGAACTACAGGTGCAAGCCCTGTAGGCATTGTCGCAAAAAAAGTTTCTGTGACTGATACCCATCCGGTGTGGTTGTGGTTCCTTGGGTTGAGTTACAACTCCAAGGTTTGTACCGACAGCAAGTGGATGAACCCGAAAACAATCCAGAAATGTGAGGCAAAACTTAACGTCACCAAACATAAGAAGTCTCTGTGTTAGGGCCGCTCCAAGTTGTGGTCCATGTCCAAGTTTCTTTTGAGCTCTCCTTACTGTTCCTGGAGTCGGAGTCGCTAGGAAGGCCACTCTATGTCCTGTTACAAGTCTTCAGGGAAATCTAAAATGAAACACAAGAAGGCGAAGTGGGATTCTGCTCTGTCTTGCCACTCACATTGCCCTGAGTGGGAGTGGGGACAGCACCACTCTTGAGCTCGCTCTTCAAGTCGACTTTGCAACAATCATCCCAAAACTTATGCCGGCATAACCCGAGTTTTTTTTTTTTTTTATCCGAAAGCCATACCGCTTCAGATTGAAGAGTTCCGCGCAGCAATGCTCCGTCTCTTTGAATCTCTTCTGACTCCATCTGGTGCACCTCCAGGCCCCAACGAGCTGGGAGGCTCTCCATCGGGGACAGCGCAAGTGGGTTCACCCTCTATACCAGTTGGTCCCTCCCAGCAAGTTTTGTGACTGGCTCCACTTTTGACCTCGAGGTAAAAACTAGTCTGCTAACTGAGGTCCTACAACTGAACAGACTTCTGCTGAGCCTCTGTTCTCATTTAATGATGCTTTGACGGGTGTTTTATTAGGGACCTGGGTCAAACTTTGCTGTGGGCCTCCTGTTAGAAAACAAGTTGCTAGGTGCCATCGTCCTGCCCCAAACCACCCTGCTTTTCTTTCGCAATACCGTACACCCGATACCCTTGTTGTTCAGGCCTCTACGAGTCGGTCTAATCCAGACACATTTCCTACCATTCCTCCTGATAGGGAATCCAAACGCATAGAAACATTGACCAGAGAGTCTGTTCCTCTACCAGCCTTGCCCTCTGGTTTGCCAACGCCAGCTGCTAGTTGGGCTGTTATTCCCATGCTCTTTATGATTCGATGGCTCAAGTCCTCCTGGGTGTCCCTGGTGACCTTGCTTGTCATGGCCCGAGCATTTCAGGATTGTTGTGATGCGGCTAAGTTCACAATTAGTGAATTGAATACCACAGATTTTTATGGGGCAAGCTATGTGCACCAGAGTTTGCATTCGCCATCATACGTGCTATGGCTGCGATCTACTGGGTTCTCTGCCAATGTCCCTTCCTCACTTATGAACATGCCATTTGATAGGACACGCCTGTTCAGGGACAAGGCTGTTTCCGCTCTCATGCGGTTTAAGGAGAGTAGGACTACAGCTTGCTCTCTGGACCTCTCTGCCACTCCTCTCCAACTACACCAGTTTCAACGGACCTAGCAATTTTGCGTTCACTGATAAGGTGCCCACCGCATGTGGCAATCAGTGTGTTGCCCAGTCCACCAACCCTTCCGCAGCCCCACCTGCCAAACCTCATTAGCGTGCACTTGATGGATCACAGCCACCCAATGAGAGGCAGAATTTGAGGATTCTTTCCGGGCTTTCTGGAAATCACGTTAGGTTGGTTCTTTAGATTGTTTGCAGGGGGTACTCTCTCCTGTTCATTTCTTCCTCGCTGGACCTTCCACTGCCTGTTCAGCCCCCCCCGCCCCCAATGACTGACTGAGGAC
Source organism: Triturus cristatus (assembly GCF_964204655.1). Taxonomy (NCBI): domain Eukaryota; kingdom Metazoa; phylum Chordata; class Amphibia; order Caudata; family Salamandridae; genus Triturus; species Triturus cristatus. The sequence goes on along the minus strand of NC_140584.1, from coordinate 83,720,849 downwards.
CAACTCTTTTGTGGCAGTAAGTGCAAGCCCTTTTGGCGTAAGGTGCTGTTGAGAGGAAGTAGGCACCAGAAGCAGGGCATGGTTGCTGTTCCCACTACGTTCTGGTGCCTAAGAAGGATGGAGGCCTTCAGCTTGTTTTAGGCGTGCACCCTCTCAGCACCTTGCTCTGAAAGGAGAAGTGAAGATGCTCATCCTGTCCCAGGTTTTGAAGGCTCTCGACCCCGACGACTTGATGGTGGCATTGGATCTGCAGGACCACTATTTTCATATTCTTGTGCTGCCGGCCCATCGGTGCTAACTACAGTTCGTGGAGGAACAGAAGCATTTCTAGTTCAGTGTGCTCCATTTTGGTCTCACCAGTGGCCCTCTGGTGTTCATGAAAGTGATGGCTGCTCATTATTGGAGGTCTGGGGTACCTGTCTTCCCCCTACCTCAACGACTGGCTGTTCAAGACAGGCTTGTCGCAAGGAGAGGTCAGCCACTTCCAAACTAGGGTGAACATCCTGTCATCTTTGGGGTTTACTATCAACGTGCTGAAATCACAACTGACTCCTTCAAAGATGCTCCCCTTCATCTGAGCCATTCTGGACACGATTTTGGTTTTGTGCACGTCCCTCGGGGAAGAGTCCATGACTTTCAAGTTATGATCCCTATCTTTCAGCCTCTGTTCTAGATTTCAGTGAGGTCATCTCTGAGGCTGCTGAGACTAATGGCCTCCTGCATCCTTATGGTCGAGCACGCCAGGTGACTTATGCAGGCTCTGCAGTGAGATCTGAAGTCCCAGTGGGCCCAACATCAAGAATACCTCTCCAACCATGTTCATGCTTTGGAGGAGACTGCAAAAAATCTGCAGTGATGGTTGTTGCACCCTAGATGGGTCAGCAGCAGACCCCTCTCCCTTCCCCGCCCACTGCTGACAGTGGTGACCAATGCCTCCCTTCTGGGTTGGGGTGTCCATTTGGGATAGGCGGAGATCAGAGGACTCTGGTGTCCGACAGAGTCCTGGCTCCACATCAACCTTCTGGAGCGGACAGCCATCCACTTGGCGCTGAAAGCCTTCGTGCTGCTACAGGTACTCATGGACAATACCACAGTCATGTGGTATCGCAACAAATAGAGAATGTGAGGTCATTAACCATGTGCCTTGAGGCCTTGCGCCTTTGGAAATGGCTGTACCACCAGGGAAATTTCCTAGTGGTGAACCACCTGGCAGTATCCTTCAATGCCAGGGCAGACCAGGTTAGCTGTAGACGCCTACTGATCACGAATGGCCGTTATACCTGGAGGTGGCACAAGGTGTCTTTCACGAATGTGGAGAACCTTGGATTGATCTGTTCGCCACTGCCCTGGATAGCACAATGTCAGCACTTCTGCACGTTGGAGTTTCCAAGGCGTCTAGTCACTCCGAGTCGCATTCCGCCTCTAGTGGAACTTAGGACCCTTTGTAAGCCTTACTGCCGATATCACTCCTGCCTCGAGTTCTTCAGAAGATCAGGACTGACTAGGCCTAAGTCATCCTAGTGGCTCCGAATTGGGCACAGAGTGTACGTTATCCAGAACGTCTGGTATTGAGCAGATGCCATCTGATCAGATTACCAGAGGACCTGTTGTGGCAGCAATAGAGCAGGGTTCTGCACCCAGGCATTTGCAATCTTCACAATCATGCTTGGAGATTGAATGGCGACATCTGGACTCCTTTGAGCCTTTCTCCAGAGGTGGTTGTCATCATGGCAGCCAGGTGTCCCTCAATGAAAACTGTAAATGCCTGTTGTTGGGACAGATTAGTAGCTTGGTGCGGCACCCCCAGATTGACCCCTTCCAGGCAAAGTTATGGGGCGTTGTGTTTTTATTCTTTTCTAATACCTGAAAAGGCTTTTCTCTAGGCACAGCTAAGGGTAATTTTTTGGCCTTTTTGTGGTTGCCAGATCAGCCCTCACTGTTCAAGTCGCCAGTTGTGATGTCCTTTTTTTTTCAAGGACTAGTACTTCTCGTTTTGTGATGCTCCACTGGCACCTTAATCTGGTCCTGACTTATCTGATGTGCACTCCGTTCGAGTCTCCTCACAGCTGTCCCTTAAGGCTTCTCACTTCAAGACTGTGTTCCTCATTGCCGTCACCTGAGCATGGTTATTAAGCTAGCATCAGTCTCTTTGTGTTACTCTACCGTCTTCCCAGGCAAATTGGTTCTGCAGACTTGGGCTTCTTTTGTGCCGAAAGTTGTGACGATATTCCACGTCGGTCAACCATCACACTCCCTGTGTTATATGCTGCGCTACACCCCTGTAAGGAGGAAGCAGAACTCAATCACTTGGACCCTAAGACAGCACTAAGCTACTATGTAGATTATACAAAAGAACGTAGGGTGGATGACTAGCTCTTTGTGGGATTCTCTGGTGCGAGAAAAGGCAAAGCAGTCAGAAGAGCACCATCTTCCACTGGATTGTGCTCTGCTTTTTAGTCAATTCGTAGCAGATTGTTATGCAGTTACCAGAAGGACTACATGATCATTTGGCCAGGGCTACCACTGCGTTGGTATGCGAAGTCTCTCTTCTAGGTATATGCCAGGCTGCTACGCTGGGATCACCAAGAGGGGAATTTTGCCTGCTCGGTCCTGCAGGACTTTCTGGTTTGATTCAACTCACATACCCACCTCCAAATAGGTATTACTTTGGTATCTATTAAAAAGTGGAGGAATATTCAGCTAGAAGTCTCTATCACAAGAACAAGTTACTTGCATTTGGTAATGCTCTTATGGGTAGAAACTATCTAGCTGTAGATTCTTCACCGACCATCTCTGTAATCTGACTCTATCCTTAATAAGTTTCCAAGTTTACGAATCTGCACCCTGTCTACCAATTTGCTTTTGGGGCTCTGCGTCTGGGGGCACGGACAACCTCGAAAGCAACTGACAGCGCGCAGGAGTGGTGCCAATGTAAGCCCTGCACGTCATTTGTGAAGCGGCTTGACGTCAGTGCTGTGCTGCAGGGCAGCACCTTCAATCGTGCGGCGGTGCTGCTGAAAAAATTTCCAAATCCAGTCTGACGCAGTGAATTATTCAAAAGGTGAGGGATCTGTTGTACGGTAGAGTCTCTACCAGAAAGAGTGTAATTCAGGCTGCACGTTGTCGCATTCACTGATTTGCATGGTCATGCCTTTCAGATGCTATATCTACACTCCTTGTACTGGAAACTGGGCATGTCTGCCTGTGTAAGCATTTCAGCTCTGCTGAAAAGCGCCAAGCAACACTTCCAGGTAGGCAGTATGTACTCTAGCTTTTATGCAGTCGCTGCTGTTGTTACCTTTTAATGAAAATACCCTGGATGATTTTTAGCTTAGTCCATACCAGACTCTACCTCTTCTCAACAGGGAGAGCTTCGATTTCACAAATACGTAATAATTTGTGAATATGATGTGGGGCTGATCACGGTGTGTAGTCGCTCTCCTATTTAAAAAAACAGTTGCAGAGATAAGTAGAAGTGATACGTTCATGCAGCATGCACTTGTTAGTGTATTTTGTGTGTACTGTCGAGGTTTAACATTTAGAAATGGCTGCTGGATCCTTGGCTTCCAGTGGTGTCCGCTGAAGTGAAAAGCGTAATGACTTTATAGTAAAGAGTTAGGAAAAAGTGTAGAACTTGGCCCGGAGTCACTGTATTGACATGGCATGATGTGCCAAATTAGCTGACAAACCTGTTGCTCTTTGTACGCTTCTCTGATCTGTAATTACTGCAGCAACAAAAACATGCCTGGAAGGTATTCAAAGAAGACTGACAAGACAAAGATGTGGAGCATTGAAATCCAAAACCATGTTTAAAGAAAATCATACTCCTTTTGGGTGGTGGAAGTGGGTAGCGCTGTCAGATGTAACACTATAAATTTGTGTATATATATGTCTCTGTCCCCAGGTCCCTTTTTAAGAATTTACTTTGAGAATTATGGTGAAAAGTTAAAACTTGTTTTCTTGATTGTGTTTTCATTCATTCAGATTTTAACAATGAAAATAATCGTTACTATGACTGAGAAGTGCCACGATTTCACTTTATAGTCCAATAGATATAGAACTATATGCGAAACAATTGTACAATGTCTTCCATTGCATTTTTTTAAGTTGCTTGCAACCAGGCAAGTCGCTAGCTTTGAAAAATAACTCCAACATGAGATTTACACTATTAGACTTGCAAAGCTAATAAATAATCTGTCTGACAATTATCGATGGTTTGAATTGAAAGAGTTAATTCCTTTGATTTCGGACCCCATCTTGATAAGATGTATGAAGACCACAACCGCTGTTCTCATCTCAGTTTGAGAGTTTAGCTATGGGGGACGATATGTCAACAAACTAGCTGTGACGTAAAGCAAATTTATCAAGCAAAGTAGGGATGACTGATGGTCTTCGGCAGAAAAAAGTGATTTTTTTGCAGTTCTTAAACTATTTAGCTAATACACAACTTTTAGCAAGTAATTCATTTGTGGTGCCACTCTCATCGTAAAGTGAAGAAGGCAGAGCATGTATCACCAGAGTTGTTATAAACAAAAGGTGCAGATCTTAATATCTTAAGCGTACCTGTGATTAAGAGGCTTGTGGTAACTATGCTGCCCTGGCTCGTTTAGTTCATGCACCCTACTTTTCAAGTTTTTAGGAGAGAAATTGGAAGGTTTTAGGTCTCACTTATGTGAACTGCCTGTGCCTTGCAGAACCTTTGTGCCTGAGCAGACAGGAACAGATATCGCCCCCGTGTACTCCCTAAGACACCTCTCTGATCCTGTTTCTCACTGACCCCTCCATTTCCTATTGTTTTGACCTAAAGAGAAAACCTGCATGCAGATGAGTAACTTAGGAGCAACCTCCATGTTTCCATTATTTTTTCTCACACTGACTTATTAGATGCTTGCATTCTACAGTCTAGCCCAACCTGTTTTGAAAGGCTTAGACCGCCCCAGTTCTTTCATCCTATGTGCTTCTCTCTCTAATTAGTTGTTTCAGTTTGTAGTCTTCCCCAGTGGCCCAGTTCACAACACTGATGGCCAATGATGGAGTTCTCTGATACTGACTCAATCTGATAGACATCTAGCCACAGATGTCTTACCTTTGAATTTCCCAGGTGTTAGCCTAGATCTGCAAGATGTTTCTTTGAGCAATACACCTGCTCGCTGGTAGCTGCCATTTGTCGACTCCGCGGGATGTCATCGGCGTTGTCCGTGCCGGAAGTGACGTTTGCATCACCTATATAAGAGCCACCTCAGTGTACTGATGCAAGCTCTTTTCTTTCTGTGCCAGCCAGGGCAGATCCCTGAAGAGAGATAACCTCTGTCATTTTTTGACAGGCTTTTTTTGACATTTTGTCAACACTTTTTGGTGTGTAGGTTTTTTCCTCCATGTCCAAGAAGTCTGTATTCAAGCTGTGCGGAGCCTGTCACTGCGCCATGTCAGTGACGGATCCTCATCTGGTTTGTCTCTGGTTCCTGGATCGCAACAATGATTTGAAGTTTCGCTCCAACTGCCGGGCCATTGCTTCGAAAGCTTTGAGGTAGCTGTCCCTAAAGCTGCTTGTGGCCCGGCGGTTTCCCTGGAGGGCTCATTCACAGTCCTGGTCGAGAGGAAAGTCCAAGCACCGCTCCGGGAGTCCCAAGTCATCATCCTCCCACTCAGTTGTTGAGTCGGTCAGGTAAGAAGCACAAAAAACGATAAGTCGAAGCGTGCTTCGACTTCTCCCCGTCCCTCGCAGACGTGACGTAGAAGCCTCCGTGTTCTAAGTCTCGTTCCTCTGAAACTGCGTGTGGGTCGGCTCCGTGCTTCCTCGCTTTCCTGGGAGCCAGAGCGACACCCGCCCAACTAAAAGCATTTTGATACCATGTACCTCATATTTGACTGGCCTGACCCTACCGGCGCACATTCGGCCCCATAGGCTCAGAGTGGACTCCATCTTGTTCCGCACCGATTGCTCCGACCCCGGCGATCTCCCATGGATCTGAACTGACACCAGTCATACCATTGCGACCTTCCCCATACTACTTACCAAGACTCTTGGCGCCCACCCGCAGCACCAGCCTCATTCTCTTTCCCAACGACCAAGCCGGATCGGCGCCAACAGAACTCTTGGGTCCTAGGTCAATTCCTGAGCCTTATCCTAAAGGGCTAGGAATTAAAGAAGATTGGGAGGGGTTGCTGTCCCTTTAAAAGACCAGCCTTATCAGGAGATGGTCTGGTATGAGGAATTGGGTGAAGTCCGTGGACTGTATATCTCTCGAGATTCTGGCTTGGCCGTGGAGGAGGGAGCATTATACGCTATGGTGGTGCGAAGGGCATCTGAGATCCTGAACCTTCAGCTCCGTCTGTGGCTGTCAAGACAAACATCTTGACAGTGGTGCTACAGCCAGGTGTCTCCCACTCAGAACCCTTGCTGCCCTTCAACAAGGCCTTAACAGATCTCCTTCTAGGAGCCTGGTCCAAGCCCAGCACAGGGTTTCCTGTGAATTGGACAATCACCCGCTACCTGCATTGGGCGACCCAAATTTCCTCACCAACCACCCTACCCCTAGAGCTTGGTGGTCCAAGCTTTTACCTCCCAGGGCGTGTTCCCTTTTGCACCCCCAGACAGGGAATCCAAGAGGCTAGCCAATTGGGGTAGGGCATTTTGTCTTCCACAAACCATGTATTGTGGTAGTTGAACACTGAATGCTTATTGGGCCGTTACTCCCACACCTTGTGAGAAACGGTTGCGCAAGTGCTGCCACAGGTCTCAGAGGAGGCCTGGTCCATCCTCTTCCAAGCAGTATCCGATGGGAGCGATGCAGCAAAGTTTGCCATTCATTGTGGTCTTGACCTACCCAACTCGTTGGGCAGAGCAATTGCATCAACAGTGGCCATTCGCCGCCACGCCTGGCTGAAGACTTCTGTCTTTTCAAGGGCTGTCCAGGCCTCTCTCATGGACATGTCCTTTGATGGCACACATCTCTTCGAAGATCAGGCAAACATGGTGCTGGAGCGCTTTAAGTTCTCCCGGGCTTTGGCCAAGTCCGTAGGCCTCTCAGTGGCCACACGTCCCTGTCTGCCTTTCGCCCCTGTTGTGGCTGCGGAAGGGTTTTAACCACGCTAACCATATCCCAGCGACTTGACGCCCGCAAGTTCAACAACCTATGCTTGGCTGTGGGCGCGGCTTGTTCCAACACCGTGGGTCAGGCAGCCAGCGGTCGAGGTGAGTCCACCACCTTCCCTGCAACCTCCACCTTCAAACCTTTCTAGTTCGGCCGTTCCATATCATGGGTGGCCAGTCGGTTGCAGGATCAGCCATCGCCTCCACCACTGGCAGAACATCACATCGTACAGGTGGGTTCTCCAAATAGTCTAAAGGGGATACTCCCTCCCCTTAAAGACTTCCCCTACCTCCATGCCTCCAACTTATGAGCGGCTGACGGAGGATCACCTGTTTTTGCTTCAGGAGGAAGTCATAGCTCTTTGGACAACGGAGCCATAGACCGGGTTCCGGGCCCAGAAGTAGGCCATGGTTGTTTTTCCTGCTACTTTTTGGTCCCATAAAAGGACAAGTTGAGGGCATGCTATTCTAGATCTGCACGCCCTCAATTACTTCCTCAAAAAGGACAAGTTTAAGATGATCATTCTAGCTCAGGTCTTGTCTGCTCTGGACCCAAGAGACTGGATGGACTATCAGGATGCTTACTTTCACATCCCCGTCCTGCCTTCTCATTGGCGCTATGTGCGGTTTATGGTAGGCCACCAGCGCTTTCAGTTCACCATGCTCCCCTTTGGCCTTACCAGCTCATCTGCGCAGATCAGGGGTGCCAGTCTTCCCCTTTCTCGACGACTGGTTGTTGAAAATGAGCTTGCCCGAGGCTATCTCCCACCTTCAGACCGCGGTGAACCCCCTGCTTTTGCTGGGGTTCACGATCAACGTGCCAAAGTCACACCTAACTCCCTCTCAGATGCTCCCTTTCATCGGATCTGTTCTTGATACAGTGCAGTTTTGGGCCTACCCTCCCGAACGGCGAGTCCAGGATATTCAGCATATGATACAGGTGTTTCAGCCTCTATCCGGGATTTCGGTGAGAATGACTCGGAGGCTGCATGGCCGCTTGCATCCTGCTAGAGACTCATGCCAGATCGCATATGTGTGCTCTGCAGCGGGACCTAAAGTTCCAGTGGGCGCAGCATCAGGGGAATCTATCCGACATGGTCCAGATCTCGGAGGGAACTTCTCTAGACCTGGTAGCTGACAGACCACAATTGGGTCATAGGCAGACTGCTCTCCCTTTCCCAACCAGATCATACAGTAGTGACCGATGCGTCATTCCTGAGATGGGGCAGCCATCTGGGAGTGGTGGAGATCAGAGGACTCTGGTCTCCAGCGTAATCCGGACTCCACACCAAGTTGCTGGAGCTCCGAGCAATTTGCTTGGTTTTGAAAGCCTTTCTTCCTTCAATCAAGGGAACGCTGGTTCAAGTGTTCACGGACAAGACCACCGCCATGTGGTACTGTAACAAACAGGGCGGGTGGGGGTCATGGACCCTTTGTCAAGAGGCCTTGTGTCTTGACATGACTGGAACAGCAGGGCATATCCCTGGTGGTTCAACACCTGGCAGGTTCTCTGAGCGCCAGGGTGGACAAACTCCGCCACCAATGCCAAATGGATCATGAATGGTGTCTCGATCCAGATGTGCGCGAGGTCTCTCAACAGTGGGGAGAGCCTTGATTAGATCTGTTTGCTGTTTGCCTCCGCTGAGAACACGCATTGTCAGCAGTTTTGCACAATGGAGTTTCCAAGGCAACTCTTGCTCTGAGACGCTTTTTGTCTAGTGGGAGCTCAGGGCTCCTATTCGCCTTCTCGCCCATAACACTCCTGTCCAGAGTGTTCACGATCAGAGTCAGAAGCGACTAGGCCCAAGTCATTCTTGCGGCTCCGGACTGAGCACAGAGTCTCGTAACCAAAATGTGATTGGGTGCAAATAACCAAAGTTAACATATCAAAATTCTGCAGATTTTGAATACTTAATAGCCGTACATGTATACGTGCAAAAAGCTGATAAGATTAAAATGTAAGTCAGCAGATAAACTTCAAAGAAGACTACATGGATGCTGATTTGAAAGGTTTGCTACGAATCATGGGTGACTAATACAAGAAATAGGCCAAAAATCTCCTAGGCAAGATGAGTATGAGTTGGTTTACGTATATAACAAACTTAAGGCAGTCCCCCTGTTGGAATGTGTAATAATATGGAAAAGCATTGGTTTAATGTAATGTATAATTAGGTTTAATTTGTTTACATGGTCGATTTGCAAGTGATGTTCCTGCTCGCAAATGTTCCTCATTGGACTACAGAAATGCTTCAATTGGTATTTTTATGCAATTGAAGAGTTTAGGACGTTAAATATAAACGGCAGTGAGCATTTTCACTTAGAAGTCTAGTGTAAGGTAAAGAGCATAAAAAAGAAAATACTAATTGTGATTACAGATACAATGATCCCATAACTGTTAAAATCCAGGTTAATGAAGAAGTGATAGCCAGATTAAAAAACGGCCAATTGGACCCCATCGAAATGCCACAAAAGAGGGAAATCTCAGATGTGTTAAATTGGTATTCGGGATAATGAGTAAAGTTATCAAGTGTATATCTGTAGATCAATGCTTGGATAGGAAGAAGGGAATTGGAGGTGGGAAGCATTTGCCAAATCAGAACAGATGGTTTGATGTCAATTGGCAGTTAGAGAGTTGCTACTGTTATTGAGGAAGGAAATAGATGACAAGTTATTAGCGATGGTACGTAAGGCCTGTAAAAATATAAAGAAACGAACTAAGAGAAAAAAAAGTTTTTTTATAAAGCGAACTGGGAAGAGATTATGGAAGCAATTATTACTAAAGATGTAAAGAAATGTTGGTTTCTAGTACATAGGGACATGGGAAATCAAGAACTGAGATTAAAAGGCATGGTCCGTGATGAAGCATGGTGAAGACATTTTGGGTATATATTTGGAAAAAGCTATCGGAAATTAAGGATCTGGCAGTATGTAAATGACAATATCATTTTGAATAGTCAAACGGTCAAAAACATAAAGAGAGTGATCAAGACACTATCCCTGTTGAGAGCAGCGAGTCCAGATAACTTACCAGCTATATTGATAGAAAATGATGTTGATTGGTGGTGTGAGATTTTAATAATCTTGTTTACTGCAATAATAGGTACTGCAATAATAGTGCCAGAAAGTTGGAAGGGGAAAATCATCAAACCCATTCATAAAAAAGGTTCTCTCCTCGATCCCAAGAATTATAGTTTGGTAAATTTGATGGATGTAGGCAAGAAAATTATTAGTAAATTGATTTTAAGAAGATTTAAAGACTGTACTGAGGGATTGATACCCATCGAACAAGGTGGTTTCAAAGCAGGTCACTCCATCTTAGATCATTGCTTTAATTTATGGGCCATAAATAGGAAGGAACGATATTGATTTGAAAGCTAATCTTTTTTGCTGTGACGGCCTTCGATTTGGTGAACCTTGAGATACTTTGGGAAGACCTGAATATGTTTTTTTTGGTATACTTAAATAACTTCATCAAGTGAACTGGGCCCAGGTGGAATTAGATAAGGATGGTACCCTGTCTGATAAGACCAGGATAGAGAATGGCCTAAGGAAAGGGTGTGTGCTGGCGTGACACTCTTTGCATTATATATATTTAAAGGAGCTGACAAAAGGTTTTAAAGAATCTGCCTCCTTTACTACAAAGATGATGGGCCTGATATATTGTGTCTGCTTTACACGTATGATTTGGTTAAATGCGTATGACTTAGATTGGGCTCCAGTAGAAGTTAGATGTTTTTCATTTGTACTGTAAGCCGAAGAAGCTAGTAGTGAATATGGAAAACAAAAAATCTTAGAATTTGGTCAAAGGAAGAAAGAATACAAATAGTTTTTAGAGGAGATCCAGATAGAAAAAATGGAAAAATATTGTTATTTGGGTATGTATTTTTTGTAATTTAAAATGGAAAACACACTATGAGACGGTACAAATGAATGCTATGCCCACCATACTGGGGATTAACAGATTTCCGAAGGAGTACGGTGGTCCCGATTTGACCCCAGTTACAATGGCTTTTAAAGCAATGGTGCTGTCAAAATGCTTGTATGGCGATGAATTACTCTACTTGAGCGTGATGCACAACTGAGAAGGCATGGAAGGTCAGTGCCTGAAAAGGGTGTTTCATCTGGCAAAATCGTCAATAGTACAGGCACTAAGGCTTGAGTTAGGAATGACTTCATGGTTTCACCATTTGGGGAGGGCTTCCCTGATCTTTTGGAATAAGCTGTTACAGTCTAATGAGCGCAAGTTATCCCAGTTGTGCAAGGATGACATTTTGAGAAGTGAAAGGAACTGGGCTGGGAGTCTAAGAAAGCTTTTGTCTTCTCTGAAAGAGAGCAATTTATTGGGCTCTTCTAGTTATGATGTTCCATTCCATGTTTCCCAAAAGGAAATGTGGGTAGAATTGTAGAAAATCTCTAAGAGTGACATTAAGTATATCTTAACAAAAACATCTTCTGCATTTTGCTGGGCTCCTTGGCAAAATATACAGTATTCCCTTATTTATCTGAATTGGCCAGTCCTGTTATGAGGCAGGAACGTCTATGGTTTTGAATAGGGGTACACACCCTATTTATCAAAGGACTGGGTAGACCATGAGATTCAAGCCTAATGGAGATTTATGTGAGTGTTGATTATAAATGAAATCCAAGAATGAGCACTTACTTGCTACTGGAATGGAGTGTAGGAAAGTTTTAAAACCACTTTTAAGCAAATCTGGAATAATAAATGGATGGAAAGCTTCAACATTATTTTCACCTATGCAGTTTTTAGATGTGACTTGTGCAATAGAGGTTTTTTTGTAACAAGTAGGAGTGTATGGGAACCGTTTTAATGGTTTAGAGATATTTGTGGAAGTAGTGAGAACACCCTGTATGAATTAAGAGGTTTCAGAAGCCCTCTGCTGTTCATTAGTCAATGTAATACATTTTAATATGTTCCTTTCAATGGATAATGTTGTCTTTGTATGTATGTTTTAGGTCACAGATGGTAATGTATTTTATGATGGTTTTTAAGTGTAGAGTATGGAGTTATGTTTTATCGACCATTGTCTAAAATAAATGTATTGATGATGATATATACCCTTGGTGTGTTTCCAGAATATTGTCTGCCATAAATATTGTGTCCAAAATATTGTCAACAATAATACATATCTATAGGAGTTAATAGAAAATCTTCTTGCAACAGAATAATATTTATGTGCGATAATATTTCTGTGCACGATATTCTGACAATCATACACCCATAGTCTTGGATGACTCGTATCATAGAAAACAAAATATTGTCAAAGGTGTAAAGCTGTAGAAAGTACTTAAACTCTCCATGTTTTTTCAAAGATGGTAAAGATGTAATTTGGATAATATATGTAATAATGTACCTCAATCTGTATGATCTAAATATATTGCAAGTTTCAGAAGAGCTCTATGAACATATAGAGATTTAAGTCTGCAACCCCGACCTTGGACCTTCAAAGTTGGAGAGGACCATGTGTCACTGAAATGGTGAAAAATTAGCCTATTGAGGAAAAAATAAATAAGAGGAGCATGTGCTGCCTGGCCGTTGGCTGCCTTTTTCTCGGCTGTACTGCTCGCAGTGTTCCCTATGTGGACAAAACATTGGAAGGACCTGTGGATGTTGTTACTGTGGCTTGTCTGTTCTGCTGCCTCCGGAAGATATGACTGGGCTTCCTCCATCTGTGAATGAGATCATGGATTGGAAATGAGACCGCCCTCAGTCATGGCAGTAGCACTGAAAAGACTAGCGGATGAGTAGTTATGGTGACATCATTCCTCCCTTGTAATTATTTGTTGCAAGGCAAATAGTAGTATTGTTTTCTTCTTTATAGGTGCATTCTCATGCTAGGACCCGCATGTAATAAAATAAAGGAGGAATTTTTTTTCCAGTTATTATGAATTCACATTCATTCAAACTTCTTATTTACGAAGCTTTTCCTTTATATGTGTTAATAATACAAGCTCACTCTGATTGGCCTATGCACCTGAGAAAATACTTGTAGAAAATTAGAGATGGGTGAGGTGGATTGAAATGCATTACACGCCTACCTAGTTGTGCCTTTGATATTTTTTTTTTTATAGTCGGAGATACTTCTAGGCAGACTGCAAAAACAGGTGTATACTGCCACTTTGTTGAAACCTGTACATTGGGAGTGACTCTATCACAATTAAGATTCACAATAACATTGGGTGTCACTTCATTGCATCGTACCCTACATTGCAGGGAAGTATAAGTAGGTATTAACATGTAAAAATATTTTTTTTTTTTACCTCAGCCATAATATAAAAATATGTTTTCACACAAAAACCATTTACAAACTGAATTATATTTCTGGGTCAATCACGGAAAACAACGCAAAATAGGCAGTTGCTTATAGCAACGCACATAACCTGCACCATAACTCGCGCTGCCCACCAGGTTGTTCTCTTGATATCTCTTTGGTCTGTGCTTGAAAGGTGGCGCATGTTATAGAGTGTTTTGTGTACAGTTTTGCCAGTGGTAATATTCCACATACTTGGAATTTTATAACTGTATGCATCAGAGTTTCCTATGGTATCAAGCCAATGATAAAGGTGTAGGTCTTATTGACTCAATGGCAAAAGTTATGTCAGATCCCAATGGTTTATAATGAATAGTTAAGAAAATGCCAATAGGCCTGACTTAATTATTGAGAAACGCATGTACTAAAGAGTTCAACATGTATGGGTAGATTGTTATTACACTGTGCTAACACCTGTTACATAGAATCCCTCCAATTACAGTAGTAGGCAAGGGTTTGACGTTGGTGACCTACTTATGGACCTACTGATGGACAGAAGATTTGCACTAGGATATTCCTAAATATGCCCTTTTAGGGGGGATTTTATCTAGTTTTCAGAATTGTTTTTCTGTACATATTTGTGATGTTGATATAGTACACCTTAATGGTAGCAATTTTAGTAAACCATATCCTTACTACTGTAAGTGATAGGTCATGGTGATAAGCCAGTTATAAATGTCATATGGCTAATTGGTTAACTGGGAAAGTGAATTCAGATCTGTTAATGGAAATTATTGGTCGGCAGAGGTGTATCGTGTTGCATCAAATCTCACAGATTAGCTATGTAGGCAAGAAATTTGGTGCAGTCTACCCTGTTGACAAAACCTTGGAGTAGAAGAATAATTCTTGCTAGAGTCTTGTTGGAAGGCCATGCACTCTTAGTTGACTCTCTGGAACTTGTCACACATGTACGCATGCTTTGGGATCAGCCCTATTCTGCCACTGGTCTATATTTATATCATTTACACCCATCATCATCAAAGAACTTTATTCGGTTACTATGAAAAATAACCATAAAAGCACAAAAATATCACATACTTTTAACCCCTTCGCTGCTAGGCCTTTTCCCCTCCTGTGCCAAGCCTTTTTTTGGCTATTTGGGGTAGTGCGCGCTTAGGCCCCTGTAACTTTTTGACCACAGTAGGTATCCACGCCAAATTTGCGTCCTTTTCTTCCAACATCATGGGGATTCTAAAGGTACCCTGGGTTTGTGGATTCTCCGACAGGGTTCCCAGAAATTAGTCAAAATACAGCAACATTTTGTTTTTTTTGTGAAAAATGGGGAAAAGTGGCTGCAAATAAAAGCGTCTGGGTTTTTCTCTGCAAATGATATCAAAAAAGGGTTTGTGGGGCTGAAATCACCATTTCTCCAGCTTTTAGGGAATGACTGATTTTCGTCAGAAATCCAACATTTGTTACACAGTTTTGACATTTTTCTGGGACATACCCTATTTTTGCTATTTTTTGTGCTTTCAACCTCCTTCCAGATAATGGTAGAAATGGGTAGAAAAGCAATAATGGATCCTGGAAAGCTATACATTTTTGAAAAGTAGACAAAATTCTGAATTCAGCAAGGGGTAATTTGTGTAGATCCATCAAGGTTTCTTTATAGAAACTAACAGGTAAATAAAGGAAAAAGTAAAAATTTGTTGAAAAAAGCAGCCTTTCGAGTCAACGTTTTCACCTGTAACTTCTTCTAATTATGACATCTCTTTGAAAGCAATATACCGTTACATCCGGTGGACATTCCTGGTTGTGGGGATATATAGGACTTGTAGGTTCACCAAGAGCCCAACGAACCCAGAGTAAAAAACTGAGCAGCATTTTGTAATGGTTTTTTTTTTTTGTTCCGGGTATATAGCAATTATTGTGGGAAAATGTATACATGGAAAAATCGGTATGAAAGACACCTATGTATTTCTGAAATGGGAACAAATTACAGAGTTTAGAAACAGTGCATATTTGCACATTTTCGAAATTGGGAATACTCATACTTGCATGACAATTATTGGTCATTTTTCAAAATGATTTTTTTTTTTACACAATGTCTTTCATTTGGAAGGGAGAAATGCATCAAAAATCAATAGGTAGGGAGGAGGAGCCTAGCGCGCATCCAAGATGGTCGCGTGAGCACAGGGCTCCCCGGACCCTCGCTGCTCCTCGGAACTTATCCTGATTTTATCCTGATATGGTTTACGGAATCTGGAAGATGAAGGCTGGCTGAACACTGACCTCCTCTCAGAAATCGAATCAGACCTGGGAATCCTGATTTATCGTGGTCTGAACTTTTGAGGCCCAACCGACGGCTGTGCCCGGTGCGAGGGTGAACTGTGGAGCCGGGGCGTAATTGAACAACAGCGGCAGCAGCGCTGTGCCAGTGGCCGCTCCATCACTTTCGGTTTCACTTTTGGACTTAAGAGGGGCTGGACGGCGGAATTGCTTGGTGCGGCTGGGTGTTTACTTGGCCTCTGCTTGAGGCCTTTGTCTCCGCCTGCTACAAGTGTGCCCATTGCCTTTGGTCCCCTCGCACCGCCACATTGCGGACTCTGGTGCGGCGCCCGTCTGCTGTGCCGGTGCCCCTTCGACCCTTGATCGGCGGTCCCCTTCGTCGAGCGTGGCCCACATGGGGGGCAAGGGGGGCCCCGAGGGGCGTAAGACTAAGACTTCCCTCCGTGGGGGACCGGTCCAGACGAACAACATGGACCGCTACACTCATGGCAGAGGGTCCCCTGGAGCGGCCGGTGCCCCCCCAGACGATGCCGGTGGTGGCACGTCCGTCTCCCCGGAGCTGTCCCTGCAGGACATCATGGGCGCCATTAACGGCATCAAGGAGACCATCGCCACGCAGTACGAGGCCTTGGCCCGTAAAATCGACACGGTGGCTATTGATGTCACACTGATTCGGGCGGATCTCTCTAAAACCAACGAGAGGGTTCAAGCGCTGGATGTGAGGACGTCCACCCTAAGTGCGGATGTGTCGGACCTGCGGACCACTCTTGGCGACCTCAAGCTGGCCAACGATAAGATGGCCCGGCGGCTGGAGGACTTTGAGGGACGAGCCCGACGCAATAACATCCGTGTCATAGGCGTTCCGGAGTCCTCCGACAACCGCCCGGTTGACCTCCTGGTCGAGGAGCTCATCCTCAAACAGCTTGCCCCCGCTGGCCTGAGTAAGTTCTTTGCCGTGGAGCGGGCACATCGAGTTCCGGGCGGTCGGCCGCGACCGGGGCCCCCCCCCGAGGCCTATAGTAGCCAAACTTTTCCACTACAGAGACCGAGATGCGATTCTGCAGGCCTCACGGGTCCACGGCCCGGTTCATCATGAGAACTCGTCTATTAACTTTTTTCCGGACTTCACCCAACTTGTCCAGAAACAGAGGATGGGTTTCCAGGGGTTGAAGCGTCGTCTCCGTGACCTGGGCCTTAAGTACTCTATGCTTTATCCCGCAAAGCTCTGAGTGGAACACGAGGATCGGACTGCCTTTTTTGACTCTCCAGCGACTGTGAGTGACTGTGAGTGACTGGCTGGACTCGCTGCCGGACAGGGGTGACCGGCCTGGGCCCTCTGCCGGTACCGAGGGTGATGGGTCCCCTTCGGAGTGACTTTTGGTCCTTGACTTTGCCACTTTGTACTGTTCGGCTGGGTTTTACTTCTTTTGTTCATTTTGTTTCACTATGACCTGTGTGGGGGGCGGGCGGGGATGGGTCCCTTTCCTCCTCCGGGGTCTTTTCGTAGAATGGGGTTTGTAGGGCGACAGGCACACTGCAAGTTGGGGTGGTTTTTTGGACCGCAGGGGTGCAGGGTGGGGGGGGAGTTGGATTTGGGGGGGGGGTTGGGGGGTGGGAGGGGTTGTTTTGATGTGTGTTTTTTGTTTTCAAGGCGAGGTACTGATTCTGGTCCAGTTTCGGGTGTTGCGCTATTTGCTGGGGGACCTTTGATCTACTGGGGGGGGACGGGTTGAGATTGATGTCATGGAACGTCAATGGATTGGGGGACCGTATCAAGCGGGGTGTTGTGCTGCAGTATTTGCGTCGTCTGACTCCTGATGTGGTGTTCTTACAGGAGACGCATCTGGTTGGTAATGTTTGTCATGCCATGAACAGGGGGGGATACCGCCTCGTGGCCCATTCTGGTTTCACCACTGGTTCTAGAGGGGTGGGCATTCTCCTGCGATCTTCACTTCCGTTAGAGATCACCAGGGTAGTCCCGGATGATAGAGGGCGCTATGTGGCTCTGACTGGGAGGTGGGAGGGGCAGTCCCTTTCCTTGGTCTCAGTTTATGTTCCCCCGGGCCTCCAGAACTCCACCTTCTCAGACTTGGGTCGCATGCTGCTTGAGCTTCCGGACAGTCTTTTGCTTATGGGCGGGGACTTCAATTCGGTGGTTTCGGGTGACCGGGATCGTCACCCGCCCAGGGCCCTCCCCGCTGCCCAGGCATGGCTCGGCGGCCTCTTGGAGACCTTCGGTCTGGTAGATAGTTGGAGATTAATGCATCCGACACAATGTCAGTACACCTTTCACTCTGGGGCGCATGGGAGTCTTTCCAGATTAGACTATTTTCTTATGCCCGCGGCCCAGACTGCCCGGATTCGAGAGGTTAAGCACCTGGCTCGGGGTATCTCTGATCATTCCCCACTGTGGCTGCTCTTTGACACCGGGACGCGGTCTGCAGGGCGGATCGCTCCCATTAACCCTTGGTACCTGCGAGACCCCACGACTCGCGATAGCCTGGTCAAGTCGATTGACCAATATTTCCTTGAAAACGAGGGGTCGGTGTTGTCCTCAATGTCCCTGTGGGAAGCTTTTAAGACCGTACTCCGCGGACATGCCCTCTCCCAGATAGTGGTGGCTAAGAAGATCAGGAATGAGGCGGTGGTGAAGCTGGAGACTGACATATCGGGGCTGGAGGCGGCCTTGGAGGCGGGTGTCACTCCGGATGGGCTCCATGCCCTCAGCTTGAAGCAGTTTGAATACAAGTCTCTTGTCACTGACGCCGCCAAGACTATGTATAGGGAGCAGCAGGGTAGACTATATGACGCCGGGGACAAGGCGGGTAAATTGATTGCTTGGCTGGATAAGAAGGAGAGAGTGAATCGTGTGGTCCCGGAGCTTAGGGTTTCGGATGGTACGTGTGTGACTGAGCCTGGTGAGATTGTGGAGTGTTTTGCTGACCACCTCCGGGCGGTGTACTCCCCGGTGACTGATAGGGATGAGGATGACTCTCGCCTTCTGCTGCGGGATATTGCTCTGCCCGGCTTGTCCGTCGAGGACCGTGAGCAGATGGACGCCCCCTTGTCTGTTGAAGAGATTGCCACTGTGATTCGCTCACTTCGCTCTGGCAAGGCTATGGGCCCCAACGGCCTGCCTATTGAACTGTATAAATTACGCCCGGATAAAATCGCGCCTTTCCTCCGTCGTATGTTTCAGGAGTCGCTCGAGAAGGGTTCCCTTCCCGCTGACCAGCGTCTGGCTACTATAGTCGTGATCCCCAAGGATGGTAAGCCACGAGACCGCTGTGCCTCCTATAGGCCTATTTCCCTATTAAACGCCGAGCCCAAGATACTGGCTAAAGTCCTCGCCACTCGCTTGCTGAGCGTTATCTGTGATCTGATACATCCAGATCAATGCGGCTTCATCCCTCATTGTAATACCGCTCTTAACCTGCGGCGTCTCCACGGCGTCCTCGCTAGGGCGGAGTACCTCTCCGAACCAGCCGTACTGGTTTCTTTAGATGCCACGATGGCCTTTGACACTATCGAGTGGCCATTCCTCTGGGCTGTCTTGGCTAAATTTGGCTTTGGGGAGGGATTTCTTGGCTGGGTGAAGCTTCTTTATGCTGGACCAATGGCTCAAGTGGTTGTCAATGGGCGGGTTTCTCAGCCTTTCGCTCTCGGAAGGGGTACTAGGCAGGGGTGCCCGTTGTCCCCTCTGCTCTTTGCTCTCGCCTTGGAACCGCTCGCTGCCTGGCTCCGCTGGGAGCCCTCGATCAGAGGGATCCGGTGGGCCCCGGGCTTCGAGGACCGGGTCTCGCTGTACGCGGATGATATTCTCTTGTACCTCACCTCGCCGCGGCAGTCGCTTAATGTTCTCTTTGACGTCCTTACTTCCTTTGGGAGAAATTCGGGCCTGACGATTAACTGGTCTTAATCTTGCGTGTATCCTATCTCTGGTGGCCCTCCTCTCTTGCCGCCTCGGCTTCCGATCCAAATATCTCGGTCCGGCTTTAAATACCTGGGGGTGTACGTTTCGTTGGACCCGGCGGTTCGCTATGAGCAGAACCTCCTGCTTCCACTTCGGCGTCTGAGGGTGGATACGGCTCGGTGGTGTAAGCTGCCCTTGTACCCGCTTGGTCGCGCAGCGCTGTTTAAAATGATGTCCCTTCCCAGATTCCTTTATGCACTTCAGAACTCCTTCGACGTCATTCCGGTGGCCTACTTTCGGGAGGTGGAGAGCCTGCAGAGGAGACTGGTGTGGGACGGGCAGGCACGTATCGCTTTGGCAAAGCTTACTCTCCCCTGGTACGACGGGGGCATCGCGCTTCCTGACATCAGACGGTACTATTGGGCCTCCCAGCTATCGGCCATTAACCATGCCACGTATGCGCCTGGCTTTAACCCGGCATACGAGATGGATAAATTCCTGCTTCCCGGCGGTAACTATAACAGGGCGCTATACTCCCGTTCGGCTGGAAGGACCCTTACGGGCCCTACTAGGATTGCGGTAAGGATCTGGAAGGCGGCGAATGTAGCCATGGGCTGGAGTGAGCGTTTAACGTGTGCCACTCCCTTATTCGCCTCGGACCGCTTGGGAAGCCTCTGGACAACGAAAGGCTTTGAGCACTGGGACACGATCGGTATTAGCAGAGTGGGAGACTTATGGGTTAAGGGCGCAGTTAAAACCTTCGCGGCGCTCCAGAGCGAATACGAGCTTACTGAAAGGGAGTTCTTCCGTTATGCCCAGGTTCGGCATGCCCTGCTCTCGGTCTTTGGGGAAGGGACCAAGGTCCCTGTTTCTTCGCCCCTCGAGGACCGCATACTTGATGGTCACGTGCCCGACAGTACTATCTCTCTGATTTATAAAAAACTGATTAATAATCGGGCTGACCTCTTGGTGCGTCTTCGGGAGGCATGGACGGGAGATGGGGTGGAGTTGGACGACGAGGACTGGCAGTCTGCACTGTCGTCCCCTAAGGAGGTGGCCATCCCGGCCCGTCTCCGTCTGGTCCAGCTTAAGATTCTCCACCGTGTTTACGTGACGGGCCCCCGTTTGGTTTCGATGGGGTTTTCTGAGGACGGGCTCTGTAAGCGGGGCTGTGGGCTGAGTGCCACCTTTCTCCACATCCTATGGGAGTGCTGCGAGGTGGCGGGATATTGGCGCCGGGTGCATGAGGTTATGGGACAAGTCACCGGGGTTGCTCTGTTGCCGGAGGTGCGTCGATGTGTTCTGAATGTGTGGGAGCCCAATGACTATAATGCGGCCCAGACTCGGTGGGCGGCCCTGGGGAACATGATTGCAAAGAGAGATATAGCGCAGCTTTGGGGTTCCCAGCGGCCTCCCACCGTGTCTGTATGGAAGGAGAACATGGACTGGTGCATGTTCAGGGAGAAGACTGTGTATGTGGCTCGTGGTAAACCGGAGGCATGGGGTAGAATCTGGGGGCAGTGGAATGAGTATCGTGGGAATATCTGTGCTCCCCCCCTGGTGGATACGTCCGAGGTTGCCTTGTCCCCCTGATCCTTGATGGTTCCTTGCTTATCTGGAATATCCGAGTAGAGACCTGGCTCTCCCGTGAACCCCCCCCTGACCTCTTAGTCCTCCTTCTTCTTGACCGCTATCGGGTGGTCGGATGTAGAGTCCCCCTGCGGTGGTACGACGCCCATTTCTTGTCGTCTCGCCTCGCCTTTTGTTTTTTTAGTTGTTATGTATGTTAAATGTATGTATCCGGATTCCCGTATGTGCAGTCGGAGCTTCTGTAATGTGCGGAGCCCCCACGGGCCAGTTATTGACTTTAGCTCTGTGTGATCCTTTCTGATTCTAGCGGCCGGCCCAGGTGGTTGTAGGCCCGTGCTTGTATCCTTTTTACTGCTCAATAAAAATTAAAAAAAAAACAAAAATCAATAGGTAATAACAGTTGCTTTACAAATCTGAACTACCCTAAGTCTCCCGATAAAAATGGTATCTCACTTGTGTGGGTAGGCATAGTGCCCACGACAGGAAGTGGCTCAAAACCTAAGGTGAACACACCACATTTTCACACTGAAAATTTACACATTTTTTGCGAAGAGTCTAGCTGTAGTTTTTGAACCCTAGCCCTGCCGGCACCTAAGGAAACCTAGCAAACCTATACATTTTTGAAAACTAGACACCCAGAGGAATCCAGGATGGGGTGACTTGACTGCCTCCCACCATGGTCTGTTACCCAGAATCCCTTGCAAACGTAAAAAAGTGACAAAAAAAACACATTTTCCCCACATTTCTGTGATGGAAAGTTCTGGAATCTGCATGGATCCACAAATTTCCACCAACCCTGCATTCCCCAAAGTCCTACGAGAAAAATGGTACATCACTTGTGCGGGTCGGCCTAGTGCCCGCGACAGAAAACTGCGCAAAACACAACGTGGTCACACCTCAATTCTGCAGTGAAAAATGACCCTCTTTTTGGCAAAGTGACTAGCTGTAGTTGTTGAACCCTAGCCCTGCCGGCACCTAGGGAAACCTAGCAAACCTATCCATTTTTAGGTCGAGGACTACCGGTCTGCCGAAGGCAGAACCGTAAGTCGGAAGATTTAATGTTTTCTAGAGGGGCTATTTAGCCCGCCTCTCTTTTAGCTTCTCCTCCATTGGCTGGCTTCCTAAACGGAGGCCAGCTATTGGAGGAGAGAGCCGTCCCTCCAAATAGGCTCCGTCTTTTTCAGATTCGGGGGCGTGTTTTTTTGGTGTTCTTTCCACTTTTTAGCCACGCCCCCGAATCTGAAAACCGCCGCTGCCTCACTCGCTGGCCTAATTGCCGCTGACCCACAACATGAAACGTGATCCCGTCGGTGAAACGCAATGCGTTTCCAACACAACGCACATCCTGTAGTCCTGAAAGTTACTTCAAGGCGAGATCGATTGCATTGTCCTAATTCCGTAAGTGTTTCCAGCGTATATGGTTTATTGTTTTTGGCGATAAAGTGCATTTTGTGATGAGCAGTACCTTCCATGGAACTTTAAAGCTTGTGTTTTGCTGTTATGTTTCGCAACGTTACCCCCTCACGCGTGTCTGGTTACAGCTGAAATGTCGTCATCGTGTTTAATGGGTGAGCCTATGGGATGGCTCAGGCGTGTGAAGCGACCTCGGTCACAAGGTAGAG
This sequence comes from Triturus cristatus, assembly GCF_964204655.1. Lineage (NCBI taxonomy): Eukaryota > Metazoa > Chordata > Amphibia > Caudata > Salamandridae > Triturus > Triturus cristatus. The sequence goes on along the minus strand of NC_140584.1, from coordinate 83,698,073 downwards.
TCCCAGCAGGGCCGACGCAGCTCTTCATTCTCCCGAAGTCGTTAGTTGAGCTCCATTACATTGGTGTACTAGGTGACGCCTTTTATGTACAGCGCTTAGGAGTTGCAGTCTCTGGTCATAGGAGCTATGGTAATCCCGCACAATGTATTGTATTTGTTATCTTGAAGTCGTTTGTGTCTTGCGCGCGCTTTTCGTTGGGAGCTTGTGGAACTGTGGCCCTCTGTTCCCGGCTGCCACATAAATAACTTTAAACTGAAGAGATCTTGAACGAAGAAGCGCTGTTCTCTGCGAACACTTCAAGAATATTCTTTGGCGCTATACATGCAGATACGTGAACTCAGATGACGTGCTCTACAATACTGATTAAGTCATCAACAACTACGTTAAAAATCCTTATGGCCATCTAAGTCCACGCTGCAGGTCCCGTTTATATTTATCTTCACCTTAGATAATTTGTGTTTTACATAACTCTCTCTACCTCACTACTCCACTCTATCTCACTACCTCACTATCTCACAACTTCTCTCTCAAAACATCACTACCTCACTCTCTAGCTCACAACTTCACTCTTTCTCACTCACTACCTCAATCACTCTCTATCTCACTACCTCACTCTTTCTATCTCACTAACTCACTTTCACTCTCTCTTTCACTACCTCTCTCTCTATCTCACTACATCACAACATCACTCTATGCTTATATATCACTACCTCACAACATCCCTCTCCCTCACTACCTCACTCTTTCACTACCTCACTCTCTCACTACCGCACTCTCTCTATCTCACTATCTCACTACCTCACTCTCTATCTCACTACCTCACTCTCTATCTACCTCACTCTCTCTCACTACCGCACTCTCTATTTCAATACCTCACTCTCTCTCTGCTAATGCAATAGGTATCACATATGCAAAAAAAAGCTAATGCCAATAGAAATGACAATGCCATTTATTTAGGGATACAAAAATGATAAAACAAAATGAGCAATACCAATAGCTCTACCTATAATATTGCCGAGACCATTGCATTGTAAATGCTTGTTGAAAACTAGACACCCAGGGGAATCCAGGATGGGGTGACTTGACTGCCTCCCACCATGGTCTGATAGCCAGAATCCCTTGCAAACGTAAAAAAATGACAAAAAAAACACATGTTCCCCACATTTATGTGATGGAAAGTTCTGGAATCTGCATGGATCCACAAATTTCCACCCACCCCGCGTTCCCCAAAGTCCTACGAGAAAAATGGTACCTTACTTGTGCGGGTCGGCCTAGTGCCCGCGTCAGGAAACGGCGCAAAACGCAACGTGGTAACACCTCAATTTTGCAGTGAAAAATGACCCTCTTTTGGCAAAGTGACTAGCTGTAGTTTTTGAACCCTAGTTCTGCCAGCACATAGAAAAACCTACCAAACCCACGCATTTCTGAAAACTAGACACCCGGCGGCCTCCAGGGAGGTATGGCTTGCGTGGATCCCCCAACGTTTCCTTACCCAGAATCCCCTGCAAACCTCAATTTTAGCTGAAAAAATCACTTTTTTCACACATTTTGGTGTGGGAAAGTTGTGGCATCACCGGGCTTACACAAATATACCACCACCCAGCGTTCCCCCAGGTCTTCCGGTAAAAATAGTGCCTCACTTGTGTGGGAGGCCCAAGTACTCGCGGCAGGCAAGGGTCCAAAACGTAGTGAGGCGACATCAAAATGGCCTATCGCAAAACCACCTGGTTTTGCAAGGGGGGTCACTTGGGGTTTTGGCCCGGTGCTCGGCGGCCATCTAGGGAATCCTACCAAACCCACGCATTTCTGAAAACTAGACACCCGGCGGCTTCCAGGGAGGTATGGCTTGCGTGGATCCCCCAACGTTTCCTTACCCAGAATCCCCTGCAAACCTCAATTTTAGCTGAAAAAATCACTTTTTTCACACATTTTGGTGTGGGAAAGTTGTGGCATCACCGGGCTCACACAAATTTACCACCACCCAGCGTTCCCCCAGGTCTCCCGGTAAAAATGGTGCCTCACTTGTGTGGGAGGCCCAAGTACTCGCGGCAGGCAAGGGCCCAAAACGTAGTGATGCGAAATCAACATTGCCTATCAAAAAAATGTTTGGGCCCTTGCCTGCCGCGGGTACTTGGGCCTCCCACACAAGTGAGGCACCATTTTTACCGGGAGACCTGGGGGAACGCTGGGTGGTGGTAAATTTGTGTGAGCCCGGTGATGCCACAACTTTCCCACACCAAAATGTGTGAAAAAAGTGATTTTTTTCAGCTAAAATTGAGGTTTGCAGGGGATTCTGGGTAAGGAAACGTTGGGGGATCCACGCAAGCCATACCTCCCTGGAAGCCGCCGGGTGTCTAGTTTTCAGAAATGCGTGGGTTTGGTAGGTTTCCCTAGATGGCCGCCGAGCACCGGGCCAAAAGCCAAAGTGACCCCCCTTGCAAAACCAGATTAACTATTGTTCCTACAGCGTGAGAATTTTGGAATAATATTGCAATGAAAATGTGGCAGACATTTTGAGGTTTGCAGGACATTGGGGATAAAAAAACTTTTTGAATTCACAAGAGAGACATCACCATGAACTCCCATGGGTTTTCGACAATATCTACCGTTATTCTTACATGGAAAGTGTACCTTGGCAGAGAAACTAAAGACAAAGATTCCTGCACAACCATCTATTCCTCAAACACACACACATACTGGTTGGATTTGGCACGAGGGCGAGTCATGGTTCAGTGTATTAAATTTTATGAACAAGAGATTTCACAAAAATGAAATGCAGTGTCAATAATTAAATTCACAAAAAACCAAACCAATGACTCGCAGCTCGTGAGCTGTAAAGCCACGTCAAGGCACCAACCACTTTACAGGCCATTCACACACCTTACATACCTGATACAAACAAGACCATTCGCACCACCAGGCACAAAAGCAACACATTACAAAATTCACAAAAAGGGACAAGGTACACCCTGCTTCAGAAAGACAAATATTACTGCACAGCCATCTAATACGCAAGCACACACACATACTGGTTGGATTTGGCACGAGGGTGAGTGATGGTTCAGTAGATACAATTGTATTAGCAAGTGATTTCCCAAAAATGAAATGCACTGGTAATAATTGAAAGGGCAAGAAACTGAACCATTGACTCACAGCTCGTGAGCTGTAAACCCACGACAAGGCACCAACGTCTTTACAGGCCATTCATACACCTTTCATACGTGTGAGACATACAAAACCATTCACACCGCCAGCCGCGGGCCCATCACATAACAAAACTCACACCAGCACACAACGCCATTCAAGGGCCCATCACTTTCGCACGCCCACAATCCTGACATAGCAACTACACAGGCTGCTGGATTGCGTGGAGTGGCACTCAGCTAGCAGTGTGTGTAGTGACCAGCAGAAAGTCACTACTCACACACAGCCAGCCGAGCGCCAGTCCACACACACCGCTAGCCAAACACCAGTCCACGCACACCGCTAGCCAAGTGCCAGTCCAGGCATACCGCCAGCCAATCGCCAGTCCAGCCACACCGGCAGCCAATCGCCAATCCACGCACACCGCCAGCCAAGCTCCAGTCCACGGACACCACCAGCCAAGCACCAGTCCGCACACACCACCAGTCCACGCACACACCACCAGTCCACGCACACCGCCACCCAAGCTCCAGTCCACGCACACCGCCAGCCAAGCTCCAGTCCACGCACACCACCAGCCAAGCTCCAGTCCACGCACACCACCAGCCAAGCACCAGTCCACGCACACCACCAACCAAGTGCCAGTCCACACACACCAACAGCCAAGCGCCAGCCTACACACACCGCCATCGCATTTAGGATTTTTTTTAGAAAAAAATAAAAACACAAACAAATCGCAAATGGATACAAATCTTCAAACACAAAATCAGCAACTAAATACATTGCACTAACACCAACCTTGAAACAGAATCAAATTATCCAAAGAATACAGACCAGGCAGTTCACTTTACCACTCATGAATGCTCCCAAAAATTATTTCGCGTGTGGTACGCTCTAAAACAAGCAGGGACACACAGTGCAGGTTGAGAAGGACAGTCGGGGCAGTACATACGACTCTCCTTCCGCGTACCTCTTCGCCAACAGACTCTACATCTCCTACTAGGAAAATCTTTTGAGGGTGTGGGAGGAATGTGATCAGGAAAGTGGCGATCTTTCAATCTAGCAACATCCTCCACCACTCCAACTCTAGGAACACTTGCCTGTTCCACTACAACAAAGCTGCCTATTACAGACTCCTGAAACTTAGCAAAAGTCATCTTTGACTCGGGGAAAGAATCCTGGAACACAACAAAAGCATTAAACATTGCCAAGTGGAAAAGATGGATAGCCAACTTCTTGTACCAAATGTAAGCCTTACGAAGAGCAGTGTAAGGTTCCAACCTCTGATCTACTCTGTCAACACCACCCATGTGCCTATTATAGTCTAAAATGCACACAGGTTTGCGCGCTTCAGCGACCTGACCCCAAACAGTCACAGGTGCAGTGCTTTCATCATGGATGGTAGTCAGCATGTAGACATCTCTCCTGTCTGAAAACTTCACAGCAAGAAGCTCCTGGCAACGCAACGCACTGCACTGTCCCCGCACAAGCTTTTGACAAACAAGTTCTTTCGGGAAACCTAAACGGTTAGAGCGGATTGTGCCACAAGCACGAGTGTCCACTTTGGCCAATTCCCTGAACAACCGCACACCCGTGTAGAAGTTATCTACATATAAATGGTGGCCTTTGTTAAAAAATCCTCTACCAAATTCCCAAACAATTTTCTCAGTCACTCCAAAAGTGGACGGACAACCAGGGAGGTTAATCCTGGATTCCTTACCGGTGTACACCCTGAAATTAGAGACATATCCAGTCCTACTGTCACACAGCATATACAGCATTATTCCATAGCGTGCCCTCTTACTAGGAATGTATTGCCTAAAAACCAAGCGGCCCTTGAACAACACCAAAGACTCATCCACTGCAATTTCTTTCCCAGGAGCATAAATCTCAGAAAATCGATCAACAAAGTGATCAAGGACAGGCCTAATCTTAAAAAGACGGTCACAGTCAGGGTGATCTCGTGGCAACGCTAAACCATTATCAACAAAATGCATCATCTGAAGCAGAAGCAAATACCTGTCACGACTCATGACTGCCGGAAAAATAGACGTTGCCATCAAGGGACTGCTAGACCAATATGAAGACATTGATGGCTTCCTTAGCAAGCCCATCAAAAAAGTTAAACCCAAGAACAACTTCATCTCTTCAAGATTTGTGGGAGTCCACCGGGTAGCTCTAGAGTGTGGCCTAAGACTGGCACTGTTGTCCCTCAAAAACTGTTCGGCATACAAATTAGTCTGCTCAACAATCTCTGCCAAAAACACATCATCCATAAACAACTGAAAAAAATTTACCGGCAAAAAGTTTTCAGTATTCACTCTAGACCCTGGAACACCAGTAAACTCTGGCAATGCCGGCTGCACCATGCCAGGGGCAACCCAGAGGTAATCACTTTCAAAGGGAAGCCTTGCAGCCCCAGCCTGCAGCCCAGATGCCTCTTGCCGCACTACACCAACGGGAAGCCTTGCAGCCCCAGGCTGCAGCCCAGAAGCCTCTTGCCGCACTACACCAACGGGAAGCCTTGCAGCCCCAGGCTGCAGCCCAGATGCCTCTTGCCGCACTATCGGCACATCAGTCTCCTCCTCTAACACAGGCACTTCATCCGCACTAAGAGTATCTTCATCATCCGATGACTCCATACGGAGAGAAAACTCACTGCCAGAATCGTCCCCTGCCTCCTCTCCCTCAGATGCAGAGTCAGTCTCTGAACCATGGTCAGAGGAAGACTCAAACAGCAAACCAACAACCTGCTGAGCAGTAATCCTGCGGCTAGCCATTATACTTACTAAGATAGAAGACTGCACAAACAAGTCAACAACAACCAACAATGTGCAAACCAAGTAAGGAATGAAATGTGTACCTTTATCACAAAGATCAATGTACTCAAAAACTATACAATTCAATTACAAGAGACAGCTGCACTCACCAGAAACCAACTCTGCAGTGACGCAGCAAAAAACAACGATATCCAACTAGAAAGAAGAAAAAAAACCAAATTACTCACAAGACAACAAAATACACATCGAGCACCAATGCAAAAAGTTTTTGACACTCAAAAAACAAACATACTGCTATTATTACACCATTTGCAAAAATAATTCATGCAGAGAAATCAAACACATTTACATTGTACAAAAAAAAGTCTCTTACCAAACTACACAAACAGCAGAACCACCAGTAACAACACGGCAAACTGAAAAGAGCAAAAGCCTTCACCTAGAACAAAAAAGTAAAAAAAAAAAACATTACAATTGCAATTCACAAAAAATATAACAATATCCATTATAACATGCTATGTTACTACCCAAATGGTCAATCGGGTTGTGTGCCAGGTGGGGCAGAAAACAGCAGGGAAAAAAAAGGCTACTCTGTCCCGGGGCGGGTGGGCCAAATACATATTATAAAAATTGCACCCTGGAAGCGACACTTGCCAAAGGGGTCACTTCCATTTTTATTTACACTAATTCCCTGGTGTCTAGTAGGCTTTTCTGCCCCCCCCCCCTGGGGCCAGAAACGGCTACACAAAAAAACGATCTGCCCCTAGGGGGGCAGAAAAGTCTTGAAAAATATTTGGGCCCCCAGGAAGCGACCCTTGCCCAAGGGGCCGCTTCCTTTACTCAAAAAAACACATCCCTGGTGTCTAGTGGGCTTTTCTGCCCACCCTGGGAGCAGAAACGGCTACATAAACGACCGATCTGCCCCCAGAGGGGGCAGAAAAGTCTTACAAAAAAAATGGGGGCCCAGTAAGCAACCCTTGCCCAAGGGGTCGCTTCCTACATCAACACACACATCCCTGGTGTCTAGTGGGCTTCTCTGACCCCCCTGGGAGCGGATACGGCATCAAAATGAAACCGATCTGCCCCCAGAGGGGGCAGATCAGCCTAAAAACCGAGGGGGCAGAAAAGTCTCACCAAAAAAATGGGGGCCCAGGAAGCGACCCTTGCCCAAGGGGTCGCTTCCTAATACTAAAAAAGACATCCCTGGTGTCTAGTGGGCTTTTCTGCCCCCCCCCCCTGGGAGCAGAAACGGCAAATTATAAGACCGATCTGCCCCCAGGGGGGGCAGAAAAGTCTTATAAAAAAAATCACCCCCAGGAAGCGACCCTTGCCTAAGGGGTCGCTTCCTAATACTAAAAAAGACATCCCTGGTGTCTAGTTGGCTTTTCTGCCCCCCCGGGAGCAGAAACGGCTAATTATAAGACCGATCTGCCCCCAGGGGGGGCAGAAAAGTCTTATAAAAATAAATCACCCCCAGGAAGCGACCCTTGCCTAAGGGGTCGCTTCCTAATACTAAAAAAAAACATCCCTGGTGTCTAGTGGGCTTTTCTGCCCCCCCCCCCGGGAGCAGAAACGGCAAATTATAAGACCGATCTGCCCCCAGGGGGGGCAGAAAAGTCTTATAAATAATTATCACCCCCAGGAAGAGACCCTTGCCTAAGGGGTCGCTTCCTAAATAAAAAAAAACACATCCCTGGTGTCTAGTGGGGCATCCCTGCTCCACGATCGCGACGCTGTGCGCGATCGTGGAGCAGGAATGCCCTGTATTGAGACATCAGGGGAAAGGAAATACTCTTTCCTCTCCCCCGATGCCTCAATACTGAAGAACCACCCCCGCAGCCCCCACCGGAGAAGGAAACGTACCTGCTGCTCCCTTGGACGCGCTGGAAGAAATAAATTCCAGCGCGTCCAACGCTTCCTGATGACGTCGGCGCGCGCCTCGTGCGCTGACGTCATGGGGAAGCGTGGGGGGGCTCGGGGAGGCAGCGGAAACTCTTCCGCTGCCATCCCCCTCTGTGGGGGCACGATCGATGCCCCCGGGGGGGGAGCGCCAGCGCTTCCCCCAGGGGCTGTGCTCATGACGGAGCGGTTCCGTCATAAGCACAGCCCAACCGATGCTCATGACGGAACCGCTCCGTCATGAGCATCGGAGGGGTTAACAGAAACTAAAAACGTATAAGAATCATATCACAATAGATTTACGAAATGTAAAAACATTTTTTAAAAAGGCAGTGACAGAGGCGATAGTAAATTCATTTTCCAAAAATTGCAGAACCAGAAATGCAGGGCGACATTGTCTCAATCCCAGTTTTTGTTAGCACAGGGATTATCCATCTTTTTCTCAGAATAGAATAAAATTTACAAAAAAACATAATATGTATGGATGACTGTGCAGAAACATCGTCACACGGGAATTTACATAGTACTCTAGATCAATCATTAGATTCAGGGAAAATTAAAGATCTGTGTATAATATTCAATCTAAAACGTGTTAGCAGAAATCTATCATAGTCTCCAGTTATTAACAAAATATATGGTTGTATAGTTACAGAGACCAGAGTAAGATGATGAGATTGGACCGCTGTTTTTTTAATTTCAGTCATAATTCTGTTTTTGCTCAATAATCGCATACAGCTACTTTTAAAATCCTTCCTGGACACATTACACATGGTGTGGGGGTCATTATAGTATTCTGGGTGGCCTAATTGAAATAAAAATGTTCTGACGTATTCTAGCCATCTTATATGTTTGACCCAGTCGATCCCCAGGGCGTCCTTCAATATGACGGTTAAAACCAGACTCCTCTGTGGTCCAAACCCTATGCCACAGGAGGACGGGCTGGATCTTAATCACATCCTCCAAGTATGGCATACCCAGTTCTGCATGACAGATAAAAGTTGACGTACTGTCCGGTACTACCAAGAGGAACCTGAAAAACATATTTTCTGCCAACTGAAGTTAATTTACATTGGCATATGCCCAGATTCCGGCTTCATAGGTGCCAATCGCAATACATTTGGCCCTATAGATGTGCAGCATTTCCCCCGGTGAGCGTCTTCCTAGTCCTAAAATTTGATAGTGCCATCAACGATTTGCTCAACAGCAGCCTTCTAGCTTTAACTGCCCGAGTCCAAGTTCCTGACTGATCAAATAAAATCCCTAAATAGGAAAAGGTTTTAGTGCACTCTATTGCCTTCGTATTAATAGAAATGGTAATATTATTTTTATTGGATCCAATCCCACAGTTCATTACAAACGTTTTTGAACAGTTAATTGTGAGACTCAAGTCAGACATGAAATTTGTAAAAGTGTTAACTACCCTTTGGAGATCGAGCGGCGTACGAGCCATAAGGACCGCTTCATCTGCGTACAGGAGTGCCGGGATAGGGTGAGTCGCTGCTGTTGGTAAATCCCTGCACTCCTTGACCAGAGCAGTTTCTAGGTCATTTATACACAGCGTGAATAGGAATGGGGCAAGGACGCAGCCTTGCCTTACGCCTCTCAGCACTCTGAAGTTCTTAGTACAGTCACCACCCAGCCCAAATCATACCCTCACCCTTGCCCCTGAGTAAAGCTGCCTTAAGAAAGAAATAATTAAAACAGCTAACCCCTCTAGAATCAACCATAACTTTTCGTGGTGACACAATCGAATGCTGCCGTTAAATCAACGAAAGTTAAAAACAACTTTTCCCTTTTTGCCTTAATGTATTTATCCAATAAAATATGTAGATTTAGGCCCTGGTCGATTGTACCCAGTCCCTTACGAAAGCCATATTGTAAATCACTTATTATTGCTTGTTCCCCTGCCCAGGCCTGCAATCTTTCTGAAATCACTCGTCCTATGACCTTGACTGAGTCCAGCAACAAAATTGGACAATAACAAGTTGGATTCGCCCTGTCCCCCTTTTTAAAAATGGGGACAATTGTAGATTCAAACCAAGTCGATTAAAAAAAACCCTGGAACAACATGCATTACAAACTTGCGTTAAAAGTGGTCCCCACAGTGCTAAGTTAGATTTAAAAAGGTCAATCGGGATACCATCAGGCCCCGGGGCCTTTCCACCCGAGCTTGCATTTATAGCCGCATTAACCTCACTCAGAGTAAAATCCAATGGTAATTTGTGAAAGGTGGACGGAGACTCAAGATCAACCTCACTCGCCAGAGTGCCCTGTTCGTCTAACAGTGGATTATTATACAGCGTTGACTAATGTATTATCCACTCTGATTCAGTTATAGCAATCTCTATGGTTGCTTTGTCATTCTCGGCCAGAAACGGCACATTTTCCGCCTTCCAAAATGCGGAGGAATCTCGGTTAATCGAGGCCTCATGTAAGGCACTCCAAGCCTCATCTTTCCGCATTTTCTTCCTTTCTTTCAATGCCCTCTTATAATTTCTTCTGGCCTCCCTTATATGATCCTGGTCTTTCACTGTGGCATGTAAAGCATGTTTAAGTTTAGTATAGCCCTTTGTGCAATGAGAGTCAAACCCCCCTTCGTTTCGGTAATCGTTCTTTTTTGCCTTTACACACAGTATTTCTTTAATTTGGTTAGAGATAACTAAAAAACTTTCTAAGATTACTTTGTGAGATGATCTCTCATCGAGGCAAGAGAGAAACATAGTCTTACAATTCAATACTATTTTACTAACAAATTCATCTGGGTCCAAATTTGCCCATCTCAATGCATACCCATTTTGCCTGTTCAGAGTGATGTTCTTCAAAAGCTAGGTGGAATTACCTCTCGTATAAAAACCCTGTTTATACATCATCACATCAACACTCGAAGGAAAATGTTCACTTAAAACAATATCATGGGTAATAAAATCCTTAACACGTGGGGAATACCTGCTCGATATCGGTATAAAATCTATAATAGGAAAAAGTACCTCAACCATTAAAAGTCGGACAGAAAGGGACCTCAGGTGAACATAAATTGTTTGCAAAACCCATATCAAACAAAATCATGATGTCATTTAAGAGCTTGCCATACAGTGTATGTGGGAAACTGGTACCTTTCTCATACGTTATTCCACAGACCCCCTTATCTCCACACTGACATAGAGAAGAATTAAAATCCCCGCCCCTTATTACAAAGACTTCTTTAGTTGTATGAGACTGCAAGTTATTTAGATCACTATTTAGGCATCTCAATATTCCCTCAAACATTTCGGGTAGAGCATTATTATAGAAGTTCAGTAATACCATACAAAATACCTGGTCTACATGTAGACTAATAATTTGGTAGTACCGGTTGGTGACAACTAATTCGATTTTCCTCATGTTTAAGTGGTTTGAGATATAGGTACAGAGACCTCCTTTTGCTCCACCATGTGACGATCTCGCTGCTGGGGTGTGAACCGTTTTATACCCACTTATATGAATTGGGTCCTCTTCCCAGGTTTCTTGCAGGCTAAGGATCTCCTAATTACTCACAAAATCAATCCACACATTATTAGTCACCTTGGATTTTAAACCAGCCACATTCCAAAACAGAAACTAACATTTATCGTTCCTGCCTATGCAGCCATTCCTTTCCCGACCACCTTCCACCTCCAGAGGTGAAAATCCAGTTTGTAACATAGAGGATTGAATTGGGGCAGCCGAGATGTCTAAGGCTATGTTGTTAATTGCCTTTACGTTTGCCGCCGTAGCGTCGACATGTGGAAAGATTTTTTCATTACTGGGTTGAATTACCAGTGGTCTCTTATTAGAAGGAAAATCCAATCTACTAAATGTTACAGCCTGAGTGGAATCCTCTAATCTCAGTCAGTCGACTGCTTCAAGATTGTTAAATATATCGAAGCGGTTATGAGTTTGGATGTTAAACTGTCTGCTGTAGGTATTGGTTTGGGGTTCCCAGCTTTTCCTAACATTATTGCTATGTATGGGTTGGTAAAACTATCCTAGAGGAACTAAGTTAACATCTTGTCCTGAAATGGTTTGATTTGCCACTCTACTCAGAATCGTTTTTACTAACTGAGGGGTTTTAAATGTCAGCATCACACAGTCCCCATGCAGGTTTTTTCGTCCTCTACCTACCCATCCCACTCTCCTTACCATCTTAAACTCGTCAAATAACTTCTCAGTTAGACCCGTCCTAGTACCAAGCCAATGTAGAGACTTGTTCCTTAAAATCACCCATTATTCAACCGTCCCATTTTTTAATTTAGGAACATTGGCTAACACCACTATGTATGGCGTGGTCGCTGACGGCAAGTCCAGATATGCTATGTGCCGTTCCCTCTCATTTTTGTGCGCTTGATTATAGGTATTAAGACTTTTAGAGTGTGGAGTATGCATGGGCATAGTCATGACTGATGGAATAGCGGGTATGGCAACCTCGGTGTTGACAGTAGAGGTCTGTTAGGTTGTATTATATGAAGCATGTCTTAATTCGTTATGGGTAACTGGGACAGAGCAAGTGATATTAGGCCTCATACTATTTATTTGACAATCCTGGTTGCTCACTAGTATGGGCATTCGCTCCTGTGCAAGGGGCTGAAGTTTTTCCAGACATTTGGCTAGTGTTATCTCCATTGTGCCAATTCTAGATGTCAAACTATTTAGACTTTCTCTAAGAAACATATCCAGAGCTTCCAGCTTTGTCTTTAACTTTCCGACCTCCCTCTGTGTGCGCATATTAGAACTAACTATTGATTTTTCCCAATTTTCTGATTTATGTGTGAATAAGGGCTTAACCTTTTTGGGGGCCTTTTTACATGCTTTGTTAGGTGTCTTCCTAGTTATTGAACCTGGTTCCTCTATAATAGAGAAGCAAATATCGGGGTTCCTGGCGCGCTTAGTTGGTGGTTGTGATCCTACTCCTGTTCGCTGCCATATATATGATCCAAGATATTTACCGTGCAGCCATTTATGCCCATGGTGCTTCTATGTACTTCTATTGAGTGGGTGGAACTACCTTCCACTAAGGCACCCCCATCCAATTCTGTATTTAAGGCCTCTTCCACCGTTATAATCTGCAGTTCGATAGCACCCATAGCTCCTGTTAGATAACTAAGTAAAGACTGGCAAGAATGCTCCCCTGGTTTAACAGTTTTTTTGTTCTGATTACTCGCCATTTTTCTCTTCCCCATACTAACAGTTTCACAAAATAAATGAAATCTACCAAAAAATGAATCACAACACTAAGTGAATTATCTAAATCAAAGTGAATAATAAATATACTGCTCAATACGCTTATACTCTACACAGTTTTCCCTAATGAAGGGAGCCGAGCAACAACGAGTGTTCACAATATAATTATTCAGTCTTCTTCCTGGAACAGAATGTAAATCTTGGCATGAAATCACAGTACCTTGAGTTAACAAGATAAAGAGCCGTGGCCCAGTCCGGCCTCTGTCGGTCTATGACGGGCTAAGACGGGCCCGTCTTGACTCGGCCGAGCCTGGGCACGCCACGCGCGCGCCCCGCGCTGCGGGACTGCTGGAGAGCTTTTCAAGCCCCTCCAGGGGCTGGGGGTAAAGTGTTTCGTGCTTGGCCAGGGACTAGCAGCAAACATTAATTTCCACGGTTTGCGGTCTCCCTCATTTACACCCAACTTCATTCCGGGACAGCATGGTGTAGTGGGTCAGCCTGCTTCAGCCGTTGGCTTTGTTGTTCTGTGAGTGATGGCATTTCTCTGATTACGTGCACATCTGTCTGAGTCTACGTGTTCATGGCAGGATTGGTGTGACATTTTTATTGATTTTCCGCCTTTAAGGGTTCTCGTTCATTTCTTTCCTTATCCTCTTTTTGTTTTGTTTTTAGACCACGCTACAGTTTTCCAGACCGTGCTAACGGGCTGCTTGCTTGCTACTCCTTTCATTTGCTGCTCTTCATAACCCATACAGCGTTTTCCGTTAAAAACAGGCACCCATCGTGGAATGTTATTTCACAATGGGCAGCATAATATTGTTTTATCATTCCAAGATAGCCAGCACATTGGTTCAAAAATGTGTACACTATACTAGATCTTCCAAACCATGATACACCATATAATATACTACTGCAAGACACCCAACAGCAATGTTTAATTTCACTTGTTATTGCAAGCATGCCGCCATGATTAGGTTTCAATATATTTTGCCTTCCTACTTTTAATTTATATGCAATTGTTATTGAGTTTGCGTGTGTTATATTTTGGTTATATTAGTGGGTGAATGTAAGCATGTGTTAGTGAGTAGGTGAATGGGTACATAAGTATTAGGATGAGTTACAGTGCTTGTTGAGTGACTAAACCTATCCATGACTACAGAGTAACTTTATAAGCCGGAACTTATGTGATTGGCGGGGCTTGTTATTAAGTGTATTGTACTAGGTGTTTTTTTGGTTGTTTAAAAAAACCAAAAACATTTACCCTGTATTGAGAAAACTCTAGCTTTTATATATGAACACTTTCTGTTTGTTTAGTAGAACATAGTTTGTACAATTACACATGATTTAATGTTCTTGTAAAATAGGTTAATTAGTCAATCAATGAATTCAAAATGTATTAGCACACCGAAGGTATTCATAAAAGCAAAATAAGAGAAACATTACAGTAGAATAATAAATACAAATGTTTCCATAAAATATCAGACATGCACACAAAAAACAGGATACAAAACTACATTTCAGTGAAATAGATAAGTATACTGTTTATAAAACCAATAAAAAAGTTAGTTTCTAAAGGAATTAGATAATGATACTTTTCCTAGAGGGAACAGCTAGCTTCAGGAAAGTGCCTATCCAAAAACAGACTTCCTTTGTACTTAACATTTGCAACAATCTGAGGGCAACCCTGCATCGAACAAAGCAACAGTTTGTAAAAAAAAAACTGCAGCAAAATATGCTTAGTCTAAACCGATACAATTTACAAAAAAAGATTAAATGGAGCACAGTTTGCTCCGAAGTGTGGTTGCAGGGACAAGCGTCCCAATGGCCCTCTTTGGCAAATACCAAAGAAAAACGAAGCAGGTGGTGGATTGTACTAGCCCTAATACAAAAGTGACCGTTCCCACCTGCTTATTCTCCAAGTAAGGTAAGAATCCATGCTAAAATTTATTTTTAAATGTTGATAATTATATACAGTGATTTTGTGACATTCTGTGCTTTCCTTGGAGGCTGACATTCTGGAAAACGTGATTTATCCTTCTTACTGATGGATAGTGGGGAATAAAAATGGCTTCGGGCTGCCAATATCTTTAAAAAGAGATTAAACGTAGGCTAACCAAGGAATAGCAGAACCTTTGTCTAACTGAAGACAGTCTCTAATAGTATCCCTATTTAAACCCGACTAGGGTTAACCCATACTGAAATCCACAGTAGAATTGGAGCGAGTTTAATAAGGTCTAAATGGGGAAAGCCCAGCTTGCCGTGATGGAATGCGAGTTGGAGATTGGTTGGTTCGGTAAGCGCCTACAAATTAGATTCTCCTCTGTAAGGGGTCAACATTAGTATGACAGCCCACCCCCCAAACTCCTGCGTCGTAACAGGCAGTGGAGGCAATTGGGAGCTATAGATGGATTTGAGGGGACGGAAAGCCTTGAGCCCTACCGGCCAGGGGAGACAACTGTTCTCTTGCCGCCCTAGATAGTTTAAGAATACTGGCTGAGAGGTGGGTGCCCCGTAACCCTTAGCTATCAAACATTACACCTAAGTAAGCGAAACTGTGGACAATGTGTAAGTGCTACTCCCACATGCTATCTGAGGCACCCTATGTTTGCTAGGGCCACAGACCATAATATGTGACTTAATATAGTTTGTGATCAAATTCAGTTTTGCCATAAATACAACATAGGAGTCCACCAACTTGCGGAGTGCAATGGGGATGCGGGCCATAAATGGGAGGATAGCTGCACTGCCTATCTTGGATACGTCCATTGTGGTAGCCAGTAAACAAGGGGTCAGATTATTAATGTAAAGGAAAAACAACCCTAGACGGACCCCAAGTTCAAGGCTAAAATCTTCCGTACGCTTCTCCTTAGGCCAAAGCATACCCTAGACCCCAAATTCTTGTGAAGTGTGTGCAAAATGTGTACTAAGGCAACCTCAAGCCCCAAACCAAACAACATTCGCCATAATTTGGTATGAGTCACACAACTGAAAGCAGTGATCTGTCCATAAATGCTAGCTACAGCAATGGTATATTCCTCCACGATAAGCTGAAAATTCAGGCACTGTTCCCGTGTACCCAACTGATCTCTGAAATCGTGTTGACTGGTGTGTAGTATGTTATGGATTTGGGAAAAAGGGGGTGGTGATGGACAGAGTTTCTGAATGATGCAGAATACTCTTACCAAGTCAAGAGATCATGGTTTTAATCCATCACCGTTTTTTAGCTCACTGCACCATCCCAGCTCAGAACCTGGCTACATGCAAATTAGTCTGTACCTGTCCCAGTGCATGATGGGAACAGGGCAAACCAAACTACCAAGCCCATTCTTATACTGGGAAGGAAACAAGCTTCCGGGGACCGGTTTCTGGCATCACAGCCTTCGTCGGCCTGGCTTGCCTGAATCCTGATGGTGCAATGAGCAAGGGACTCACGTCTGAGCATACCCTCCCACACTGAGTGTGGATAAAATCGATTTGGGAAAAAGGGGGTGGTGATGGACAGAGTTTCTGAATGATGCAGAATACTCTTACCAAGTCAAGAGATCATGGTTTTAATCCATCACCGTTTTTTAGCTCACTGCACCATTCCAGCTCAGAACCTGGCTACATGCAAATTAGTCTGTACCTGTCCCAGTGCATGATGGGAACAGGGCAAATCAAACTACCAAGCCAATTCTTATACTGGGAAGGAAACCAGCTTCCGGGGACCGGTTTCTGGCATCACAGCCTTCGTCGGCCTGGCTTGCCTGAATCCTGATGGTGCAATGAGCAAGGGACTCACGTCTGAGCATACCCTCCCACACTGAGTGTGGATAAAATCGATTTGGGAAAAAGGGGGTGGTGATGGACAGAGTTTCTGAATGATGCAGAATACTCTTACCAAGTCAAGAGATCATGGTGTAGTATGTTATGTTCATGAATCCATTCTGCGTCTTGTTAAAAATTACCCTGCCAATGATTTTTACTGTAAAATCAATCACTGACATGGGACGGTAACACCTGGGTTCTGACCTGCTGCCCTTAAAAATTGGCAGAGGAACCAGGACCTTGGAAAATTACTAATGGTCAGGTTGTTGAATACATTAATAAGAAGAGGGGACCAGAGCTCCAAGGTGCTCTTAATAAGGTCAGTTGGAACTAGGTTTAGAATTGGGGTTTTCAGAATTAGCAGCAGTTACCTCTTCAACTAAAAAACCGATTTATGATAATGTTTGCTGCCAATGACCAGTTAGGGAACCAAAAGCAAAATCATTAACCTCAACGGGAGAGCTATATATGCTGGAAAATTCCTTACATTAATTGTTAGCAGTGATATGACAGCTTATTTTATTACCTGATGCTCCCCTTGCCTTACATTGCCGCAGTGTGATCCAGAAGGTCCTGGAATCTTCTTTTTTTTTTTTTTTTTTTTTCAAAATTTTTTATTGAAACAATAAATCAGTTACAAGCATGGGCCTACAACCACCAGGGCCGGCCGCTAGATTCGGAAAGGATCGTACATTAGTTAAGCAGTAGGCGACACCTGGGGCCCAGCCCCGTAAATGGCTCAGGATAGCTCGAGAGAAGCAGGAGACATACATTTAACATAAATAACAACAAAAAACAAAAGGCGAGGCATACGGGCAAAAAGCGTGGGTCAGGCTACATCCGGGGGACTTTTACTCCAAACCTTCAATTAGCTATCAACAGGAGGGAGTACTGAAAGATCGGGGGGGGTAACGGGAAAGGAACATCTATATTCGATTATGACAATCAGTTGCAAGGAACCATCAAGGGTCAGGGGGACAAGGCAATATCGGTGTCCACTAGGGGGGGCGTACAGATACCCCCACGATACACGTTCCATTGCCCCCAAATTCTACCCCATGCCCCGGGTTTACCGCGGGCCACATATACAGTCTTCTCCCTGAACATACACCAGTCCATGTTTTCCTTCCATACTGACACGGTGGGCGGCCGCTGGGAGCCCCAAAGCTGCGCTATATCCCTCTTAGCAATCATGTAGCCCAGGGCCGCCCACCGAGTCTGCGCCGCGTTATAATCATTGGGCTCCCACACATTCAAGACACAGCGACGCACCTCCGGCAGCAGCGCCACCCCGGTGACTTGTCCTATGACCCCATGAACCCGACGCCAGTATTCCGCCACCTCCCGGCACTCCCAAAGGATATGGAGAAAGGTGGCACTGAGCCCACACCCCCGCTTGCAGAGCCCATCTTCCGAGAATCCCATCGAGACCAGACGGGGGCCCGTCACATACACCCGGTGGAGAATCTTTAACTGGACCAGGCGGAGACGGGCCGGAATGGCAACTTCCTTGGGGGACGATAGTGCGGACTGCCAGTCCTCGTCGTCTAATTCCACCCCGTCCCCCGTCCACGTCTCCCGAAGGCGCACCAATAGGTCAGCCCGATTATTAATGAGTTTTTTATAGATTAAGGAGATAGTACTGTCGGGAACATGACCATCAAGTATGCGGTCCTCGAGGGGCGAAGAGGCCGGGATCTTGGTCCCCTCCCCAAAGACAGAGAGCAGGGCATGCCGAACCTGGGCGTATCGGAAGAACTCCTTTTCCGTGAGTTCATATTCGCTCTGGAGCGCCGCGAAGGTCTTAACCGCGCCCTTCATCCATAAGTCTCCCACTCTACTGATGCCAATCGTGTCCCAACGGTCAAACCCCTTCGTTGTCCAGAGGCTTCCCAGTCGGTCGGAGGCAAATAAAGGAGTAGCGCATGTTAGTCGCTCACTCCAGCCCATGGCTACATTGGCCGCCTTCCAAATCCGTACCGCGATCTTAGTGGGGCCCGTCAGGGTCCGTCCAGCCGAGCGGGAGTAAAGCGCCCTGTTATAGTTACCGCCGGGAAGCAGGAATTTATCCATCTCATACGCCGGGTTCAAGCCAGGCGCATACGTGGCATGGTTAATGGCTGATAGCTGTGAGGCCCAATAATACCTGCGAATGTCGGGAAGCGCGATGCCCCCGTCGTACCAGGGGAGAGTGAGTTTGGCCAGGGCGATACGCGCCCGTCCGTCCCACACCAGTCTCCTCTGCAGGCTCTCTACTTCCCGAAAGTAGGCCACTGGAATGATGTCGAAGGAGTTCTGAAGTGCATAGAGGAACCTGGGAAGGGACATCATTTTAAACAATGCGGCCCGACCCAGTGGGGACAGGGGCAGCCTACACCACCGAGCCGTGTCTTCCCTCAAACGTCGAAGTGGAAGCAGGAGATTGTGCTCATAGCGAGCTACCGGGTCCAACGAGATGTGTATCCCCAGGTATTTAAAGCCGGACAGAGATATTTGGATCGGAAGCCGAGGCGGCAGGAGAGGGGGGCCACCGGAGATAGGATAGACACAGGATTTAGACCAGTTAATCGTGAGACCCGAATTTCTCCCGTAGGAAGTCAGAACATCGAAGAGAACGTCAAGCGACTGCCGCGGCGAGGTAAGATACAGGAGGATATCGTCAGCATATAACGAGACCCGATCCTCAAAGCCCGGGGCCCACCGGATCCCCCTGATCGAGGGCTCCCAGCGGAGCCAAGCGGCGAGTGGCTCCAGGGCGAGAGCAAAGAGCAGAGGGGACAACGGGCACCCCTGCCTCGTACCCCGACCAAGAGCGAAGGGCCGAGAGACCCGCCCATTAACCACCACCTGAGCCATGGGTCCCGTGTAGAGAAGCTTCACCCAGCCAAGAAATCCCTCCCCAAAGCCGAATTTGGTCAAAACAGCCCAGAGGAATGGCCACTCGATGGTGTCAAAGGCCATCGTGGCATCTAAAGAAACCAGCACGGCCGGTTCGGAGAGGTACTCTGCCCTGGCGAGGGCGCCATGGAGACGCCGCAAGTTGAGGGCGGTGTTGCGATGTGGGATGAAGCCGCATTGATCAGGATGAATCAGATCGCAGATGACGCTCAACAAACGATTGGCAAGGACTTTAGCCAGGATTTTAGGCTCTGCATTTAGCAGTGAGATAGGCCTGTAAGAGGCACAGCGGTCCCGTGGCTTACCGTCTTTGGGGATCACGACTATCGTGGCCAGTCGCTGGTCGACCGGAAGGGAACCGGCCTCGAGGGACTCCTGAAACATACGACGGAGGAAGGGCGCTAGTTTATCCGGGCGCAACTTATATAATTCGATAGGCAGACCGTTGGGACCCATGGCCTTGCCCGAGCGAAGGGACCGAATCGCAGTCGCGATTTCATCTACCGACAAGGGAGCGTCCAGCTGCTCACGGTCCTCGGCAGAAAGGCCAGGCAAAGCAATGTCCCTAAGGAGAAGGCGAGAATCTTCCTCATCCCTATCAGTCACCGGGGAGTACACAGTCCGGAGGTGGTCGGCAAAACGTTCCACAATCTCACCAGGCTCAGTCACACACACTCCATCCGAGACACGCAACTCCGGGACCACACGATTCACTCTCTCCTTCTTATCCAGCCACGCAATCAGCTTTCCCGCCTTGTCCCCGGCATCATACAACCGACCCTGCTGCTCCCTATACATAGTTTTGGCCGCGTCAGTGACAAGAGATCTGTATTCAAACTGTTTCAGGTTGAGGGCATGGAGCCCGTCCGGAGTGACACCCGCCTCCAAGGCCGACTCCAGCCCCGAGATGTCAGTCTCCAGCTTCACCACCGCCTCACTCCTGAGCTTCTTAGCCACCACTATCTGGGAGAGGGCGTGTCCGCGGATTACGGTTTTAAAGGCTTCCCACAGGGACATTGCAGACAACACAGACCCCTCGTTTTCAAGAAAGTATTGGTCCATAGCCTTAACCAGACTCTCGCGGGTAGTAGGGTCTCGCAGGTACCACGGGTTAATGGGAGCGATCCGCCCTGCGGACCGCGACTCGGTGTCAAAGAGAAGCCACAGCGGGGAATGATCGGAGATACCCCTCGCCAGGTGCCTGACCTCTCGAATTCGACCCGTCTGCGCCGCGGGCATAAGGAAATAGTCTAACCTAGAAAGACTCCCATGTGCCCCAGAGTGAAAGGTGTATTGACATTGGGTCGGATGCATTAATCGCCAACTATCCACCAGGCCGAAGGTCTCCAACAGGCCACCTAGCCAAGCCTGGGCAGCGGGGAGGGCCCTGGGTGGGTGACGATCCAGGTCACCCGAGACCACCGAATTAAAATCCCCGCCCATAAGCAAAAGGCCATCCGGAAGTTCAAGCAGCATTCGACCCAAGTCCGCGAAGGTGGAGTTCTGGAGGCCCGGTGGGACGTAAATTGAGACCAGGGCAAGGGGATGCCCCTCCCACCTCCCAGTCAGACAAACATAACGCCCTCTGTCATCTGAGACCACCCTCGTGATCTCCAGCGGAAGTGAGGATCGCAGGAGAATGCCCACCCCCCTGGAGCCAGTCGTGTAACCAGAGTGAGCCACGAGGCGGTATCCCCCCCTGTTCATTGCATGGCAGACATTACCAACCAAATGCGTCTCTTGGAGAAACACCACATCAGGAGTCAGACGACGCAAATGCTGCAGAACTACACCCCGTTTGATACGGTCCCCCAACCCATTGACGTTCCATGACATCAGCTTCAACCCGTCCCCCCCCATCCCTTCCAATAGATCAGAGGTCCCCCCGCAAGTAGCACAAGTCCCAAAAGTGGAAGAAAATCAATACCTCGCCCTGCAAACAAAAACCACACTACAAAACAACCCCTCCTTCCCCCCCACCCCCCCAACACCCAACTCCCCCCACCCTGCACCCCTGTGGGCCAAAAAAAACCCCCAAATTGCAGTGTGCCTGTCGCCCAACTAACCCCAGTCTACAAAAAGACCCCGGAGGAGGAAAGGGACCCGTCCCCGCCCGCCCCCCATGCAGGTACTAGCAAAACACACTGAACCAAAGAAGTACAACCCAGCTGAGCAGTGCAAATTGGCAAAATCAAGGACCAAAAGTCACTCCAAAGGGGACCCGTCACCGTTGGCACCCGCAGAGGGCCCGGGGCGGCCACCTCTGTCCGGCAGCGAGTCCAACCAGTCACTCACGGCCACAGGAGAGTCAAAGAAGGCAGTCCGATCCTCATGTTCCACTCGGAGTTTGGCAGGGTAGAGCATAGAGTACTTTAGGCCCAGCTCACGAAGACGACGTTTCACCCCCTGGAATCCCATCCGCTGCTTCTGGACAAGTTGAGTAAAGTCCGGATAAAAGTTAATGGATGAGTTCTCATGTCGAACCGGGCCGTGGACCCGCGAGGCCTGCAGAATCGCATCCCGGTCTCTGTAGTAAAACAGTTTGGCCACGATAGGCCTCGGGGGGGCCCCCGGCCGTGGCCGCCCGCCCGGAACTCGATGAGCCCGTTCAACGGCAAAAAATTTACTCAAGCCCGCAGGGGTCAGCTGCTGGAGGATGAGTTCCTCGACCAGGAGGTCAACCGGGCGGTCGTCAGAGGACTCCGGTACGCCGATGACACGGATATTGTTGCGTCGGGCCCGTCCCTCGAAGTCCTCCAGCCGCCGGGCCATCTGCTCATTGACCACCTTGATGTCGCCAAGCGCGGCCTGCAGGTCCGACACGTCCGCGCCCAGGGTGGAGGTCCGCGCATCGAGAGTTTGAACCCTCTCGTTTGTTTTGGAGAGGTCCGCCCGTATTAAGGTGACATCAATCGCCACCGTATCGATCTTGCGGGCCAGGGCCTCGTATTGCGTGGCGATGGTCTCCCTGATGCCATCAATGGCGCCCATGATGTCCTGTAGGGAAAGTTCCGAAGAGACGGATGTGCCACCACCGGCGACGTCTGAGGGGGGACCGGCCGTTCCAGGAGAACCTCTGCCCTGAGTGTAGCGGTCCATGTTGTTGGTCTGGACCGATCCTCCACGGAGGGAGGATTTAGTCTTACGCCCCTCAGGGCCCCCCTTGCCCCCCATGCGGCCACGTACTCCGAGGGGGACCGTCGATCAAAAGTAGTTGGGGTACCGGCCCTGGAAACCAGCGCCTCACCCGAGGCCACAATATGGCGGTGCAGGGGGACCCAAGGCGAGAGGCACTCTAGTGGCAGGTGGAGACAAAGCTTTGTGCAGAGCTTAGGGAAACACCCCGCCACCTCAATCGCTTCACCGGCCAGCCCCCTGAGGTCTGAAAGTGAAACCGAAAGCGGCCAAACGGCCCCTGGCGCCGCGCCACAGCCGTTGTTGTTCAACTGCGACACGGCCCCACGGCCCACCTTCGCCCCGGGCACCTCCGTCGGGTGGGTCCCAAAAGTTCTAACAACGATATTTCAGGATTCCCGGGTCCGATTAAATTCCTGAAAAGAGATACGTGCTCAGCCGGTCGTCATCTCCCAGATTCCATAAACCAAATCAGGATATTGTCAGGATAAATTCCGAGGAGCAGCGAGGGTCCGGGGGGAGCCCTGTGCTCACGCGACCATCTTGGATGCGCGCTAGGCTCCTCCTCTCCTGGAATCTTTTTGATTAGCGACAGCAGTGAGGCGATACCAATCTCATTGTGGGGTTCATCCCTCTTCCTTTTAATTTTCCGTCTGTTCTGGCTCCTAGATCTTGCCACCTGCAGGCTCCTGGACTTGACTAAAAGCAATTTTCTGACCTGCCTATTAGCAAGAGAAAATGCGGAATCAAACCATCTGGTAACCTTGCAGCAGCTTTAGAAGGGATGTTCTAATATGACAGCAAAGTGCTTCAAAATGATGCCAGATATTAGGGCCACTGGGTGCTTGCAAAAGACAGCAAAGGAACATACTCAAATGTTGAATTATTTTAGCCAGAAATTAATGTAACCTGAGACCTAATCAAGAACCAGTGGTTGTTCCTGTATCAGCAGTAGGGCAGTAGTTCTCAAAAAAGGCAGAGAGAAGGTCCCAAATAGGGTCTCTCAAAAGTTTCCCCATGTCACCTTTAATAGTGTAGGATAAAATACCTCTCGCAACAAAAATGTAATCAGTTGTGGTTGCGTGCCCACCTCCTCGAAACAAAGGCAGCTAGCCATCGCCATTATCCAAAAATTCCAGTAAATTCACCAGATCATGTGTGGCGACATACCTCCCCAGCTCTTTCCCCATCCAATCTGAGCTCATAGCCAGACAAGCAAAGCATCAGTTCCCGCCTTAATAGGATTCGAGGCACACTTTCGCATTAAAATTGCAGCTAATCATACAATTTAATACAGAGGTGTGACAGTCAACTATCAAATTCATTACAGAGTTAAATACATGCATAGCACTACAGTTTTCTGTTAGTAAAATCGTTATTGTAAAAGTTGATTAGAAAAAAATGTGAATAGCCCCCCAACCCCCCCCCCCCCTGCCCATTGATAAAAATGCACTGAAAGGCAGGGTGTATCGTAGGAATCTCCTCCAACTCTAGACAGAGTGAGGCTTTAACCCAAATAGGAAGGCTGCCTTTTGCTTGCCCAGCATGGGATTGGATAGCTGAAATAGAGTTGTAAACAAACACCCTTGAGCTGCATACCTTGTGACCCAACTTTCCTGGAAAAGGCTGATATACTTTCCAATGAAGGATATTTAATCTGCCTTCTGTAGTTTGGGTCCCAGCTCTGCAACATTCAACTAATTAATAATAAAGAGGCGAGGAAGGTATAATCACGAGCGGCAAGCACGGAAGGGGTGGTGAAAAACAGGGTATGATCCTTAACCTCAGATGGTCCAGTCGGGCGACAGTCAATAGTACTTAAGTCTGTCAGAACGTCGTAACGGTTTGAGGGTGTTAGAACTAAAGTGCAAATTTATAGTAGGATGTGACGTGTACAGGAAAGCATGGGGTTCTAAAGGTTTGTAAAAGTCACCTAAAGGCAGGGTAACAATTTGAGTGGCTGAGTTGGCCCAGTTCCTGGGTTATGTCAGCAGGTTCCTGGGGTAATCAGCATAGCTAAAATTGATAATGATGCAGTTGCTCCGAAATACATTTTGTGAACAACCAATTCAGCCCACCTCTCCACACCATTAAGATGTTGTCTCTGAACCCCTATGCTTCTATAGCCAATGCAGAACTTTATTTCAAAGGTCATCACAATATTTCTCTGCATTCCCCCGCAAAGAGGGAACGTCGGGTAGAGCTAAAAGGAAAGGACAATCAGCATAAGGAAGCCGGTTGAGGCAGTCCTTTGCGCCCAGCCTCCAAAGTCACAATAGGGGCGGGCTCTGAACCGCCTTGAGTAGAGGTCCCAAGGTTGACAGAAGCATCTAGCCCTACTGGTGGACGGCTATTATCGTTGGTAGCCTGTGCCCTACACTCCCTTTTGGATCATGGATTTCCCCAGAGTAAAGGTAGCAGGCCTGTGGGAAGAGGGCAGTAAAGATGGCTGTCTGGCCTGACTCACTGAGGCTGATGGTTCTTGCTCCCTGAGATGACTATGTTCTAATACTTGAGCTTCCCAAAATGCACTTAGCCTGGATTCAATTTACAGCAGGCGCTCCAAGATGGGTTGTGTTCTGCTTGGAGGATGACCTTAAACTTTCTACAACAGTCCTCCAACCAACAAGTTCTATATAGCCTCTCCGCACTTGCTAGGGCAGGGTTTTTAGTTGGCTCCCCCATTAAAGAAGTTAAAGACCTACGGACCTGTGCCTGCAGATACTTCCTTTTCCATTTAGGTGTAGGTGTACTCTGGAAGGATACGGCAACAGGAGTAGATTTAACAAGGCTAGGGCCAGTTTCGGAAATCGAAGACACTGTAGGAGAGCCTTCTGTTACTGATCTGTTTTATCCTTTGGCAGTACCTTGAGAGCAGTCTCCGGGCCTGATATCCAGCGAGAGTCTACTTTCAGTTAAAGCGAATTCAATGGAGATTACTCTTACACCTTTCTCAAGCAGTTTATCAATAGTGGTGCCTTGAAATAAGTGAATGCGTCACCTGGCGATTTTCTTTTACTCCATGCCAATGTGTGGGTGATCGAAACTTACACCATAGTTTAAATCTAGGGCTTAGAGAGCGGGCCCAGCCTCCTCTGGGAAAAGACAGGCCCGCTCTTTGCCCAGGCCTTCCTCAGCTGTGGGTGGCATTGTTGCTAATAAAGTGCTGGAAGATGATGCCCCGTGTCGTCCTCCAACAGAATTCTGGTCCTGGGAGCCCTGTGTGCCTCCAGCAAGCCCCATCAAAGCGTCGACCGTCCACATAATCAGACTGGACCAAAAGAAAATATCCACAATGTAGAATCCCGTCTCCGACAAATGCATATCCCAATATCTACAAGGCACTGTATGTTTATTTTCAGTTGGGCCTGTGCTTGAAGAAAGTGCTGATGCCCCGTTAGTCTCTGGTAGCGCACAAGGTCACTGAGCCAGGTGGTGCTCCATCCTGAAGGAAGTGTTGCTGCTGGTAAGTACGGCGGGCACGGTGAGGGTCGGGGCTAGGCCAGGGATTCTGCTGTTGTAATGGGTTGGGGGAAAAGACAGTGCTGCTGTTTAGAGCTGTAGTGATGTCGCTGTGGCTCCTGCAGAAAGGCGCCCTGAAGCCTGCAGTACTGGGACAGTTCCCTGAAGGGTGCAGTGAAGAGTGCCTGGGGATAGACTGGCAGCAGTGGGTAGGTGGAGAAGGTCTGAGGTCTGATTTTTAAGATAACTAAATTATCTAAATGGGAAATGCTAAAAATGTGGTCTGGATCGGGCGCTCCAGGACCTACTTTGGAGAACCCTGATCTACAGCATTGTATCTGTGTGTAAGGGCTTACGGACAGAAGTCGAACACATCTTCATAATGTCAGATTATAAAATTGCCCACCTCTCATTACAGAACATTTGCAGAGAAGGATTGAGACTGGATTTCCAAAGTATAGACTTTGCAGTTGGGAAAACTAGATTAGATGATGGGAATACCATTCTTGACAGTGGTAACACTCTTGATCTCGAGGAATATCTGAGTGAGTGCCGAGAACAATTCTGGAAGAGTTTGAGTGTAGGAAATGTGCATAGAAAATAAATGTTTCAACTGATGAGTTGGAGATAAATGCGTGTCTGCGTGCAGTAGGGGAGCCAGTCACGCTCTTTGTTCAGGAGCCATCAGAAGGAGGGCGATGTTGCAAAATATTCATACTGGAATTGGTGAATTGGTGAAAAAAGGCCAAAAGGATGATAGGAGGAGACGTCCAAGATATCCAAAAAGTATCCGAAAACTTGGTTTCAAGAAAGGTATTATATTCTCCACATGGCCAGACTTTGTATTGTGATCTAATCACTTCCACAGGTAGTAAAATGCTTAGTAATAGTTTGCAGGTTTATAGAGCTTCTAGATTCAACAAGGGCATCACTAATGTTAGAAGAGCAGTAGTCTCTGTTGTCTTTGTGCAACTTGTACAGTCAGATTGGGTATGACTGACCAGTATATTACTGCAGCTTCAATCTCGGCTCCAAGCTTTCATCAGCCACTTGCTGGAGTGTACGTTGCAAGCTCTTTGCCCACGTGTAGCCTTCTTAAGATACTGCTAGGATCTGGTGCCATCCGGTTAATGCCCCATGGAAACACCAACCGGACACTTGTGCAAAGTCGTGGCCATGCACCTCTTTAGCTGGGCAGCTGATAGCTAAATGCTGTTATGACAGGATCTTCAAAGCTCTGGATGGCACAACAGCTTGCTGTTGCGATGGCTTGTGATCCCTCTATGTATACTGAATTGAAGAGTGACTCAGATTTTCTGTAGAGAACATTAAGGTTTGTTCTGCCTTCTTGGTTTTGAAAACAGGAACATCTGCAGTTGTTTAATTTACTATCAATGTATGTGGCCTGCATGCTTTGCTATAGGACCTGAATGGTCATTTATTGTGGAATACATATTGAGCTTGAGTTTTCACATTACAAAAAATATTTCTTTAATAATGAATAAAATGTAGGTTCACAGGCAAAGCAGCAAAAGAGCAGGCTAGCCAGACTGGTGAATATGTATATAGGAGCAAGCGAGTTATGCAATCTGTCTTGGAGGTAGGGCTTATTAAAATGGAAGAGAGATGGACATGGATCAATGTATGTGCTGGGCAAGAAGTTTAGGCACGAAGAGCAGGTTCATAGTTTGGGGCAAACTTGCCTGCAGGTAGAGAAAGATAGAATGGAGGTAAAGTTAGATTGAAACTCATGCTAGGACTGTTGATCTGAAGATGGAGTTCCCAGGAAAATGGAATGGAAAAGGGTAGCGAGCGAGAGCAGGAACCTGGTAATGTATTCTGGAGTAAAATCTTGACAAGCAAGCAGGAAGAAGTCCAAAAAAAGTGCTATAAGAGAAAAATGGCACTGCGCCTCCCTTGAACAACATCGAGAACTATCTTCATTATGTCTAAATATATAGTGCGTATTGTACCAGGCTGAGGCTAAACACAATCTGATAGCTAACTATCTTCGGATTGCCTCAAAGTAGAAGTACTCTATGCCTTCACTTATTGGCACAATTAGATGCTACAAAATTGGTTGCTTTATTGCTTCACACATGTACTCTACTAAACATTGTTTCTGTGATGGGATATACACTTTGAGAGAACAAATTGTTTTGTGTTTCATACAGCACAGTGTGGATTGCCTCTCTGTGAATGGGCAACTTCAGGTAACGAACCAGAAAAAAGACTTCTTAACGAAATCGATTTTCAGGACTCTTTGAAGTTGATATTACACCTACATGTCATAAAGTCTGAAGCCCTTTCAAACTATTTTTTGTATGACACTAGCAGTGTGCAGCCAAGCACTTGTACCCCACCCATAAGATTCTAAGGGCCCGATTAAGTGTTTAGTGGTGCGGCGGCCTCACTGCCACTGTTTTAATGGAGGAAAGACCCCCATGAAATCAGTGGTGGTGAGGAAAGACGTAATATACATGGCGGGACCTCTGTGGTCCTGCTGAGCCGATTACTTCCTCAAGCCCGGTGCACTACTGCCAGGAAACAGAGGTTCCCTGGCGGAGTCGACGATCCCAGGGCGGCATCGACCGGCAAGGTCGTAATGTGGTAGTCGGTAGAACGCCACTGCTACCCCACTATGAGTCTGGCGGTCCGAGGTCCGTTGGACTCAAAATTAGGCCCTAAATGTGCCTCCAGACTCGATTGAGATCTGATGCAGCCTAGACTGTCAGGGTTTGTCAAGTTTTTTCTGATGTGCACTTTAAGATACCCAATTATTTGTGCGAATTAGTAATTTTAATTATGCATATGCGTGTAACCGATGAATTAATGATTTTTTGCTTAAATCATATAATTGCATATAGAAGTGTGACTAATGTAATATAGTTGTGCCACATTTTGGTGTTAGACATTATTTTAAAATTGATACAACTTATGGAGTTTTGCTTATCTTGCTCCTATTCGTTCCCCCATAAGACCAGTTACCCACTGCAAGTCTTCTCTCCCTACAGTTTCCAAGGGACACGGGGAGCAATGACCTCAATGTACTGCGGTGTTAGAAACCATGTATTGTGAATACAACTCTTAGTCGTGTACCTAATGTATCATTCTGAAGGATTTTCGTTGCTAGTTGCTATGTAGGCGTGTAGTAGAACCTAATTCTATGAGCTATTGTTAAGAAAATGTTTCATATTGAGTCCAGAGTGCAGTTGCTGAGGAAGCGAGCAGACCATTTTTCTTACCTTAAGAAATGGGTTAGTGTTAAGAGCCTTACAAACGTGCAAAAGAGTTTTTGATTTTTCAATGTGACCTTATCATGATCATGCCATGCTGAGTTTCCAGTTTTATTAATAAATATGCGTAAATTGTGTATAAAAAAACCCTGGCTTTGAAGGATTAGGGTGGCTTTCCATTATCCTTCTGAGACTCTGTCCGATTATTTTGAGATTTCTTTACTTAAGATGCGGTGAGTACTTTTTATGAGCTTGGCACTTAGAATTTAGATTGACTAACTAGGTTTTCTGTTAGTTGTTTTATTTTATTTAAAAAGTTTTATATAGCACGGACTAGACCCTGGACGGGTATCAGTGCGATTTACAGAAATTACATCACATATAAAGCGTAGTACAATAGGTACAAAAATAAGAGTAGATAGTAGGGAGAGCATACTTAAAGTCAAAATTAGTAGTGAGTCTGGGGGTACTCAAGAGTGTGTTAGCCATTCGTCTTTAAAATCAGGTGTACATTCTGTTTGGAGAGCAAGTTAAGTGTGGAATTTGTTTGTTAAAAGCAGTATGACGTCATTTTTTAAGAAAGTGCTACAAGGGTTCATTCTGATTTCCGGGGCAGGGCATATTATGATTCATGAATCTGTATCTGAGCCTTCATGGCAGAATATGCTAATTAATTTATAATGCTTATTTTGATAATCCTGCATTAAACCTCTCAATTTTTGATCTAGAACTTTTGAGTGTCTCCAGTTTCTAATCATGATTTTAATCTGCTAAATGAGTGTATTAATGGGAGGGTAGTCTCTAGCCACTAGATCAATGAGGAGTCTTGTGGAGCCGAAATGCCTTAGGTAAATTTTGGGGTTTGTTTGATATTTGTGTTCATGAGATTATTGGGTTTGGCTCCCGCACGATGATTTCTGATTTCTGACTTTGTGCGTGGCAGTAACCTAGAACAAGATACTATGAGGAAGTGTCTTATTTCAGAAGTGAGGAATGATATCCCAGAGTTCATTATTAAAATCTATAGTTTGTCTGTCTTCTCTGTGCCATTTTTGGTCTGGCTTGACACGGCTGTGCTCTGTTTTACCTATTGTTACTAATTCTTTAAAACGTCGATGGAGGAGCTATCTCCGCCCTTAAGAGTCTTTCTCTCTCACCTCGTTCTCTTAACTGTTTGGTCCATCATTCTACCTTCTAGGAATTGCTTCAGTTTGAATGTATGAAGGGCAATTTTACTTCTGAAAGGTACACTCCATTATCTCATTTTTCGTCACAGACAATTTCTTATGTTTTTCTATGCAGTCGGTAACAAAAGCAATCCTTTTGGCTACTACCCCCATATGGTGGCATAACCAGTTGGTCTGACTATATTTGTGCATCCAGCACATGCAAACCGCATTTGTGAAGGGCTGCGTTTATACACTGTGGGGTGTGATACACTCACCTCGTCTCTTAGTCAATACTTCCTCTGTTGTGATACTGGTTAGGTCTCGTCTGAGCCAGCGCTTTAGCGCTGCTCTTGCGAGAGCTATAGAAAACGGGAATTTGGAAGTGCAAACAAGTGCTTTTCAGGCCCCCAACTACAGTGCATGTGGGCCGGGCGCGCGCACCATTTGGCAGCCTGCATGTACATTTCGCGGGTGCTTTGATGTCCTCAGTGAGCCGCGTGGCCACTGCGAACATCAAAGCGCCCACGAAATGAGTACTTTCACTTTATCGTTCGCACCTACTTGTTTTTCCTCTGCTGCGAAGCCGATCCGCACCTTTCGCCTCGATCTCCGTGTTACCTTACTCTCCACTCTGTCCAGAGGTCTCTCTTGTTCTCTGCTACGCTTTCTTTTCCTTCATATAAAGCCCGATTTTCTTCCTTCATATGTTTCTTTATCTTTCTACATCCTGGCATTTATTTTTCTGCCTTCCATCATTTTACCTCTCTCTCCCTCTGTCCGTCTCACACACACCTTTCTCACTATAACCCTCCCTCCGCTGCTTTTCTAGTTCTCTTCTCCCCTTTGTCTCCGAATCCTGTCCCTGTCTATGAATTGTTCTCACTTCACCATTTCTCCTCGCTGCCTGTTTTTCACTCGCCTCTGCCCCTCCCCCCATCTCTCTCTCTCGTTATTTCCCTCTCTTTCTCTTCCTTATTCCCATCCCTGTTATTTTTCTCCTCGCTTTCCAGTCTTGCATTTAATAGTTCGCAAATCTCGTTTGATGCTGTATATCTATAAGAATCGATCCTTGACTGCAGCCATCTCATTACGCGACACATTCTCAAACATTCCGCATTCGAAATTCTCGCTTTCAAAACGGTTCGAAATTCTGGGCAATCCCTGCTCCAGACATTAAGTTGGAATTAATTATTTGCTTGTAAAATAAAAAAAAACGGTTGATCGCAATCGCCACCTAACCTTATTTTATAAACACACTCCTAAATTGTTTCCTTGCTGTTTCTGTCAGAAAGCCACCGCCACTGGAAAGGACGCAATGTGTGAAACCCAGGGCTGATTGCACGTGGACTGTTTGAAACGTGCATTCATCCTGGTGTTTCGTACTGCGCCTTAACATGTGCATTCATTCATCCTGGTGTCTTGTAGAGCGCCTTGAAACGTGCATTCATCGTGGGGTTTCGTGCAGCGCCTTGACACGTGAATTCATCCTGGTGTTTCGTGCAGCGCCTTGACACGTGCATTCATCATGGTGTTTCGTACAGCGCCTTGAAATGTGCATTCATCCTGGTGTTTCGTGCAGCGCCTTGACACATGCATTCATCATGATGTATCGTGCACCGCCTTGACACGTGCATTCATCCTGGTGTTTCGTGCAGCGCCTTGAAACGTGCATTCATCCTGGTGTTTCGGGCAGCGCCTTGACACGTGCATTCATCCTGGTGTTTTGGGCAGCGCCAGCGTTTGCATAAGTACCCAGTGCAAAGCCATGGTTATGTTAACTAGAGGGTGATATGTGTTTGTGTTTACTAACCCGTCAGAGGCCGGCTATGCCAATATGTTAAACATCACAACACGTCCACACCGGAAACATTATTTTCGCTAGTATTGGCCTCAGTCATTTTCCGAATTTCTGCGCTGGCAGTTCGCCCTAAATGCCAGATTCACGAACATCGGAAAGGAGCGAGAAGCAAAAAAATATATACGTTACTGTGCCACTACTTTATATATATATATATATATATATATATATATATATATATATATATATATATATATTGCAGCTGGCTTCCGTCACCACAGAAACACGTTTAAGACGGTAAAAAAAGTCTTCGATACAACTCCACAAATTATGTCACCAAACATGTAAATGAACTTTGGTTCTCTTTACTGCCTCTTGGCACTGTGAAGGTCGGGCAGTCTCTTGGCGCTGTGGGAAGTCGGGCAGTCACGACCGCACGCCGCCCTCAGGCCAGCGCAGGCACCGAGGTGTACACCTGACTAGTAGTGAGGTCAGAATCTTCTTATATAGCGCCTACTACCTATTTACACTCGTTTCACAACACTACGCAGAAACAGCACAGTGAGTAGGAACATCTGCTTGCATGACATAGGATGTCAGGACGATGCGAGTCCTAAAGTCACAACCGGGTGGGTAATTAAAAAAAAAAGCATTTGCAATGCAATAGGTCTCGCATTTGCGAGAGTTTAAAATATTGGCATTGTAAATGACAATGCCTTTTATTTGTTTTAAAAACCAACACATAAATAAAAGGCATTGCCATTTACAGTGCCAATAGCTCAAACTCTAACAACTGCGAGACCTATTGCATTGCAAATGCTTGTTTATTGTGTGGTTCTTAGTACCTGCATATTTTCGAGCTGTGGTGCTAAAAACATAACTTAGCTAAATAAAAACACATTTGTGTGAATGTTATCTGTATGCCTCCGACTTTTTTTATGCCACCGCTGAAAGTGGTTGATTGGGTAGCAGTTTAAGTGCGAGTTCGTGTTTTCGTTGGTAAAGCAATATATACATTTTTGCTGTGTCTCAATCAGCCTCGGTGACCTTGTGTGCGGGATTCTGAGTTCCTTTGGATGAGATCATTGTAGTAGGTGACAAATGAAACTTTAGTGGTGTTACTTATCCGCTGCAGCATTTCCACACACAGGGAATATATGCAAATGAGGCTTTTAAGGTCTGCAGCGCTAGTGTGATAGATTGTGAACTTTGAGTGTCCCAGAAGCTGATTACAAAAGATCTTTTTATCTAAATTGCAGCATTTTGCTTGCTTGATGGATGCGCGCGGGGCTGTTCTACTGCATTATGCATGTTTTATTACTTATTTGATGCAGCCACTAACATGCTGCATTTATCAAGTGAAGAATCGGGTTTCACTGGGAGGAGCCTCCCTCCACAGTCCACCAAATGGTAAAATCCAGCCAGCGTTTCATGGCGTCCATGGACAGTGTGTATACGGGAAACTGACCTGAAATAAATGTCACTGGTTATTAGGGCTTTAACTGGGGCGTGTCCTTCTGTGTCTCGGACCCGGCAGTAATTTAAAACCGACTTTGAACCAGGTTCCTGCAGGCGCTGTATTGATGTCCTTTACAGGGAAAATTCGCAGCGATATCAACTATGATTGAAAAATTCATTAATGTACTCCATGTCAGTGGGATTTCTCAAGTTTTAGTGCCACCTCCCTTACTTAATTCCCTTAGATTTCTTGCCGTTTAGCAGAATGTTGTTTTTCTGCACGTTTTTTTCATGTTGCACATTACTCTTGTATGTTCTGTGAACTAGGCCCTCCTTGGGAGTCTGGGAGTTCAGGTTGTTGGCTGGGTGTCTTTAACGGTTCTCGACGAGAGCGCTCTGGAGCGGAGGCTGAAGGCAGCAGTGTGAGATTTTCATATTGGGTCATAAAGGTGCCCAAGAGACATGCTCATGCAATTCTTGGCCCCTCTGCAGAGTGTACATAGCAGTGGAGACGTGCCATTTTAAGTGCGAGTATATGTGAAAGTGTATAAAGAAAGTACAAAGCTGTTGAAAGTTTGACAGGGGAAAGGTAAAAGAAAATTAGTACTTACAGGCGAATGAGTACGGGGCTGCTGAAGTGAAGGAGGTGCAAAGAAGTATGTGACGAAGGAGTGAGTGAAGAGAGGGAAGAGGGTGCGGAAAAGAAAAGAGACCAGGTTTTAAATTTGCAGATGGAAGGATTCAGAAAGATGTGGGGGAAATCATGCATCTCACAGACTGCACAGAACGCGGTGTGGAGGGGACAACTGGAGTGATATGACACTGAAGACCACTACCCCTTCCACGGGACCTAAGCAATGTTTAACTCAGGTTTTTTTTCTCCAAAATGTAAAGATTTCTTTTCTAATTTTTCACTACAATATCATTGTTACTCATTTATCCCCTACTGCTAACAAGCATTGGCAAAGCCAATAGGTCTGGCTTGTTTTAGGTAAATGTGTTGGTTGTTGTGTGACATGTCTCAGTGCATTAACAGAAATCTCCCAGAGATGCTGCCAGATTCTAGTCGGATGGCATGCCGTGTGAAGCACGGGATTTAAGTGTACGTTTTAAGCCACTTCCCTAATTGCATTAGCCACCCTTGGGTTTATTCATCAGGGCCCTTTCAGAGAGAGACCTGCCCACATATTTAATTCCGCTTAAAGCCCTTCTGGATAATATTTATTTAAGTAGGGTCCTCATCAAATATTGGGATACTACATATACAAGCCCCATGTCAGGTGTGACAGCTTCAGCAGTCCTGACTTTTTACTCCTCATTTGCATACTTCGACCAATGATAGTGTGTTTTTTTAACATAAGGGTAGGCTTAGAATTGGCTGCATGCATGGTACTTTTACATGGAGCCCCACGGCCATTTATCAACTATGACATGATGAATGGTATTTATTTTCAATTTCTGTTTACATTGTTGAGCGTTCTCTCATTTTTTGATTGTCACCCCCAGGCACAGTTTTCTCTTGGTCCCTCGACCACATAGCATATTTTGGTGGGGAGGGGGTGGTCAGCTGCGGCCCAGTGGGCAGTAGGCCCCAGCCTTCGGATAAACACCTGCTGCTGTCAAGCAATGTTAATGACATATTGAGGGCGGCCTACTTCTCCCCTCCCCCACCTTTCCAGGCCAGAAGAGTCACTTTAAGAATTCATATGACCCTGCGTGAGAGCAGATCACAGCTTTTCGGGGCTAAGATTCAGACCAATCTGCTTAGTTATGGCACTTTTTTGTTTGACGTTATTGCGAGGTGAATATGTAACCTCTAACATATTTTGCTTAAGATGTTTTTGCGTCATTTTGTTTTCGAAAAATAAGATTAGTTGTTGCTGTGAATGTGTTAGACATTTAGACAACCGATTCCAAACTCTGAAAAATAGCATCTTCTTTCCGCATATTCGGCTATTCTCCGTTCACTCTTCAGAGTGACAACTTTTCACCCCTGTAGGGCGAGAAAGACTTCATATATAACACTACATCCTGAAAATGGTTCAGTACGCTCAGGCTGCTTGCAGAGATACGCGTCTAACATGGAAGGAATGAGCTTGAATCCTGGCAGCGCTGACAGCCTTTCATCCCTTTGAGGTCGCTAAGGGAGTACCTTTGAATTAGGTAGTTAATTATGCAATTTTTATTAAACCCGTACCAGAATGTTTATTTTGTAATGCACACTATGTAAATGGCTAAAAGTGTTAGGAAAATGTCCAATTATGATTGTAGGTAGGGGCTAGGAACTGTTTCTTCTTAAAAAGTGGAACGTAAAAAAACCGAAATCAAAGATTTTTTAAAATATATTTCTGAAAAATGTTTTTCCTAGAGTAAACATGAACTAAATTAGCAATTGTGATGAGGAGAGAACAAAGTATAATTTATGCATAGTTCAGTCACAATTTTCTGAATCAGTTTTACAGTATGCTATGTTATCTTCGTCCATATTTTTATAGCGCTTTTTTTACAACTTTTTTTCAATGAATGTGTATCTTCATGTAACGTAACTGGTGCTATGTAAAGCGCTCTGATAACTGATTGGATTAGGGTCAAGTTTGCGCTATATAAAACTCTGCAAAAAAAACTTAATATAGCACTGTAGCACGCACTTTCTAGATCTGGGCATTTTTGTCCTCTGGTTCTGGGGCTTCCATTGATCACATATGCAAGCTCATTTGGCTGTGTGTACTTAGTAGAAATTTGCTTTGTTTAAAGCGTCGGATTCAAACTGTTCTTTGTAGTGTGTTAGGTTTGTGCTATGGGTTTCCGAAAGACTTTGCTGACTGTCCTTGAGGGGATTGTCTGTTGTCTAGGGCCAGGCCTTAAAGAGCATATTTTTTTTCTAGGCTGGCAAGTCCAGCCAGGTATAGATCCATTATGGGATGCTGTATAGGAGACTTTTTAAAAAATAAGGTGTTTTAGATTTATCACCTTAAACACTTTTTTTTCTCTTGCGGTGTAATCGATTTTACTGTGATTTATTGGTATAAAAACCCTGTGGGACTACTTTCCCTTGGTCCTTGCATTGCATTTACCTCGGGTATCAGCTTTTTACCTGACTTTTGCTCACTCTGCGAGCATTTAATTGGGCAGTAACGGAAGTCTTTGCTCGTGGGATTTTGATGTCTTTGCCTACCCTAATATCTCTTTGTATCCTTGCCTTTTCAGAATGGACTGCTGAAGGATGAATTCTTTTGGGGATCCGCGATAAAGCGTTGCCACACCTCTCGCTGTGTTCATCTCGGCTGGTGATCTGAACTGGACTTTTAATTTCGCGACAGATGCTTCACGTACACACATGCTGAATTGTTTTCGTTCCCCGGATCCCTTCTCTGGAACGCAGGCCCATAGTAGCCCTAAGCCCCGTCTGGCAAAGAGGAGAGCTCCAGGATAGCCGCATCCGGGAACTTCGCCCTTCTGCCAATCACTTCCCCCGTGCTGGTGCTGCGCTGACCCCGCACCATGGAGCACAACATGGATTACTGGTTAGCACAGATACAGCAGAAGGACGTTGGCAAGCGCCTTCAAGTGGGCCAGGAAATGATCGACTACATCTCGGACAAGCAGAAGTCATCAGACCTGGAGCACGACCAGACGGCCCTGGACAAGATGGTGGACGGCCTGGCCACCTCCTGGGTGAATTCCAGCAATTATAAGGTGAGATTTGGGTTTCAGCAGGTTGACTTGTAGGCATGTAACTTAAATGTGTGTCAGAAGATATTTCAAAGTATTGGCGGGGCTACAATGAGTGCTTTATAGGGAGAGGAGTGGCGTTTTTTAAGTGAGTAAGTGCTAGTACAGGTGGTTGGGGAAAAGTCTTAACCCCTTAAATGTGTAAAAACCAATGACACCAGGTTCCTATGGAAGAGATGCTTCACAGGTTTTTAATCAGTTCTTCTGATTACTGCGCATGGAAACTTTAATATCAAGCAATATTAAGAATCCTGTTCTTCTTTTATGCAGGTTTCTTGCACCAAGGCCTAAAGAGATAAAATAGGTTGTACAATGATCTCAAAGACAGGACTGGTTTCATTAAAGACAGACTTGCTCATTTTTCAGAAGTAACTAGGCAGAGCCTGGTAAACTCTACATGCTGAGGGAGTAGGTCAGTCTGCTGACTCCTCACAGCTCTTAAGCACCACAGAAGGGAAGGGTATGAGAAATTAGCCATCACAATTGATGCATAATGATCTCAGAAGTGGGAACTTTGAGTTATCTTGCTGGGGTTCGAACTGGCATCCCTGAGGTTTTAAAACGATGCCAACAGCAGCTGCATTAGATCGGTATGATGTCTTACTGGCTTCGTGTATTGTGCTCTGTCAGTTCTGCTTTAGAGTTAGGAGATGATACTTCACTGTGTTAGAAGCACCAGATAAATTCAGTTTGCACATTAATTGATGATAAAGGCATTACAAATTCTAATTAGGAAGCAGTGAGATTCTCTTCCTGGTTCATGTCCAAGAATTTGTCATAGAGAAGCAACCTTCAGTTCCTTCTGGATTATGTCTATTATGTATGGCTATTTCACAAGAGATATCTTTAAAAATACAGTATTCCCCAAAAGCAATGACTATGATAAAGTCACACCTATGTGCCCGTTGCTTGTCATTAGTGCATTCTCTGTTTTTCTTGTGGTGCAGGTTTGGTTTTAGTGAGCTGTGTTTGGAAACCAAGTCCTGCCATTAATTTATACCAATTTGCCACTATGAACCGCTATAGGGTGGTAGTGTGGGAGTGGTCAGTACACATAAAAGCCCAGAGGATAATTCTCTAGCACAAAGACATCCGGGCAGTTGACCTAGAAGGCACGGTCGTATCTTAAGATCATAAGTTAAAGAGCAGAAAGTTGCTAGTTATGTAGTTGTCAAAAACAGAGTAGTTCTTAATTGTGTTCATTGGGCAGTGGAAGCAAAAGTACCTTTGGGAGATGTGGTTTAACATTGTGGTTGCATGGGGCAACTACACACTCCCTTTGACCTACATAGAAAATGACAATTGCGTTTTTGTTTTGTGTGTGGTTTTGTAAAGAGACCGATTGGTAGGAGAGGTGATGTAAAAGAAGAGCATGCTGTTGTCTGAAGAAATTTGAACAGTCCTAATTGAAGACTGAATGGCGGCCCCTTGGGTGGAATGCTTTTTGTTTGAGTTGGTTGAAGGTGATTGGGTGCAAGTTTCGAAGGAATAAATCGTTGATGGACAGACCATATGTCCTGCAATTGGAGCATTGGAAAATTAATGGGGAATGGGTTTAACGGTGTGGAAGGTCTAAAACGGGCATTGGTG
Source organism: Triturus cristatus (assembly GCF_964204655.1). Classification (NCBI taxonomy): domain Eukaryota; kingdom Metazoa; phylum Chordata; class Amphibia; order Caudata; family Salamandridae; genus Triturus; species Triturus cristatus. The sequence continues at coordinate 83,658,769 of NC_140584.1, read as the reverse complement.
CTTCTAATGCAGTTGCGCACAGAAGTAATGGGGTTACCAGACTTCGTGTTAAATAGAAATGATGTGGGTATTAATGACATTCAGGGATTTTGTGTGGGAGACATGTGTTGTCTTGCATGAGCTAGCTTGTTTACGTGCATTACTATGTTAAATTTGCCCACTTCTCTCCAGTGTAAAGTGGCCCACAGTTAATTTCGCGTTCACGGCATAAATAATATATTTGCAGTGTGTACTATACCATTTAATACCATTGTTGAGTGTGGAGAGAAGTCATGCCTCAAGAGAGGTGAATCTTTGAGTGGGTCATGCTGTCCCTCCCCTCTCTCAAAAATAGTAATGAAGGGTATACATATTTCAGTCAGGAATTCTGCATGTATGGCTGATTCCATACTGGTTTTTCACGCGCAGTAAATACAAACTAATGATTTTAACCCTAGCGAAAGAATAGGGAGTTAATTTCATGCTATGAGACAGAATCAAAGACATTGGAATTTAATATGGACCCCAGTTTTCTTTTGTAAATGGTTCCAGAATGGAGCATTTGAGAAAATAATTGTTTTCCTAAGTTAGTAAAGCTGTGCTGTTTTAATAATATGGTATTTTACCTTTTCATTGAAGTAATAAACGAGTGATAGTGCTGTCATTAGTACACTTGTAACAAATAACAGATGTCATTTGGCCACATTTACTTTCACTGGCGAGGCATAAACTTCTATATTGGCAAGTAGCAAGAATGTTAATGAATTTAACATTCGTACTTGTAGACAGGCCGTATCCTGCTGGATGGGGGGTTCATCAAACATTTTAATCTGCAGAGGGATAAAGTTACTCACATTGATTGGTACCCTCTTTCGAAAAGTGGACACTAATTAAGTGAATAAGGGTACAAATGGGACTGTAAACTTGCACTAATATTGTGTCTTTTAACTTTTGTACTTGGTAGATTTTAGATATTTTTATTTTTTATTTGTGTGCTTTATGGTTGTGAAACACCAAATAAAGGATTCTTTGACTGATTTGACTGACTATATTGGCACGTCTAGTAAATACAAATAACACCGGTCAGGGCCATGTTGTTAGGGGAGGTCTGCTCTTCAAACAGATCTCAGAATAAACGTCACTCCGTGCAGATGATTAGTCTGCATCATCAGTGAGATTGCATGTCAAGAACAATAGCTTGGTCTGTCTTGAAAAGATGTATATTTTAAGCTGAGTTTCAGAACGCTTTGTGTGGGAGTGTTACTGATATCAGTGGTATGCATCCTAATAAGAACATTTCCATTTCAGCTTTAGCCTGCACACAAGCCCTATTCACAGATCAAAATATAACAAGCATTGGCAAAGCAAGTAGATCTGGTGTTGGCAGCTAGCCATTTTACTTTGTCAGAGACTGTTTTGTTTTTTATGGTTTCTGCAACACATTATTATTGGAGAAGCAGCTGGGATCTCGTAAGTCTTTAGAAAAGTAAATTGATTAAATGCAAAAATATTGTTTTGGTCTCAAAAAGCTTCTGTTCCCATAGATGTCCATGGCACTTAAGGGAAACGGCTGTGTGTGGATGTGCTCCCTGTGAAAGGGCAGAATGCCTTCACTCAGAGTGAAATTAGCCAGTCGCTGAAGTGGGCTAACGAATCCCCCCTAGCTGTATAATGTAGTGGCTGAAAGAAAAATGTAAATGACACAAGAAGAGGTCTAGATGAAAGCCCCTATGAGTACATATATTATATTTATGATTTAGTAATATCACATGGTCCTGACAAAATCCAGACCTAAAAATGTACATGTTAACTGCAAGTGATATGGCTGAGGCCGCCCACGAAGGGGGCATTAAGGGACGGTGTATTAACAGCCGCCTGGGGCCCGAAAGAGCTGGTTTTGCGCGCTGTAGCGTGCCAGGTAAAGGGGAGGCCTTCCCCCCAGGTCACGAGGGGATCAGGAGAAAGGGCGCCAAAAAAGACAGTCGCGAAAACCATGGGCCAATCAGGGCCCAAAATGTTTCGAACCCCCCTATGAGGGGACAGAAACACCTAGCAGGCTGGGTGGAGCGGGCGGTGGAGCAAAAAAGTTATAAATGCGTTGCCTATATTTTTCACTCAATACAAGGAGCAGAGGCAGTTCGCTACGTGGTCTAAATTTGCTTTGCAATAGAGATTTTTCTTTATGGTGTTTTTTCTGTGAATATTTTTTCTCTGTCTTTTTTGAATGTATCCAAAAGAGCCTTTGTTTGATTTTAGTCTGCTAATGCAGGAAAGCACCCTTCTTAGCTTACGGTTGGAAGCCAGCTTTCTTCATGCTCTGTTCTCACCTTATATCTGAGGCTTCTGGTTTTGAATATTTTCATTTTTAAATATTTCAGCCTATATTGTTCCAAATATTTTCACTCCTCTTGTCTGTATTCTTCAGTGTTTTCTTCAAAAGTATAAAGCTACAACTTGTATTTTGCACATATATTTATTATGTCTTTTAAGAGATGCATTTAAGTTTAAACAGCACCTACATCAACTGTGACTAAAATGCTAGTCTTCAGTAGCCAGTGAAACGAAAAAAATGACAGTCTCAAAGTGACCAGTTACAGGAGAAAACACCAGTATTCACAATATTATTGTCATATAACCCATAGTGAAACAACTGAGATCCCCATTGCTCCAGCAAAAGACCATCCCGATTTAAAAACTACACCCTTAGCGCTCTCGAGACACTATATAGAGATGGGGCGTGAGACTCGCTGGATATCTTCATGCATACTATGCCTCAAAACACCCACATTTAGAAAACAAGCATTGACAAAGCCAAAAGGTGTGGCTTTGGCAAGCCTGCTTTTCATTAATAACTTTTTGCCAAACGTTTGCCCTAACCAGACAAAATCTAAACATAATGAAATTCAAAAATGCCACTTTCTAAAGGTATACAAAAAATGATGAATGGAATGCTTTAATTTAGGTCAACCACTGGTAATTACTCCGGGTCGCATCCCATTCCATTGTTGTTTTGCACACCATCCCTTCCCACCCCAGTTTGCACCCAGCCATATGCAAATCAGTCTCGACCATGCCAATGTGAACTGTCCAGCCTCAATGCCTGACCATCTCCTCCCTGATCCAGAACACAAGTAACCCAAGACTGGTATCGCTCTTATTAAGGCTTATTAGTCGATATAGCTTGGTTCCAGTGGCACAGAGTGCACAGGACCCACATCTTGGCATACCTGTCCCACTTAGGGCATCACACTAAAGAATGCAAAAAAGTGATGGGGAGAAGGCTTGAATTAATCTGTCACTGATAATTACTTCGGGTAAAATCGATCCTGGATTGCCTGTGTCCTGGTTCATGGAAGACCTGGCCCCACCTGTTCAGGCTGGACTGTTTCCTTGATACCCAGCATATCGTTCTTTATATTGTTTGTTTTTTCCTGTAAATACATCTTTAGTCACTTAATTTTAGCCTTTTGTAAACAAGGAACACTAAGCAGCAATTTAATTCATTTAATGTATGATGTTAAACTGTGTTGAAACAATTATTAAGATTTAATAAAATCAATAAATTGAGAGACTAGTACTGTCTTTTATAGTCCTATTGGGACTGAACATGTGATGCATTGAAAAAATATTTCCAATTATGAACCAATTTTCCTGTTACCCTTACTTTCAAAGTCTCTAGAAAGGTTTATTAACAAACAACTCATAGCCTTTCTTGAGGGAAACCACATCCTGGGCTCCTCTCAATCGGTTTTCGAGAGCTCTACTGCACTAAAAGTGCACTGCTGGCTGTGGTCGACAATATCTGGCTCTCCCTAGATGTGGGTACCCCAAATAATGCTGGTGCTGTTGGATTTGTCTGCAGCATTTGACACGGTCTCCCATTCCATTGTTATCCACTGGCTTCATGAGGCTGGGCTGCATGGAAAGGCACAGGGACTTCCTTGCTAATTGAATGCAAGAAGTCTGCTTGGATCCCTTCAAGTCACGACTGATGCAAATGAACAAGGGAGTGTCCCAGGGTTCGTGCCTGAGCCAAACTCTCTTTAACATCTATGTAGCGTCGCTTGCCCAGATCGCGAGAGCATGCGGAGTGGAGATCGTGTTGTATGCAGACAATTCTCAACTCCGTATTTCCTTTGGCCTGACCCAGACAAGGTGAAAAGCACATTTTCAAATTACATGAGGGAAGTCACTGCTTGGATGAGTAACAGCTTTCTCCATTCAGACAGCGACAAGACAGAGATCATGATATTTGGCAAAGCGACAGAGCTATGATCGGCCGGATGATGACCCCAGAACTTGGCCTTGCCCCTTCACCTAAGCAGGTAGTGAAAAATCTTGGAGTGAAGTTAGATCAATCACTTTCCATGAAAGACTAAGTTAACGCCACTTGTGGCACCGGCTTTGCTGCCACGAGGCTCCTCAAAAAAGCCCCCCCTTGACTTCATGACATCCCCAGGAAAACTCTTGTCCAGGCTCTCATTACCAGTCGCCTGGACTATGGGAACGCTCTGCTGACATCAGTAAATGACACGTTGCTGTCCAAGTTGCAGGTAGTCGAGAACACTGCCGCTCTACTAATCAGCAGTCTTCCCTCAAGCTCGCCCTCCTTCCCGATTCTCTGGAAGCTTCCCTGGTTGCCGTTTAGAAAGCATATAACTTTTAAACTGTTTTCTGACACACAAGACACTCCACAAGTCCCGCTCAGCTTATTTTTCTACTTGTCTAAAACCTTACCTGCCTCCTAGATGTCTAAGGTCCTCGGATAAGGCTCTTCTGGTTGTCCCAGGCATACGTACCTCAAGACAGGGGGGCAGATCCTTCTCCTACACAGCCCCCTTAAGTGTATGTGTATGTGCATGAGCAAATCCAGCGTTGCTGATGATGATGATGGTGAGGTACTGCATTGAAGCAAAGTCTCTATAAATATCATGCAGTCCTAGCAGTTGCATCCAGGACTTCGCAAGAAATACGATTATTCTGTAGAGGAAACCGAAGCATTAACCTGGTGGTTTGCCGTGAAGTATTTTAGTATGAGTGTTGGAGTTATACATAATTAAAAGGAGAAGGAGGGCAATTCCGCAATTAGTTTATTGGATATATAAACTGTAGAACTTGACCTTCCATGTAGCGTATGCTCTGTGTATTTGTAGCTATACAGTCTACTGTAAGTTAAGGTTACCTGTCTAGAAATATGAGACGGAAGGATGATCATGGTGAGCAGTGTGTGGTAGCACAGGTATTGGACGTTTTAAATAGGTTAGGTAAACCCAAAAAGAGTGGTTAAAAGTTATGATTATAGATGTGCCATTGGAATATTGGTTTTTATCATAAATGGTTGGCCTGATGAAATACTTGTGACAGAAGAAAATATACCTTTTAATCCCAGATTTGGAAAACAGAGTTAAATCAAGGGTAGCCCAGGATTATGGAAAGTATCACAGGGCAAAAACCCGAGAAGCATGATAGGGCAGGCTAAAATGAATTGTGAGGAATAAGTGCATCTCAAATTGTCATTCTTGGATGGAAAAGAGAATCCACATTTCCAGATAAATTATGTTAGAGTTTTGAGAGTGATTATGGTGAGTGAAGGTAATGTGATGAAGCTGCTTGAATGTTTATTGGATTGTCTTGATGGAGGATTTACATTTCTGTAGAAGAAACCCAAGTTCATGCAGTATTTGTACTGATAACCCAATCTTAAAATTGTACATGTGGCGCTGGCACTGTCTATGATCACAGACAGCAGAATGATTTATAGACCTAAGATATTTCAAAACAGTCATGAAGTAACTTTATCGTATGTTTGTATGTGTGCATACCCTGTAAGAATGCCACAATCTGTGTTTTGGGAAATACTGGAGTGTTTCAGCCCACTATGAATTTGAACTGCCAGTTGCCCTGAGGCTGCTCTACCATATGGATGTTTGTTTCTTTGTTTCTAATGAATCCTTTTCGTTTATTATTGTAAATTCATTGCTTGTCCTTTTAAACATTTAATATACTTTTTTACTTTAATTTGTAAACTAAGAATATATTCTACCTTTCCTTTCCAAGCTTTCAGAATTTATGAAATGAGTCGTTGTAATATAGTTCATATTTCTGTTTTTTTGTTTCACCTCTGAGGCCCTTTGATATAAAAGAGGAGTTCGCAGATACTTGTGCTGCTGTGGATGATGTGAGTTGCCGACAAAGATTTGCAAAGACCCGTGCAAACGAGGGAACGAATTTGCCCCTGCGCTTTGTCGCTGTTCAAGGGTTGGGGCAAATAAGCTTTCAGGAGACGTACTGGTTGGTGCCTCATACCCAGGGACCTCCAAGGCTTCCCCTTTCAGCCTGGTGCAAGCACGCACTGCACCCGCCTGTAGGTGAATCGCTCTCCCGCCCTCTTCCATCCTGGACGTGCTGCAGGTTCCTCTGTTTAATCCAGGAAGTCAAATCTGTTATTCAGATAGAGAGCTGTTCCTTGACGGAGTAGAGTTGAGTGGCTCCTCAGAAATGCTGCTTGGACCAACTTTAATTTTTCCAAATTCACAGGAATTAAAGACGAACTATAATGAAGGCTCCAGTGCGTTAAATACCATCCTCGTTTTGCTTCGATATTTCAAAAGATAATCGGTGGCAATTGTATACCTTTCTTTCTGTGTCATAGAATTTAAAGGACTATACTGAAGGCTCCCTTGATGGCCGACCTGTGTTTGAAATAGAAACAAAAGAGGACTTTATAGAAGACAAAGGAGCTCTCAGTACAGTCCACCTTTCGTTTCTTGCTTGACTTTAATATGCGCACTCTGTATACTTTAGCACAGTGGTTCTTAACCTGTGGTCTTGGGACCCCTGGGGGTCCCCAAATTCTACTCGGCAGGACCACAACTGTTTATAAATAAATAATATTAACCAATTCATAAAGTGTATACACATGAGGAAGCAAAATGTAACATTTAAAATGTTGAAATGTTCCGTACATGTAGAGGAATTTGAAATTGGAGGCAAAAAAATTAAGTTTGTATACTCAGATTAATTCATGGGAGCAGTGCAAGTACTTCAGACACAATATAGTATGGACAGTGAGTGGCCTCGATTGAACGTAGAAGACACTCCAACTTTCCCATTAAAACTAAAACAGTTTTTCTTACCTTTTGTAAATTAAATATTTAGTCATTGTGTATTTGTTTATGAATTTTTGTTACTGTATTTTCATGTATTGTTTTGTGGCTGTAATCTTCGAAAATGTTTAGGCCAGAGTACCCCGCTTTCAATTTTGACTGAGTAATGTTTTTAATGGTTAAATGGTAAACACAGTCTTTCTTTCTGTTTGTTAACTAGGCTTCATAAAACAGTTCTTTAGCAGATTGTTTGAACTGGCAGACTGAATTTCCAGTTACTTTGGCTTATTGTGTGCTTATTCCCAGCCGAACTGCCCTGCAGCTTTCTCATTATATGTTTAGTTTTTAAATAAGCAAGTTGACTGAATCTGGTGCTGCCTCACATGACTTAACTTGTTCTCGTTTCTGGAAAGCGGTGGGCATGCCTTTTGCGTTTGTGAAAGGAGCTGCCTCCAACACCAGGTTTCCACCTAGTTTCTGTCAACCCTGGAAAAGTGTACCATGACCGTAGGCTCCTTCCAGAATGGGAACCCTCCTTGTTGTTCATGAGATATAAAGTGCTGTATTCTGTGAGGCTAAGCGTTAACGAAAGGGATGGATGTCAATGAGTGAAATAATGTGGATGCCGGAAAATTACCCGGCGTTCAGAGTATTACAAGCAGTTTGTTCCTGATTTTGGATGTTAGTCATTGTTTTGTATCTCCTCTGTAATATTCTAGCAGGGGGTCATCCATATGGAAAACTGTGTGTGATTCTAGTAGATCCAAGCCTACCTGAGTAGGCTAGAGTTAGTTGGTCACAGGAAACTGACTACTTTGGAGTCTCTCACTTACAGAATTTCAGGGGGGAACTTGAGGGCATTGAACTCAGCACAGCTGCAATACGTGCTGCTAAAAGCGAGACCTTTGCCAGAGGCCCAATCACAATAGAGGCACTTATAAACTAGATAGGCAGTTATTCTATCACAGACACGGCATGCGCGTCCCCGGATACAGAGCAGGTCAAGGATACATGGTATTTAAATGCCTCGACTCCCAGTTCCAGATTAACAAACTGAGCTTACGAGGAGAACCATTAGGTATATCCGAGGGTGAGGCACCTTGACAAAGTAAGTGAGGGCAGATGAGGACTCCCATGATAATCATGTCTGACTATAGGACTGGATCCGATAAATAACCAACACTATATGTATATATTTCTTTTAGAGTTTGACTACAGAGTCCACCCTCTTGAACCGATCCATGTTTTGGAGTGGTGCTACCCAACAAGTGGGTTTAATTTCAAGTTCTTCGCCATTTTTGCACAAAGTATAAATATGTAAACTGTAGGAAGGTGTCTACGCTGTACGCACAGCATGATTGGAATACAGTGGATAAATGCTAATTATTACTAGAGGTTCCAGCATGAATGAAACCTAGTATGACCTAATAGGCGCCCGGCTTGGGTACTGCCTGTGCTCCATAAAATATATTTACCTAACCACTATATCTCTCTTATTAATATTGTTTTTCAGATAATTAATGCAAAAGGCGATTAAAAAAACCTGTGATTTTGAATCCAAGCTCACTTATGTATGTCTTTGTGTGCATGTGCATGTGTTTAACTACATGGTTCTGACAAAAGCCATATTGACCCGTTTGGGCACTTAGCGTAAATAGCTGAAACATGTTGACCATATTAAGGGGTACATGGGACCATTGATATCTCAACTGCACCCAAACACTGATTTTAAACGTGGCCAAGATCACCAAGATTAAAATATATTTTGGGTAGGTGACCTCGAATCAATTTTAAGCCACCTTTTCAAATCACTCGAATAAACAACCAGCTCCGCTGTAATCGGGCATCAACACACACCTTAGAGGCATTCGGCTTCCAGGGTGGGAACCCATTGGGCATGTTCCCATCTAGGTTGGCGAGTGTGGGTTCTTTTAAAATCCCTGAAGGTTCCCCCCTGCATTTCTGTAAATGGGAGACTCCAATAGGTCGTAGGTAAAGTACTAGCTCTTGCTGTTTGATAGATATAGTCAAGGGAAGATGAGCAAGTATTCTTTCGCTTTTTCCTGTTTGACACAGGTAACTGACACCCGAAATTTCCTTCATAATACTACTGGTTTACTCCAAATATGTTCTGTCTTTGCAATAGGTGTATGGAGTTCAAAGGTTCGGGGAGAGACATCCTCTATGGAACACTTTGTATTTTTAAAGATAAAAAAAATCTGACCTTCATTTTCATAGCTGAAAGAGTTACGGTGGGGATGTTTTCAATGACTCTTGGAAGGGATGCATGTTGGACCTGATTTGTTCTCATATTGGATGAGGTGTCTACATTAATCCCTTAGTGAGGCATTTACATTTTATGGTGTCACAAAGGTGATCAAAGAACGCATGGTGGTTTTCTATTGAGACTGTCCTACATTTCAAATGTATTGCACCTGTTTCATGCATTTGTTCAGTTTCTCATGCCAATAGGTACGCTAAATGTACCGTTTATCTTTTTAGCTGTTCTCCACAAGTGTTTCAGGGTCCAGCACTTATAGGCACATGGAGGTTGGATTCACTGTACCAGTTGGGAAGGTTATTATGTGCATTTCATATAATGAATACCTTCTGCCTTCAAATGGAAGGAAGCAAATGAATAAGAAATGTTCTCTGTCATGTTTACATACTTTGCAGGGAGGAATACTTTGCTGTGATGTTTGGTATTGTCCCTGAATATAGCTCTCTCAAGCTGGTCTAGTCTGCCAAATGGGAGGCGGTCCCTCTCCGCATAATGAGGCACTTGGCAAATAACAAGAAATAATATGTTTAATAACCTGAGCTGCCCAAGTCAGAGTAGCCTTAATGCTATTAAAGAGTTACACCCACTGTTGCAAGATTGTTCTACTTCAAATATAGAAAATCAGAAAGGGGGAAGCATTGAAGTATTTGTGGCACAAAGCCACTATGCCTGTCAGTTCTTTTGCCCTGGGCTACCATATTGTCTTTAGTTGCTTTGCCAACATTCATTGTTCAAATACAGCATCGCGCCCAAGGCCCACACATTACACTTCCTGGTCGTGCTTTTCCCTGCCGTTTCCGCCGCTCATCATTTACACCCTGTGTATTATGTGCCCTCTTTCAGTCCTTCAGCACAAAGGAAGACTTTGTGTAAACAGTGTTACGGAAGTTGGAAAGGGACCAGGTTTTAGCTTCTAGAGCAGGGGTCTCCAATATTTTCTGTAGTGAGTGCTAGTTTCTGATCAGTGAAAATCATCGTGAGCTACTGAAGGCTAAATAACTTGTGCATTGCTACCAGACACCCCCGCACCCATCTTCATTGACTCTAAACCTAATGTCCATAGAGCCGGATACGCTGTTTTGAACAAAATACTATAACTAAGGGCACAGTGAAAGGGCTGCCATGTGTGTCAGTGAGAGCACAGTCTTTGGGGATGTATGAACATGTGTGCCTATGAATGGGATATAATTGTACAGGTGACTGAGAGCCGGTGTGGTATGTACTTGCTGCACAGGACATACCTTTCATCCTTTGTGGCACCGTTGCATGTATAACACAAACAATTTGTTTTGTTTAACTGGAGAAATTTAAAGTGGAGAAAAATAATCTGCAAAAAGGGTTCATAATATGGAACAATTGTCTGCACTTTATATTTCTCTCATTTAAAAACAAAATTGCTGTATTTTTCAGTTATACTTATGGCACAGTGTCTACTGGCTGCTGGGAGTAATGGGCCTGCTGTTTGTAAATGCAACACTTTGAAATGGGAGAATATTGAAATGAAGAGCTAACGTAATCATTAACATAACTTTCCATTACAATTTTCTTCCATTTTATAGCATTCAAAAACATTATTTTATTCACAGTTCCAATACTGAGTTGTCAAGGACTTTATTTAAGAGTTAAATATCTCAGTTCTTCAGTTGTTCACTTCTGTTTCCCAGCCCGAGCCTGTGCCATGGATCTGACTGATCACTGCTCGTTATCAAGCCCTGCTATCTGCAGACTGGCCATAATAATGTAAAATGAATACAGCCTTTCCTTAACTTTAAAAAGTAAATCTGACCTTGTGGTTATGTAAAAATGAACTAAAGGTTGTGAGCTACTCTGAAGGTGTCTGGGAGCTACTGGTAGCTCGACATCTAGTGATTGAAAATATCTGCTCTAGAGATAAAACGTGTCTTAAGCCCTTCGGTGATCATGTAATGGTCACTTTATTCAAACAAAAGTGTGGAAAATGTTTGCAGAAGATGGAATTTACAACAAAAATCCGTTGTTTTCACAAAGTAACTTGTTCTCCTGAAATAATGCATCTGAGACTATCGGACGGTATGGCTAAACAAGCACTGGCGAAAGCAATCGGTCTTGCCCATAAGAGCCTTTGGCAATGTTTTGTAGCCATGCTGTACAGCAGCACAGATGCTTTGCAGTGTATCTAAAACTAATTTCAAAAAGCGCTATGATGCAGCATAGACTAATGTGATTTTTTTTTTCTCCTTCAAAGTGCATTAGCGCTGGATGCATAATAGTCCTTTTTTTCTTTGGCCATGCTGCACAGGAATCACACAGCTATACATCATGGCTACAAATCGTGGCCAAAATCATCAATGCCTACGCTATACAGCGTGACTAAAGGCATGGTAGAGCCAGTAATCTCAAAGGTGAGACCTATTAGATTTTCTAATAGTAGCAGATAAAATCTGTTATCACAATAAACATCCATTTCAAAGGAAGAAAGGGCTTCTTTGAATTGCTTTTGACATAGTAAAACATATCTACTATGGCAAGAGGTTCAACAAGCAAGACACGGAAGAAGAAAAAATAAAGCTGGTGCCTCAGTCACAGCGTGATCAGCAGAAGGACAGCAATCAAGCTGAAGAAATCAGCACTTAGTCCATGCTTCATCTGAAAGAAGAGAAAGTGAGGTCCGCATTCGCTGGCCAGTTGGAAGGCAGTAAATAAGAGTGCCAATGAAGCCAATGAATGTTAAGCAATGGGTGGGCTGCATGGGCTCCATGTGTTTTGAGCGAGGGTGCGTGCAGTGCATGCACTGTTGCAAACTAGACCTAAAAACAATGACTTGAGGAAGTGAGACTTCTGTTGGCTAATGCATCTGAAGTCGTTTTGGTGGCGACTACAAGAGCAGTCACCCAGGTTCCTTTTGCTGCGGGGGGGTGTGGGGGGGGTAACGTAATGGAAAGAGCAATGCAATTCCGACTTAACAATTTAAGCAGCACAAGTGTTTAAGGACAGAGTCTCCTCATCCTCAAAACGTATCTACAGATGAATGTCTGAATGATGCTGCCACAATAGGTCCTCCCTTGAAGGATCCCTCCACTCCTAAATAGCTAGGTTGATTCCTAGAAAAGTGACACCAAGGTTATTTTTCCATCCTCCCTTAATTTGCTTCAGATGGAAGACTGCCAAGCAGACTGTACCTTCTCATTTAAGAGTGACTGTGACCTTGAACAGCCAACTCGTCGATGCTTGGTTGCGGGTTTTTTTTTGCTTGCACCAGCTGAAGCAGTTCTTCAGTGCCCACCTTTGAAGGCTCTGAGCAGATGGCCCTGCTAGAGGCAAGTTTGCCACCTCACCCCTTGCGGCTCTGCAGTACTTGCACCTTCTCAGTGGGGCCCAGGGAGGTTGCAAGCAGAGTAATAGTGTGTGTGTGATGCTAGCAATTCCAAAGTCACTTTAATGAGGTACCCTCCTAAGACTCTTGCTGGAGAGCTATGTAAGCATCTAGACATATAGAAAGTGAGGACTTTGGACCAGTGGTTCTTTCATTTAGTGTAATGGGGGGGGGGGGCGCTTTTCCCATGTGCAAAAGCACCTATACTTGTCCCTCCTCCCCCCTCACCTTTCCATTCCCACAGAGATCTATGTAAGCATCTAGACCTATAGAAAGTGAGGACGTTGGACCAGTGGCTCTTTCATATAGTGCAAGGGGGCGGGGGGGGTATGCTTTTCCCATGTGCAAAAGCACCTAAACTTGTCCCTCCTCCCCCTCACCTTTCCATTCCCACAGACACAAATCTGGAGACCAGGTGCAACTTCTCTTCTGAACAAGCATTTACAATGCAATGGTCTCGGCATTGGTAAAGTTAGAGCTATTGGCATTGCTCATGACATTATTTTTGTTTATGTTTTTGTTTTTAAAACATTTAAAGAAACGGCATTGTCACGAGCAATGCCAATAGCTCTAACTTTAACAATGCCGAGACCATTGCATTGTAAATGCTTGTTGTTTTCTTTCATTGTTACTATGTATTTGCCTTTATGGTGTCTAGTTTTTACTTTCGTAATTTTTGTTCCTGGGTCTTGAAGATCGGATTCAGGCTCTATGATTGGACATTATAAATAAAAAGAAACTAAACGCTGAACCATTTGTGTGTTGCCTGAGAGTCAAACTACCAGTTCCCGGTCAGAAACCTCTGTGGTATTTAAATGACTTTCGGAAAAAATGTCTGATGCTCAAAAGAACCTACGCCAACAGGGTAAACGTGTCCCCTCCACACGGAACGGTGACAACAATAACACTGGGCATTCATGGGTCACCAGCATTTTAAAACAGAGTTATTTCCCATCTCAGTGTTACTCATTTCATCTACTTTAAATGAGTGAAAGGCTGACACAACGCACTACTGTGATGTGATTACGGAACCGGCAGATTTCTGCAGTGGTGACTCAACCCACTGAGCTGTCTTGCCAGCTAAAATGTTAACTTTCTCGTACATTCCTGCCAAAGAGAAGACCCCCCCCCCCCTGTGGAGTTTTAGACATTTTAAATGTAAAAGATGTTGACTGAAAGAATAGGCACATAGGTGGCCTTACAAACTGTGCCTGGCCGAAGGTGAACCGCTTCTGGGCGCTACTGAGTGGATTAATGCTCTAGAACGGTGACAAAACTTCAGCACTGAAATCGTACGTGCGAGGCTCATCACACCCAGTCAGTGCGCATCAGACCCGGTTCGATCTTGAACAGCGTTGTGCTGCGTCATGTTATGGCAATGAACGACTATATTATGTCCCTCCCATAAACGGCCTATCTCTAGCATGTCTCACTCTTTCAGGCGAGCACACCTTGTACTTGCGAAATGGACGATGCCAGGCGTTGCTTTGTCAATCAAAGAAACACTCTCTTCGATAGTCACCGACCACTGTTGTATCTCTTCCCACCGATGCAGTGCACGAGTTATGATACCGTGCAACCTCAAGGATATGGGCACAAGGAAAGGCTAAAAACCTATAAAAGCCCGTGGCACGTGACGTTAATGGTCGATGCCACCGGCTCCGCTCCAGCGAGCGCGCGAGCAGCTGGAAGCAGACCTGTCACTCCTGGCAGGTAAGTGCACACCTCCTGCCTGAGCGCTTTTGTTCCTTCCTCCCACGCGCACGTCTCCGCACAGAGCAGCATGAATGTAGCAGGCCAACAAAGCCGCCAATAGAGCACCCTCTGCCGCGAAGCCGATGACTGCATTCAGAAGCAAGGAGAAGCGCTCGTGAAATGGAGGCGCTCATTCCACAACCCGGGCGCCAATTACTCACTCAAGTAGATGCGTGGATTGTTTGAAGCCTCACATCATCTACATCCATACCCGACCACATGAAATGGCTCCTACGGCTCTCCACAAAGGTCTCTTCTGTGAAGACCCTGCCCTCCACAGCTCAGGAGGATACCAGAGCAGCAGCCAACACGGGAGCCACGAGCACGGGGAGAGGACGCCATGAACACCGCCGCCTTTCTCCGAGGTCAAGAAGAAATGCCTCGGAGAAAGGCAGCGGCATTTTCGGATTCGGGGGCGTGTTTGTCTTTTCTCTCCTCCAGCCATTGGCTGGAGGAGAGAATGAGACTTCTTGCAAAAAACACGCCCCCGATCTGAAAAGGACGGGGCCTGATCGGAATGACTGACCTCTTCTCCAATGGCTGGCCAGCATTCAAGAGGCCAGCCAATGGAGAACAGGTGAGAAGAGGGGAGGGTTCAAGCCCCTCTTCTCCAAGTCATTAAATCTCTCGACTTCCGGTTCTGCCTTCGGCAGACCGGATGGTCCCGAGACCTAAAAAGGAGCAGTGAAAAGTAACATTTAAGTTACCTTCTTTTTTTTTAATACATTTTTTATTTTGAGAGAGTATACAGAGTACAAAAAAATGTGTTCATGAGCAAATTTTAATACAAATATAGCTAATATATATTTTCACAAAATTCTTTGTCAGCATTTCTATAAATATATACAATACGAATAAAATCTCAAATCGGTTAATTTCTACAAGAGAAAAGACCTAAAACCATAATTCTGTCTGACCCCTTACGTTACACTTTGCTTTATAATCCATTTCTTCATTGGAGCCCAGATTTCCCTACCTCTCCTGCTGGCATCACGGCCTTTTCATTTATATAATGATTTCTCAAGGTGATGTATAGCAAGCAAGCAACCTAGCCAAGCATGATATAGATAGAGGTGGATCCGCATCCTTCCAATGTGTGCCAATGAGAAGCCGGGTCACAGCTATTGAGATAAAAACAAACCTGTTCTTCCGATAGTCATATTGTGCCTTCTCATCACACCCTAACAACATTAATGAAGGGGTTATATTGGTTATACTCCCTATTGCTGCTGATAAAAATTTCTCTATTTGCTTTTTAAGGGGGTCCCAGTTTCTCACAGCCATAAAAGATGGGAGTTATGTCTGCTGGCCCTTGATCACATCGAGGACAGTTATCATCCTCTCTTTTTCCCCACCGATGAAGTTTTGCGGGAGTGAAATAGAGATCGTATGTCATGTAATAATGTTGGGCTTTTAAGTTCGCTGCGAGAAATATCCCCTTGGATAAAGCTAGTGATCGGTACAAATCAACATCAGGGTCTCCTGCTCTAGTGGCCCACTTAGTTTCTACTGACTCCAGATCATCGGGGAGTGTGCCTATCAAAATGTTATATCTATTGTTGATTTTTATCTGGGGCTGAGACATGGCCTCTATTAAAGGAATCCTGTTCACGGAGATCCCCTCTTAATTGATTTGATTTAAAAAGCTGGTAAGCTGTTTATATTTAAAATATGTTCCAGCTGTTATATCATACCCTTGTTGCAGCTCAGAGAACGACAGCCTCTGTTCAATGAAATATAGATCTCCCACCTTCAGGATTCCCTTTTCCTCCCATTGCCTACCCAGTTTATCATAGGTTGATATGGGAAATAGAGGAGATCGCCACAACTGCGTATATCTGTTGTACTTCAGTATTTGCATGAACCCTACCATTCTTTTCCATATTTTCCAGATTGTTATTACCACCTTGAATCTGGTCTTTTTGTAATAGCTGGCCTTTATCTGTCGGAGAAGTACCCCCTGTGCAGCCCTTCCTATAGATAGTTCATATATTGAGGGGAGGTCCCCATTTACATCCTGTTGTCTGTACCCAATGCCTGATGAGATCACAAAAGCCATCTGTTGTAAAAATGTTGCATAGTAGTAGTATCTAAGGTTAGGAGCGGAACATCCACCTTGATCTTGTGGTAACATTAAAAATTTAAGGGATCGTCGGATTTGTGAGTATTTCCAAACAAAATTTCTGAAAATACCATCCAGTTTCTTTAAAAATAGATCTTCAATTTCTAGCGGAATGGATCTGAACATATATAGGACCTTAGGGAGCATAACCATTTTGAGTATATTACATCGTCCTATTAGTGAAAGATGAAGTCTATCTAGACACCGTAAATCCATACTAATCTTATTTATCATAGGTAACATATTTATTTTCCAGATGGAGACTACGTTACTGCTAATCTTAATTCCAAGATAGATTACTTCATCTAGTTTTCGAGGATCATTGCAGGGAGTTTTAGAGTTACACCAAATCTGGGTTTTCCCTGTATTCAGTAAATAGCCGGATTTACATCCATACTCGCTGGCTTATTTCTGAATTTGAATAATTGCTTTTTCTGGGTTGGTGGTTACCACCGCCAGATCGTCGACATAGGCCATTATCTTTGATTCATAGCCGTTGCAGATGACTGGCGTGATTGTCTGGTCTTGGAGGATTTGCTGTATAAAAATATCAATAAAAACAGCGAATAATATAGGAGAACAAGGGCACCCCTGTCTTGTCCCTCTTGCAATGTCAATGGAGCTTTTTTCTTGACCCATTATACTTCGTCTCGCTTATGGTCTATGATATATTGCCTGTATAGCTGTTATAAAGCCAGGCCCAAACCCTCTGTGTACCATAGTTGCCCACAGATATTCCCATGAGACGCTGTCAAATGCCTTCTCTGCATCTAGGAGGATCATAACCATCTTTTCACCAGTTGTCTCAGTTATATCAAACAAGGCTATAGCACGTCTGATATGGTCTGTTGTGCCTCTTGTTGGTATAAAGCCATGTTGCCATGGTGAGACTAGATGAGCTATGATTTCCCCCCCCCCCCCCCCCCAACCGAGTCGCGAGAACGTTTGTATACAATTTATAATCAACGTTCATGAGGGATATGGGTCTGTAAGATGCAGGGTTATCCGATGGTTTCCCTTTTTTTTTTTTTTAAAGTCCACAATATCTGCTCCCTGCCAGTACTCCGGTGGAGCCCCATTATATTGTATTCCAAGAAACAGGTCCAAGAGCAGCGAGGCTATTTCCTCTTGGATTGCTTTATATAATTCCAATGGAATTCTATCAGGACCTGCTGTTTTTCCTGAAGCCATGGATTGTAGGTTTAATAATACCTCTTCTATCGTGATCTCTTTATCCATCCCTTGTTTAATTTCTTTGCTAAGCCTGCGCTGACTTCCCAGAACTGTTTCGGTTTCGTTGGACAGCAAAGAGTCAAGACTATCTTGTCGATACAAATCTTGATAGAATTTCTCAAAAACCTTTGTCTTATTTCTGTATGAAGTATACCGTCTAGACCTTTGATTTCAGTTATGTTATTCCTGACCGCTCTTTGTTTAGTCCGCAGAGCAAGCATCTTGCCGACGGTTTCCCCATATTCATATCTCTCGATTTTATGTGCCTGGAAAGCGGCTGCCCCCTTCTTCCTATAGTAACTGTTTATTTCGCCACAGTGATAGTTCTTCAATCTCTTGTTTTTGCCTAATTGCACTAGTATGTTCTTTTTCTAATTCTCCCAATTCTGTTATCAAAGTATTGATTTCTTTTTTCTCTTGCTTCATGGCCCTACCAACAAAGCTGATTTGTTTCTCCCAGTAGACCCGCTTTAAAGCTATCTCCGACTATGCAGTGCGAAGAGCTATATCGATTTATCTCCTAGTATTCTGTTACCCACTGTTTTTTTGATATGTTTCAGATACTGCTCATTAGATAATAGCGTTCTGTCAAATGTCCACTTGAACTGAGGGCGGTCCTCGGTTTGAGATGCTAGATCCATAACTAAAGGATTATGGTCAGATAATAGTTTGGGTAATTTCTTTATTCCTACGGTCGTGATCAAGGAAGACTGAACCAAAAAGTAATCTAACCTAACGCATTTCTTATGGGGATATGAAAAATATGTGTATCCAGGGTCGGTAGGATGCTTTGTCCCCACACATCCTTCAAATCGTAACTAGTCCTCAGGGCCGGTAAACTTTTTTAACAGCCCCTTGAATCTTCGGCATAGCCATCTGTGCACGTTTGCTATCTTGGCGCGTCTCCTCGCGATGGGAAAGTATGCATTGAAGGACTGTGTCTAAGGTTGGAGGTGTTGAGGAGAGTGTACTGTCGCCTTTAGAGGGTGGTGATGTAAGGGTGCTGAGTAAATCTGCTCCAGAATGATCCCATTTTAGGCTTTTTTTTTGCAGATTGGGCTGACCTGTTCTTCTCCCTGCGTTACGCATTGTGGCTGTTGAATCTCTTTTGTCACTGTTCCTAATCTTCTCACTAGAGTCACCAAGTGAATCGGATCCAGAACCTGACGCTAACCAAACAGAGAAAAAACAGTCCATATCTTGCTTGCTTTGATTCGAGGAAGTAGTGTGATTCGCGGTTGTAGCACTTCCCAGATGGGGATTCAGCATGGCAGCCTCTGGAGTTGTTTCTATCGATTGAGCCCCGGGCCCTTCTGACATGCATCCATCGTCGTTATCCCTTATCCCAGGTTGCAGACAAGGGGGAGTGAGGGGAGCGGGAGGCAACTGACTGTTCTTGTTGATTTTGGGTAAAGATGTAGTCGCAGGTAGAATCTCATGTGCGGCACCAAGTGTTGTGACATCAACCTCCCCCATCGCACCACCATCTGTATCACTGCCCCCCCCCGGCTCTGCTCACCTGTCCGCCTTCTTGCCTTTGTGAGTGCTTTACTCCTGGTGCGGTTCTCAGCAGGCCCAAGACGGATGGTTCACTCGCAGGCAGCTGGGGCGGAGCTCCGGTCTTATTTTTCCTGTCCTCCGCCTTCTCCGTCCTGGTTTCCGCGTTCCATTCAGAGTCCATTTCGACATCGTCATACTGTCCATTATGCAGCGTTTTCTTTAGCGTTTCAGAGGTAGTCCATGAGCAGGGAGCTGCAATGCGACCAGCTCACGCAGTCGCCATCTTGCCTCTCTCGCCCTCCAACTTTTAAGTTACCTTCTAGGTAACTTAAAAGTGGATGTTACTCCAAATGTTATTTAGCCTCAGACCCATTCTTGATCATGTTTTACCTAATACGTTTCTGAAGAAACAAATTTCAAAATTGTCTTAAATTGATAATCACCACATCCTTGCTGTAAATGATAGGATGGTGTCAGTGGTCGAAGTGGGGGAAAAAAAAGTAGGGGAACTGTGGGTGGAGAATCAGAGGGTGGGAATAACCCAAGGATTGGATCAGTGGGCGGAGCCAGAGGTGTGGCCAGAATGCGCAAACATCCTCATTTTTAGTTTTTGTTTGGCATTTTACGGCCCAGTTTAATCAACCAATGGATACACTTGCTTATTTAAGGTTATGAGTTATTGACATTAAAATATCTTCACAAAGTGGGATATGCTCCTAATCACAAATATGATAATGTGGAAGCACAAGCCATTTCTCATCGAGCCATGGAGTTTCTGTCATCAGCACTTCTCCCTTTTTCCTCAACAGCAGTTCAAACATGAATGTCAAAATATTCTAGTTTGCAAATGTTTTCCATATAATTATGGCTCTGCCATATTTGCCTCATAATACAAGATCTGCTGCATGATCTGACCATTTGAACTAATAAATTGTTTGTAGCTCAAACGTATCAAAAGTTAATGAAAAATGTGACTTGTGTTGCTGCAGAGTGGATGGCCTATTGCAAAGGTTGACTGATCACTTTTCTCACTGCTGTATTTGTATGTTACACTGGTACTAATAAGGCAAAATCTTTCCAGAGACTGTTAGCATGTGTACACATGTCAAAATAATAAAGAATCAAACAATATACTGCATTACGCTGCAACCTTTTTTTAATGCAAAATTTAGTCAACACTGCGGCATAATTTTCTCCTACTTTGCTGCATAATTAATTCCAGTGGCCCGACAGCTGGCAGCACATCTTAAAAGTGCTTGTGAATGAAGCAGAGAGACTGAAGTTTGCGAACTTAGTTTGGTATGCGTGCAAATCATGCATTGCCAATCCCTGGTGAGTTGCAGCTACTACTGCTGAAACAAGGCCAATGGAGGCACCTATGGGTGAGGCAGACTGGCCTCAAGGGCAAGGCCGGCCTTAGCACTGGTGGTGCCCTGTGCATTAATGTTTGTTAGTGCCCCCCAATGACCTCCTCTGCCATGGATTCCCTCACTACCACCCTTTAACTGTGCCCCTCAAGTCTCCATAACCACACTCTCTCTCAGATGCATTTAATTTGATTTACAGTGCCACTCATACCATTGTAGGGTGTCAGAGCACTTAACATCACACACATTACACAGAGACAAACAATGTGTGTGTAAATCACTGTATAGAATATGTTACATATGACTAAGGACTACAAGGTGTAGGAGTCACATGACAACCATACTAGTAGGCCGTATAGTTTTATAGTGATTGGTCTGGAGAAACACAATAGCCGGAATTTAAAACGTAATACCATGGGTGGGGGTTCTCTTTAATAATCAGAATTGATTTCTGTTCAAAAGAACACTTTTTGCAACATAAGGATAATCAAAGACTGGGGAAAAAAACATAACGCTCTCATTTATACCTTGCAGTTTGTATGTAGCTCTTGGATGACTGTTAATAGCTCACTGTTCTATGTTAGGATTTTAACTTATAAACTGCAAGTAACAAAAGGATCTATCTGAAAAAAGCAGTAACTCACTGACCTATTTACATTATGTACAATTTGTGATCTGCATGTTACATGTTCTTTGCAGCAGGACATTAACCCTCTGAGCTACCTGAGCTGGTTTTAAATGCGCAGCATTCTTTTTTGGCAGGAGATTTGAATTTCCATATGGATGTCGCCGGTGATTCGGAAGTCAATAAACTGCAGGATATTACGGCTCCTCTGGGCCTTGCCCCTTTTCTTATTGGTCCTACGCATGATCGAGGACACACCTTGGACCAGGTCTTTTCTTCAACACCTCTTTTTGATGTCGAGCTCCTTCCGGTGCTTTGGACTGACCATTGGTTGGCCAGATTCTCGATCGTAGCTAGTAAGAAATCCCCCTGTAGTGGGCCGAGACAGCATGGCACGGCGTGGAGGGCTTTGCATAGAGTTACACCTGAGATGTTAAGTCAGGCGGACGAGGATCATCCGTGCCCTATATCAGGCAATCTGGAGCAGGACGTTGAATCCCTACAGGGGTGGCTGTCGGAGAGGTTGGATGACCTTGCCCCAGTTTCGGCCCCGAGAAATATGATCAAGAGGGTCTCGGCCCCCTGGTTCACTGAGGCACTGCGGGCCACCCGTCGCCAATGTAAGGTGGCAGAGAGGGCGTGGCGCCTCCATTATGATCTGGAGGCCAGAGAGGCCTATAGGTTAAGGGTTAAGGCCTACCACGGTGACATTCTCCGTGAAAAAAGGGCTTTTTTGGCCAGGAGGATTGAGGCGGCCTCAAACTCATGTAAGGAGACCTTTGCAGTAGTTAGGGAGTTTGTGGCCCCTAGATCCAACCTGCCCCAAGGGGTTCCTTCTGAGTTGTGGGCTTGCAATCTGGCCAGTTTTTTCACGGATAAGATTAAGTCTATACAGGACTCTTTCGCAGTGGGCTCAGCCGCGGTGCATGCGAGCGTGGTGGTGGGACCGGTGTGGCGGCCTTCACAGGTGGTGGTCCTTGCAGTGTTTCCACCTATCTCCACCGATGCGTCTTTGGCGCTTCTGGCCAACCTCAAGTCGGGTTCGCCATTAGATCCTTGCCCGGCCACATTTTTGGCCAGGATGGCGACTGTGGTCAACCCTGTGGTTAACCCACTTGTGAATTTATCTCTGAGGGAGGGGCAGGTTCCATCCCCCTGGAAAAGGGCGATGGTGATCCCCCTCCTCAAGAAGCCTGGGCTGGATTCGGAGGTTCTGGCCAATTATAGGCCGATCTCCCTCCTTCCGGCGTTGGCCAAAATTACGGAGAAGCATGTGCATGGCGTTCTGTCCAGCTTTCTTGAGTCCAGTGATCTGCTTCACCCTTCACAGTCCGGTTTCCGTCCTAATTTAAGTACGGAGACGGCACTGTTGGAGGTGTTTGAGATCATCAGGGAGACGCTGGACTCCGGAGGCCGTGCTATGCTTGTCATGCTCGATCTCTCGGCGGCCTTTGACACCGTCCCCCATGAGATGCTTCTCGCCAGACTTTACGACATTGGTCTGAGGGGGACGGTGTTGGACTGGTTTTCTTCTTTCCTGGAGGGCCGTCGACAAACGGTCTGGGCCTCTCCGAGCTCCGCCAAGATGCCGCCATTGGGAGTCGCTGTTCTGCAGGGTTCTGTGTTGAGCCCGACTCTCTTTAACATCTTTATGACACCCTTGGCGACACTGGTGGAGTCTTTTGGGGCCCAGATCGTTTCCTACGCCGATGACACGCAGTTGCTTTTCACGTGTGGGAAGGATCAGGCTTTTGACGGGGAGAACATCCGGGGCTGCCTGGAGTCAGTTTTTAGCTGGTTTCAGTCGAACGGCCTTAAGGCCAATTCAGATAAATCGGAGGTGTTGTTTTTTGGCTGCTCCCTCGACCCTGATTGGCGGGCCTGGTGGCTGACGGATATGTGCCCCCTGCCCTGGCTTCGCTGGTGGCTAAGAACCTGGGTGTAAAAATGGATAATAGCCTGACATTGGTGCCACATGTTCGCGGATTAACGGGCACTTGCTTCGGGTTACTTAAGATGCTCCGGAAGTTTTTGCCTCTGCTCTCGGAGGAGCATAGAAAGATCACTGTGCAGGCACTGGTTGGTTCCAGATTGGACTATGCTAATGTCCTGTTCAGTGGTCTTCCGGACTATCTTGTTCAGCGGCTGCAGGTCGTGCAGAACGCTGAAGCTCGCGCTATTTTTGGCCTCCACAGGCGAGTTGGAGCTTCCGGTCTGCTGCAGGCGCTTCATTGGCTGCCCATCCGGAAGCGGATTATGTTTAAAGTTCTGACGCTGGCGCATAAAGCGCTTTTTGGCGTGGGCGCAAAATACCTCCAACATAGGCTTACTTTTTATCGTCCTACCAGATCTCTGCGTTCCGAATCTCTGTGCTTGGCCGTGGTCCCTCGAATTAGGAAGGCACGCTCTGGAGGGCGCTCCTTTAGCCTGAGGGCCCCTCAGTTATGGAATATTCTCCCTTTGGCCCTGCGTTCCACGACTAACCTGCTTCACTTTAGGAAGAGCTTGAAGACCTGGCTTTTTAACCTTTAGTTTTTTCTTTTGTTGTTCTTTTTCTTTTGTTCCTCGCTGTATGGTGTTATGTTTTTTATTCTGAGTTGCCTGATAAAGCGCCGGGACACTCCTTTGGAGTAGCCGTGCGCTATAAAAATAAAAGTATAACATAACATAACCTTTCCATGAGTCAAAACTTCCACTAGACAAAATTCTGATCTCTCTCTAGGAAGAACATTAATCTCCAGAGTCATCATGACCTTTTTATTGTTGCTGAAAATTGCTGGAGGCCAGGAAGGAGGCAGCAAGCGCTTTTAAAACCATAATATACTTGCAAACATGATGCCTCCAACTAAAGTCAGCACCTGGTGCAATCACACCGGTTGCACTGCCCTAGAGCTGGCCCTTCTCAAGTGTCCTGTGACCTCGGTGGCAGAGTCACTGTTGTTCTAGGGTGTGCTGCTTCATAGGCCTGTCCGCAAGACTGGAGGTGAACTTCAGTATGGATAGTGGTGGACAAGCCTTGAAGATTAACCTACACTTGTCATGCTAGGGTCCACCTGGAGGTGCTACGACACCAGGGCTTCTAAGGTCTTGCGAAGCCTTCTAAGGTCTAGCATGGGATTGTGCTCTCAGGAGAGTGGCCTGGTGGACTAGTTATTAAGGGTGAACCTGGTTCCCCAGTTCCAAATTGAGCAGCTTTGGCCATAGTGCCACATCCTCTCCCCCACTGAACACCATACTGCCCCTCTGAGAAAAACTCACACTGCCTTCAACTGCAACCCAATTGTTGCCGGCTATACACACCTGGATGTGGCTCAATTTAAATTATGCACTAGACAATAGCAATATGAGGCCTACAAAAAAAAGTAACAACATCCTGGAAAAAGCAAACACTCATAGGGAATCTAAAATTTAGCAAACCATGTGAAATGTAAGCAGGAACAACATGGTTACCTTAACGCTTTTACACTCACTATTCAGAAATCAGTGAGTGCTTTTGCCTGAAAAGCTAAGGACATGACTACAGTGTCCTGAATGGACCCATTTAAATGACCATTTCTTATATCCTTACAAAACGCAAGCAGTATGGTAAAAATACCACATCCCTGGACGCAGAGCCGCAGTACATATTTTGTTTTCCAATCCACACATTGCAGTACCTCCAGGATTGGTGCACTAGTTCCAAGTCCAGGGAAAACAAAGACAAGAAAACAAAAAAATAGAGCTTCACTGGCAAACTCTGTAAAAGTGTCGCTAATGTGTTTTGGGTGTGAATAAAATCAGTGTGGCCAGTTTGCTACCACTCTGTCTTACTTTATTTAGTTATTTATCTATTTTTCATATTTTTAACCTTTTATTCCCGATGCTGCACTTTGTAATTAAAATGTCAGAAAAATACGACATTTCCAACAAAAGTGTTTTTCTTTTTTGGATCCATTTCACAGGGGAGCAAATAAAAGAAAGGAGAGGAAAGAGAGTGAGAACCCCATCTTGAAGTCACGGTTTTCAGTAAGAGAAGAACTGCTAGACAGAAAGAGAGTGAAGAAGGAAAGAGTGTGGGGGGGCAGCTGAAGCAGCAGAACAGAAGTGGACATTGTCTTTGTCTTCTCCGGGCAAGAAGGGAAAGACAGAGTCCTGTTACTTCTCTGTCGCCCGCCCGTCACGAACGCCAGGAACGCCGAGGTTTATCTATAGGCGGTGGAAATTTCTTGTGTCCTCGGACGCATTTTTAAAATAAAAAAGTAGGAGAACGGAATTTTTAGAATTAAAGAAGTAGGGGCATGCCGTGCCCTGCCGATCCCGCTCACTTTGACCACTGGTGTTACTAGATCTGCAAGAATCTATATGTTCACATCGAGGTCCGTGCATCCATCTGCAGATACTCAGAAGTTTCACGCGCAGAGAAGGCGTCTGAATTTCAGCAGTGACCTTCTGACTAACTTTGCCCTTAGGAATGTTACCAGTGTGATAGGAAACGTTATTTCTCTTATAGCAGGTGAATGGGCCAGGTTTCCTCCTTTTTAAAAACTGGTTCTTTTTGCTGCTACATGCCAGCAAGAAAACCATATTTCAAGAAGTCTACCTTGTTGCCCACGTAGTGCCTCCAGTTCATATGGCTTTATCCCATTCGGGCAACTGCCTACCCTACCCCATATATCGTAACATCCCCTAGCAGAGGCTGTTGTTTTCTTTTGCCATCAGGCAATGGTATTTCTCAAACTGTTAGGTGCTATGGCATTATTTATTTTTCTAATACCCCAAGCAGTGTGGAGAATTAGTTACTTTCGTTCGATTGTTACAGAGGGGACTTTCAAATGTGGTGTCTATCTTGTACAGATGGAAGAAGAAGACTTTGGGATCACAATGCTGGTTGCTTTGATATTGTTTTCTTTTTAGGTGAAACAAGTTGAATAAGTAAAGTTTTGCTTTTATAGTGGTGGGGATAGGATTCCATGTAATGGGAAGGACGTGCAGTCGCTGGCTATTATCAGTAGAAGTGTCTCAAGGTTTCTTATCTTTCTAAATAAACTAGCCCTCTAGTAAATTGTACAATTCTTAAGAGTTTGGTGCTGACTGAGGTGCAGTTCAAGTCTTTGAAAACTGGGGACCTAGATTCTAAAGCCGGCCTCGGTGCTTGACTCCACATCATGTAATTCTGGGCAAATCCAAATCAATTCATCATCTTCCTTTGCCTAAATGTGTGTAAAAGGTATTTCTTCAATCCCTACTTTATGTACACGATCTTGTAGATCATCTTCTTACAATTTGCAACTTGTACAGTTCTCTGTGGCTTCACAGGTAGATTCGTGCTTTATAAATACATCTTCATACATATATACATTTCCACTTGCGAAAGCTGATATATATATATATCGTTTGACTTTTTTGCATGGTTAAGTTTCTGGCAGTCTTTTACACCTCCATCAGCAGCCCCACAGTCCTGTGAAATAATCTTCCTGTATCGGATCATCCAGCCATTTGTAAAGTAGATTAATTTATTTTAAACTGTGTAAACGCTGTTTTCCTCAATTTTCCTGGCTGTGGCGTGACTTGGAGGCAGTCCAGAAGAGCCGCTGATTACCCATGACCTTGAGATGGTACAGCCTAGAATTCAAGGGCAGGTTAAGGCTGTTTTCTTTAATTAGATCATTGGGATTTAGACTATGAGCCCTGGTGATTCAGCTGAGGTTTCAGAAATGGAAATTTGTGTTTTAAGAAGACCCTGGATTGCCTTCATTTGGACGAAAAGAATGTAAAAAATAACATTTTGTAGAAAAAGCACAACTTTTAAAGGTAGGTTCTTCTTGGTTTGTGGAGGAGCATTTCTGTTGCACATTTATACAAAAAGCCTGATTTTCTTTCAAGTAAACGAGAAATCCTAACATGTTGTTTTTCTGTAAATGTAGTTTGAGTTGTTTATATTCCAAATTATGTGGAAACCCTCCAGCTTTTAACGGCCTGTGTACCACCTCGGGCTTTCTGCGCACTTAGAGACGGTGGGATCTTGTCAGCTGCCCTCTTAACATGTTGAGTCTTACCCACAGCTGTTGGATAATGACAAAGCAGCTTTGTGCTCTCAAAATTAGCTTGCGATTAAGATTCTTGATTTTGCTCTTGGATGTCTGTGGCTCAGGGTGTGATGGGTTTACTCTTGCAGCAACTCACTACCGTACAAGAGACAAGTTGCATTAGGTGGAACAGCTCTAAAGGGGTGTGTGCTTTTTGCTAGAGAGAGGGTTACAGCCAAGTTCCCAATGTGTTTGAGAGGGGCATTTTTCTCTGCAAAAAGTCAACTTTTTGTCACCCCGAACCAGTGCACAGAGAAGCAGTACAATGTATTGCGGAGTTACATCTATGTATGGAAAGAGCATTATTTGTAAATAGTTTGCTTTGGTGGTATAGGCGTGACAAACTAGCAATTAAATTAATTTTCAGTAAGCACCTGCCTATGTTGAAGAAAGCCTAAGCAAGGTCAGTACAATGTGCAGAGAAACTTGCGTGTTTTTTGTAGTACACAGAATTTGGCAAATACCTGGTGTATTGACGCTTGTGTGCTATACAAATCGATCTTCAGTAGTTGTGTTCAAACTATTTTATTGATATATTAAATTTTTCTGTTGCACCATAAGAGCCATTAGAGCAGTTTAAAAAAATTGCACTTTAAATCCAACTCATTCTCTTCTTCTGCCCTTTGATCACTTCCAAACATATTTACTGAATGAAGTCTATTGATAGGAAACTGCTTATCTCTCAATAGAAATACGTGCATTTAGGTCAAGTCCAGAATTCCTTGTACCTAGTGGTCTTTCACAACGGACCAGTCACAAACAAGTTGTTTGCATTACATTCCCAGCTTGCAGGATTAGAAGTCACTTATTTGAAAAACCATGTGATGTTCTGAGTCAGACCTAACATTGTTGATTGTGAGGCAAGAGTCCCATGGATTGCTGAACACATGGTTTGGTGTTTCAGTAGCCAGTCGTGATTATCTGCCAGAAATTCTGAATTGCTGCAATCTGCAAATTGGGGCCGCCAAATTATAATAATCAGTTGGTCGAGTATGCCCACACCAAGCTGCAATTGGTAATTCGAACAAAAGCAGTAGCTTAACTATTGTTGTATAACCTAGTTTGCCCATCAACGGATGAGGTGAGTCAATGTGGTGCCCAGATCCCACTAAATATCAATTCTGATCCTGACTTTAATTTTCCCCAATAATTTTTCCAGAGTGTATCCGTTTCAGGGTAGCCCCATCATGTGTAGGTATAGCTGTTCCTTCCTCCACTCTACCATTCACAGCCTACCCATGTCCGTACGGACCATTCAATCAATCAATCAGGGGTTTGTAAAGCGCGCTACTCACCCGTGATGGTCTCTTGGCACTCTGGGGGGGAGGAGGGGGGGAGGGGGCGGCTCCGGATCAGTCAAAGAGCCAGGTCTTGAGGTCCTTCCCAAACGTGTGCAGGGTCGGTGAGCATCTGATGTTCACAGGGAGCTCATTCCAGGTTTTGGCTGCGATGTAGGAGAAGGCTCTCCCGCCTGTTCTGTGTCTGTGACTGCGGGGGACCTCTGCCAGGGCGAGGTCGGCGGAGCGGAGGTTCCTCTTGGGTACGTGGGTCTCTTGTTGAGGTATTTGGGTCTGATGTTGTGGAGGGATTTGTAGGCGTGGGTGAGGAGTTTGAAAGTGACCCTCTTCACGACGTGGAGCCAGTGGAGGCTTCGTAGGTGTTGGGTCATGTGCTCATGGCGCGGTGTCCCGAGGACGAGTCTGGCTGCGGCATTCTGGATGGTCTGGAGTCTATGCAGGAGAGTTTTGTTGATTGCGGCGTAGAAGGCGTTGCCGTATTCCAGTCTGCTGGTAATGAGTGCATGGGTGACGGTCCGTCTGCAGTCGGAGGGCATCCACTTGAAGGTCTTGCGGAGGATGCGAAGGCAGTTGAAACTAGTGGAGGCGACTGCGTTGATCTGGCGGTTCATGGAGAGGAAGGAGTCGAGGATGATGCTGAGTTTCTGAGCGTGGTCTGTAGGGGTGGGTGGGCTCCCGAGGGCTGAGGGCTGAGGGCCACCAGGTCTTGTCCCAGGTGGAGGTGCAGGGACTGAGGATGAGGACCTCGGTCTTCTGAGTTTAGCTGCAGGCAGCTGTCCTTCATCCATGCTGCCACGTTCTTCATGCCTTCCTGGAAACAGAGTCTGGTGTCTTCGGGATTCTTTGTGAGCGAGAGAATGAGCTGTGTGTCGTCGGCATAGGAGACGATGCTGAGCACGTGCTGTCTGACGATGGCGGCGAGGGGGACCATGTAGATGTTGAAGAGCGTGGGGCTGAGTGAGGATCTCCGGGGTATTCCACAGTTGATTTCCGTGGGTTCGGAGAGGAAGGGAGGGAGTAGGACCCTCTGGGTTCTGCCGGAGAGGAAGGATTGGATCCAGTCGCGGGCGGCTCCTTGGATTTCCACGTCGTGCAGTCTGGCTGCAAGAGTGCGATGTGAAACGGTGTCGAAGGCTGCGGAGAGGTTTAGAAGGATGAGGGCCGCAGTGTGTCCCTGGTCGAGAAGCATGCGGATGTCTTCAGTGGAGGCGAGGAGGATGGTCGTGGTGCTGTGGTTGCTGCGGAATCCCGACTGGGAGGCATCCAGGATGGAGTTCTCTTCTATGAAGGTGGTCAGCTGGGTGTTTACGAGTCTCTTGGTGACTTTGTCCGCAAAGGGGAGGAGAGAGATGGGCCGGTAGTTTCAGGTCCATTGTCGTCTGAAGGTTTCTTGAGGAGGGGTTTTACTTCCGCCTGTTTCCAGTCATCTGGGTAGATGCCGGATCTAAGGGAGGCGATGATGGTGGTGGCCCTGTGGAAGATGTGCGGTGGGCAAGGGTCTGAAGGGCTCCAGAGTGAGTTTTCTTCATGGTCTCTGTGATGTGTTCAACGGTCGCGGGGTCCCAGGATGTGATGGTCGGCTTATCGCGGTGGGTAGGGGGGTGGTGCTTGTCGTTGGTTCGCTGAAGTTGTAGTAGAGGGCCTTTATCTTCAGATGGAAGTAGGTGCTGAGCTTGTCACAGAGTGCCTGGGAAGGAGTGGCGTCCGTGGCTTCGCAGGTGGATTTTGCGAGCTGCTGTATGACGTTGAACAGTTCCTTGGCCGCGTTGGTCTGGACCTGGTCTCTTATGAAGGTCAGTTTGGTGTCTCTTATGAGCTGGTGGTTTCCTTCAGGGCGCTCTTGTGGTCGTTGCGAGCTTCCGTAGTTTTCAGGTTTCGCCAGGTTTTCTCTAGGCGCCTGCAGGAGCGTCTGACTTTTTGAAGTTCTGTGGTGAACCAGGCGGCTTTCGGCAGGCGTTGTTTGGCGGGGTGGCGCAGGGGTGCGAGCTTGTCGGCGCAGCAAGCGATCCAGCGGTGGAATTCCTTGGCTCCGGAGTTGGTGTCAGTGGTGGCGCTGGGGGGGTCTTGGAGGAGGGTGGTGTTTAGGAGTTCCTCTGTGACTTTGCTCCAGTTCCTTTGTGGCGGGCATAGGGCGGGTTTGGGTGCGGTGGTGGTGTTGAAGGTGAAGTGGACGCAGTGGTGGTTGGTCCAGAGGAGCTGGGTGGTGTGGCAGAAGCGGATGTTAGTTCCTCCCGCGAAGATGGGGTCGAGGGTGTGGCCCGCTCTGTGGGTGGGCGTGTTGACGGTCTGTTTCAACCCTAGGTTGGCGAGGTTGGCGAGGAGATCAGTGGAGTCAGGGTCGTTGCCGTTGTCAAGGTGGAAGATCGAGTCACCGAGTAGGATGTAGTCCGTGGAGGTGATGGTGTGGGGTGCGGAGAGCTTGGTGATGGTAGTCGCGTGGTGAGTGCGTGGTCCTGGCGGTCTGTAGATGAGGGTGCCGCGTAGCATGGTCCTGGGGCTTGACTGCATTCAGTGTGGAGTAAGCTACCACCTGAACAATAAGCTATATTTGGATTTATCTTTTTAGAATTTTCTTTGAGATTTGTTGCACCTCACACACTCAGTCAGTATTGTGCATTGCAAGTTTACCATCCCATATCATTGTATACTGCAGCCAGTCATTGTAAGAGATTTGGGCAAGCACTTTATATATGACAGTCACTATACTTTAGAATTTGAAGATTTTCTTACTGGTGTCCAGTGCCTGGTTGTATTGTGTTGCCCATTACCCAAAGTCTCAATTTCCCTGCCTTTCCACCTGTGTCAGACCAGATTCTTTTTCACTGCTTTCAAATCTGCACTCCTGCCATT
Organism: Triturus cristatus; assembly: GCF_964204655.1. Taxonomy (NCBI): domain Eukaryota; kingdom Metazoa; phylum Chordata; class Amphibia; order Caudata; family Salamandridae; genus Triturus; species Triturus cristatus. Next base: position 83,627,236 of record NC_140584.1, on the reverse strand, counting down.
TTCAAAGAGTTCGAAAATTCATAGTCTGCGCTATTTTCTTATGGTACAAAAGGTGCCCTTCATTGCCTGTGGGAGTCCTGGTTTTCAGCTGATCCGAGTCATGTGGCAGGGAAAATATATTGTGTTTTTGCGAGCACATTAATTATTCCGAATTCCAACACAGACGATTCTTCTGGATTCTTCTTTGTCCGTTTGGTTTAATTTCTTGCACCCTTCCGATTTAGATTTGTTTTCTGGCGTATCTCTTAGTTTTAAAATGTGTGTTCCCTCCCTCCATTTTTCACAGCACCAGCTCCCCTCCTATGTCTCCTTTGTACTGAGTGTGAGTTGCAGGTGCTTCAGTTTCTAGGCAGTTTTTCTGTAGACGACATCTAATCAAGAAGTTAATCCGATTAAGACTGGTGGATAAATGCTCTTCTGTCTGTCTTTCTATTCTGTCTCAAGTTCAGGAACTAAGACATTTATTGTAGAACAAGCTGTGGTTTTTAAGCTAGCGTGGCTTTTTTCCTACGCTGCTGTAATTCACTTATTTTAAGGAATGAACTATGAATCTGTCATAATCATTGAGAAACAGGGTTTCTTTGAATGTTAATTAAAGTATAGTAGCCATGCAAGCCAAGTAGGACGCCAGAAAAGCACACAAAAAACATTTATACAGGGCATGGGAGACTGCAGTGACCTGCTGGTAATACATGACCATGCGAGACGTTGTTGGCACGTTAGTTCCCATGTAGTACACAAGCCATGCCAGTCACTTTCGGTACTACCAGGGCTTTAAGTGGGCCGGGTCCTGCCATTGCTCAGCACCGGCAGCTCTGAAAAGCATGCGCTGAGATGGGTCCCAATCGGGCTCTCCATATTTGCTTTCACCATCAGCGTGAAAAAAACATCAACTCTGCGCAGTTGACTACAATTGATGGAACTTTTTTTTTTTGCGAACTCGACCCAATTTACATGAGCACCAGTTGCATTACACAAAGACATCGTTCATATTGTGTTTGGTCGGCACTGGGATTAGTGAATTGCAGGATGGTGAGCCGACATAGAGACTCAAACTTGGTCCGCCCAGCTCCAGCAGCTCTGTCCATTAGGCCACAACCTCTCCCACAAGAACGAAACCATTTTCAATAATTTATGCCACGAAGCCATAGTTGTTGCTTATTTATCTTCTGCAGCAAGCATTGACAAAGTCAATAGTCTTGGTTTATTGTAGGTGTAACGTTACTTCTTGTATAATATATTTGGATGTAATGACAGAAGCAGCAAAATACCAGTCGTACTATGCTAAGCTCAGATTTTTGGCTTGTGTTATTAAGCCACGCCCTTAATTACATCCGCCATGCTGCTTTGAGAGACCCCCATGCTCCTCCCTTCCCCTAGTTTTTTGATCCCACTTAAAATCATGGGTGCTACCTCCCCTTCATCCATCTTCTTCAGTGATTGCACCCCTGCAGCAGTGCAGTGGTTCTCTTTCTATTACATTACTTAAACATGCATGGAAGCTCAGTTTAGTTTAAAGAAGATGAGTTTGAATTTTAAGGTGAATTTTTTTTTACAGTATCAGGATATTACAACTACACACATACAGAGTGATCTATAACCGGATATCCTTCTGCACAAGACACTATGGCTATGTGTTTGACTTTGTATGCCAGGTTTGGGATTGAGGCATGTGTGCACTGGCTTAATTGGTTCGGTAGATGAATGCAGTCGTGGATTAATCCACCATCCTCACTGCGTGGCAGCGAGTAGGGAGACTGCTATAAAATGGGAGAGGGGATGAGAAAATGAACGTTATCATAAGTGTGCTTGGCTTTTACCAAGGATGGGCCCTAGATGTGCTGTGAATGTCGGAGGAGTTTGTGTTTCTGGTGGTTTTGAGGTATTTGTTATTACAGAAATGATGCTGCTTTGCCAACCACTCAAGTACTTGCGGTCTATGAAGGCTGTGATTGGCTGCTCCTCAGATCAGAGAATAATACAAAGCCGGTTACACTTGAGGGTAGGAAGATAAAGTGATGACTATACTATAGCTCTGCTTCGAGCTAATGTGATTGGCAAGAGAAGGTAAAAACTTGAATCTTCCAATTCATTTGGCAATCTGGATTACTTTGGGAGATCCCCGTAGCTGCTTTCCGGAGAAGCTTGCATACATTCTTTGTAGCGGGTGGAAAGAAAACAGAAGGATCAGCTGTTCAAGCAGCATCACAAAATGACCGACATAAGGGGAATGGGAGGCGCGCACACGTCAGGATAAGTTCACAAAAGGAACATCCTTTGGAAATTTAATCCAAGTATTTCCTTATGCAGATACAGTAGGGCATCTATATTTAATCATGTTTTCAGCGTGGACAACACAGCCAGTTTAATGGTAAGCCTTAGAGGATTTACTATTTTTAGCTTTAGGATAGTGGACAGGTGTTTGATTGGCTTTATGTTGGAATGTGTCAGGAATGTGTCAATAAAGCGTGCATACCAATTGATCATTTTTAGCTCGGTCAGTAGATTATAGAAACTCCTGCCCTGGGGCAGGAATGAAGGCTATTTATATTGAAAGGAGGATATCCGAGTACTGGGCTGTGTGTATGTGGCACTGCCAAAATTGCACCTGGTATTTGCAGACAGACCTCGGCTGCCTAAGTAGGGTTAAGCATGTTAGTGCTGTTGTCAACCTCCCTCGTTAATTTCTTCTGATGTACACAAAGAAGCGGTATTTGTTTACTCTGCAGTTGTGAAATGTACATTTGAGTGCTTTAGTGGTTCAACTCTGAGTTTGTTGTCCATTGTATCAGGAACATCCCTCTATGGGATAACTGTAATCTTCAATCTTCAGCAGCATTCCATTGGCTTATTTGACAGTATGTAATTAAGAAAAGTGCTTATTTTTGATAGCAAGGTCCTTTTGCCTTTCTTTACACTTTATAACATATTTATGTCACTCTGCTTATTCTTATGGATTACACTTAAAAGCTTTGTTTCTGTTTCAGAAGAATTTATTTTTCTTAAAGTTGTGTAAGCAAACATTGAAGGTTTTTTTTACTGGTGAACATGGGCCTCCTTTGGCGCTATAAGGTATATATGTAAACTGGCCTTTGAGGGTGATGTGTTTAATGTAAACTTGATGTGTAAAGAAAGGAAGAGCGATTTTAAGTCTTTTAGTGGGTCTATATTACAAGTTTAGCATTATCCACATGTTGTCAGAATTCATGTAGTTAACCTTTCCTCCTTGGGTGGTTCAGTTTCTGGGATTACAAGTTAGCAGTAGCTCTGCCAATAAAGAAGTCCTCTGCACCATTATAATTGTCCCACCTCATATTTACCATACCATTAGATGGTCATAGGTGATTATGGTTTTAAAACACTGTTTGCTATGAGTAAGGCTTTTAATGCTTCTTCTGCTTGTTTTATTCTTTTATTTTATGGAGGTTAATTATATAATGATATAGCAGAAGAAATCCAGGTGCAGGACTACAGCCGTATTTTAGACTGTATATGAGCAGAAGCTTGTACATTTTCTTAGAAGATAAGGATGTGAGGATGCGGGGAGGATCACGGAAAATTGGTTTGTGAATAAGAGGAAAAGATGAAGTAGGGAGTCTAGAGGTCTACCTCGCTGAAAGGATGGACATAGTGTTAGTTGCACAGTGAGGTAATTCCATTGCATGGGAGCCTATGCAGGATGCTTTTTCGGGGATTATTTCTTCATCGATGGACGTGGTTCTGGAGCTGCACTCCAAATTTCATCTGCCTTAGGAAGACTCTCAAACAGGAATACTCCTATAGTGCTAGGAAATGATCTCTCCTAAGACTACAGGTTTCAAACGTGATGGAAAACAGATGTCAGTCACAGACACACTTGAGGTGTGGCTTTGGTGTTTGGGGTCAGGGCACGTCTCAGTTATGCCACAAATAAGCTGTCATGCACCTGAAGGACCGAGAAGTGAAGCTCTATGTTGCTGAACACAAGAAGTAGTAATGGGCCTCATGCAAGTACTGCAACAGCTCCAAGTTAAGGGTATGGTCTCACTCCTATGAGAGGTTGCTGGACGTTGAAGTCCTCTGGTAAGTCAAAGTCCAAACATAAACACAAGAAAGCAAAGTGGGTCCCCACCACTTTCTATCGAATGAGAAGGTGCAAGGGCATAACTGTGTTAGTCAGTCTCCCTCTAGATTGCTGGTTGCATTGCCGATTCCTCATTTTGTCCCTGTACAGCCCAAATTTCCTGGGACATTTTCAATGCCCCAGCAGGGCCATGTTGCAAATATTTGGTACCTTTCTTGCTCCCTCTGGCGCGCCTTCAGCACTGTCTGACCTCCTTAGACCAGTTGCAGGCTCTGTACCAGCTTCGATACAGACTTCTGCCTGGCTTCATGACCTGCGCTAGTCCCTCCCTCGTTGACTCAGATGTCAGATCCCCAAACTAAGTTCAGCATGATCCCGTCTGATATCACACACTAAGGCGCAATTAGTCACCATACAACCTGATCCTAGACCAATCCTATGACCCTATTAGAGCAGATTCATCATCGGATGCTCCATTATATTTTTGGCTCAGATTGTGCCAAAAGTTTGCACCACTCGAGGATGACCATGATGATGATTTACCCCCTCGTTATGATGCCACTTTTTAAATGGACTTACAAGTGGCCAATGGGCTTGATACTTCCCCCTGATACAGGGTTGAACTCTCCATTTGAAACTCCAGTGAGCCAGGCACAGCTGAACCCTTGGTCCCATTCACTGAAGGCCTTACTGACACCCTAATGGGCATCTGGTCACAGCCCTGTTCTTTCCCACTGGTGAATAGGCAGGTGACCAGAGTTCACAAATTGGCACCTGGAGACTCCGATTTCCTCCCAAAAAACCCTACTCTAGAGAGTCTGATTGTTCAGTCTACAGTCTTCTGGTGAACCCCAGTTCATATGATTTTCCCTGATGGGCATTACCCCTGAGCCATTCAGCAGAGAAATTGTCTCCTCTGGTAGCCTAGCATTGGGATCAGACAATGTAGTTGGTCTATTGGGCCAATATACTCAAGGCCTCTGGGACATTGCCAGCGAGATCTTGCCGATAATCCTGGAAGACCCTAGGGCTTCACTGGCTCAAACCGTTCAGGACGGTCTATTTGTGGCCAAATAAGGGATTTGTGCTGGCCTTCATACTACTGATTTTCTGGGAATGGTGGATTGCAAGACTGTGGTACTCTGCCAGAGTCATACAGACCTCTCTCATGGATATTTCTTTTGATCGCTCACACCCATGTGGCAACTAAGCCAACTCTGCCATGGAATGTGTCAAAGAGACTCAGGCGAAGAGACTCTCTCTAGGTACTTTGACCTCTGCCAAACAGTTTTCTCCCAAATGTAGGGCATTCTAAAGCTACTCTAGTGGGTTGTCGTACAGACAGCCTAGGCCTTCCCAGCCTCTTCTGGAATCACCCTGGTCTTTTCGAGGCCAGGGGTGTGGATCTGGCAGGCAATGTGCAGGCCACCAAGGACACCAGTCCTCCCATTTTTTGTCCCCTACAGCAACAGGTACCAAACCATTTTAGCGTGGCCTGTGTGGCTCACAACCAACATGCGGGAGGTAGGATCCAGCACTTTTTTCCAAGGTGGCGATCTATTCCATCTTGCAGGTAGGGCCTTCAAATCATTACGCATGGCTAAGCCCTACCCTTGCTTTCTGCTTCGCCGAATCTCCCCTTCTCCCCCAACACTGGTCTATTCTGTTGAAAGAAGTGCAAGTTTAATCTTCCAAAATAGCCATCGAGAAGGTACTAGACTCAGAAATAGGTGAGGGTTGCTGCTCTCGCAATTTCCTTGTACTCTGAATGCCTCCCTACAGAAGAACAAATTCAAAATGTCCACTACAGGCAAGATTCTGTCTGCCCTAGACCCCAGCCATTGGATAGTGGCCTTGGACTGGCAAGATGCATATTTTCATATTCCCGTTCTGTGCTCCCACAGATGTTGCTTGCGGTTGAAGGTAGGCCAGCAGCATTGTCATTTTGTAGTGCTTAACTTTGGCCTAGCAGTGCCTATTGGGTGTTCACGAAAGTAATGACACTGGTTGCTACCCTTCCTTGGATTTCAGGGATACCAGTTTTCCCCTACCTCGGCAACTGGCTGTTAAAGGTGGGCTCACCACAGTCTGTTGTAGACCAGCCCAACATAACTATGAACCTCTAACCTCGTTGGGGTTCATGGTCAACAAGCCAAAGGCGCACCTGACTTCTTCAAAGATGCTTCCTTCTATTGACGCTGTCCTGAATACTGTACAGTTCAGGGAATTTACTCTATTGCAGTGAGTCCAGGGCATTTGGGCTATTATCCTGATCAGGGCCGGATTGGGAACCAAAACCGACCCTGGCAAAGAGCTCGGCTGGCCCCCCTGGGAGCGGCCGAGCTGTTTGCCAGGGCCGGTTTCGGACGATTTTGTTACAGCTAAGTATTTTGCCTGCTTTTTGGGCACCCAGTTAGATGGTCATTTATTTTCTGTCTTCTATTTCCAAAGTGCTTAGGTGACATTGTATTATTGTATCTACCTGCAATTGAGTGCTTATTTAAGCGATAATTTATTGTCGCTCCATTTACAAACAATAGAAAAATGCATAACACTACTGAAAGGCGTTTGGTTTTTAAGTAAATAACGAAAACCCTAGTATAAGGTCTCATCAGTGAGTGTATTTTAAGTTAAAGTTTTTTGTGCTATCATATGGAGGATATGTTAAGGTAGCCAAATGTTTTGTTTTCTTTTCCTTATTGCATCAGCATGGCCAGACCTATTGGCTTTCCCAGAGCTTGTTTCAATTTTGAGTGATTTTCTGTGTTGGAACAAAACTGCATCAAGATGCAGCTTTTTCAATCCATAGGCATATGAGCAGCAAGCCTGAGAGTAAATGCGCAAAAAGTACTGGGCACAGGAGTATGTAATATAATATGACACCGCTGGTAAAGATGGCACACAGATAATTGATAGCATTACTGGTGGTAGATCATTAGGTAGACATGAACAGAGGCCTAGTAAAAAGATATTCTGAAAGTTTTTTGAGTGAACTTTGATGCCATACCATGATGTCATCCAGTGGTGGCTCCTCCACAATGGAGCAGGGGCGTTGCCTCACTGCCTGGCTCAGAGCCAGCAAATGAAAAATAAAACCATGTTCTAGCATAGTTTATTTTTCATTTGCTTGCTCTGAGCCAGCTTGTGCAGGGAAGGGTGGGGCACGGGAGGAGGAGTGCTATATTTACTCCCGAAGTGCGCGTATGTGTTTGGCCAGCCATCTCAGGCCGACCAAAACACACATGCGCACAGACTTCTTGGACTGAGCAGAGCGTTTTTCCAGCCCGCTCAGGCCAATCCCTGTGCTGCTCTCCTAGCATGAAAGCAGCACAGGGGTTGCATTCGAGTCTATCCCAGAGTCGGTCGGGACCAGGAAGAGAAGAGGAAGTGTGACGTGGTAGGCAGCCGCCGGCTTCAGATAACTTCTTTTATTTTGATATATTCTAACACTCCTCCCCAGGATGTGAGCCCTCCCCCTCCCGCGTTCACTCCACCCGTCTCACCACCCTTTGTGTGTGGCGGCTGCTGACGTCATCTCAGTGCTGTTCTGTTTAACTGATCATTACCATGCTCTGCAAAGCAATGAGTTATACATTATTTCAGATTCACTTCTTCATTATTAACTTATTAATGCAGTCATTGATGACCTTAACCCCTTCAGCGCTGCGCGGATTCCCCCGCGGTGCTGAAGGGTTCGAGCACGGGCGGGGCCATGACGGAACGGTTCCGTCATGAGCACAGCTCAACCGATGCTCATGACGGAACCGTTCCGTCATGAGCATGGAAGGGGTTAATATTTTGTAATTGGACTTAAACTGCTTAGATAAATTGCTTGTTTGTTGTTTTTGGTGACAGACTAGCAATTGAAAGAATTCTTCTGGAGGCAATCGCAGACAACCGAAAATAGCCTTGAATTGGTATTCAGAAATCCTAGCAGTGATGACAGATTTCTTACTAGAAGAATCATGTGTATGTTAGTTTATTTCCATGGCTGTCATTCCTCCGGTTCCTCTAACGTATACTTTTATTTTCATGGAATTTGGCACTGTTTACGTTCCTGATTTGAGGGATGTGTGACACAATTGAATCCAGTCAAAAACTGGGAAAATGTAAAGTTGGGAGTAGTTCTCATGAAGAGCTATGTGCAATGTTTTCAGCTTGGACACAGTCCCTTAAATTCTGAATGTTAGAAATCAAATATTTAAATGTAAATTGAGATCAAAGAGAAGATTTTGTTGAATTTTTTTTTTTATTTGAGATTTTCCGTTGCTGATCATCTCAAGACACTTTCATTTTGATTCACTATGCCAAGCGACAAAGTCTCACGTTTCTATTTAGTAGTGAATAAATGAATAAACATTAAGCGCGTAGCTACCCAAGGGCATCCCAGCGGTAAGAGCAGCATAAACAGTGAAAACCACTAAGCAACATTAAGGAAAAAGACATGTTTTGAGAGATTTCCGAAAGGCCAGATGATTAGGTTCAAGACGAATGTGGAGGGGAAGGGTATTCTACATCCTAGCAGCATTATAGGAAAACAGACGGCCACCACTTCTCGCCTTTTTTATTCTGGGCACTAAGGCGAGATGAAGATTCTTCAATGCACCTGTTTGCACGGTAGGGCAAAATAATGGACCGATTTAATAGGCGGTCCCTTCCCTGCTAATCTCTTGTGAACAATACAGAGAGCCTTAAATTTAATTGTCTCCTTTATGGGGGAGCCAGTGGAGGGTGTTGAGAGCTGGTTTCACGGATTGTCGTTTCGGAATCCGAAGGAGCATATGCGCTGCACAAGTTTGAACAGTCTGAAGCTTCGTGATGGTAGCACGAGGAGCTCCTAAATAAAGAGCATTCCCGTAGTCCAGGCAAGAAGGAATTAAAGCCTGGACCTTGAGTCTCCTTGCAAGAAAAGGTGGAAGAAGAAGAACTTTCCGAAGCATCCTACAAACTTACTCCTTTAATATTGATTATAGAACATTTTTATATTTTAAGTATTTTTCTTCTATATTTAGTTAAACAATATTTAATCCCTTCAGCTCTTCTGTGAAACAGTTGTCGGGAATGAAATCTGTATCGTAAAGCCTATCTTTTTTATTGGTTCGGACTGGTCCAGGGTGCTATATGCTTTGCTTGATTAGTGGTGCGCATGTCTCCTTCTAGGCCTAGGCAGCTTTTAAGGCTAGAAAGGCCTCAAAAGGAAAGCAGTGCTCTTTCTCAGAGTACAGATGTTGTTCCAGGCTCAAGTCTGTCCCCAGTTTGCCTCTTCTTATCACCACTAAAAACTCAACATGACTCTTTCTCTTCAGCGGTTGCAGTTCACTTTTTATTCCAGTGGTCTAAGAGCATTAATTTCCCATGAGTATGGGAATGGCTCATCTTTCCTTCTTTCAAGGAGTGGGCCTTAACAGACCAAGACAATTTACTTCTGAAAGTTTCAAAGGTCATGCCTTGAAATGTGCTCCAGAACTTCTACAGAAGATACCAAAGCGTTTGCATTTGGGAGATATCTAGTTTCTTGCAGATGAAGTCAGAGGGGCCTGAGAATTTACTTCATTTATGGAAAAGACTGCGGGCATTAGGCTTGTTTTAGGTCTATTTGACCTGAGGATTGCAATAGATAGACCTAAAGCACTGGGGTATTGTTTATGGAGCGTGTGGAGAGTGATCAGCAAGGACATTTTTTTTCTGTATGGATTGGAGATTATGCAGATATATATCCTATACCACCATGCCACCCTTCTTTCAAGAATGGACTTGATAGATTACTTCCTCCACTCTTTAATTTACTCTGTTTTTCCACTAATGCCGTGTGGATCATAAAGGGTCGATATGAACTAGAGCAAGGGATGGAGTCTGGAGGCAGTTCATGTTCCTATAAATGACCAGAGGCATCAAGCCACCTACCCTCTCTACTGAATTGCTTGTGATTTCAAAAAGTCTTTCAGAGAGGCTTGCATGTTTTCTGTTTTATAGTTGGATGTATAGAAATCTTGTCCACTCTAGTGCTTTTTTCACTTTATATCTAATGCTCCAAAGCTATAAATCGCATGTTTTTTGCCTTTATTCTTGATAATTTTTTTCCGATTTGTAGGTATTTGTTTCTTACTATCATATGACTCCTTTCTAATTACGCTTCAGTGTAAATGAAACCGTTTTGCTCCAATTCGGCTTACAGAACTTCAGTTCTATATATTTGCCTTTTAGTTAGCTGTTAAATCCATTTGGCTGTTTTTTTTTACGCTTCAAATCCTGTTAAGCTTTAAAACTAGGTGCCTTACGTAAACACAATAAACATTAATTATCAATGGAAAGAGGTGCTTGTATAGCAGGCCAGGTCTAGATAAAATGTTTTCAACATCGGAAACAGACGTTGGTTAGTTAAACTGATGTTAAGTAAGCCTCAGCCAAGAATAATATTGATTATAAATATTAAATCCGACTTAAGACTTCTCTCCTTACAGAATCCGATCCTCTTTAAAAGAGAACACAGATCGTTTCCCTGCAATACCAGTAAATGAGTAACGCACTTGGTGGAAATGGGCATGGTGATCGGACACACAGTTTATAAATTACTGTAAAACCCCCTTAAACCATTTCTTCTTTCTAGATTTTAATTAGGAACAGGAGCAGAATTGGAACGTAGGTGACAAATACAACAAACAATACCATTATTGTATCTGCCAATGATTTTTTTATATAGTTTGTTTAAGTATATTAAGTCACACGTGCTGAAATATATATTTTTACCTAAGAAATATAACTTTATTTAAATATTCTAATTACTCCAGGAATAATTTGAATTCTCTTCCAGTTACTTGAAAAAAAAAATCTCTTTTTGTATAGATACATTAAATAAATGACATTTTTTTCCCGTTATGTTTTGCACGACTTGCAACATGTTAGGATTTAGCCATTAAAGTTCATGACTGTGAATGTGTATCTTTTTGTGCTTAATTGACTTTTTTGTACCTTATTATGCGTTTTAAAACACATATAAAACATCAATACCGTTATTTTGTTTTTCTTAATGTTATGTTAAGCAAATAATTTGATAACTAATGCTCGGTTTGTTAAAGTCTCTCCTTCCTTCTAGGACAAATCACTTCCCTTCATTTGTGAATTAAATGAGTAATTTTACCTGCATGTACTCCACGTTTCGGTCTCTGCAGGGTCTAGATTATCCTACATACCATGGTGGAAATGGCCCTGACTCACTACGTCTAGCTCCTTCTATTTCTGCAAGTGAAAGCTTTCCATATATCTTCGCTTTGTCCTACCTTTAATTGTCACAACTCTTTACTATGAAATTACGTTTACTTTGTTTGCCCTACCTTCAATTTGTCCCTCTCCCTAAACTTTATAATAGTTGTTTACTTCTTTTTTTCCAAATATAAGTGATTTACATAAAATTAACGCTTATCTGAACAATAAAATTACATTGCATTTTTAAAAATTCATCACAAATAACTCATTACATAAATGCTAACCCTACAATCCATTTAAATAATTTTGTTTAAATTAAAATAATTTATGCTTCTTAGATTAACAGTTACGTAAATTAAGTTAAAACTTTATACCTTATTCAGTAACGCTGAGCTTAATCATAAATGTTGTAAATACATCTGTTTAATAGTAGCCGTAATGCTAACTGTAAATGATATACAATTCTTTTAGTTTAATCAAAACTATAATGTAAATATAGTCTAACACTCAGTCTTGATTAATTCCAATTAAATTGTTTCAAAAGGGCACAGTAGTCCTAAACTTGGAATAAAACAAAAGTGTACTAATGTACACATTGCAAATAATTTAATGATTGTGTATCACCTTAATGATACGTTTACTTGCCTTTAACTTGCATTGTGGAAACTTTGATTTAAGTAAATGCAGAATCAGTCAATAAAAGTACAAATGCTATTCCAGTAATGTCAAGGGACCAAAGTAATGTTAGGACCGCATTGCGGATGCCATGTGCAGCCAGGAGTTATTCCATGAGAAATGGTCACTGAAATATTCTTTTTTTCTTTAGCAGTGCAGAAGCCCTGCAATATAGTGAGCGCTTGAGCTGGTACTTAAACTGCTGAAACACAATCTCTTTAATCCAATGGCTTCCTGCGAAACTAAGACTATAAACTATAATACAGCCTTGCTTGTGGCTAACACCTCGACAACCGAGGCCAATGCTAATCAGTTAATTTTTATGTCCCAATTTTGCAACATATTTCTTAGCATCCCTGCGGTTATACGCAACTTATCCGTAGCCCAAACTCCCATCAGGTTTTAATTTCTTTCAAGAAGACTGCCTATTTTTCTTTTTTTTTTTTTCCTCCCTTCCCGCTATACTTCACTTCATTCCTAATGCAGGGATCAATCCTGTACAATCTTGCAATCGACAACCACTCAGCTGTTGGGTACACTAGTAAAGGGAATGAAAAGGCGAATTTGTTTTATCATTTTTTTAGGATATTTACCATATCATAACATGTTAAAAACATGTTGGTTGAAAATAATAAAATATGTACAATATTTATTCGTGTAGGGAAAAGAGAATGGCTAAGCACTTGAAAAGGTCTGTACGCGAGCTTTTGAGGAGTACTGTGGAGCAGGGGTCGTTTTGGTCTTCCAGGTTAAAGTGGAAGTCACTGAGGAGAATATAGGCTCCTGAGTCCATGGTGAACGGAGCGATGAAATCGGTGATGAGGTTGGTAAAGGTGGTTGGTAGGTGAGGGTTTCGTTCAAGGTGACATTTTCAGAGATTTGTAGCTCGTTGTGCAGGTGTTCCATGAATGGGGCGACATTCTGATGGATACATCTGCCAGTGGATTCCTCACCTTGTGAATATCCCCTGCGCCAGCAACATTCAAAAGCTTTTGTAGCACTCCACGCCGATGAGGTCGAAGACGACGTCACAGAGACACGGCTCCGCTCGCGACTCCGCTGACGTCACTGGATCCATAAGAAGACCTCGTCGGCGTGATGACGTCCGTTCCCTTTTTTCCGCGCCGTCGACGCTAACGTTTTTCGGGGACTCTCACTGTAGCTTTAGCTGGATACTTTGTTTTCCTGCTGGTATCTCTTTCTTCTTGTTTGCAGTTGGAAAATGTCGACTAAGATGTCCGGGTTTAAGCCTTGCAGGGAGTGCGGTAAGCACATGTCGATTACGGATCCGCACGAGGACTGTCTGGTGCCTTTCATCGGATCATGATGTCGAAGGATGTTCTTGCTGCCGCAAGATGAGCACAAAGGTTCTGAAGGAAAGGGAGGCCAAGTTATTAATTGCCAGAATGAAAAAGGAGAAGAGAGGTCGAAGAAGATCAAGGTCGAGATCGAGGTCGAAGTCGACGTCGGGGCATGCTTCAAAATCCAAGAAACACAAAGAAAAAGAAGAGGCATGGCTCTCGACATCGTTCGGACAGGGATGCGGCTCAGAGATCGACCTCACCTTCTCGACGCCGTAAGGACTTTGTGTCTCCTTCTCCTGTCTCTGTTCCTGATTCTCCTGTTGGCCTGACCTCGCCTGCAGCTTCACCAGAGCATTCTCCGGCTCCGGCCCCATCTCCGACGCCGGCTCCATCTCCGGTTCCAGTTGAAATTCCGGCTCTGGATGAGTCTTCTACTCCGCTGGTTCCACCGTTGGCGCCGATCGGCCCGAGTCCGGTGATGCCTCAGCCTGAGCCATATCCTTCATTTCCAGGCACGGGTCAAGATCCAACGCATTATTTAAATGCGATGTATGGGGTCTTTACTAGAGCTTTGTACCCCTCTGGAGCACCTTCGGGTCCCATGGGTCCACTGGCTTTCAACTTGGGAGTTCCTCAAGCTCCCTTTATGCCATTTTTCCCAGCGACGCCGTCTTGGCATTTACCGGCGCCGAGGACATCGACGCTGCTTCCATCTTCACCGGTGCCGGCTCGACCTCGTTCGACTCCGGCTGCTCCTCTGGATCCGGGTTCGACGCCGGCGGATTCGGTTACGGCGCCGCCGACTCCTGTTGTGAGAATCAGATCCAGGAGGGAAGCTCAAAGGGTACTAGAAGAACAAAGGTACAAGATGGAGGAGGTGGAAGAAGGTGAGCCCATGGAATCTGATGATCTGTTTGAGGAGTTGAAAGAGGCTAGTGGCCTGGACTTGTCACCTGAGTGGGAAATTACTCCTCCGGCTGATACTCCTTCAAAAGATGTGGCTCCCTACCACTCAGTTATTAAAAAAGCGGCTGAGCTTTTGGATCTGCAGTTACCATCTGCTGAGTTTAAACTGAGCATCCTCACAGAGGTTTTACATTCTCCTTCCTCTGTATCGGAACCCTTGCTTCCATTTAATGACGCCATTATTGAACCGGTCATGGAAGTATGGCGTAAGCCTTTCTCTGCTCCTGCGGTCTCTAAGGTTGTTGCAAGAAGATATAGGGCGGCTCCAGGGGACCCAGACTTTCTGACTTCCAATCCTTCTCCGGAGAGTCTGGTGGTTCAGGCTGCCTGTTCTAAAAGATCTTCAGGTGCCTTTCCCCAAGTCCCTAGTGACAGGGATGCAAAAAAACGAGACCAGTCAGCCAAGAAAGTCTTCTCTTCTGCCAGTATGGGTTTAAAATCGACAAATGCCACCTGTATTTTGGGCCGATATATCCATGCTCTAATGGATTCAGCAAAACAACTGGCCCCTAAATTGCCAGAGGAGGATATACAGAACTTTAATGAGGTGCTATCGGACACTCAGGCGGCTGCACATCAAGTAATCCGGAGCAGCCTGGATACTGCTGACTCTGTCGCTAGAATTATGGGCTCTTCGGTTGCCACAAGGAGGAGTGCGTGGCTGAAGTCTTCTGAGTTTTCCCCTGATGTGCAGGCAACTCTTCTGGACTTGCCTTTTGACGGTTCTGGGCTTTTTGGTAAAAAGGCTGATGTTGCACTGGAAAGGTTTAAAGAAAGCAAAGCCACGGCCAAATCTCTGTGTCTGCAGACTCAGCCTAGGGGTTTGTTTAGGAGGTACAGGGGTTTTGGAAGATCGTCCTTTCGTACTTACAGGCAGCCCCAGCAGCAGCAGCAACAACAGCAGCAGAACACCCTGTATAAGAGCTACAGGGGCAGAATCGGAGGTCGTGCTCTAGGTCGGCAGCTCTCCTCCTCCTCTTCCTCCGTCCCTCCCACCACTGCAAAGCAGCCCTAGATCCACCATTCTGGATCATGCTGGTCCTGTGGGGGGGGCCGGCTTACCCATTTTCTACAAGATTGGGAATCGGTTACTACGGACCTTTGAGTTCTAGATATTGTAGAAAATGGGTACACCCTTCCCTTTCGGAAACTCCCTCCAAATTACCTTCCTTGCAAAGGTGCTTGCTCGGAAGACCATCTTCTTCTCCTCCAGGAGGAGGTCCTAACGTTGCTAAAAAAAAGGTGCAATAGAGGTGGTTCCGGAGCAAGAAAGGGATCAGGGATGCTACTCCCGGTATTTCCTGATTCCAAAGAAGGATGGCAGGCTGCGTCCAATTCTGGACCTCAGGATCTTGAATCTTTTTCTGAAGCAAGAGCAGTTCAAGATGCTCACCCTTGCACAGGTTCTTCAAGCGCTGCAACAGGAGGACTGGATGGTGTCGATCGACTTGCAGGATGCGTAGTTCCACATCCCCCATTCTGAAGTCGTACAGGAAGTATCTCCGGTTTACGGTAGGGTCGCAACATTATCAGTTTCCGGTCCACCTCGAGTCTTCACCAAGGTGATGGAAGTGGTGGCAGCCCATCTCAGAAGGTTGGGGATTCCAGTTTTCCCCTATCTGGACGACTGGCTGATCAAAGCGGAGTCGCCAGAGAAGGTGCCTCATCATCTGCAGGATACAACCCAGCTGTTGTACAAATTGGGTTTCTCAATAAATGTGCCCGAATCTCACCTGGTGCCCTCTCAGCACAACCTGTTCATAGGGGCGGTACTGGACACTACTGTGTGTCGAGCATTCCCACCTCCACAAAGGATTCTCGACATACAGGAAATGATTCCCTTGTTTTACAATGGAGCGGTCGTTCCAGTCCTGAAGGTCCTTCGTCTGCTCGGTCTGTTTGCTTCCTGCATTCTGTTGGTCAACCATGCACGCTGGCACACGAGGGCCCTCCAGTGGTGCCTCTGCAGGCAGTGGTATCAGCACAAGGGAGATCTCAGGGAGTCTGTGAGGATCTCCAGAGAAGCTGCAGCGAATCTGTCTTGGTGGAGCGTGGAGGGCAATCTGTCCCAAGGAAAGCCCTTCCATCTACCTCCATCGGTGGCCACAGTGATTACGGATGCATCCACTTTAGAGTGGGGTGCGCATCTGGGGGATCTGGAGATCAAGGGTCTTTGGTCTCCAGAGGAAAGGTTGCTTCACATCAACCTTCTGGAATTGCGGGCGATACGTTTGGCGCTCAAGGCCTTCCTCCCTTCCCTTCGCGGTCAGTCGGTTCAGGTCCTGACAGACAACACTACCGCGATTTGGTATGTCAACAAACAGGGAGGAGTGGGGTCGCATTGTCTCTGCAGAGAGGCTCTGCGTCTCTGGTCCTGGGTTCAGGATCATCGGATTTGTCTGTTGGCAAATCATCTGGCCGGGGTTCTGAACGTGCGTGCAGACAGTATCAGTCGGCAGTTCTCCGCCGACCACGAGTGGAGGCTCCATCGGAGGTGGTTCGTCACGTCTTTCGGACGTGGGGAACTCCTCGGTTTGGACCTGTTTGCCACTCACGAGAACGCTCACTGCCCGTCTTTCTGCAGTCTCCAGTATCCTAAGCAGGGAGCTTTGGGGGACGCGTTTCAGTTGAATAGGGACTCACATCTCCTGTACGCGTTTCCTCCCATACTCTTGATTCCTTGGGTTCTGAGGAAGATTCGCCAAGTCCGGGCCCAAGTCATATCGATCGCCCCGGTTTGGCCAAGAAGGGTGTGGTATACAGATCTTCTTCACCTCTCCTCGTGCCCTCCGCTCCGTCTCCCTCTCAGGGCAGACCTCCTCTCACAGTCGGAGGGGCAGGTTCTACACCCCCACCTCCAGAGTTTACACCTTCATGCCTGGAGATTGAACGGGGCAACCTGAATTCTTTTTCTCTCCCGCCTGATGTGGTAGATGTAATTTTGTCTGCCAGACGTCATTCCACCAAATCTATCTATTCCTATAGGTGGTCTAAATTTGTTCTTTGGTGCGGAGAGAAATCGATTGACCCTTTGAAGGCTTTTTATCCAACATTCTTCAGTTTGCTCTTTCTCTTGCTCAGCAGGGCTTTGCTGTAGCTACTGTTAAGGGATATTTGTCGGCTTTGTCTGCATTTCTTTGCTTGCCGGATCAGCCTTCCCTGTTTAGGTCACCTATTGTACTACGATTCCTTAAGGGCCTTACAAACAAGTTTCCGCCTACTCCTTTTATTGTGCCTCAATGGGACTTAAATCTTGTCTTTACTTACTTGATGGGTTCTCCCTTCGAGCCCTTGCACAAGTGTCCCTTTAGGCTGTTGTCTTTCAAAACAGTCTTTCTCATTGCTATTACCGCGGCAAGGAGGGTAAGTGAGCTTCAAGCTCCAAGTTCGAAAACCCCCGTTCTTGACTATTCATACTGAAAGAATGGTACTCAGGACCAGGGCTTCTTTTCTGCCTAAGGTGGTAACTCCTTTCCATCTGGGGCAATCCATTACCCTTCCTACCTTCTATCCTCCCCATACCCTTCCAAGGAGGAGGAGCGGCTTCACTGCTTGGACCCTAAGAGAGCGGTGAGCTTCTACCTCTATAGGACTAAACACTTTCGAGTGGACGATCAGCTCTTCCTGGGCTTTGTTGGCTGCAGGAAAGGCAGAGCGGTGCACAAGCGAACCCTTTCCAGATGGATTATCTTGTGCATCAAGATCTGTTACTCTTTGGCCGGTAAGGAACCTCCAGAGGGTATAAGGGCTCATTCTACCAGGGCTAAGTCTTCTACATCTGCCTTGTCTAGAGGTGTTCCTGTGGAGGACATTTGTAGGGCGGCAACTTGGGCCTCCCTCCACACTTTCGCAAAGCATTATTGCTTGGATTCCGAGGTGAGGAGTGACGGACACTTTCCTCGTTCCGTCCTTCAGGACTTTCTGGTATAGAAGGGTGGACACCCTCCTCCGGGAGTGGGACTGCTGTGGGAATCTTTTCACAAGGTGAGGAATCCACTGGCAGATGTATCCATCAGAAGAACAAGTTACTTACCTTCGGTAACGCTTTTTCTGGTGGATTCCTCACTGACCCACCCGCCTCCCCGTTGTCCACCCTTGTATACCTACGATTCTAATTATGGTGTTTCAAAATGTTATTTGTTACTGTCAAAGGCAGTGTGTTATTTCTTTTGCCTTCCTATATTATCTCCACACTTTGTGTGTTGCTTTGTATATTATGTACTGTGTACACTGTGTATATATTGATGTCAGTCCGTCCGTGTGCCTCGAAGGCACGGAAAAAAGGGCGGAACTGACGTCATCACGCCGACGAGGTCTTCTTATGGATCCAGTGACTTCAGCGGAGCCGCGAGCGGAGCCGTGTCTCTGTGACGTCGTCTTCGACCTCATCGGCGTGGAGTGCTACAAAAGTTTCCGAATGTTGCTGGCGCAGGGGATATTCACAAGGTGAGGAATCCACAGGCAGATACTGTATCCACCAGAAAAAGCGTTACCGAAGGTAAGTAACTTGTTCTCTGTGGATGTGATGCATTTGATGGATTTCATGAAGATGATGGCGAGTCCTCCTCTTGGCTTGTGAAGGCGGTCCTGTCAAGCGATCTTGCAGCCCTCTGGAATTGCTGTGGCAATGTCGGGAGCCGATGAGAGGTTGATCTAGTTCTCTGTGATTAAAGATGTTGTCTGGTGTGTCGCTGCTCTGCAGGTCCCATATTCCTGATGTATGTTTGCTGATTGTGTGCTGAGAAGAATCCATGCAAGTGACTGTTGACTTACGGGTTGCTGTGGCGTGTGGTGTAGGGTGGGGGTTGAGGCATTTTTGATGCTTGTGTGTTGGGAGGGGGTGTTGAGGGTGTCTGTTAGTATTTGTGTGGGTTGTGGGTAAGTGGCTGCTGGAGAACCGGTAGTTGGTGTAGGTGAAAGCTACAACAGTTGGGAGGGAGGGGGAGGCATCTGGGGGTCTTGCGACCTATGGAGTGCTGCTGAGTATAGCTGGGCAATGATCGAGCCAGGGTTCCTGGCGCTGGGTGTGGTCCAGGCGGGGATGAGTATCCAGCAGCGCACATCTGCTGTGCATCCATGTTGCAGCTGCCATTGAGAATGTCCTGCTAGGGGGAAGGAGGAGTGCAGGGTGCCTTTATATCATTTCCTGTGCTGATGGGTGATGGTAAATGAAGTCCTCTTGCCTGGCTTCTTCTTTTAAAGACTGTTTTGGCAGGAAAACCAGTAATGTCACTTTCTGGTCAGATGGGTGATGGAAAATTCATTGATGTCACTTGCTGTTCAGGTGGCTAATAGGAGATCCAGTGATCTCACTTCCAGTGCTGATGGTGATGGGTAATGAAGTCTGCTTGCTTGGCTTCTTCTTTTAAAGATTGTTTTGGCTGGAAAACCAGCATTGTTCCACAAAGACCCTAAACACATGAGATTGATTTAACCCCTTCGCTGCGGTGCGAATTCCGCCGCAGCGCTGGGGGGGATTTGGGGGGGTTGACGGCGCCGCTGTGCTCATGACGGAGCCACGCCGTCATGAGTTACGGGTGAGCTGTGCTCATGACGGCGTGGTTCCGTCATGACTCCACCCACTGCGCTAATCGCCTGCACAGGCGGGGAATTAGCGCCGCGTGGGAGGAGCGGCCGCCAACGGCCGCAGCATGACGGAACCACTCCGTAATGAGCACAGCGCAACCGTGGCTCATGATGGAGGGGTTCCGTCCTGAGCGGGGAAGGGGTTAAAGAATGTGTAAATGATCAACATTTAGATTGATCTAATTACTTTTATCTTGTTGATCTCCTCAATATCTGCTACGGCTCCAGCCATCAAAGACCAATTTTAGCACACAGGCTATCGATTTTTCTAGCGAAAGGTGCAACAGTACTTTTGTAAAGTTTGCAAGGCTGTCGTGTAGTCTACGGTGCTCTAACATGCTCGACAGATTACTGTCACTTTTATTTTAAGTGACCGACGCATCAAATAGGAATGTGTTTCCTTGGAAAACTAGCTTCTGGCAGTGTCACTAGATTTTAATTAAAGTTATGATTCCTGTAGCTTCCCAGGTGCTAAAAACACATGCTCTTGATCTTCATGCATTTAAATACCACTCTGTCAGATGCAGCTGGAGGGCCACAGCTCAAGCTGGGGGGGCTAATGGGCTACTTCCGTGGGGGTGGGTTGAGGTTGTTTGGCTCTGATGACCCATATCCGTCCTATTATGGCCCTGAAAACGAGGCCAAGCACAACCCTTTCCACGCTTGACTCTTAAGGCAGCTAAGGTGAGCAGTCACAGGGTACTCTGGAATATAGTGTGGGGTGCTCTAGCTCAGTGCTTAACAATCAATAAGCCAAAAAATTGAATGTTCAGCCCAAAGCTTCAATTTTTTTTTTAGAAAAGGAAGAACTTCATTACACGATGGTACTCAATAACGCACTCCACTTGCAGCTGGAACAATTTCTAGCTCTGGGCGCTATTTTGACAGGTGCTGCATGGACGATGTGCCCTCACTCGCCGTAGGCTCTTCCCCAAGTGGTGCCTTCAGACTCTAGCGAACAGGAGTACTTGCCCTCAGTTTTGTTAGTGTTTTACCAGCTCTTGGGGGAATCCATCTTCAGAGATCAGTCTCGGCCTGCCCGTTACCTCAAGGCTTGCCCATGCGCTCTGAGAAACAGCATCCTGCAACCAGTGCCGAAGTGGGGGACACTGGGCGCCGTTCGGCGTTGTGCCCGCTCAGTCATTATGTTTACAGGGGGTTGTGCGCCATTGAGCTATTCTGTTAGCCTCTCCTGCCTAGCGGCTGCCAAGTTCTTACAAATAAAATATGATTCCTAACGGAATGTTGGCAGTTTTCTTTTCTTTACTACAATCTCGTCATGATTCGCTGCCTCTATAAAGGGCCAGGTTGATTGCTAATTAGATTATTTTTTCCACTCTTTTAAATATGAAAACATATGGTCAGTACCGAACTCCTGTTTCAATGACACAATTATTTTTGCATGAACGCTCGTAGTTAACGAAACAATAAATTCAGCGGTTTTGCGCCCAATCTTGGCTCTGTCGCTCTTAATTTTCTCCATTGCTTCTTATGGAAAAGCATGCTATAGTCTCCAACATTCAGCATGGACAAGGACGTTGGTATTTATCGTTTTAATATCTGCCCCCTTGGTAAACAGACATTTGAAAGTGGTATTGAAATGCGTCATTGAGAACAGTTTCTATACCGGCAGTGACCCGTCCTACTGACTGCACGCTGGGACAGAAGGAGGCAGCTGGGTATGGAAGGCATTCACCACCGTGGCTGCGTTTGCAAATTCCGAGAACGTGCCTTTTGCTCTTCCAGCCCGCCGATGAAGTGCCCCGACTAGGGTGTTGCTTGCGGTGACGCCCTGGATATACTCAATAACTGTACAGAACAGAACTTGAATGTGTTTAAAAACGAACTCAAAATTGTGAATAACGGTGTTCTGATAGTTAGCTAATTGGTCTCTAGGTTTGATATTTACAAACTTAACAGAAAAATAATTTACGTAATCTTCTTTTGGATCTAGGTGAAATGAGCCCTCGCTTTCTATTCTACAGATTTAGAGATAATTCAAATATGTGTCAGTTTGGGAACTCTGGCACATCGCTCTAACATTAGGGGGTGATTTTCTAAATAGTCCTTTATTATTAACTCATTGTTGTCATCCTACCGGTGCACATTAATCTCAGGTGACATTGTCTGCCTTGGGAACTATTACAGTGACACCCACACCTTTATAATGGACAGCCAGCAAATGTTGATGTGATGCTGTAATCTAGCAAATTGTATTATTTGCTGTGTTTTCACCATTTGAACACACATAGGGGTAGCATTGGGTACGATCCCCATTCGCTTACTACGCTTTTGCCTACATGTGTTTCTTACGGTTTTCTTCCTTTCTTAGGGCACCGTGCATGGGTCACAGACCCATTTACATTTTACACAGACACCCCTACACAGGGCACTGTTTCGTGGGTTACATTCCCATTTACACTTACACAGATACCCCTACACAGGGCACCATTTCATGGGCCACATTTACACAGGTACCCCTACACAGGGCACCGTTTCATGGGTCACATTCCCATTTACACAGTTTCCCTTACACAGGGTACAGTTTCATGGGTCACAGTCCCATTTACATTTATTTATTCATCCTCACATAGTGCGTCTTATGGGTCATAGTCCCATCTTTACAGGGCAGTACTATTTTCCTCTACATTGGGGTTTACTTTACACGGCCTGCTTTGTCATGGGCTTTTGTCCCATTCACAGTGCTCCTCACTCTTTAACATTGGGGTTGAGGACGGTCATGGGTATTAGTCTCATTGACTGTTATTTACTTTCATTGTAATTTTTTATGATGTTACATTGCTGTTTTATATACACAAAGTTACACTTTTATCTTATTTGAATTGTCCATTTGGAAATGTGGAGGAGTATATTGATACTGTTTGGGTCTCTTCGCTTTCTCTCTATTTCCCCGGTTCAAATTTCCTTTTGATGTTCTTTTCCTGTTCATCTTTGGAATCTGCACCATACACATTTCGCTGTTATCTCTTCTTTGGTCTTCAGTCTTTCCCTTTCTGTAATGTTCTTCTTGTTCTTCCTTGTTCAGGAGGAATCTCTTCCTTCTCTTCTCCCGTTGCTTGGGTATGTCTTCTGTTCTGTGCCTGTCTTGCCTTGTCCTTCTTTCCTTGCTTGCCTGCCTGGCCAGTGGGTGTGCATGGGGGTTATCTTTGGTATGTCTGTCTCTCTTTCTCGTATTTTCTCTCATGCGTCTCACTGTCCCCTTCTTTCTATTTCATTGTTGTAGAGGTTGGGTTTTCCATTTGCTTACTTACACTTTACCTTCTCCTCCTTGTCTTCTCCCTTCTATTTCCTCGCTCTTTCCCTTCACGTTCTCTCTGTCACACCGCTGTTCCTTGCTTTCTGTCCTTTGCTCACCCTCGTTATATTGTAGCACATATTGTATTTGTTCTTCTGTTGGAAGGAAAAGGGATATGTAGTATCCTGCATTTGTTATGTACGGTATTTTACCACCCCTGCTCAGCCAGTGCTCTGAACTCAATAGAATGTTGGAGTCTGGATGAGCCTCGGAATGTTATGACACAGAGAGGTGAAGTGACAGTTGGACATGGGCTGAGCAGCAGACAGGCTTCTCCTGGTGGGGCTCTCCTTCACAACATAAATACTTGTTATTTAGAACTATACTACTTGTCAACTACTTGAATAAATCTTACTGAATTACTACTTCCTGCGTGGACCTCCTCACTACACATTGCTGCAGCAATACTTCATGTATTAGGTGCACAAGACGAGTGTGAGAGTCGCAATACTTACTACCTGCGTAAATGTGTTGAACCAGTGGGACTACTACATGGAGTGGATACACATTGTGACAACAGCAGTACTGGCTTCAGTGGCATCGGGTACCTAACATCATTAATAAAAGAGGAGCATTGGCGAAGCCAATACTTTTTGCCTTGTATACTTGTTCATATGTTAATGCTTTCAGCCGATGTTGTGCGGCATCGGCATAAAAAAAGAAAAAAAGGCATTGTGACATGACTGCTTTTGCCATTGTGTCATTCTGTAGCTGTGTGGATATATTGCCACAGAAGCCCTCACCTACAGAATGACATGGGTGCCATTTCCTTTTTTATTAAATTGACAAATGTAAGCTGGGGGACCCTACTTACATCGGTAGAGTAAAAGAAAAAAAAACCTTTTTAAGTGCTTGAAAGTGCTTCTCTTGTCACAGAGTGCCCTGGCAACAAATGACAGCTTCCAAGTTCCCAGTGAAATGAGTCGGTATCAGAAATATGTGTGTTGTCAGTGGGTTTAGGATGCCGACAGACAAACTGTTTTAACACCACTGGCAACCCACACGTTTCTGATACCTACTCATTGGAAACAGAGGTTGGTCAGGTGATGGCAGGGATATAAAGTCAAATTACACCTGAGCAAACCCAAGGAGAATCACTAGAATCCAAAGGTTTGGTCAAAACCTAGGCAACATGAACAATAGTCAATTATTAAAGTGTCCTTTTTCGCAATCGAATATAAAGAAGTTTCCCAATCAGGTCCTGTTGCAGATTTTTTTTAATCATCAAACAACAACGCAGAGCAGCAACAGCTGCGTTGTTGTTTGATGATTAAAAAAAATCTGCAACAGGACCTGATTGGGAAACTTCTTTATATTCGATTGCGAAAAAGGACACTTTAACAATTGACTATTGTTCATGTTGCCTAGGTTTTGACCAAACCTTTGGATTATAGTGATTCTCCTTGGGTGTGTTCAGGTGTAATTTGACTTTGTATGTTGCCTTGGGATTCGTCCCAAGGTTGTTTATACCCTGATGGGTGGGTATTGTTGACACCGTGATAGCACCTCTATATGCGAAATTTAAAACATACATGCTATTTGTGTTTCTTACTGTGTTTGTGGATGTGCAGATCTTGAATGCAAAAACCCATGTCTTTTGTTATTTGATGGCAGGGATATGTTCATATGCGAGGAAGCCTGGGTGGAATTGCCTTGTATTGGGGTAAAATGTTTAACCTCTGACTGAGGGATGTCTGGCTTACACCAGTACATACTCTGGGTTCTGCAGAAGTAGAAAATGTATAGTTTTTAGTTCTCGCCTAGCAGCGCGCATGCGCTGCTCAGCGAGACTTATTGTAAGGGCTTCAAAAAGCTCACCACACGCTCGTGCGTGTGTGGCCTATTGCTTGCGGTTACCAGCACGGGCGCCATATGTTTTGAATTATCGTGCCCAGACACGGGCGCGATAATTCAAAACATATGGCCTGGTGCTCGCTCTCGCGCGCACAGGCTTGTTCAGCTTCGTGCTCGGAAAGGAATTCAATTTTTTTTTTGCTCGCGCTTCTTGTTAGAACCTGCCGGTGCTGAGTACCAGAGACCCGGCCCACTTAAAGCCCTGCGGAGCCCCTACCTGAACCCCAACCCCACAGAGTACTGACCAGACGGTCACCCTGGACTAGCAGTCGGCGGGTTGCGCGCTCCTCTCAGACAAACCTGATTCCCTGAGTTGGCGCTTTATTTAGTTTTACCGCAAACTCAAACTTGCTATGCTTGATATGAAAAATGCCTCTCGAGAACACTGCTCACCTGTTTCTCAAAGTCATCAATTCAGCCCTAGAAGAAGGAATACTGCCGAGTGCGCTACAGTATGATTGCACCTGTCTGCTAAAAATCTGAGGCATGAATTGGCATGCGGCCTAGAGTAAGTAGCAATGTCTGCAGTTCATTCAAGCATTCCACCATCACTGCTCGGTATGCCCGGTTGTGATAAGGGCCTCTAGGGTGAGAAAATTCTGCCACCCGCCCTGATGAATGAATCAATCAATCAATCAGTGACACTTGTAAAGCGCGCTACATACCCGTAGGGTCTCAAGGCGCTGGGGGGGGGGGGAGGGGGGGGGTGCCGCTACTGCTCGAACAGCCAGGTCTTCAGCTTCTTCCTGAAGGAGAGGTGGTCTTGGGTCAGGCGCAGGTCGGTAGGGAGGGAGTTCCAGGTCTTGGCGGCCAGGTAGGAGAAGGACCTTCCTCCTGTAGTCGCTCTTCGGATGCGGGGGACGGCGGCGAGGGCGTGGTTGGCTGATCGGAGGTGGCGTTTGGGAGCGTGGAAGTTGACTCGGCTGTTGAGGTAGCTCGGGCCTTGGTCGTGTAGGGCTTTGTGTGCGTGGGTGAGGAGGCGGAAGGTGATTCTTTTGTTGACGGGGAGCCAGTGAAGGTCTCTCAGATGTCCGGAGATGTGGCTGGTTCGTGGGATGTCGAGGATGAGTCTGGCTGAGGCGTTCTGGATCCGCTGGAGTCTCTTCTGGAGCTTGGCGGTGGTACCGGCGTAGAGGGCGTTGCCGTAGTCCAGTCGGCTGGTGACGAGGGCCTGGGTGACGGTTTTCCTGGTCTCGGTGGGGATCCACCAGAAGATCTTCCGTAGCATGCGTAGGATGTTGAAGCACGCCGAGGAGACGTTGTTGACTTGCCTGGTCATGGAGAGGGAGGAGTCCAGGAGGAAGCCCAGGTTGCGTGCATGGTCTGTCGGTTTGGGTGCGGTGCCCAGGGCGGGAGGCCACCAGGAGTCGTCCCAGGCGGAGGGTGAGGAGCCCAGGATGAGGACCTCCGTCTTGTCAGAGTTCAGTTTCAGGCGGCTGGTCGTCATCCACTCGGCTACCTCTTTCATCCCTTCGTGCAGGTTGGATCTGGCGGCGGCGGGGTCGTTGGTCAGGGAGAGGATCAGTTGGGTGTCGTCGGCGTAGGAGATTATGCTGAGGTTGTGTTTGCGTACGATGGTCGCGAGGGGGCTCATGTAGACGTTGAAGAGGGTGGGGCTCAGAGATGATCCTTGAGGGACGCCGCAGGTGACTTCGGAGGCCTCTGACTTGTACGGTGGTAGGCGGACTCTCTGTGTTCTTCCGTCGAGGAAGGAGATGATCCAGTCCAGCGCCTTGTCCTGGATTCCGATGTTGCTGAGGCGCCGTACTAGGGTGCGGTGGCAGACCGTGTCGAATGCCGCAGAGAGGTCTAGGAGGATGAGGGCCGCTGTTTCTCCATTGTCCATCAGGGCTCGGATGTCATCGGTGGCGGCGATGAGGGCGGTCTCGGTGCTGTGATTGGCTCGGAAGCCGGACTGTGAGGGGTCGAGGGATCATCATAAACAATCATAAACGAGGTGGGTGTAAAACCTAGCGCCTTGACAGAATGTGTAAGTCCACCGATGCGCTGGGTAGAAAATCCGCCGGCTGAAATACAAATCCCCTAAGTCAGGTTGTGTAAGGCCCTGACCGAACTGTGATTTTTGTGCTGGCGCTAAGGTGTAGTCAGCGGCCGGGCTGGGTCCAGGCGCCCTGCCAGGGGTGCTATGGGGATGGCGTGTTTGCCGCCGAGGCCCACGGTACGAGGTATCCATTGTCCGCTTGACAAACACCCCGGTGAACGCACAGAAACTGAAGACTGTTCAATAGACAGGGCGTTTTCCTCCCTCTGTCTCTGCACAATGGCTGCATGCTATGCACTGTCAAAGGAAGGGAAGGGGCGGGGTGTCTTACTTGGGGAGCACGGGGCGCAGAGGTCTGAGGCTTGGAAGCCAGGGAGCAGCCGTGGACGTCAGGGCACCCCTCAGTGAGAAGCTTCGCTGCACCCCAGAGATCGGACCTTACCTATGACAGCGCTGCGGCACGAATTTCATCATTACCATCAACAGGAGCCATGGAGCAAGTGCGACAGCTGAGCACACGGTGCGGATCACAACAGGTTTGATGTCACCATTTCAACCTCTTAACCCTGTTCTTTTCATCGTGTGCAGCTTGACTCAGTGTTAATGCTTTACGTCTAGGGCCTTAACTCATACATGCCTCTAAGATCAAATGTCATGAAGGTTTGTGTTTTAATGAGTTATTATAGCCTTATTTTTCATTGTGTGCAGCGCTTGATATTGCCGTTTGGTCATTCTTAGCTCTGTAAAAGAAAGTTGTTTTCACTCGTCTCAAATCCTCCTCTTTTCAAACTTAGCAGTAGGATGACATGCGGAGACAGCCCAGAAGGATTCATATACGGGACCTGCCCGTTAACTCACAACTCTTTGTAGTCAGCGTGTTAACCTACTGAGCTATCTAACAAACTGACAGACAGGAAGCGTATCAAATAATTATTATTACAAACTAGCTTACCATTGTAGTGGCATTGCCTGCACCAGAGGGCAGCATGTTCATGTCTCTGATTTGACAATGGCATATGACTAGTAATTAGTTATACATGCAGGAGTTTTGCTCTGCACGTGTCTTGTAACTACAACGTCGAGCTGGTCTATAGACCCGTACACACAGGATTGTACAAGGTACCAACTTTATAGCTCTATATTTCTGGTTTAGGTCAACCGGGAGTCTTTCTGGCAGCACAATAAGCCATTCCGGCATTTAATAGTTCCCTCCATTTAGGAGGCTACAAGACAGATTAAAATGCACTGATTGCACTTTCGTAGTGAAAAATAGTACAACACAAGCCCCACTTGTGTGCAACCAAATCTCCGGCGTAAGAGACCTTTTTAGGCACTCAAGGGGGTTAAAAAGTGAACACACCCCAACTCTGTGAGTGTGAAACCGGCTCAGAAGACGCATCACATTCAAATGTAATCTTATGTAGGTGTCGCACACAAGTATACCAGGTTTTATTTCTACGTTTGGAGAACAAACATGACTTTCTTACACACCAACATATTATTGTGTAGTATTCACAATTTACACCAGACAGAATCAACATGTCAGCTCACAACATATGAACAAGCATTGGCATAGCCAATAGGTCTCGTCTTTGGGACCTTAAAAGTATTTAGTTATGCAGCACAATATAATTGGTACAACACCTTCAACTGTTGCATGGCTTAACACTTATAAGGTCCCAAAGGCGAGACCTATTGGCTATGCCAATGCTTGTTGGGTCTCTTACACAGACCGATTTAGCTGTCTTGTTTAAACACCATTGTCTACTAAACCAATACTTACTTACTGTGGGTTTTTGGTCAGCCAGTTGCTTATAATTGGTGCAACTCTTTTATCCAGGCCAGAAACATTCTAAGCCTAGTCATTAATTCCATTAATATGTTGTAGTATGGTCTTTTGTGGGAAATGTCTTAACTCCAGTGAAGGTAGGGCCTACAACTCCTCAGCAATGGAAAGAATACAAATGTAGAGTATATGTTTCTCAATATAAGTATACTACCAAGTGGGAGGAATTTAGAACAACAGAATTGATTTAGTGTCTGAGCAAGATTTCATCCAAAGACATACAAATTACAAATGGAAAATCATTACTGTGAGCAAAAGTTGTTGAAAGGACATTTGTTTTTAATAAAACATTACGAAAGAGCCTTGTAAATCCTTTATCAATTTCCAAGGATATCTCTAGGTCACTGTTATTTAATTTGAATTATTTTGCCTAGGGTTCCAACGTATTGTATGCTGCCAGCATGGATACAGCCTGGAGTTTCTTGCTATTATTGCCAGCATAAATGCAGTCTGGAGTATCTTGATAAGTTGTGTGCAACTGTCCAAGATAACTACCTTTAGGTAATCCTTGGAGACTTATTTCAATTATGTCGGTGTTTTGGCAAAAGGTTCCATACGTCATCAGGTTCCAAGATGTGATGGGTATGTAATTTCAGTCTTAGTGCAGCCAGTATCCAGATCACACAGAAATGTACTTTCAGTTTTGGAACAGCCAAAACGTGTTTTTCCCCACTAACTGGCTTGACACCCTAGGGCTTTTTCAAGGCTGTTATAAGAATATGCGAGAAAATAGCCAAGGTTTTATTTGTTGATGTGGAAATATACCCTGATAATTGGTGCCACAAAATAGGTGACTATACAGCACTTCGGTGAAAGCACTGCACAGGTGTTTTCTAGATTTATCTTTAGACCAAGTGAGGGAGTGCTTGTGCAGTTTGAGTGATTATGATATTAGAAAGTGCAAGATAATCATTCAAATGTTTTCTAACGTTCCATTTCTGAATGGTGTGGACATGCACTGGCACATTATGGTGACAAAGTTTCTCACAATGCCTTAAAGCAGCGATTTTAACCCTTTGACTGCCGTGGACCCCCACTGAATCACCATTAAAAGCTGGGGAGCGTTGCCTAAGACTGCTCACTATCTTCTGACATTGCATGACTAAGTAACAGGCTGTTCTCTCTGGCGAGAGCCAGGCCAGGAGCAGAGGCCTCAGTACGGACACCCTGGAACCAAGGAGGACGATGACCCAGGCAGCCGAGGGGCTTCTAGGCGCAGACGCCTCATCTTGTTCCCTGTCACGTGGTCTGGCGGTGCTTCTCGGAGAGAGACTCTGGGACCAGTCGGACTGCTCTGAAGGAAAAATTAGCAAAAAGCAAAATATACATGTCGGGTGCACAAAAATTCTTGTACAGCCGAAAGTAAAAATAAATAAATAAAGCCCCCGCCAGTACTCGTTAATGTGCAGTTCTGCAGCGCCGCATTGTGAAGCTGTCTCTCGTTCCTTTCTTGGGAAGGAATCAGCCAGGCCCTGTTTATTGACATTGCTGCTCAGCAGAAAGAGGCCACGAGTCGGAAATGGATGCTGGAACCGGGTGGGCGAGATTGACGCCTGGGCCCTGAGGGGCCCCACACCGTATCACGCTCTGTCCAGGAACCGCATGCTGGGAAAAACAAATGTTCGTCGCTCTGCTCAGGGGCCACAAGTGAGACTCGACTCAATTGAGTGTGGAGGCTCCAGAACCGAGCCTCAGATCCAGATCTGAGCTCTGGGGCCCCAGGCTCGAGCTCTGGGGCCCCGGCTCCAGGTCCGGGCACTAGATCCGATAACAGCTCTGGGCCCAAGACCCCAGCTCCAGTTCCGGGCCCCAGATTCCGGGCTGCATATCCGGCCTGGAGGTACACTGCGGTTTCTGGACGGCTTTCCGGCATATCGCTCTTGTTGGGCGCTTGGACCGTTCCAGTGACTGAGACAAATGCTATTATTCAGTTTCTAAGAGGAACAGATTAGCACGAACATTAATCATTCTAATATGTAAAAGCCATAAATTAACAAACATAAATTATTCTGATACTTCCAGCGTGCCAGCTGATCCCTCCTCTGCTCGTGGTCCAAAGAGCCATCCATTCGCAGACCAGCTGGGCGACCCTGTCAGATGTCCTGCTAATGGCTGGGGCAGCGTGAACGCCCTCCAAGATGGCATCTGAAAGAGCCTAAAGCCTGGCAGAAGCGAAAAAGAGAAGATGGCAGCTTTGCTATTAAACAAATAAAACATGGAACCCCTATCATGTGTCCCCGCACTCGCTTTTAACATGCCAGAATTAAGAGGTGTGAAAGCACAGCTGAAAGTGGTGATATGTTAGTGTTTGGTAAACAGGTTCACTTTGCAGATCAAGGTCAACGAAACACAGCTGGTTTTCTTTGAGATGCCGTTCACAGTTTACACAAACTGCAAAGGAAGCTTGGAGGGTAAAACAAGCGCTCGCCAGGCATCCGCTGTTTATTTTTGCATTGCGCTTTCACTTTAAAGTGAAAGCGAGATGCAAAAATAAACACGCGGTGCCCTGTCTGCTTTTTTGTCCGGCCCAATCAAAGAGCCGGACTGGCACGTGCAAGGCAGCTTGACGAAGCTTCTGATAAGAAACTTTGTCACGACAGCCGTAATGCAGGCGAGCCAGTCCGGGGGGGCGGTCAAAAAAGGGAAAAGGAGGCACCCTGGAAAGCTTATTCCCAATGGTGGCGCACCGTTTAACATATACGGTGACGCAAGCCAATGGGAATAAGGGGCGGGACTTCAAGCCCTTTTCAGAAAAGTACTCATATGCATTAAATCTCGCCGAGCGAGTTACGCATGTGCGCAGCAACGCTAGGCGAGACCTAAAAAAATACAACTACACAAAGGCACCATATTTTTAGCAACCTCAGAAAAAAGCAAGACAGGGTAAAAAAAACAATTAGTTTCTTAAACAATGCCATGACGTTTGCGTTTAGCTGTTTGATGCTGGTTAGTGTGCTATATTAGAGGAAGTGTATTTTATGCAAGTAAATAAAGGATCTTTATCACAAAATCATTAAGCTAATACAAATCTATGATCTGCATGTTAAACACTATGCTTTGTAGTGGCACATTTACCCTCTTTTTTTTTGTGATGAATCAAAACTTCCACTACACAAAACTCGGACCTCTCCAGCAAGTACATTAATGACCACAGTTAACTTGCCATTTTTTAAATGTTTTTTTTTTTTTAAGTTGAACTCCCATCCAATCCAACAAGCTTTCTTCGACTTGTGTGTCATAAAAGCACAATACATACTCCATAAAACAAAATACAAACCCATAGTTTAAAAACCATGATTGGACACTTTAGATCTTAGATCAGGGATAACAATACAGAATAAAACATTTTAAAAACAGCTAAGAGACAATGGTTTTTAAGGTGAAGTGCCCCTGAGTTTAGGGCCCAGTTTATTTTTCTGGACTGTCACGGACCCCCCTAGAATGAGTCACAGACCTCCAGGGGTCCGCAGACCACAGGTTAAGAATCACTTCCTTAATGTCTTCCATGGTCTATAGGCTTGTTATTAGTTACACGGAGTTGAGTACATCGTCATGGAATTAATGATGTATGAGTATGTTACCTCATAATTCAATAATTAATGATTTTGTGATTGAAATGTGTCACATAGATACAGATTTGATCATTTTCCCTTAGCCCTTTTAGGATGATTTACGTGTTATATTGATTATATTCTACCATAAATATATGTAACAATATGTTACCTCATAATCATTGCTATTATGGTTAAAATAGCTCTCGCAGGTTCTAATGGTGTTACCTTTGTTTTCTTTAAGTTTGATTAACTTCTTGTTATAAATCTAGAATAGATAAGGTCAAAATAATATATTTTACAGTGATTAGGTTGTAAGGAGAACCCCAAATAAGGTTGGGGCTCCCATACCATTATATTTTATTGCAATATATAATTTATATAGTTAGAATATTAGAAAGGGCATATCTGTGAGGTCTGGGCAGCCTAGTTTTATGAGGGCCCCCGGAAGAGCCTCTATTGTTAAGTAGGATTGTAGAATTGGAAGAAAATGTGTTGATTGCCTCAAGGAAGCCAAAATCTCACAATATTCACGGTATGAGGGCAATGGCCAAGTCTTAAAATGCACCCATAAGAGTGTCTATTGTTGTGAGGTATTATTATTTATGATTGTAGGATTGGAAGAAAATGTGCAAATTGCGAATAGGCAGCCAAAAACTCCAATTATATATGGCATGAGGGCAATGGCCTTCATCACAATATTATTGGTCAGTTAAGGCTTCTAATCATTACTACATTGTCCTGGTATAAATAGTCCAGATGGATGAAATATGTTGAGACTTGCTGGTTTCTGGCATAATGCCTGTTTTGGTCTTATCTTTGCAGTCCTATTCTGGATAAATGCTTGGTCTGCGTCCTGGTCCAGGCCATTTTAAACCTTTTTCTGTTTTATAATCCTATGTTTGTGTTGGGAATTCGGTATTTACATAAGATATGCTCTGTTGGGGGCGTCATCTTAAGAGTGGTGAAGCTGTCTGTTTTGGATAAGCGAGTAAAAGTATATATTAACCTCTCAGTTCTATGTTATGTTTGTTCATTGTCAATGACATTCATGACAATTCTTTTGAGTTTTCAATTCTTATTTATGTTCATTATACCTGATTTAAGGGGTAATTCTTTTAGAGAACTAGTTTGAAGTAGTTCAGGTAATTTGGTTGAAAACGTTTTTTTATAGTATGGGAATGAAATACCCAATTGATGTTGTAAATTTATGGAGAGAAGGAGTTTGTGGTGAACCCTGTGTTCTGATACTATATAATCACAGTAACTACCAATTGTTTGGTGACAGGGACGCTGATTCATTGTTTTTTCTATCCATTCATACACTGCTACTTCTTTTTTTTTTCTTTGAACACTACCTGGGAGAGCTTGTGTTTTCCTACTTCCTCTACCGTGTGCTGTTTCTACCTTCACATCCCGGACTTTCTGGATTTTGCTCCTGTTCCCAAACTCATCCCTTAATTCCCTGTGTTTTTTTTTTTTTTGCCCAATGCTG